>NC_047017.1:42636418-43925585 GCF_902652985.1 Pecten maximus
TCGATACGTACTAGTTACGGACGATATGTCCACTCGATACGTACCAGTCACGGACGATAGTGAAATCAGCATATCATATGTTTGAAAGAAGACGATTACTTTTAGAATGATTATATTTAATATTGCATGATTGCATAAGTTTATATGGTCTTATGATATAATTATTAGCTTAGTATCTCAGTCAATTTGGCTGGGCAATATATATCGTTTTTATGTTTTAATATGGATTTTGTATGACTTGTATGAACTAAATTTTGTAAATATATATTGTGCAATACTCTACGATGTACGGGCAGACTCTGCTCTCTTGTAATACAGATATAATTTATGTTCAATTGTCGTTGATAGTCAAGTGTACAAAATGCTTGCCGAGATATTTTCTGTGATATCGTTTTCTGATTCTCTGATGTTTAAGTATACGCTGGAGTTGTTTGTTATAACTCACCGCTCCATCTGTGGATCCAAATTGACTCACATTTTCTACTGCCCACACTAGTAGCAGATCACAATATCCACTTTTGTGATTGTTCTGTAGGACCTATTTACTTCATGTTTGTCGATTTGATATAAAAACTGACTTTTGTTAAATGTAGAGTACGACAAAATTCACCTTTAGTGATCAACAGTAAATAGACGAAGGCCCCATTTAAGAATTATATTAGCTTTTACCAGATTGAGAACTAAAATCCGATATATCCATATCAAAGATGTAACAATTTAAGATAATACTGAATTGGCCCTTGTATGTTAACTGTACAATACACGTGGAGAGTTGGTAAAATAATGACTTTGTATCGCTAGATAATGATACTCCATAGTAATTCAGTGAAATAATACTCCAAAACAACTCAGGACAACACTGTGAATATTTTGTTTTAATAAAATAATTTGAAACACGGACTTTAGCAAGTCTTTCTTAGATTACATAGGTATGCAGTACATAGATATTACCTGTACCGAGTTATTTATAGCAAGCCTGTCATTCATTACCTACCTAATTATAAAATATACACAAGTTTTGATATATTCTTCAAGCTGGCATGGCACCAAGCTTTGACCTTGACCGATAAATATTCACCGTAGAACCATCTCGAGTGTGTTAGTAATACAGACGTATATAGACTCCAGGGTGGCCTGTTCACATGCTTACGGAGCAATTCTACAGCCCGGGTATACACAACAGGACTGGGCAGGTATGGCGATATATGTGGGACAGCCAAGCCTTATTCTTGTAGTTAGGAACTTTCCTATATCTCACATCTGTACACGTGACAATAAGTTAGATGTAAACAATAGATATATAGAAACATTGCCAAACACAATCACGTGTGAAAAAAGAAGAGGCCCAATGGGTCTATATCGCTCACCTGGCTCTACAGCAAATTTGAAGTTGATTAAGGTCATTTCTACAGATACTATGCTGATTACCACTTTATTCATATATCAGAGTAGGCTAGTTTTAGTCCATCTTCGCTAGCCAAGGCTTCTGATTACGTTACACTACACGAACCCTTGGCGGATATAGGCGTCAGTTCTGGCCCTCTAGCGGAGATTCAAAATTACCACTCTTTACGCATGAAATTTTCGACCAATCAAAACGAGCGTTACCGATTTACTTCATCTGAGATGTTTACAAACACACATGGAGGCTTGTGTCATTTTGATGAGATATGTGATCAATGACTTAAATAAATTGATCAAACACTGCGAATGTTTCCCTAAAGATAGTTCGTCTCTGTATATAGGTAAAATGCCATGACATAGTCGACATTGTAGCTCTGTACTGGGTGCCGCAATTTTTGTTTACTGCGAAACCAAGCCTGAACGTAAAACGCGATTTGATTGGGTGCCCTGGGATTCCAGGGCGCGACGGTTTGAACACGACTATATCCGCCAAGTTCGTGTAGTGTAACGTAATCAGAAGCCTTGGCTAGCGAAGATGGTTTTAGTCATGTCAATGAATTTTGTAGTCCTTCGTTCCAGCATGCTACTGGCATGATACCAGGTCTCGGAGTATCTTGGCTATCGAGAAATCATTGTTTAAAGATGAACAATGTTACCTTGAATGTCAAGTTTATTCATTTGAACAAACTTGGTAGATCTTCACCCCAGCATCAAGCCCCTGGGTCTCTTTGTTGTTGAGAACAAATCGTTTGAAGATTTTAGCCTATTTGACCCATGTGACCTTCAATGTAAGTCGGGTTTTTTTTTTATCATTTGCCAACTTTGCTGCCCTTCATCCAAGCACGCTACAGGCCCAATATTAAGTCTCTGTGCCCCCTTTAATTGGTTATTGACAAGAAGTCGTTTAAATAATTTAGCCCATTTCACACCTGTGGTCTTAAATGTCAAGGTTATTTATTTGAACAAACTTGGTAGCCCTTCACCCCAGCATGCTACAGACCGCCCCAATATGAGGTCTCTGTGCCGCATGTTATTGAGAAGTTGTTAAGAGGAAAACGTTGACGTGGGACGGACGGACGACGGACGCTGCACCACGGCATTGGATCACTTGCCCTTTGACGACAATATTACGGACGGACGACGGACGCCGCACCACGACATAGACTCATTTGCCCTTTGACGACAATATTAAGGGACGGACGACGGACGCCGCACCACGGCATAGGCTCACTTGCCCTTTGACGACAATATTAACTATCTGACGGAATGATACCACTACCAAGGCCGATAGGGAATGGTTGGTTGCGTTTTTTGACCAACCACTGCTGCATATCATACGACTGAAAAAAGGAGTGGAAGTATTTTCTGATATTAGATATTATCTTGATCATGCCATAACTCAGTCCAGGGGGTCCAGTCACAGATACACGAGTGAGGGGGGCGCTAAGGATACACTTATATCAATTACAGTTCCCCACCGTATCTGAAGGTAAGTGCCAAGAATGCATAGAGGCTTGATTTGTAATAAACATGCTTGTTCGGTCAAAAATCAAAACATATAGGTCAGTGTGAATATATGAAAAAGGTCGGCAAATGTACACGGTACGGGGGTGTAATACACGGTACGGGGGTGTAATACACGGTACGGGGGTGTAATACACGGTACGGGGGTGTAATACACGGTACGGGGGTGTAATACACGGTACGGGGGTGTAATACACGGTACGGGGGTGTAATACACGGTATGGGGTGTAATACACGGTACGGGGTGTAATACACGGTACGGGGGTGTAATACACGGTACGGGGTGTAATACACGGTATGGGGGTGTAATACACGGTATGGGGGTGTAATACACGGTACGGGGGTGTAATACACGGTACGGGGGTGTAATACACGGTACGGGGGTGTAATACACGGTATGGGGGTGTAATACACGGTACGGGGGTGTAATACACGGTACGGGGGTGTAATACACGGTACGGGGGTGTAATACACGATGTGGGGTGTAATACACGGTAAGGGGGTGTAATACACGGTATGGGGGTGTAATACACGGTATGGGGTGTAATACACGGTATGGGGTGTAATACACGGTATGGGGTGTAATACACGGTAAGGGGGTGTAATACACGGTACCGGGGTGTAATACACGGTACGGGGGTGTAATACACGGTACGGGGGTGTAATACACGGTACGGGGGTGTAATACACGGTACGGGGGTGTAATACACGGTACGGGGGTGTAATACACGGTAAGGGGGTGTAATACACGGTACGGGGGTGTAATACACGGTATGGGGGTGTAATACACGGTACGGGGGTGTAATACACGGTATGGGGGTGTAATACACAGTATGGGGTGTAATACACGGTATGGGGGTGTAATACACGGTATGGGGGTGTAATACACGGTATGGGGTGTAATACACGGTACGGGGTGTAATACATGGTAAGGGGGTGTAATACACGGTAAGGGGTGTAATACACGGTATGGGGGTGTAATAGACGGTATGGGGTGTAATACACGGTATGGGGTGTAATACACGGTACGGGGGTGTAATACACGGTACGGGGTGTAATACATGGTAAGGGGTGTAATACACGGTAAGGGGTGTAATACACGGTATGGGGGTGTAATAGACGGTATGGGGTGTAATACACGGTATGGGGTGTAATACACGGTATGGGGATGTAATACACGGTATGGGGTGTAATACACGGTATGGGGTGTAATACACGGTATGGGGTGTAATACACGGTATGGGGATGTAATACACGGTATGGGGGTGTAATACAAGTATGGGGTGTAATACACGGCAAGGGAGTGTAATACACGGTATGGGGGTGTAATACACGGTATGGGGGTGTAATACACGGTATGGGGTGTAATACACGGTATGGGGATGTAATACACGGTAGGGGGTGTAATACACGGTACGGGGGTGTAATACATGGTAAGGGGGTGTAATACACGGTATGGGGATGTAATACACGGTAGGGGGTGTAATACACGGTATGGGGATGTAATACACGGTAAGGGAGTGTAATACACGGTATGGGGGTGTAATACACGGTATGGGGTGTAATACACGGTATGGGGTGTAATACACGGTATGGGGGTGTAATACACGGTATGGGGGTGTAATACACGGTATGGGGTGTAATACACGGTATGGGGTGTAATACACGGTAAGGGGGTGTAATACACGGTATGGGGGTGTAATACACGGTATGGGGGTGTAATACACGGTATGGGGGTGTAATACACGGTATGGGGTGTAATACATGGTATGGGGTGTAATACACGGTATGGGGGTGTAATAAACGGTATGGGGTGTAATACACGGTAAGGGGGTGTAATACACGGTAAGGGGTTGTAATACACGGTATGGGGTGTAATACACGGTATGGGGTGTAATACACGGTATGGGGTGTAATACACGGTATGGGGGTGTACTTCACGGTATGGGGGTGTAATACACGGTACCGGGTGTAATACACGGTACCGGGTGTAATACACGGTAAGGGGGTGTAATACACGGTATGGGGTGTAATACACGGTATGGGGGTGTAATACACGGTATGGGGGTGTAATACACGGTACCGGGTGTAATACACGGTATGGGGATGTAATACACGGTAAGGGGGTGTAATACACGGTATGGGGTGAACACACGGTATGGGGGTGTAACACACTGTATGGGGTGTAACTATTGGGGTGTAATACACGGAATGGGGGTGTAACTCACTGTATTGGATGTAACTATTGGGGAGCAATACACGGAATGGGGGTGTAACACACGGTATGGGGGTGTAACACACTGTATCGGGGTGTAACACACTGTATGGGGTGTAACTATTGGGGTGTAATACACGGAATGGGGTTGTAACACACGGTATGGGGGTGTAATACACGGTATAAGGTATAACACACGGTATGGGGTGTAACTATTGGGGTGTAATACACGGAATGGGGTTGTAACACACGGTATGGGGGTGTAATACACGGTATAAGGTATAACACACGGTATGGGGTGTAACTATTGGGGTGTAATACACGGAATGGGGTTGTAACACACGGTATGGAAGTGTTACATAAGAGATGGGATCAACACACGAGATCGGGTGTAAAACACTGGCTGAGGGTAGCATGCTGACTGATTACTGTTTCAGGAGCCTAGTGGTATTTGGAAACATACAGGTAAGTCATTGTGTAGTGTCGTGTATACGTGAATGTTTATACCGGGCCACATTGTCACACTCTATATCGCCCAGTCACACGTACAGTGTATTACAAACAATTTCACCTACTAACTGTTTATAATAATTACAGCGCATCAGCTTCACACTTCTAAGGGTACACATAGCTTAGTTATAAATAGCAGGACTTTGTCACGATTTAAAAGTATCCCTATTGACTGGTGCATAACAGGCACGTAGCATTCAGCTAGCGTACACAGGGGCTTGACACATTCTAAATTTCACGGCCGTGTGTATGTCCCGACCACTTATGCGCTAATGTGTGACATTGACCTTGGAAATACATGTCCGTCACACCGCCGTATTGATCAGTATTCAGCTGAAGACAGACCGTAGGAAGACAAACATATCGCCTTTGTACCAGGAATAACTTCTATAGTACATCACAGTAACTATTTACTTTTTTATCGGAGTTGCACACTTTATAGTTGACGCTATGACCTTGAGGGCGTTGTCAAACCTTGACCTTTTCATAGAGGATCCTACGTTTATGTCAAACAAAGTGCAACCCTAACAAAATCCAGTATGCTCACGAGTTTAATATGATATTAATACCGTAAATATTCAGTGATGACCGATAATCGATTGTAAAACAATGTACTTAAATACACATGCTGCTATAAACATTACTCCATCATCAGTCATAGTACCGTGATGTATTGATAAAATACTATCAACAGTACATAATTACGTCAAGATCCACCCTCTCCTACATGACAGGACGTACCGTCACCCTATAGTATCAATACAATGTAACCTGTCTTGTTGGCTCATCTACTCTCTAGCGGTTTATAAATCCTTCGTTGCCTCCTTTTGGGTCGAAATTCATTACTAAAGAAAAATTTAATTTAATTGTACAATGTACTTAATACTATAAAATGTAGCCTACCTGTCATCTCTGCTGCGTCACCTCCCGATCACCCGGCCCTCCACGTTAAAATAAAACCATATGATGAACTTATGATGCAGCAGGGGCGCTTGGATTTATTCTTGGAAATCCCTCTATAGAAACCTGTTTGGCCTTATTTGGTCACGAGCTACTATCTTCTCTACAACTGGCAGCAGAGAATGCTTCTGACCGAGTGTGTTTAGAAAAGTGTATAGTTCGGGTTCATCAGACCTAATTATAGATACAAATAGAATCTTGGGTTTTGAGAGGTTCTAACACGTGTGCTATTTACACTGGACATACCTGGTGTATATTGAGATAGAGTGACATATGGTATCATTGTAAATCATTATGTTACGCTCGCTTCATACCTTTAAGAAACGAACAAGCCTTTTTTGGACATGTCTTATAGAAATATCAGGTCAAGGTCGAGGCAGATTCATTAGCATATACTGCTTACATTTGTGTGTCCAAATATAGTCATTACCTACAGAGCTCAGACACAGTATTGCCTTATATAGAGGTTTAACCTTTGACCCGCAATTTACAGAGATCAATGCTAATGTAAGGGAGATAACTCGAGTAGGAATACAATTCACGCGTGTTAATACATCAGGTACAGCCACAGGTACGTACGTGTGTTTTTCGGTTTCGTTAACAAACCTTTCATTTGTTCTCTACTGGTTGACCGCATCTAACCAATTTCCTAAAATTTAACTCTTTTTAATCTGCGAGTGGCATGTAACATCACTTACATTTCAGAGAGAACTCAGCCACGAGTTTATTTATATGTATTCAGTAATATACATGTGTATAATGGACTGATAAATGTTGGAACTAGTGTGATCGAGCTAGTATATACTGTAATGTGTTGATATACACTATAATGTGTTGGTTTACTCTGTAATGTGTTGGTATACACTATAATATGTTGGTACCCTCTATAATGTGTTGGTATACTCTATAATGTGTTGGTATACTCTATAATGTGTTGGTACACTCTATGATGTGTTGGTATACTCTATAACGTGTTGGTATACCCTGTGATGTGTTGGTGTACTCTATAATGTGTTGGTATACTCTATAATGTGTTGGTATACTCTATAATGTGTTGGTATACCCTGTGATGTGTTGGTGTACTCTATAATGTGTTGGTGTACTCTATAATGTGTTGGTGTACTCTATAATGTGTTGGTGTACTCTATGTGTTGGTATACTCTATAATGTGTTGGTATATTCTATAATGTGTTGTTATACACTATAATGTGTTGGTATACTCTATAATGTGTTGGTATACTCTATAATGTGTTGGTATACTCTATAATGTGTTGGTATACTCTATAATGGGTTGGTATACTCTATAATGTGTTGGTATACCCTATAATGTGTTGGTATACTCTATAATGTGTTGGTATACTCTATAATGTGTTGGTATACCCTATAATGTGTTGGTATACTCTATAATGTGTTGGTATACTCTATAATGTGTTGGTATACTCTATAATGTGTTGGTATACTCTATAATGTGTTGGTATACCATGTGATGTGTTGGTGTACTCTATAATGTGTTGGTGTACTCTATAATGTGTTGGTATACTCTATAATGTGTTGGTGTACTCTATAATGTGTTGGTGTACTCTATGTGTTGATATACTCTATAATGTGTTGGTATATTCTATAATGTGTTGTTATACACTATAATGTGTTGGTATACTCTATAATGTGTTGGTTTACTCTATAATGTGTTGGTATACTCTATAATGTGTTGGTATACTCTATAATGTGTTGGTATACTCTATGATGTGTTGGTTTACTCTATAATGTGTTGGTATACTCTATGATGTGTTGGTTTACTCTATAGTGTGTTGGTATACTCTATAATGTGTTGGTATACTCTATAATGTGTTGGTGTACTCTATAATGTGTTGGTATACTCTATAATGTGTTGGTATACTCTATAATGTGTTGGTGTACTCTATAATGTGTTGGTATACTCTATAATGTGTTGGTGTACTCTATAATGTGTTGGTATACTCTATAATGTGTTGGTGTACTCTATAATGTGTTGGTATACTCTATAATGTGTTGGTATACTCTATAATGTGTTGGTGTACTCTATGTGTTGATATACTCTATAATGTGTTGGTATATTCTATAATGTGTTGTTATACACTATAATGTGTTGGTATACTCTATAATGTGTTGGTGTACTCTATAATGTGTTGGTGTACTCTATGTGTTGATATACTCTATAATGTGTTGGTATATTCTATAATGTGTTGTTATACACTATAATGTGTTGGTATACTCTATAATGTGTTGGTTTACTCTATAATGTGTTGGTATACTCTATAATGTGTTGGTATACTCTATAATGTGTTGGTATACTCTATGATGTGTTGGTTTACTCTATAATGTGTTGGTATACTCTATGATGTGTTGGTTTACTCTATAGTGTGTTGGTATACTCTATAATGTGTTGGTATACTCTATAATGTGTTGGTATACCCTGTGATGGGTTGGTGTACTCTATAATGTGTTGGTGTACTCTATAATGTGTTGGTGTACTCTATAATGTGTTGGTGTACTCTATAATATGTTGGTATACTCTATAATGTGTTGGTATACCCTATAATGTGTTGGTGTACTCTATAATGTGTTGGTTTACTCTATGATGTGTTGGTACACACTATAGTGTGTTGGTTTACTCTATAATGTGTTGGTTTACTCTATAATGTGTTGGTTTACACTGATATATATAAAAAGTTTGGTTTGTACACAAACAGAAATTGAAAACTTTAATGCGAGCTTTCGAAAAAGCTGTCATGCAAATAGTACATTAGCCGAATGTCGGTGTTCTGACCGCTGGAATCACTTTACTACCTGAAATTTTGCGGGGTAGTGCATTTCGTCCAAATGCTCTCAAATAGTGTAGGTAGGCATAGGAGTTTACTCATTCCGCCCCTTATTGGATAGGTCTGTGTAGAAACCAAATATCAATCATAGTTATAATAATTGACTTACTTTGACGTCATTTTTGCGCTATGTTGATCATCGTCAGGGATGTTTGTTTTTGTTTAACGTCCTATTAACAGCCAGGGTCATTTAAGGACGTGCCAGGTTTTGGAGGTGGAGGAAAGCCGGAGTACCCGGAGAAAAACCACCGGCCTACGGTCAGTACCTGGCAACTGCCCCACGTAGGTTTCGAACTCGCAACCCAGAGATGGAAAGCTAGTGATAAAGTGTCGGTACACCTTAACCACTCGGCCACCGCGGCCCCTCATCGTCAGGGAAAGCTTTGTACCGTGTGTCACATTACTTGCATATCAATCACAGAAATGAATTTGATTTAAAAATTCTGATTTTCCATATGAACATACAAGGAAATTGGTGAAAACAAAGAACGTATTTATTAAAGAAAGATAGAGTTAAACATAATCAAATGTGAATATAACAATTAAACGCTTGCTAGTAACATTTCACTTTTTCCGGGAAAGGTCAGCTGTCGTCCTGTCGTCACAGGAACAGGTCCGGTTGACAGCGCGAAATACAGGCTGAATATAAGAAAAACTAAAATTCAAAACGGACTTGTACTTCTAAAGAAAGCTTAATCATTACAAACTAGAATGAGTTGGATAATGAGTTGGATAATGAGTTGGATAATGAGTTGGATAATGGGTTGTAGTTACCGTTGGTACATGTACGTTGGGTTTCTGTATATTTTCGCTTAAGTTTCGTTTCTCGTGAAAATATATGGAGGATATTGAATGGTTTCCCGTCTAATATATCATATATTTTACGAGTATGACAGAATATTGATATCGAAGCACGAGTGAAAAATATCGAAATGTTATATTAAAAGGGAAGCCATTCAATTTTCTTTTTATTGCATTTTATATACTAAAAAAAAAAAAAATTAAAGACATCGAAAAATTAATTGTGTTAAAAAGTGCGAGAATCAGTAACGTAATTCATGACGTCATCTCTTTGTGACGTTACTCCACGTCAATTTGACGGCGCCATTTTGAAAGGACTGACCAACGCAGTGTAAGCGTTTGTTTGCTGTTTTCGGACTAACTGCAGGAAAAGCTAACGTCAAGTGAGTATTTTATAAAATACTAGTCTGAATATTTCAGAAATATAGCAAAACAACCAATTTATCTATCTTCGCTTCGATTGGAAAAATCGGCAAGTTTCAATGAGGTGAATACAAAGGTTCGCTCCGATTGGTTAAAAGAAACAACTTATATTTTCACTGCAAAACTTGTATATTTCACTGCAAAATCTTATATTTTCACTGCTCATCGCTGCAGTGAAAATACAAGTTTTATTAGCTTGATAATTTTCTAAAAATTTCACTGACAAAAATGCAATAAAATGATTTATTAATTGTTTTATTTAATTTTTCATTTTTTTTTCACCAAATGTGTAACATTTCAGTTCGCAACTAGATTAGCTCCCTATAGACTGACAGTTAAACCAGTTCAGTCAGGGGAGACTACTCTAGCACTCTTGGTATATCTTACCACAACGGACCGTTCTTGACTTCATTTGGTGATTTACCTATTTCACAAATATAAATAGAAATAAAAATTTGAGCAGATCAATTATAACAGCTCTTGTTAGTACAGTGTATTGGTCAGTTAGTCTACCTCAGTTGGTATATCCATCTTTACGATTTTCCTATACCAGTCAAGGTACAACGAAAGTGGGAAGTGACGCAGTATTACATGTCCCCCATTATAAAAAAAAACATTATTACGCCACATCAGTGTGAAAATACGGCACTGAAATTATACTGTTTACCAAATATAGATTGTAAAGATTCTATCGTTATTTCCCCGTTCCTCTCACTTCGTTTCTTTTGTAATACTTGTTAAAATGGTATCTTTTCAAATAACATTCTTAACAGTTTCATTTGGCTGTCAATACAAGTAACGCACGTGTTTGGTGTCTTTCTAATTAAGAGTATATAGTTGGTATAAACGCAAATCTCTGAACTTTTTCAGACAGTAAGTTTGGATTTAAGTGAATTTTTACCACATTGCAACAAAATTATCTCCCTTAGACTGTACGTAATCCGAGTCATTCGAGGGAGGTAACTCTAGCGTCCTTAATTCGGCATCTCTAATACACATGATTATTCCTGAGTGTGACCAGGATCCAGAACCATCTGACAATACTTTCCTAAATATAAAAGTACTGTATGTATATGGATTAAACACTATAGAAACATGGAAGCCACGTCTAATTAATTTCAAATTTGTAATTCCATTTCAATTTCTGTACCTCATTAAATAACTAGAAATACAATGAGGGATACGAGTTTAATTGGATTTCTGAATGTGTATTCAATTCTAATTTAAGAATCATGGCGCATCGTACACGGGTCGACTGGGGGGTGACATTGCGTCCGATATAGGTTTAAGATATACGCTGAAATTTTAGAGGGTATAAAACTGATCCGAAAAGAAACAAAGTGGTATTGATCGAGGTAATTTCAAAGTGGCTGATAGAGAAATGAAACTTCAAGCGCAGACTAAATAATGAATCGGACAATAATGACACGCTGTACCGGGTCGTCGTCATCATCATGAGCCCGAGTTTCCTCTGGCCCTGACACCACCCTACACCAGACATGGTGTCAGGGCCAGAGGAATCTCGAGCTACATCATCATCATCATCATCATCATCATATCATCATCATCATCATCATCATCATCATCATCATCATCATCATCAATATAAAAAAAAAAATGTCAATGACAGTACAAAATATTTACAAAAATAAAGTTAATCAAGCATAATTGTCTTAAAGCGCGAACAATGGCAACATTGAAATATATAATTGCAGCTTTTCAGAGGAAAAACGCATGATTTGAAGTCCTCATTCAAAGGTTTGTTTTTGAACCATATACATTCTGTACCATCGTGGTGTCCTATAAAACGCGTCATTGAGGAGAATGGCACGTGTTTCGAACTCCATAATAGTCTATCATCTTTGTCATCAGCGTGTCTCTACAAAGATATAGACGTACAGTTAGTGGTTAACGGTATCAGATTTATCACTTGGTACACCATAGTGAAGATTCACAGTATTACCTGTGTATCTATATCTGGCGTTAGGTCAATGTCAGCAGATTGTCGACATCGAAACATCGCACATAACTCTTGAATACGGAAAAACTCATCTATTTTGTTTGTTTGTTTTTTTCGTTTTTTTTTTTTTTCGTAAAAACATGGAAGCATGTTCTTTTCACAATAACTTATTCCTTTTTCGCTAATAGGACAAGGCGCACAATAACATGTAAGAACGGATGGATTTGGTCAAATTGGTATAAACCTGTCATCTACTGATTACAATAGTCATTGACTTTTTAGGGGAGGCAACTCCGGTCTACCTTAATTGAGATGTTTAACAAGCTCAGTCATAATGCAAAATATCAGTACATTTTATGAAAAATAATTATGTAAATTACATAAAAATTCATCTTGAATTAAAGTCGCTTTTCTCAGTCCATATATTATAAACGCTGATTATTTGATTGTGAAAAAATAGAGATGTTACTGTTACTGTACACGTTTAATGGAAAGAGTTTGGAGACACAATAAATGTGTTAATTATTTCAAAATTAAACAAACCTGTAAGTTACTGTATAATTCGCGCGTGCGTAAAATATCTTAATTAGCTTCGCCATAACATAATCTGAAATAAATTACCCAACAATGCAATCAGTATGTAAAATATCTTATTACTTTTTGCAGCTTTACTAATTTATAATCAGTTCGACATTCACGCGTGCTATCGATGTCAATTTCACTGCAAACAGTAAAACGTTGTTTGCATACCGCTTTTTATACGATTTGTACATAGATGACTCACTGCATTGTCTGTATTTAAGCTTAATGTTTTCAAACTTATGACGTTTATAATCTTACAAACTAATATATTTAACAGTTATGGTTGTTCCGATTTGTTGTATAGATACACGATAGGATACATGTTCGTTAATTGGCTGTCAGATGACATTTCCGACACATTGTAACTGACAAAGTGATTTACTATATTGGCATTTTCAGGTGGTGAAGTCAGTACGCGCCTAGTTATATAATGTCATCCTCACAAACCATGTCCATCATATAGAGTAACAAAAACAAAGCAAAAAATACCAAATACAACGAGCCGACCGCAATCTTATAAATGATGCTACACAATTGTTTCAGTACCGGAGACACGGTACATCAGTTTCGTCAGTCCACGGTGACAACTCATCCGGATCCATACTATATATAGATATGCACGTATGTAAAATAGTATGTACGTGTATAATATTACCTGAAGTCAGGCGGTGCAGACATGCAGTAATACTTATGCAGACATTCTTATATAGGAGTATTCATTCATTTAAATGTTGCATAAATGATGATAAAAGAAAAGTTTACACACAATATTGAATCGATCAAAAAAGATACATGTACTACCGACATTATTTATTGGTAAGTATAACTTTAAGAAAACATACAGATATATATTATTTGATATTCACGTTTCTTGTAATGGAAATAAATACGTGTTGCGTCATTTTTGAATTGTTAACAATGGCTAGCGTACGCCGAGTGACGTAATGCTAGAGCCTCGACTTCCGCGTTCTTTAACTACTATGGTATAACTCTTGGTATGTTTTAACAGTCAAGTAACAAGACGACGATTTTAGATCTCTACATCACAAAAATCTGCTTACCACAGACAAACCATATGAAGAGGATCCCAAACTTCAGGCCATTAATCTGTTGCAGACAATGACATATGACGATAGACCTAGATCTAGGAGCATTTGTTAATTCAATGTTATTAAATAAAAAATACTTGAACCGCTTTAGCTGAAACTAAAATAAGAACTATTTTATTTCCGGTACTTGCATTTTGGTTTAATTGATATATATATATTTAACATTTCCCATATTACGACAACATTACCTATATTACCGACAACATTACCTATATTACCGACAACATTACCCATATTACCGACAACATTACCCATATTACCAACAACATTACCCATATTACCGACAATATTACCCATATTACCAACAACATTACCTATATTACCGACAACATTACCCATATTACCAACAACATTACCCATATTACCGACAATATTACCCATATTACCAACAACATTACCCATATTACCGACAACATTACCTATATTACCGACAACATTACCCATATTACCGACAACATTACCTATATTACGACAATATTACCTATATTACCGACAACATTACCCATATTACCGACAACATTACCCATATTACAACATTACCCATATTACCGACAACATTACCTGTATTACCGACAACATTACCCATATTACCGACAACATTACCCATATTACAACATTACCCATATTACCGACAACATTACCTATATTACCGACAACATTAACTATATTACCGACAACATTACCTATATTACCGACAACATTACCCATATTACCGACAATATTACCCATATTACCAACAACATTACCTATATTACCGACAACATTACCCATATTACCGACAACATTACCCATATTACCGACAATATCACCCATATTACCAACAACATTACCCATATTACCGACAACATTACCTATATTACCGACAACATTACCCATATTACCGACAACATTACCCATATTACCGACAACATTACCTATATTACCGACAACATTACCCATATTACCAACAACATTACCCATATTACCAACAACATTACCCATATTACCGACAACATTACCCATATTACCGACAACATTACCCATATTACCGACAACATTACCTATATTACCGACAACATTACCCATATTACCGACAACATTACCCATATTACCGACAACATTACCTGTATTACCGACAACATTACCCATATTACCGACAACATTACCCATATTACAACATTACCCATATTACCGACAACATTACCTATATTACCGACAACATTAACTATATTACCGACAACATTACCTATATTACCGACAACATTACCCATATTACCGACAACATTACCTATATTACCGACAACATTACCTATATTACCGACAACATTACCCATATTACCGACAACATTACCCATATTACCGACAACATTACCCATATTACCGACAACATTACCTGTATAACCGACAACATTAACTATATTACCGACAACATTACCCATATTACCGACAACATTACCTATATTACCGACAACATTAACTATATTACCGACAACATTACCTATATTACCGACAACATTACCCATATTACCGACAACATTACCCATATTACCGACAACATTACCCATATTACCGACAACATTAACTATATTACCGACAACATTAACTATATTACCGACAACATTACCTGTATTACCGACAACATTACCCATATTACCGACAACATTACCCATATTACCGACAACATTACCCATATAACGACAACATTACCTGTATTACCGACAACATTACCCATATTACCGACAACATTACCCATATTACCGACAACATTACCCATATAACCGACAACATTACCTATATTACCGACAACATTACCTATATTACCGACAACATTACCTATATTACCGACAACATTACCCATATTACCGACAACATTACCTATATTACCGACAACATTACCTATATTACCGACAACATTACCTGTATTACCGACAACATTACCCATATTACCGACAACATTACCCATATTACCGACAACATTACCTATATTACCGACAACATTACCTATATTACCGACAACATTACCTATATTACCGACAACATTACCCTATATTACCGACAACATTACCCATATTACCGACAACATTACCTATATTACCGACAACATTACCCATATTACCGACAACATTACCCATATTACCGACAACATTACCCTATATTACCGACAACATTACCTATATTACCGACAATATTACCCTATATTACCGACAACATTACCTATATTACCGACAACATTACCTATATTACCGACAACATTACCCTATATTACCGACAACATTACCCATATTACCGACAACATTACCCATATTACCGACAACATTACCCATATTACCGACAACATTACCCATATTACCGACAACATTACCCATATTACCGACAACATTACCTATATTACCGACAACATTACCCATATTACCGACAACATTACCTATATTACCGACAACATTACCCTATATTACCGACAACATTACCCATATTACCGACAACATTACCTATATTACCGACAACATTACCTATATTACCGACAACATTACCCATATTACAACATTACCCATATTACCGACAACATTACCTATATTACCGACAACATTACCTATATTACCGACAACATTACCCATATTACCGACAACATAACCCATATTACCGACAACATTACCCATATAACCGACAACATTACCTATTTTACCGACAACATTACCCATATTACCGACAACATTACCCATATTACCGACAACATTACCCATATTACCGACAACATTACCTATATTACCGACAATATTACCTATATTACCGACAACATTACCCATATTACCGACAACATTACCTATATTACCGACAACATTACCTATATTACCGACAACATTACCCATATTACAACATTACCCATATTACCGACAACATTACGTATATATCAGACAACATTACCCATATTACCGACAACATTATCTATATTACCGACAACATTACCCATATTATAACTGTTCCAATCTGGTACATATAGCCGAAAACTGTCCCTTCGTTTATGCCTCAGCTTAAATGAAAACATGTAACTATTAACTATTGTATTCCTACAACCCTTATCAGTGTGGTAATACCGGACAATCAGTGTGGTAATTCCGGACAATGGGTGTGGTATCTCCGGACAATGAGTGTGGTAATTCCGGACAATGAGTGTAGTAATTCCGGACAATCAGTGTGGTAATTCCGGACAATCAAGTGAGGTAATTCCGAATAATCAGTGTGGTAATTCCGGACAATCTGTGTTGTAATTCCGGACAATCTGTGTTGTAATTCCGGACAATCATTGTGGTAATTCCGGACAATGAGTGTATTATCTCCGGACAATGAGTTTGGCAATTCCGGACAATGAGTGTGGTGATTTCGGACAATGAGTGTGGTATCTCCAGACAATGAGTGTATTATCTCCGGACAATGAGTTTGGCAATTCCGGACAATGAGTGTGGTGATTTCGGACAATGAGTGTGGTATCTCCAGACAATGAGTGTGGTATCTCCGGACAATGAGTGTGGTAATTCCGGACAATGAGTGTGGTGATTTCGGACAATGAGTGTGGTATCTCCAGACAATCAGTGTGGTATCTCCAGACAATGAGTGTGGTAATTCCGGACAATGAGTGTGGTGATTTCGGACAGTGAGTGTGGTATCTCCAGTAATGAGTGTGGTATCTCCAGACAACGAGTGTGGTAATTCCGGACAATGAATGTGGTGATTTCGGACAATGAGTGTGGTATCTCCAGATAATGAGTGTGGTATCAGAGTAGAAATTGATGCCCTGAGAGGAGGAATACCACTTCTCTGTTACTAAGTTGTATGTTTTTTCCGTATAATAAACGTTGAAGATAGTAAGCAAATCCATTTTCAATCAAGTACTTCGTTACATAATAGATAAACATTAAAAGGACACAACCAGATGTTTTGTTTGTACAGCTGTGGCCTTTTTCGATACTCATAACCAAAACAATATCGTTTACATAAGGGCATCCTATATGCGACAATGCTGACATTATTCCATTGCTACCCCGATAACTCATTTTTTAAACGCCTCTGCTTATTCCGTAAGAAATAAGCAATTTTATTTACATGTATAATAACGACAATTATTCCAAATGTGTTTTACAGTGCCAACGACACACAGAGAGGGACTGCCGACGGAATAAGGGCTGAATGGGACAGGCCAAACTCGGGAGGGGCCAAACTCGGGAGGGGCTTATCTTTTATCTTACAATTCTCGCCTTACCGCGCCTACCCCCTGTGGTGAGGGGCACTAGGGTAGAGTAGAGAGAGGGACTGACAACAGAATAGTGAGGGGTTATAGGGTAGAGTAGAGAGAGGGACTGACAACAGAATGGTGAGGGGTTATAGGGTAGAGTAGAGAGAGGGACTGACGACAGAATGGTGTGTGTGTGTGGGGGGGGGGGGGGGGGGGGGGGGTTATAAGGTAGAATAGAGAGAGGGACTGACAACAGAATGGTGAGGGGTTATAGGGTAGAATAGAGAGAGGGACTGACGACAGAATGGTGAGGGGTTATAGGGTAGAATAGAGAGAGGGACTGACAACAGAATAGTGAGGGGTTATAGGGTAGAGTAGAGAGAGGGACTGACAACAGAATGGTGAGGAGTTATAGGGTAGAGTAGAGAGAGGGACTGACGACAGAATGGTGAGGGGTTATAGGGTAGAATAGAGAGAGGGACTGACGACAGAATGGTGAGGGGTTATAGGGTAGAATAGAGAGAGGGACTGACGACAGAATGGTGAGGGGTTATAGGGTAGAGTAGAGAGATGGACTGATGACAGAATGGTGAGGGGTTATAGGGTAGAATAGAGAGAGGACTGACGACAGAATGGTGAGGGGTTATAGGGTAGAGTAGAGAGGGGGACTGACGACAGAATGGTGAGGGGTTATAGGGTAGAATAGAGAGAGAGAGAGAGAGAGAGAGAGAGAGAGAGAGAGAGAGAGAGAGAGAGAGAGAGAGAGAGAGAGAGAGAGAGAGAGAGAGAGAGAGAGAGAGAGAGAGAGAGAGAGAGAGAGAGAGAGAGAGAGAGAGAGAGAGAGAGAGAGAGACTGACGACAGAATGGTGAGGGGTTATAGGGTAGAATAGAAAGAGGGACTGTTTGTTTATTATTCGTTTTGACAGTTGGGATTGTGTTTGTTTGTTGTTTAATCACACAACTGACAATACCACGGCCCTCAGTATTATGACGCATGCGTACTCCGCGAGTTTTCTTGATTTGCACTCAATACTGTATACTAATCACCGCCTATTCCGACACTTTAAGTTGACAGCAGTATGAGTATATCTAGCCCTTACGTACTATTCCGTCTTCATTTAAATCTTGTCTTCCTTAAGTGTAGCTTGGTGCTGGATGTAAATACTGTCAACAACGTATACCGCTTGGAATACTCCCATGGTCTTAACATCGGAATTCCGGTTTTGAATCTTTTCCAAGTTTTATATCCGGGATCAGAATTAGCGCCATTTTGCAGATTGATGACCATATTGTATAGGACTAAACATGTATTATTATACTACAAAATTAGCTTTTATCTTTGAGCGAGGTTGTTTCCGTATCGGATGCTGTATATCCGGGCGATACTCTGTGTCATCCTGTGTTGGAGATTTGCCAACTGTATGCACTTCAGAAACAGATGAGCGATGATCTCGTTCGGCGAAACACCGGACAGTTTTTGGGGGCATATGTCCTCCGCCCACGAAAACGTTAATTTCGATGACATCACTTCACATTATGATAGTTTTAACATTTTTTTCTGTTTTTAATTAAAATAAAGAATAAGTATATAACCTTATGAACAGCATATCCGTGATAATCAGTTCGGACTTCCGCCTGGACCAGCATTTACAATATAAAAGATGACATACTGTAGATATATATAACAGTAGTTATAAAATATATCTTCTGATGATGGACGTTATATCCTGACGTTAACTCTACAATAATGGTATAATAGATTTACTCAATTAACGTCACCCAATATGACTAATGAACCATTGTCCTTGACCGTCTATTGACGATTAGTAAACAATGCACGCACGTGTACATGCGCGAGAGACCTGGGTATTACCGCTACACGTGGGTGGCAGTTTACGAGTAACACGTGCGTTAGGTACACAATTACGTTTTTGGTACTAATTGGACCCCTCCTGTGATTATTTCTAGGTCAAACGGGGAGGGTTAGACGAGAACACTATCTGACTAAGCATTTTGAACCATAACTGAACCTGAAATCAGACCCCAAAACGATGATATGTCCGTTCTAAGACGATTCCTCGTCGGAAATTCGTCAACCATAATTTGGTCCTTTGAATAATAATGATGTCGTTTTTGATTTTACGTTATACATTGAAAAATAACAACTTTAATTTAACAATCAGTATGGATCAAACTTTGATTAATACATACGTACCTAACATTGTTCTAATGATTTCTTAGTTAATAACATGATTTGAAGAGGAAATTAAAATTTGTCACGAGAAAAAACTGGTATAAATTGTCCATATGCTTCAAAGTATGAAACCGGTGTCGGTACCCTCGCTATACATCCCGTACTTAAAACAACAAATGTGTGGTCTCGATCTGAAATGTTGACAATTACCTCGCATATGAGATCGTCAACACTAAATGAAAAGTACAGTTGTCACGTGATTGTGTGCGCTATAGAAATGTTCGGTGTTAATGTGTATAATAAATGTAAAATGTACTGATATAAAGAGATAGAAATGTATCTGTACATATGTATGTTCCTTGAATTGATAGAAAAAGTAACTATATTCTCGATGAAGGGAGAGAAATTTAACCGTATTCCTGACGAATAGATAGACATATAACCATAATCTCCATGAAGAGATGAAGATGTACCCTAATACTCGTCGAGGGAATATGAAGCATTGATATCAATATTGGTTATATTAACAAACTGTACTGAGTACACTGTAAGAACAACTCTGTACTACACGAACTTGAGAAAGATGTCTGTGCCAAATTATCAAGGTGAAACAAGGGTTGTTTGCGCAATCGACATGGAAAATGAAGAGTATTTAATAAGATACTGATTATAACTCTTCCTATGCTTATCTGTGTCACAATCGGAAAGGCAGTATACCATCTCAGGGACTCTATACGGAGGCTGGAGGTTAATGCAGCATGAGTCAATCAGTATTTAGGGCAAGATGCGCACTTGGCGATTGATGACGTCATGCTATCTATATATTGATCTGATACCTATCTGTGGGATGACCAGTAGTATACTAATTAAACTTCCGCGTGCAGATGCTCCATTTTGTCAGCTTAACTGACCGGTATATCTTCAAATTCCGTGTACTTATCAAAAAAAAAAAATGAATAAATAAATAACACCCCACCCCAATCCCATCTTTGTTTAACACACTGGTATATGTATGATGTGTTATCTGTCCACCCAAACGTAGCGAGGTCGTCCAATTATCATATAACATTCTGAAACATCGTATGTAACAATCACAATTACTAGAATTACATGACTCAGCATGAGATACAGCATCCAGGATACTGGTTAGGACAGGATAGCGGATTAGGATGAGGTATCGGATTAGGATGAGGTATCATATTTGGATGAGGTATCGGATTAGGATGGGGTATCGGATTAGGATGAGGTATCGGATTAGGATGAGGTATCGTATCACGATGGGGTATCGTATCACGATGGGGTATCGGATTAGGATGAGGTATCGGATTAGGATGAGGTATCGTATCACGATGGGTATCGGATTAGGATGAGGTATCGGATTAGGATGAGGTATCGGATTAGGATGGGGTATCGGATTAGGATGAGGTATCGGATTAGGATGGGTATCGGATTAGGATGAGGTATCGGATTAGGATGAGATATCGGATTACGATGGGGTATCGGATTAGGATGAGGTATCGGATTAGGATGAGGTATCGTATCACGATGAGGTATCGGATTAGGATGAGATATCGTATCACGATGGGGTATCGGATTAGGATGGGGTATCGGATTAGGATGAGGTATCGTATCACGATGAGGTATCGGATTAGGATGAGGTATCATATTTGGATGAGGTATCGGATTAGGATGAGGTATCGGATTAGGATGGGGTATCGAATTAGGATGGGGTATCGGATTAGGATGAGGTATTAGGTATCGGATTAGGATGAGGTATCGGATGACGATGAGGTTTCGGATTACAATGGGAAATCGGATTAAGATGGAGAAAACGCTGTAGTAACTATGGAATAGTTATGTTAATAATGAGATCGGAAACTGTCATGTTGATACCTGATGGGAATCTGTCCTGTTATTATTGATTAGCAAATATAAAAATAAAATAAGTGTACCGAACACTTAATTTAACTATATAAGTTTTGTTTTATTACCGATTCCATTATTTTAGACATGTTTCGGGACATTACTCTTGTTGGTATCGATCGGTAACACGTCATAGTCCTACATAACGACAGCTCGTATCAATTAAACTGGTGTATTCCGTGTGTGATTCTCCCGTCATACCGGGAGGTCAAGACAAATGGACAGTTACAAACACGAGATTCCACTGGTCAAGTTGACCAGACTTTGACGATGGAGTGTGATGATGTGTACATTACTATAAAATTGAGTATTTACACTAGTATCATTACCGTGTTTAGGGTCCATACATGATGTACATGTGACGACGTATTTCATAGGCTTTAATAGGAGATGCGTTGACATTAAAGGGTTTTGTATTTTAGATAAATATAATGTAATATCAGTGATTAACACGATAGTATGATGACTAAGCTCTGAGAAAGTTTTATTCCGATCCAATAATCGGTTCAGTACACTGTACAGGTGGACCTAGGCTCGACTCATTTAATCTTCACATGCACGATGTAGGTTTTACGCATGTAATTAACTTCGCTGAAACAAGTATAACACTTCCAAGTTTGATATAATTTGACCCGCGTGCGCCGTGGTCGACCCTATAACCTTCATTCGATCCATGTTTTCCGGACATGGTCCTGAGCGCTGTGGTCCTAAGTTTGACACGTTTTCATTAACATTCAGTTCATTATTACCTTACAACTCATCGAATAAAAACATCAAGGAATACATGAATACAAACATATAGTCCCAACATACGTCAGTACAATATGGCATTCCCTTTAATAATAAAAAATCACTAACACTCATTCAATGTTAACTAACACTCACTCAAAAATCACTAACACTCATTCAACATTAACTAACATTCACTCAAAAATCACTAACACTCATTCAACATTAACTAACATTCACTCAAAAATCACTAACACTCATTCAATGTTAACTAACACTTACTCAAAAATCACTAACACTCACTCAAATAACTAACACTCATTCAATGTTAACTAACACTCACTCAAATAACTAACACTCATTCAAGGTTAACTAACACTAACTCAATTAACTAACACTCATTCAAGGTTAACTAACACTAACTCAATTAACTAACACTCATTCAAGGTTAACTAACACTAACTCAATTAACTAACACTCATTCAATGTTAACTAACACTCACTCAATTAACTAACACTCACTCAATTAACTAACACTCACTCAATTAACTAACACTCATTCAAGGTTAACTAACACTCACTCAATTAACTAACACTCATTCAATGTTAACTAACACTTACTCAATTAACTAACACTCATTCAATGTTAACTAACACTTACTCAATTAAGTAACACTCATTCAATGTTAACTAACACTAACTCAATTAACTAACACTCATTCAAGGTTAACTAACACTCACTCAATTAACTAACACTCACTCAATTAACTAACACTCACTCAATTAACTAACACTCACTCAATTAACTAACACTCATTCAAGGTTAACTAACACTCACTCAATTAACTAACACTCATTCAATGTTAACTAACACTTACTCAATTAACTAACACTCATTCAATGTTAACTAACACTTACTCAATTAACTAACACTCATTCAATGTTAACTAACACTCACTCAATTAACTAACACTCATTCAAGGTTAACTAACACTAACTCAATTAACTAACACTCATTCAATGTTAACTAAAACTCACTCAATTAACTAACACTCATTCAAGGTTAACTAACACTCACTCAATTAACTAACACTCACTCAATTAACTAACACTCACTCAATTAACTAACACTCATTCAAGGTTAACTAACACTCACTCAATTAACTAACACTCACTCAATTAACTAACACTCACTCAATTAACTAACACTCACTCAATTAACTAACACTCACTCAATTAACTAACACTCACTCAATTAACTAACACTCACTGAAAACAAACTGGTGTAAATGACTTCTATGTTACATTTGTACAAAATGAGGTTTTATTCTGATTGTATAGATTCGTCATTTCTGTGCTGCACGAACCTGATTTCGGCCCCATACAGGAATCGAACATAGAACCATGGCACTGTACAGGGATCGAACATAGAACCATGGCACTGTACAGGAATCGAACATAGAACCATGGCATTGTACAGGAATCGAACATAGAACCATAGCACTGTACAGGGGTCGAACATAGCACCATTGCACTGTACAGGAATCGAACATAGAACCATAGCACTGTACAGGAATCGAACATAGAACCATGGCACTGTATATGAGTCGAACATAGAACCATGGCACTTTACAGGGGTCGAACATAGAACCATGGCACTGTACAGGGGTCGAACATAGAACCATGGCACTGTACAGGAATCGAACATAGAACCATGGCACTGTACATGGGTCGAATATAGAACCATGGCACTGTACAGGAATCGAACATAGAACCATGGCACTGTATAGGAATCGAACATAGAACCATGGCACTGTACAGGAATCGAACATAGAACCATGGCACTGTACAGAAATCGAACATAGAACCATGGCACTGTACAGGAATCGAACATAGAACCATGGAACTGTACAGGAATCGAACATAGAACCATGGCACTGTACAGGAATCGAACATAGAACCATGGCACTGTACAGGGGTAGAACATAGAACCATGGCACTGTACAGGGGTCGAACATAGAACCATGGCACTGTACAGGGGTCGAACATAGAACCATGGCACTGTACAGGGGTCGAACATAGAACCATGGCACTGTACAGGAGTCGAACATAGAACCATGGCACTGTACATGGGTCGAACATAAACCACGGCACTGTACAGGAATCGAACATAGAA
The DNA here is from genome assembly GCF_902652985.1 of Pecten maximus. NCBI lineage: Eukaryota > Metazoa > Mollusca > Bivalvia > Pectinida > Pectinidae > Pecten > Pecten maximus. Next base: position 42,661,995 of record NC_047017.1, read on the forward strand.
CCATGGCACTGTACAGGAATCGAACATAGAACCATGGCACTGTACAGGAATCGAACATAGAACCATGGCACTGTACAGGGGTCGAACATAGAACCATGGCACTGTACAGGGGTCGAACATAGAACCATGGCACTGTACAGGGGTCGAACATAGAACCATGGCACTGTACAGGGGTCGAACATAGAACCATGGCACTGTACAGGAGTCGAACATAGAACCATGGCACTGTACATGGGTCGAACATAAACCACGGCACTGTACAGGAATCGAACATAGAACCATGGCACTGTACAGGGGTCGAACATAGAACCACGGCACTGTACAGGGGTCGAACATAGAACCATGGCACTGTACAGGGGTCGAACATAGAACCATGGCACTGTACAGGGGTCGAACATAGAACCATGGCACTGTACAGGGGTCGAATATAGAACCATGGCACTGTACAGGGGTCGAACATAGAACCATGGCACTGTACAGGAATCGAACATCGATCCATGGCACTGTACAGGGGTCGAATATAGAACCATGGCACTGTACAGGGGTCGAACATAGAACCATGGCACTGTACAGGGGTCGAACATAGAACCATGGCACTGTACAGGAATCGAACATAGAACCATGGCACTGTACAGGAATCGAACATAGAACCATGGCACTGTACATGGGTCGAATATAGAACCATGGCACTGTACAGGAATCGAACATAGAACCATGGCACTGTACAGGAATCGAACATAGAACCATGGAACTGTACAGGAATCGAACATAGAACCATGGCACTGTACAGGGGTCGAACATAGAACCATGGCACTGTACAGGGGTCGAACATAGAACCATGGCACTGTACAGGAGTCGAACATAGAACCATGGCACTGTACATGGGTCGAACATAGAACCACGGCACTGTACAGGAATCGAACATAGAACCATGGCACTGTACAGGGGTCGAACATAGAACCACGGCACTGTACAGGGGTCGAACATAGAACCATGGCACTGTACGGGGGTCGAACATAGAACCATGGCACTGTACAGGGGTCGAACATAGAACCATGGCACTGTACAGGGGTCGAACATAGAACCATGGCACTGTACAGGGGTCGAACATAGAACCATGGCACTGTACAGGGGTCGAACATAGAACCATGGCACTGTACAGGAATCGAACATAGAACCATGGCACTGTACAGGGGTCGAACATAGAACCACGGCACTGTACAGGGGTCGAACATAGAACCATGGCACTGTACAGGAATCGAACATCGATCCATGGCACTGTACAGGGGTCGAATATAGAACCATGGCACTGTACAGGGGTCGAACATAGAACCATGGCACTGTACAGGAATCGAACATAGAACCATGGCACTGTACAGGAATCGAACATAGAGCCATGGCACTGTACAGGGGTCGAACATAGAACCATGGCACTGTACAGGGGTCGAACATAGAACCATGGCACTGTACAGGGGTCGAACATAGAACCATGGCACTGTACAGGAATCGAACATAGAACCATGGCACTGTACAGGAATCGAACATAGAACCATGGCACTGTACAGGGGTCGAACATAGAACCATGGCACTGTACAGGGGTCGAACATAGAACCATGGCACTGTACATGAGTCGAACATAGAACCATGGCACTGTACAGGAGTCGAACATAGCACCATGGCACTGTACAGGAATCGAACATAGAACCATGGCACTGTACAGGGGTCGAACATAGAACCATGGCACTGTACAGGGATCGAACATAGAACCATGGCACTGTACAGGGGTCGAACATAGAACCATGGCACTGTACAGGAATCGAACATAGAACCATTGCACTGTACAGGAATCGAACATAGCACCATGGCACTGTACATGAATCGAACATAGAACCACGGCACTGTACAGGAATCGAACATAGCACCATGGCACTGTACAGGAATCGAACATAGAACCACGGCACTGTACAGGAATCGAACATAGAACCATGGCACTTTACAGGGGTCGAACATAGAACCATGACACTGTACAGGAATCGAATATAGAACCATGGCACTGTACAGGGGTCGAACATAGAACCATGGCACTGTACAGGAGTCGAACATAGAACCATGGCACTGTACAGGAATCGAACATAGAACCATGACACTGTACAGGAATCGAACATAGAACCATGACACTGTACAGGGGTCGAACATAGAACCATGGCACTGTACAGGGGTCGAACATTGAACCATGGCACTGTACAGGGGTCGAATATAGAACCATGGCACTGTACAAGATCGAATATAGAACCATGGCACTGTACAGGGGTCGAATATAGAACCATGGCACTGTACAGGAATCGAACATAGAACCATGGCACTGTACAGGGGTCGAACATTGAACCATGGCACTGTACAGGGGTCGAATATAGAATCATGGCACTGTACAGAGGTACAGCGGTCGGGTATCGTGGTCCTACGTCCAATCCCTGTGTATCGTGGTCCTACGTTCGATCCCTGTGTATCGTGGTTGTACGTTTGATCCCTGTGTATCGTGGTCCTACGTTCGACCCCTGTGTATCGCGGTCCTACGTTTGATCCCTGTGTATCGTGGTCCTACGTTCGACCCCTGTGTATCGTGGTCCTACGTTCGACCCCTGTATATCGTGGTCCTACGTTCGACCCCTGTGTATCGCGGTCCTACGTTCGATCCCTGTGTTACATGTACATGAAGCTGTGACGGACCTGAACTTTGGTACTGAGGAGCTTTCACCATTAATTACCCTGGTTTTGGGCTGTTGGCCAGACGTACTCGTCACTGGTCGCTATAATTAGGATGCTATGTATGTCAATGTTGACAAGAGCACACGTACCATATATCGTAATAGTGTACATATACAGGGTGTGTTTACTTAACGTCAAATCAACAAATAAAACAGTCTATATATAGGAGTTTAAAACCAATCATCACATGTCGGGAACAGATTTAGGACGATTGTCGGGAACAGATTTAGGACGATTGTCCTTACCGATCCTGTGGCTTTCCATAGTTGGTTACTTTTGATGCTTGGCAACTTCAATTCTTCTTCTTTTTTTAACTTTTCACGTTGTTTTTTTTTTTTTTTTTTTGTAGATTTTGATGTTTGTAAACATTTGCTTTTGATGTTTGGTGAGATTTGTGACATACTGTTTAGTCACGCCTGTGTCGCGATTATATGACGCCGCCTTGACGTCACGCAGATCATTTGACCAAATTATACCAGCAGTGTGATATTGATGTATTGATTTGATGTATTGAGTGAAAATGTTTAATTATAAATCATTAAAAGTGATTTAGTTTTTCTTATGATGATAATATTCGTTAACCTTTCGTTAATATCACCATGTACATTGTATCCCCTCCCCCAGCCTAGGTGGAGTCTGGTTTTAAAATTCCAGAAAGTCTGGAACTTAACCGTGTCTTTGATGTAGAACAGGTGCACGTGAAGCGTTGATTTCCCGGTTTATTGTTGGATATTAAAAAAAACTTCCATGTGTTATCTGTATGTGATGGGTATTTTCCATTCCACCTCGCCGTCACACCAACCCAGGTCCGACTTTACATGTGGATATTAGTTTATGAGAAAACAGACTAAAACAAGTTAAATGTTATGTTTTATAAATGATATAAAACTAGATCGTGACACTGCTCATCGGTCATTTCCGATTTCCAAGTCCGGTTTCGTTTTACTTTGGGTGTAAACATTAAATAGAGGACACATTTTATAAAAACGACTCCAGAACAAGTGTGTGGAGACCTTAACTGTGATGAGGGCTGATCATACAAACTTCCATATATTCCGTAGGCCGTGTTTAAATCATTGTTTAAAGTGTTCCAAAAGGAAGAGATGACTTAAAAACTGGACATGATGTGATTTTTTATAGATATTTGTTGATAAAACCATTTTAACGCGTATACCTACTGTATACCTATATGACACCGGGCGGCGTGGGTGGTAAAACCTTTACCGCCCGTTTTACCAGCCTGATAACATTACAAACTTATGACATAACAGTTTCTGTCCGTGTCACTTTGATCAGTATTATCAATATACATGTTACAGATGGAATCCATTGGTAGAGAGTCGGCAAATTACCAAATTCCATTTGTAAATGACCGCTAAGAATCCATGGCAGATATCGGTTCCAGCGCTTTATTCTCCTCACAATGTGATCAATTTTACAATCATTTGTTGACAAAAGAGCTTCAGAGTCTCTCACATGAAATTTAACATATTTTTGCAGGATGATAATCTGCGAAAATCTAAGTAGATTTGGTGATGTTATCAAAAGGATTTCCAAAGTGCCCTTTAAAAATATTACCTTAACTTTATAAACCTTGAAGTTGGTCATCGAAAATATTTAAATGCCGTGCATGTTTTCAGCATGAGTAATTCTTGACACGAGCCTAGGTAAGTTATTACCAGGTAAATAGCGACCATCACCTTCCGTACATGGTACCCTAATCCAGTCTACATACATAAGGTGGCATACTCGTCCTCATACTCGTGGATGACCCCAAATGTCATCTATGCATATATGCATTTACATTTTACGAATGTGGTCCTATTCTCATTTTCAATTTTCATTTCATACAACGAAATGTGGCCTCATTTCATAACCCTGGTTCTCTAGTTTTACAAAGTATGATCGCCCATCATTTTTTATACAAATATTTTATTCCCCAGCATTATTAATCATATCTTATACCTGTCTTGTCTTTTTATCATTCTGTACAACATAGAGGTCCTCATTTCACCTATCATACCATTGTTCTCATTCTGTACAACATAGAGGTCCTCATTTCACCTATCATACCATTGTTCTCATTCTGTACAACAAAGAGGTCCTCATTTCACCTATCATACCATTGTTCTCATTCTGTACAACAAAGAGGTCCTCATTCCACCTATCATACCATTGTTCTCATTCTGTACAACAAAGAGGTCCTCATTTTACCTATCATACCATTGTTCTCATTCTGTACATCAAAGAAGTCCTCATTTCACCTATCATACCATTGTTCTCAGTTGTACAACAAAGAGGTCCTCATTTCACCTATCATACCATTGTTCCCAGTTGTACAACAAAGAGGTCCTCATTTCACCTATCATACCATTGTTATAATTCTGTACAACAAAGAGGTCCTCATTTCACCTATCATACCATTGTTCTCATTCTGTACAACAAAGAGGTCCTCATTTCACCTATCATACCATTGTTCTCAGTTGTACAACAAAGAGGTCCTCATTCCACCTATCATACCATTGTTTTCAGTTGTACAACAAAGAGGTTCTCATTTCACCTATCTATATCATTGTTCTCATTCTGTACAACAAAGAGGTCCTCATTTCACCTATCATACCATTGTTCTCAGTTGTACAACAAAGAGGTCCTCATTTCACCTATCATACCATTGTTATCATTCTGTACAACAAAGAGGTCCTCATTTCACCTATCATACCATTGTTCTCAGTTGTACAACAAAGAGGTCCTCATTTCACCTATCATACCATTGTTCTCATTCTGTATAACAAAGAAGTCCTCATTTCACCTATCAAACCATTGTTATCGTTCTGTATAACAAAGAAGTCCTCATTTCACCTATCATACCATTGTTATCTTTCTGTACAACAAAGAAGTCCTCATTTCACCTATCATACCATTGTTCTCATTCTGTACAACAAAGAGGTCCCCATTTTACCTATCATACCATTGTTCTCATTCTGTACAACAAAGAGGTCCTCATTTTACCTATCATACCATTGTTCTCATTCTGTACAACAAAGAGGTCCTCATTTTACCTATCATACCATTGTTCTCATTCTGTACAACAAAGAGGTCCTCATTTTACCTATCATACCATTGTTATAATTCTGTACAACAAAGAGGTCCTCATTTCACCTATCATACCATTGTTCTCAGTTATACAACAAAGAAATCCTCATTTTACCTATCATACCATTGTTCTCAATCTGTACAACAAAGAGATCCTCATTTCACCTATCATACCATTGTTATCATTCTGTACAACAAAGAGGTCCTCATTTTACCTATCATACCACTGTTATCATTCTATACAACATAGAGGTCATTTCACCTATCATACCATTGTTCTCATTCTGTATAACAAAGAGGTCCTCATTCCACCTATCATACCATTGTTATCATTCTATACAACAAAGAAGTCCTCATTCCACCTATCATACCATTGTTCTCAGTTGTACAACAAAGAGGTTCTCATTCCACCTATCATACCATTGTTCTCAGTTGTACAACAAAGAAATCCTCATTTCACCTACCATACCATTGTTATCATTCTGTACAACAAAGAGATCCTCATTTCACCTATCATACCATTGTTATCATTCTGTACAACAAAGAGGTCCTCATTTCACCTATCATGCCATTGTTATCATTCTGTACAACAAAGAAGTCCTCATTTCACCTATCATACCATTGTTCTCAGTTGTACAACAAAGAGGTCCTCATTTTACCTATCATACCATTGTTATCATTCTGTACAACAAAGAGGTCCTCATTTCACCTATCATACCATTGTTCTCAGTTGTACAACATAGAGATCCTCATTTCACCTATCATACCATTGTTCTCAGTTGTACAACAAAGAGGTCCTCATTTCACCTATCATACCATTGTTCTCATTCTGTACAACATAGAGATCCTCATTTCACCTATCATACCATTGTTATCATTCTGTATAACACTGAGATCCTCATTTCACCTATCATACCATTGTTCTCATTCTGTACAACAAAGAAGTCCTCATTTCACCTATCATACCATTGTTCTCAGTTGTACAACAAAGAGATCCTCATTTCACCTATCTATACCATTGTTCTCATTCTGTACAACATAAGAGGTCCTCATCTTATTGATCACCATTGTTTTACTCTTCAACACAAAAGACCTTCATATAAGTGTCCTCTATTACATACCCATATTCTGTAAAAAAAAACTACACGTCATAGCCTAATCGTTTATTAAATTCTCTCTGTCACATGGATAGCAATAAAACTTTTGGTTGATTTATCGTACAAACGTTTATTTGTACTAATTTAGCCATGTGTTCTCTTCCTGTGACACCCTTTGTCGCCATTGTAAGCTTACCATAATTTACATTACATAGTGTATTGTTTATCAAGCTTTTGAATTTTTTTCTTGTCTTTTCCGATAATTGTTCAAGTTAATCATATATACGTACTTAATGTGACGAAAATATGACGAAAATATGACTACAAAATTAATGTTTTTTCTAATTTGAGTACAAATTTCAATAACATTTGTATTTTTAACGAATATTATATTTCATTTTCATATTCTGAATAATATTTGATAAATATGCCCTGTACAACTACCGTTCTGTAGAAAGCCTTGGTGATGGCTAAGTGTAACGCTTGTACAATCACTTAAAAGACAGTTTCGTCTATGATAAATCAAGCACACCCAATAACATGTCGATCTGTAGTAAATTCAGACGATCATCAAACAACATACTACGAGCTGACATTAGTATTTAAGATCAATTTACCGAGAGAACGCTGTCTATACGTCAACTTATGTAATCAAATATAATTTGTGATTTCAGAATCTAATTTATTCTTTATTCTTCTTCCGTTTATCTCTATTTCAATCTTGATTTCCAACTACGTGAAGTGATTACATTTACGAGCTCCAAACGAGTTCCGTGTCACCTAATGATATCAACATACTGCTTGAGTGAAGAAGTAGACGAGCACTCGCCGGAAGCCAATGGTCCTGGTACTAATAAATCACGTGGTGATGGAAACAGCATTATAGTAGCGTCTCCGAGAAGTGAATTTAGTCAAGCTGTCTCAATTGTTTATGTAATGGCTGAAAGATCAAAGATCTACTCTCCGAGATCAGGTGGTCATAGCAGGTGGGACAATCAAACTTCCTCTTCCTAAGAAACAGTTACGCGATCGTTCCTGGTCCCCAGTTCAACATGTTCTTTACTCCTAAACATAAAGGAAAGCATTGCAGAATTGTTTTTTTTTAATCCATTATTACTTTTCCTTGGGACATTTTTATGAGAGGACTTTCCTTAAGGAACGTTCATGAAACTAGAAAATGTCTATGCCCCCGCTGCCATTGACACCCAGAAACAAAGTTTGGTGAGGATCGCATCAGCAGCTCCTCCGATTATAGCTAGTTACACCGCATTGGGACGGGCATGGGGATAACACTATATGACCCCTGAATCTGATTGAACCATTCTGACCACATGAGTGGAAACAAACAAGTTCTGACCAATCGTAAAAATTACAGCATTTACTTCATTTCTGTATGACGTAGTTTTTGCACGCCAATCTGATACGACTTAGACTTTATCGAGAAACATACTAAATAAAATATCCGGCTATAGCTTGTTGATATGCAACTCTAATCCATATACTGTCCACTTCTCACTTGTATGTGGTCCGTTTCAACTCGTAACGCACATAACGTCAGATTTGACCACAATGCCGGACATTGGTCAAGATCGTTTACGTACGAGTAGGATTAAGGTCAAACGATCGACTGAAGTACAATCCCTAGTTGGAGGTCGCCGTCCCAAGTCGAACTTCCGGCTTGTATATAGCCGGAAGCATGAGCGGCCATGGACAGTGTTCCTCTCCATGGCACTCGTTTAATATGTATACAATGCATCTAGCAATATGTCGCTGAGAACACAAATATATGGATTACATGTATATTAACGTGTACACCGTTTGTCTTTACTCGGGCTTAGGTATCTTTATCGAGTGTTTTATAAACTATGGTTTTAGTTGTACAGGTCTGTGTGGGTCTGTGTGTCAGTATGATCAAAGTCTTACAGAAGATATCAAACACATGTGTATGTTTGTTTTCTATATTTTTTTTATTTTGCTATAAAATGTCAGTACAAAAATTCATAAATTGGACAACATGAAAAAAATTGGAAGCAGTAATATTGATGCCGTATTTGTAACGATTTTGTAATAATATTATTTGCATTGCATGTCTTGTATACTCGGTCACAAGGGTAGAGGTTGGCCATACCAAGTGATCAACAAGATATCCTACTCGGAACACAATATTTAAACAATAAAAAATTCAGACCATATAATAAAACATAAACATTTTATCACATCGGGTCCACTATGATTTCGGTTAACACAAAGATTTACAGGATTTTTAAATGTTCTGGAAACATTTTATAAGATACCGAAAATACTTGTATAAGTTACCAACATCTTGTTATGTGCTTGGAAGTCAAACTCTACCCAGGTGACGGGTATTTTATAGGCCACATTTACACTTTCATATTATCACACATAAACGCATGTATTACACCTCGGTCACGTGACCCGCACGTACAAACAAGACTAATTCAGCTAAATTAGTTTTAAAATTATCAACACTTGAAACAGAAAACAGAAGTAGTGACAAGGATAAGGCTTCATTTAGCTGAAAAAAATGAACACATTTAAAAACTTTAACAAAACACGGCCATAGCGGTTGCTATTGGTTCAAGCTTGCAAGTGACAAATAGCTTAAAAAATATCAAACAAGACTAATAATAGTTACGAATAAGGCGCCACCTATTGACTAAAATCCATTAAAATAGCACGACACTAGAACATGTACAACTCGACTTTATCGCAACATACAACAAAAATAATACTGGCAGAGGAAACCCCTTCACACATTCTCTCGAATGTCAAATAAATACATTAAAATTGAAATAAAATGTTTGTGTACTCGAAATCAAACCGTCCAGCAGTACATAAGCACGTCAAACACCAAGTTAGAACTAGATCTTTCCTCATAAATCCACGATTTTTATGAACATATGAAACGTATTTTCATAAACTCCATAAGAAATCAAGAACTTTTTTTTCCTCATTTCAATGCACCTTATCAGCGTCCTTGGAAGCAGATCTGGTTGTGGAGATCTAGAGAGAAATAAGTGTGGGAGAATTCACGTTTTCCGAGCTGCTCTCACTGGTAGTTCTGTTGGCCTCGGTCCCACAACTGGACGTAGGCCCGTTAGTGATAGGGGTCAGTCCAGTATGGTCAACCATGCTATCCATGGCAAAGTAAAATCCGTTAGAGGGAGTTGTAATGGGAATTCCAGTAGCACTTGTCACGGAAACCTTCTTACGACTCTCGGATTTGACGATGTCCAGAGAGCTAGGTCTAATTCCAGTCGTGCTGGTTGTTGTTCCCTTTCCCATGGGACAGGTTGTTGATGTCCCGTCCACCCCGGGCTCTTTCTTCACCTTCACCTTGGATGGCATTGTGATTGATGGCGATGGATTTTGGTGCTGCTGTCGACATCCTTCGTCCAGTTTACAGAGAGGCTGGTGAGCCTGAAGTAGAAACTCCAATTGGTCCTTCTGCTGTTGAAGTTGTTGGATTTCTGATTCAAGATCGTCTCTCTCGCTTTCTAATTGGTCGGTTTCCTGCAATACAACAAATGTCCTAGGTAAATCTTTGATTCCAAAAATGTGAAAATAATTCAAAGTTTTTGAAATGGTTACATGTTCGCCATATACAAATACAGTGTATTTCCCATGAAGAAACAATTACTGAACAATAGTTGTACTTTAACAACATCAATTCCATCAATATTTTCACCACTAGATATCATATGATTTAAACATATCATTAGTTTTGAGAGTTACTAACAACTTACCCCAGTAAGTCGGTTTGTGTGGTCCACTCGTCTTTGCCGACATTTTGCCGCGGCCACTTTGTTCCTTTCCCGTCGTACGCGTCGCCTTTCTTCTTCTTCAGGAGAAAGCTGGAAAACACAAATAAAATAAATAATTAGGTAAATATTTACAACATGATGTCACCTTGAAAGAGGGCTTTGACAAGTAAGTAATATGTAGATGTATATACATATTTGTATATACACTCATAAAATACAAATGAGAAATATTTCAGAAATGTAAGGTCAGTTGTCAATCCATCAAACTCTCAATACATTTCTGAAGGGTCAATTTCCAATATGTCATAAGATATCAATTACTGCCGACAGCCGGATTACCATATGTAAAAACATTGTGTGACCGCTGGCTATTTTATGATAGATGGGTACAAATATGGTGACGGGCTAACCACTCATTTTTTTGCTGCCTGAAGGTTTTATTTTAAAACAAGTTTCATCCAAGTTACACTAAAGCATGGTGTTTGGGTTGAGCCAGGTCAACCCTCGCCAGATGTTATCAACTGTAAACCATTACTTGTGCACACGCCCGGCTGCACACTGTCTATATATCACATGTCACCCTTTTAAAAATATTACCGGAAAAGAAATACACGTGTTATAATTTAATTGTAGATGCAATAGGGTTCACCTGGGGCTACGGACACCTGGGACAATTAATTACATTTTCACCAAGGTTTGCGGTTGTGCCGTAAAATAATAACAATTTCCAACTTACTTTGACATCCCTTGCCCCACGCCTTTTGCGGCCCGGGGGGACGGAGGTTGTGACCTGGGGGTACATTGGATCACTGGACTTGCTGGCACTGGATCCGTCGGACAATTCAATTCTTGACCTCTTGGCTACTGGCACCCATTCTGGGTCGGAGGCAGAGTTACTGTCACCGTAGTCACCGTAGGCGTCGTTTGACCGCTCTGACGTCACAACGGGGTCAACGATGGGGGGTACGAATCCACTCTGGGTGTGGGGGTCCTGTCCCGTTGAAGCATTGACCGCTGGCACGGCCTGTAGTTCGATAAATGTTCGCTCAATGTTGGCCAGGGTGGTAGGTGTAAGACTAGGCATAGATGTGATTCCACTGACGAAGGAGTTTGATGGCACGGAATACTACAACACACAAAGGATCGACACATAAGTAATCATCTCGTAAAATAAAAGTTCAATAACTAATGTCCAACCTTTTGTTATGATGACATTAAATAGGTTTAAACCTAAACTGGTACAGGAGTTTGGACAGATAAATGTTAACCAATTTGAAAAGAAAATTCGAGATATTTTACATATTTTATCTTTTAGTCTTGGATTTAATAAAATACTATTTTATATATGTACATGTCATTTATCATACAAGTGTTGGCATGTACAAATCAATGTTTTGTTGTTGTTATGTTTTACTGAAGTACATGTTTTCCAGAAAAATAACCTAGTTGTCTTCTCGATACGAAGACAAAAAACTTTTCAGAACTTTTAAAAAGTTTGTAAGTTTTCTGATGAGCTATACCTGTGAAACAAATTGAAGATTTGCATTTATAAATGAAAGTGTAGTAAATCCAGAGGATGGTGACAGTGTCACAAAATGTACATACCGGCGACGGTCTATGATTGTGAGCATGATATTGATGCATTTGATGATGTGAGTTTCGGTTGTAGTACGAGTTATGGTTATAATGCCACATGTTGCAGAGTTAATCCAAACACTACACAACTAAATCCAAACACCTCGGCCGACCTGTTATGACCTTTCTATAATCCCGGAAAATACTGTTATCGCCTAAACACATTCATTCACACACTAATGCAGTGACAAAATGCTATGGATGTAAGTTTAACACTTGTATATGTATGCCTCATGTCACATGTATTTCGACACTCTGCGCATGCGCCAGAGGTCATGACCCCTAATTCGTTCTGGTTGGCTGTTCAAGCAACCGGTCTTTGTTACACACTTGCCAGGCCCGGCTTTATTCATGTGCTTGGTGTGTATATATATAGGTCATGTGGGTTTTTATAACAAGGAAACCCACAACTATGTCAACAGATCACCAACAAAGCCAATGGTTTTATTTAAAATAGAAAACAGAAAAATAAAACAAGGCAAAATAGCAAAATCAAAAATAAACTAAAGCAGATTTTACGATAATAACTTACTGAGCTATTTACCGACGCAGCACTGGCCATGGACGACAAAATGTCCGCCACGTATTTTGATTCCTCGCTGTAATTTTCTCCCTTTTCAAACATTCTGGCAAAAAACTCCAGTAATTGTATCGTTCACGTAGAGTCACCTGTCAAATAGTTGTGTTGACAGTCACTTTTCTAGTCAGTAGGTGTACAGTAAGGCTATTGTTGGCTTCCGGAGGTCTGGGACATAGGCTTCCCTAGTATGACTCACTCGTGGTTCAAAGAATGTTAGCTGGAATATACCCACTACAACTTATATACATGGTGATTCAATGATCGAGAACTAGCATGACTCACTCCGCTATATTTAGCCAAGTGACATCATATTCTATCTTCGGATTGGACTCGTGTGTATAGCAATGGCAACTCTAGAGGAGTGTCAAATGGAAATTCATTCGGAAAATATCACGTGGTACACCCAAATAAGGAATCTCCTTGACGGCGAGTGACGTCAATGCTAATGTTTATTAAGTTGTTTACGCACATGGCCTAACAATACCACATACGTATATGTGTGTATTCAGCCGTAGCCTGATAAACAAGTCAAAATATAGAATTCACCATAGAAGAAGCGTGCCCGTTTAAGGAATGTACTATTTAAGGTTTTGAACGATGACTAATATTTTGGGGAACACTGTTTGACTGGGAGTTTGGTGACCTGGATACATGTGTGTGACCCACTGAACATGTAAATGAGGTGTGATTTGGCGGCGGAACGTTATCGGGGCTCATTCAAACCAGTTTCCTAAACCCCAAATATAATGTTCAAAACATCTCATTAGCCCTGACTTTTTCTGTAAATGCTATAATAATAAATACATATGGTGTATCATGTAGGACGTACCGTATATTGACCATAATGTGTAGGTCTAAATATATCCCAGACTTTGAACATTACACCTACTATATACAGTATATCGTACGATATGGAAAATGATGCGTATAAAACCATATATGTAGGTATCATCTTAATATGTATATGCCATGTTGAGAAAGTGATTTGATAGGGAGAACTTTTTGAGAAAGATAATCAAGGAGGTGTTTTAATTATTTCGTATGTCGGTATACTTATACAAGGGACGTACGTACATAGATCACATAGATCACTCTAAGGTATATTTATATGCATGCACGTGTTCGACTTTATATGTAACAACGACGTTTACATTCTGTACACACAAAAAAGTATGCAGTTAATACTCTATGGGAAAAAACTAGTTTATAAACACTAGCTATTAATTAGAAAATATAGTTTATTGGAATTATTTAAGTATATAAATATAATAGATGAATAAAAATGGGAAAGTGGAATTTCTTTTTTTATCATTATATTCATTGGATATTTTGAAACCGTACTACATGGTATCCAGGTAAACTTAAGTGTTTGAATTGGCCTAGATTTTATACCTTACTCGGCTAAACAACATACATCCCGAGGCATTTTCCATACCTGGATCACAATGTACAGCGGGACAAGTGGGTCAGGTAAAAATAGCTTAGCTCTATTCAAATTAAGTCCCAGTACAGCGACGTTATAAGCTTGGTACGTGATCCCCTGTGTAAACCCGAGGTTACTTTGTAGATCGTGATTGAAAATATCGTCATATTTCTTTGGTTATTTCGTAATTTAACCAGAGATCGATAATATAGTGTATATTATAAATTTTAATATATTGTTATTTAGTTCCGTGACAATTATAATGTGATTTTTATGTGCGAAATCTATAAATAATAAATCATAACAGGGACTTACATTTTACAGATATCATATCTAAACCTGTGGTCATACACATGTAATAATTTTGGAAAAAAACATTAAGGGCGGTAAAACTATCCAAGTTATGAAAAATCGGTTAGACTTGCTCATGTCCTGTTGGTAATATGCTCTATATACGTATACTCCCTGAGTTACTATACAAAATGAAAAATATGGTACCACCCAGGAATTCCTAAATAAAAGTCTAGGTAATATAGTAAATAAAAATGTCAGATACCCCCTAACAAACAGTCACGACTTTACCTCAGACTTCACAGTAGAAATTCATATCTGTCCTGTTTTCTACGCTCATCAAATATATAACAGAGATATTTGCAAGGAGATCATCGGTCATTTTCGAACATCTGTAAGAAGCATCTCTCGAAAAAAAAGGACTCGGTTTCTCCTAGTCACTATGGATGTAGAGAACGACATCTTGACATAATTTTTACGATATAAAGTACAACCGCATTCTCTAAAATGATGTATGTGTACTGTACATGGTTTTATATATTTTCGACAGTCATGTCTGTATGTGGATCTCCTTGTGAAAATGCCTTTTCTTTTCTTACTTGATTGTAATATTGATATCAGAGGTTTAAATGATTTAAAGATTTGAACTGAATTAATGTTAATGAAATATCGTTGGATATATAATTATCTGATAACCGGATCTGTCTCGCCATTTTTCGAAATTTGCAAAAATTGATAGTACGTAATACTTCATTATTACATTTGTGAGACATTGTTTTTCTTTCTTCTTTTTTTTTATTATCTGTTGTTGGGATGTAGCAATTAAG
Source organism: Pecten maximus (assembly GCF_902652985.1). Lineage (NCBI taxonomy): Eukaryota > Metazoa > Mollusca > Bivalvia > Pectinida > Pectinidae > Pecten > Pecten maximus. The sequence goes on from NC_047017.1 coordinate 42,677,492, forward strand.
TTACTAGACATACAATTCTACCATTTACTGACAATTTGATGTATACATTATATATATTGGAGGGAGGGGCGTTGATAATATCACAATCTGTGCCAAAACTGTTGTCTATTCTTAGGAAATAAAATAAGTTTAAACTGTTTTGGTCAATTTAATTAGAATCTCCATGGTCATTTTCACTACGTTAAATGAACATCTAACAACATCCCATAAGGGGTCACGTCAGGGTGACCTTCTGGATTAGCCAATCAAATGACTACTTCCAGAATCTTGGAAGTGAATTTTATATGTGCGAATTAGCATGAGTAGAGAATATATCTTGCATTATCTGTCAATTTCTTTCGAGTCATTTCGTCCCATCAAGCATATATATCTACATAATATATGATGTGCCGAAATGGTTTGCTTCAGATGCATGCTGTGACGAAATGGTTTGCTTCAATTTCATCGACAAATAGACAATTCGCCCTGAAAAGTGACATACAAATATCTCAAAGGTCATCAGAACGTGACCCCATATGGGATGTTGTTAGATACTCATGTAACGTAGTGAGAATGACCATCTTGATTTTAATTATTCTTGGGAAATAAAATAAGTTTAAACTAATCTTCACTTTCAGTATTAATTTTGTGACATACTTGTAAGATGTTTTTTTTTTTTACACTTTCGTTTTGTTAACCTCGATTTATGTCTAATCAGATCACCGTTAACTGGCACACCCTACATGTTCATTTTCCCAGCCAGCTTGGAAAAACATATACTTGTACATCCATTTTTGTATTTAAGACTTTTTAATATGCATCATCATTTGTATTTCAATATAATTGTGAGATTAGCATTAATTTCCGCACCGTAAACATACGTACGGCCATTGTGTTTATCCACATTATAATGAACCCAAATGGAAACTGACTGATGACGAAATAGTGTAAACAACTTATTGAATTATCCACCAAAAGAACATCTTTTATAGTTATGCTCCCCGGGTATATTGTCTCTTTACACGTATTTATTACTTTTTGATATTGTCAATGTTATGTAAATTTGTATAATAATGTATTTGTATGATGCTGATGAGTCGGAAAACTCAAAATTAATAAACAACTTTAACTTAAAGATGATTATTTCCTTTGACTAGGATTGTCGAATTCAACAATAGTAAGATATAAAAATAGAATTACAGCCGATCGGTATATCTGAGAGTTTTTTTTATGTTGTTAGTTGTTTATTAGCGGCCATGTTACGCAGTATTCTATTTTACCACAATCCTGTAGTCCCTGATATTCCAGATCTACATGCGTCTCACTAATTTGTTCATTAGATAAATCAGACATCCCCAAGAGCTCAGACAAATTATTGTCCACCATTACACAGTCGGGGAACTAAAAACGCTCGTTATATTAACATTGTTAATCGTTATTTCCGTCCCGGTCTGTAATTATTTACAACCAGGAAGCTTAATTGCTTTACCGTTTTTTGTTTTCTGTTTGTTTATTTTTTTTCAATGCGAGTATTTTTATTTTATTTTTATAGCGCACCTTAGTTACGACCGAATACGTATACGTCAGATGTATACTCGGAACCCCTCGGGCTTTATAACTGTCAATTCCGTTTTGACGTCATCATTGGTCGGTGCGCCTTTGGTAAGTAACAACAACCGTATTCCGAAAATATTCCAAGCATCTGTCACTTCCTGATTGAAATGAATAGGTTATAATATGGATAGCAAAATAACATAGCGCTCGGAGGCGTACTTAATTATATAATAATAATAATGTATGATGATGATTTAGTCAATAAAGAAACAACTTACGTGTTTTCGGATTCCGACGAACTTTGTTACACACAAATACGGTTATCGACTGTGACGGGGTTCTTACAACGAGGAAGTACCGTAACATAATCATTAATCCAGACTGATAGTGTCCAACTTCTCTGTATGATCAGAACCGTCAGTTTACCGCACAGGGACTTAAGAATTTGCTACAGTCTACATGTATTTGGACTTTCCCTAGTGTGTATAGCACAATTTGAGACGGGTTTTTTTTGGGGGGGGGGAGCGCTACATTAAAATTCGTATATATGAACACCGGGGGTGTCAGTTTTACCGAATTTTAATCTAGTCCCTCCAAAACATCTCAAAATGTGCTATACACACTAGGTGAAGTCCAAATACATATAGACTGTAACAAAATTTCAAGTCCCAGTGGTTTACCAAAGAGATGTCATTGTAATCTCAGCTAGAAAAGAGGCAGACTTGAGCAAGTCTACCAGTTTTATAAGTGACAACAGAGTGCGAATAGATTGAGAAAATTAATTATTTAAAATAGCTATAAGTTTTTCTTGCTCTTATCATATTGTATGACATAATTAAAACAGAACCAGACCAGTGATAGGGCCATGTTAAAGAGCTATATAGTATATCCCTATATATACACCTGGCCAGTGTAGTGGACATCATTGGTGATGAATGAAGATGTCGACACTGACCTGTTACTAAGACTGGGATGGTCAACAGAGTGGGTGTTGGAATCTCCACGGATTATAAAACTTACTTGTAATCAACAGGAAGGAACTAGGGAGGGAGGGGCCATGTCATTTTTCACCAAGAATGTGACTCGGATTGTCCTGGGGTTCAGATAGTAGGGCGACAATATTATAGGTGTAATATAGCGGGGTCCAACGGCGTTTGGAGATGTAATGTGGTGTGAGTGAGAGACTATTCAAACTTTTTGTGTGTGTGTTTTTTCCCCGATAACACTATAGACTATTACGACTGCGGATCGAAGACTATCATCTATTTTTACACACACATGAGGTATTCTGAGCACCTCCTCAGAATTTCGTGTGAAATGCGCAATGACTTTGCAAAATAAAAATAGGTCTGATGAAAGATAAGGCTATGACCGCTAGTTACACTAATGTCTGTGGTGTGAAATCCACCCAGCTACTTGATGGGACGGGGTAGGGCGTGTGGGGTGTGTGCGTAAGGGGGGCGTGTGCATACACGCGTATGTGGATAGTGTACTTGTGCATGTATTGGAGATGCGTGTTGATGTTTCGCCAAATGCGCAGTTAATGTACTTCACTATTTATATACACACGTAAGATATATTCTGGGCATCTTGTACAAAGAAGAAATGATGATTAAGATATAATACAAAAATCGTAGATATTCCCTACTATTTGTTAGTAAGTAGACAAGGTTTTACTGACAAATACATGTTTTAATTAGGAGTCCATGCTAACCCACACTGATATATCACTAGTTTTTAGGCTTTTTAAGATATACAAGATTGAAGTTTAAACTTCTGCTAGCCCGAGTTTTCTCTGGCCCTGTCACCATGTCTGGTGTAGGGCCCCTACACCAGACATGGTGACAGGGCCAGAGAAAACTCGGGCTAAACTTCTGCATGGTCTAGTCACATAAAATGGTTCCTCATGTTGTCATACACGGAATGGCTACAAGTTTTGCGGATTTTGACTGACATATATTTACAAATATGTATAAAGACAGTTTAAGACATATTTTCTCGACCACCCAGCATCGCTATGTACCACCCCACCCCACCCCACCCCCTCGTCTCGTAATCTTGATTATAAATCAATGATATATATTGACAGACGAGGGGAGTACCTGTGACCCAACTATCAAACCTCTTTCACCTACTGTCCGGCCTTCAAACCTATCACTGCCTACACTTACATGATATACACAAAGACTTTTATAATTTCCGGTTTTTGTATGTTTATGTAATTTAAGTTACAATATGGAAGTGTGTATATTTCCTGGTTAGGTAACGCCCACCCACCCGGTACAACTGTCGAGTTGTATAATCTGGGCGTGTCTGTATAATCACCTTACACATGGGCGTTACATCCTGTAAACTCAACAACATTTATAGTTTATTATCAATGAATGCAGCATATGGCGAGTTAAATCCGTCACAACACACGAAGATATCGATATGGAATTCACCAGAGTCGTATGATTTACATGCTATCGAGTACACCTATGGCCTGACATCTTAAAACATGTAAATCCTGATGTCGCGTGTCATCATTGAAGATTTTTTTTTTCACTTCTGACAATGAATGATACCATCTTGTCTTGTTTTTCGGCATAACGTTGATTCTGACGAGAAGTTGTACAAAGCACGTGTTTTTTGTTTGTTTTTGTTTTTGTTTTTCTCTTTTGAAATCCAGGATGTGTAAATGATAAGGTTTACACATCATATGAGAAGCGTACAAGGCGATGGCGCTGTGGACAGCGCTTTCGACTCTAGCTAAGACGACTGCCCGGAGTTCGATTCCCTGACAATGCCACTCCAGTAACTTCCAACACAAAGTCCAAACTTGTTCCATAAATATTGTGAAAAAACTAAATGACACACTGAAATAAATTTCAAATAGGAAACGAGGTGTTTGGTTAAGTCAATTTGTACACGCAGTGCATTTACCTTCTGTATTAGTTTCTTAGATTAGAAATTCTTGTCTATTTGTTTTTGTGAATCGATCGCATCTATGTGAAAAAAGTGGATATTTAGAGCAGCTTCCGGAGTAGCATTATGTATAAGCTACACAACCAGGGAAGGCTGGTATGTTACTAATCAGGAAAGAAAAGTTAACGGGAAAATTAAGTCGACTGTTGACGTAAAAACATCAACGACAAACACATGCTGTTTATATGTATACAACTGTTCTATAATCATTGAATTTAACCTTGAACTTGTTTATATGCGAACAAGTCTGAAGATTTTTAAAAAGTATGATATGGACTACATCAAACACTATCGCTATATACTTACACACAGGCACGAAATCCCAACCAACGGTCTATATATACTTACGGTATGTAGGTCAACCCCTGTTTATAACTAAAGTTTATATAAGAAAATACGTACCCTTATTGTCTTCGTAAAAAGCTATATCCTTTTGTCCAGATAAAATGGAAATGACTATATGCCACCGTTACATACACCTTTTGTATGGTAAAATCAGGTTCTAAATATAGTGTTTATCTCAACACGGTATGCCCGGATCGTGTCCAGGGCACGACACATGGGAGTGGCCGGTCGGGTGTTTTGAGTTACCAATACAGGACATATTTTATTATCTCAATCAGCTGATCATATTATTGAGTAAGGAAGTGTTCAACAAAGTCAGCTGATTACGTTTCACACATGTTGTACCCGATGAACTCAGTCATTTGATCGGTAAACAACTTGTATTAAAGTTATAACGGGGTTGTTACCGTCAAACGTACGTCCTGTTTTGAGTACGGACCAGACATCCGACCCGGGAAAGGTACTTCCCTCCCGACGTACTACAGTAATCCGACTTACGGCAGTCCAGTAGACTCGGACACGTCAACGTATTCCTACATATCACCGTGTGATGAACGTGATGAACGTTATACAGTAAAACTTTGTTACCTTTTCGTATTCTTTCTAAAGTTTTGACATTTTCCACTTTATAGAGATCGTTGCAGGGCGGTAGCGATTGTGCTAGGGTTTTAAAGGGATTGAGAGATAAAACGTTGTTTCTGCAATGAAGGACTCGGTATAGAGTGATGACTTACCGTTTTTTATGACGGACCCGATACGGATTAATGACTTACCGTTTTGTAGGATATGACGACTCCGGTACGGATTAATGACTTACCGTTTTGTAGGAGATGACGACTCCGATACGGACCAATGAATTTTCCTTTTGTGGGAGATTACGACTCCGATACAGACTGATGACTTACCGTTTTGTAGGAGATGACAACTTCGGTACGGACTGATGACTTACCGTTTTGTAGGAGATGGCGACTCCGGAACGGACTGATGACTAACTGTTTTGTAGGAGATGACGACTCCGGTACGGACTGATGATTTACCGTTTTGTAGGAGATGGCGACTCCGGAACGGACTGATAATTTACCGTTTTGTAGGAGATGGCGACTGCAGTACGGACTGATGACTTTCTGTTTTGTAGGAGATGACGACTCCGGTACGGACTGATGATTTACCGTTTTGTAGGAGATGACGACTCACTGATGACCTACCGTTTTGTAGGAGATGAAGACTCAATGATGACCTACCGTTTTGTAGGAGATGACGACTCCGGTACGGACTGATAATTTACCATTTTGTAGGAGATGGCGACTCTGGTACGGACTGATAGTTTACCGTTTTGTAGGAGATGGCCACTCCGGTACGAACTGATGACTTACCGTTTTGTAGGAGATGACGACTCACTGATGACTTACCGTTTTGTAGGAGATGACGACTCACTGATGACTTACCGTTTTGTAGGAGATGACGACTCACTGATGACTTACTGTTTTGTAGGAGATGACGACTCCGGTACGGACTGATGACTTACTGTTTTGTAGGAGATGACGACTCCGGTACGGACTGATGACTTACTGTTTTGTAGGAGATGACGACTCACTGATGACTTACTGTTTTGTAGGAGATGACGACTCCAGTACCGGCTAGTGACTTACCGTTTTGTAGGAGATGACGACTCACTGATGACTTAACGTTTTGTAGGAGATGACGACTCAATGATGACTTACCGTTTTGTAGGAGATGACGACTCAATGATGACTTACCGTTTTGTAGGAGATGAGCGACAACACGTTTCTGGGACGGCCTGTTAAATAGATTATATGCGACATCCTCTCCTCTTGGTGAGGTCTGGAGGAGATGGTATTGATATGGTACTTCCCAGTAAAACCTTGTCCAATAAAGCCACGCTGTACATACACATGTATGTATTATATAGGATACCTAACATTTTGTCCTGACTGTGTCAACACCACGTAGCTTGTTTATAACCCTTTGTCCTTCGTTTGTCCTTGTAAATCTCGCGCTGTCAATGAACTAACTTGCAGTGGTTTATCAGTTGCTCTGAAGATACCCAGTGTCGTTAACCTTCCCTTGTTCGGGTAGTAACCGGTCGTTGCATGATTTGAATATGTTACACGGTGTATATTTTGCCTTAAATGGTATTTATGATATACCAGACGTATACAAAAATATATATATAACTGAATATACTCAAAATGGTATATACGACAGTGAAGAAGAAATAATACTGTTATTTGTTAATTCATATATATATATATATATATATATTGCGGTCAATACATATTTCGTAAATCACTAATTAATAATTTGTCTCATTATCATTGTTTTACTAATATTTCAATGAAGACATTTTCCAAGTGTATAATAATTAGTATCAAATCCGCCATATTGATTCATGCGCAAATTTCAAATAAACATACTGTATAACGAATTATTTCAGGGTCAGCACGTGTAGTGTACGTCCGCGCAACAAATGAGTGCAATACCGACGCGTTTATCGCGTGTTAAAACATATACTACATCTTAACGTTTTTGCTATGTATGCTACACATAACCGTATGATCTTAGAAGTATTCTATTAATGATCTAATATAAGTTTTCTTTTCTCTTACAGAAACTGAAGAAAATGGCCGACGAAATGACTTGGAGACGATATTTTGTAAAACTTGCGATGTTAAGGTTGTTCAATACAATTGAAATGTAGAGAATCGTATTGATACCATTGGCTAGCGAAATTAGTCTGTGTTAGACTGTGCTGAGTTTGAACGGAAGAAACTTGCGTCTGTTGAGTTATTCAACTTTCTTTTAGTATTACTGGAGGAAAGTAATACATACCTTCACATACATTGTACAGTGGGGCTAACAAAACAGGAGGTCGTTCGTCTGACCAAGATAAAATGCAGCGATGGTAAAATAAATGTTATCAAGCGAGTCGTCGGATACGCGTCCTTGACAACATCGCATGTGATGGCATGAATAATGACATTTATCAATCTGAACTGTTATAATACATCCTGATCCTCTGATCTGACATCGCTATACTCAGCCAGGACTGCACTCCTTTATACAGCGAAACCCCGGCCGAGAGTCACGAATTGTTTTATTTGGATTCATTTCTATAACAGTTTATTTAGCATTGGTTAGAATAAATCAGTAAACGGTATTTAAATTGGTAGTTCATTCACCATTGCGGGTTCATTCACCCTAACGGGTTCCCATGCAATTTGCCCACCATACATCTTGCTGCCATATCGACTATAATAACATTAAAACCACTGTTCATTGCTTAAATGGCGTCAGGAAATTGTGACGTCACCAATAGGGATTCCGAGTTTTTGCAAAAGCATAATGAATCTTAGATTTCAATCTAATTAAAATCTAGATGGTCATTCTCTCTACGTTTCATGAACATCTAACAACATCGCATAAGGGGTCACGTCAGGATGACCTTTTTGATTAACTAATCAAATCACTACTTACAGAGTCTTGGAAGGGAATTTCGTATTCCGAAATAGCATGACTAGAGTGTATGGCATGCACAATCTCTCAATCTGTTTCAAGTCATTTCGTCCAACAAAGCATATAGCTATGCTGTACCGAAATGGTTAGCTTCAGATGCATGATGTGACGAGTGGTTGAGATCGATGACATGGCAAAATTGTCAATTCAACCTGAAAGTGAAAAAATGAGGTAACGAAGGTCATCCTGACGTTACCCCTGATGCGATGGCGTTATATGTCCGTGTAACGTAGTGACAATGAACATCTATATTTTAATTAGATTGCTTAGATTTGAGATAATAAGCGTCTTACATATCCATTTCATATTGTACCAACACAGGTATACTGTTGTACCTACACTGGTAAACTGTTGTACCTACACTGGTAAACTGTTGTACCTACACTGGTAAACTGTTGTATCTACACTGGTATACTGTTGTATCTACACTGGTACACTGTTGTATCTACACTGGTATACTGTTGTATCTACACTGGTATACTGTTATACCTACACTGGTACACTGTTGTATCTACACTGGTATACTGTTGTATCTACACTGGTATACTGTTATACCTACACTGGTATATTGTTGTATGTTGTACCTACACTGGTATACTGTTGTATCTACACTGGTATACTGTTATACCTACACTGGTATATTGTTGTATGTTGTACCTACACTGGTATACTGTTGTATCTACACTGGTATACTGTTGTACCTACACTGGTATACTGTTGTACCTACACTGGTATACTGTTGTATCTACACTGGTATACTGTTGTACCTACACTGGTATACTGTTATACCTACACTGGTATATTGTTGCATGTTGTACCTACACTGGTAAACTGTTGTATCTACACTGGTAAACTGTTGTACCTACACTGGTAACTGTTATACCTACACTGGTAAACTGTTGTATATACACTGGTCAACTGTTGTACCTACACTGGTATACTGTTGTATATACACTGGTATACTGTTGTACCTACACTGGTACACTGTTGTACATACACTGGTACACTGTTGTACATACACTGGTATACTGTTGTACATACACTGGTACACTGTTGTACATACACTGGTAAACTGTTGTACCTACACAGGTAAACTGTTGTACCTACACAGGTAAACTGTTGTACATACACTGGTACACTGTTGTACATACACTGGTATACTGTTGTACCTACACAGGTAAACTGTTGTACCTACACTGGTATATTGTTGTACCTACACTGGTATACTGTTGTACCTACACTGGTATACTGTTGTATATACACTGGTATACTGTTGTACCTACACTGGTACACTGTTGTACATACACTGGTATACTGTTGTACCTACACAGGTAAACTGTTGTACCTACACTGGTATATTGTTGTACCTACACTGGTATACTGTTGTACCTACACTGGTATACTGTTGTATATACACTGGTATACTGTTGTACCTACACTGGTACACTGTTGTACATACACTGGTACACTGTTGTACCTACACTGGTATATTGTTGTACATATACAGGTAAACTGTTATACCTACACTGGTATACTGTTGTACGTACACTGATACACTGTTGTACCTACACAGGTAAACTGTTGTACCTACACAGGTAAACTGTTGTACCTACACTGGTAAACTGTTGTACCTACACTGGTAAACTGTTATACCTACACTGGTATATTGTTGTACCTACACTGGTTAACTGTTGTACCTACACTGGTACACTGTTATACCTACAGTGGTAAACTGTTGTACGTACACTGATACACTGTTGTACCTACACAGGTAAACTGTTGTACCTATACAGGTAAACTGTTATACCTACACTGGTATACTGTTGTACGTACACTGATACACTGTTGTACCTACACAGGTAAACTGTTGTACCTACACAGGTAAACTGTTGTACCTACACTGGTAAACTGTTGTACCTACACTGGTACACTGTTATACCTACACAGGTAAACTGTTGTACCTACACTGGTAAACTGTTGTACCTATACAGGTAAACTGTTATACCTACACTGGTAAACTGTTGTACCTACACTGGTAAACTGTTATACCTACACTGGTATATTGTTGTACCTACACTGGTAAACTGTTGTACCTACACTGGTACACTGTTATACCTACACTGGTACACTGTTGTACCTACACTGGTACACTGTTGTACCTACACTAGTACACTGTTGTACCTACACTGGTAAACTGTTGTTCCTACACTGGTACACTATTGTACATACACTGGTACACTGTTGTACCTACACTGGTAAACTGTTGTACCTACACTGGTAAACTGTTGTACATACACTGGTACACTGTTGTACATACACTGGTATACTGTTGTACCTACACTGGTAAACTGTTGTACCTACACTGGTATACTGTTGTACCTACACAGGTAAACTGTTGTACCTATACAGGTAAACTGTTATACCTACACTGGTACACTGTTGTACCTACACTGGTAAACTGTTATACCTACAATGGTAAACTATTGTACCTACACTGGTATACTGTTGTACCTACACTGGTATACTGTTGTATCTACAATGGTAAACTATTGTACCTACACTGGTACACTGTTGTACCTACACTGTTGTATCTACACTGGTAAACTATTGTACCTACACTGGTACACTGTTGTACCTACACTGGTAAACTGTTATACCTACAATGGTAAACGGTTGTATATACACTGGTACACTGTTGTACCTACACTGGTAAACTGTTATACCTACAATGGTAAACTATTGTACCTACACTGGTACACTGTTGTACCTACACAGGTATATTGTTGTACCTACACTGGTACACTGTTGTACCTACACTGGTACACTGTTGTACCTACACTGGTACACTGTTATACCTACACTGGTACACTGTTGTACATACACTGGTATACTGTTGTACCTACACTGGTAAACTGTTGTATATACACTGGTAAACTGTTGTACCTACACTGGTACACTGTTATACCTACACTGGTAAACTGTTGTACCTACACAGGTAAACTGTTATACCTACACTGGTAAACTGTTATACCTACACTGGTATATTGTTGTACCTACACTGGTATACTGTTGTACCTACACTGGTAAACTGTTGTACCTACACAGGTATACTGTTGTACCTACACTGGTACACTGTTATACCTACACTGGTAAACTGTTATACCTACACTGGTAAACTGTTGTACCTACACTGGTAAACTGTTGTACCTACACTGGTACACTGTTGTACCTACACTGGTACACTGTTGTACCTACACAGGTATACTGTTGTATGTTGTACCTACAATGGTATACTGTTGTATGTTGTACCTACAATGGTATATTGTTGTACCTACACTGGTACACTGTTGTACCTACACAGGTAAACTGTTGTACCTACACTGGTACACTGTTGTACCTACACTGGTACACTGTTGTACCTACACTGGTAAACTGTTGTACCTACACTGGTAAACTGTTATACCTACACTGGTAAACTGTTATACCTACAATGGTAAACTATTGTACCTACACTGGTACACTGTTGTACATACACTGGTACACTGTTGTACCTACACAGGTAAACTGTTGTACCTACACTGGTACACTGTTGTACCTACACTGGTACACTGTTGTACCTACACTGGTATACTGTTGTACCTACACAGGTAAACTGTTGTACCTACACAGGTAAACTGTTGTACCTACACAGGTAAACTGTTGTACCTACACAGGTAAACTGTTGTACCTACACTGGTACACTGTTGTACCTACACTGGTAAACTGTTGAACCTTCACTGGTAAACTGTTGAACCTACACTGGTACACTGTTGTACCTACACTGGTAAACTGTTGTACCCCTGATGCGATGGCGTTATATGTCCGTGTAACGTAGTGACAATGAACATCTATATTTTAATTAGATTGCTTAGATTTGAGATAATAAGCGTCTTACATATCCATTTCATATTGTACCAACACAGGTATACTGTTGTACCTACACTGGTAAACTGTTGTACCTACACTGGTAAACTGTTGTATCTACACTAGTATACTGTTGTATCTACACTGGTACACTGTTGTATCTACACTGGTATACTGTTGAACCTACACTGGTACACTATTGTACATACACTGGTACACTGTTGTACCTACACAGGTAAATTGTTGAACCTACACTGGTAAACTGTTGTACCTACACTGGTACACGGTTGAACCTACTCTGGTACATTTGACATAACGGCATTGTACCTCTAAATCCAGGGGCCGCACTATCTTCTACATGTACAATCTATGTACCGATGTTATGGCCTTATAAGGAAGTTCCTTTTGTCTATTTAGTGTTTTTCCAACTTTTACATGACATAAGCGATTTCCTTGTTTGTTGTCCAATTTATACTATACACCTACACATTTCACCATGACCACAAACTCATTTTTTTCTTCCCCGCCGAATCACACACATTTATGGATACAATTCCACTGCTACTACCTAATAAATTAATGAAAGAGGAAACATTTGTGATATATATGTTTGTCAAACAATAAACAGCTTTATTTGTTAATACGGAGTACAATAGTTTTCAAGATTACCAACTACAATGTATTGAATGCCTAATATTCAGTATTCTTTTTCTTGTTTCTCTTCCTTTTCTATCTTCTGTCTTCCGATGCTCTCTCTCTCTCTCTCTCTCTCTCTCTCTCTCTCTCTCTCTCTCTCTCTCTCTCTCTCTCTCTCTCTCTCTCTCTCTCTCTCTCTTTTGACAACTTCCCTGCGGGATGTCTTTGGCAGTATGTTTCAGTGTGGTAACACTATAAAGTCGACATACAATGGTAAGTTTCGCGCTATCACAAGGAGACAAACACCTAGCGCACAGGGAAGTCCGTCCTTAATTAACTGATCTTAACTGTTGATAGATTGTTAAACAATGCAAAACAAAAAACCAATCTTCAACAAACCAAGCATTGAGTAAGATCGATAATCTAACAGTGATGTTGTCTTCATACGACGATAATCTAACGATGTTGTCTTCATACGACAATAATCTAACACCGATGTTGTCTTTATACGACGATAATCTAACACTGATGTTGTCTTCATACGACAATAATCTAACACCGATGTTGTCTTCATACGACGATAATCTAACGATGTTGTCTTCATACGACAATAATCTAACGATGTTGTCTTCATACGACGATAATCTAACATTGATGTTGTCTTCATACGACAATAATCTAACACTGATGTTGTCTTTATACGACGATAATCTAACACTGATGTTGTCTTCATACGACGATAATCTAACACCGATGTTGTCTTTATACGACAATAATCTAACACCGATGTTGTCTTTATACGACGATAATCTAACACTGATGTTGTCTTCATACGACAATAATCTAACACTGATGTTGTCTTCATACGACGATAATCTAACACTGATGTTGTCTTTATACGACAATAATCTAACACTGATGTTGTCTTCATACGACGATAATCTAACACTGATGTTGTCTTCATACGACAATAATCTAACACTGATGTTGTCTTCATACGACAATAATCTAACACTGATGTTGTCTTCATACGACGATAATCTAACACTGATGTTGTCTTCATACGACGATAATCTAACACTGATGTTGTCTTTATACGACAATAATCTAACACTGATGTTGTCTTCATACGACGATAATCTAACACTGATGTTGTCTTCATACGACGATAATCTAACACTGATGTTGTCTTCATACGACAATAATCTAACACTGATGTTGTCTTCATACGACAATAATCTAACACTGATGTTGTCTTTATATGACGATAATCTAACATTGATGTTGTCTTTATACGACGATAATCTAACACTGATGTTGTCTTTATACGACGATAATCTAACGATGTTGTCTTCATACGACGATAATCTAACATTGATGTTGTCTTTATACGACGATAATCTAACACTGATGTTGTCTTTATACGACGATAATCTAACATTGATGTTGTCTTTATACGACGATAATCTAACATTGATGTTGTCTTCATATGACGATAATCTAACACTGATGTTGTCTTTATATGACGATAATCTAACACTGATGTTGTCTTTATATGACGATAATCTAACACTGATGTTGTCTTCATACGACAATAATCTAACACTGATGTTGTCTTCATACGACAATAATCTAACACTGATGTTGTCCTCATATGACGATAATCTAACACTGATGTTGTCTTCATACGACGATAATCTAACACTGATGTTGTCCTCATACGACGATAATCTAACACTGATGTTGTCTTCATACGACGATAATCTAACACTGATGTTGTCTTCATACGACGATAATCTAACACTGATGTTGTCTTCATATGACGATAATCTAACACTGATGTTGTCCTCATATGACGATAATCTAACACTGATGTTGTCTTCATACGACGATAATCTAACACTGATGTTGTCTTCATACGACGATAATCTAACACTGATGTTGTCTTCATACGACGATAATCTAACACTGATGTTGTCTTCATACGACGATAATCTAACACTGATGTTGTCTTCATACGACGATAATCTAACACTGATGTTGTCTTTATACGACGATAATCTAACACTGATGTTGTCTTCATACGACGATAATCTAACACTGATGTTGTCTTCATACGACGATAATCTAACACTGATGTTGTCTTCATACGACGATAATCTAACATTGATGTTGTCTTCATACGACGATAATCTAACACTGATGTTGTCTTTATATGACGATAATCTAACACTGATGTTGTCTTTATATGACGATAATCTAACACTGATATTGTCTTCATACGACGATAATCTAACACTGATGTTGTCTTTATACGACGATAATCTAACACTGATGTTGTCTTCATACGACGATAATCTAACACTGATGTTGTCTTCATACGACAATAATCTAACACTGATGTTGTCTTCATACGACGATAATCTAACACTGATGTTGTCTTCATACGACGATAATCTAACACTGATATTGTCTTCATACGACGATAATCTAACATTGATGTTGTCTTCATACGACAATAATCTAACACTGATATTGTCTTGTTTGATCCATACGATACCGAATTTAGCAGGACATGTACCTTTTTATTCAAAAGTCAACTGAGATGGGCTGTATATAACAGGTTAACTTATGTTTTGTACATGATTGAGTGATTGACACCCGTCCTCAGATAGGACTGTTGTGAGGACGTTAATCCCCTTCTGTTATGGAGTAGGCAAATGCATTTTCAGTGGGTTATTTCACCAGGGCATACACGTCCTTGACCTTGAGATGTCGTATGACTGTCTCTCTCTAAAATGATCAGAAAGGAATATGAAAGTCATCAAATCTTCTAGGTACTTAAACAAATTCTAAAGCTGTTAGATGTTGTACTTTATGTATCACACTTCCCCCCTCCTGCCTAGTCCTCCAACTCTCCTTCCCTTCCCCCTCCTGCCTACTCTTCCCTTCCCCTCTTCCAGCCCTTCTTGTCTCTCTCCTATGCATGACTTAGTGACAAGGCTTTGCTAGTAAACACACCTATTAATTATATCTGAACGAATCTTAAATCTGCTTTTCATTTCTCCGTTTCCTTTTAACTTGATGACCATATAAACAGTTTATTTTCTGACGTTTGCTTGTCCCTCCCCGTGTGAATGCGGAAGATTACTAAATGAGTCCACCCCCTATCTTTTTTCCTCGGGCGTTGCTAAGTAATCACGACTGAGGATATCAACGTAAGACAAGACTTTATAATTCTTTGATCTGTCGTCCATGGCCCTGCCCTCGTCAGGTTCACTTGACCTCTGACCCACCTAATGCTGGCTGACTCGATCTTTTTTGTAGTATTTTTAACAGATTTTACACGCAAGATTTAAATGTTAAACAAGGTCAGTTAACACGTGTAAGTTACTACAGCGAAGTTAAGTCTTGATTTAAACAATTTAAATGAGAGAATTGAATGAGTCATACGGGATTCAGTGTTAATGAGGCGGTGCTTGTGTAGCCCTGTCTGTACGAATCTGTGCTCTTCATAATATCTCGTTTTGTTGGGGAAAGTGATTTGTATTATGATATATAACCTTTGACGTAAAGTTTTGATGGTCGTGGGAAAATATTGTAAAATCACACTTTGTCATGCTTATGTGCATACTTCTGCTATAAAAACTGATACAAGTATCCTTCAGCAATTCTCGTAAACTGGGCCGCAAGTATTTTGATATAGATTAACATCCCCCCTACATTACACCTGTAAGTTACACACCTGTATTGCCAAACGTTTTATAACTATAAATCAGTATCTCAAATTCAATTTGACTTTCACTGGTTGAATATTTAGTTCTTTGTGGTTACACCTCCGTATAACGGGCCCCCTGACCCACTGAGCCTCGCGAGCAGCTATTGACAGGTTGCGTTTGATATATAAGCAGTGCACAGTGGTTTTATGGTGATGAAAACAGGCAACTCCGACCAAAATACGAAGTCTACAATAGGAAAGGGTGAAAACGATAGTGTTCCAGCGTTCGAATCAAATTTGATTTTCAGAATATTGGGACACTTCGCCTATGGTTTCGATATGAAGCAGTTGATGGCCGTGGTCATTTTTATTTGAAAATTGCTGGGACTTTTTTATGCCTAATATCATTTGACAATCTGAAACCGAACACAAGCGTTTGCTTGTAGAGATGGTGTGATGGGCTGTGCTAGGAGAGCTAAGTATATATATGTATGTGGTATACCTATTTCGTCACTGGGTCGTGACGCTGTGAGTCATCGCCATTTTGTCAAGGTCTCGCCATTCACTTAAATAAATATAGACTTTGTTACTGCGAATAAATTTCAAATGTCAAGTAATGAAATATAAGAAAAAAAAATAAGCTCGTATTTCCCGTACAAATGTAGATTGTTCATGAACAACGCTCAACATTTTCTAAAGTCTAGCACAACTTGTGCAAAAAGGTCGCCGGTGAAATATAGCAGGAACATCGTGCATCACGAGACATGCATTATTATAGACGATGTAAAGTCTGCAATTTTCAACGCTTTTTTGAAATAAGAAACATCATTATTTAATTATTTGTTTTTTGATGATACAAAGCCTTTGCAATTCCACAATTCATTGAAGGATGATTTGATTACTTTTCCAACATCCCCTTAACCAATCTGCCAGAAAAAGTACTTTTCTCAGATCGGAAGTCTATTAAATAAGTGACCATCAAAATGTTTACAGTATACATGAGTGTATTTCATCTGATAATACGAAAACAGTGTTTATACTTCATACCTCAGTATTCATTAAACAGAACTGAAGAAGATGGCCATATATAGTTTGACTTTAAACAGGTCCATCGTAACAACTTATGGGTTGTCTTAGTTCTGTTCGTAGTTTATAAACATCACATTACTACTCTTATTGTAACAGTATTAAATGTGCTATTGAAGTTGAATTGAATTATTTACATCATTTAAATACATGTATAGACGCCTTCTGCCGTTACTCTGAAAACATATACTGTAATAACGACATTTATTATAACGACGTAGATAAACCCCAAAAGCTACATGATATTATGTACAATCCGCTAGGTATATGTTAACACCTTAGTAACCAAGGTCATCCACTTTTATATATAAAGGCACGTGCTCCATTAATTAGACAGTAGTATATATTGATGTGTCTATAGTTTAAAGTGATCGTCAATCCGAAATACCTTTGTCAGTGATTGGGGTATTACATATATTGGAAAAACAAGAAAACTCGAACTGTAAAATACATCAACTCTAAATCTAGTAAACGAAAACAACCCACCCGCGTGCATGATCTCAACATCGTAGTTACTACTCATAGTTCTATAATTTCCCAATATGCTTCATGTTCTATATTTAGATTATTGCTAGCATGCGTTATATATAGGTATAGGGAGCGACTCAGCTTATTGATCTGTGTATCGATTGGAACCAGGTGAAAACAACTTCGTCAGCTTCATCAGCAAAATTTCAATATACCACTCACATCAATGTATCTGTTTTTAGGTGTAATTAATAAATATTTGTATATCAATAGCGCTGACAGCAAGAAGTGAAACAAATGTCCAAACAAGTGTGAGAGATGAGGTCCTCAACACATATATACATCGGTATTTGCAGCTGATTGGAACAATGTGTACTTTAACTGACACTTATAATGGTTGTTGTTCAGAATTCTGAATCAGCACTATGACAGCATCGTTTGTATGACAAATACCGGAGGTCTCGCGCGCGCGCGTTCATTAAGGCGTGCATTTGTGTATTTATTACAAGTGTTCATATATATATCCTATAGTATTTTATTGTATACGGCCTGATCTGTAAGAATGTACCTTGTGACCTTTTCACTTTATGAAAATTCCTTTTTAGAGAAAATAAACATTAACCCTAACGTTTTATTAACAGGTCCATCTAAACAGGCGTTTAAGTGATCGGGTTTTCCGGATGTAAGATTCACAGAACATGAGGAAATAAATAAATGCCACAAAAACGTGACGATTGTGTAAGAAAAGATATATGTGTTTACATTCGACAGGGTCTACACGATTCTTACATCTTTATATCATATACATACGCCTTTACGTCCGTATCTATATCTGCACAATACTGTAATTGTCTTCAGACAGATAAAATAATCTACTTAAGAGATAGTTAACGTAGTGTCAACCATATCGGCTATAAATTGTACCACGTATTTAATAGAGACATTTCCAAACGTGTCTGTACCGAGAGGTAGGGGGAGATAACTTCTCCCGGAACTCCACGAATATGTTCCATCTTGTTACAAGGGAATAACTTTGGACAGCCGGTTACAACACTGCCTCGGTATCATCGAGTCTGACGTTATCTAAAACTAAATAATGCTTATCGATATATTACACTCTATTACACCTTGCACTAGTAAATGGTTTTCCAGTGAACACACCGTTTGAATTAACTTCATATTAGTGTTATTGTGAAGCATATATATATATAAGGAATAATTCCAATTAGATAACTGTATTCAAGTTTCCAAGGAGAAAACTCTGTACTTCGGGCAGATGGCCCTGTAAAATTATGTATTACGGGCAGATAACTGTAAAACTGTTTACTTCGGGGAGATAACTGAAAAACTGTTTACTTCGGGCAGATAACTCTGTCGTAATTGTCGTCTTTGACTTGAAATAATCATACCGGTATTGTATTACAGTGTGTGTATATAGATTTTAGTAATATGTGTCATTAATGTAAAAAAAAAAATATTTCAATTATCGTAACCGTTGATAAGTTACCAGCTGATAGTTGTACATTCAGTGTATATGTGTCTGCTGAGATCTGTACCAGATTTGTCCCCGTGACTTTTATATCACGTGTAAAAATAGACAACAAAGGGATATTTCAGTATTTTATAGTGTTTAAAATCTAGTACACTAACACGTGTTGTCTCCTTGCAGTCAGAATCACGAGGACTCGCAATCCCTGCCAACAAATGACGTCGCCTGATGTTTGATGTACCTGCGCAGTTTCCATGTTGCATTTAAACAGGTGTCCGGAGGCCGATGGCGACAACTGAGCGAAATGTTTAAATAAAATTCAAAGTTCCGTAAGCAAGCTTGTATTTGTTTCACTTGATCATGGTTATTATATATTTTTTTTAAATTTATTTTCCGTCATTGGTGTTCTGTGTTTTCAGGTGATGTGAGTGTAAACATATGTTACCGTCACAAGAACGGTTTATCGGTATCCCCTAGTAAACATGACAACTGAAGGTAATGGACGATTTGTCGGTATACTATCATTATACTGGTACTAAAGTCTTTGTGCTTTATGTACATCGTAATTGTGATGGTCACATGATACTAAATAACATAGATTTACCTAATGTATTTGTGTAAACAATAGCTGAGTTTGATAATAAAAACTGTGCAAAATCAAATGTGTGTTTATTTATTATTTTTAAAAAGATAAAATCAACACAGTAGTTGTGTTGTATACATAATAATATAAAAGTGATCAAACTCGAAACACAATTTTGCACAGGGACCTATGTGGTCTTTTGTACTTTTGTACTTTTGTACTTTTGTACATTTCATAACATCTGTAATTGTAACACCTTAAAACAAGTCGCGGCCATTGTATACATAACGAGATAAAAAAGAAAACCTTGACGGTGACATGGCAACACTTTACGGTAGCATGAATACACAAGGCAGTTACATAGAAACACTTGACGGTAACATATAAACACGTGACGGTAACAAAAAACACTTGACGGTAACATGATGGAAATATTTGACGGTAACATGGAAACACGTGACGGTAACATGGAAACACGTGACGGTAACATGGAAACATTTGACGGTAACATGATGGAAACATTTGACGGTAACATGGAAACATTTGAGGGTAACATAGAAACACGTGACGGTAACATGGAAACACGTGACGGTAACATGGAAACATTTGAGGGTAACATAGAAACACGTGACGGTATTATGGAAACACTTGACGGTAACATGGAAACATTTGACGGTAACATGATGGAAACATTTGACGGTAACATGGAAACACTTGACGGTAACATGATGGAAACATTTGACGGTAAGCATGGAAACACGTGACGGTAACAAAAAAACACTTGACGGTAACATGGAAACACTTGAGGGTAACAAAAAAAAACACTTGACGGTAACATGGAAACATTTGAGGGTAACATAGAAACACGTGACGGTAACATGGAAACATTTGAGGGTAACATAGAAACACGTGACGGTAACATGGAAACACTTGACGGTAACATGGAAACACGTGAAAGTAACATGGAAACACGTGAAGGTAACATGGAAACACGTGACGGCTATGCCAAGGCAGTACATTTGACGGTTACAAGACATCAGTTGATTCCTTGCACCAAAACATGTGTACATCAAATAAAAGATCGTGTAACATTCTCAGTTTGCTGGATGCTATCAATTAGAAATTTCCCATTAAAGCAAATTTTATGTATCCTGACGCTCGAGCTCTTCGGTTGAGTCGATTTCTTCCTGGACAGGAGCCTTTTTATGAAGGGATTGCCATGTACCATCACGTATCGCCCTGTTACCGTTTCCGTGACGCGTTGCCTGGTTGTCGTTGTCATTAAGCTTTAAACCAGACATGAGTTAAGCATTGAACTGCTTTTGTATGGTATTTATGATTTATTTGAATGCCAGAGCTTTGCAAACAAACAAATCATAATGTGCGTAAGCATATTATGATTTGTTTGCTTGCAAAGCTCTGGCATTCAAATAGATCATAAATACCACACAAAAACAGTTCAACGCCTTATATTTACATGCCTTTTACTGTTTTTTTTTAAATGCTATAATTCATATTTAAAATTCATAATTCCCGCCTTACCGACAGTCAGCAGATTTTTTGTCAGTCGTTGGAACAGCCGAAACATGGTCGGGTGCTTTTTGGCAAACAAAATAGTACATGGAAAATTAAAAAAAAAAAAAAAAAAAAACAATTTTGTTAATCATTTTATTATCAACGTAATGCGCAAATGCCATATTTTTTATAACAAATAATGTAGACAAACTAGTTAGTCGTTAAACTTAATTGTCCTGGATATTGTAGTTCCGGTTTGTGTTGTATTAATACGCTGATAAGTGTAGCGCGTGATGGATGGCATTTAAACCTACATCAATGCCAGAGCTCTCAAATGTAAATATAACACTATGAACAAAACAGTAAGGTCGCAAAGGGTGTCCACTGATGATGGAGTCATTGACGGACTCTGTTATATGATGCTATTCCTGCACATACATGTAGAAGCTTGACACGACTATAAAAGACAATAGCATTGAACAATTAGTAGTAACGGGTAGGTAGGCATCTCTTTACAACGATAAATATGGAAACTAATCAACAATCATTCACAATACGACAACATTTATTACTTTAGACTCTCGCTTCTGTTAGGTATTCCGTCGTGTTGCGATATCCAGACATCTGATGACGGAGAACTTATAAATGTGATTGTTGATTGCCTAAAGAATGGCCGTTTACATTAGATAGCTAATCGGTCTTCATGGTAGATTACACAGATGGGCCAGTGTACCCAGACCGCCATCTACCGTCTGTGGTCTGATGATTGAAAATATTTGAAAGATGAATAGATGGCAATGTGATCAGGAAAATCAATCTATTATAATATGATATACTTACCGCGGGAATGACAGATACCGAGTATATTTAAGTGCATCTGATCGTATGTTGCTGTGACAAGGTGAACTAAGGTGGCTAACTCGGAGAAGGAGACACACAGGCCGGGTGTTAGTGACAGGGCTTACTCACAGATGGGGACACACATGCCGGGTGTTAGTGACAGGGCTAACTCGGAGAAGGAGACACATAGGCCGGGTATTAGTGACAGGGCTAACTCGGAGAAGGAGACACACAGGCCGGGTGTTAGTGACAGGGCTAACTCACAGAAGGAGACACACAGGCCGGGTATTAGTGACAGGGCTAACTCACAGACGGAGACACACAGGCCGGGTATTAGTGACAGGGCTAACTCAAAGAAGGAGACACACAGGCCGGGTATTAGTGACAGGGCTAACTCAGAGAAGGAGACACACAGGCCGGGTATTAGTGACAGGGCTAACTCAGAGATGGAGACACAAAGGCCGGGTATTAGTGACAGGGCTAACTCACAGAAGGAGACACACAGGCCGGGTATTAGTGACAGGGCTAACTCAAAGAAGGAGACACACATGTACAGGCCTGGTATTAGTGACAGGGCTAACTCGGAGAAGGAGACACACAGGCCGGGTATTAGTGACAGGGCTAACTCAGAGAAGGAAACACACATGCCGGGTATTAGTGACAGGGCTAACTCACACATGGAGACACACGGGCCGGGTATTAGTGACAGGGCTAACTCAGAGAAGGAGACACACATGCCGGGTATTAGTGACAGGGCTTACTCGGAGAAGGAGACACACAGGCCGGGTATTATTGACATGGCTAACTCAGAGAAGGAGACACACATGCCGGGTATTAGTGACAGGGCTAACTCAGAGAAGGAAACACACATGCCGGGTATTAGTGACAGGGCTAACTCACAGATGGAGACACACATGCCGGGTATTAGTGACAGGGCTAACTCAGAGATGGAGACACACAGGCCGGGTATTAGTGACAGGGCTAACTCAGAGATGGAGACACACAGGCCGGGTATTAGTGACAGGGCTAACTCACAGATGGAGACACACATGCCGGGTATTAGTGACAGGGCTAACTCAAAGAAGGAGACACACAGGCCGGGTATTAGTGACAGGGCTAACTCAGAGAAGGAGACACACAGGCCGGGTATTAGTGACAGGGCTAACTCAGAGAAGGAGACACACAGGCCGGGTATTAGTGACAGGGCTAACTCAGAGAAGGAGACACACAGGCCGGGTATAAGTGACAGGGCTAACTCAGAGAAGGAAACACACAGGCCGGGTATTAGTGACAGGGCTAACTCACAGATGGAGACACACAGGCCGGGTATTAGTGACAGGGCTAACTCACAGATGGAGACACACAGGCCGGGTATTAGTGACAGGGCTAACTCACAGATGGAGACACACAGGCCGGGTATTAGTGACAGGGCTAACTCACAGATGGAGACACACATGCCGGTATTAGTGACAGGGCTAACTCAGAGAAGGAGACACACAGGCCGGGTATTAGTGACATGGCTAACTCAGAGAAGGAGACACACATGCCGGGTATTAGTGACATGGCTAACTCAGAGAAGGAGACACACATGCCGGGTATTAGTGACATGGCTAACTCAGAGAAGGAGACACACATGCCGGGTATTAGTGACAGGGCTTACTCGGAGAAGGAGACACACAGGCCGGGTATTAGTGACAGGGCTAACTCAGAGAAGGAGACACACAGGCCGGGTATTATTGACAGGGCTAACTCAGAGAAGGAGACACACAGGCCGGGCTATTAGTGACAGGGCTAACTCGGAGAAGGAGACACACAGGCCGGGTATTAGTGACAGGGTCTAACCTCAGAGAAGGAGACACACAGGCCGGGTATTAGTGACAGGGCTAACTCACAGAAGGAGACACACAGGCCGGGTATTAGTGACAGGGCTAACTCACAGACGGAGACACACAGGCCGGGTATTAGTGACAGGGCTAACTCAGAGAAGGAGACACACAGGCCGGGTGTTAGTGACAGGGCTAACTCAGAGAAGGAAACACACATGCCGGGTATTAGTGACAGGGCTAACTCACAGACGGAGACACACAAGCCGGGTATTAGTGACAGGGCTAACTCACAGATGGAGACACACATGCCGGGTATTAGTGACAGGGCTAACTCACAGATGGAGACACACAGGCCGGGTGTTAGTGACAGGGCTAACTCAGAGAAGGAGACACACAGGCCGGGTATTAGTGACAGGGCTAACTCAGAGAAGGAGACACACAGGCCGGGTATTAGTGACAGGGCTAACTCAGAGAAGTTGACACACAGGCCGGGTATTAGTGACAGGGCTAACTCAAAGAAGGAGACACACAGGCCGGGTATTAGTGACAGGGCTAACTCACAGATGGAGACACACAGGCCGGGTATTAGTGACAGGGCTAACTCACAGATGGAGACACACAGGCCGGGTATTAGTGACATGGCTAACTCAGAAAAGGAGACACACATGCCGGGTATTAGTGACAGGGCTAACTCAGAGAAGGAGACACACATGCCGGGTATTAGTGACATGGCTAACTCAGAGAAGGAGACACACATGCCTGGTATTAGTGACAGGGCTTACTCGGAGAAGGAGACACACAGGCCGGGTATTAGTGACATGGCTAACTCAGAGAAGGAGACACACAGGCCGGGTATTAGTGACAGGGCTAACTCGGAGAAGGAGACACACAGGCCGGGTATTAGTGACAGGGTTAACTCGGAGAAGCAGACACACAGGCCGGGTATTATTGACAGGGACTAACTCAAAGAAGGAGACACACAGGCCGGGTATTAGTGACAGGGCTAACTCACAGATGGAGACACACAGGCCGGGTATTAGTGACAGGGCTAACTCACAGATGGAGACACACAGGCCGGGTATTAGTGACAGGGCTAACTCAGAGAAGGAGACACACAGGCCGGGTATTAGTGACAGGGCTAACTCAGAGAAGGAGACACACATGCCGGGTATTAGTGACAGGGCTAACTCAGAGAAGGAAACACACAGGCCGGGTATTAGTGACAGGGCTAACTCACACCTGGAGACACACGGCCGGGTATTAGTGACAGGGCTAACTCAGAGAAGGAGACACACAGGCCGGGTATTAGTGACAGGGCTAACTCAGAGAAGGAGACACACATGCCGGGTATTAGTGACAGGGCTTACTCGGAGAAGGAGACACACAGGCCGGGTATTATTGACATGGCTAACTCAGAGAAGGAGACACACAGGCCGGGTATTAGTGACAGGGCTAACTCAGAGAAGGAGGCACACAGGCCGGGTATTAGTGACAGGGCTAACTCACAGATGGAGACACACGGGCCGGGTATTAGTGACAGGGCTAACTCACAGATGGAGACACACAGGCCGGGTATTAGTGACAGGGCTAACTCAGAGAAGTTGACACACAGGCCGGCTATTAGTGACAGGGCTAACTCAGAGACGGAGACACACAGGCCGGGTATTAGTGACAGGGCTAACTCACAGAAGGAGACACACAGGCCGGGTATTAGTGACAGGGCTAACTCGGAGGAGATACACAGGCTTATTTATATGATATATCCATGTTATTTATGATATATCTATGTTAAATATATGAGATATCCATGTTATTTATGATATATCTATATTGATTATATGAGATATCTTTGTTAATTACATGAAATATCTATGATATTTGAGATATGTGTTATTTATGGGATGTCTGTGTTCATTATATCCTTTATCCTTAGATATCCCTTAAATTGATGACATACTTGGTGTGATAAGATCTAAGAGATATCTTGTTACCTTGTTAACACGTAGTATTGTATTGGATTAGAATTGTCTGAAAAATAATCCTAAATTGATGAACAAACGAAAAAATTTAAAAACCAATGAATTGATCTGGCGTAATTAGAACCTTTATTCCATGTCACAGTGCTCGTCAGTTGATAGTGTCACCAGGTCCATTCATGTTTAGGGGACATTAGGTTGTGTAACTATACCTGGATAGCCCTGCTCTGTATAGATCGTGTTCCGTATCATACTGTAGTGCTGTATCTCACGGGTCAACTTCATCAGACGTCTGGAATATCATTCCGGACTAAGGTCGTCCCGTCACCCGTATGTTATTACATATCACCATTACAATCTAATTTTAGACATATTGTATATACACTGTAGGTGAAAAACTATCCAATTACCATCAAACGAGCCCATGTTTGTTAGTACAGTACATGTGTATCACGGACTCGGATTGAATGATTTATGTCCGTGATTATATTTAATAAGTTAAAACAAAAATAACTGCTTACTCATAAATAACATGATTTTTTATTAGAAAACACAATCAAGGTTAAGAGCTGTAAAAGAAGTAGGTTCGTAGAAGTGCGAGTTCCAGTTTAAGCTAAATATAAAACACCTGTATATATATATACTTTAAATCAGGTCGTTATAACTTTAACTATTAAATTAGTTGACAGTCTATATTTACGTTCCTGACCAATCAGTCATTCGTCTGTCTAACACCCATGTTTTGTCAGAATGTACTTTTATACTATTCCATCAGCCCATTGATTACGTTTCAGCGATGTACTTTAAATGGCGCCAATAGATGGTCCACAGTAGTGTACACCCTCATTCGACATCATAGGTAACAGGTAGGTAATGGCCATTAAATAGTTAGTGGCATTTCTGTCAAACGTTGTCACCGCGGTTTAATCATTGATGAAAGTTTGGTTAATTTACATATTGCTTAGTCGGCTTTAATCACTGAGGGAGGCGGCCATTTGACCGAGAAAAATCCTCCCCCGCATAACTTGAGACCGAATCACTACAGACCTACCAACACCTTTCTGGTATAAACTGCTATTTTGGCCCCTGTTCAATAATTGGTTTCTGTGAGTTTAATGTTCTAGTCGCTTTATGGATTATCACATGTCGAAGTGTCAGCCAACCTAAGTATGGCTGATCTATTGCAACATGTCATCCACGTTAATACTGCCAGCCTAGTTTCGTAGAAAATTACGAGGGGTTCCGATTGGAAGCCTCAGCTGTCTTTAAGCTTGGGCGGTTATCGTCTAAACTGTCTCTAGCTCGGGCGGTTATCGTTTGTTAGTTAGCCTAAACTGTCTCTAGCTCGGGCGGTTATCGTTTGTTAGTTAGTCTAAACTGTCTCTAGCTCGGGCGGTTATCGTTTGTTAGTTAGCCTAAACTGTCTCTAGCTTGGGCGGTTATCGTTTGTTAGTTAGTCTAAACTGTCTCTAGCTCGGGCGGTTATCGATTGTTAGCTTGTCTAAACTGTCTCTAGCTCGGGCGGTTATCGATTGTTAGCTTGTCTAAACTGTCTCTAGCTCGGGCGGTTATCGTTTGTTAGTTAGTCTAAACAGTCTCTAGCTCGGGCGGTTATCGTTTGTTAGTTTGTCTAAACTGTCTCTAGCTTGGGCGGTTATCGTTTGTTAGTTAGTCTAAACTGTCTCTAGCTCAGGCGGTTATCGATTGTTAGCTTGTCTAAACTGTCTCTAGCTCGGGCGGTTATCGATTGTTAGCTTGTCTAAACTGTTTCTAGCTTGGGCGGTTATCGATTGTTAGTTTGTCTAAACTGTCTCTAGCTTGGGCGGTTATCGATTGTTAGTTTGTCTAAACTGTCTCTAGCTCGGGCGGTTATCGTTTGTTAGTTAGTCTAAACAGTCTCTAGCTCGGGCGGTTATCGTTTGTTAGTTAGTCTAAACAGTCTTTAGCTCGGGCGGTTATCGTTTGTTAGTTTGTCTAAACTGTCTCTAGCTTGGGCGGTTATCGTTTGTTAGTTAGTCTAAACTGTCTCTAGCTCGGGCGGTTATCGTTTGTTAGTTTGTCTAAACTGTCTCTAGCTTGGGCGGCTATCGTTTGTTAGTTTGTCTAAACTGTCTCTAGCTCGGGCGGTTATCGTTTGTTAGTTTGTCTAAACTGTCTCTAGCTCGGGCGGTTATCGTTTGTTAGTTTGTCTAAACTGTCTCTAGCTTGGGCGGTTATCGTTTGTTAGTTAGTCTAAACTGTCTCTAGCTTGGGCGGCTATCGTTTGTTAGTTAGTCTAAGCTGTCTCTAGCTTGAGCGGTTATCGTTTGTTAGTTAGTCTAAACTGTCTCTAGCTCGGGCGGTAATCGTTTGTTAGTTTGTCTAAACTGTTTCTAGCTTGGGCGGTTATCGTTTGTTAGTTAGTCTAAGCTGTCTCTAGCTAGGGCGGTTATCGTTTGCTAGTCTAAACTGTCTCTAGCTCGGGCGGTTATCGTTTGTTAGTTAGTCTAAACTGTCTCTAGCTTGGGCGGTTATCGTTTGTTAGTTAGTCTAAACTGTCTCTAGCTCGGGCGGTTATCGTTTGTTAGTTAGTCTAAACTGTCTCTAGCTCGGGCGGTTATCGTTTGTTAGTTAGTCTAAACTGTCTCTAGCTTGGGCTGTTATCGTTTGTTAGTTAGTCTAAACTGTCTCTAGCTCGGGCGGTCATCGTTTGTTAGTTAGTCTAAGCTGTCTCTAGCTAGGGCGGTTATCGTTTGCTAGTCTAAACTGTCTCTAGCTCGGGCGGTTATCGTTTGTTAGTTAGTCTAAACTGTCTCTAGCTTGGGCGGTTATCGTTTGTTAGTTAGTCTAAACTGTCTCTAGCTTGGGCGGTTATCGTTTGTTAGTTAGTCTAAACTGTCTCTAGCTCGGGCGGTCATCGTTTGTTAGTCTAAACTGTCTCTAGCTTTGGCGGTTATTGTTGAAACATTCGTTTAGCAGAAAACGGTCAATATCGTGTATCGGAACTATTTAAATATTTGGTCACGTGAGTGGTATTTAGTGCAAAAAGTTTTTATAAATCTTAAGTAAAAGAGTTTTTGAGAACACCTGAAATTTCTTTGCAATGTGGGACAAACCTGATATTTCTTTCCCTACTTGGGTAGTAAACCGAGAAAAGCGCTTTACTGACAAGTGAGAAAAAAACCACGAAGAATTTACAGAAGAAAAAACCGTTACAAACATTGATATGTATACGTACAGTTACGTAGTAAGGTTGTGGTTTTTTACCAATATAGAATTGTACATGGTCCGAGGATCAGGAAGTAGATGTGTCACGATGTCTGGTATGTAATGTAGTTGACATGCCTGTCACAAATGATCACAACCCGTTCGTGTAATACAGGTGTTTAATACACAACACACTGATTGACCGCCATCAGCGAGTACGGTAAAAGACGCGGTATGTTTTTTGTAATATTTCTGTCATGTCTGTAGTGTTCAGTGATAATCTTTGTCATATTTGGGGGGGGGGGGGGGGGATATTTTGTCACCTTCCTAAGATGACATACAGAAAGTTAATCATAGGTGATAACATTATAACTACTAACAGAAGAATTCAAAATATCATTTAAATATCACGGACAGAATGTTTGATTCCCTTTTTAATAAAACTCTCGTTTAGCGATTCTTTTCCGAACAAGGGAGGTAATTAAATTAATTCTAAAACTTCATATTCCAACAATCATAGTAATAGTACAAAATGAGGTTGGAAACGACCCGTTACCTTACTACATCATATTCTAAGCTCAGAGTCTTTCGCTATCGGCTTCCCAAATCCAGAGGATGTTTACTGTAAAACCTAATAAAAGTATCACAAATCCAGAGGATATTTACCGTAAAACCTAATAAAAGTATCACAAATCCAGAGGATATTTACCGTAAAACATAATAAAGTATCACAAATCCAGAGGATATTTACCGTAAAACATAATAAAGTATCACAAATCCAGAGGATACCAGGATATCTTGGTGACTGTTTACACGATTTGACGATTCACATGGCACGGTGATTCAACAGCAGTACTCTACTTATCACGGTTAATTATCTCGTCTTTGGATTGTGTAACATAACTTTCTATAATCAATGACAAAAAATTACAAGATGGCATGCATGACAGCAACATGACAACTAGATGGCATAACCATGACAACGGGTGATAGCCACATGACACACATATCAAAACTGTTAGACTCCATATCACTGTATCAACAGCTATGGTTTTGTTACCGGAACTGATACCGGCTTTGTAGTGCTATCGAACCGAAGTACAATTTACGAAGACACCTAATGGGGCACCACATCCGGTCACCACTGCCGGTTACCACACCCGGTCACCACATCCGGATACTTTACATCGAGCAAACCAGTCGTCCGTTCCTAGAATGCTGAGCGTTGAGTAGGGGTGACAACTCTTGGTCAAGGGACATAACCCAAAGCGTTCCTTACAACGGCGAACACTAAACTCAAAGATAAAAGCAATGGAGACACTAAGAAGAGGAAAATCGTTCAGAAGTAATCGTCTCTCACGAATCGGGCAACAGAACCAAGGGTACTCCAACTCTACAATCAAGTTCACTAAAAAGTGTCGAGGACGATTTGTCTTAGGGAACAATAAATGCTGACAATGTATGGTATGTATGCCATTGTTGAACGGAATGGAGGTCACATGTCATATTATCATTGCGATGTTTTAAAAAAACTGATCTGAACTCAGGACCGCCGACTTAGACTATCATCCGAACGCTGCCGTTGGTATTACAATTATATATCAATGCAATAAAGAACACACAATACATTTTTGCAGACTGTAACCCCTAACCGCCCCCCCCCCCCCCCCCCCCCCCCCCCCCCTTCCCCTCCACACTTTCAGCAAATCACTGAGATCACTGAAATTTGCAGTTTCATTCATTAATCATGATATACAATGTCGCCATTACTAATATCTTAAGATGATATTCACTGGTGTCTTGGTACAATCATTTGTCATAGTCACGGAAATCGTCCCATTATGTACTTATACTCTCACACGCTAGTTCTCACGTGCTGGTTCTCACGTGCCAGTGTCGTCTGTCTTATCTACAAAGCATTTACGATTATTTCCACTTATACTCAATAAAAGAACTTCCTGATTTTCATGGGAACAAAAGCTAGTTAAATTATTTAATTTTCAGTATGAAAGTAATCAGAAACTGTATTATAACATATCATCTACAGTCCACAAACACTGTCAATTGTATTGAACATTGTTTGAATTTGAACTATATAGTAAGTGATCAAAGCTGAAAATATGAATTCACAAATCTGTGATTTAACTCTTTAAATATGTGTTACGTCACCGCATTCTGACATCTATTCTACAATGTATAGTGCTCGTGCATAATTCTGCAAAAAATGAATTCGTGTTTTATGATGTATAGCCGATCAGACGTCCTGACACAGCCCGTCTGTTGTGTAGTATAACTACTATATGTGGTACAATCCAGAGCTTTGTATTACACAAAATACATCTCAACATTACAAGTTGCAAAATTTATGAAAGCCAATTGTTGCAGACATAGCGAATTGGAAGATTTATGAGCGCCTGAATTATCGAAGCAGAAAGATCCCTAGTGTAGAGATAAGCACAATGTGAAGGTCGAGTATGAGTCACCGAAAATTAATCCACACCACCGACCATTTCAGTCTAAACATTTAAACACTCCACAGAAAGTACCTGTTATTAGTCTGATATGTATCCGTGTGTTAATTCGACATGTAGTTTGTTGATTGCTATGTCCACGCATCAGTGGTTTGTGTATCGGGAAGACCTAATCTACCTTCGTTCCATAATTGACATAATTCATATAGTATAGTTGATAAAAAAATTAACTTCCATGGTTAATAACGCCGTGTACAGTGTACAGGGTACCGTGCACCGTGCACCGTGTACAGAACAACTTGAGGAGAGGGGGACACGTTGGGGGAGTTGTTTTTTTTGCGATTTTTCCGACCTGTTTTGAAAATTATTTAGACGACTACAAAAGTATACTGTAGGAATATAATTGTGCACTGTAAACACCATCAAAAGTTGTGTTCCTTAACTTTACAACGGACTCCGATATTTCTACAAATACCTGTACATGCTATATGAAAAAAAACCCATTCAATAACCATACCACAACAAGGTCGGCAAAAACCGGAAAAAAAAACACACACACACACACAAAAACAAATTTACCCCCCCCCCCTCCCCAGCCAACATTATTGCCCCCTCCCCCTTCCTAAGCCAACATTGTTGCCCCCTCAAAATGTTGGCTTGTACAAATTGAATAAGGTTAATATCTACAAGAAAATAGTAATTATTCTGCCGATCTTCCGCCTGCCTTTGTGACATGTTTACATATAAAAAGCACAACAATATGTTATTTCTGAAAGCTTATAAAATGATCACTGTAAAGTTGGCGACATCACCTGAGAGGTAAAACAACCGTAATGGTGTACCTGATATCGTGCACGTGCTGCTGACAGAACATCCACGGCCTCAGGTGAAAATAGCACTATCACTTTCCCAGGTGAAAATTGCATTCATTTACGGAAACAATTATAATATCAATTCAACTTTATTTAAGAAATAATTAACGATGATTCGTGTATTGTTGCAGGATATACAACGAGGACGAGGATATTTTGCAATTAAATTAATAACGAAGGCCGCAGGCCTGAGTTATTAATTAAAATTGCAAAATATCCGAGTCCGAGTTGTATATCCTGCAACAATACACGAGTCAAAGTTGATTATTTCTATTCTACCATGTACTGTTTATTTCTGAGATCTACCTCTTTCTAATAGAAAAACAGCAAAGAAACCCCGGGGAAACCTTGTAATTAATTTCTTGAGTATTGCATTATTTGCTGATGAAATATACAGGTAATACAGTATTACGATCAAGAGCATCTATCATATGGCATTAATTTTGAAAATTAAAAAAAAAAAAAAAAAAAAAAGGCGGGCCTCCGTAGGATTCGAACTCGCGTCGTGATAAAAATTATTGAAAGACTAACCCATTTTTTTTATCTTAAAAATAAAATTTTAATATCCCACTCGGCTATAGTAACCTTTTATGCAACAGGTGAATTTTAGATATATAAAATTGTAACAGAAGTGACTCACGACCGTGTATTATTGGCACGAGCGTGGGTTATTGGAAAATAATACATGGTTTTAAACCAATCAAAACTGGCGTTGCATAGCAAACATGGTAGAATAGCTCATTTATAATTACAGTAGTGATTTGATGTCTATAAACTACACACAGAACTAAGTAAAACAATAAAGTTATTACGACGGATATATATGCAAAGTTAAACTGTGTACATGTCCATCTTCCTCAGTTCCAATCACTGTGAATAGTATCAACTTCGTGTTATCTGATGAAAATGTATTGGGAAAAAGTTATAATGATTTAATGGAGAATTAAATAAACTTCCGGTCTGAAAACATGACAAAACGAAATGTAAGTCGTCCTTCATTGGATTGCCGGTTTACAAAGTCGTTGTACTCGTGGAATACTCCTTAACATGCCCGCTGGGATTCCTTAACATGCCCCCTGGGATTCCTTAACATGCCCCCTGGGATTCCTTAACATGCACCCTGGGATTCCTTAACATGCCCCCTGGGGTTCCTTAATATGCCCGCTGGGATTCCTTAACATGCCCCCTGGGATTTCAAGGTCATGTTCACACAATCTACTTAAAATACCTTCTGAGATTGAAACCGGATATATTAAGATACAATTCTCTCTAGCATCCAAGTTTTATGTTTTTGTCTGGTGACATGTTTATCACGGAATATTTGCTGGTGTTGATTAATGATGATGGCTTCTATGCTGTTTTGTTTAGTAGATTATGAAATTAAAATCTAGATCATGCACATTGAAGCCAAATATCGTGTTTGAAAAATCGGTAACGATTTTATATTGAATAAAATATAATTATGTGTGTCAATAATAAGTATATACTGTCTGACATCCGTGTGATTGATTGAACTTGTCTCACACAATTCACCCACGTATAAATATTGCATGAGAGGTAATGAACTTTTTGACAGTACATGTATATAATAGACACATGTACAGGTGCGACGTGAGCGCTTTGATTACAGGTGCAAAGCAGATCTCAATTAAGTGAATCAGAAGAAGGTATAATATTACCTGCATATTCACATCAAAAAAGTGTGAATTTGATTAAATGAATGACATTGAAACTGTCACACGTAACATCTTACTGTACATACATCAGGTTCTTATAATGAACTCTCCCAGGTGGCATGTGGTATACATTCAAATAAATCATATTTTACTATTCTAAACTGTACAACATGTCAAACTTATGATTGAATTGACCGATCATGTTTTTGTCGTTATAAAGAGGTTTCTTTGTTGTTCTTACATAAAGTGATGTATCTGTGTTAGATTCTATGGTAACTTCCTGTAATAATATCACATATGTCATTTTCTCTGCGATATGGAGCATCGGCAATGTTGTACTCATTATTTTATAGTTTGTTGAAATTTGGTGCATTTTGTTGTCACTGAAGCGTCGGTGTGAATTTTCGGCGTGTTATTGTCTTAGCTGATGTGTGCAGGTTACGTCATAGTATTGAATGTTACCAAAATCACACTCGAGTCTCGCTGATGACGTAATGTATATATGTGGTGTTACACGTTCGTTTCGCTGATGACGTATACCTTTGGCGTTACACGCGTGTTTCTCTGATGACGTGAATATGTGGTGTTACACGCGTGTTTCGATGATGACGTTTATCTGTAGTTTTACACACATGTTTCACTGATGACGTAAAGCTGGTGTTAAACGCGTGTTTCTCTGATGACGTATATCTGTACTCTTACACGTGTTTTGCATAATGCAGATGCAATGCATATCTGGAGTTATGCACGTGTGTTTCGCTGACGACGTTAAACTGTGGTGTCACACGTGTGTCTCGCTGACGACGTAAAAACTGTGTTGTCATACGTGTGTTTCGCTGACAACGTAAAACTGCGGTATCACATGCGTGTTTCGCTGATGACGTAAATCCGTGATTTTACACGCTTAAATCTACATGGCGTCCTCGTTTATTGTATAGAGGTACAGATTGTATATGTACGTGTTAACTATATAAGCAGATTAAGACGAGGAAGCAGGGTTTGTCATGTGTAATTTCAAGCTGGGTGTCCCTCCTTATCAGATAACATACATTTAAAAATGTAGGTATAATCAGTGTCTACCAGGTGACATCAGTGATTGTCTCTCCTTTGATGTTAAATACCATCTGTGTTTACAAATTACAATGCTGTCGTCTAGTGTCAGTGTTGACAAATACAGGTTGGAATCGACTTTGAGAAAAAACTTTCAAAATGTTTCGTTGCCTTCAAGATGCACTTGACATAGACATGATCTACATCAGTGTCATATAGCGGTGATTAACAGACTCGGTATGTGACATGTAAGTGCTTCTGTCGAGGGCATCACTTAAACGGGGGTGGGGTCGCCGCGGGGGGTGGGGCAGCGTTAGTAACGAATCTCTATCTGATCTCGACAGAGAGACGAGTTCCCCACCATACAAATTCAGTACTAAGCATTTATACGAACTTTCGAGCATAAACAGAAATCAGCTGCGTTGTGCACCAGGCGTAATGGATTCGTATAGTAATGTTTAATTGCATGTTAGTTTATACTTGTCACAGGTATTCGTTGTTACATGTGTACCCAATCCGAAACAAAACAGAGTAACGGGGTTATAACCAGTATGTCAGAAGGAAAAATGGACCGCTTACAAATGTAGGTCAAGTGACATTAAGGAAAGGTCGGGCGACATTAATGATATTACAGGTGTAACATTGGTCAGTATAAAACAGATATTACAGGTATACATTGGTCAGTATAAAATCTACATGTATTACAGGAATTACATTGGTCAGTATAAAATCAACAGATATTACAGATATACATTGGTCAGTATAAAATAGACAGATATTACAGGTATACATTGGTCAGTATAAAATAGACAGATATTACAGGTATTACATTGGTCAGTATAAAATCAACAGATATTACAGGTATACATTGGACAGTATAAAAAAAGACAGATATTACAGGTATTACATTGGTTAGTATGAAATAGACAGATATTACAGGTATACACTGGTCAGTATAAAATCAACAGATATTACAGGTATACACTGGTCAGTATAAAATCAACAGATATTACAGGTATTACATTGGTCAGTATAAAATAGACAGATATTACAGGTATACATTGGTCAGTATAAAATAGACAGATATTACAGGTATACATTGGTCAGTATAAAATAGACAGATATTACAGGTATACACTGGTGAGTATAAAATAGACAGATATTACAGGAATACATTGGTCAGTATAAAATAGACAGATATTACAGGTATACATTGGTCAGTATAAAATAGACAGATATTACAGGTATACACTGGTGAGTATAAAATAGACAGATATTACAGGAATACATTGGTCAGTATAAAATAGACAGATATTACAGGAATACATTGGTCAGTATAAATAGACAGATATTACAGGAATACATTGGTCAGTATAAAATAGACAGATATTACAGGTATACATTGGTCAGTATAAAACAGATATTACAGGTATACATTGGTCAGTATAAAATAGACAGATATTACAGGAATACATTCGTCAGTATAAAATAGACAGATATTACAGGTATACATTGGTCAGTATAAAATAGACAGATATTACAGGTATACATTGGTCAGTATAAAATAGACAGATATTACAGGTATACATTGGTCAGTATAAAATAGACAGATATCAAGGTATACATTGGTCAGTATAAAATAGACAGATATTACAGGTATACATTGGTCAGTATAAAATAGACAGATATTACAGGAATACGGTGGTCAGTATAAAATAGATATTACAGGTATACATTGGTCAGTATAAAATAGACAGATATTACAGGAATACATTGGTCAGTATAAAATAGACAGATATTACAGGAATACATTGGTCAGTATAAAATAGACAGATATTACAGGAATACATTGGTCAGTATAAAATAGACAGATATTACAGGTATACATTGGTCAGTATAAAATAGACAGATATTACAGGTATACATTGGTCAGTATAAAATAGACAGATATTACAGGTATACACTGGTCAGTATAAAATAGACAGATATTACAGGAATACACTGGTCAGTATAAAATAGAAAGATATTACAGGAATACACTGGTCAGTATAAAATAGACAGATATTACAGGTATACACTGGTCAGTATAAAATAGACAGATATTACAGGAATACATTGGTCAGTATAAAATAGACAGATATTACAGGTATACATTGGTCAGTATAAAATAGACAGATATTACAGGAATACATTGGTCAGTATAAAATCAACAGATATTACAGGTATACACTGGTCAGTATAAAATAGACAGATATTACAGGTATACATTGGTCAGTATAAAATAGACATATATTACAGGTATACACTGGTCAGTATAAAATAGACAGATATTACAGGAATACATTGGTCAGTATAAAATAGACAGATATTACAGGAATACATTGGTCAGTATAAAATAGACAGATATTACAGGTATACATTGGTCAGTATAAAATAGACAGATATTACAGGTATACATTGGTCAGTATAAAATAGACAGATATTACAGGTATACACTGGTCAGTATAAAATAGACAGATATTACAGGAATACACTGGTCAGTATAAAATAGAAAGATATTACAGGAATACACTGGTCAGTATAAAATAGACAGATATTACAGGTATACACTGGTCAGTATAAAATAGACAGATATTACAGGAATACGTTGGTCAGTATAAAATAGATATTACAGGTATACATTGGTCAGTATAAAATAGACATACATTACAGGAATACATTGGTCAGTATAAAATAGACAGATATTACAGGAATACGTTGGTCAGTATAAAATAGACAGATATTACAGGAATACATTGGTCAGTATAAAATAGACAGACATTACAGGTATTACATTCGTCAGTATAAAATAGACAGATATTACAGGAATACATTGGTCAGTATAAAATAGACAGATATTACAGGTATACACTGGTCAGTATAAAATAGACAGACATTACAGGTATTACATTCGTCAGTATAAAATAGACAGATATTACAGGAATACATTGGTCAGTATAAAATAGACAGATATTACAGGTATACACTGGTCAGTATAAAATAGACAGACATTACAGGTATTACATTCGTCAGTATAAAATAGACAGATATTACAGGTATACATTGGTCAGTATAAAACAGATATTACAGGAATACATTGGTCAGTATAAAATAGACAGATATTACAGGTATACATTGGTCAGTATAAAACAGATATTACAGGTATACATTGGTCAGTATAAAATAGACAGATATTACAGGAATACATTGGTCAGTATAAAATAGACAGATATTACAGGTATACATTGGTCAGTATAAAATAGACAGATATTACAGGAATACATTGGTCAGTATAAAATCAACAGATATTACAGGTATACACTGGTCAGTATAAAATAGACAGATATTACAGGTATACATTGGTCAGTATAAAATAGACATATATTACAGGTATACACTGGTCAGTATAAAATAGACAGATATTACAGGAATACATTGGTCAGTATAAAATAGACAGATATTACAGGAATACACTGGTCAGTATAAAATAGACAGATATTACAGGAATACATTGGTCAGTATAAATCAACAGATATTACAGGAATACGTTGGTCAGTATAAAATAGACAGATATTACAGGTATACATTGGTCAGTATAAAATAGACAGATATTACAGGAATACATTGGTCAGTATAAAATAGACAGATATTACAGGAATACGTTGGTCATTAAAAAAAAGCTAGCGCATTTTAGTTAGAAATAAAGAGTGGTGTTTTAACAAATATCAACTGTTAGAATGTGACTAGGAACGCACGGTGTTCAACTGAAAATTATATACATTTCGGTATGTCCTGTTTTCAAGGTAAATAAATGAATTTAAAAAATACCTTACATTGTTTTATTTTCATTTCCATCATTGTAAATAAGAAGTAATAACGATTATTCCGTCAACTCATTATAATCGGCCGGTAATGATTACATACTGTATCGCTTTATGAACAGTTTACAATCCTGGCTGTTATAGGGGAAGTAACTCTCAGCATCACTGACGAGTCGTAGAAGGACGAAATAGCTGTATAGTGCAATATAATTCGTATTTTGATCTACTGTATCTTTAAATATGCTAATATCTTGTGTGTCTTGTTCAGTCCTCTCAAAAAGTAGTTGGGGCCACCAGACTGTTATTGGATCTTTTTTGAATATGTATAATGTTTTATTTATTTATCTAATTTTTTTAAAGATTTTTTTTGTTTTCTATTATTGGTCTTAAACATTGAAACACTGATGCTAAAACGGGCATTTTGTACTTCATGTAGCGATATTTTGTCAAAATTATAGTACTTTATTACAAATAACAGTGAAAACAATATAAGATATCCTTATCTATAAAGTATCCTTATCTTTTGTATAAATTTACTTTGTATAATACATGATAATATATAAACAAGTATGTCCCTAATACTTGTATTTACTCTGTGTAATACATATATAAACACGTGCGCCTCTAATACTTGTCTTTACTCTGTATAATATATATATATATATATGTACGACTCTAATACTTGTCTTTACTCTGTATTATACATATTTATACACGTACGTCATTAATACTTGTATTTATCCTGCAACTGCCACCGCATTGTCGGAATACACCCACCACGTATATATTTTTGCTGTACATACGGCAGTGACGGAAAACAGCTGTATTTTGGAATCTTAGCACGTACGTCAATTCGACTGACCTACTTCAAAGTGAAACAACGTTTAAAGGCGAACATATTTGGATCATTGTTGATACCGTTTCACTTCAAAATGATTATTTTTGATAACTGTTGCAGGATAAATAGAATACATGGCCAGTGTCTTAAAATATAAGCTGTATTTTTGGCTCGGGGCAGAAAGACAAAAGTGGCTCGCCACTTTTGTCTTTCTTTACCCTCGCCAAAATACAGCTTATATTTTAAGACACTGGCCATGTATTCTCTATTTACTCTGCATAATGGATCTATACACGTACGTCCCTAATACTTGTATTTACTCTGTATAATATATACACACGTACGCCCCTAGACTGGCCACCAGACCCTAAGTTGTTTTGTTAAGAATTGCCAAGCTAAATTCTAATACTAGATTATCTGCCCCTAGTTTGAAACTTACTAGAATCAGACATATCCTAGGGATCAAAATCATAAAGCTCAATTTTATTTATAATTTTGATATTCTAGAGACAGGGGGCCAGTCCAGTACGCCCCTAATAGCTGTATTTACTCTGTATAATACATATATATACACGTACCTCCCTAATACTTTATGTAATAACTCAGAAAAATAAAGATGTTCATTTTATTTCATTATAATATTTATGTAGAAGATGTGGACACACATGTGTTATAGAAAATTTAAAGAAGAAATGAATAAAAAAAGAAAAATAGAGAAGCAGTTGTTGAGTTGTATTTTACTATATTAAATTGAAATGTACACCCCAAATCTGTCCATTGTATGATATACATTGTTCGTGTACATTAGATATA
Source organism: Pecten maximus (assembly GCF_902652985.1). Taxonomy (NCBI): domain Eukaryota; kingdom Metazoa; phylum Mollusca; class Bivalvia; order Pectinida; family Pectinidae; genus Pecten; species Pecten maximus. The sequence goes on from NC_047017.1 coordinate 42,718,677, forward strand.
TTTGACCTTGAGTATGATCATCACAATATTACATCCTCATCACAGAAACAAGTTACACCTGTGGGTATGAATGATCTCAACCAGTTATAAAGTAGGACAACTCCGGATGGTCTTAAGCGGACTCCTCTATTGATAAAATTTCAATACCGTAAGATTTGAAATTTCTCTTTTTGATAAAAGTTTATAAAATAATAACACGCTTTCATTAAATATCATATTGTGATCTGTTCGGCTTTGATTTACAGTTGAACAATGATGTTGCTTCATAAGTCTGTCTGCAGAGGCGAAGGCTTTGTCACAAAACATTTCAAGTAATAACGAACAAAAAAACAACACCATTATCCACTACATCCAGAGAGCTTGCAAATTAGGGGCTTTGACAGACTTCTGTTCTCCGGTTTACATCCTGTGATAATATATCTTAGTATATGCCTGTAATGTATCATTGAACAACCTCTTGTTTTTATATCAGATGGATCCGGTTTATAATTATATAGAAATGTGACTTTGGTATATAAACTATATTGTATTGTATTCTATATCAAAAATTGAGAAGATAGTTCGTCTAACTAGCTTCATCTGAGAGGAATTACCGTTTTGATAACCTACGAGTATTGTACATGCTAATTTTCCGACATTACCATATAATATCTAGTGTTGGACTATTATTAAGGGGCGATAACTCCTATTGGAGAATGTACTCCTGGACAATACTGGAACCCAGTGTTTCCATCGGAATACAACAGTGAAAGTGTTAGCATTGATATTCTCGTCAGAGCGACCCTACTGACAAACTCATCTTTCTGAAGAAAATATTGAACTTGGTGTTTTGTTGAAGTAATCATCAATTTAAATTTAGTTATTTAGTTTAAATAGTGTATAGTTTTCACAACAGGAGTTGTTAGAAGACAACATAGGTCGCCGAGTGGGTTGAACCCCAGAATTAGTTATTAAGTAGTTAAAGAAGCCACGGTCAATGTCAACAGGTCCACAAATGTAGGTTTTGCGACAAGGAACACACATATCAAACAAATACGAAAGAACTGTCTCGTACCAACGACTGAATAGATATACTGTGGCCAAGGTTATTGTTTTTGTAAAAGTAGGTCAAAGGTAATGGTCAAGGTCAGCAGGTCCACAAATATAGTACCAATGCATGTCAAGTATGAAAGCCCTTCAATGTAGCCAAGGAAAAACATTTTAAGTAGGTCAAACGTTATGGTCGAGGTCAACAAGTCTGCAAGTGTAGTTTCAAAGGAATGGTCTTGTCACAAGGAACATACATGTGGAATAGCCAAGTTGTATTCTCGTAAGTATCGATACAAGCTGTCTACGGACGCCGACGCCGACACTAGCAATAGCTCCCGTGGACTTCGTCCCTGCCACCTAATAAAATGGTTCCGTGCCTGATTTGAGATTCATGTTTAGATATATTACATGAAATGTTTAGCTATTAAACCGAGGATTTGATGGAAATTAACGCGCTCCCTCTAATTTCAGTAGATCCGAAGACAACGGATCCGACTAAACCAAATAAATGTTTGGTTGAGGGACTATATAAGGAAGTCCACATATAACAAGTCTGTCGGTAAGTTTATACTGAGTTACAATTATATAAATACTACCGTTGGAACATTGAGTCAAGGTAATAATGAAGTTTGAATACCAATTATGTTACAGTAATCTAATTATTATAAGATGTCTCATTACATTCTGTGAACTCGTGGATATTGAGTCAAGCGTAGTCAGGATACCAGTCCCAGATAAGTAGGGGAGGCGACTAATGTGAGACTAAAGTAAAACCGGTATACTTGTTTACGCAATATATATTCAATGTGTTTACGCAATATATATTCAATGTGTTTCCGCAATATGTATTCAATGTGTTTCCGCAATATGTATTCAATGTGCTTCCGCAATATGTATTCAATGAGTTTACGCAATATATATTCAATGTGTTTACGCAATATATATTAAATGTGTTTCCGCAATATATATTCAATGAATGTGTTTACGCAATATATATTCAATGTGTTTATGCAATATATATTCAATGTGTTTCCGCAATATATATTCAAAGTGTTTACGAGGGCTGATTGATAAGTTGTAAGCCTCGTATTAAAGGAGGTACTCAAGGATGCTCTTTTTAAGTCCTACTATTCTCTGTCTATATTGGTCCGTGTATCCAAGGACTGGTCTCATTTGGGTAATTTGTATCGACGAGGTAGTACTCTAAAGTAAACAAGACAAGCGGCTTTTGCAAAATGGACAACAATTGGTTAGGGTTAGGGTAAAAGAGTCTGTCATTGCCATGGCTGCCATTCACGATTTTGGCTTTAGATTAATTGAGTATACAACTTATTCACCTGATCCGGCACCATAAGACTTTCATCTATTTCCAAAACTTAAAACAGCTATTTCAGACACCCTAACCCTAACCCTAACATGCAGTGGATGACTTTCTGAACATCCAAGAAAGGGAGTTCTATAAAAGAGACATTGAGGCCCTTAAACACCGCTGGCAAAAGTGTGTAGATACTGAAGGGGATTATGTTGAACAATAATACAATATGTCTGGCAAAATTCAAATCCTTCAATATGAGGCTCACAACTTATCAATCAGCCCTCGTTTGTTATATGTCCTAAGCCCCCTCCCCCATGTACACGTGTATAGTGACCATATCTGGTACATATACATACTCCACACTACACGTGTACATTAACACACGTGTATACTTATATAGCACAAAAAATATCCAAAGTCTTCTATTCACCTTTAATAAAGACCATTACCAGCACGGCTATTTACCTGTGTTTACTTTGACTATTACATACACAATAAGGTGTAATGAATTCTGTAGCGGTAAGCCTATCCCAACAATACAAGGCTTTAGGATAGTAATTGTGTTGTTGCTTAGGGTTGTAAACCAATGGCCCGACTACAAATCTAGTTCTTACAATCTCGCAGGCTAAGACACGAATCTCCCCTGCCTTAATAAGACTACCACCAGACAGTTCCAATGGAGCGAGACGGTCTGTCATAAGGAGGCCTCAATATTGAAACATATATTTACTAACGGTGTTTAATACTGACAACACACCTGTTTACCTGAGAGCGGCTATAAACGAGAAATTGATTTTTGTAGTCCTTGACACCAAGTGAAGCTACGTTGATATCAATGTGTATGTGGACTACGTAAAACAGACAGAAGATCGGTGATTAATATTTAATTCACCCGTCCTTACACGGAGATATACAGTTAATGTAAAGTGTAGTGTTGGGACAAAATGGTCGCCATATTTTTATAGAAAAGTCTGTGATCGGTTGAACAGGACAGGGATATACTCGCATGTAGATAACAACTCGCCGTCTTTCTATAGGATACCCGTCATTATTCCTACAAAATGGCGACGCCTGATGAAACGAAGTACGGATTCGGTATTTCCATTGCCGTTATTGCGGTTCTAACACTTGTCTTCAATGTGTTGTTTCTCTTCGTATTTTTTCGACGAAAGCGAATGAGGATTCCGGCCAAATATTTTGTGGCGAACCTAGCCTTCGTGGATATTTTAGGGGCCGGATTCTGGACATCGTTCAGTGTGCTAGCTGTATTGGATGACGGCTGGAGCCTGTCATTCGACATTTGTAAACTACAACAGTTCTTTGCTAACTTTTGTATCCTCATAAACATGCACACGTTATTATTTCTTGCTTTTGAAAGGGCTTTGATGATCTACAAACCCTCCCGCCATTTTGAAATATTTCAAAGGCTCGTTATGATCATTGCTATCGCTGCCCTTTGGACATTTGATGTGATCTTGTCGCTGTTTCCAGTCTCGGGTTGGGGGGAAGTGGCTTATTTCACCAACCAGTACCAATGTGCTATGAACTACGACGAAAACGTCCGACAAATGCACTTTTCGACTGCGATCACATTCGGAATACCTATTGTTTTTCTGGCATTGTGTTACGTATTGATTTTCATTCGTATTAAAAAGTTGCGTGAAAATATGTCACCAGAAGGTGCCATGACACTCGAAGTGAATGACGTAGCTTCCGGTGATACGTATTCAGCAAGACTCAAACGCCAACAGCTGAAGTTCCAGGATGCCGGTAGGAAACGGAAGAAGCCAACTATTGGTAAGGTGGTACGTTATACCGAGGACGGATACGAAAGCAACGAATCTTCTACTGACGAGGAAGATGAAAAAGAAAACATAACAAAGAAACCTGAACCGGAAGGAATGAAACGAGTGTACTATTTGTCAAAGAGAGACTACGAGCTAGTGAAGACGTACTTGATAACCACCTTTGTCGTGATCTTGCTGTGGTACCCCCACATCATCATCACCTACGTCGATCTCTATGAAAGGAATGTCGTCATTTCCGCTAACGTCATCCGGGTTCTCGTATGGATGACCCATGCCGCGGCCTTTGTCAAACCAATCATATATTTTCTCCATAACACAAACATGCGCATGCATCTCAAAAAGTCGTTTTGTAAGCGTGACAAGTACAAACGAATTAGTAAGAAATCCGACAAGTATGCCGGAAATGATGATGAAAATGGAGAAGCACAGACGGGCCCTGAACCGGAAGCTTAAGAACACCAGTGACATTTTGAGCGATATGTTGATTCGATAAAGAGCCGGTCTCTTATGTTGTAGGTTTCAATAGCTGCTTAGTAGTTAGTGTATCTGGTGTATTTGCCCAACACTTCAACATTGTGTTGAGGATTTATTATGGTCTATATACTATTCATAGACTCGTGTATTATTATAACAAACAGTGAGACTAAGCTTACGTAATCACCGCAGAATTTTTGAATGGTGGATTATCATGCCCCTGTGGTCATCAGGATGGATTATCATGCCTCTGTGGTCATCAGGGTGGATTATCATTCCCCTGTGATCATCAGGGTGAATTATCATGCCCCTGTGGTCATCAGGGTGGATAATCATGCCCTGTGGTCATCAGGATGGATTATCATGCCTCTGTGGTCATCAGGGTGGATTATCATTCCCCTGTGATCATCAGGGTGAATTATCATGCCTCTGTGGTCATCAGGGTGGATAATCATGCCCTGTGGTCATCAGGATGGATTATCATGCCCTGTGGTCATCAAGGTGGATTATCATTTCCCTGCTATCATCAGGGTGGATAATCATGCCTCTGTTGTCATCAGGATGGATAATCATGCCTCTGTGGTCACCAGGGTGGATTATCGTGTCCTGTGGTCATCAATGTGGACCATCATGCCCTTGTGGTCATCAGGGTGGATTATCATTCCCATGTGGTCACCAGTGTAGATTATCGTGCCACTGTGGTCATCAAGGTGGGTGATCATTCCCCTGTGGTCACCAGTGTAGGTTATCGTGCCACTGTGGCCATCAGAGTGGGTTATCATACCCCTGTGGCCATCAGGGTGGGTTATCATTCCCCTGTGGCCATCAGGGTGGGTTATCATGCCCCTGTGGCCATCAGGGTGGGTTATCATTCCCCTGTGGCCATCAGAGTGGGTTATCATGCCCCTGTGGCCATCAGGGTGGGTTATCATGCCCCTGTGGCCATCAGGGTGGGTTATCATTCCCCTGTGGCCATCAGGGTGGGTTATCATTACCCTGTGGTCATCAAGGTGGATTATCGTGTCCCTGTGGTCATCAGGATGGATTAGCATGCCCCTGTGGCCATTAGAAAGTACGTAGTGCATGTTCCTGTAGATCAGTTTTCCATGCCTGCTTGTAATAATCATATGTTGATGTAACGCTAAATGTATGTATCTCTCGTGGTAGGTAAAGCTGAAACAATCTATATCCTACTATCAATAAAACCAGGATCCATATTATCTATCAAGATGGTTCAGGCCAGACTTCAAGTTATCTCGCAATTTAGATAAGAACTAGCCTTCATGTTGTCTCTCAAGACACGAGCTCCCAAGACTACTAACACTTTCCTCTCTCGAGAGGTGAGTACTTCTGTGATATAAGGGTGGGGTGGTAATTTTGTTTACTTTTTTGTCATTTACATTTATGCAGGTCATAATATTGTTAATAACATTTCCACGATAACGTTTGAATACTTTTTAGATTTTTTTTTATAAATAAATATCTTTGATTTAAAAAGTACAGTGGTGGTGTTTGTATTGAATATGCATTATAGATCATTACTCCCACATTACACAAGAAACAATGTAGAGGGAAAGGATTAGAGAGAAACAGCTTTGGTCGAAGTGGTGTGTACATAAAGGGGAGTAACTCGTGTTATCCTCTGATAATCTCAACACAGGTACATGAAGTGCATTAATATAAAAGCCACATACTCCCAAAGAAATGTTTACATTTCGAGCTCTTTACAGTTTTCAGACTTAATAAATAAAAAACTGGAGGAATGTGTATTTATGAAAGTATACGGGAAATTCCCAAAAATAATAACTGGGTCCGGCAGACCAACTTTTCTATGCGAAATATCAGTCTATAGATACAAAATAGGAAAACGCCGAATGCGCGAGCCTGCCAAAACACAGACAGATTCGGCCAAAAGACTGATTCGGCCAAAACACAGACAGATTCGGCCAAAACACAGACAGATTCGGCCAAAAAAGAGAGGTAAATGGCACTGGAATCGGCAAAAACTCGAGTATTTCCTTAGGAAAGGAAATGATTCGTTGGAACTTAGCTAGAGAAGAAAAGGGTTAGACTCGTATTCCGGTTTGCCGGACGTCTATTGGATTGCTGGTTAGCTTTTGAACATTGTCAACTTCACCAATCTAAAATGTTATCGGTGTTTTGTTGTATGCATATTGCTACATTTTTAAATTAAGAATTTATATGTATGTTTGTTTATTTTGTTTATTTATTACGCGAATATTATGTTGATATGTTTAAATGAAAGCATCATTAGGCAAATACCACGTATACTCGATATGTAAACAACGGTCATGTATGTAGTTTTAAGTTTATGTGCAGTGCACGTTGTAAAAGCCTCGTTCTCGGTTCCGCGACAAAATAAAGGTGGCGAGTTATTGTATTAAGGACTCCCCCGGTCAAGTGTCCAGGCCAGTGGTCATTTTAATGTTAGGTGAGCGTGAACGAGCATCTTGGATTGCAATTAATACATGTGTGCAACTAGAATTTTAGGTTGTTTGGGAGTATGTGGCTTTAACATTCCTTAATTTAGGATATTTTTTTACTGTCCGGTAATTTAAAACTTTAAAGTTAGTCGACGTTTTTATAGTACAGTTTACGTACTCACTGTGTCTTTATGTTTATATATGCATGTATATATATGTTTTAGTGAGATTTGAGCTGACGAAGGTGGTTTTTAGGGAAGAGTTCCGGTAAACACAGACAAACTGAGTTAGCGTTGTGTATTGACTTATACTTCGTGACAACACAGATGAGGCGGTGGTATATCCACACTTCATCAGTTTACACGTTAAAATCACATTATCACCTCGCGGTCTCTGTGTATGATATTCTTTACAGAAAACTCAGTCAAACAAAAGAGCATTTGTAACTGAAATAGATTTTTATATGCTATGTATTAAGGTTCGGCACTCCCTACGGACTGGTCGAAGAACCGTGCGGAGGAATTACACAACAATAGTTAACTTTTTGATAAACACAAAACCTACAAGTGACGAGAATTTAGAAGAACTGAATATCATCCTTCCGTACATACAGTAGCTACACAAATAAATAGAGGATATTGAATGGTTTCCCGTTTAATATAACATATATTTCACGAGTTTGCAGAATATCGATATTTTCAGGAGTGCGAAGCATGAGTGAAAAACATCGAAATATTTTGTCATACGAGTGAAATATATGTTATATCAAACAGGAAACCATTTAATTTTCTTTTTATTGCATTTTATATATTTAAAAACAAAATTAAAAACATTGGAAAATTGATAGTGTCAAAAACTGCGGGAATCAGCAATATAATTCATGACGTCATCACTTTTTGATATGTACTCCACGTCAACTTGACGGCGCCATTTTAAGCGTTTTCTGCTGTTATTGGAGAATATGTGTATGAATAGCTTACATCAAGTGAGTATTTTGTCAAATACTATTGTTTCAGAAATACAGCAAAATAACCAATTTATCTATCTTCGTTTCGATTGGAAAAATCGGCAAGTATCAATGAGGTGAAACCAAAGGTTCGCTCTGATTGGTCAAAAACGAACAACTTTGTTTTCACGGCAAAACTTTATTTTCACTGCAAAATCTTATATTTTCACTGCTGATTGCTTCGAAGCCATTCACAAGGTAACAAAGTAACAAAGTGGCAAAGAGTCGCAGATATTCACAAGGTAACAGAGTGGCAAAGGGTCACAGATATTCACAAGGTAACAGAGTGACAAAGAGTCACAGATATTCACAAGGTAACAAAGTGGCAAAGGGTCACAGATATTCACAAGGTAACACAGTTACAAAGAGTCACAGATATTCACAAGCTAACAAAGTGGCAAAGAATCAGATATTCACAAGGTGACAGAGTCACAGATATTCACAAGGTAACACAGTTACAAAGAGTCACAAATATTAACTAGTTTACAGGAGTTACAAAGACTGACAGATATTTACAAGGTAACAAAGTGGCAAAGAGTCAGATATTCACAAGGTAACAAAGTGGCAAAGAGTCAGATATTCACAAGCTAACAAAGTGGCAAAGGGTCACAGATATTCACAAGCTAACAAAGTGATAAAGAGTCAGATATTCACAAGGTGACAGAGTCACAGATATTCACAAGGTTACACAGTTACAAAGAGTCAAAGCTATTGACAAGGTTACACAGTTACAAAGAGTTACAGATATTCACAAGGTAACAAAGAGTCAAAGCTATTTACAAGGTAACAAAGTGGCAAAGAGTCACAGATATTCACAAGGTGACAGAGTCACAGATATTCACTAGGTTACAAAGTTACATTGAGTCACAGATAGTCACGAGGTAACAAAGTGGCAAAGAGTCAAAGCTATTGACAAGGTTACACAGTTACAAAGAGTTACAGATATTCACAAGGTAACAAAGAGTCAAAGCTATTCACAAGGTAACAAAGTGGCAAAGAGTCACAGATATTCACAAGGTGACAGAGTCACAGATATTCACAAGGTGACAGAGTCATAGATATTCACAAGGTAACACAGTTACAAAGAGTCACAAATATTCACTAGTTAACAGGAGTTACAAAGACTGACAGATATTTACAAGGTAACAAAGTGGCAAAGGGTCACAGATATTCACAAGGTAACAAAGTGGCAAAGGGTCATAGATATTGACAAGGTTACACAGTTACAAAGAGTCACAGATAATCACAAAGTAACAAAGTGGCAAAGAGTCATAGATAGTCACAAGGTAACACAGTTACAAAGAGTCACAGATATTCACAAGGTAACAAAGTGGCAAAGAGTCATAGATATTCACAAGGTTACCCAGCTACAAAGAGTCATAGATATTCACAAGGTTACACAGTTACAAAGAGTCACAAATATTCACAAATATTCACAAAATAATAAAGAAACAAAGAGACAGAAAATCTACTTTCGTTATATTTTATAAGAGTACTTCTGTACACACAATCAAGTGTTAAATATACTATTTCCCGATGCAAAGTGATGCATTCGGTGAGTTCGATTATAATATGGATGTCTTAGGAGAGGATTTTAAGTCCTAGAAAGATTGTAATGGTCTGTTTTGAGGGATAGTTTTATGAGTAGAGAAAATTTGTAAGGTGTTCCGAGACAGCTTAACTTAATTAGCATCATGTAAAATTTCCGCTCGGATGCAGATGGAGCTACAATATATGTTCAATTCGTCCATTATTAAAATGTTACTAACAGGACCCTTTTGTCGAGCAGCCACCAGGAAATTATACACGAATTGTGTAGTGTTCTGTTGTGAGTTGTCACTGCTCTCGACCTGCAGAGAGTATACAGGTATATATATACATTCAATCTCGAGATACATTAATTGTGTCCTGTTTGATCTGATGTCACGTTGTGGCCTCGTACAGTACAGTATAACAACGTGGATACGTCCTGGAGTTTATTATCTAGACCAGTGTATCTCCTGCACAACAACGACAGACAGCTCTACCTATCCCGACGAGATGATATGTAAGTTATTGTAGTTGAGTTTGGGGTTTGACAGAGATAAGGTTATCTCAAGTGATTTGCCATAACGGTATGACGTCAGTGAGTTCAGACAGTGTAAGCTCCATATTGTTTACAATGGACGTCGTTTTGTCACTGAACACATCAATGACATCATCGAATAGGATTCAATAAGATGAAGCATAACATATTTGTACTTATTGTATGATAATTAAACTGTATTACTTGATGTCGGATCTGCACATCCTGCAGTGTTCCTGAATGTGATACCGAACTCTTGGGTTTCGATTCACTTCCTGTTTGTGTTACTGAAGGTGATGTCCAACTTAAGGTAAAGTTGCAGCCCACTTGTAATGGCCGACTTCAAGGTTAGAACCGACTTCCGGTCTGTATTTCTAAAGATATGCCTGACTCTTAAACAAAATTGTGTTTAGAGCCACTTCCGGTCTGTTTTACTGTAATTGATGGAATAGCCTGTTTGTTCGGACTTACAGTTTATGAAGGGAAGCTGTATTTGAGGTATGTTGTTTAATTTCGGTAATTACTGAGTTCATTTATTGCGCCTGTTATTAAGTTTGATACCAGCGCCAGTATTGGCCGTGAAGGACTGGACAGTATCAATTAGAATTGTCATGTCTACGGTTTCCGGTTTGTCTGTGTAGTTGACACTCTCTGTCCGTGCTGTCAGACATCAGACGCAGAGTCCGTGAAATCATACAATGATAATGACATGTTTGTATCAAATTATACCACCTCGGCCTAATGGAAATCGACATCGACACGAAAGTATGTATGTAATTTTTGTTTTGGGTAGTAGTAGTTGTGGTTTGTATGTGGTATCAGTATTACCTGTTGATTAATATCCCAAAATAACCTAGCCATAAGCCGCAAATTAATTGTATTATCCAGTGTGGGCAAACCTAATTTTGTATCAGGGAATGTGTGTGTGTAGAATTCAGATTCAACACTCTCTGGAAAACACAAAAGTATCGCCATAACGTGGCCCTCTTGATTAAATCACAGTCTTTCGTCGTCAAAAGATAGTGTCATTTACAGACTGAAGGTTGTGGTCTGTCTATTAGTGTCATTTACAGACTGAAGGTTGTGGTCTGTCTCTTAGTGTCATTTACAGACTGAAGGTTGTGGTCTGTCTCTTAGTGCCATACAGACTGAAGGTTGTGGTCTGTCTATTAGTGTCATTTACAGACTGAAGGTTGTGGTCTGTCTATTAGTGTCATACAGACTGAAGGTTGTGGTCTGTCTCTTAGTGCCATTTACAGACTGAAGGTTGTGGTCTGTCTCTTAGTTCCATTTACAGACTGAAGGTTGTGGTCTGTCTCTTAGTGCCATTTACAGGCTGAAGGTTGTGGTCTGTCTATTAGTGTCATACAGACTGAAGGTTGTGGTCTGTCTCTTAGTGTCATACAGACTGAAGGTTGTGGTCTGTCTATTAGTGCCATTTACAGACTGAAGGTTGTGGTCTGTCTCTTAGTGCCATTTACAGGCTGAAGGTTGTGGTCTGTCTATTAGTGTCATTTACAGACTGAAGGTTGTGGTCTGTATCTTAGTGTCATACAGACTGAAGGTTGTGGTCTGTCTATTAGTGCCATTTACAGACTGAAGGTTGTGGTCTGTCTCTTAGTGTCATACAGACTGAAGGTTGTGGTCTGTCTCTTAGTGTCATTTACAGACTGAAGGTTGTGGTCTGTCTGTTAGTGTCATACAGACTGAAGGTTGTGGTCTGTCTCTTAGTGTCATACAGACTGAAGGTTGTGGTCTGTCTATTAGTGTCATTTACAGGCTGAAGGTTGTGGTCTGTCTATTAGTGCCATTTACAGACTGAAGGTTGTGGTTTGTCTCTTAGTGTCATACAGACTGAAGGTTGTGGTCTGTCTATTAGTGCCATTTACAGACTAAAGGTTGTGGTCCGTCTCTTAGTGTCATACAGACTGAAGGTTGTGGTCTGTCTATTAGTGTCATACAGACTGAAGGTTGTGGTCTGTCTCTTAGTGTCATACAGACTGAAGGTTGTGATCTGTCTCTTAGTGTCATACAGACTGAAGGCTGTGGTCTGTCTCTTAGTGTCATACAGGCTGAAGGTTGTGGTCTGTCTATTAGTGCCATTTACAGGCTGAAGGTTGTGGTCTGTCTATTAGTGTCATACAGACTGAAGGTTGTGGTCTGTCTATTAGTGTCATACAGACTGAAGGTTGTGGTCTGTCTCTTAGTGCCATTTATAGGCTGAAGGTTGTAGTCTGTCTCTTAGTGTCATACAGACTGAAGGTTGTGGTCTGTCTCTTAGTGTCATACAGACTGAAGGTTGTGGTCTGTCTCTTAGTGTCATACAGACTGAAGGTTGTGGTCTGTCTCTTAGTGTCATACAGGCTGAAGGTTGTGGTCTGTCTCTTAGTGTCATTTACAGACTGAAGGTTGTAGTCTGTCTCTTAGTGTCATACAGGCTGAAGGTTGTGGTCTGTCTGTTAGTGTCATACAGACTGAAGGTTGTGGTCTGTCTCTTAGTGTCATACAGACTGAAGGTTGTGGTCCGTCTCTTAGTGTCATATAGGCTGAAGGCTGTGGTCTGCCTCTTAGTGTCATACAGGCTGAAGGTTGTGGTCTGTCTATTAGTGCCATTTACAGGCTGAAGGTTGTGGTCTGTCTATTAGTGTCATACAGACTGAAGGTTGTGGTCTGTCTCTTAGTGCCATTTATAGGCTGAAGGTTGTAGTCTGTCTCTTAGTGTCATATAGACTGAAGGGTGTGGTCTGTCTCTTAGTGTCATACAGACTGAAGGTTGTGATCTGTCTCTTAGTGTCATTTACAGACTGAAGGTTGTGGTCTGTCTGTTAGTGTCATACAGACTGAAGGTTGTGGTCTGTCTCTTAGTGTCATACAGACTGAAGGTTGTGGTCTGTCTCTTAGTGTCATACAGACTGAAGGTTGTGGTCTGTCTATTAGTGCCATTTACAGACTGAAGGTTGTGGTCTGTCTCTTAGTGTCATACAGACTGAAGGTTGTGGTCTGTCTGTTAGTGTCATACAGACTGAAGGTTGTGGTCCGTCTCTTAGTGTCATACAGACTGAAGGTTGTGGTCTGTCTCTTAGTGCCATACAGACTGAAGGTTGTGGTCTGTCTCTTAGTGTCATACAGGCTGAAGGTTGTGGTCTGTCTCTTAGTGTCATACAGACTGAAGGTTGTGGTCTGTCTATTAGTGCCATTTACAGGCTGAAGGTTGTGGTCTGTCTCTTAGTGTCATACAGACTGAAGGTTGTGGTCTGTCTATTAGTGTCATACAGACTGAAGGTTGTGGTCGGTCTATTAGTGTCATTTACAGACTGAAGGTTGTGGTCTGTATCTTAGTGTCATACAGACTGAAGGTTGTGGTCTGTATCTTAGTGTCATACAGACTGAAGGTTGTGGTCTGTCTATTAGTGCCATTTACAGACTGAAGGTTGTGGTCTGTCTCTTAGTGTCATACAGACTGAAGGTTGTGGTCTGTCTCTTAGTGTCATTTACAGACTGAAGGTTGTGGTCTGTCTGTTAGTGTCATACAGACTGAAGGTTGTGGTCTGTCTCTTAGTGTCATACAGACTGAAGGTTGTGGTCTGTCTATTAGTGTCATTTACAGGCTGAAGGTTGTGGTCTGTCTATTAGTGCCATTTACAGACTGAAGGTTGTGGTTTGTCTCTTAGTGTCATACAGACTGAAGGTTGTGGTCTGTCTATTAGTGCCATTTACAGACTAAAGGTTGTGGTCCGTCTCTTAGTGTCATACAGACTGAAGGTTGTGGTCTGTCTATTAGTGTCATACAGACTGAAGGTTGTGGTCTGTCTCTTAGTGTCATACAGACTGAAGGTTGTGATCTGTCTCTTAGTGTCATACAGACTGAAGGTTGTGGTCTGTCTCTTAGTGTCATACAGGCTGAAGGTTGTGGTCTGTCTATTAGTGCCATTTACAGGCTGAAGGTTGTGGTCTGTCTATTAGTGTCATACAGACTGAAGGTTGTGGTCTGTCTATTAGTGTCATACAGACTGAAGGTTGTGGTCTGTCTCTTAGTGCCATTTATAGGCTGAAGGTTGTGGTCTGTCTCTTAGTGTCATACAGACTGAAGGTTGTGGTCTGTCTCTTAGTGTCATACAGACTGAAGGTTGTGGTCTGTCTCTTAGTGTCATACAGACTGAAGGTTGTGGTCTGTCTCTTAGTGTCATACAGGCTGAAGGTTGTGGTCTGTCTCTTAGTGTCATTTACAGACTGAAGGTTGTGGTCTGTCTCTTAGTGTCATACAGGCTGAAGGTTGTGGTCTGTCTGTTAGTGTCATACAGACTGAAGGTTGTGGTCTGTCTCTTAGTGTCATACAGACTGAAGGTTGTGGTCCGTCTCTTAGTGTCATATAGGCTGAAGGCTGTGGTCTGTCTCTTAGTGTCATACAGGCTGAAGGTTGTGGTCTGTCTATTAGTGCCATTTACAGGCTGAAGGTTGTGGTCTGTCTATTAGTGTCATACAGACTGAAGGTTGTGGTCTGTCTCTTAGTGCCATTTATAGGCTGAAGGTTGTAGTCTGTCTCTTAGTGTCATATAGACTGAAGGGTGTGGTCTGTCTCTTAGTGTCATACAGACTGAAGGTTGTGATCTGTCTCTTAGTGTCATTTACAGACTGAAGGTTGTGGTCTGTCTGTTAGTGTCATACAGACTGAAGGTTGTGGTCTGTCTCTTAGTGTCATACAGACTGAAGGTTGTGGTCTGTCTCTTAGTGTCATACAGACTGAAGGTTGTGGTCTGTCTATTAGTGCCATTTACAGACTGAAGGTTGTGGTCTGTCTCTTAGTGTCATACAGACTGAAGGTTGTGGTCTGTCTATTAGTGCCATTTACAGGCTGAAGGTTGTGGTCTGTCTCTTAGTGTCATACAGACTGAAGGTTGTGGTCTGTCTATTAGTGTCATACAGACTGAAGGTTGTGGTCTGTCTCTTAGTGTCATACAGACTGAAGGTTGTGGTCTGTCTATTAGTGCCATTTACAGGCTGAAGGTTGTGGTCTGTGTCTTAGTGCCATACAGACTGAAGGTTGTGGTCTGTCTCTTAGTACCATACAGACTGAAGGTTGTGGTCTGTCTCTTAGTGTCATACAGACTGAAGGTTGTGGTCTGTCTCTTAGTGTCATTTACAGACTGAAGGTTGTGGTCTGTCTGTTAGTGTCATACAGACTAAAGGTTGTGGTCTGTCTCTTAGTGTCATACAGACTGAAGGTTGTGGTCTGTCTATTAGTGTCATTTACAGGCTGAAGGTTGTGGTCTGTCTATTAGTGCCATTTACAGACTGAAGGTTGTGGTCTGTCTCTTAGTGTCATACAGACTGAAGGTTGTGGTCTGTCTCTTAGTGTCATACAGACTGAAGGTTGTGGTCTGTCTCTTAGTGTCATATAGGCTGAAGGTTGTGGTCTGTCTATTAGTGTCATACAGACTGAAGGTTGTGGTCTGTCTATTAGTGCCATTTACAGACTGAAGGTTGTGGTCTGTCTCTTAGTGTCATACAGACTGAAGGTTGTGGTCTGTCTCTTAGTGTCATACAGACTGAAGGTTGTGGTCTGTCTCTTAGTGTCATACAGACTGAAGGTTGTGGTCTGTCTATTAGTGCCATTTACAGGCTGAAGGTTGTGGTCTGTCTCTTAGTGTCATACAGACTGAAGGTTGTGGTCTGTCTGTTAGTGTCATACAGACTGAAGGTTGTGGTCTGTCTCTTAGTGCCATTTATAAGCTGAAGGTTGTAGTCTGTCTCTTAGTGTCATATAGACTGAAGGTTGTGGTCTGTCTCTTAGTGTCATACAGACTGAAGGTTGTGGTCTGTCTGTTAGTGTCATGCAGACTGAAGGTTGTGATCTGTCTCTTAGTGTCATACAGACTGAAGGTTGTGGTCCGTCTCTTAGTGTCATATAGGCTGAAGGCTGTGGTCTGTCTCTTAGTGTCATACAGGCTGAAGGTTGTGGTCTGTCTATTAGTGCCATTTACAGGCTGAAGGTTGTGGTCTGTCTATTAGTGTCATACAGACTGAAGGTTGTGGTCTGTCTATTAGTGTCATACAGACTGAAGGTTGTGGTCTGTCTCTTAGTGCCATTTATAGGCTGAAGGTTGTAGTCTGTCTCTTAGTGTCATATAGACTGAAGGTTGTGGTCTGTCTCTTAGTGTCATACAGACTGAAGGTTGTGATCTGTCTCTTAGTGTCATTTACAGACTGAAGGTTGTGGTCTGCCTGTTAGTGTCATACAGACTGAAGGTTGTGGTCTGTCTCTTAGTGTCATACAGACTGAAGGTTGTGGTCTGTCTCTTAGTGTCATACAGACTGAAGGTTGTGGTCTGTCTATTAGTGCCATTTACAGACTGAAGGTTGTGGTCTGTCTCTTAGTGTCATACAGACTGAAGGTTGTGATCTGTCTCTTAGTGTCATTTACAGACTGAAGGTTGTGGTCTGTCTGTTAGTGTCATACAGACTGAAGGTTGTGGTCTGTCTCTTAGTGTCATACAGGCTGAAGATTGTGATCTGTCTCTTAGTGTCATACAGACTGAAGGTTGTGATCTGTCTCTTAGTGTCATTTATAGGCTGAAGGTTGTGGTCTGTCTCTTAGTGTCATACAGACTGAAGGTTGTGATCTGTCTCTTAGTGTCATACAGACTGAAGGTTGTGATCTGTCTCTTAGTGTCATTTACAGGCTGAAGGTTGTGGTCTGTCTCTTAGTGTCATACAGACTGAAGGTTGTGGTCTGTCTCTTAGTGCCATGTTGATGTCATATTCCGCGCTATTACACCTGAACACGTGACATACCGTACCCTGTCTTCACTCACTTATATGTGCACGTTAGAATCTGTGATACTTTCATAATTATCGATGCATAAGTCCGATGACCTCCTCACATAATATACACAAACATGATCACCTTTTCGGACTTTTGACTTGATATACACTGTACCATGCTGTACAATGGTGAATCTAGGTACTGGAGGAACCAAGGGCTCAATTAGTCCAAGGCAAAGTTAGCTTTAAAGAGGATCCAACGCAAATATCACCTATCGTGTATTCCCAAAAGCATTTAATTCACAACTAATATTGTATTTATTTGGAATTGAAACTTATTTTCAGAGATATGAAATACAAAAGAATTTTAAATATTTGTTAGTTAATCAAACACCACATCTTGAAATAAGCGATTGTTGTTGAACACCTGTCACCAAGTGAATACTATCTGTAACAAGTGTTAACGCTGTGGTAGTACGTGTTATAATGGGGACACGTTCTGTTGTAGTCTTACCGACTGATACATATGTCGATCTGTGTTACCATGGAAACAAGTAACATTACAGATTTATGGTCGGAAGAGAGAATACGTAATTAATTGTAGGTTGGAATACAAAATCTAGTTAAAATGTGAGTTACTATAGATGTGGAGTGTTTCAACATGCGAGTAAGACTTGTTTTATTGAATACACTTTGGTTCGGTGTAGCGTTACGACAACCCCCGTCTACAGTTGACAAGACATTTCTCAAGTCTCATATTATAGTGCCGCCTCACTACGATCTACTCTCTTTCACACACCGCCTGATTTTTCCAAATGCTGAACAGGAACATTTTCCTTTTCCTCAGTCCGCATTAAAAAGATACTTACCCTGTTGACGCTTGTAATACGTGTTCTTTAATGAATTACAAGCGTCTAAGAGAATCCGGGACTCGTGGTCACTTCAATTTCGTTGTAAGTGGTTTTCTCTGGTGACATAGTGGGCGAGACCCAAATCTGATATAGGTACACCCCATGCAACGTATAAAAGCGTGTTAAAGACCCTAACCCGTAACTGATTAACGTTTCCCGTAAGTTGCGACACGGGCTGTAGTAATCCACGGCAGATCATCATCAATAAACCCAATCGTTTCCGCGCGCTAAAGCTATACCGTCTGGCTTCACTTTAGTAACTATATAGACGTAGAAGTTTCTAAATATACCACACTGTAGCTGGTCTTATTGTACTTGAAGTAGTCCCTCAAGTGCACACTTATGATAAAAAGCTTGCCTTCACGTTTTGGCAGTTCATCAGGATTTGCGCTCCAATTACCTCGATTTCCAATCTTTACAAACAAAAAGATGCGAAATTATTTATGAATGTCGATGTCGCGTTTATAACATACTCCAGAAAACCTCGAGTTGTATAAAATTATAAATATATTTCATAGAAACCTAATCGAATATATTCTATAGACGAAATTGCATTTCGGAGTTTTTCCTACTATACCCACTTTTATTAATGGGCGCGGCCTAGTGGAGAGAAATGATACTTAAAGCAAGTAATCAAGTCTATTGTGTTCTGTAGACATAGTCATGCTTTGATGTCTTTCAGACAATAACCAAAGTAGGATCATTAAGATAACTAGCGTTCAGTTAGAAGTTTCATTCAATTTCATTATGATGTGAACCGTGGTTTGAAATTGCTACCAACATCACAGTGTTCCAGGACGAAACCTTTAATCAACTTCCTTTTTCCATGACTCCGTACAGCATTGCTGTAGATTATAGAATTCGCCAGGATCTTTCCCAACCAAAACATTATGTATATTTTACACGGCGTTAATGGTTGTTTGCCGGTCGTAGTAGACACATTCCCTTGTGTTTTATTACTCCAAGAAACAATCTCGTCAATATTGCAAGGTTCCAACGGTTTATCCCGTTAAAATAGGTCAGAAAATCAATGTATCACGTAACAATCATACAGACACCGAACCGAAGTCCGTCGATACCATGCTTGCGTATTCCAAGATATCTAAATAGTCACGTCCCTGGTATCCGACAACTTACTGATCATAGCGTGTTACTTTATCAACTCTTTAGCTACTATCAACATTCAGGAGTCTATTTATACACAATAAAGTACTGACCTCACACCGTGCTACTATTCTGGACCTAAATCAGCGAATGTACAGCGCAAGTATAAATTACTAGTGGTAAGATAGCAGTTAGAAAGCACGCGGAAATTAAAGACAGATCCTTTAGCGAGTAACGACAGCCCACAGAATCCTATTTCCGCACCAATCTCGGCCTAAACACAAGGATAGTCTATTTAATTACATCCTATATTACCCGTAAATCTGGAAACCATGTGATGTATCGGCGCAATTTCTAAATGGAATGGAATATACGCGTCAAAATTGATAAAATGTCGCTTGTCACGTGCGAACGTTCCACGTGTATTTGATTCGATAACGACACATGATAGACAGGTAAACATCACGTATTAACCCTGAGACATAACCCGGCTCAAGCGAATCAAGTCTTAACATAAAAAAGGACGCTGTGTAATATTTTCTGTTTATGAGATCTTACCTGTACAGTAATTTTGCATATCTCTTCTTACGTTACTGCCTCATTGTAGGAAAATCAGCAGTTCTTTTTAAAGCCCCATATTCCCAAAGATATACATATAAATGTTTATAGTTTTCTTTACAGTTTTCAGACTTAAGATAAAACTAACAAATTATCGCGAATGAAAACCGTGGAGGAAAATTTGTATTTATGGAAGCATTTGGGAAATTCCCAAAAATAATAACTGGATCTGACGGACCAAGTTTTTATGCAAATAGTCCCACAATGCAATAGGCGGGTTATCAGTCAGCACAAAATTGCGGAACACAAAAAGTGTGAGCCTGCCAAAACGCAGACATCTTCTGCCAAAAAGAAACGAAAAGGGACTGAAATCGGCAAAACTCCAGGATTTCCTTAGAAAAAGGATTGATCCGTTGGAACTGAGCAAGAGAAGAAAAAGGAATATACTCGAATTCCGATTTTGCCGGACGTCCATTTACTGTACATTTACATGTGTAATTTCTGTCTAGCTTTTTCCGCATTCCTCGAACATTGTCATCCTTGCTGATCTGAATTTCATCGATGTTTTCTTGTTTGCATATTGGTATATTTCAAATATTTAGTTGTATGTTTGTTTATATTGATCACTTATTACGAGTGTATTTTGCTAATATGTTCAAATGAAGGCATTATTTGGCAAGTTCACGTATACTCGATATGTAAACAACGGCTACGTTTTTGTAGCCTCGTTCCCGGCTCCGTGACATTTAATGTTAGGAGAGCTTGAATGAGCATCTTAAATTGCCATTAATACATGTGTACAACTAGAATTTAAGGTTAGTTGGGAGTATGCGGCTGAAAATCATTTCCCATATAAATGTTACTGAAATCGATAAAGGAGAAAAAACGACACCGATGATGAAATGATGGTATCGATAGATGTTCGGAGCCATTCTTATCTTAATTATTAACGTATTAAACGGTTACTGAACGGCTAAAGATTTAGTTTTTAAGTTAAGTATGACCTTTCTTGACACGTGTTTTATGTTCCAGGGTCGTTCACTGAATCTATCTATAACTCCACCCGAACCTTATTCCCCGCCCGAATTATTTCCTTTCCTCGTATTTTGATGATTCATATCAGAACGATTGTTTTCGTTTATTTCGGGTTTCATCTAATGCTCTAAAGATTTGTTACCGTTTTATCCTCAGACTCGGTTATCTCCATAATATACTGTTGGTTTGTCTTTGACTCATTTGTGATATTAAATCATCTTTGTACATGTTTACTGCAGCTAGATTTTATTCCCTCGTTCTCTCCTCTGGTACATGACCCTTCAAGTTGTCAATTCTGCAATCAGGGCGCCATATATTTCCTCGATCTTTTTACAGATGCTCCTCTTAAAACCGACTTAGAAAGAGCAACTAAACCACATCCTTGACTGTTCTGTGTATTTTGTTGGGTCGTACATTTTAAGTCATTGCAATTTCTTGGCATTTTCGCCACTTTTTCTACAAGAAACTGATCTTTTTATATAGTCGCCATTCACATATGATCCAGTCGTTTGGGGACTTTGACCCTGACTGGGAAACAACTGCCCTGGTTACAACATATTCCAGAGTTTTGCTTTTTCTTCATGTCAGAGAAAAACGCATGTCACTTTTAAAACCGTGTTAGTGGATTATGCTTAAAATCTTATGAATATTAACCAAAAGTAGTATGCTTTGTTTCATTTAACGAGTCCTGGTTGGGCTGTCGTGGGTCACTATTTGCCTGTTTGTTTGTTTGTTTGTTTTCCTACTTGACCATTGGAATCATGAAAATGTTCATGCAGGTTCGTTATTATTGTTTATCTATAAACTTTTACGAATTTGTTTTACTGCATTTACATTGTAATACGCTTAGCTATCACCGCCTCCGCCTCGCTCGTTTCAAGTGAAATCATGTGGAAAATTCTGAAGCTCAAACCAAACCAACGATAACAATCAGCTCTCGTTTGATCAGGAATCTTGACTGATGGAGCAGAGTCTAATGGACAAAAGGCAGATATTCTTGTTCACAATCCTCGATTTGACCAGTGGCTCAACCCAGACCAGTTCCAAACGGAAGACGTTCCGACTTCTTTTATCATCACGGTATAGAATGTGGAATGTTATATCAGAAGGTGTCTTTGTGCAACACGTCCACGCTGATTCAGGAACAAAGGAGAACGTCTTCATGTAATATCACCTAGTCAACTTGTTTGTATGGTCACTTTTAGTCCAGAAAATGTCTAAAAGAATCAAAATGTTTATCTATCAACATCAATATACACACACAAATCTCTTGATTAATCTTTGTTGACAAAGTAATATTAAGGGACAGCAAAGCCATTCCACGATAGACATTTGTCAGCGGCTTACTATGACAAAGAGGCGCCATTAAAACGGATAGTGTCAAACAAGGTGTGATGTAAGGTCATTACCATTATCAAGCCACGGTGTTTCATCATTATCATACAAAACATCAAAGGCACTCTATATATCATTATAAAAATCAACATATCGTGCCCCGACATTAACAGACATGAACCCCTACCATTACCAGGCATCACACAACCATACACAACGTAGTTATATAGTGATTAATTTTGATAAACTCATAACACTGCTCCAGCTTAATACATTGGTAATCCATACGCTGTCACCTCCATTATCCACGGGAGTGACTGTCCGATCGATCCGTCTGAGGCGGGTACCTTGTTTGTTCCAGGTCTGTTTGGATCTGCATGTTGACGTGTTGACGATATTCTAGCTTATTATCTTGTTTTCCTCTGAAATGTCAAAACCAGACAATGGCGAAGTTTACATCAAAGACGATTGTATACCTAAATGTCAAACCCATGTCATGTTCAGTGTATCTGCAAGTGTAGTGTATAGATTTGAATCCGCAAATTATCCAGATAATAACGTAGACTTTGCACAGGCATGTGTTTTCCTATACATTTGATTTAGGTCCTTCAAAGTTTAAGGTATAGATAATGTACCCATTGTATGCCCAAGTATTCAACAGCTTGAGGTCCTCCTCATTTTCAGGAAATGGTATATTTCAGCTGTGTACTTGTCTATGTATGTAAAGCTTTAGTTTTAGAATATTGTCAACATGTTGTTTCTGTTTTGCAGATAACATGTTTTCATGTTTTCCACGGTTTCAGAATATAAAAATTTTCCATAGCCCTGATTACATAATTAGACTCATTGATATTCCGAAAGCACACGACTCATCTAAACGAGTTCTCGGCGTAAATAATTGGTCTCAAAAGTTGGGCAATGTCTTCATTAACGGAGCCTTGGTGATTACATCGAGTCGTCAATATGTGTCGCCACCTGGGGACTGCTGTTATGCATACGTCCGCCAAACCAAAGTCCACAAAAACAAGCACTACCATCGTCAGAAAATAACTAGAACTGTGAAAGCAAAGACGAATCCTCATAGATATACAATCGATTAGAAATAGTAACCATTACAGGAAGAAAATTATCACGGTCCAAAATATTGTCTTAAAGATTGTGTTTTTAAATGACCACCTGTAACAGAACGAACCAAAAGGGTTATACTTATAGATAAGGACGGATAGGTATACTGTTGATCTCCAATTGTTTCATTTCGATACTGCTATATTGATCAATTGGAATTGGAGGTTTTATTTCAATATTGGTATAATGCTGAACTGTTGTTTTCTATATCATAGTACTGATGAGTTAGAACTGTTGTTTTATATATCATAGTACTGATGAATTAGAACTGTTGTTTTCAATATTAGTATATTTATGAGTTAGAACTGTTGTTTCTATATTAGTATACTGATGAGTTAGAAATGTTGTTTCTATATTAGTGTACCGATGAGTTAGAACTGTTGTTTTCTATATCATAGTACTGATGAGTTAGAACTGTTGTTTTCAATATCAGTGTACTGATGAGTTAGAACTGTTGTTTTCTATCTCAGTGTACTGAAGAGTAAGAAATGTTGTTTTATATATCAGTGTACTGAAGAGTTAGAACTGTTGTTTTCTGTATTAGTATATTTATGAGTTAGAGCAGTTGTTTTCTGTATAAGTATACTGATGAGTAAACTGATGAGTTAGAACTGTTGTTTTATATTTTAGTGTACTGATGAATTAGAAATGTTGTTTTCTATATTAGTATATTTATGAGTTAGAACTGTTGTTTTCAATATTAGTATATTTATGAGTTAGAAATGTTGTTTTCAATATTAGTATATTTATGAGTTAGAACTGTTGTTTTCTATATAAGTATACTGATGAGTAAACTGATGAGTTAGGCCTGTTGTAGAAGTGTCCTGAGTGTGTCTCAGAGAAGTGTCACGAGTGTCCGTCAACTATATATAGATAACCTGTTTTACAGTGCTCCATTAGTCAGTCTGACACTTATAAAGTATGAGTGTGTTGATGATGATATGAAGATATATATAAACAAGAGTAATACGTATTTCTATTTCTAGGTCCGACTTAGCTGGTCCGGAGTTCACAGTACGTCCACTTGCCATCATGTACCTGACTACAGGCAGACAGATCTAGAGGTTGTATTAAAAGAGCCGGCCTGTATATCTTATATAGCAGCACATGTTTTTGTAGGGCGGATCGTAGTCAGCGGTTAAATCGTGTTGTCATGTTTTTATAAACTTACACTCGATGAATAACGGGCTCCTGTTTACTCTGACCGCAAGAGGTTTCAGGCGGTCTTAATAAGGAACAAACCTGCATTATTTATCCTACATCACAACTACAGCCTCAGTGTAGTTATGACATGGACTACTATAGTATGTAAGAACACGAGTTTTCAGAGATTTTTACAGCTTTATCAGTGCTTGTTTACATTTTTATAGTAAAGTAAATCTGTACGCGCTTCCTCTAGAGATGAATGTTGCACGAGGTCAAAGGTCAAACCACTGTGCAAAGCAGCCGATTACGTGCAGATGATCGTTGTATTTGGTGAGTGAACAGGCCGTCTGCTGGATAGAGATAATCAAGGTTCCATTCTGACAGACAGGTTTGTTTGAAAGTTATCCACAAGGAAATA
Organism: Pecten maximus; assembly: GCF_902652985.1. Classification (NCBI taxonomy): domain Eukaryota; kingdom Metazoa; phylum Mollusca; class Bivalvia; order Pectinida; family Pectinidae; genus Pecten; species Pecten maximus. The sequence continues at coordinate 42,743,212 of NC_047017.1, forward strand.
TGTCGTCTGCCAATTCCTGATTGAGGAGACTTCGATCGCTGTCTGCTGTACTTGAACTGTGATTAGGATTGTTAAGAGCAGTAGTTTGTATAAGAGTTGCAGTAGGCAGCTCCTAATGAAAACACGAGTTCGGCGTGTGTCTAGGGAAGGTCTCGCGTAAATGGCACTGTACCTTTAATTAAGCGGATCCTCGTGGTTTGAGGAGAGGTTGGAATGACTTACGGCTATTTGTGGACAAAATATATAGATGAAATTAGAGCGCACACATTCTGTAAGACATGGTCATTCTGGAGAATAAAGAAAGTGCCATACATGTATTTCATCCTCATAAACGACAAGGAGTTATGGAATCGGTGTTTATATATTAATTTGGGGATAACAGCAAAGGAGATGAGTTAATCAAAAGCATTGTAGACAGTGACGTTGTTAACAAAATAACTGTATATTGTGGTTACCATGCCCGGTGGAAACAGCCGGAAGATCACCTTCCCAGCTGATTCTGTACTCAATGCTGTCATACAAGACGGCGATGTTTATGAATTAGGCCAGATCTTACATAATCGGAGAGGTGAGTTTAACATCAATCAGACAAACCATGTCGGATTAACTGCCCTCCACCACGCCGTCCTCAGTAAAAACTTGGACGCCGTCAAAATGTTGTTGTGCGGAGACTCGGACGTAAACGCAAAGGACATACATGGATTTAGTCCCTTGCACACAGCCTCCGCATGTGGATTCCTACAGATCTCAAGTTTGTTACTATTGTTTGGCGCCGATGTGTTTTCTTTGACGAAGCAAATGGAGTTACCCGTGGACGTTGCCAAGGATATAAGCATTGTTCGTCTGCTCACTGCGGAAATGTATAGCCGAATACAAACGGAATTATACTTTCAGACATTAGTGACGAACAAGTTAATTAATATGTGGTCGAAATTTCGTACGATTGCTATGTTTGTGTTAAGATTATTGTATACTTTGGTGAAATACGTGTGGCAGCGGTCCCCCATTACCTTCAAACAGGTCGCTAAGAAACAGGTGAGTGTGGCTCCGGGTACTGTAAACGGGGGAACACGGGTAACGAACACGGAAAACAACAACAAACAAAAGAAGAAAAACAAACCAATGGTGAAGATAGAGTGATACCGGAACCCCTCTTTTGTCACCGTCTTGTATCAACGATATTAACCAATAAGACATTCTGGGGTTTGTTTAAATGCAGCTCTCCTGAACACAAATGCCGAGAGAAATGCTTCCTTTCAAACAACATACATCTTCCTTTCACTGATTAAATTCATCACGAATAATGATATGATAGAATAGACAAATATATAAAAACAAAATTTGTATACTAGTGTTGTGACTGTTAGAGCACAGGGTATAAGAATTAAAGGTGTCCTATTGTATAATATGATGGGTTACACGTGTTTCGTTGTAAGTCCCTGTTACTGAAGGTTCTTACCTAGAAATCCCTAGGTTTTCTATTGAGCGTGATTTGAGGCAAGTCGTTGACAAAGTGAGGGTATGTCACTAATTACATCATGAAGACGTGACGGAAATATAGAATAATTGCTCAGGAAATATAATTATATTTAATTTGGAAAAAGAAGTTATTTATCATTATGTTGTTTATAAAGTTTACCTATCTCGAATTCTATTTTAAATATAGATTTTATCTCGGTTGCTATTTTTAACACGTACATGTTTATGTATAAAAGAGCTTGTGCACGAGATCTGGTAGAAACAACAATGCTATTTTTACAAAAAACATAAAATGTATTTCTGTACCGAGCATTGTGTGCTGGTCTAATGAGGTGTGTGTATTGCCGCTAGAGACTGGCGGATCTCATTAGTGTGAATCGAGGGTGTTTTATCTGTTTGTGTGCACGTGTCTTATGAAGACATGTAACGTGCGTGTGTAGATTGATGTGCATGTGTAGATTGATGTATATGTGTAATATTCGTGTATAGATTGATGTATATGTACATCGAGCTGTTGATGGAACAATGTTCCGCAATAAACGGGAAAGGTGTGTAAGTCAACGTGTGTCTTATGTTGTTTCGCGAATTTCTTTTGGAGAACTATTAATAGCCTGTTTGTTCTGTTGGAACTCCTCCCTAGATGAAATTTTAATTAAAACCCGAGAGGCAATACACGTTTAACACAGCCACAACAACTGTATAGTAAACATGTACAGCGCTTATGGTGCAATGGCAATTACCACAATGACTAATGTAGAATACTGTTAGACTACATGTATTCAATACTGGTTATACACATATGTAGGTAATGAGGGGTAAGACCACAGGTACGTTATATAGGGTATATAGGTAATGATGGGTTAGACCACAGGTACGTTATATAGGGTATATAGGTAATGATGGGTTAGACCACAGGTACGTTATATAGGGTATATAGGTAATGAGTGATTAGTCCACGGGTACGTTATATAGGGTATATAGGTAATGAGGGGTTAGATCACAGGTACGTAATATAGGGTATATAGGTAATGAGTGGTTAGACCACAGGTACGTTATATAGGGTATATAGGTAATGAGAGGTTAGATCACAGGTACGTTATATAGGGTATATAGGTAATGAGGGGGTTAGACCACAGGTACGTAATATAGGTAATGAGGGTTAGACCACAGGTACGTAATATAGGGTATATAGGTAATGATTAGTTAGACCACAGGTACGTAATACGGGATGTATAGGTAATGAGGGGTTAGACCACAGGTACGTAATATAGGGTATATAGGTAATGGTGGGTTAGACCACAGGTACGTAATATAGTATGTATAGGTAATGAGAGGTTGGATCACAGGTACGTTATATAGGGTATATAGGTAATGATTGGTTAGACCACAGGTACGTAATATAGGGTATATAGGTAATGAGGGGTTCGACCACAGGTACGTAATATAGTTTATATAGGTATTGAGAGGTTAGATCACAGGTACGTAATATAGTTTATATAGGTATTGAGAGGTTCAATTCATTTATTGACTTTAGGTCTATGACCCATCAGTACATAAATTAATATACATGTATTTATATATGTATATATATATATATATGAATACAACATGTATTATAATAAAATTACAAAACGTAATTGACTTATTATAATTAAATACGGAAACCGATTAACCGACATATGTACTATATTATGAGGAATATTAATCAACCATATTCTCTACTGGCAACATCAGCAAAAAATTACATTGTAACCACTTAATCTTACAAGGGCTGCCCCCAATCACAGATTTGATACTAATTATAATACACTGTTACAGAATAAGGATTCTAGGAGAACTTTTATAACAGTCAGTCATAGAGACATGGAAAAAAAGTATCAGATAATACCATTTGGTAAACACGACAGACGGACACCGGGAGGTTCAACAATGTATAAGCACACTATTATGCAATAACGTGTTACATCAAAACTCAACACCTACACAAACCGAGTATATTTACACAATTCTGCAACTAAAAGCTTCTTTGATAAATCTTCCTAGCAAATTCAATTCTTTAAGACTATTTGTGTTCAGTAATTCTATTACTTTGAAGACTGAAGTTTTTTTCCAAAAATATTTCTTTATATATTTTCCTCTAAGAGTTGAATATTTTTGACATACGAGTAAAAAATGAAATTCATCCTCAACTTCTAAAGAATTACAGTTAATGCAATACCTATGACACCTGGGAATATTCCTATACCTTCCTGATTCTATAGCTAGATTGTGTGCTGAAAGTCTCAATTTTGTTATCATTTTTCCCAATTGACTTGGTAATGATTTGGTGAGGTAGAATTGCAGTGTTACTTTATTAACCATAGAGGTTAGATCACAGGTACGTAATATAGTTTATATAGGTAATGAGAGGTTAGATCACAGGTACGTAATATAGGGTATATAGGTAATGAGGGGTTAGACCACAGGTACGTAATATAGGGTATATAGGTAATGAGGGGATAGACCACAGGTACGTTATATAGGGTACATAGGTAATGGTGAGTTAGACCACAGGTACGTAATATAGTGTATATAGGTATTGAGAGGTTAGATCACAGGTACGTAATATAGGGTATATAGGTAATGAGGGGTTAGACCACAGGTACGTAATATAGGGTATATAGGTAATGAGGGGATAGACCACAGGTACGTTATATAGGGTACATAGGTAATGGTGAGTTAGACCACAGGTACGTAATATAGTTTATATAGGTATTGAGAGGTTAGATCACAGGTACGTAATATAGTTTATAAAGGCATTGAGAGGTTAGACCACATGTACGTAATATAGTATGTGTAGGTAATGAGAGGTTAGATATGTGTTAGCTGTGCACCATTGTTTATGTCGTTTGCGACTGTATTTTTATTATTTTTCATTTGTATTTTTGAGTTTGTGATGTTCCTGTCATTATTTGAGACCTGCGTACCGTCATTTGTGACATACGTGCCATTATTGGTGACATTTGTGCAATTATTTGTGATCTCTCTGTAATAATTCGTGACGCACGTGTCATAGGTGCCCTTTGTGTCATTACTTGTGACCTGTATACCATTACGTATGACCTCTGTGTCATTACTTGTGACATGTGTGTCCTTACTTGTGACCTGTGTGTCCTTACTTGTGACCAGTGTATCATTACTTGTGACATGTGTGCCATAACGTGTGACCTGTGGACCATAACCTGTGACCTGTGTGTCATTACTTGTAACCTGTGTGTCCTTACTTGTGACATGTGTGTCCTTACTTGTGACCTGTGTGTCCTTACTTGTGACCTGTGTGTCATTACTTGTGACCTGTGTGTCATTACTTGTGACCTGTGTGTCCTTACTTGTGATCTGTGTGTCATTACTTGTGACCTGTGTGTCATTACTTGTGACCTGTGTGTCCTTACTTGTGATCTGTGTGTCATTACTTGTGACCTGTGTGTCATAACTTGTGATCTGTGTGTCATTACTTGTGACCTGTGTGTCCTTACTTGTGACCTGTGTGTCCTTACTTGTGACCTGTGTGTCCTTACTTGTGATCTGTGTGTCATTACTTGTGACCTGTGTGTCATTACTTGTGACCTGTGTGTCCTTACTTGTGACCTGTGTGTCCTTACTTGTGACCTGTGTGTCCTTACTTGTGACCTGTGTGTCCTTACTTGTGACCTGTGTGTCCTTACTTGTGACCTGTGTGTCATTACTTGTGACCTGTGTGTCATTACTTGTGACCTGTGTGTCATTACTTGTGATCTGTGTGCCATAACGTGCGACCTGTGTGCCATTACTTGTGACCTGTTTATAATTACTTTTGACCTGTGTGTCATAACGTGCGACCTGTGTGCCATTACTTGTGACCTGTTTATAATTACTTTTGACCTGCGTTCCATAACGTGTGACCTGTGTGTCAATACTTTTGACCTGTGTGGCATTATTTGTGACATATGTGCCATCATCTGTGATATATTTGCCATTAATTGCGACTTGTTTGTGACCTTTGATGTATAATATATGTGACATGTGTTCCATGATAAATGACGTATGCACCATGATTTGTGACGTATGCTCTATTAGTTGTGACGTATGCTCCATTAGTTGTGACGTATGCACCGTTATTTGTGACGTATGCACCATTATTTGTGACGTATGCACCATTATGTGTGACCTTTGGGCCATTGTTTTATATATTTGTAAAATTCTTTGAGAGATATGTTTTGTCATCACGTATGTCATGACATCAGATGTTACTATTATATCGGTTAAACAATTTTTATCTCATCACAAACTCATTACATAATAAAACAATACTCTCCGCATCCATAAAACCTGTTACGTAAAACTGTCGGACCAGCCACCAGGCTAGGAGCATCAGTATCTGCTAGGAGCTGCTTCACAACACTTACTGATAGACACTCTCTACATGTGTGTTCTTAAATATTTACACGTGTTAAGGCCGATAAAGTGTTTTTATTATGATCGAGAGGCCTGAGCTCCAAAGCAGACCTTCCTATGTAGGAGGTAAAGTGTGCACTCTCACAAAACACAGTCGTCACAACCAACTTGTTTACATATTCCGTCTAATGTTCATATTATTGAAATTGTAAACATTAAATGCGGCATCATAATTGTTTACATGAAAGTACTTCACGGATTGATATGAGAATGGTCTATGGATATTTGACTGTTTTTCATTTTGGAATTTTTGAAGTATTCCAAGTGTTTTGCTAATAAAGTACCTTTGTACGTCAAATCATGAGAGGAATGGAGGAACTAAACATGGGGCTGTGACTTAACACGCCGCACGTGCTGATAAAACCCGACGTGTACCGGACGTTTCTACCACAATATTACAAAATACACTTAAAACTGTTGATAGTTTGTATAAAACACCCCACTTGTGAAATATGATGACCACTTTAAACTACACAAAAGTCCGATATTCCGAATACATCTATTTTTCCAAGGTTTGATGGTCCGAACCGTGACGTAATATAGGGACCGATTGTCCGAAAGTAGCTGTCCAATCTGTACTACGTCATAAAAACAACACGACACAAACGTTAGTTTGCGAGCAAGTCTGTCGTGCGCTATAGAAGTTTTGATTCCGAACCGGAAAATACGATGGCACGGTGAATAAAATGTGTTTTAGTCTTAATTAAAGGTGATCATGTCATACAATTGTGAACACGGGTTGGCAGATGGTAGGTACTTATGAAACGACCATGTGAATGTAGAATTGTGACTAATATCAACACCGAAAAGTACTTTTTTTTGTATTTACAAAACGTTTTAAAAGTTGTCAGGCTCCATAACAACAAATTTACGTCAAATGGAATTCTAGTTTCACAGGCATAGTGTTTTGAAAAACCAACAGCATTGGGTTTGTATTTTTGTGAGGCATGATGTTTCTACACTTCTTATATTTAATGTTAGCAATTACTTTGTATATTTAAATTACGGCTTTATCAAGCAATGTAGTCCGGTTTTAGATACTCGGGTTCTAGATTGTTAAACTAAACAAAGACAGATTCTTGGCGTTTCCGTGGGCATTTATTCGAAACTTCACTTTTGACTGTGATATATTAAAGATACTGATGTCGGTGGGTATATATGGAACTGCCCTTCTCTGATGTTCCGGGTTTTTGAGGCTCCATAAAGTACAGAAACTTCCCAAAGAACAGACGGCCAACCCCTTTTTCTCCAGAATCGTTCAGCGGTGTCTGAATAATGCATTTCTGATGTACTTTTAGCAAAAGAAAAACTAGTCTCAAACAACGATAAATGTGACATGTTACCAAGGGGATATTTATAGTATCGTTTGCTGTTGGTTGAAGAAGCGGTAGAGACTCTCCCTGCAGATTAATTTCGCCTCGTTATTGTAGCACCTCGTCTAGCAGGCCATGTTGTTTGACGAGGCATCCTCTGTTTTCACATCTATCTTCACTAACATTTACACACAAAGGCGATAATGGAGTTCCCAAAGAAGTACAACAGGTATGGATGGATTGACGACGAGAAACCAGTCTGGGAGTTTAGGGTAAACCATAACCTTTCAAAAAGTATGGCTAACCATCACTTTTACCATATGGGTCAAGTTATGGTTTACCATCACTTTGTTAGAAGTTATGAATATCCATCTCTTTTAGCTTCCACACATTCAGGGAGCATTTATTATTCATACTTTTAAAAATAAAGTCATGGTTTTTCATAACTTTTCTTAAAAAGTTACGGTTTTCCATGCCATCACACAAAAGTTATGGTTTATAGTAACTTTCACACAAAATTCTGTTGTGCATTGTTCAGGTCAACAGATAGGTTGTGTGCCTGCAAATTTATGTCGTGCATTTCGAATGTTGCTGAGGAATAATATTACTTTGTCCAAGAAATATCATGCTTTTACAAAGGAGAAATCAGACTCTGAAGTCCACATCCCCATGTTCAACAGCGGTACAGGAGAAACCCAACAGGGGACATGACCAGGCGGGAGGTGGTGCAGATCTGGAATGCATATACTATGTCACCATTAGATCTGCATGTTTTGAGCAGGCTATGCATGTATTGGAGGAACATGTTCCACAAATTGAATTGGACACCAGATTATTTGCATAAAAATATGAGGAACTCTATATATATCGCAAGTTTAAACAGGTTTATTTTCATACCAACAGTAAGAATGATACCTATACTGAGATACAGTACCTTGGATATCAAAACAAAAATGCATCCAATTTGAAAGTATTCATACCTGCCAACTATCCAGTTTCTTTCAATAATTTTAGCAATTGCTTTCAGATTTGGTTTGGTTTATTTTGTTAAACGTCTTATTAACAGCTAAGGTCATTTAAGGATGGCCTCCCGTGCGTGCGACATGCATGCGTGTGGTGAGTGCGTATGTGTGTTTTGGGAGGCTGCGGTATGTTTGTGTTAAGTCTCCTTGTTATAGGCCGGAACTTTTGCCGATTTATAGTGCTACCTCACTGAAGCGAACTGCCGAAGATACCAAGCAGGACACCTCACTCGGTCACATTATACTGACAACGGGCGAACCAGTCGTCCCACTCCTTTTTCATTTCAACAAATTGTATTGGCATGCTGTTAATATCAATTGGATCGAATAACAGGCAAGCCTATATAAATTCTTCACTCCTTGTATGCTGAGCGCTAAGCAGGAGCAGTAACTACCATTTTTAGAGAGCCAGGGGACAGAACCCAAAGCCTTCCTCACAGCGGCGATCGCTCAACTAAAGGCCAAATAATAGGCATTTTCAAGGGAGATTTAGGAAGAAGAAAGTTGTTAAGAAAGAAGAGAAAAGATAAGATCCCAAATTTAGTCACCTTTTACGATCATGCAATGGGGACAGCAGGTACAATTCTTAAGCCCTACATGCAGGGCAGAATTGAAATACTAAAGAACAGACAATTTTCTTTTTTGCTTGTATTCATCTCCTGTTTTTGTTTTTTGTTTTTGTTTTTTGTGATTTCTTTTATTTTATTTTGACAATAAATGTACATGTTCATGTATTTGTTAAGTATAATTACCAAAAATTGTGTTTGTCAAAGACCTGAAAACTGGGGGATCATTTATTTTCAGTGTTAACAATTTACAATTATTTACACGGAAAGATTATTGGAATTGAAAGAAACATCAAGTATACTTATCGCAAATTGAACAAAACTGCTATCAGATGAAATTAACACATACACTGTAGATATCATTAATTCGTGTTACTATCTGTATCTCTGAGAAGATCAAGTTTACGAGTCATTTTGTTGTTACATACATTTTACATAAATCTCGATGTTCTTTTCGATGCTGCTGAACAAGGTCAGCTCCTTAAAGGCCCTTATTACATGACGAACACACCATGTATTCTTGAATGAGTCTAAACAACATTGTATATTGCAGACCGTCATAGCAAATGATCAACCATTCTCTAGAACTCCCGCCAAAACGTCTCAGGCCTGCTGTTTTACCAATGTGTCGTAGTACAATGATCAACCGTTCATGAGAATTAGGATTAACAACAAGAGGCCCAGGGGCCTTAACGGTCATCTGACTCTAAATTAAAACCCTTATATTATTGTAGTATGCATTCTCTGTAGCAAGTATATAGTGGCACTGTTGGCCATGGTGGCCATCTTGGATTTCTGACCGACCCAATAAATAACAACACTTGGTCTGGACCATCTAAGGATAATTTCTGGTAAGTTAGAGCTGAATCCCACCGGTGGAATTTGAGAAGAAGTTTGAAATAGGTGTTGTTCAGGAAAACCATGATTGCGCAATCATGTTACAAAATGGCCGCCATTGCTGCCATGTCAAAGTTTTTACGAGGCAGAAAAAATAACAACACTTTGTTGGCCCTCCTTCCTTGACAACCTCACCCATTTCCAGCTCAATGGCACCAATGGAACTGGAGAAGAAGTTTAAAACGTGTTTTTCAAGATGGTGGTTATGGCGGCCATCTTGGATTTCAGACCAATCTAAAAAATAACAACACTTGGTCGGGATCATCTCAGGATCATTTCAGGCAAGTTTCAGCCCAACAGCACTGGTGGAACTTGAGAAGAAGTTTAAAATTTGTTTTTCAATATGGTGGTTATGACGGCCATCTTGGTTTTTTGACCGACCCGAAAAATAACAAAAAATAACAACACTTGATCGGAATCATATCAGGAACATTTTAGGCAAGTTTCAGCTCAATAGCACTGGTGGAACTTGAGAAGAAGTTTAAAATGTGTTTTTCAAGATGGCGGCTATGGCGGCCATCTTGGATTTCAGACCGACCCGAAAAATAACAAGACTTTGGAAACAGAGACTTGATACTAGGGAGGGAGAAAGAGATCTATACGTTGCCGTTTTGGTGTGAATTTTCACTGACTGTGACTATGATCTTTGTTTTTATCTGCGAAGTTGAGTACAGAGAGCCTCCTTTGATAACCACAAATTCAGCTATCTAGTATCTGAAACCGAATAAATAAATAATGTGCTTCAAAAAGCCATAATTTCAATTTGCATTTTTTTTTATATATATTTCAATAATGTTATATAAAAAGAGTACCCCATGCTTCAAAACTAGAATTTAAAAAAAAGGCCAGAAGTGAGATACTTTATTGTATGCTCCGTCTCGGAATTGAAACTGCTGGTCCCACTCAACGGAAACCCCAGTGGAGGTGTTTAACATGAGTGTTAAGTAATCATCAGTACACGTTGGATATGGTGTGTGATGCGAATAGAATTGCTCATGATCTACTTCCGGTTGAACATTGGTTGTCACGATCTGCCAATCTATCTGTAGTCTATGGTGTTCCGTTAGGGCCAAATTTTCAATATCGCTCCTTCGCTCCTTCGCTCTAAACGCGAAGGAGCGAAAACACGATGGCGAAGGAGCGAAAACATGGTCGAAGTCGCTCCTTCGCCATCGTGTTTTCGCTCCTTCGCGTTTAGAGCGAAGGAGCGATATTGGAAATTTGGCCCTAACGGAAACCATAGTAGTCTGCTATTGTCAATATCGTAAAGAATATCGGAATAACATGGTAGAAACTTGAGGAAAGTCACTGAAATTAATTCAGATCATGTACAAAGGAGTCTTGAAAGTTTATAATCCAAGTCTAAGTCCGGACCAATTAATCGGCACTGATTTTTGTAAAAGAGAAAGGACGAGGGTGAATACGTCGATGTTTAAAAAAAAAAGCAAAGCAAAAAACAAAAACCAAAAAAAAACCCCTGTTATTTTATGTAAAAACAATCAGTTGTATTTGTTGAAATGTTGTGAGAATAATCAACCACGGCTCGCCCCCTATAGTAAATCCTCGCTTATCTTCTCCACAGACACTGTGGGTGAAGCGAGTCACTAGGTACAGTTAACACGTTTTTTATGTATTTGCACGTGGTACATACCGATACATTTCCGCGTCCGTGATAGTATATCAATTACACATAATTGTACAACATGTCTCCCGGTACGGAGAAGTCATCCACTCGATGGAGAATCCCGGAAGAGTCTAGCATAAAGGAAAGGAGAGACCGGTATCGCGATAAACATGGGCGGGATTTTCTCTAGGAGCGATGGGTAGTTGTCGGTATAATTCGTAAAACGAAATAAAATACTTGTTGGGTTTTTAGGGAGTTGCCATACATCTCGCTTTGTTCAGCAAACTCTAAAACCTTTTAAAATAACTTACTTCCGTACGCACACCAAACTACAGGGACTTAGCACGAAAATTCACAACCCTCGGTCCATAAATTTGGGTTCGGAATTCGTGCCACGTATGCGCAGGCGTGTCGATACCCATTAGTGTTGTTATAGGTAACTTTGGCAGTGAATATTTGATTAATGACCTGCTTTGTGTTTGTCACTATTTCAACGTGTGCTTTATATTTAAGCATTGAACTAGCGCGCTTCATTAAATTTGCCTTTGTCCAGTTGGCATTCATCAGCCCATAACTTCCAACTGAAAGCAGTTCAATGCTTATATTTACATTTGACAACGATTTTTAAAGACTATATCCAGGAATTTTGCTCCGACGATGAATGAACAAATTATTATCGTCAAAGACAAACAGCCTTTTCAACAGCCATCGTTCGTTATCGCCGACGTGACAATTATGACGTCACTATATTAATGACGTCATAATAAAGATTTGGAAGTTATGGACTCATAACTTCCAAGTGAGCTTGGTAAAGTTATATAGTGGAGCTGCAGTGTAAATGTAAATATAACAATATTCACGAGTGTGAAATAAATTCCATATCCAACAATTTCGAGTCGTGTGACCTGTTTCTACCACAATAATATCGGCTTGAATCAAAGGGAAACGTGGCCAAGTACAATTTCGCGTATGCACGAGTGGTATAAACAGATTGTTAATCAACAGCTGTAATGATTAACTGATGGCCTGAGAGTTGAATAACATAGGGTATTGTGGTAGAAAAAAACGTTTAAATTCTCCAACACATTCCTTCTGCGTTGCAAAAATGATACGTGTAAGTTTATAACCGGCGGCAGCTGGTGGTTGCGACTGTAATAGGAGTGGAAAAATGCACGGCCAGACCGGGGTTCGAACCCGGGACCTCCGAACACTAGCCGGATGCTCTACCGATTGAGCTACCTGGTCACCGATGATCGACCCGGTCCAGTTCCGCTACACTCTTCCCTCCTATTTTTTTTAAGTCTTCGACCCCGAAGACTTCACAACTCACAACCCAGGTTCGGGTATCCCCTTGTCAAGTATTCACCTCACTTGAAACAAGGTTTGGTCACGGCACCAAATGTAATAGTTCAAGGAGTAGTAGTGTGCAGCCAGCCGGGATCGAACCCGCGACCCTCGGCTTACTGGTCCGCCGCTCTACCGACTGAGCTAAAGGGAAATTCCCCCTAGCCGGAAGCTAGAAGGCGACCATACAACTATGTACAGTATTTACACTTAAAACCCGGCCTGCTACACGAGCATTAATTTTGTCACGCCGTTCCGTGTCAGTTTTCTACATTGTAGTCCTAGAAAATTACCGTTTCATCTAGTCATTTTAGCCGAAGTAAATTGCAGCTCGTTGTTGGATCATGAAGGCAGCAGAGTACTGAAAATCATTAAAGGACAATTACCTAATCGAACATTTACCCAAACCGGAAGTTACTGATTGGTATTTTAAGTGCGCAGCTAATGGCGTTTCCGTGTCTGTCCTTGTCTTTGCTTCCGGAATATCAAATATACGCGGAATATAATACATAAATCGTTCTTGTATCAAACAAACCGTAACGATATTCACAAATTACTAGTTTTGATTTAAAAGCTTCATACATTTCTTCTTTTGAGCCCAAAGTCTTAGATGGATACGTTTAGATTGGTATCCTATGATCACTGGGATCCATTTGTCAGATCTGATGTCAAGGCTTCGAAGTATTTGTTTACTAAGGCTAAGTCAGAGACCAGCCGTACTCACTGAATGTCAATCGCCAGATTAACTCTGTCTAGAAAACGACATGTCATAGTTTCCATAAAAGCCAAGACGAAGTCTTAAACTGGCAATTAATTCCAAAGGCGAGTCTAAGATAATCAGATGTACCCGAAGATCAATTCAGATGCGCACCAATCACAGGTACTCGCCTCTTCTGCCTATAAGCTCAATATACAAGCTTTGGTTTATTTTTGTTTAACGTCCTATTAACAGCCAGGGTCATTTAAGGACGTGCCAGGTTTGGGAGGTGGAGGAAAGCCGGAGTACCCGGAGAAAAACCATCGGCCTACGGTCAGTACCTGGCAACTGACAGTAATCCAATCGGCCTAGTGAAACGACTCATTTTCGGGGAAATTGTGATTGTTAACAAACCGTGCAAGAAATGTTGACGGGAATGGTCTCAATCGACAGCGTGATGATTTGTCTTTACTTTCGTATGTGATTTGCTATATATCATGACGTAGAACTGTCGCTAGACTCCATGAAACATCGGGAAATGCCGTCGCTAGAGACGATTAAAGAAGTAGTGCCCAGAAAAAATCTGGACTAGACCTGTATTTCGAGAGCCAAATTGTGATAAATGTGACAACTACTATCAGGTCAAAGTCAGAGTTATGTATAATGTTTATTTAACCCGAAGTCTTTCATCAGCCTTACGGCTGATGGATATTAAGTATGAAGCTTACCATTGTCGTCTTAGGCCGGTAAACAATGGTATTCTATTTCACTGAAGGCCATTTTTCTAGGAAAGTGAAGAATGAGACAATGGCCGTCGTATGTCCCCGACGAACAATGGATTAGATGCTTAACAGATTAACCAGAAATACAATCATCATATAAAAATAAGCCAAATGTCGTTGTGTTGGAAACAAAACCAAATATGGCAGCTTCTTGTTTGCGTCAATGCCAGTATACGTTCATGTGAAGGACACGTGACCCGACGCTATGCGAGAATGCCAGCTTGTTGGAGTTGGTACAAAGCTTTCGATTACAAAAAAACATATTTCCCGCAGGCGTTATTCGTACGATAGTTAACAATGATACAGCTACAGATGTACTAAGTACCTACCAACTCAATGATACAGGTACAGGTGTACTAAATATCTACCGACTCAAAGATACAGGTACATATGTACTAAATACCTACCGACTCAATGATACTGGTACAGATGTACTAAATACCTACTGACTCAATGATACAGATACAGATGTACTTAATACCTACCGACTCAATGATACAGATGTACTAAATACCTACCAACTCAATGATGCAGTACAGGTGTACTAAATACCTACCGACTCAATGATACAGATGCACTAAATACCTACCAACTCAATGATACAGGTACAGATGTACTAAATACCTACCGACTCAATGATACAGATACTGATGTACTAAATACCTACCAACTCAATGATACAGGTACAGATGTTCTTAATAGCTACCGACTCAATGATACAGATGTACTAAATACCTACCGACTCAATGATACAGTACTGATGTACTAAATACCTATTGACTCAATGATACATGTACAGATGTACTAAATACCTACCGACTCAATGATATAGATGTACTAAATACCTACCGACTCAATGAAACAGGTACAGATGTACTTAGTACCTACCGACTCAATGATACAGATGTACTAAGTACCTACCAACTCAATGATACAGGTACAGGTGTACTAAATACCTACCGACTCAATGATACAGATGTACTAAATACCTACCGACTCAATGATACAGATACAGATGTACTAAATACCTACCGACTCAATGATACAGATGTACTAAATACCTACCAACTCAATGATACAGGTACAGATGTTCTTAATACCTACCGACTCAATGATACAGATATAGATGTACTAAATACCTACCGACTCAATGATACAGGTACAGATGTACTAAATACCTACCGACTCAATGATACAGGTACAGGTGTACTAAATACCTACCGACTCAATGATACATGTACAGATGTACTAAATACCTACCGACTCAATGATACAGATGTACTAAATACCTACCAACTCAATAATGCAGTAAAGATGTACTAAATACCTACCGACTCAATGATACAGGTGTACTAAATACCTACCGACTCAATGGTACAGGTACAGGTGTACTAAATACCTACCTACCGACTCAATGATACAGATACAGATGTACTAAATACCTACCGACTCAAAGATACTGGTACAGATGTACTAAATACCTACCGACTCAATGATACACGTACAGATGTACTAAATACCTACCAACTCAATGTTACAAATGTACTAAATACCTACCGACTCAATGATACAGATACAGATGTACTAAATACCTACCGACTCAATGATACAGGTACAGATGTACTAAATACCTACCGACTCAATGATACAGGTACAGGTGTACTAAATACCTACCTACCGACTCAATGATACAGGTACAGATGTACTAAATACCTACCGACTCAATGATACAGATGAACTAAATACCTACCGACTCAATGATACAGATACAGATGTACTAAATACCTACCGACTCAATGATACAGATGTACTAAATACCTACCGACTCAATGATACAGGTACATGTGTACTAAATACCTACCGACTCAATGATACAGGTACAGATGTACTAAATACCTACCGACTCAATGATACAGGTGTACTAAATACCTACCGACTCAATGATACAGATACAGATGTACTAAATACCTACCTATTGACTCAATTATACAGGTACAGATGTACTAAATACCTACCGACTCAATGATACAGTACAGATGTACTAAATACCTACCGACTCAATGATACTGGTACAGATGTACTAAATGCCTACTGACTCAATGATACTGGTACAGATGTACTTAATACATACCGACTCAATGATACTGGTACAGATGTACTTAATACCTACCGACTCAATGATACAGGTACAGGTGTACTAAATACCTACCGACTAAATGAAAATGGTACAGATGTACTAAATACCTACCGACTCAATGATACTGGTACAGATGTACTAAATGCCTACTGACTCAATGATACAGATGTACTAAATACCTATCGACTCAATGATACAGTACAGATGTACTAAATACCTATCGACTCAATGATACAGGTACAGATGTACTAAATACCTACCGACTCAATGATACAGGTACAGGTGTACTAAATACCTATCGACTCAATAATACATGTACAGATGTACTAAATACTTATCGACTCAATGATACAGTAAAGATGTACTAAATACCTACCGACTCAATGATACAGATACAGATGTACTAAATACCTACCGACTCAATGATACAGGTACAGATGTACTAAATACCTACCGACTCAATGATACAGTAAAGATGTACTAAATACCTACCGACTCAATGATACAGGTACAGATGTACTAAATACCTACCGACTCAATGATACAGATATAGATGTACTAAATACCTACCGACTCAATGATACAGATGTACTAAGTACTTACCGACTCAATGATACAGATACAGATGTACTAAATACCTACCGACTCAATGATACAGGTACAGATGCACTAAATACCTACCGACTCAATGATACAGATGTACTAAGTACCTACCGACTCAATGATACAGATGTACTAAATACCTACCGACTCAATGATACAGATGTACTAAATACCTACCGACTCAATGATACAGATGTACTAAGTACCTACCGACTCAATGATACAGATGTACTAAATACCTACCGACTCAATGATACAGGTACAGATGTACTTAATACCTACCGACTCAATGATACAGATATAGATGTACTAACTACCTACCGACTCAATGATACAGGCACTGATGTACTGAATACCTACTGTCAACACGACCGTTTTAGCAGTTTGCATTTACATTTTGTATCAATTACGCTAGGAAGAAAATTTGCATGAATACGTAGCACATTTATTGGGGGAGTTTTAATGCTTTACCCGAGTATACACCAAACAGGTCTCAGTTAATTGAATTTCAGCGAAGAAAACACGTTATTTCCAAAACATATGTAAACTTAACAATAAACATTTTCAGCACTACGGTTCCAGTATTATCGCCGTGTGTGCAACTGAAAGTTGAAAACAATGCCATTTTCTTTCCACCAGACAATGGAAATGGTAATCCTTTGAAACAAAATAATTGTAACAATACCGAGATGTCGGCGCGTAGACACTTGGTTTTACATACCCCTTTACTTTCCACCACGAGGTTTACAGGAACGAGGTTACGTCATCTCCAGCTGAGTATGCTTACAATACCATTTACTCTACTTACTTCATATCTACGTAAAGGATAACGTTCCGTTTTTATTTCTCTCAGTTTAGCCTTAGAATTTCTGTTATCGTAGTTGTGCAGCCGTAAACGTTTACCCTAGATAGTAATTAAAATCTTCAATATAACCTTTTGGTGATAAAGAAAAGTCGTTTAAATTTTAAGATATTTAACCCCGAGACCTTGAAAGTGGGCCAATGTCATTCACCAGAACAAACTTAATAGCTCCTCGTCCCATTACCATGCCTCCATGCTTCAGTTCAATTCAGTGCAGATCCTCCTTTGTCGGGACTCCCCCAGAATCCTTGGTAGGGTCCGTGGTTAGGCATATGGCACAGTTTATCATGACACGGGAAGGACGACGGACGACGCAACATGCATAGCAATAACTCGGTCAATTGACGTAACTGACCTAAAACCTTCAGAGCCATCGACAAACCAATGACACATGGGTTTTTTCTCTGTCACAAGGAAATAACGAGCCCTACAAGAGTTAATTGTCTTTTACTTGGAATTTGACACTTGCATCCAACTATCAGAACTATCGCTATTGAATGTCTCATGTTCAATTTTGCATGGCTAAGATGATTTGTAGTGGCTATTTGTGGACGGTGACGTTTAGATTAAAGTCCTGGACGAAAATATCCAGTAATGGTTGTCGCACGTGGGCGTTGCTGCAATTACGTAATTGAAATGTTGGGATTTAAAAAGAAAATATGAAAGGAAGTAATGGTACTAGGCATCAGCATTGACATTAGTAACATGACAGGGTAGCTACACTACCATACAAAGTGTAATGAATACCATCAAGTCACGACTCCTTCTCAACTTGTATACTTTGTGATGTAACCAAACATTTTCAACCCAGTTTTATTGCTTGGTATTTATTGTTGAAATGTCGTGTTTCCGATACCAGTAAAATTAGAGTACAGGGTACATGAAAAAATGGAGAGACAATTCTCGTCAGGGAACGTGGCTTCCAACTCTTATGTACCACAACGACCGAGACTAGTAATCGGTTTACTTCGAGTGACAGTCCCGCCATGGCGATCCTTATCAAATAACACGGCAGGGTTCCCAGGCAATCTGTATGTCATGTTGTGATTACAGGACATTAGAAAGACGTCTACACGTCCAACGCCGGAAGTGAGGTCGACCAACGGAAGTCAATATGCGACATCGATCGATCTAGAGCATTCTGGCAAATGACATTTTGATATTCAAGACATCGAAGAAGACAGATATGAGTAGTTGTCCTATTTTTCTATCACGCCTTGGGAATGGCAACATCGAGAACCGTTAATACATCGAGTGGCCAAAATCAAATCTGTTCAGAGATATAGAGAATTCCTGTTGTTCACAACCAAAACAAAACAAAGCCGAAAACAAAACACAAAAACAAACAAACAAACAAAACAAATTCTTCAGTTTTATTCTTCATATATCAATTTTCAATTATAAGAAATGTTTTTATTATTGTTTCAAAAACAAACTTCAGCACTAAGGATTAGAAAGTGGTGTACGTTTGTAGTGGTCGCAATATTATCGTTATATTTGATATGTTTAAAATACTCTTTCCTTTAAAAAAATATAAGATATGAATTTTGGAATATTTTTGTTTAATCCCCTTTCCCTAAAAAAAATCCCGGAACATATCATTTGGAATATATGTTTTTTAACATACATTCACACAAGAAAAGAAATTGCAAAGACATTGCTTGCTTACGAGAGAAAATTATTTACTTTTAATTTTAAGTTATTCATGGTTGCATTTGTCGGTCTCGGATTGAAATGTAAACAATGCGTATTTTTGGTAATAAATTGTTATTTTAGAGGTATAATCTCCTCACTACAGCCGGGGTTATATGAGAACGGGTGTCAAGGTGACGTCAACAGCTAGATATGAGGATGGGTGTCAAGGCGACGCCAACAGCTAGATATGAGAACGGGTGTCAAGGCGACGCCAACAGCTAGATATGAGGATGGGTGTCAAGGAGAAACCAACAGACAGGGTCATATGAGGACGGATGTCAAGGCGATGCCAACAGCAAGGGTCATATAAGGATGAGTGCAATGGTAATACCAACCGATAGGGTCATATGAAAACGGGTGTCAAGGCGAAACCAACAGCTAGAGTCATATGAGAATGAGTGCAATGGCAATACCAACAGCCAGTGTCATATGAGAACGGGTGTCAAGGAGATACCAACAGCCAGGGTCATATGAGGTCTGGTGTCAAGTAGACACCAACAGTCAGGGTCATATGAGGACTGGTGTCAGGTAGACACCAACAGCCAGGGTCATATGAGGATGGGTGTCAAGGCGACACTAACAGCCAGGGTCATATGAGGATGGGTGTCAATGAGACACCAACAGCCAGGGTCATATGAGAGTGGGTGTCAATGAGACACCAACAGCCAGGGTCATACGAGAGTGGGTGTCAAGGAGACACCAACAGCCAGGGTCATATGAGGATGGGTGTCAAAGAAACACCAACAGCAAGGGTCATATGAGGTTGGGTGTCAAGGAGACACCAACAGCAAGGGTCATATGAGGATGGGTGTCAAGGAGATACCAACAGCAAGGGTCATATGAGGACGGTTGTCAAGGCGACACCAACAGCAAGGGTCATATGAGGATGGGTGTCAATGAGACACCAACAGCCAGGGTCATACGAGAGTGAGTGTCAAGGAAACACCAACAGCAAGGGTCATATGAGGTTGGGTGTCAAGGAGACACCAACAGCAAGGGTCATATGAGGATGGGTGTCAATGAGAAACCTAAAGTAAGAAAACAAAGCACAGGAAGACAGAGCAGCGAGGACAGAAAATAAGGAAATATTTAATATACCAAGTGTTGTAATTGGTAATTGGGGCAGAAGATCTATTTTGGTATATCCAATGCCCTCTTCTATTTTTAGAAGACACGGAAGAAAAACTCAAGGAGGCCACCTTTAGTCGTCTTCTAAGATCGATATGCGGTGGGATACAGCGGGCCTTATTCTTGGTTACTCCATTGTCTAAAGAATAGAGACCGTCCCCACCCTCTCCCACCCTTACTCCATTGTCTGAAGAATAGAAGACCAGAAGAAACCGTCACCCACCCTCCCCACCCTGCAGGGATGTCCCCACAATCAGTCCCCTCTTACGACATCCTGTGACACACAGGTTCCCTTGGTCTGAGGCAATGCCTTTTTTTTTTTTACATGATACGTTAAAAGAGGTATTTTTTTAATTTCTCACTTATAGAATTCTTCATTATAACATAAAACAATATACGGTGTTTCTGTGGTACTATAAGATATATCTCTGTTTTAATTCAGAATTTTACATATTGCTCAATTCGCCTGCGTTGGTAAGGATGGCGTCCAGATTACTAAAGTTTTGACTTTGTCGTTCACATAGCCATGTACGTGATCATTTTAATGGGTTGATATGTCAACAAGTACCCTTTTCAGAGAGGGAAAGGAGGTGATCATTTTAATGGGTTGATATGACAACAAGTACCCTTTATAGAGAGGGAAAGGAGGTGATCATTTTAATGGGTTGATATGACAACAAGTACCCTTTATAGAGGGGGAAAGAAGGTGATCATTTTAATGGGTTGATATGACAACAAGTACCCTTTATAGAGGGGGAAAGGAGGTGATCATTTTAATGGGTTGATATGACAACAAGTACCTTTTATAGAGGGGGAAAGGACGTGATCATTTTAATGGGTTGATATGACAACAAGTAGCCTTTATAGAGGGGGAAAGGAGGTGATCATTTTAATGGGTTGATATGACAACAAGTACCCTTTATAGAGAGGGAAAGGAGGTGATAATTTTAATGGGTTGATATGACAACGAGTACCCTTTTCAGAGAGGTAAAGGAGGTGATCATTTTAATGGGGTGATATGACAACAAGTACCCTTTATAGAGAGGGAAAGGAGGTGATCATTTCAATGGGTTGATATGACAACAAGTACCCTTTATAGAGAGGGAAAGGAGGTGATCATTTCCTGATTTAAGACACGTACATGTTCCAATCTTGTGACCAGGTTGTTACACTTGATGATATGTTGATTGTCTCGCGCAAATCTAATGTTGACTTATATTTTCTCTTCCCATTCATATGATAAAATCAATTATTTGTCGAGATGTAAGCGGTGGTTGATTGAAGGAGACCGCGGTTCTAACGGCACACGGGCCCCCCTAACTAGCCAACCGTGTACCGTGAGGGTTCTACATACGTCTTATTTACTTCACCAGCCTGTCCGAGTTACATATTCAGACAATTGGCGCCCATGACAGATCGCGAGATTGGCATATGAAACTTCACTTGAAGACAAATGGTCTTGTATTCCCCGAGAACGAAGATATCTGTAATTGAATTCCCTCTACGATTTATATCTTAATTATAGCCCGACTATTAGACCGACAACATTCATAATCGAATTTGGGCATGGTGTTTCAAAAGTGTTGAAACGTTTATGAAAAAAACCTGGAACAATTGCCGAACCATTTCACCATGATTAACAAAATAACACCAGCATTGTCTGTACGAGTACAATAAGAGGAACAAACGGATAACTATATATATATTCTTTCAGAAAGTTTGACGTACGAGAAACTGCAGGATTTTATTAAGATTGGCACACACGAAACACGCGGATTACATCGGGACCAATACACAGAACACTCTACAGCTCTATATCCATCAAGGTCAAGGCCGGCAATACACAGAACACTCTACAGCTCTATATCCATCAAGGTCAAGGCCGGCCAATACACAGAACACTCTACAGCTCGATATCCACCAAGGTTAAGGCCGGTATCTATATCCATCAAGGTTAAGGCCGATATCTATATCCATCAAGGTCAAGGCCGGTATCTATATCTATCAAGGTTAAGGCCGATATCTATATCCATCAAGGTTAGGGCCGGTATCTATATCCACCAAGGTTAAGGCCGATATCTATATCCATCAAGGTCAAGGCCGGTATCTATATCTATCAAGGTTAAGGCCGATATCTATATCCATCAAGGTCAAGGCCGGTATCTATATCTATCAAGGTTAAGGCCGATATCTATATCCATCAAGGTCAAGGCCGGTATCTATATCTATCAAGGTTAAGGCCGGTATCTATATCCATCAAGGTTAAGGCCGGTATCTATATCCATCAAGGTTAAGGCCGGTATCTATATCCATCAATGTTAAGGCCGGTATCTATATCCATCAAGGTCAAGGCCGGCCAATACACAGAACACTCTACAGCTCGATATCCATCAAGGTTAAGGTCAGTATCTATATCCATCAAGGTTAAGGCCGGTATCTATATCCATCAAGGTCAAGGCCGGTATCTATATCTATCAAGGTTAAGGCCGGTATCTATATCCATCAAGGTTAAGGCCGGTATCTATATCCATCAAGGTTAAGGCCGCTATATATATCCAGCAAGGTCAATGCCGGTATCTATATCCATCAAGGTCAAGGCCAGTAATGGAGTAGTGGTTACTTCATAACCTGTTAGACAAACCCCAAACTCCCGTATCGGACGGACAGATGCATGAACACCCCCATCAATCCCCGCCAACAACATTGTCCGCCATAAGAGAGGGACAACCTGGACTCAATAGATATTGATACTACACTGCTATGTTGTAATGATCGCCAATATATTGCATGTTATATGTACTGATGAGCTGTTAAGTCAATAAATGAATTGACTCCGACAACTTCTCCAGTGTCTAAAACGTCGCTCTTCGGGGGGTACACTTACAAACAGACCAATGTTGTTGGTGACATGTGCCAGCGTTAGTCTGGAGGGAATTGGTCAAATCTACCGTTCCCGCCGCGATCATGATAGTCAATGACACGAGAACGATAGAGCATATTGGTCCAAATTACTTCTATAAAACTAAATCAATATTTCGGAGGCGTTATCCGATCACGACTTTGGATTAAGATATGTACAACACGGATTTGACTTTTGACTGAACCGGGGTATCCCTCATTATATCAGAGAAAAGGTCGTCACTGATTCAATGAATTTAGGAAGTAGTTCTGTCGGAATAACACTCACCACAACATGTTAGAATCCAGAGTTGATTTACTGATCTACAATAATAACAGATTTTAGATAGAAAAAATTATGGTAACTAAACGCCTAAGAAGAGATATTTACTTTCCCAGTCCCTGATGAGAAACTCAGGGAAAGTTGCTGCCTGTCTGAGAAGGGAAGAGAAAAATGCTGGTGAATTCAGCACAGCGGGTAAAGTAACGA
Organism: Pecten maximus; assembly: GCF_902652985.1. Classification (NCBI taxonomy): domain Eukaryota; kingdom Metazoa; phylum Mollusca; class Bivalvia; order Pectinida; family Pectinidae; genus Pecten; species Pecten maximus. Next base: position 42,767,222 of record NC_047017.1, read on the forward strand.
TGTCTCGGCTTAGTGCCATGACGGGCAGGTAATCGCCTAGGGGATAATATGTATCTGATGAAACAAACGACTGCAAATTAAACAATTTGGGTCGACTTCCGTCTTTTCCATAAAATTATTATCGTGTTCATTTAATTCATGTTTCAAACCAAGAGCTTTATATCAGGAAAGAAAAGTAATTAAAAACGAACGTGTTTGAGATTATCATACCTGGGTATTCTACTACGCCATCACAGTGTAACGATTGGTATTTATCTTCAAAAAGCATCCCCTATATTGCAAATGTAAAAAAAAAAAAAAAAAAAAAAAAGGAGGGGGGGGGAGGGGGGGGGAGGGGGGAGGGGGGGGGAGGGGGGAGGGTTGTATGAGACTGGTCTTTTACATTACCAATTTGACTTGTAGAGTGAGCATGTGTTCACTTATTGTAATTATTATAATGGTTTCTACCTATGAGGTCAGGTCAATATTGGTGAAAAGAAAACAATTATTACACGGGCCGACATGTTCCCGTTACCATACATATACATAAGTTGTTAATTTACTAATTGGAATAATTTACACGTATTTTCTATTTGACAACAATTGCAAAAAAAAAAACCAACCACTCGTGTTAGCCCGTGAGCGCGCGAAGGGTAATCCATGTGTTCAGACAGGTGACTCCATACATTCCCACGTGTTGTTTACCTACTAATTGGTATAATTTGAGGCGAACGCTACATAAAGTACAGAGATGAACTTTTCATCATGTAACCGTAAAGGTAAAATGTATCTTAATGTCATCAAGTAGAAAATACAATTTATTTATTACATTAAGCTCACATTTCTTCACAATATGGCGTATAGCCATTGTTTCTATTTTGGCTCGCTCTAATAGACATTAAGTGCCGTATAAAACACACACATCTTTCTGAGGCGTACATCTACATACTCTCCAGTAAATTTTCTTTTCACATAAAAACTGACATAGACCTACCCCTAGATATGATTTACTTGAGTCGGCCTCTCACGAGGGACGATAACGGTTCTATACAGACGTATATGTTTACACATTTATAAAGTAAGTAGCAAGAACTGTAGGCACAATGTACACAGTAAAACATGGATTGGAGATTCCATCTTCTCGTTGAAATCCGCCATCCTTCAAGTCATCATAAATTATATATGCCTGGTGTATATTGATAACGCAGCTAAAGCGAATCACACGTTTGATCACAGCCGAGAGACAAATACCTGGCACGGCAATAACACTAGAAGTTGTTGAATTCTACTTAAAACGTCCCATAAAACTCAAGTTTTCTTTTCCTGTCGACACAATTGCTCCGGAGGAAAGTATTGTCCTTTTTGAAGGTTTTAGCCATTGGCAGACCTATTGACATTCATCGAATCAAAGATCGGCTCCAAAGTTTTCAATTAAACCTTGTATCGCCATCGAGAATCTGACGCCATAGCAACACAGACATCTATGAAAAATGAATATCATTGCAGCATGTGTACCTATCTCCTGTATGCCAAACAAAACAATTTGACCAAAATTGATGGACCACACAAACAAAACAAGATATTCTAGAAAGATTTTTGGCATTCATAATCCTCAGAACACAGTTCTGTGCTTGGTCGCTTAGAACAATTAATGCATCACGTTGTAACTTTCGAAAGTTTGATTTCGGATTGGCACAATGTCCAGAAAGGTATGCGTTAAAGGAAGGATTGATGGCATCAACATTTTCTTCTTGAAACTCAGAATATAGAACACAAGGAAAGATCTACTGACAGCGATATGGTTTAATTGACAATTCAAGATGTTTGCATTGTATATATTTTCATCAGTCTTGAAAAGAAACATTGGGGAACGATTAGAATTGAAGAGGAGCCAAGAAAGGAACTTCTAAGGATCCGCCCAGCAATACCAGAGAAATAGTGATAAATATTTTAACCGCCAATATCCAATATGGCTGCCTGGTAGTCATCGTGCTCTCGTGATTAGTTCTTATACTGAGCATTCACAACTAAGGTCAAAGGGGAACTTTGCGAAATTACAGAAATTCTGTCCAGGATTTCTTATTGGGAAATCATCACAAAATCTGACAAGGTCTAAGATGCCTTACATGAATGTATACAAAGTATACGGTACACAACTAAGGACACTGGAGAACCAACATATGAAGTTGTGTATTGGTAAAATTCCAAGGTCACATGGATGCCATTTTGTTCTGTGGATCGGTATCGAATTTTAACAAGCATAGATTAAGATAAAAGGGAGCAATCATACGAGTTTTATGAAACCCAATCCAGTACTTCGTAAGAAATACCAATATCAACTTTTGGAGGTCACTTTGTTCTCTCGATTAGTCTCAATATCAGGTATGTTCAATTAAGGGCCAAAGACATTATATATAATGAAGGTGAACAATTTACCGACCACTTAAAAAGGCGATAAAGTGTGTTTATTTGTTAATAACGATATCAAGCATCGTTTTAGGAAAGGCTATGAGCGGACATAGACGATTTGATTGGCAAGCTGGTTTTGTTTTTTGTTTGTTTGTCTACCACACATTTCACTTTTGCGGTCAAACAAATGGCATAATCCTTGCATATTAGGACAATCTTCGCTAGCCATGACTTCTGATTACGTTTCGCTTGTGGAGTGAAACGTAATTAGAAGCATTGGCTAGCGAAGATGACACTATATCAACAATATCCATGGGGAAACAACTCTGAATACTCCCTCTACAGAAGGTCATCATTATACTGTATGATCCTAAATCAGCACCAAAGTTCGCCCATGTACCCTGCACCCCAACGTTCCCTCTGTCCTATACACATTATTTCCCAGCCATTCAGGCTGATCTTCTTCACGCCTCTTTCGGTACACCCCAACGTTCCACCAGTCCTATACACATTCTTTCTCTGCCATTCAGGCTTATCTTCTCCCGGCCTCTTTTGGCCCATCCCAATTTCTTTTCCTTGTTGGTGTCCATCTTAAAGCAACCTTTTGGATTGAATCGCACTACATGCGACAGGTATGACATATCCTTCTCCACTTTTGTCTCTTGATTTTCTGTGAGACAATGGTGATGTTAGTTCTTTGGTAAAGGTCTATATTAATATTCTCTACAGACCCTCATACAAAAGCCAGCTGAAACAATGCTCTTAAATAACCATAGATTGCTGTTGGTGCCGATTCTCGCACGTCCTCAACTTAAAGAAATTCCTTAACTTGAAAATTTCCACTTGACAGCATTACAGATTTTAACTGAGATGTTTCCCTGAAATCCAATAATGCTTTCCTATGGGGAAACATACGTTAATGGGTTATCATAAGTTAAGAAACTTGATTCAACTGGGACCGGCCATTGGTTCCTCAGAGATACCATCGTATGATACACACAGCCGATTGTACTACAGGGACAAGTGTATCGTAGTGTATTGCAATCGGCCGTGGGTATCCGATGATGTGTGGCGCCTTTAATCTTTTCCCGTAATCTTCCTGGCTAGGTAGACCAACTCTTTGACATCTTCTTCCTTTCTCTTGATCTCAATTAGCCCAGGGGATTTGCCATGGATATAAATTAGTTGTGTTTTCGAGGAATTGGTGTTTGCTCCGATCTGATTTGCGTAGTGATCTCGATCTGTATTTTTATCTTGGGTGCCCATAGAGGTGTGACAGTAAGACAATATTGTCTACAAAGCCAGATCTTACAACAACACCCCTGTCCACGTAATTCTTACCTTGGAATTCTAGGTGGTTTCCATCCCGACCAAATCCAAGCAAATAGAGAAGAGAATTAACGATTGTAGACAGCCTTATTCGACTTTATTGGGAAATCATCCGTACGGTTGAGTCTGCAAATGACTTTAGCCCTATAGTTGCCACACAGCATCTTGTTGCATACAATGTATGACAACGTTTTCCATCTGCCTGTTCTTGCATAAATTTCTGTTTCTGTTGTGCATCATCGATTCCATGCTTCCCTCATTAGGAAGACAAAGGAAGTTATTGGGTCTGTTCCTTTATGTGGACAACCCAGTTTTGTCATCAGACATTTTTATCGCGATATTCCAGTAAATCTTGACGAACTCGCAGTTGTAATACAGGCCTTGATTTTCCAATGCTAATCAGAAATGAACATAACATCACTGACTTCTCCTTACTTCAAAAACGGACGACACCGAGCCGCGATAAGCCAATTAATCTGATAATGTCAAAATGCAACAGCGATCTTTTTATTCATGATTTATATGTGCATATTGTACATGTAACACTTTCACAGTCTATTGTGATAGGTGAAGTGAGTGTCTCGTAAGTCTTATAGTAGATTGGATGTAAGGGTGGGTGATAGGACAGGGGAAGAGTGAGTGTCTCGTTAGACTAATAGTAGACATACTTTAAAGATGGAAATAGTTGTACCATATGACACTTTGAATCCATATTTAACAATGGTTTGGCCTAATGTATGGTTGATCAGTTCATCAGGTTTGTGGGTGGCAGGGATTTGAAATCCATGTATGGCAACCAAATGAAGTTCTGTTTTCAGAATACCCATGGAGACATTCTGTAAAGTACACCCCGTCGTCTCCTCGGAAGGATTCCCGTATTTCTGACCACTTACATGCTAATCAATTTATACCACCGGTTTCCCTTTGTTGTCTGCTGCCCTGCAGGTAATACGTAAGAATTGTACCCGCTTTCACCATTGCATGATCATAACAGGTGGCTATTTTTTCTTTCCTTTTCCTTTTTTCTAAACATGTTCTTCCTAATGTCTCCCTTGACACTGTCATTTTTCGCATTTAGTTGAGCGTTCGCCCCTGTGACCAGGAAGGTCCTGTAAGTAGTCTTCATCAAGGACAGAAATATTTATGATTTTGTTGATAATGCGATCTATCCTGAATCGAGCACAAATATGAAATGTATGAATGTAATTTATCCAAGAACTCAATGTCTTGTTAAAAATGTTACAGATGAATAGAAAGAAAGTGACTTCAAATCCATGTCTCCGATTATCACACAAGTGATCCCAGAGGAACCTTGTCACCCATTGAATGGTCTTTCAATCATTTGATAAGAAGGATATCGAAATATTCAATTATTTTTTAATTTGATTTATAAATATTAAGAGAGATCCAAGAACTACCTGTGAACAAGATATAGCATAAAGTTCTGAACTGTCAAAATTTCAGATGGCCGTTTGTTGCCCATTTTGTTTTCCTGATCAAACTTGGCATTACCAGGAACCAACACATCAAGCTTGAGCAATATCCTTTCATTTCTTGACAAGAATAATAATGACAATAATAAACTTAGTCCAAAATCCAAGATTGTCATCTGTTGGCTATTTCGTTTTCCCGATCAGATTAAAATTCAAATGGGCACAAATGGGGACCAAGGAGAACCTGTATGCGAGGTTTGAGAAATGACCCTCTAGTACTCCTCAAGAAATACCAAATAATGATTGTTTAAGGACGGAATACAGATGGATCATGGACGAAAGGCAGTTTGAATAGTCTACTATAGGGTAAGAAAGACAACACAAGATGGACTAAAAAGTATAATCATACAGATTAAAAACAAACAAAAACATAAAAGAAATTGTTATAATACAATTTATTCTTAGGTTTGCATAAATTAATAACTACATTTGTATAGAATACTGTCTGTAGAGGCGACAATGAAACACAGGGCTAGTACAGACAGCGGTACTGACATCAGTGACAGAGAGATTAAGTTACCAACTGGAGTCCAGAACAGGACCCAGGGGCAGACAACCCCTGTATCTGTCAACAGTACATTTACAATGCCATTAACATACCTCGTGTTTCCGTGAGCAGAGAGGTTAAAATCATCATTAATATTCATTCACTAACCACAGGAAAACATATAACATTTTTACCTTTAAAATCTCAACGAGTAACTGGAAGGACAAAATAGCACTTTATTTTGGCTAAAACTGATTTGGTTGAAAGCCTGATTAATCGATTATGTCTCGGCACGTCAGAAAACTTCAGTCTTGATTCTTGTGAACCAAAATACCTGTATCTAATTCATACCATTTAATATCTGATAGTAAGGAGTAGTTCCGAATACTTCCAACTATTGCACCATCATGTGACATACTATAAAACATATTGTATTAGTACTGACAATGCAAAAAATATCAACAAAGCAAAAATACTGAGTCAATATGCAAAACTGCTCATATGTAAAAACTTAAGTGTAAAAGCATAATTTACATGTAGATACAAAATACAAGTTTGCTGTATATTTAAACAGAAAGAACTAGTATAAGGTATTAACAACTTCAGATAATTGGTATGGAAAACAGCTTATTTGTGTAATATAAACACAACCATAGACTGTAGTGAGTATGTTTCATCTAATGTGAATACAACTACGGCTAAACATGTGCAACGTGATTTTCTGTTTCTCTACACATGTGTATTGTATGTAACCAAAGAGAGCGTGCTCCTTCTTTAGTTAGACCATAGTCACAACGGTATATTTTCTTATCAAACTCGCCCGTAGTAATACATTGTTTAAATAATCAAAACAAGGAAAGTATGTTGATGTTGCGAATTCCAGTCGCTTGTGCCATCAACTGTATCCTTCTATTACATACTATTGGTACTGAATTATACTCCAAGTAACTTTGAACTGGAGTCTGGGGAACCAACCACAACAAGGTTTGAGGTATTCAAGATCTCCCATAAATGGGTAGTGAAAAGTCATAACAATACATACCTTTATATGTACATGAACAAATAAACCAGACCATAATAAATATCTGGGAACAAACAAATGTTGATTGACACTGGTAACATCACAAATTATCTTACTATGGACTGACCGCAAAATAGACATACTTAACAAGTATATTAGCCAACTGATAGGAAATAAATTGTGACCAATTCCTTTATCAGACACAGTGTCGTATCCTACCAAGTTATTAAGTCTGTAGTGAGGTATCATATTTATAAATTGTAATCTATACCAGGCTTTACCTGATAAACTGTGGTAGACAGGAATCACAAAACACAGTTTCCTGCCCTCTTCTTCATCTAAAAATGGTACTGGCTTAAAACCAGACTAATACACAAGTAATCCTTACAGACATACAAATGTTGATACAGAGTTTAAAATCACTAGATCTGACTTTGTCATAAATAAATAACTCTGGTCCGAAAAGTTTGGACTGTCATGATCAATGGCTCATAGTTTAAAGAACTAGATACTTAACTGCTAATTTAATCAATAATTCTTCGGAAATTTTTTTTTTTTCGTTATTACAATGTATGTTTAAACCATAAATCATCCAAACAGCTTTTATCATAATCAAGCGTTCTGGTATCTCAAAACATAATGGTATTGATGTAAATGTTTTGGGTGATAATGAGGTTGAACAGTTGTGTCATACTGAAAGCCTGCAGCCCATAACCTTTCATGTATCTGTAAATATCAGTAAAGCCAGCAAATAGCAAGCTATTCATACTTAAGGAGACTAACAATTCTGTAAGCTATAGCAATATTTTCTAACAAGACTAGGTTTTAATGGAATTCAACAGATGTCACCATACATAAACATTACTCTAGCGATCATTTGATTATCTTTCGATAACAATACTGATGTAGGTGTACACTATCTTCCGATAACCATACTGATGTAGGTGAACACTATCGTCACTGTATACACACCAGAACTTCAACAACTGCATCAATTGTGCCTTAAAAGCATTCAATCTCTCAAACAAACCCATTCAAACAACTCTCCTTACACATGACCAATCAGAAACGTTGTGACATTCATTGTGGAATATTGTAAACAATCAATATCCTCCACCACGCCCCCTGCCACCTCGCCCACTTCCCTTTCTTCCTCTACCTCCTCGCCCTCCACCTCCACCTCCTTGATAATTGTCACTTTGTCCACCTTGATGATAACCACCCCCACCTCCCTGGTTACCATATCCACCTCCTTGACCACCGTAACCACCTCCCTGGTTACCATTTCCACCTCCTTGGTTACTGTATCCACCTCCTTGGCCACCATAACCACCTCCTTGGTTTCCATAGCTACCCCCACCACCTCCTCCTTGGTATCCACCTCTCCCCTGGTTGTATCCACCTCCGCCTTGACCCCAGTTGCCACCTTGCTGGTTTGGGTTTGCATCACCCCAACCTCCTTGCACTTTTCCTCCCCTTCCACCTCCTCCTCCTCCTCCGCCTCCACGGCCACCTCCTCCTTCGCGACCACCTCCTCCACCACGGCCTCCTCCGTACCCACCTAATACAAAAACAAGCACATCAGATGTATAAACTGTACAGTAATGTGAAGTGTAAAAGTCTCAGTAGTTCCAAAACACAACATTTGTTGGTTCTGCTTTGGACAAATCCCATATTAGATAAGCAATATTGCCAAGTTTTTTTCTTTAATTTTTTTTTTGCAATAAGGTACACGAAAAAATAACCAAACAATACTGTACCATACAGATTTGTTGTGAAGTTTTAACACAAAAAATACATTTAGTTGTTCATTGGCTGCTGCCACTTACTTTGTGGTCGCTGTGGTCCTGCTTCTCTCTTCATGAAGGATGGCATTTCTGGTGGAGGTGGCTCTAGTTCCCAGGCACGACCTCCTCTATCTGGCACCTACCAGGACCGAAGAATTACATAACATTTAAAGTTGTAAAAGCAACAGACTTTATTTACTTCATAGAATATCAATAATACAATATGATAATCATAATATTATATAGCAGACAGTTAAATTGATTCCATCTGATAACTAAACTGAGGAAGAGACACTAGTTACCTCCCTTGGATCTGCTTACCTTTGGTATTAGAACTCTATTTATGGCACACTTGGTTTTTTCTCTGGCATCACCACTACTGGTCTTCTCTAGTCGTGTCAGGTCTAAATAATACAAAGTGGACATTATTAATATAACTAATACATTTACTTGTCAGAGAAAACAAACAACAGAAACTGTAAGAGGATCGACCAATAACAATAATTCATTCAACAATAATATTTCCTGTGACAAGGGAGGGTAGAGCCAATGCTGGTGAGTATATTTGCTGGTGGAATTCTGGGTCCCTAGTCTGGATACCCTAATGTATGTAGGATGATTGAAGTAAGGGAACAAAGTAAAGTAGACGGAGTCAATCACAACAGGCAAAGTGAGGGGACCTCAATGGTTCATCTTTTATTGTTGACCGGTATCGCCTTTAAGTAGGCTTCATCAGGACAAAAGTTGCAACTTTTTAGCACCTAAGGTACCTTAAATTCTCGAGTATAGTGTGCACTCGTATATATTGGTGAGTTGTTATAATGATGGGTAAGCTGAGTACAGTAGGCTACATAATGTAACACTGGTCGCTGTTTTGTTTATGGAAACAATTCTGCTGTCAGTGTGCAGGCCATTACTTTTATATCAACAAAATAAATATGTTGATGAATAAGAGAAGTTTTCACAGTCTGATTGTAATTTATAGGGCCAGCCAGTTGGACAGTGACTGCAGCACGAGATCAAGACGTAAGTCTTATCCTTGCCGAATTGTGCACTGTTAAAACTTTCGTAAATAAACAAGTGAAACGTTATCAGTTTCTGGCAAAGCTCTGGATTTACAAAGCGATTTATTTAAAGTTAAGAATTAACTAAGTACTGATATATCTAATATTTCAAGTTTTGTTTGAAGTTAATTGAGTCATCATACATCATTTTGGACCTGAATACGCAACTTGCTCAAGTGAGATCGCATGTGTGCGGAACATGTGTGGCTCACGATTGAGACCGAAAACCAAAAAATGACTTGGTCGTGTGTATCGTACACACATCCCTTTTCAAGAATCAGATTTTGACTAAAAAATTTACACCATTCTGGAGAATTTACAGGATACATAAAATGAGGGTACCAATTGGATTATTAACTGTGACATGTTACAATACAATACTGTGAGTGACGTCCCATGTAGGGGACATTACTCTAAATAATATTTCATGTTACACAGTAGGGGAGACTGTTTTTTTCTCTCGTCTTTTGAAACATCATATGAGGCCTAGTATTACAGGTACTCACCGTCCCTGGCTGACAGAATGTGTGCTACACTTATGGTAGGTTTTGCCTGAAGACTTTTTCGGACTGGTTGATATAATGCTGCAATATCATTTTCTTTTTGCTAAAAGATAAATGAAAGTTTTTCTTAAGGCCTTTATACCATAAGCAGATCATCAACAACTATGATCAAAGGGAGGTAATCACAGTGTGATTCAAAGTAAAATGACAAGGAACACACTCTGAACGTACTTCCTATCTACTTAATAAATAAATTACCCCATCAGGAAACCTTTTAATACCAATGATAGTGTCTTACCCCTATAAAATATACGGTAATGTAAACATTTTTTATTATACAGTCATTATTTACAATTTTATATACAAAGTTAAATCCCCCTCCCATGCCCGTCACGTATGAAATCTAAAAGAAAGTGACAGTCAGCTATGGCTATACTGAACATTTCAAGATTGTAGTGTTTGTTAATATTTATAATAACATCATATTATTGAATTAGTGCCATTTTGAAATGAATATGAGAATTCAAAAGCTCTCTGTAAAACATACTTCTTTAATAGAAATGAAGTAATTATAGCCAACGTCTTATCTATTATTCAGTGATGTTGAAATATATGTGACATGATGTTGTATTATATTAACAGGGTACACAAGCATTGTGTATCTCCTATACAAAACCATTTCCTGGTAGCATTATAACATTTACATGGAACTTGTAAAACTGTTTCATATATAAAATCTCTGAATCATTTCAGTGTGTTATTTAGAATACTTCCTTTCCCAGAATTTTGTATGATTTGCAGTACATTGTATTAAATATTTTACTGTTAAATTTTTTTTAAATTTATTTGATAGATTACACTGTTTTCAATGGAGAAGATCACTAACTTTGATTGATCTTTGGACAAAAAACAACTTTTTTATTTCTTTTTTTTACCCCAACTTAAAGTTATAGTAAAGTACAGATATCTTCAATACCATTGCCTCTGCTGTAGCCTACCATGCTGGCCTACCATGCTGGCCTACCATGCTGGCCTACCATGCTGGCCTACCATGCTGGCCTACCTTGCTGGCCTACCATGCTGGCCTACCTTGCTGGCCTACCATGCTGGCCTACCTTGCTGGCCTACCATGCTGGCCTACCTTGCTGGCCTACCTTGCTGGCCTACCATGCTGGCCTACCATGCTGGCCTACCTTGCTGGCCTACCTTGCTGGCCTACCATGCTGGCCTACCTTGCTGGCCTACCTTGCTGGCCTACCATGCTGGCCTACCATGCTGGCCTACCATGCTGGCCTACCTTGCTGGCCTTCCATGCTGGCCTACCATGCTGGCCTACCTTGCTGGCCTACCATGATGGCCTACCTTGCTGGCCTACCATGCTGGCCTACCTTGCTGGCCTACCATGCTGGCCTACCATGCTGGCCTACCTTAGTGGCCTACCATGCTGGCCTACCATGCTGGCCTACCATGCTGGCCTACCTTGCTGGCCTACCTTAGTGGCCTACCATGCTGGCCTAACTTACTGGCCTACCATGCTGGTCTACCTTGCTGGCCTACCTTGCTGGCCTACCTTGCTGTCCTACCTTGCTGTCCTACCTTGCTGGCCTACCTTGCTGGCCTACCATGCTGGCCTACCATGCTGGCCTACCTTGCTGGCCTACCATGCTGGCCTACCATGCTGGCCTACCTTGCTGGCCTACCATGCTGGCCTACCATGCTGGCCTACCTTAGCCTTGTCCGACCACATAAAAGACTGGACTGTAACATCTAGACGCTTCAGCAACATTTCACGTCTTGTCTGGTACTCGCGACACAGGGCCTCGTTTATATTCATCACCTGACTCCATTGTTTATCGGAGAGGCGAGCTTTCAGTAAGGATGTTCCCGCTTGATCAGGATACTTGCACACTAGGTCTTTAACCTACAAATTAAAATGTTGTACATCTGAATAAAAAGCATCTAAACAAATTCAGCTGCAAAAACAAACCTACCCCAGAACTGTTAAATGATAAGTTACCAATATTTTACTGCGGGCAGAAATAAAGTGATGCTAGTGGGAGGATTGGAAATTCCTGAACCTTACGTTTACCTTAGCTTTGAGTTCACTGAACAGCAGAAATAAAGTGATGCTGGTGGGAGGATAGGAGATTCCTGAAACTTACATTTACCTTAGCCTTGACTTTACTGAGGGCAGAAATAAAGAAGTGTTGGTGGGAGGTTTAATTGAATGTCTTGAACCTTACCTTTGCTTCCACTTTGCTGAATAATTGAAATGAATTGATGTTGGCAGGAGGTTTGGAGATCTCAAGTGCTATTAACAGGAGACGAAGGTACTTGGCCACATCACTCTCTACCTACGTATACCACAAGGAAAAACAAAGTCCTCTTAACTAAATGTGTACTGGAGACCAATTTACTCAAGACATTTATGAGAAATTATTTCAGTTTTTTTAAGTTGAATTTTATGACAAATCTTTATATGCTATATAGGCCTGCAGTGATTATATTGTACACAAGCCACAAATCTGTCTCCACAGTATCACATAATCAAGGTTTTTATAATCTTTATCTTTAAAATCAGACTTTCAATATGTACTTCATAATCATATCTACAGTATTCTATTATTATAGTATAAAATAATTAAGATATATATTTTTTAACGTGACATTGTACTTAAAACTTCACCAAAACAAAAATTCCAGCTATTAAACTATGGTACCAAAGTTGCTATATGGAAAACCTGTAAATTCAGTACTGACAAAAATATAGACCCTTTGTACAGTATATCAGTTACCATTTCTACAGCCTTGGATGTAGAGTTGTTGGAGGTAGGGGTGGCCTTCAGCTGACTCGGGTTTTTAGAGGCTATCATCCTTACTGAGGCCAGCTCTGTTGTGAGGTAGTCTGATAATAATATAAAATACATATTATATCCCAACAGAATGGACTATTATCAAATACATTTACATAATTTTATCAACCAGGAGCAATGTCTAATGCGATATCTCATTTATATAAATACACAAGTGATCATCATCATCATCATCATCTATAAAAACAACTAATGGCTAATTATTAATTGAGCGATCACCAAAATGGGTTCTTAATAGATTAGATATGTGGATCTCTTCATCAAAATATGTTTAGCTTAAATATTTTTTCTTTCAACAAGTTCAATCAAGCTGTGCTGTTCCAAATCTCTTTTAGTGTAAGTTTCATTACTCAGCTTGACTGGACTACGAGGGCCGATTAATAAGTTGTGAGCTTCGTATTGAAGGATTTGAATTTTGCCGGACAGATAGTATTATTTTTCAACATAATCTCCTTCAGTATCTATACACTTTTGCCCTCAGTGTTTAAGGGTCGCTATGCCACTTTTATAGAACTCCTTTTCTTGGCTGTTCAGAAAGTTATCCACTGCATGTTAGGGTTAGGGTGCCTGAAATAGCTGTTTTCAGTTTTTGAAATAGATGAAAGTCTGATGGAATGAGATTAGGTGAATAAGGCGGATGTCCAATCAATTTAAAGCCACAATCGTGAATAGTAGCCATGGCAATGACAGACTCTTTCACCCTAACCCTAACCAACTTTGTCCATTTTGCAAAAGCCACTTGTCTTGTTTACTTTAGAGTGCTACCTTGTTGATATAAACTAACCAAATGAGACCAGTCCTTGGGTACACTGCCTTATGTAGTCAGAGAATAGTAGGTCTTAAAAAGAACATCCTTGAGTACCTCCTTCAATACGAGGCCCACACCATATCAATCATTCCTCGTATCAAACTGAGAAGTTAGCAAACACCATTTGGAGAGCATCTCTTCAGATGTTACCGGTATCTTAAACTGAAAATAGTATGATACACTGGATAAAGGAGTTATGCATTTCATCTTTGAGCAGATTTACTTTTACTTGTCAGCACACTTACCCAGCAGCTGTAGGCAACTTTTCCTGTTGTTCAGTCTGTCCAGAACTTGTGTTCCTTCAAAGAGTTCCTTATGTGGACAATCTACAGACATGTGGATATGCAAAATAGAAACGACCCTGTGTTTTTCTTATAACTCAGGAATTTCTACATGGTACATCAATTCATTATCAGGCAAGATATTACCATATAAACATTGAAAACAGAAATTTCCATTTATCTGTACAAGTGATTACAGTAATACATCAGCAGCTAGAAGTAAACATAGTCTATATGAGCTTATTTTAAAAATAAATAAAGATTGTTTTTCAATTAACATATCAAGAATGAAGTCTGATGTCCAATTACTGAACTTGGTTTGTTATCATAAAATATCTAAAGGATATCACTCACTCAGTTCTCTGAGACAACTTCCAAGTTCCATGATAAAATTGGAGGCTTCATCAGGATCTTTAAAACAAAACCACAATATCTTGTTTTATCAGTATTTACTGCAATTTCAATACTGACATACAACAATGTATACAATATCACAAAATCCATAACTAAGAGATGAGTTCCATGCACATGCTGCATACTCTCAAGAGTGGTCTAATAAGAGCTTTGAATATTTTAGACAGTGTCTGAATCAAAGAATACAAACACACTTTTAAATATGTCTGCTATGGTGATTGGCCTTTCAATAATATTATGTACATGTACTGTAAAAGCATAAAATTTTGTTTGAAGATCTTATTAAGTTTATTTCATGGTTTTAGAAAATACATGTAACAAAAATTTGATCATGTAATTAATTTGAAATAAATTGTGGATTTTATCTGAAAATCAGCTGTCAATTTGTTCATAATTTTTAACATTTACATATAAAATTATCCCAGCTCTGTCAATTGGATTTTCCCAAAATACCCAAGAAAAATACTGTGGACTTTGTGATAGAAAAGAACATTGTGCATTCAGTTCAAACTCGGCTTACTGTTTATAGCATTAGCACACTCCTCTAGGCCACAGAAATCACGGAGTTGACCCGTCAGCCAGGCGACCAGCTTTGTGTACTCCACAGAGGCGGGTCCTACATCTACAGCTTCATTGAATGCCTGCTCCTCTAACAGTGGGCCATCATATCTGTAGTATTAATTATAGAACTATAATTACCAATCATAAATCAATCAGGATCGATAGGTATTTCTCACTGTATCCACATACAAGAAAAAACATACCCTTGTGACTGTGAGTGAGATAGGGAGTCTCCAGCAATTGGAAAAATAGCTAAGCTGGAAGTTATCAAAAAACAAACTTGCTGGTGTTACCTGCATTTCATGTACTGAAAACTGGAAAATAAATATTGAATATCAACTACTCTATCACTCACAGGTATGAACATCGTGTATCAATACACCAACTTGATTATATAATGGATTTATCGAAAGACAACGCTAATACAGTCATGCCTTTGGATAAATGATGGCATCACTACAGTTAGACATATACAGTAGTGTTGGAACCGGTGTTGGAAGTAGTTACTATTTTGCTGCAGAATAATCGGGTTAGTCGGTGAAGTAATACACAGGGGCTAGAACACAGGGGCATGTCTAGTTGTATATAGGTATTTCTAGCTTAATAATTTAAACAAGACACGCCCCTGTGGTAACACCAGTTAAAAACTGATATATTACATTCAATTATCAACAGCTTGAATTAAAAGTTAATTAATACGTGTCAGGAATATAATTAAGTAACCTTAAATCCTCCAGTGAATCGAGTATATCGTTTTCCATGTTGTCAGCACGTTCTTTACATTACCGGCTTGCAATCGTAGCAAAATTCATAATGAACTTCCGGCGATGTTATCGCTTAGTTTAGACTTTCGTGCTTGAATTTTCATTAAGGATTCGGTATACCGTTCTTTTTTCGTGTCGCAATTTCTTCAATTTTTCGTGTCCATACTTTTACTATAAAAATTGCAATGAATAATACATTGATGTGTTGACAACAGTTGACCATTTCCAAGTTAAAATAATACCTATCATTTCGATAAATAGTATAATTTGGTGTATCATCAAAGCCTGATTATATTTCAATCACAGGTGCCTGACTCGTTTTTATAAAATAATAACATATAGAGTACATATAAATGAGATAAAACGAGTCAGGCACCTGTGTTTCAATATAAGAGTTATTATTTACTCTCATGTGAAAAATACACCACGATCAGACAAAATACTTTATTACACTTAGATATTATTCTTACTGAAAAAACACTTTTATGGGGTAATGATGTTTATACAAAGCAGAAAAATGAGGAAATATTTTTAGTTAAGTAAGTAAACGCTTTAGTTAATATTTATGTTTTGTATGGTATCGTATACATATTTGTACTTCGTACTGTAGGGTAAATTTATATATCCATGGTCATACAATATAATGGTGTCATGAATCATCTATAATCAATTCTATTCAACACATGTACTTTTACAAAATTATGTAAAATGTTACATTTGTACTTCGTACTTAAAGGTAACTCATTTATCTATAGTCTAACAATACAATGGCGCCATAAATCATGTCTGTCAATTATATTCACCACATGTTTATTTATATAACTATGCAAAATATTATTTTGTTCTTAGTTATCAAAATTAAGGTGTCCTAGTTCCGAAGATGCATATGCTTTTCTGTGTGAATGGGAAAGGAATTAATATAAGCTTTAAGCTTGTTTTCCCATCCCATTTGCTATTTTCTGTATATGTAATGTTATTGTGTCTTGTTGAATAAAATAATGTTTAAACTAATATGAGAGTTGGAAGAACTTCACATGCATACATGATTTAATCCAACATAAATTGCATAGCAGATTTCCAATAACTACCACAAATGCAATGTTTTTTGTCCTGCCTGTGACGAGACCGTCGTGTTACTTTCTGGCGGTGTTGCAATATTTCACTTGCGTTTAGATTAGTTGTTAAAAAGAATTTAATTCCAAATTTTAACAAAATTGATTTACTCTATCCAGATACGTCTCTGATGTCACCATATTCAATTCAATTCAATTCTTTTATTACTTTCGGCCGTACGGCCTATCAGTCACAAAAACATTGTACATAAATTACAGCATGGCGTATACAACAGTACATAACATATAGAGAATCAGACATCATAACAACAATGATAGGTTTAGTAATTATTTCTTAATTCAGTAGCTTCATGTATATATTTTCCTAGAGAACACAGTTCCTTTACATTTTGTACTCTGAATAGCTGAATAAATTTAAAAACAGATGGGTTATTCCAGTAATAACGCTTGATGTACTTTTTCCTTAAATTTCTATAAATATTACATTCAAGAATAAAATTATATTCATCTTCAATTTGTTGTCTATTATTACACATATTGCAAGATCGTCTTAATCTTGGAGTATTATTATATCTACCAGCTTCAATGGCTAAACAATGTGCAGATAGACGTATCTTAGTAAGACAAATTCTATATATTTTAGGAATATATTTGGTAAGATAAAAAGGTAATGCTACAATGTCCACAAGATGTTTATATATATGACATTTTGAGGATGACTCTAATAAATGGTGTAGATGTTGCTGAGCTTGGTCAAAAATTCTCTGCTTAATAACTGGCAAAATATTGTCGATATAACTTGCATACATTTGCTGGTTTTCCCACACATAACCAACACCAAGCGAAAAAAGTTCATTTTTAACAAAAGTTACCCAATTGAAACAATTTCTTGTATTACAATTTCTTAAAAATCCATATGCACGATTTAAAATACAATTTCGTGTAGTAATTAACTTAAACCAGTACTTAATTATCCTTAGTTTCCTGTAATATTGTAGTGGAAAACGACCTAGTTCACAATACACCATCGCATTTGAGGTTGATTTTTTTACATTAACTATTCTTTTGCAAAAATGTGTGTGGACCTTTTCAATGTCAATTGCCTTTGACGATCCCCATATCTCGCAACTATAGCTTAAAATACTTCCAACATATGTATCGAAAAGATGAAGCATAGTTTCAATATTTAATTGCATGTGATTACATTTTGTAAAAAGTGCAAACATTGCTTTCCGACCCTGATTTGATAGCTGTATTTGAATACAGTTGAATTTATTATTAAATTTCAGACTTACTCCTAAATATGTGAATTCATTTACACAGGCAAGGTCATTACCCTGATATGTCCATTTCTCATTGTAGTGAACTACACCACCTTTTCGAAAAACAACGACTTTAGTTTTTTCAATATTTACAGTAAGTTTCCATTGGTTTGAATACCTTTCTAAATTATCGAGTAGATCTTGCAAACCCTTGACAGTCTCCGAAAATAGCACCATATCGTCAGCGTAAAGCTGATATTAACACCCCCAACCCCAACCCAACCCCAACCCCTCCGGCCATGGACGGTTTTACCTGTATCTTCAATGCCGGTACAGGTAGGACTGTGGGGGTGTTCTCTGAACGCCAACATTTTTTTAAACAATAGGTAGGTGTTGTTTCAGGAAACAATGGGAGGGTAATTATATACTGCTTCATATAAGCTGTCTTTTTTTACCTGTACAGTTACCTGAGATTTACCTGTGTTTCACATATATATAGCATACAGCAGAATTGTTGTTGGGTGTTTTTTTCTTTTCTTTTTTTCTAGTACTACATGCATTCAACAAAATGAGCAATATGGTAATACAGAATATATTTAAGAAAATAATTAGCAACACATATGTTTTACTGCGTCACTTAAGGTTTTTTTCTAGTACATACATGCATTCAACAAAATGTGTAATATAGTAATACAGAATACAGTGGAACTTCGTTAACTCGAACTCGGATAACTCGAATATCCCGCTTAACTCGAAGTACCTCGCCGGTCCCGGCCGAATTCTCTCTTTATCTTAGTAAAAAAAAATCGGAAAATTCGAATTCGGATAACTCGAAAAACTCGGATAATACGAAGTAAAAGTTTGGTCCCAACAATAAAAATCCTACTTGAAATGTTCGAATAACTCGAAGTATAATTTTCGTCGATCGGTGGCAAACGCCGACATTTTTTAAGAGCTAACTTCCGTTTGTTTGTAATACTGAACATATCGGCACTACTAACCTACATAAGTGTTTCATAAATTCATAAAAGAAATTGTCGGTTGAATCTTATAACAACAAGTCTTGGTGATAAAAAGTACTGCTGTACTTACATCAGGTAATTTCCCAAGGCGGTCGCCGATATCAGTACACACGATAGTCAACAACTCATCTACCCGTTCGCTCAAGCGGAACTAATCTCTGACACACCGGTAGATCTACCCGGCTGATGTTTTTACAGGTGTAGAAATGACACAGTCACCGGCGCCTATTAAATCTTTAAACTGCTGAAACAATAGCGTAATTACTGCCGAGGTGTTCAGAGTACAACTGTAACGGTCAGTGCTGTCTATTAAATCGGATAAAACGCCAACTCAGTTACAGTAACATTTTATACGCACATGCGCAGCCCAACTTCCGGTGCTAATACACATGGAAATGGCGTGGTTATCAATAAAAAGTAAGTAGGCCGATCAAACAGTATTTTATATATGTCCAATAAAAGGTAATGGTTCTGTTACGTTTTGTATGCAATCTGTGTTAAACTTAAACGGTTATTTGTTTTGACATTAATAACTTGTTATTTTGTCGAATTCCGTTTTATCGTTTACCTTTTGCAAACATGACTTGCACATCAGATCGTTATTGAAGTGACTAAGTGAAAGAAACTTTATCGTGACTGTATATCGGCAAAACTACACCAAATTACAAGTGACATAACGAAACATTACATATATATTTACATGTATTGACCAGTCTTCACACTAAACTGATGAGCGACAGAGCGAAGTTATAATGATTATATAATGTTGACAAATATTGACCAAACTTTTCACCAAAAACGATAACTCGCTTAATTCGAACACTCGGATAACTCGAAGTTTTTTCGTGGTCCCGTCGACTTCGAATTAATTAAGTTCCACTGTTTATTAAAAAAAATTATTAGCAATAAATATATTTACTGTATCATTTTAAGTTCCATTACAGCATTAAATAATTTTAATTAGTTTCTTACAGCAATCTCAGCACTAACATATCTATATCGCTTCATTAATATTGTACACATAGACATCTTATTAGCACTAATAATGCAAATACAGATAAGGCAATATCACATGTTCATATCGAAATGAAAATGATCAAATGTCTGAAATAAAACTTTACACAGAGACAGTTAAAATATCGGAAATAGAAACTTACACAGAGAAAGTTGTGTGAGTGGGTGGGTATGTGTGGATCAGTTTGGGTGTGTGAGTCAAAATTATAAATTCTAATAACTGTATTTTGAAAACCGCATATGATGTTTTATTGAATTTACCAAAATCAAATACTGTATTTAAATGGGTTGAATGTGTCAAAGATATGTTGTTCAGTCTTGGTTATGGTGAAGTATGGTTAAACCAACATTCAATAAATTCAAATATCTTACCTTTGATCAAGCAAAGGATTAATGACATAGCACGTCAAGAATTATCTGTTATTTTAGAAAACTCGCCTAAGTGCCATTTATATCAAAACTTGGTAAGTGATGTTGTATTACAAAGTTATTTGACTAAATATACACCAAAGAAAAATCGTATTGTATTGACAAAAATGAGGTTATCAGCACATAACTTGAGTATTGAGTCAGGACGTTATTCTAATATAGTTAGGAGTGAACGTATCTGTAAATTTTGTGATCGAGATCTTGAGGATGAATTCCGTTTTTTCCTTGTATGTCCAGTCTATCAATATCTAAGGCAGAAATTTATAAAAAAAATATTATTGGAAAAAGCCATGTGTATTTAAGCTTGTCCAACTATTAAGCACAACAAAAGTAAAAGAGCTAAATCTTTTAAGTAAATTTGTGTACGACGCAAATAATTTGAGAAAATCTCTAATGTAATGAAGTTGTCCATTCTCTAATTAATTGATATAATTATATGTGCAGTGTCCCGTATGTACGCCAACTGAATTTTGTACTATTACATCTGTACAATGCAAATGAGCTGTAAAGTTAAATGCAATAAAGAATTTGAATTTGAATTTGGGTATTTGTGAGGACTGTGAGGACTTGTTGTACATGTAATTTATATACTGATAAACCATGTGGTTTAAAGTAATAAAGAACTTGAACTTGAACACGGAGAAATCTGGTCAAAGCTTTCCGGAAGGATGGTGAACATGTGATCACAGTAGTTATTAGTAGTAATTAAATCTGTACCTGGTTGTTCCATAGAACAAGCTTGTGATGGGAAATTATATTTCCATGTATATTACTGATTGTGCACCCCTTACAGCTGCTTACATTTAACTATTTTATTTATCTAAATATATAAAATATAAAAAAAAAATAGAATGTAAATGAAATTTTAAGACTAAAATATAATAAAATAAATAATTTTGGACGTAAAAACAATTTTCATGCATATGATATTATATTGTCGTTTTTTATTTTTGAAATTAGATATATATGATAAATAATATAATATTTATAATAAATACTTGATTTTAAATGCTTAATTCTACCTACAGGTAAATATAAGTATCAACAGTTACGTAACTTTTACAGGTAAATTTACCTGTTGGCATTGGGACTCCTTTTAGGAAAAAGACTATAATCACTATCAAAACAAACTGCCCTACAGGTAAATTCAAAATGTTGGCGTTCAGAGATACACCCGGACTGTGATCTAGTGTTCTCTGGCTGCAGTTCAAAGGAACCTTGCAACTTACCTGTGATAAGATTCACAACTTACCTGACTGTGATGGTATATACGTCTCTGGTCTATCGTTATGTAGTAGGAGAAGAAAAATCCACAGCCACGCCAGGATTGAACCCGGTACCTCCGAAGACGAGCCGGATGCTCTACCGATTGAACTACCTGGTCGCCGAACATCGACCTAGTCCAGTTCCGCTACAGTTTTTTTTTTTTTTTTTTTAGTTTTTCAGTTAGATCACATAATATCTCACTATAGCGTCTCTGCTATAGCTTGCCTTCATTTACGGAATGTCATTCGAAATTTATGGTCTAGTGACCCTGGAAGTTAGGGGTGCTGGGAATTTAGACTTTATAATTTTAAGTTTAGGTTAATTTATCAAAAGGTATCAATATTATTCAAACCACCTGGAATATAATTAATGTATACAGAGACTTGTATATCAGCAGAGACATATATACACGAATAAAGGGAGCCACCACTTGTACGGGAAAATATAAAAGTAGCTATGTTCTTATCTCTGTGTATAGTCAGAGACTTGTATATCACTTGTGATATACAAGTCTCTGGTATAGTATAGATTTAATACATTCTACAGACTGTACGAATCGTGATGATGTATAGATGTTTTTGCTGTGTTTTGGGGTAAAAAAAATTTTTTTTTAATTTGATATAAAATCCTTATCATTTCTCCCATTTATTTACAAATTATCTTATAGCCATATTGGGATTCATTATTTAAAGTGTACCCGGAACGATTTGCTATGTTAAGCTTAAAAAATGTGATTTAGGATGAAACTAAAAATGCTGAAAGTCCGACTTTCATAGCGACTATAGTTTTAGAGTAATTGCGATTTTTCTCGAAAACACACCTGAAGCCCACCGCCGTTGACCTCGTTTCGGTTATCTCTGACCTGTGACAGGTTTAACGGGTCAGAACCGCCATATAGGAAATATATAGAAACAAACGTGAGCACGTGCTTGCAATTAATGCGAATTAGACAACAATAATGTAAGTGCTGAATACACCTTTTGAGTTATATTTGGGAATTAGTTAATAACAAGTGCTACCGAAACCAGGGACATATAATTTTCTATCACAACGGGCCATATATAACATGTAACATCTTACTAATTTTCTATTATAATGAGCCGTATACAACATGTAACATCTTACCAGAAAAATAGGTCTCTGATCTTACTAATTTTCTATTATAACGGGTCGTATATAACATGTAAAATTTGAATAATTTTCTATTTTAACGGGTCGTTGTAACACGTATAATATTTGAATAACGGGCCGTTTATAACATGCAACGACCTTTACATCATATAGCCTTTATTCTAAGGGCATGGTTTATTGCATACCAATATTGATTTCGGTGATGATACTTCTAGTAATAGAAGTTTAATATGCAATTCATACATGATGTGAAATAAATACTGAAAATTTAGAATTTTTACTAGCCGAAACGGCAATGGATACGTTGCAAATCCACTTGAAGATACTCCTATTTGTGATTTTCGGATAATCGTCCGAAATAGATAAAACTTGTCCATGAAAGCATAGAGTAAATTTTCAACATGTGGGTATATGAATGAGCCAACTTAGGTTAATTATTCTATAGGCAAACTTTTGAGATACGAATTTTTGCTTGTAGGGAAAAGGAAACTCACTGAATTCCAAAAATAATGTGTTTGATTTCAAAATTTTTAAAATGTATTCCCTATACAAAATAACTGTAAGTTAACTAAGGAAGATTTTTACGAACATTTTAAAAATATTTCGGATACAAACGTAGATGAAAATGAAGAGATCGATGCATTTTTGAGAGAATATGATGAAAACACTAATGATACATGTACTAAAGTCACCTACGAAGAATTAGACAATAATATTACTGAAGAAGAAGTTAATACGGCAATAAGGAACCTTAAACATAACAAAGCATGTGGTTTAGATGGATTATATAATGATTTTTTTATTACCGGAAGAGATAGTTTAGTTCCATGTCTGACTGCTTTATTTAATCGTATTTTTGATTCCGGCAAATTTCCTATAACATGGAATATTGGCAGTTGTATACCAGTTTTGAAAAAGGGAGATATTAATAATACAGATAATTATCGAGGAATCACATTAGTAAGTTGTCTTGGTAAGTTATTCACCTCTGTGCTTAACCGAAGGTTAGTTAAATTAGATGAAACGATCAATAAGATTACTGATGCGCAATTTGGCTTCCGAAAAAATCTTTCTACTGTAGACGCTATTTTTTCTCTCCAGTGTTTAATTAATAGGACACTTAGAAAACGGAAAAGGTTGTACTGTTGTTTTATCGACTATAAAAAGGCATTCGATTATATAAGTAGACAAAATCTTTGGTTTAAATTGATTAAGGAGGGTATTGAAGGTAAAATGCTGAAGATTATTAGAAGTCTATATGATAATGTAAGATGCTGTATAAAGCATAATGGTCTCTCAGACTTCTACGAAGTGAATTGTGGATTATTCCAAGGGGAAATATTGTCACCTCTGCTTTTTACACTGTTCATAAATGACCTAGAAATCAATTTTATCAATGATAATTGTAAATCAATAGAAATAAGAACAATTAATATATTTTTACTCATGTATGCAGACGATACGGTGCTGGTGTCCGAATCTCCTGAAGAATTACAAAGCATGCTGAACTCGTTACACAATTATACAAGGAAATGGAGCTTAACTGTTAATATTAATAAAACCAAAATAGTGGTATTTAGAAACGGGGGCAATATTAGGAATAATGAGAAATGGTTTTACAATAATGAAGAAATCGAAATAGTGAACGAATTCAATTATCTTGGGCTAATGATGAATTATAACGGGAAATTTTTTAAGACACAAAAGAAAATTGCCGAACAAGGAAACAAAGCTCTATTTGCTATGTCTAATGTTTGTAAACGTAATTATTTTAATATAGAAACCTCATTGGCAGTCTTCAATACATATGTTAGTAGTATATTAAATTATGGGTGTGAAATATGGGGTTTTCACAAAGCTCCAGACATTGAAAAGATCCATATCGGTTTCTTGAAAAGACTATTAGGTGTAAGGAAAAATACTACAAATGCAATGGTTTATTTTGAACTTGGTAGAGTCCCATTGTTAATAGTTAGAAAAATTAGAATATTCTCCTATTGGATGAAGCTCAAAAATACTAATAATTGCATTTTAAAGGAGTGTCTTGAAGATATGGTAGCGAATAATGATAACTGGATAGTAAATTTAAGACAGGAGTTAGGAAAAATTGGAATCGGATACATATTCAATTTACCCACAGTTCAGAAGGTTGATTTAGAGATTTTTAAGTTAAGGTTAAAAGATATGTTCCAGCAAGAATGTTTAACAATAGTAAATAATTCTCCTAAAGGAAATTTGTATCAATATTTAACTATGTGTTTCTGTTTGCAACCATATTTACATAAACCCATTAATACTAGATGTTTGAGAAATATTGCCAAAATACGATTATCGGCCCATGATTTGCTTATTGAAAGAGAGAGATATAGAAATTTACAGAGAAATGAACGAATATGCACATTATGTAATAATAACGACATAGAAGATGAATTTCATTTCATAATTAAATGTAATTTTTATAGTGATATTAGATACAAATATTTGAAACCATATTACAGAAGGAACCCGAGTATGTTCAAGTTTGTTCAGTTATTAACTACAGAAAATGTAAAAGAATTGTGTAAGTTAGGGAAATATATCAGTCTAGCCCTTGAAAGAAGAAAGTCAAATTTGATTTAAGACCAGATGTATTTTTTGTACTCTCACTCTATCTCATATGTGTATATTGGGTTTGTAGGTGGCTGGGGAGGGGTAGGGGATACATGTGAGATTGTATGAATGGTGAGTATGGGCATAATCTGATTGAAGTTATGTGTAATTAAGTTTCCATCAAACACACTAATTACATCTAATTTCAAATAGATTGAATGGGCGAGAGACGTATGGTGAAAGTTGTGTGCCAGGTAGATACTTGTGCTGTTATGTTTGCCTTTGTATATAATGTATCATGTCTTGTGTTATTGTGATAAGTTGTAAAACTTAAGCAAATAAAGAATCTGAATCTGACCTATAGTAAAAACGCAATTCTAAACCAAATCCAAGCTCAATTTACGTACAACCAGTAAAAGCATATCTTCGGAACTTTTTTGAAGTGCATGGAAACCAAACGCGTCAACTCACAAGCAATTTTCGGCGCGTGCCGATTAGAACGCCAGAAATCACAGACACCTGTGGTGCAGTTACAGGTGTGACGAGCTTGTGGACCGTAATTTCACGCCTGGTAATTGTTTAGCGGTATACTTACCCACTCAAACTTGAGAAATCTTAATTCTCCGAAAATGTTTGTATATTCTTAAAGTCCTGTTTTAAGAGAAGACATGACTTGCCACACAAGAATGGAAAGTAAAATCACAAGGATCTCAATCACTTCACGATAATTATAATAAATAAATAAATAAATAAATAAATAAATAAATAAATAAATAAATAAATAAATAAATAAATAAATCATACACTTTAATCATTGCGAGTTTGATAAGTTTAGTATTAATTATGATAAGTCACGATGAACTAAATTGTATGTTTTTAAACATAAAAAACGGAGCTAAAATTATGGCTTTAATAAGTACCTATGATACATGTATGTACATGTACGTAAACTATCAATAATATTATAATTGTTGTGAAGCTCTTTTATATCGTCTCACCAGAGACCTATATAGTATATAGGTCTCTGGTCTCACTGACAACGATCGTATATAAATTATATCTTTCTCAAGCATTTAATCGTCGGTAATCCACGAGACCTTGACATGTAAAATAAAGGATAAAATCTGTAAATGTAGAAGTACGTTGTAGGCTCCAACACTGGTTTTCATACGGGAGAGATTTAGTCTAGGGTAGATCAAGATGAATCTATATAATACAATGTATATTACTTTCTGCCTTAAAGCAGGTTTTGTACAGAATGCAATGCATAAGTTTACTGTACGTGTTTATCATTTTGTCTCACAAACCAGAGTATCCAGCTGATTTGTTGTAATGTTTGTATGTTTATTTGAATATCAACTTTCGAATAAAATGGTTCATAATTTCATTTAAAAAATGTTGATGCCATGCTCCTTTTTATAGTAATGCGTAAGAAATGGTAAACACATAACTAATATACATTTATTGGTGATTGACCGATTATTGGATTGTGGTGTATATCATCTGTATGTCCCTGGTATAATAACACATCAGTCTATGTTACCCAAGCGGTTAAAAAAACAACAATTCTTTTGGCCCCGGATATGACGCAAAAGGTGGCGTTACTGGTCAAAATGAAGTATGTGATTGGTCAATGTAGCGGTAAATGCAAAATGCAGATATGCAGTTTAAGACGAAACAAAATAAAGATTGAATGCAATCTGAATAAGTGGATGTATCTATTCAAATGACACATTAATAAAATCATATTCCTGATTCAAATGCAGTCTTATTATCACCAAAAATGATTCAAAGTGATATAATTTTGTTATCCATGCTGAAACGCATTCATTAATTAGTTCGTTAATTTATTTCACCAGCAGTTTAACATTATAACCACCAGCATTAAAACTATGCCGTTAATCTTTTTTAAAGATATTCCTTGTTAAAGCTCAAACTGATATTGTTGGATTCCGACTTCTTGTCGGCAATGTTCGCCAAAGTCATCAACCTCAAATCTTATGTCCATATCGTATTCAGACATGTCTGTGTAGCTACTATTCAAAGTGCCGTCTATACTGCTTGCCATCATTTCAGTTACTCCGTTAAACCTGTGACGTCATAGTCTGAAGAGTTCCAAATCAGCGTGACTGACCAATACGCTGATTAGCAGTCGACCGACAGGTGCAAATCGCGTACTTCGATGCACGATATCTCGGCACTCGGCCAACCGATTTTGATGCGGTGTGCAACTTTAATTTGGTGGTTACATAGAATAACATATTTGAATATCGTTTTCCGTTCCGGGTACACTTTAATATACGAGAGCCTCCTTAAGTGCATTTAAAATGAAAAGGCACAAGTAACCGATAAGTTTTAGTAGACGAAAAGTATAAACTTTATCCGTGAGGAATTTTAACCAATCAGAAATAGCCAAACATATTTCTTCATACCAGTGAGAGACAACATGTCTTCCCTAAAAGAAATTGTTATGATGTACCAAAGTTTGAAGAGAGAATGGGACAAGAAGCCTCCAAATTTAGACCGCTGTGGAGAGTTGTTGGCGAAATTGAAGGTTTCAACTTCATTATTGGATAAGATTCAGTGAAATTTCTGGCGTTTTTGTATCCTTAAGAAACACATGCCGGCTTTGTTGCTTATTCAAAATGTGCACTGTCACTATAGTTGATACATCATTTCATTGACAAACAGTTAACTTACTGTACTGTTGCTGTTTTTACGGACCAAATGGATTTTGGAATTATGAACAATACATAAGCTTTACAGAGGGAACTATATCGTGAAATAACTTCCAAGTAGGGAGATTAAACGAGTTATTGAGTACAAAACGAATGCTTTGAAATAGGGTTTAAGGTTCATGACGATCAGACTCCCAGTAAATATTACCTGATATTGAAATAGTTTGTACAAACACCAGGGTGTTTGCTAGCCCAAGTTTCCTCTGGCCCTACCACCATGTACTTTTGCCAGAATCTGTGGTGAAGCCGCTTCTCCTCGATACACTTAAAGCTATGGTTGGTCCTTCTGTTGAATAGATGATATCAGAGTGTTCTGAATATCCAACCAAACAAAGATTGCTGTAACCACCGATATCACCAACCACTTCACATCCAAAAGGATGCATTTAGTGGACAAAGTATCATAGTTGAGTTTGTTTCCATTGTTGTAACAGAAAATACCCTCGAAGGGAACGAAGTAGTAAAGCAACAGATAAGTCGTAGTCTAATTAACATTTTAAACACTGTTCTGATAGCCTGTTCAATTTGCACACACTGCCAAACAGACCTTTTTGATAGAAGACTGAGTATTCAGTTATATAATCAACATTTACTCCTGAATTGAATTTCTATATATAACCCTCTTGCCATTGATCACAATACACATAGTTCATACAGACCTAGAAAATTAAAGTCCATGAATTTTCATTTTTCTTAAAGTCCTTGAAGTGTGCTTGAATTTGCATATTTTGTCCTTGAGTTATATTTTTTCATGTTGTTTTCAGAATTAAGAAAAAAATAAGGAAATTTTATTTATTTATTTATTCTAAATGTAGCCTGTCGATCTAAGCCGTTGATAGTAACCGTATATGCAGACATTATCTTTCTTTGGAGCAATTTACTTACACAACTGTCACAGAACTACCCACTGTATTCAAGCATCTATGAGATTTAGGCAGCATATGCTACAAAAAGGGAAAGTAGATTGCTGGATGAGTGATCATGTTCCATAATGTGATAACTAAGAATGGGAACAGAAGAATCAGTGGGTAAAGGCTGTCTCAGGGTTACTATGACACGTAGATATATGATACAGTTAGAGTGAAATGTAAAAGAAGGATGTAGTAATTATATATATAATTGGTATAATGAGTGGGAGTGCTGTCAAAGCTTATCAACATTCAACAGCCAGAGAAACATTTGAAACTACTGGAAAATGTTCATCATACAAGAGCCTGTCTTTAAAAAAAGTTTAGAAGCTTGATACCCCATTTCTATCTCCAACAGTACAACCCATTCCAGGATTTCTATTTCTTTACAATTTGCAATATGGAAGTGAAATATCTCCAATCTGAAATTTTGTCAATGATGCAAAATAATAAATTATTTATCCTTTATATCAACGGAAAATATTTCCAAGGATTTTATAGCAATGGTCCTGAATAGTATACATGTGCAATATCTGATCCTCATGTCATTGCAGAATATATTTAAAGGGATACTGACTAAAGAAATATTATCGCATCACATCATCTTATTTCATGAAACTAAACAAACAGATTTCAACATAAATTCTGGGACACAAGTCAACAGATGGTACAGATAATGAGTCGTTAAAGAGAAATGCCCCAAGTCCCCATAAGTGCAAGAAATGCACTTTAAAAGATTGAGAAAAAAAGTGCTTGAATTTTGGTATGAAAATCTGTACGAACCGTGAATTATGATTCTTATTTTAAAACACAACAATTCACTGATATTTATTGAACATTACAATCTATTCTCAATGTAGTTTATTTGTTTCATACAGATCTAGATCTGCCCTGATCAGTGGATGCAAATATGATGTTCTGAATGTCGATGTGAAAGTGACTTTCCATGATGAATTTTAATTTGTAAAATATTTAAGATTATCCTCAGTGTTCAGGTGATGCACAGTAGTTCTTTCCGGTACCGGTCACCCTTTCAAGTTCCTAACCAGCTGACAGGACTGATGTAGAGATACTTGCTGGATAACATACAGACTATTATATCATTTATTAAACTATGTGTTTATGTGTGTAATACATCCTTCATATTTTCAATATCTGATTAATTATATTTTGACTGATGATCTTGTTCCTTACCTGTAGGTTGCCTTGACTGGTGTGATGTTCCTCCCTACAGATGATTCCGCCCCTACTAAACAGGAGCTCCTTGTTGCACGTATGTAGAAAATGTTTATCTTTCTGTAAAAATGCTGAATAATTGTTCTATTTCCTTGTAAAGCAATATGCCAACTCTTCTATTGTAAAATAGTTTTGATGTTTTGCTCCCCTGAACTTATTGCAGAATAAATACTGTACTCTTTGACAGAAGATTCCACTCTGTAAAATAAATTCTTTATAACAGATGATAATATGGTATACATTTCAATAGTAAATCACTTCAGTACATTTTGCCATCGCTTGGGTTGCTACCAGTTGCTACAACTCATGCAGATTAATAAGTTTCCTAATTTGTACAAACTGGATGCAGATACACATCAAATCCAAAATCATAGAGATAGAATCTACCAGTTGCTGATCAATAAAATAATGACAGCATTAATGTGAACCTACTGAATAATAAAACATCACCCTGACACCATTCAGTATACTCAGGTCACAGTATCTAGACCTTTATACAGATAGGTTTCTATACTATGGTTAAGTTGTAACATGATGATATACTGTAATTGTAACCGTGTATACAACTTGTACTTATTTTTATTTCAGTTTCCTATCCATGGTTATTTTCTCATTTCAGGTGATATATTAGAAATTGGAGCACAGTGGGCCATCTGTAAACATGACATACCATCTTTTGAGAGATATATGGCACAGCTTAAATGTTACTACATGGACTATAAGTAAGAAATGTTCCAAAATTTTAGTGTTGTTTCAAGCTGACTTTCAATGATATTTTGCAAAAAGTTTAACCTAAACAATTTTGCATGCTGGCAGTTTTTTTTTTTTTTTTCCCCAAGTTTGTCAGCCTAATTACTACTTGTACTAGTAACTTGTTAAAAGAATTTTCTCTGTAGGTATAAGATTTGGCATTGACAAATAAATTAAAGTAGGAAAAACCATAAGTACATTGATTTATTTTTGTTAATATTAAAATTATTGCATGTTTAGACCTTATCATCACAGCTTATCCTGTGGAAAATCATGATGAAGTGATAATTTTGCAGTTAATTTTGAGTGATAATTCTACCATAACATATTGGTAACTAATTACAGAGACAACCTGCCGGAGTCCACATATAAATACCAGTTACTGGGTCTCAACCTCCTCTGTCTACTCGCACAGAACAGGGTCGCAGAATTCCACACTGTAAGTAAAGACTTGTTCCTCCAAGAGTAAAAGTACTTGTTTAGTTTCTCTTTTTGTAATATCAGAATTCACTGTAATTTGATACTGTAAGACTTTGATGGTTCAGTAAAAAATCATTACTTACAGTGTATTATCTCCCTTCATATTATGGAATGTTTATGTTGCGAGTTGCATATAGCTTTAAAAATATATCGGAGGTAACATTAAAGAGAATTGCAATGACATGTAAATTGGATTAGGTAGCAATGAAGTTGATGAATTTTGTTGTGAATTTCCAGTATTGTCAATATGAAAACACGTTTTAAGGATGATGTCAGTTTGTAAATGTAAATTTGGATAAATCAGGATACAAATGAAATGATATACATGTACATATACTGTTTTATCCTGTCTGTTTATTTCTGTTTTAGGAGTTGGAGTTATTACCTGTGAAAGAATTACAAAACAACATTTATATCAAACACCCAGTATCTATGGAGCAGTATCTGATGGAGGGCTGTTACAATAAGGTTTTTATCACCTAATAGATTGTTGATGGTTACAGTGTATGTCTAATTCATTCATACCATAGAATCATTTGAGTACAAAGCAATGAACATGTTTTACATTCAAGTTCGTCCTATCAAACAGAGCAAAAGTTACTTGTCAAAGGCAGCTTTATACTATCTATCAACATATGGTACAATGTATAAAAGTTCTAATAGTAACCATATCCTAGCTTTGATTAAACTGATGCCATCATAAGATATATTTTCTGTATTTACCAGGTGTTTTTAGCCAAAGGAAACGTACCAGCAGAAAATTACACATTCTTTATTGACATTTTATTGAACACTATCAGGTATGTATTAATTATTAATCTTAATCGAGATATAATTAATAATCTCCCAAATCTTCCTTGTACTAAGTTATCCCTCGTGAGTGCTTACAGTACTATTTATA
This sequence comes from Pecten maximus, assembly GCF_902652985.1. Classification (NCBI taxonomy): domain Eukaryota; kingdom Metazoa; phylum Mollusca; class Bivalvia; order Pectinida; family Pectinidae; genus Pecten; species Pecten maximus. Next base: position 42,799,794 of record NC_047017.1, read on the forward strand.
ATTCATGGATTTATTCAATTTCATGTAGCTTTTTGATTAGATCAGGACTTAGGTCATTCTGTGGGAAATGAGATGTAGTGTCATACAAAGATACAAATCCTTACACATGTTATCATCATATGTTAAAGTCTTCCCAGTACAATATGTCCTCCCTATATGTTGTTGACATCAAGTGTTATTTTGTAGAAATGAGATAGCCAGTTGTATAGAAAAGGCCTACGAGAGGATAGCTTTGGGAGAAGCCGCCAGAATGTTGTTTTTCGAATCACAAAAACCCATGAAAGAGTATGCTGTCAAGGTAAGTTTTTAGGTCATCTGACCCGAAGGGTCAGGATGACCTATAGTCATCATGCTTCGTCCGTCGTCGTGCGCCGTGCGCCGTGCGTAAACTTTTCACATTTCAATCTTCTTCTCAAGTTCAACCAATGGGATTAAGCTGAAATGATCCTGAGATGGTCCTGACCAAGTGTTGTTATTTTTCGGGTCAGTCCGAAATCCAAGATGGCCGCCATAGCCGCCATTTTGAAACCACATTTTAAACTTCTTCTCAAGTTCCACCAGTGCTGTTGGGCTGACACTTGCCAGAAATGATCCTGAGATGATCCCGACCAAGTGTTGTTATTTTTCGGGTCGGTCCGAAATCCAAGATGGCCGCCATAGCCGCCATCTTGAAAAACACATTTTAAACATCTTCTCAAGTTCCACCAGTGCTATTGAGCTGAAACTTGCCTTAAATGATCCTGATATGATCCCGACCAAGTGTTGTTATTTTTCGGGTCGGTCCAAAATCCAAGATGGCCGCCATAGTCGCCATCTTGAAAATCACATTTTAAACTTCTCAAGTTCCACCAGTGCTATTGAGCTGAAACTGGCCTGAAATGATCCTGATATGATCCCGACCAAGTGTTGTTATTTTTCGGGTCAGTCCTAAATCCAAGATGGCCGCCATAGGCGCCATCTTGAAAAACACATTTTAAACTTCTTCTCCGGTTCAACCAGTGCTTTTGAGCTGAAAATTGCCTGAAATGATCCTGATATGATCCCGACCAAGTGATGTTATTTTTCGGGTCGGTCCGAAATCCAAGATGGCCACCATAACCACCATCTTCAAAAACACATTTTAAACTTCTTCTCAAGTTCCACCAGTGCTGTTGGGCTGAAACTTGCCTGAAATGTTCCTGAGATGATCCCGACCAAGTGTTGTTATTTTTTAGATTGGTCTGAAATGCAAGATGGCCACCATATCCGCCATCTTAAAAAACACATTTTAAACTTCTCCAGTTCCACTGGTGCCATTGAGCTCGAAATTGGTGAGAATGTTAAGGAAGGAGTGCCAACAAAGTGTTGTTATTTTTTCGGCCTTGTAAAAACTTTGATATGGCAGCAATTGCGGCCATTTTGTAACATGATTGCGCAATCATGGTTTTCCTGAACAACACATATTTCAAACTTCTTCTCAAATTCCACCGGTGGGATTCAGCTCTAACTTACCAGAAATGATCCTTAGATGGTCCAGACCATTAAGATAACATAATCTTTTACCAAATCTAAAATACAAAACATGCTGTCAAAATAAGACTATTAAAGAAAAATATTTGTTGTTTAACATGGTACTTCATTTCTCATTAAGGTGAGAAAAATAAGTTGTAATCATAGATCATTACTTCTGAAAAATTGAATATGCTGAACCCTCAGAGTTCAGTATATATAGTATTAGTAACTACCATATTTTAGAGTTCAATAAAATATATACTATCAGTAACTACCATATTTTATACAATGGTTAAAGTTGATAAACAATAAACTTGTGGTACATGCCATGTATTTACTCTGTACATTGAAGTATATAAAGTCACAGCCAATAATGATATATTTATCGACAAGTAAAACCATGAACATTGCTGTTTATCCAGCAACTTTTTGTGTGTTGCCTACAAGCAGGCGATACACAGGTATCGCTGTGTTGGTGGCATCTTCTGCACAGAGGTTTCCCTTGCGATAACTCTGAAGTTCCCTTGGGCTGATCAAGCTCAAACTTTATGCAGATGTTCCTTACCAAAAGTGCTCACACATAACTGCGCATCAAGGCGACTCATTTGCGATCAATTTTGACAGCGAACTCTTGCGAACTTTTAAATTAAAATATCGTTTGCAACCTCTTTGAGAATTATTAGCAACACTTTGATGACAAATAGACGAACTTCTTACGAAAAAAACAATTTTACACCAGGAATATTTTGCGAACATGGCGATCTTTTGCGACAGATAGCGATTGTAAGCGACCCTATTAGCGACACGGGCGCAACTTTTTTACAACACATTTACAACTAAACGCGACAGCGTGTAAGATCACTTACAATCGTTTGAGACAGATTGTGACATGTTTACAATTAATTACAACAATTAGCGATTATGATGAGATTGATTGCGAATGATTACGAATGTCATGAGATTTTGGTATAAATACAGATGTAGTTTTGCAATTAGCATTCAGTCAGCTTTATTCTGAAGCAAAGGACAATATGTTACTGGCTCCAAGGAGACTCAGAGAGCTGCAACAGCTTCTCTTAGCTGACCAAAATATGCTACGGGATGACCTTGAAGTAGCAAACGAGATCATAGACTACAGGAGAGAAAGAAAAGAAAGAATGCAGAGAAGATGGTAGGTCAGATCGTGGTTAATACAGAGACCTGTAGTTTTTTGTCCTGGCCATATTTTGGGTCTGTCTTGTTCAAGAACAATAAAGAAACTGGATGCACCCTACACATAGGCTAACCGTATTTATACCCTCCTCGCAAAAGTCGTTGACAGTCGTAATTATAACGCAAAGGAGTCCCAAACGGTCGCTAATGTAATCGTTATTATTCGCCAAAAGGTCGTATGTGTTTGTAAATGTCCAAGTCTGTATCGACATATGTCTCAAACATGTCGTATATTGTCGCTAACAGTTTGCAAGTCGTTCGTACTTGGTTCGTTAACAATTCGTAAATCTGTTGTAAATGATCGCCAAAGAGAATACTTTGCGAAACGCTAAGACAAGTTACAACTCTTTTTCAATTACATACAACAGAGTGGAGAATCGTTACAGAACACTTTACGACAAAAATTATTTAACGAATTTTTTTGGCAGTCAAAAAAAATCGCAAAGCATGGCGATCATTGAGCGAACCTTGGAGAATGTTTTAAGACAAAAATACGACATTCCGAGAAAACTTCGCGATCGACTGCGAATCGTGGTTCGTAAAACATTCGCCAAAGGTCGCGCCCATGTGTGACTGGGGCTTTAGGATTGCTTTCCTTTGGGCCCATCAAACTCAACTTTCATACCAAAAGTGCTTGCATGGGATTGTTTTTATGATGGACCAAAGGTCAAAGATCAAGGTCACTGTTACTATAAAAAGAAAATCTGTTACCGTGCAAAAACTCTTAATCACACAACTTGCTGCGCAGGTGACACGTCCACTTTCGTTGAATTCTTGTTAATTTGATGAGTTTGTTTTTATGAAATTATTGTAGTTAACTTATCACTAGTTTTTAATTTCTCTTCCTTTACTTTTTCAGAGAGGGTGGACTGTCTCCTCAGACAACTTCTTCCATTTTGCAGTACATGAACAGAAAGATGCAGATGAATCTATACCAGCCATGCAGCTTGCAGAACAGACGATAGAATATGCACGTGAACTAGAAATGATTGTATAGTGACTTCTCTAGGAGAAATACAAATATCTTAACAGTCTAAATCTGTGTTCATCACAGTGGTATTGTGGCATGTACATTAAAGCAGGAAGCAGGTCCGTCTGAAATTATGTCCTACATAACATAAGGGCCAACAAAACCTGCATGCTGGCCTGTTAGTACTCAACTGTTAATAGCAGCTAACGCCACCTAAGGTGACTTTAATACAGTGTAACAGTGTTACCATCAGTCTGTAGAAACTGCCTCTCTCACTATGGTAGAATATTACCAGACACAGGCATTTTTAAATGCTTTATTTTCTCTGTTGAAAGACTGGAAGTAACACTAAGGATTAGCAATGGCTTGATAGGTGAATATTTGTGATTTGTATGTCCATGTTTGTGTGTGTGAGTCTGATGAGCCAAATGATAGTGAGGAAGAGAGTAAGATAGTAATGTTCCATGTGTTTACAACTTGTACGAGGCAGTCGTTCATAATCAACTGCACAGAGATGCAGTCTGAAAACATTTATATTGTAAATCTTATACTGTATGACAGGTTGACTTGTATTAAATGGATTCAAAATCAGTCTAATATCATCTGATAATCAACTGAAGGATTGCTATACCAAGTAATGAATGTAAAACAAACGGGAGTGCTTAATATATGTCATATTATTGGTGCATTATTTTCATCAGTTTGCACTTTTCTTTATCAATTAAAAATATTTCTTACATCAATGTTTTGTTCTGAATATATATCATAACAAATAAATGTGTGAATTCTCACAAAACAACTGGTAAATAGTATGTCAATTCATACTTCTGTGAATTGACCTTTCCATGCAGACTTCAGGGATTAATTTGCTCACCTGGTCTCACCTGGTCCAAAGGACCAAGGTATGCTTATGCCATACTGTAGCTTCCAGTATCCATCCTTCCATCAACAATACCTTGAGAACATGATAACTGGAGTAAGTATCGACCAAGTTTGAAGAAACTTTGATGCAGCCATATATCAACAAGATCCCTCACAAGTTCGAAAATGAGAATTATTTGAGAGTAACTTACAGACCTGTTGCCTTTGTGATAATATTATTATTAACAATTTTTAGCTCGCCTGGACCAAAGGTCTTGTGAGCTTATGTCATGGCGCGGCGTCCGTCCGTCATCTGTCTGTCGTTCGTCCGTCGTCCGTCAACATTTGCTTCAAATCAGAAACATCCTTGGAGGAAGGGGAACAGATTTTGCATAAATGGTGACTCTGACCCCAGAGGGGCCAAAGGGGCGGGGCCCAATAGGGGAAATAGAGGTAATTCCTTTAAATCGCTACTAGTCATAAAGTTATTAATGGATTTGAATCCAATTTGGTCAGAAACATCCTTGGGGGAAGGGGAACAGATTTTGCATAAATGGTGACTCTGACCCCAGAGGGGCCAAAGGGGCGGGGCCCAATAGGGGAAATAGAGGTAATTCCTTTAAATCGCTACTAGTCATAAAGTTATGAATGGATTTGAACCCAATTTGGTCAGAAACGTTCTTGGGGGAAGGGGAACAGATTTTGCATAATATGACTGACCCCCGAGGGGCCAAAGGGGCGGGGCCCAATAGGGGAAATAGAGGTAATTCCTTTAAATCGCTACTAGTCATAAAGTTATGAATGGATTTGAACCCAATTTGGTTAGAAACATCCTTGGGGGAAGGGGAACAGATTTTGCATAAATGGTGACTGACCCCCAAAGTACCAAAGGGGCGGGGCCCCAACAGGGGAAATAAATGTAATTCATCTAAATCTCTACTAGTCATAAAGTGATGAATGCATGTTCTAAAAACAAGTCTTGAGGTCTTTCAGATCTTAGAGAGTCTGAACTTCATAAATCTTAAAGCAGTTGGGATCCCCACTCTATAATCATATATAGCATTGTTTGAACATTATTTTTACATTTGGTCTAATCCAACCAGGTGAGCAATACAGGCCCCATGGGCCTCTTGTTTAGCTAACCTTGCCGAAACAGCAGGTTGGCGTATGTGATGGCACAGTGTCTGTCGTTTAAATCCCAACTTGTCCAGAATGTCTGAATGGATTTTGATGAAATTTGATCCGGAAAATTATTGGGCAAATGAGATCTGGAGAGTGTGGCTCCCCTGGGGGAAATTCTTGCAAACCTTGACATGTAATGAACAACTTAATGGATTTCGATGACATTTAGTCTGGAGTAATATTTGACAAATGAGATCTTATGTTGTAAAAAGGAAGGATTGTGGCACTCTAAGGGTGGGAGAAAAGGGGCCCCATTAGGGGAAATAAAGCAAAAAAAAAGAAGCTTTTTCTTTTTCAAGAATGACAGGATTTAGGCCACCTGTATTTGATCCATTATTTGGAGAGGCAGTTCAAAACTAGGAAAATGTTTGAAATCTAACTTTTATAAGAATATTTTGCCATAAATACTGAAATGTCCATGTGAGGGATGCAAGCCATCTAGGCCTGCTGTTATGAATTATCAATGTTGTATCGCTTCCACCAGCTTGACCAAGTTGTTCAAAAGATGATTAGCTTAAATGCTTGGTTAGTGAAAATCTCATTTTCCCCATATTTTAAAATACCTGTGATTGTGTGCTTATTCCTTAAAATAGGCAGGTAGGAAAAGGGCTATGGTTTCATAAAATGTCAAGTTTTACTAGAAAAATGATTATATATCACGTTTTATTGAAACTGATTGACATATAGAGTCACCTTTTGATGCTTTGGTACTTTCTTTAATCCACACACTAAATAAAACGAATGTTAATCGTCACTTATCTGATAAAAGCAAGCTATCGACCGATTCTAATGCTATAAAAGTGATCACTGTACCGGGATGAATTACCCCCCTTAGACTGTGTGAACAAAGGATTCGTGTAACACAAGTAAAAAAAACAACCATTTAAGCTTTTGTTTTCTTGTCACTTTTAGAGAACAATATACCCTATCATTGCCAGGAAGTGACTAATTTAAGAAAAGATGTGCACAATATGTTTGTTAAACTGAAATACATAAAATGTATGATTTCGTCAAATGCAAGTAAGATCCATTTGGAAGTGTAGTCGGTCGTTTTAATTTGATTCAAAAAGGTACATTTTAACTTCACATTAATAATATATGTAATTATATCGGTCCCATTAAAACTGTCCATTTCAAAAACGTCATTTAATTGAACGTAGTTTTAGTGCGTATGCATCAGAGGTGTGTACTTGCACCATACGGTCCCAGGCCTATGTTGAGGTTGAAGATACTATTTTTGTTTGAAATGAATCTCCTAACTATATTTGCTAGATAAAACTCATGTATGAGTGTAGATAATAAAGGAAAAATAAGACTCAGGCGATAAATTATGTGATATAATCTGTGTAATAAAATGTTCCGATATTGTATGTCTATATGATGAATCGATCTTTAACGCCACTTTTTCCTTCATGACATCATCATGATGTCAACTAGATAAATACGTGGGTCAAGCATAGAGATTATTCTTTAGTCAAATTTCGAGTTTATATAGGATATGGTTACATGTAAAGACAATAAATGTTGTCAATCTCCATGCATTTACAGACGTCATTTATCAGATGTGATATATGCATCTCTGGTGTAGAAATGGATAAACTGTTCATGGATTTATTTATTTATATCACCATTTAGAACGATTAGGAGCACGCAAAACGAATCATGTTAGAAATAGTAAGATATGAATCGAGCATGGTTACCAAGTAATGGTAATGAGTAGAGAGAATATATTCATAAATATACTCCCAACATATTCTTGCGAGTCGTTACGAGATCGCGATATACCACAGGGTGAAAACCGCATGTCTGTGCTATCACGGCTAAATTTAGCAAATAATTACAATGTGGGAATCACGAGTTAATTAACAGCACGTGAATCATTAGTATCAAAAAAGTTCAACAATAGCGGGAGGGGTTTTAATTGTACTTGTACTTAATATAGTGCAGACTTTGTTGGTTCACATACATATATATATATAATTAATGGAATAAAAAGGTATTTTGTTGTCAAATTTGTTCCGGTAATGTAAAAAATAAAATAATTTAATTCAACTTGGTTATTGCTTCGCCCGAATTGGGTTTTATGTTGCTTTGATCTTAAATGTCATTGTCTCCGAACACATTTATGCCTTCGATCTTGATTCTGTAACTTTTAAATAATTATACGTCCCTGGCTTAAACTATAGCTTTGTGTCACATATATTCTATATTTAGACTATCGTGACAATAATTTTGAAATACAATGGTCAGCCGAACTATCATATAATTGTATGTCTTCGTCCCTTTTCAATCACGTTGAAAACACTTCTGATATATCACAATATGAGTGGTGCTAGAAACCTGTATATTATTATCAATGTATACAAGTCTCTGGTGGTGTCGGGGCCAGAGGAAACTCGGGCTAATCATACAATGCACTGTATATCTAACACCTTGGTTAATGACACACACTCGTTTGTGATTCCTTTTATCCGATCGGGTAAATATATTCCTGTGTGAGCCACTTTGACAGTCACTGACACCCCAAACAAACAAAAAGTCGCTGCTTGAGCAGGAAACCCAGGAAACACGTGGTAGTGTGTTTACAATTTGTCATGTGACATAAAACTTTCAACCAATCAGCGCGCTGGATTGAAGTAATCCCAAGTTGTGACGTCACCATACTCAGTGCGCTGTCGAACTTCCGACGTGAGTGACAGAGAGTCAGCTGGAAAGTTTTCAGTTATAAATGAAGATTTAATCCGTACGGTTGAGCAGGGATTCATCGACTGTATATCAGGAATCTATACAAGTATGCCGGAGAATATCTCAAAAACTTTTAAACAGAGAAAAAGTTTCGGTAAGTAACTGTCAATTATTCAACAGGTTGGTGATCTGAGAGTGAGAGGTTCAGGATTTCGAAACTAGGATAAGTTCTTTGTACACGGACAGTCCATAGTTTGATACGATTTACTTGTGTTGAAATCAAGTGTTTTCACTTTAATATGTACCATATAAAGACATACATCAGTTAAAGTATCAACAGTGTCTAACTCGTTTTAAGAGCGAATACATGAATGAAGGGACAGTGTTTACCCCTAATTATAAACATATGCCATGGGCATATTGACAGACGAGGGCTCCACCCTGGTACCAATATCACATATGGAGAAATCAAAAGACAGCTCTAATCGCTGGCAATACTTCTATCCAGAGAACTGAATAACAATAGGCCTATATGTATTGAGCTTTGACATGGTCTATCACTGCGTCTTGTCATATATTTTATTAGTAGTCCAAATAGAATTAGGTTATATTTTAAAGCAAATACATGCCTACTTATATGACAAACAGTGTTGGTTCGAAGTTGTCATGCATGATGATTTTAAGCGATGTATACACAGTACCAGGATATATATAGTGTAATGGTGTGGTTTGTACAGTCATCCGAACTGTTGTAGCAGTATCCAGAGTAATGAGATGATTTTACTGATAGAGTAGTGTACATACATTGGATCGATCTTACCAGTATACATCAGTAGTCTACACCGACTACCTGTGACAGGTGTTGACCTGGGACAGATAAGATAGAGCACCATGTACTGCATATACTGTGACAGGCATCGGTGACTACAATTCATGAAGTGCCATTCAGTTGGAAAATAGACATTTGTTCTTAGGCATTTGAAAATTTTCTCATTTTTATGCAGCATTGATGAAAACTAAACACTGAATATATGTACATGTATATGCAAACACTGACATTAAATATAACAATTAGATACAGTCATCCACACTGTTGTAACAGTATCCAGAGTAATGACGTGATATACTGATAAAGTGATATGGATTGTTGTTCGTGAATTGTACTGTTAAAGTACCAGAGTAATGACGTGATATACTGATAAAGTGATATGGATTGATTTTCGTGAATTGTAGTCACTGATGCGCTGTCACAATATACATATTGGATGTACATGTTTGGTGCAATTTCTTATCTAATATCAATCTTGATTTAAGGGAATATAAACACAAATACAACTAGAGAAGGATCTTTCTAATTGATCCTTGTATCCAATATGGTACTGTGAAACTCCAAAATTATTTTATCCTATTGTTCCATTGATTAATGTTATCAAATTTGCAATATAAATGAAGTCAAGATCTAAATAATACAAATCCCGAGAGACCCTATATTGGAACTAGAGCCAGTGTTATATAACCTAAGCTGCCTTCGAGGTATGATTAGCATTGTATCTGCTGCCCCCTTGCATGTAATCGTAAGAGCCGACTTAATTTGGGGTCTTATCTTTTTTCTTCTTTCTAAAAAACTTTTTTTCTTTCTAATGTCTCCCTTGACACTGCCTCACTTTTGGCCTTTAGTTGAGCATTCTCCCTTGGCCTATGAAGAAGGCATTGTGATCTATCCCTGATCAAAACAGAGTCTTTAAAAAAAGGTAGTTGTTACTAGTACTTCTGATTATAATTAATTAACACGCATCAGTTTGGGAGTGGTACGACTGGTCCACTTGTCAGTATAATGTAACCAGGTGAGGTGTCAGTTGGATGTCTTCGGGAGTATATTCTTCAGTGAGTTAGCACTATAAAGTTAACACCAGTTTGGCAATATCGTAATGAAACAAGTACAAATGCCGCAACCCTATAAAGTCAACACCAGCTTCGCAATATCGCAGGAAACAAGTACAAATACTGCAGCCTTCCAAAACAAATAAACACTACACACATGCTGTCCTTATAATTAAATGACCATAGTGGACTGGTTTATAGAACACTTACCTTAAACAGTACAAAACCAGACCAAACATGGCCATGATATCCCAGCAATACTTCTTCATAAAAGTGTGCAACCTGCATGTGTTCAGTTGGTTTTCACCTTGGCTTTTTGGATGCTAATGATATCATACATATAGGTATATATATTATAGGGGTTTTGGAAAAGTTTAAATACACATGTTATAAATGACATAAAATTAACTTGATTGGTGAAGATTGATTATGGGAATCAGATATATAGTTGCTGTTATAGACAGTGTATGGCGGAGAAAGCAAGTCTGGTCCAGTGTTTAGATACATATTTACGGTATTACATACTATCAACCAACATATCTTAAAGTATCAACAACATACTTCACAATTTTTCTGAGTATTATATATATAGTTAGTAATGTTGCATTTAATATCAGTCTACAGCATAGCCAATAACATGATGGCCCAGCGACCAGGTATGGTACACTTATAATATAGACAGGTGGTGTTATAGACAGGGGGGATTTATAGACAGGTGGTGTTATATAGACAGGTGGTGTTATAGACGGGGGGGGGGGGGTTATATAGACAAGGGGATATTTATAGACTAATGGGGTTATATAGACAAGGGGGTATTTATAGACAGGTGGTGTTATAGACAGGGGGGATTTATAGACACGGGGGATTTATAGACGGGGGGATTTATAGACAGGTGGTGTTATATAGACAAGGGGATATTAAAGACATGTGGTGTTATAGTCTGGTGGTGTTATAGACAGGTGGTGTTATAGTCTGGTGGTGTTATAGACAGGTGGTGTTATAGACAGGTGGTGTTATAGTCTGGTGGTGTTATAGTCTGGTGGTGTTATAGACAGGTGGTGTTATAGACAGGTGGTGTTATATAGACAGGTGGTGTTATATAGACAAGGGGATATTAAAGACATGTGGTGTTATAGTCTGGTGGTGTTATAGACAGGTGGTGTTATAGACAGATGGGTGTTATAGTCAGGTGGTTGGTATAGACAGGTGGTTGTTGTAGACAGGTGGTGTTATAGACAGGTGGTGTTATAGACAGGTGGTGTTATAGTCAGGTGGTGTTATAGACAGGTGGTGTTATAGACAGGTGGTGTTATAGACAGGTGGTGTTATAGTCAGGTGGTGTTAAAGACAGGTGGTGTTATAGACAGGTGGTGTTATATATGTATATATATGTGACTTGCAGTATGATGGCAGGTTGCATTGGCTAACGTACCAGTCATTTTCATGTTACCAGCTAAAATAAGGTCTTGGAATTACTTCAAACCTATTAAGATATTGAAGAGTAATCATGGTCCCAACCCCACAGTCCTAAACCCAAATCACTTATAATGTATGATGATGATCAAATATGGGGGTTGGCCTCTTGGGTTTAATACAGGTCAAGGTGTTTTTAGTTTATTACCTCGATATGTAAATGACAGTTTGTGTTCTTAATTACAGCTGTGAGAAAAGATGAAGTGGCAGGAATCCGATCAAAGTTTCCAACCAAAGTTCCGGTAAGTTTCTATAGACATATGGTATAGTGAATCTTCAAATTAACATGTCAGCTCAAGTAGATACATCGCATGTATATATGTCTTTAGATTTATACAACTTGTAAGTACCTTTACATGTCTATACTGTACCTATGTAATCAACTTCTAATACCGCGTTATGTACCCTTGTAAACATGTCATATACACAGATATGTATTTCTATGTATATGTACAATGTATATGTTTTACGAGCACATTTGTAAAATATACAAAACCTGTTTCTGTGTAAATCACATATTTATATATATACATTTATGTATTGCTTCAGCTACTGTATGTAACTTTTTATAGGCCTGTAAAATTTGACAGGAATACTAAATGTGGTCTGGCATTGTCTGTCTGTCCTGATATGCTCTCTCTCTCTTTGAATTTGATCAGGATATTAGTTGTGTTTTCTTCCGTGGCATTTTGATTAGATTTTTAAAAATTATTGCATTAGGATTTTTTTTTTTTTTTTTTTTTAAATGTAATCTTGTCTGGAGATCTCTTTCAATATGTGATTTAAATTGAACTTATATGCTTTATTATCTTGAGGTGCAGTTCTATTTTCCAGTTTGGCGTTTTGCTTAAAACAATTTTTAAGAGTTATTGCCCTTTGTATTTTTTCCAGTACTTTTTTATTTCCTTGAAACTTAGCTTTTATAGTCATGGTATGTAGCTATATAGTTGTTTTGTTCTTTTAGATTCAACATGTGGTATCGAAATTATAGAAACATTAATATTGCATCTGTTAATTTACATTTCAAATAGTTCACAAATTTTGATACAAGACTGTTATGTCATTTTGACATGGGATGGCTTTGTATTGATACAAGAATCTTTATCTTTTTGACATGGGATGATGTGTATTGATACAAGAATCTGTGTCTTTTTGACATGGGATGACTGTGTATTGATACAAGAATCTTTATCTTTTTGACATGGGATGGCTGTGTATTGATACAAGAATCTTTATCTTTTTGACATGGGATGATGTGTATTGATACAAGAATCTGTGTCTTTTTGACATGGGATGGCTGTGTATTGATACAAGAATCTTTGTCTTTTTGACATGGGATGATGTGTATTGATACAAGAATCTTTATCTTTTTGACATGGGATGACTGTGTATTGATACAAGAATCTTTATCTTTTTGACATGGGATGGCTGTGTATTGATACAAGAATCTGTCTTTTTGACATGGCTGTGTATTTTCTGACCCCTGATACTGGTTAAGATTGAAGCATACAGAGTTTGTGATTTGAAGCTTAATGCTTTATTCATTTTGTCTCTTACAAGTATTTAGTTAACAGAAAGTTTTATGAGCACTTGGATTTATTTAACATACTATTGTGTTTAGCATAGTCCAGAAAGTTTTTTTACTCAAAATGCTGTAATCTACACATGAATACTTGTAGGCTAGAAAAGTGTGTTTTAGATTGACTTGATAGATCTGACATTTAATTATGTTACATTATATAATTACTAAACAATATACACATGTACATCCTCTGTAAATGTCACAAGCAACATTAGCTAGTTCAGTGTACATTCTAAGTACTGACCAGCCGGAGATTTGACATCCATACATTTTCAAATTCTGCTAGATTAAATGTCAAACAAACAGATGGTGGTGATATATGATTATTCATTGGCAAGTTAGGTAAATACCTGGTATTCTTACGCATATAACAGGTACATATATAAATATACCGGGTACACATCTGACGGTCTGAGTGAAGGTGATATTATTGATCCTTTGGTTTAGACTTTCTGCTATGATCTGCTATTTTTCATTCAGTGGTTATTCCCAATTGTACTGAGGGATTGATTAGATAATAATTAAATTATGAAAGTGGTATTTTAGACTACTATTTTATACCTGAAACATCTATAACGAAAATACCTCTTACTTATAATTGAATGATTTGGTGCCCTAATAATGTACAGTTTGCACAGCTAGTTAATACAAATAATTTCCATCATAGTCATACATTTCATCGCCACAGTTGATTAGAAATGACATGCCTTAATTTTTAGCACTTTGTTACCAGGTGATCGTGGAGAAATACCACAAAGAAACCCAGCTCCCACTGTTGGACAAAACTAAGTTCTTAGTTCCACAAGAACTCACTATGTCTCAATTCGCCACAATCATCAGGTAAAGTTTCTTTAAAGATGCTACGTTGTTAATTTGTTAGATTTAAGTTAATTTGTTAGATTTAAGTTAATTTGTTAGATTTAAGTTAAGTTGTTAGGTTTAAGTTAATTTGTTGGGTTTATAAGTTATTTTGTTAGATTTAAGTTCATTTGTTAGATTTAGTTCAATTGTATAAGTTAATTTGTTAGGTTTAAGTTAAGTTGTTGGATTTAAGTTATTAATTAGATTTAAGTTAATTTGTTAGGTTTGAGTTAATTTGTTAGGTTTTAGTTAATTTGTTAGTTTTAAGTATATTTTTTTACCCAATTTGAAGGGTCTACTGAAGTTGAATATCACAAAAGAAGAAGATATTGTACAAAGAATTGTTAGGAATGACTTTATTTTTAAGTGAATTTTTGATACAAAATTTTGTGGACAAATGATCATATCTCAGTAAATACTAACCGAATTTAAGTTCAGTATCAAAAATAAATAAATCTGAAGTCTTTATGATAAAATATTTTCTGTGAATTATCGACTATACATGGTACATGTGTTTTTTTGTCTTTTATTCCAGGAATAGGATGTCACTGAATGCCAATCAAGCGTTTTACCTGATAGTGAACAACAAGAGTATATCAAGCATGTCAATGACCCTGGCCGAGGTATACCGGGATGATAAGGATGAGGATGGATTTTTGTACATGACATATGCATCACAAGAAATGTTTGGTTGATGAAACCCTTTCACGTGTAAATGACATATATCTCATTATTTCACTGGATGGAAGGATTTCTTCTGTATAAAACGTATTGACAAACAGTTTGTTGGTACAGAAACAAAACTTTTGGTTGTTGACAGGAATGTCTGTATGGAATTTACCGATATGATAGAGGATTTCCTTGGATGAAGCAACGTGCCAAAAGTACAGGACTAGATATAGAGAACAGTTAACCTTTGTCAAATAGACATGGGCTTGACTGTGGTGGTGTGCATAATTAAATATAAACATACATCCAGTAATGTGGAGTAATTGTTGGAAGGTTGAATACTGAGTGTGGTATATATGAATGAAAGGTTATTTTGTTTGTATGATTGGATCTGAATGATAACCAAGTAACAATTTACTACGACCATTGACCAATATATTTGTATTGAAATTAAAATGATAGAAAAATTCTACTGTCAAATGTACTAATGTACATTGTATAGCAAATTAAATGTATGAGTTACTGCTCAACTTCACTGTATAAAGGTCTAATTCAGAGTCCGAGTATTTCTCCTTGATAGATACACATGTGCTTGATACTATGATATTGTACCTTGTATGCTGTGTTGATACTGTAAGAAATACTAGTAATATAAACAACAAAAATTACCAGAGACCATGTATCTTATTAGTTAGTGTGAACTAAACCCCGGACAATGTGTTTGTGTAAACTGAACAAAGTCATCAACTATACAAATGATTGTAATGGTGGTCTATTTACAGCTACTGATTATCTGTGTCACTTCAGAGTTAGACTTTGATACTGTCAAAGCTACGAGTGTAACCATGCACTGCATATAGTGTACATTAGACTGCATGAGAACATTGTGACAGTGTACTGAATGATATTGATGTGATGGTCAATTCTGGTCATTGTTCATGGTCACTTGATGTAACAGTGTTGAGAGATGTGATGATCAAGGTGATAACATGAGACTAAGGATATATTCTATCCAGTGTTGATAGTCACTAGATGAGAGCTTGAGGTGAAATGCGAGACTAATTCCTAGTGTTGATACATGGTATTTTGATAATTAAATGTTATATTTTTTGTGTGATCACAAACAGATGAGTTCTGGTTAATGAGTCACAACATTTTGAATTTCTGTACAGGTGTAAAATACTCTGTCAACATTTGTCTACCTGTTTGTCAGATCGTACTGTAATCATTGTGTATAGGAACGAACATTTGTCTACCTGTTTGTCAGATCTTACTGTAATCATTGTGTATAGGAACGAACATTTGTCTACCTGTTTGTCAGATCTTACTGTAATCATTGTGTATAGGAACGAACATTTGTCTACCTGTTTGTCAGATCATACTGTCATCATTGTGTATAGAAACAAAATGAATTGTTACTGTCATCATTGTGTATAGGAACAAAATGAATTGTGACTGTCATCATTTTACACATCCATATGTAAATATATTGCATATGAATTCTGCCATTAATTTCACTTAATCATTTTATACTTTCATGGACATGTATATTTCATCAAAATTTAAATTAAACCTAAACCCTAACTTTATAGTTTTCAATAGATGCTATATTATCAAGATCACATTGTGGTCTTATTGTCTTCACTTTGCTTTCGAGATATTTTGAAGAAGGAAACAAACATAAAAAATGTTTAAAAAACTTTAATTGTTTCCAGAATGAAATGCATATAGACTGGCAGCTACAGTCTGCCATGAACATTGAAATTTTCTGCTGGGCATTTAAGTACAGTTAGTGTTCCATACAGCATAATGTGAACAAAAATTTAAATAATATTTCAAAATTTATACATATTGCTCCATGTAACAGGCACTTCAAAAGTCAAATACTAGTATAGAATACACACAAATACAAGTATAGAATACACACAAATACAAGTATAGAATACACACAAATACAAGTATAGAATACACACAAAATTATTATTTTCAGATATACATACATTGCACAACTGTGTATCCAAAACATTTCCATTTATTAGGTACATGTTATTATATAAATCACATCATGGTGTATTGGAAAAAAGATTTGTAGAGGTTTCATGTAATACCACACGTCACCATGTAATTCTTCCCCTGTTATCATCCTTATATAAGTGCTATGAATACCGTATGTCAAACAAAGAGTGCTATAAATACTGTATGTCAAACAAAGAGTGCTAGAAAGTCTCTCCATCCATCTCCTGTGTTTGTTGGCCGTTCTAGAACATGTAAATGGATCTTATCCTTTGAATTATATTTGATATTTAGATGTTTATTTGTACAGAAAATTACCCTTTTTCTCTTATTAACATGACTATATAGTGCAATAATCAACTTTTTCATCAACTTAAATAAGCTAGGGTATTTATGATTAGCTTGACCTATTGTGATATTACTTTCTTATGCTGCATCGATTGTTTAAAAAATGTTAACAATTTTTAGTTAATAACCCTTTTTATAGCTGATTGCTTTAGTTAATTACATAACTGGTTAGTTATAAAACTTTCTACAGCTGGCTGTTATGGTTAACTACATTACTGGTTAGTTATAAAACTTTCTACTAGTAGGCTGTTATGGTTAACTACTTTACAAGATAGTTATAACACTTTCTACAGCTGGCTGTTATGATTTACTACATTACTGGTTATATATAACACTTTCTATAGTAGGATGTTATGGTTAACTACATTACTGGTTAGTTATAACACTTTCTACAGCTGGATGCTATGGTTAACTATAACTAGTTAGATATAATATATTCTATAGCTGGATGTTATAGTTATCTACATTACTAGTTAGTTATATACTGTCTACAGCTGGCTGTTATGTTTAACTACATTACTAGTTAGTGTTACTACATGTATAGCTGGATGTTATGGTTAACTACATAAATAGTTAGTTATAACACTTTCTATAGCTGGCTGTTGTGATTAACTACATTACTAGTTATAATATATCCTATAGCTGAATGTTATAGTTATCTACATTACTAGTTAGTTATATACTGTCTACAGCTGGATATTATGGTTAACTTCATTACTGGTTAGTTATAACACTTTCTGTAGCTGAATGTTATGGTTAACTACATAAGTGGTTAGTTATAAAACCATCTACTTCTGGATGTTATGTTTAACTATATTACAACTTAACAATTACACTTTCTTCATGTGTACATGCTATAAGGGTAAACGACTTGAACAAAGTATATGATGTACTATGTGTTTATATATTGATGTATTGAACATATTGATATTCCAAACACAAATCACATTGATTGTTGACAGTTGAAGTAGTACAAACATATCTATACCTTTCCAGGGCCACATAGTGACCTTGTTACTTAGGAAACTTTACATTTCCCTGAACAAGATTAAATAGGTATTGATATGTATTGTCTTTGATATATACTCTTTTTAAAATCCTGACAGATTTGATAAAGTCCAGAACTGGACATATGTGGAATGTTCTGTAATGATACTGTTATACACCATTTCTGAGTAATGCTGATCAATTGTATGAGTTGTGTTCTGTGTATGAGGATCTATTATATAGATTAAGATTTGTAATCGTCTATTACATGTCTCCATGTGCTGCAGTCATACATCTTTTAGTATGATTAAAGTGTATTTTTGTAGAGCGAGTCCTGTTTGTTTGTTCTAGTTTTTAGCTCACCTGCTCGAAGCGTCCATTGTCTTTCTCAAAATCCATGAGGCCTAGAGACCTCATATTGGTCATGTCATGCTGGAGTGAAGGGCTACCAAGTTTGTTCAAATGAATGACCTTGACCTTCATACACGGTCACATGGGAACCTTCGAACGACTTCTCAATAACCAAGAGGCACAGGGACTTAATATTATGCCCGAAGCATACTGGGATGAAGGGCTACCAAGTTTGTTCAAATGAATTACCTTGACCTTCATTCAAGGTCACATGGGTTATATAGACTAAAATCTTCAGACAACTACTTCTCAATTAGCAAGTGGCCAAGTGACTTGATATTGGGCTGTAGCATGCTGGGGTGAAGGGCTACAAAGTTTGTTCAAATAAATAACCTTGACCTACATTAAAAGTCACTGGGTCAAATAGGTTTAAATGTTGAAACAATAATTTCTTGATAACCAAGGAGACTGATATTATTGACATGAATGAACCAAGCCTACTCTGATATTTGCTTAAAGTGGTTATCAGCATAGTATCTGCAGAAATGACCTAGATCAACTTCAAAGTTGCTGTAGAGCCAGGTGAGCGATACAGTCCCATTGGGCCTCTTGTATAGAGTGATTTACTGTTACTCACCAAGTTCTAATTACCTATTGTAAATCAGGATTGGAGAATTAAATCCTTCCATTCTCAGAATATTGAAACCGCCAAGAATTTAATGATGTGATTCTGTAATATTCACTTAATGACCTATAGTAAAACAGTTTTATCAACATTTGAAAGGGACATAGTCATGGTGAGGTGGTTGGACTTCTTGAAGTCTGAACATAAAGTTATTATTTATTAAAACCCAATACAACATATCTTTGGTGCTATTGTCAGTCTTGGTATTTTAGATAAAGCTATTGCACTGACCATAAGTGTTTAGTCATTAGTCAAAGATAGACTATGACATAATATATAGAGGATATCTAACAGTGTCTTCAGTAATACCAAATATATTTCACTCGTGGGGCCAGAGACATATATATGTCTCTGGTGGGGCTAATATTTTGATATTTTTCACGAGTGAAAAATATCAAAATATTAGCCCCACGAGTGAAATATATTTGGTTTTACTGAAGACACTGTTAGATATTCTGTTTATTACATTTTTTATCAACAAAAACCCTACCCCGTATGCTAACTAGGACTACAGCGATAATTTGTAAACAAAAAAGTAGTTTCCCCTGTCCAGGTGCTGACATATATGTCGGGCTTTCTGATTGGTAAATTATTTTGGTATTTTCTAATCATTAATTTGATTGGTCAAATCAGCAAAAGTGATATTTTTCACTAGTGAAAAATATCACTTTTATAGAATGAATTATTTTTGATATTTCACTGGTAAAAATGTAATAAATAGATATCTTATGTCTTATCAGTCTTTAATTATTGAGCATGCTAATTATGTATGCACTTATTTAACACACTATACGTAAACCTATGACAATATGACCAGACCTATATCATTACTTAAGCTTTTGATGTGTTCATTGGTACAGAGTATCATACAGAGTCAAGGTTTATGTTTTAAATGATTTAATTTCAAATATTAATCTAATGTGGTGAAAATGGGGAAAAGCACCTGGTATTGAATATTATATGGCATATGATTTTGTCTGTCTTAAATAGTATTGTGATATACTTAAGCAGTGCTTTGCTTTGTACACATTATCGTGACTGTATGCAAGATTTATTTGAAAAAAGAAATTGTGAAGCTCTGATTTGAAAGTGTATGCTTAAACTTTGGAAATATTTTAAGTACAAACATTTGCACGTGGTAATAATTTATGGTTTCGCGAAAATAATGCGACACAAATGAGATGGTCGGGTGGCACTTGCCTTGCACTTGGGCCGCTGTCCCCGATCGTACGTGAACTGGTATAGTCGCCTGCTCGACCACGTGGGTTTTCCTCGGGTACGCTGGTTTCCACAGGGGTTCGGTTTCGGGAGTAAAATATGACATCAGTTAACAACCACAACACTATCAATTAAGAATTCATATTCATTCTGAAACCTTATAAAAATACATCGGCAACCCCGAGTGTTGTGGTTGTTAACTGATGTGGTATGCTATTCAGAATCCAGAAACCGAGACCATGTGCTGGTTTCCTCTCCACTCACACGCTTCAAACGTGATAAATATAAGTTGATAAAACTTGGTTAGTAATTGGTGTAGAATAAGTAATGTTTACATTTAAATGAGATCAAACCCATGTGTGACAAAAACTACTTTCATTTTCGGATGTGAATACCTTTGCCGGGGAACCACCCATACTAGCGGGTTGTCACCGCTGTCCTACTAGGGTACGAGTATACTTAAAGTATCTGTCGTGTTTTCGTAGCCTTGTACGGGTACATGTACGTAACATGTAATGATCAGTTTGGCCGGACCTACATGTACCTCCAAAGAATTCCAACGTTATATATCACAGCGTCAGGTCCCGAACAGGACATGAATCGGCGTTGTCTCGACACAACTGAGGTCAGTACTGCCTAATTTACACGTAGACATGGGAGAGTTTACAAAATTAATCGATTAATTGTATTCTACCTTTTTATTAACATTTAGAATTAATTGAATTACAATATTATGACTTACATAGTAAGAAAAAAAACACCATATTGATTACATCAGGATTCGGAATAAATTTCTAATTTTAGCACCACGTAAGATATTTCATTCGTCAAAACGAAAGAACACATGCACTTCCACAATTGTCAATGTTTGGAGAATAATTGTCAAAAATGGTGATGGTATAATGCATTTCAGACGGAGCCGTTTACCATATGATGTTGTAAAACATGTCGGGGGATTTGTCTGAATTGAACGAAACGAACATCAAGACATGCATAAGGGAGACCGAAATTAAAGAAATTATTTTCAAGGACGAATTGAGGAAGTTAGAACGCCAACAAGAAGAAGACAGTGCTAGATTTGAAGGTGTAAAGTCAAAAATAATTCATCGCAATGACGAATTGAAGAAAGAACATGATAAGATCGCTGACCGCCTTCTCACGTCTTGTAGAGAACACGAGAATGCTAACACCGATAAGTTAGATCAATGGAAAAGGTTCTACGAGCGAAAACAACAAAACTTGAAATCGAAAATTCAACAGCTGAAATCGATATTAAATTCACATGAATTTCAGAATGCAAGAGATATAGTTGGGAATTTAGGAGATTCTGATGAAAATCCTCCAGTTTCTCCGGGTTTGATGACATCAGCAAGATACCTCGACGGCGTAGTTTCCGTGGACATGTTAGAACGCTTACATGGGGACATGTATATAACAGAATACCGACATCACACTGACGGCTACACCCTGATAACTGGGACCAGCACCTCGCAATCATGTGATGTCTCGTTACATAAAGTCAAAAATAAAGTCATTGTCACATCATTTGAACATTCGTCGGAAATATCTTGCATGGCGTTGGCACCAGACAACGAGGCTTGGATAGCATGCACGAAGAAACCTTATACATCACTTCTGAAAGTCAATCAGAAAGGCGTGATATCACAGACGTTACCGATCAAGTGCAACTTTATGGATATATGTCTGTCGCCCACCACCAACAATTTGTGGATCTGTAACTCGAAGGACAAAGCTGCGATGGCCCTGCAAGAGCTTTACTTCAACACTAAGTTGAATACCACAGACACCCCTTATCGGCTCTGTCTTACCAAGGAAGAAACTGTGGTGATGTGTTTCCAAAACAAGATTGAAGAGTTTCGATTGAAGGGGAAATCTGTAAGAATCAACCCAGGGGGAAACAACATCAAACCAATAGGAAGCGTGAAGAATCCAGTTCGGATCAAACAATGTGGAATATCGGGAGACTTCGCCGTATGCGACATGGACGACGTCAGCCAGGGGGGTAAAGGGGTGCCCTCGGTACTTGTCATGGATAGGGGATTTGTAGAGAAGTTTAGATATTACGGTAAAAACATCGACACCAATAGGTGCCCGGGTATTCATAAAAAGACGCGGAATGAATTTGAACCTGTAGATGTTTGCTTTGATAGCCAGGGTCACCTCCTGATTGCTGACAAAGTCACCAGGTCTATTCTACTGGTCAGTAAAGAAGGCGTTTACATCGATACTCTACATTCGGGTGCTGTCCAGCCGAAAGGCATTTCAATGAGGGACGGCTATGTTTGGGTCGGGTACGATAATAAGTCGGTAGAGATACTTACTTACGAGTTGGTTTCTCCTCCACCTCTACCTGAGGTCAATCGTTCCTGGTTTGAAAGTGTTGTTGATTTCTTTCTTGTGGTACGGGAATATTACTCATACGGATAATTATGTTTCAAACATATATTTATCATAAAAGTTTCATTCTTGTTTCGTGTTCACGACGAGTAAACGTGTTATAATATCGGTTTCTGATTATTTTTTTTAGCTTTTCAGTCAGAATTATGATTTCTAGGTTGTAAAGCGGTTTCCGGTTCATTTTGCTTCCGTAAGAATATTTCCGGTTCGTTTTGGCACAGTAAGAATCTTGTTCAAAGTAATCATCGTTTCCGGACGGGTCGTTTTATCTGGTGTAAAAATTATTCTCTTAAGTTAAAGTATCCGAGTTCATTCGTTTTGCGTTAGTAAAAATGTGCTATCCAAGTTATAATAACATTGCATTTCTTTTTCGATTTGCCGAAGTAAGAGTTATGCTGTCCGAGTTTGAAACGTTTCCGGTTCGTTTTGCTGGAGTAAGAATTATGTTCTCGAAGTGAAAAATAATGTCCGTTCTTTTTGTTTTACCTAGTATGATGGTAGTGCTTAGGAAATAGTTCCAATTTCGTTACTTCTTGAGTAACCGTCACTCTACAGACTTGACCATCTACTTTAGTTCGTCCAGACAGAGACTTTAAAGTATCATAACGGTCACACGTACGGCATTTTCATTTCCGGTCCGTTTATAGAGTAAATACGAGGGCTGATTGATATGTTGTGAGTTTCGTATTGAAGGATTTGAATTTTGCCGGACATATTGTATCATTTTTCAACATAACCCCCCTCAGTATCTATATACTTTTGCCAGCGGTGGCACTTTTATATAACTCCTTTTCTTGGCTGTTCAGAAAGTCATCCACTGTATGTATGACGTCATCATTGGATTGAAAGTGGGTGCCTGAAATAGCTGTTTTCAATTTTGGAAATAGTTGAAAGTATGATGAACCGAGATCAGGTGAATAAGGCGGATGCTCAATCAATTTAAAGCCAAAATCGTGAATGGCAGCAATGGCAATGACAGAATTGTGAACAGGAGCATTGAACTGTGGAAATAACACACCTTTAGTGGGCTTTCCGCGGTGTTTAAAATAAATATTTTCCCGTAACTGCTTCAGAAATGAAGCATAGTATGTGCCATTGATTGTTTGTCCCTTTTGGAGATAATACCATCTGCATCCCAGAAAACCGCGCGATATCCAGCTTGTTAAACAAGAGTAGACTAAGGCAATATCCAGCTAGTTAAACAAGAGTAGACTAAAGCGATATCCAGTTTGTTTAACAAGAGTAGACTAAAGCGATATCCAGCTTGTTTAACAATGGTAGACTAAGGCGATATCAACCTTGTTTAACAAGGGTAGACTAAGGCGATATCCAGCTTGTTTAACAAGAGTAGACTAAGGCGATATCCAGCTTGTTAAACAAGGGTAGACTAAGGCGATATCCAACTTGTTTAACAAGGGTAGACTAAGGTGATATCCAGCTTGTTTAACAAGGGTAGACTAAAGCGATATCCAGCTTGTTTAACAAGGGTAGACTAAGGCGATATCCAGCTAGTTAAACAAGAGTAGACTAAGGTGATATCCAGCTTGTTTAACAAGAGTAGACTAAGGCGATATCCAGCTTGTTTAACAAGGGTAGACTAAGGCGATATCCAGCTTGTTTAACAAGGGTAGACTATGGCGATATCCAGCTTGTTTAATAGGGTAGACTAAGGTGATATCCAGCTTGTTTAACAAGAGTAGACTAAGGCGATATCCAGCTTGTTTAACAAGGGTAGACTAAAGCGATATCCAGCTTGTTTAACAAGGGTAGACTAAGGCGATATCCAGCTTGTTTAACAAGGGTAGACTAAGACGATATCCAGCTTGTTTAACAAGGGTAGACTAAGGCAATATCCAGATTGTTTAACAAGAGTAGACTAAGGCGATATCCAGCTTGTTTAACAAGGTTAGACTAAGGCGATATCCAGTTTGTTGAACAAGAGTAGACTAAGGCGATATCCAGATTGTTTAACAAGAGTAGACTAAGGCGATATCCAGTTTGTTGAACAAGAGTAGACTAAGGCAATATCCAGATTGTTTAACAAGAGTAGACTAAGGCGATATCCTGCTTGTTTAACAAGGGTAGACTAAGGCGATATCCAGCTTGTTTAACAAGAGTAGACTAAGGCGATATCCAGTTTGTTGAACAAGAGTAGACTAAGGCGATATCCAGATTGTTTAACAAGGGTAGACTATGGCGATATCCAGCTTGTTTAACAAGAGTAGACTAAGGCAATATCCAGATTGTTTAACAAGGATAGACTAAGGCGATATCCAGCTTGTTTAACAAGAGTAGACTAAGGCGATATCCTGCTTGTTTAACAAGAGTAGACTAAGGCGATATCCAGCTAGTTAAACAGGGTAGACTAAGGCGATATCCAGCTTGTTTAACAAGAGTAGACTAAGGCGATATCCTGCTTGTTTAACAGGGTAGACTAAGGCGATATCCAGCTTGTTTAACAAGAGTAGACTAAGGCGATATCCTGCTTGTTTAACAAGAGTAGACTAAGGCGATATCCAGCTTGTTAAACAAGAGTAGACTAAGGCGATATCCAGCTTGTTTAACAAGAGTAGACTAAGGCGATATCCAGCTTGTTAAACAAGAGTAGACTAAGGCGATATCCAGCTTGTTTAACGAGAGTAGACTAAGACGATATCCAGCTTGTTTAACAAGGGTAGACTAAAGCGATATCCAGCTTGTTTAACAAGGGTAGACTAAGGTGATATCCAGCTTGTTTAACAAGGGTAGACTAAGACGATATCCAGCTTGTTTAACAAGGGTAGACTAAAGCGATATCCAGCTTGTTTAACAAGGGTAGACTAAGACGATATCCAGCTTGTTTAACAAGGGTAGACTAAGACGATATCCAGTTTGTTTAACAAGGGTAGACTAAAGCGATATCCAGTTTGTTAAACAAGAGTAGACTAAGGCGATATCCAGCTTGTTTAACAAGGGTAGACTAAAGCGATATCCAGCTTGTTTAACAAGGGTAGACTAAGACGATATCCAGCTTGTTTAACAAGGGTAGACTAAGACGATATCCAGTTTGTTTAACAAGGGTAGACTAAGACGATATCCAGCTTGTTTAACAAGGGTAGACTAAAGCGATATCCAGCTTGTTTAACAAGGGTAGACTAAAGCGATATCCAGCTTGTTTAACAAGGGTAGACTAAGGCGATATCCAGCTTGTTTAACAAGAGTAGACTAAGGCAATATCCAGCTAGTTAAACAAGAGTAGACTAAAGCGATATCCAGCTTGTTTAACAAGGGTAGACTAAGGCGATATCCAGTTTGTTAAACAAGAGTAGACTAAGGCGATATCCAGCTTGTTTAACAAGGGTAGACTAAAGCGATATCCAGCTAGTTAAACAAGAGTAGACTAAGACGATATCCAGCTTGTTTAACAAGGGTAGACTAAAGCGATATCCAGCTTGTTTAACAAGGGTAGACTAAAGCGATATCCAGCTAGTGAAACAAGAGTAGACTAAAGCGATATCCAGCTTGTTTAACAAGGGTAGACTAAAGCGATATCCAGTTTGTTAAACTAGAGTAGACTAAGGCGATATCCAGTTTGTTTAACAAGGGTAGACTATGGCGATATCCAGCTTGTTAAACTAGAGTAGACTAAGGCGATATCCAGTTTGTTAAACAATGGTAGACTAAGGCGATATCCAGCTTGTTTAACAAGGGTAGACTAAAGCGATATCCAGCTTGTTTAACAAAGGTAGACTAAGGCGATATCAACCTTGTTAAACAAGAGTAGACTAAGGTGATATCCAGCTTGTTAAACAAGAGTAGACTATGGCGATATCCAGCTTGTTAAACGAGAGTAGACTAAGGCGATATCCAGCTTGTTTAACAAGGGTAGACTAAGGTGATATCCAGCTTGTTAAACAAAGGTAGACTAAGGCGATATCCAGCTTGTTAAACGAGAGTAGACTAAGGCGATATCCAGCTTGTTTAACAAGGGTAGACTAAAGCGATATCAACCTTGTTAAACAAGAGTAGACTAAGGCGATATCCTGCTTGTTTAACAAGGGTAGACTAAGGCGATATCCAGCTTGTTTAACAAGGGTAGACTAAGGCGATATCCAGCTTGTTTAACAAGGGTAGACTAAGGCGATATCCAGCTTGTTTAACAAGGGTAGACTAAGGCGATATCCAGCTTGTTTAACAAGGGTAGACTAAGGCGATATCAACCTTGTTTAACAAGAGTAGACTAAGGCGACATCCAGCTTGTTAAACTAGAGTAGACTAAGGCGATATCCAGTTTGTTAAACAATGGTAGACTAAGGCGATATCCAGCTTGTTTAACAAGGGTAGACTAAGGCGATATCCAGCTTGTTTAACAAGGGTAGACTAAGGCGATATCCTGCTTGTTTAACAAGAATAGACTAAGGCGACATCCAGCTTGTTTAACAAGAGTAGACTAAGGCAATATCCAGATTGTTTAACAAGGTTAGACTAAGGCGATATCCAGTTTGTTGAACAAGAGTAGACTAAGGCGATATCCAGATTGTTTAACAAGAGTAGACTAAGGCGATATCCAGTTTGTTGAACAAGAGTAGACTAAGGCAATATCCAGATTGTTTAACAAGAGTAGACTAAGGCGATATCCTGCTTGTTTAACAAGGGTAGACTAAGGCGATATCCAGCTTGTTTAACAAGAGTAGACTAAGGCGATATCCAGTTTGTTGAACAAGAGTAGACTAAGGCGATATCCAGATTGTTTAACAAGGGTAGACTATGGCGATATCCAGCTTGTTTAACAAGAGTAGACTAAGGCAATATCCAGATTGTTTAACAAGGGTAGACTAAGGCGATATCCTGCTTGTTTAACAAGGATAGACTAAGGCGATATGCAGCTTGTTTAACAAGGGTAGACTAAGGCGATATCCAGCTTGTTTAACAAGAGTAGACTAAGGCGATATCCTGCTTGTTTAACAGGGCAGACTAAGGTGATATCCAGCTTGTTTAACAAGAGTAGACTAAGGCGATATCAACCTTGTTTAACAAGAGTAGACTAAGGCGATATCCTGCTTGTTTAACAGGGTAGACTAAGGCGATATCCAGCTTGTTTAACGAGAGTAGACTAAGGTGATATCCAGCTTGTTTAACAAGAGTAGACTAAGGCGATATGCAGCTTGTTTAACAAGAGTAGACTAAGGCGATATCCAGCTTGTTTAACAAGAGTAGACTAAGGCGATATCCAGCTTGTTTAACAAGAGTAGACTAAGGCGATATCCAGCTTGTTTAACAAGGATAGACTAAGGCGATATCCAGCTTGTTTAACTAGAGTAGACTAAGGCGATATCCAGCTTGTTTAACAAGGATAGACTAAGGCGATATCCAGCTTGTTTAACAAGAGTAGACTAAGGTGATATCCAGCTTGTTTAACAGGGTAGACTAAGGCGATATCCAGCTTGTTGAACAAGAGTAGACTAAGGCAATATCCAGATTGTTTAACAAGAGTAGACTAAGGCGATATCCAGTTTGTTGAACAAGAGTAGACTAAGGCAATATCCAGATTGTTTAACAAGAGTAGACTAAGGCGATATCCTGCTTGTTTAACAAGGGTAGACTAAGGCGATATCCAGCTTGTTTAACAAGAGTAGACTAAGGCGATATCCAGTTTGTTGAACAAGAGTAGACTAAGGCGATATCCAGATTGTTTAACAAGGGTAGACTATGGCGATATCCAGCTTGTTTAACAAGAGTAGACTAAGGCAATATCCAGATTGTTTAACAAGGGTAGACTAAGGCGATATCCAGCTTGTTTAACAGGGTAGACTAAGGCGATATCCAGCTTGTTTAACAAGAGTAGACTAAGGCGATATCCTGCTTGTTTAACAATGGTAGACTAAGGCAATATCCAGATTGTTTAACAAGAGTAGACTAAGGCGATATCCAGCTTGTTTAACAAGAGTAAACTAAGGCGATATCCTGCTTGTTTAACAAGAGTAGACTAAGGCGATATCCAGCTTGTTTAACAAGAGTAAACTAAGGCGATATCCTGCTTGTTTAACAAGAGTAGACTAAGGCGATATCCAGCTTGTTTAACAGGGTAGACTAAGGCGATATCCAGCTTGTTTAACAGGGTAGACTAAGGCGATATCCAGCTTGTTTAACAAGAGTAGACTAAGGCGATATCCAGCTTGTTTAACAAGAATAGACTAAGGTGATATCCAGCTTGTTTAACGAGAGTAGACTAAGGTGATATCCAGCTTGTTTAACAAGGGTAGACTAAGGCGATATCCAGCTTGTTTAACAAGGGTAGACTAAGGCGATATCCAGCTTGTTTAACAAGAGTAGACTAAGGCGATATCCAGCTTGTTTAACAAGAGTAGACTAAGGCGATATCCAGCTTGTTTAACAAGAGTAGACTAAGGCGATATCCTGCTTTTTTAACAAGGATAGACTAAGGCGATATCCAATATACGAGTATATAATATGTTTTTGGCTTTGTGTGATGGTAGAACTTCATTTTCATGCAAAGTGCAAATACATTCTGTGAATAAAATACACATCTACAATTTTGATTGATATATCTGCACTTCCTAATTGATGTTCATGTTAAGAAGGCATTCAGTTTCAGTCACATTGTTGGAATACGTATTTTTTTAAGGCAATACGTGGAAATGACAGGTGGATCCGTTTTTCTCAAGAGTAGCTGAACCGACTGCACACTGTCGCCACTTCAGTAAAGACCTATCAGTTTGATTACGATCTTACGCTTCGCTGGCAATGTGTCTGATGAAGGAGAAAGTAAAGTTATCATCTACCAGTTGTGATATTATACTAGTAGTGTAGTCACCGAACCGTCACGGTTTTATTATCTACCAGTTGTTATATTATACTAGTAGTGTAGTCACCGAACCGTCACGGTTTTATAATCTACCAGTTGTTATATTATACTAGTAGTGTAGTCACCGAACCGTCACGGTTTTATTATCTACCAGTTGTTATATACTAGTAGTGTAGTCACCGAACCGTCACGGTTTTATTATCTACCAGTTGTTATATACTAGTAGTGTAGTCACCGAACTGTCACGGTTTTATTGTCTACCAGTTGTTATATACTAGTAGTGTAGTCACCGAACTGTCACGGTTTTATTATCTACCAGTTGTTATATACTAGTAGTGTAGTCACCGAACTGTCACGGTTTTATTGTCTACCAGTTGTTATATACTAGTAGTGTAGTCACCGAACTGTCACGGTTTTATTGTCTACCAGTTGTTATATACTAGTAGTGTAGTCACCGAACCGTCACGGTTTTATTGTCTACCAGTTGTTATATACTAGTAGTGTAGTCACCGAACCGTCACGGTTTTATTATCTACCAGTTGTTATATACTAGTAGTGTAGTCACCGAACTGTCACGGTTTTATTATCTACCAGTTGTTATATACTAGTAGTGTAGTCACCGAACCGTCACGGTTTTATTATCTACCAGTTGTTATATACTAGTAGTGTAGTCACCGAACTGTCACGGTTTTATTATCTACCAGTTGTTATATACTAGTAGTGTAGTCACCGAACTGTCACGGTTTTATTATCTACCAGTTGTTATATACTAGTAGTGTAGTCACCGAACCGTCACGGTTTTATTATCTACCAGTTGCTATATACTAGTAGTGCAGTCACCGAACCGTCACGGTTTTATTATCTACCAGTTGCTATATACTAGTAGTGCAGTCACCGAACCGTCACGGTTTTATTATCTACCAGTTGTGATATATTTAAGTTTATCCGTATTTATACTTACCAAAATGAAGAACTTTACCATTAACTTTCATAAATGATATGCTGTAGATTTTTTCATTAACATTTTGAAACGTTTAACTTTTGATGATTATATTTTTACTTGTGTTTTGGACCAATTTTGTATTTTATCTACAATATTTTTACCGACATTGGGGGTATCTATTATTTTACATTGTGCAGCTCTATGCCCTACGGTGGCTGATTTGTGCCATTTCGTTATTTCGTCTTTTCGCCCCGAAAAACGAAATAACGAAATGGCACAAATCAGCCACCGTAATGCCCTCAATATATTAACATCAGTAACCGATTCTCACATTCCTGTTTGGAAGTTCATTTCCGTTGCCAGACGCCCTGCTTGTAGGGTGTAAGAATATTACTTACTGCCTACATTGTAGGATCATGAAAGGCGACTATTGGGATATTGTGTTTTCTTCTTCTTTTTCCTATATACTATTCTCTTATTCCTGGTGTCTGCCTATAACCTTTGACCTTCAGTTGTTAGTAAGCCTGGCCGAGACATACCTTTTTCTAAAATGGTAGTTTCTACGCCTGCTTCACGTTCTGCATTTCAGGAGTGGGATAATTGCTTCACCTATTGTCAGTATATTGTGACCGGGTGGAGTGTCCTGCTGGGTGTCTTCGGCAGTGCTTCAGTGAGGTAGCACTATACGGTCGAAATCAGTTCCTCTCTATCACAAGGAGACATACACTTTCTGCATAATACGGAGCCCCAAAGGGGAGATGGCAAAACATTTACTAATCCCGAGTGTACAGGAATTACCAATCCATTCGCACTGCGCACGACTTAAAAGTAATATGTTAGGTTTCACATTATTTGATATGAGTTTACCATTATTATATGATATGATGTCATTACTATATAAATTGACTTCTAGAATAT
The DNA here is from genome assembly GCF_902652985.1 of Pecten maximus. Classification (NCBI taxonomy): domain Eukaryota; kingdom Metazoa; phylum Mollusca; class Bivalvia; order Pectinida; family Pectinidae; genus Pecten; species Pecten maximus. Next base: position 42,831,347 of record NC_047017.1, read on the forward strand.
ATTATTTGTTATCAGCAAGATTACACGGATTGGTAACTCGTGTCCACGGATTATAAGTCTGCGCACAGATTGGCAACTCGTGTCCACGGATTACGAAGTCTACACACGGATATGTAACTTGTGTGTACGGATAATTAAGTCTGCGCACGGATTTGCAACGCATGTGTACGGATTACTAAGTCAGTGCACGGATTGGTACGTCGCGCGCACGGATTAGTTAATGTGATACCGTGTTCCCTCAAGGGCTCCGTGATGCCATTATATATAATCTTAATAATAAACTTATATAAAGACTACTGTTGTGTTCTTTTTTTAAATAGCAGTCTCTTTATTCTGTGAATGCATCCATGACATAAATTTATATAAGGCTCTGCATTTATAACGACTGTAAACACCATAGCCATGTAGACTGATACCTGATTTACGTTCCTTACATTTGTCTTACGTTTTTTAACATTGCCGATTTCAGAATTACTCACATCAGTATGTTTCTAGTACACACAGTTGTCTCTCGGCATATTACAACGCGAGACTAATGTACGTAGGTACTTACGTATTACTGATATTATCATTGATGTCTATTTATATATATCCGTTCTGGCACAATGTCGGTTACCTTCATTTAGACACATTTCATACCGACATAGTGGTTTAGAAAACCTGGGAAAAGGGGTTTATAGTGATGTTATCAAACACTAGTTACTTCCAGATACTAATCATGCTATGGGTTATGGGGATTATGAAGTATGTCATGCATCATTCAATTGCCTACGAAATATGCAAGTCCCGCAATTCAGTGTGGCGTTTGTCCTGTACGTAATAAAACGGTCAACCTGTTTGGAGTTTATACTGTAACTCATTTAATTACTTGCTAAATAATACGCGCCATAAAATACACAACATACCATTATTCAGAAGTTTCAGACAAAGACCTTTATTCCGAGTACGGTAGATAATCTACCAGTCGTTTACCCGGAGTTCACGGTCAACGATCTAGACATCTTATCGACAGTAAACAAAGTCTACATATATATACATGGTGATTCATACAGGCACACGGGTTTTTAAGTAAAACATTTGTTTTTTTGTAACGTAAAATTAACGTAAATGTACATACATATCTCATTATTCACATTTAAATATGTATGTTATGATATGGAAACAAGCTATATATAATAGGCATTAACTTTGTGACGAAGAGAAAGTTTAAGTCATTTCTTCTAAACCTGTTTTATTATGTTAGGGCTTTCCACACCAGGAACAATTCCGGGCACAGCTTCATCGATATCCCTGAAGAAAATTCATTAATTTATTATTTTTCGATAGAAAAGCATTACAGAATGTTCCTTAACTATAAGATATTCTCCCTAAATCCAATAACTTTTTTCGTAATGGCAAATGTTAGTTTAGGAACATCGATGGAATCGGGAGCAGAGCTTTTCAACTTTTACATATATCAAATGTTCACATATGAAATAATATGCTGACTGATTCAACACTGAGCTGACTATGTCGGAGAGGTAACAGCTTCATTGTAATTACTATCGTATTCAATATCATTACAGCAACGACTGTCGTTCGATATAACTGAACCTTATATGCAATACTAAGTATGTAAGTAGTGCACGATCGCACGACACCAATCGGTGATATTATAAAGTGTACACTCCTGTTGTACAAGGTCACGAAACCTTGACCAGAAGGTCAGTGTACAGACGTCCAAGTTCATTCTCCAATTAATGTGTTGACTGTAGACAGACGATGGTCACCTTACATGTGTATTGGGTACTGGCACTGACCGCCTAACCACAGATAACATGATAATAGTGCACACCGTATCATGTACAAACAGGGTGGTGACATGATTGTTAGATAACAAGTATTTAAGGCTAGGAGTATACTCCCATCATAGACATGTGCTCATAAAATACAAGATACAATACGTTGCACTTAGAGTCGTGTTTTCTATGTACAACCTGTCTTACACGACACCTTGATATAATGTACATGTAGCTTTCATTTTTCACATACATGCCCAGACGAGGCTAATACCAGTATGGTAATAAAATCTAACAAATACCCATTATATAGATTAAAACCATCATGGGTGGCATTAGCCTGAGTTTCTCGGGCTAGTGTGGCATGCACTATTAAATTCTGAAGATTGAATGGTGGCAAGCATATTTTGGTGAATTTGAAATTGACCCTGACACAAAAGAAACGAGAAGAGATATATTGTAAGTGTGAAGACACAACGGTGATGTTGGGATATCTATGTAATGTCTTACCAGAGGCAATGTTCTCTAGAGAGTATATTTACATGCGGATGATATCTCCCGTCGGGTGACCTTCACACTTGTGTAGGTGGGCGGGACCGATCAGCTGTTACAGACGATATTGTACGTCAATATCATATCTGTGACGACAGCATTAACGATTTTAGTTATAATAACAGACGATCACAACTTGTTATCAACTCTACAGACTGATGGACAGTAGGCGTATGGCCATAATTAAAATAAAAACTTGACCGACTCTGGAGTAACAGGCGTATATCGTATGGGATGTGGTTACCATAGGGCGAGGCAGTGACGTGTAGTGGTCTGTATGTCCCTAGTTGAGGTCCGAATATTTTGTGGTGGGGATGGATAATAGCGGTGTGTATGGGGTGGGGATGGATACTAGCGGCGTGTATAGGGATGAGGATGGATATTAAGCGGCGTGTATGGGGTGGGGATGGATATTAGCGGCGTGTATGGGATGAGGATGGATATTAAGCGGCGTGTATGGGGTGGGGATGGATATTAGCGGCGTGTATGGGGTGGGGATGGATATTAGCGGCGTGTATGGGGTGGGGATGGATAATAGCGGAGTGTATGGGGTGGGGATGGATAATAGCGGCGTGTATGGGGTGGGGATGGATATTAGCGGCGTGTATGGGGTGGGGATGGATATTGAGCGGCGTGTATAGGGTGGGGATGGATAATAGCGGCGTGTATGGGGTGGGGTGGATAATAGCGGCGTGTATGGGGTGGGGATGGATAATGGCGGCGTGTATGGGGTGGGAATGGATAATAGCGTCGTGTATGGGGTGGGGATGGATAATAGCGGCGTGTATGGGGTGGGGATGGATAATAGCGGAGTGTATGGGGTGGGGATGGATAATAGCGGAGTGTATGGGGTGGGGATGGATAATAGCGGCGTGTATGGGGTGGGGATGGATAATAGCGGAGTGTATGGGTGGGGATGGGTATTAGCGGCGGGTATGGGGTGGGATGGATATTAGCGGAGTGTATGGGGTGGGGATGGATAATAGCGGCGTGTATGTGGTGGAGATGGATAATAGCGGCGTGTATGGGGTGGGGCGGAGTACGTCTCCACACAGTTTTATACTGGGGGTACGTTTGGCTGGCAAATCGATGTTAGGGGTTTTAAGTAGCACAAACACCAGACTCTGCTAAAACTAATGATAAATCACAATCTTAAAGTATTGGCATCTGTTTAGAACACGTGTAAATATAATGAATCGTGATCAGTGGCCTACATACATGTGTATGATTCTCGTTTAGACCTCTGATGAAATCTATCCAATAACACTGATACACCGACAAGGAATTATATAAGCCCACAAGTTATGTTCGTCAGATTTAGGACTTGCATTACTTTGCCTTAAATATGGTGTACATTCTAAAACTAAAACGGTGTGAGTTAATTTTGCGAACAGTCGCCTCTCTGTGTCAGATTTACAGATAACTAGAACGCAGAAATGTCTACAGGTGTGTGTCCTCTCATTAGACAGACATATATTAAACTAGAAACATACAAATCACTCCCTTATACATGGTTCTGATTAAACACACGTACACTCACGGAGAAAATAAACAAGTGTCATCTTGGACGGGGGAGGACACTGATCAGGAACAACATGCTTTCTATTATCCAGGTTCTAAATCTTAACAAGGAGACACCAGCATGATGACGTACGTTACTGTGTATTAATTAACAACAAAATACGTCATATCTAGTATAGGTCTATATAGGTAATAAATACGTAATATCTAGTATAGGTCTATATAGGTAATAAACACGTAATATCTAGTATAGGTCTATAGATGTAATAAATATGTAATATCTAGTATAGGTCTGTATATGTAATAATAAAATACGTAATATCTAGTATAGGTCTGTATATGTAATAAATATGTAATATCTAGTATAGGTCTATATATGTAATAATAAAATACGTAATATCTAGTACAGGTCTGTAGATGTAATAAATACGTAATATCTAATATAGGTCTTTAGATGTAATAATAAAATATGTAATATCTAGTATAGGTCTGTATATGTAATAACTATGTAATAAATATGTAATATCTTGTATAGGTCTATATATGTAATAATAAAATACGTAATATCTAGTATAGGTCTGTATAGGTAATAAATACGTAATATCTAATATAGGTCTTTAGATGTAATAATAAAATATGTAATATCTAGTATAGGTCTGTATATGTAATAAATATGTAATAAATATGTAATATCTTGTATAGGTCTATATATGTAATAATAAAATACGTAATATCTAGTATAGGTCTGTATAGGTAATAAATACGTAATATCTAATATAGGTCTTTAGATGTAATAATAAAATACGTAATATCTAGTATAGGTCTATAGCTGTAATAAATATGTAATATCTAGTATAGGTATATAGATGTAATATCTAGTATAGGTCTATAGATGTATTATCTAGTATAGGTCTATATATGTAATAATAAAATACGTAATATCTAGTATAGGTATATAGATGTAATATCTAGTATAGGTATATAGATGTAATATCTAGTATAGGTCTATAGATGTATTATCTAGTATAGGTATATATATGTAATAATAAAATACGTAATATCTAGTATAGGTATATAGATGTAATAAATAGGTCATATCTAGTATAGGTCTATAGATGTAATAAATAGGTCATATCTAGTATAGGTCTATAGATGTAATAAATAGGTCATATCTAGTATAGGTCTATAGATGTAATAAACACGTAATATCTAGTATAGGTATATAGATGTAATATCTAGTATAGGTCTATAGATGTAATATCTAGTATAGGTCTATACAATGTAGATGTAATATCTAGTATAGGTATATAGATGTATTATCTAGTATAGGTCTATACAATGTAGATGTAATATCTAGTATAGGTATATAGATGTATTATCTAGTATAGGTCTATATATGTAATAATAAAATACGTAATATCTAGTATAGGTATATAGATGTAATAAATACGTAATATCTAGTATAGGTCTGTAGATGTAATAACACAATACGTAATATCTAGTATAGGTCTGTAGATGTAATAACACAATACGTAATATCTAGTATAGGTCTGTATATGTAATAATAAAATACGTAATATCTAGTATAGGTCTGTAGATGTAATAACAAAATACGTAATATCTAGTATAGGTCTGTAGATGTAATAACAAAATACGTAATATCTAGTATAGGTCTGTATATGTAATAATAAAATACGTAATATCTAGTATAGGTCTGTAGATGTAATAACAAAATACGTAATATCTAGTATAGGTCTGTAGATGTAATAACAAAATACGTAATATCTAGTATAGGTCTGTATATGTAATAATAAAATATGTAATATCTAGTATAGGTCTGTATATGTAATAATAAATATGTAATATCTAGTATAGGTCTGTATATGTAATAATAAAATACGTAATATCTAGTATAGGTCTGTATATGTAATAATAAAATACGTCATATCTAGTATAGGTATATATAGGTAATAAACACGTAATATCTAGTATAGGTCTATATATGTAATAATAAAATACGTAATATCTAGTATAGGTCTGTATATGTAATAATAAAATACGTCATATCTAGTATAGGTCTGTATATGTAATAATAAAATACGTCATATCTAGTATAGGTATATATAGGTAATAAACACGTAATATCTAGTATAGGTCTATAGATGTAATAAATATGTAATATCTAGTATAGGTCTGTATATGTAATAAATATGTAATATCTAGTATAGGTCTATAGATGTTATAAATACGTAATATCTAGTATAGGTCTGTTGATGTAATAACAAAATATGTAATATCTAGTATAGGTCTATATAGAAATTCCCTTCTGAGAAAAATTCTAGGAAAATGTTATTACTGTGTTGTTTTCCTTGCATACTCATTGACTTGCATTATCACCGCCTGTGGCTTAATTAGACATGGCACAAGGGAGACAACTCTTTCAACTAACCACGAAAACACTACAGGGATTGGCATCTTCAATAGAGCCAAAACAAATTAAACTGCACCATACAATTGTTTCGTTCTCAGGACTGGTCACTGGTGCTATGGGCCTAAAGTGATCATAGGAAGCGATTAAAAAAAAACTCGAAATATGTCAAAAGAATGAAGAGATCACCAGATTCATTTCTCAATTTTATTTGTCATTATACATTATACATATATCAAAAATATTACAATCACACTCCCTTGTCCTTAGTCAGAATTAAACATATTCATTCCCAGTCAAAACTTAATACCGCATATAACTCCAATATCGTTTCGCAATTTAACACAGATGACAATAGTTTTGGGTACCTAGCATATAAATCAGCTGTTGGTTCACAATTTAGCACAGATGACAATAGTTGTAGGTACCTAGCATATAAATCCCATTTCAGTTCACAATCTACCACAGATGACAATAGTTGTAGCCATTTAGTTGAGTTTCTTTAGCTATACATTTTTCCAGATAATTAATTTCTAGAATAACTTATCAATGTATTGGAACAAACAAGTCCTGTATAGAAGAATAAGGATTTACTGGTACAGAACAGCAATGTCACTATATCAGAGGAATACAGAACAGCAATGTCACTATATCAGAGGAATACAGAACGACAATGTCACTATATCAGAGGAATACAGAACAGCAATGTCACTATATCAGAGGAATACAGAACGACAATGTCACTATATCAGAGGACGACTGACATCATAATGAAATAGCTAGTACAGCTGATATTAAACTGTTTAAAAACACTTTTTTTTGTTATGGGTTCTTCACATTGAAAAATAAAGTTAGATTGAACATAACTCTTTTCTGAGAGTGATCCTTAGGGAAGATTCCAATTGTTACATAGACCTGGTACAGAATCATAAGATATTAATATTCCATGTTTCTATCCAATTATTAATGCTGGACGGAATGTACAGTAATATTGTATTGTATACTCGGTTATAATACAAAACCTGTGAGTATTTCTACTGAACTCATACTTCTACAAGATGTTCTCTGTAGCTATTCAATTGTTTAGTGCTGGACGGAATGTACAGTCAAACATTACCATATATAAATGTACATGTATATACTACATGAATCTTTCCCTGTTCATTATAAAACAGACAATGACCCTTATAGAAAAACAACTACATACAATACAATGTACATATCTAACTCTTATAATGTGTAAATGATGTCATAGTTTAGTTATTGTATAAGATAAATAGAAAAGTACAAAAACAAAATGTTCTTTTTTACCTAAAATAAATAAATTTCAGATCTAGATGCATCCAAATTACTACAAAGAAGCAAGATTTTAATGTAATATACATTGTTACAATAGTCTGCTACACAGGTTTCTATCACAGAGTGTCCGTCATCTCAAACTCAGACTGTTTCTCACTGTCGTCTTCCATGTCTCCGAGAGCAGGCATGCGTACAGACATTTTCAGTGTGCCAGTCGTGGCGAGTTGTCGTAGTTCTGACTCATCTAGAGAATCAGTAGCGGCTAAACTTTCCTCCATAGAATACGTCAACCCCAGTGACTTTCCTTTGTTTATTTGGCGTGTTACATATGAATCTGTGGAGTCTCTTGTTCCATTCTTGCCAAGACTCTGTGACATAGCACTTGATTGGTCGTAACTTTGAGACAAGCGTCCTGATTGGCTAAAGCTTTGAGACATGCCACCAGATTGGCCGAATTCGCCTGACCTGCTCTGTGTGAGGTAACCAGACTTGATGAGTTCGTCCATGTTCATTTGGTCTGGTGTGAAGGTCCTGGTGCCCTGGTCACTCATTGTAGCCCCTCCATCCAAACCTGTACACAATACTAGATATAAACACAATATTCCATTGTACCCCCTCCATCCAAACCTGTACACAATACTAGATATAAACACAATATTCCATTGTACCCCCTCCATCCAAACCTGTACACAATACTAGATATAAACACAATATTCCAGTGTAGCCCCTCCATCCAAACCTGTACACAATACCAGATATAACACAATATTCCATTGTAGCCCCTCCATCCAAACCTGTACACAATACCACAGATATAAACACAATATTCCATTGTACCCCCTCCATCCAAACCTGTACACAATACCAGATATAACACAATGTTCCATTGTAGCCCCTCCATCCAAACCTGTACACAATACCACAGTTATAAACACAATATTCCATTGTAGCCCCTCAATCCAAACCTGTACACAATACCATAGATATAAACACAATATTCCATTGTACCCCCTCAATCCAAACCTGTACACAATACCATAGATATATACACAATATTCCATTGTAGCCCCTCAATCCAAACCTGTACACAATACCACAGATATAAACATGATATTCCATTGTAGCCCCTCCATTCAAACCTGTACACAATACCACAGATATAAACATGATATTCCATTGTAGCCCCTCCATTCAAACCTGTACACAATATATAAACACAATATTCCATTGTACCCCCTCAATCCAAACCTGTACACAATACCATAGATATAAACACAATATTCCATTGTAGCCCCTCAATCCAAACCTGTACACAATACCATAGATATATACACAATATTCCATTGTAGCCCCTCAATCCAAACCTGTACACAATACCACAGATATAAATACAATATTCCATTGTAGCCCCTCAATCCAAACCTGTACACAATACCACGGATATGAATACAATATTCCATTGTAGCCCCTCCATTCAAACCTGTACACAATACCACGGATATAAATACAATATTCCATTGTAGCCCCTCCATTCAAACCTGTACACAATACCACGGATATAAACATGATATTCCATTGTAGCCCCTCCATTCAAACCTGTACACAATACCACGGATATAAACATGATATTCCATTGTAGCCCCTCCATTCAAACCTGTACACAATACCACGGATATAAACACAATATTCCATTGTACCCCCTCCATCCAAACCTGTACACAATACCACGGATATAAATACAATATTCCAGTGTAGCCCCTCCTTTCAAACCTGTACACAATACCACGGATATAAACATGATATTCCATTGTAGCCCCTCCATCCAAACCTGTACACAATACCATAGATATATACACAATATTCCATTGTAGCCCCTCCATCCAAACCTGTACACAATACCACAGATATAAACACAATGTTCCATTGTAGCCCCTCCATCCAAACCTGTACACAATACCACAGGTATATACACAATATTCCATTGTAGCCCCTCCATCCAAACCTGTACACAATACCACAGATATAAACACAATGTTCCATTGTAGCCCCTCCATCCAAACCTGTACACAATACCACAGGTATATACACAATATTCTATTGTAGCCCCTCCATCCAAACCTGTACACAATACCATAGATATAAACACAATAGTCCATGGTAGCCCCTCCATCCAAACCTGTACACAATACCATAGATATAAATACAATATTCCATTGTAGCCCCTCCATCCAAACCTGTACACAATACCATAGATATAAACACAATATTCCATTGTAACCCCTCCATCCAAACCTGTACACAATACCATAGATATAAACACAATGTTCCATTGTAGCCCCTCAATCCAAACCTGTACACAATACCATAGATATAAATACAATATTCCATTGTAGCCCCTCCATCCAAACCTGTACACAATACCACAGATATCAACACAATATTCCATTGTAGCCCCTCCATCCAAACCTGTACACTATACCAGATATAACACAATATTCCATTGTAGCCCCTCCATCCAAACCTGTACACAATACCACAGATATCAACACAATATTCCATTGTAGCCCCTCCATCCAAACCTGTACACTATACCAGATATCAACACAATATTCCATTGTAGCCCCTCCATCCAAACCTGTACACTATACCAGATATAAACACAATATTCCATTGTACCCCCTCAATCCAAACCTGTACACAATACCATAGATATAAACACAATGTTCCATTGTAGCCCCTCCATCCAAACCTGTACACTATACCAGATATAACACAATATTCCATTGTAGCCCCTCCATCCAAACCTGTACACTATACCAGATATAACACAATATTCCATTGTAGCCCCTCCATCCAAACCTGTACACTATACCAGATATAACACAATATTCCATTGTAGCCCCTCCATCCAAACCTGTACACTATACCAGATATAACACAATATTCCATTGTAGCCCCTCCATCCAAACCTGTACATTATACCACAAATATAAACACAGTATTCCATTGTACCCCCTCCATCCAAACCTGTACACAATACCAGATATAAACACAATATCCCATTGTAGCCCCTCCATCCAAACCTGTACATTATACCACAGATATAAACACAATATTCCATTGTAGCCCCTCCATCCAAACCTGTACACAATACCACAGATATAAACACAATATTCCATTGTAGCCCCTCCATCCAAACCTGTACACAATACCATAGATATAAACACAATATTCCATTGTAACCCCTCCATCCAAACCTGTACACAATACCATAGATATAAACACAATGTTCCATTGTAGCCCCTCAATCCAAACCTGTACACAATACCATAGATATAAATACAATATCCCATTGTAGCCCCTCCATCCAAACCTGTACACAATACCACAGATATCAACACAATATTCCATTGTAGCCCCTCCATCCAAACCTGTACACTATACCAGATATAACACAATATTCCATTGTAGCCCCTCCATCCAAACCTGTACACAATACCACAGATATCAACACAATATTCCATTGTAGCCCCTCCATCCAAACCTGTACACTATACCAGATATCAACACAATATTCCATTGTAGCCCCTCCATCCAAACCTGTACACTATACCAGATATAAACACAATATTCCATTGTACCCCCTCAATCCAAACCTGTACACAATACCATAGATATAAACACAATGTTCCATTGTAGCCCCTCCATCCAAACCTGTACACTATACCAGATATAACACAATATTCCATTGTAGCCCCTCCATCCAAACCTGTACACTATACCAGATATAACACAATATTCCATTGTAGCCCCTCCATCCAAACCTGTACACTATACCAGATATAACACAATATTCCATTGTAGCCCCTCCATCCAAACCTGTACACTATACCAGATATAACACAATATTCCATTGTAGCCCCTCCATCCAAACCTGTACATTATACCACAAATATAAACACAGTATTCCATTGTACCCCCTCCATCCAAACCTGTACACAATACCAGATATAAACACAATATCCCATTGTAGCCCCTCCATCCAAACCTGTACATTATACCACAGATATAAACACAATATTCCATTGTAGCCCCTCCATCCAAACCTGTACACAATACCACAGATATAAACACAATATTCCATTGTAGCCCCTCCATCCAAACCTGTACACAATACCACGGATATAAACACAATATCCCATTGTAGCCCCTCCATCCAAACCTGTACACAATACCACAGATATAAACAGGATATTCCATTGTAGCCCCTCCATCCAAACCTGTACACAATACCACAGTTATAAACACAATATTCCATTGTAGCCCCTCCATCCAAACCTGTACACAATACCAGATATAAACACAATATTCCATTGTAGCCCCTCCATCCAAACCTGTACACAATACCACAGATATAAACACAATATTCCATTGTAGCCCCTCCATCCAAACCTGTACACAATACCACAGATATAAACACAATATTCCATTGTAGCCCCTCCATCCAAATCTGTACACAATACCATAGATATAACACAATATTACATTGTAACCCCTCCATCCAAACCTGTACACAATACCACAGATATAAACACAATATTCCATTGTAGCCCCTCCATCCAAATCTGTACACAATACCATAGATATAAACACAATGTTCCATTGTAGCCCCTCCATCCAAATCTGTACACAATACCACAGTTATAAACACAATATTCCATTGTAGCCCCTCCATCCAAACCTGTACACAATACCACAGTTATAAACACAATATTCCATTGTAGCCCCTCCATCCAAACCTGTACACAATACCAGATATAAACACAGTATCCATTGTAGCCCCTCCATCCAAACCTGTACACAATACCAGATATAAACACAGTATTCCATTGTAGCCCCTCCATCCAAACCTGTACACAATACCAGATATATACACAATATTCCATTGTAGCCCCTCCATCCAAACCTGTACACAATACCACAGATATAAACACAATAGTCCATGGTAGCCCCTCCATCCAAACCTGTACACAATACCACAGATATAAACACAATATTCCATTGTAGTCCCTCCATCCAAACCTGTACACAATACCACGGATATAAACACAATATTCCATTGTACTCCCTCCATCCAAACCTGTACACAATACCATAGATATAAACACAATATTCCATTGTAACCCCTCCATCCAAACCTGTACACTATACCACAAATATAAACACAATATTCCATTGTAGCCCCTCCATCCAAACCTGTACACAATACCATAGATATATACACAATATTCCATTGTAGCCCCTCCATCCAAACCTGTACACAATACCACGGATATAAACACAATATTCCATTGTAGTCCCTCCATCCAAACCTGTACACAATACCACAGATATAAACACAATATTCCATTGAAGCATTCATATCTGAAATACTTATGTGATTCCAGCAGATCTATGATCCAGTATAATGATCTACCTGGTAATCTATCTTCACCCAAACTTGTACACTACATAGAAGTAAGGCTGTCAGAGATGAATGCTTCCACTAATTTTATCAATGTCAAATCATCTTAACTTTCTGTGTATTAAAAACCTAAATGTTTACAATTAATCAGAAGAAAACATGCCAGCACAGGACAAAGGCTATATATGTTGACCATGGCCTGACAATGTATACCAACACCTGATAACAACATGATGTACCACACACATAATACCAAGTAGTGGGCTACACAGAAATGTGTATTATAGGAATCAGAATGGAACACTTCACCAAAGAAAAAAACATCACAAGTCTTGGTACACTTACTCTGTTTGATTTCTTGGTCGTCTGATTCTCTGATCTGTACTGTGCGAGGAATCGTGGTGGATATAGTCTTGTTTGGGAGTCCAGAGGATGGTGTTGCTGGAGGTGGTTTCTTCAAGGCTGATTTACCTATAAAGACAGAATTATGAGTTCTTCTTTGCAAATATAAGCTTAACTTTACCATATCCTCATCAGACATCTACATCCTCTGTAGGCATATCAATTAGGTGAACCTGTATCAAAATTCTCCTATAAGAAAAAAAGCATCTTTGAGGAAAATTTCTTTATGATACACTCCAGTGTAACTTGTTTTGTTTTTCCTTGACTTCTCATTGACATAAAAATATAGGACACTGTACTTAGTTTAGCATACAATGCCTTGAACGGAAGATGACAACAGTACATAAAGTTTGGTCGGTCTGCTTCAAACAGGAGTGGAATTTGGTCAGGAAATCGCTATAATACAGTCAAGCTGTATTATATCTCCTATCTGACCCTGTTTGCCACTCCCAATGACTTACCTGGCGAGATCCTGCCAGCTCCTAGTGATACTCCTCCAGGTGTGCCTCTCATCCCAGGAGACTGCCGGCCACGAGATGATGACGGTCGGGCATCCCTAGAGGGTGTGGCTCTCTCACTCTTGATATCCTCACTGTAGGAATCCTCTCTAGGTGTGGGCTCCGGCTCAGATTCCTCCTGTATGGACTGAGACTTGAGGTCTGTCATTCGCAATGGGGAACCATTTCTAGTGTAGATGTCTGAAGGTAAATCAATATCTTCAGGTCAAAAAAATCTTTAGAAAACAAATGCTTGGAATCCGAATAAACAATAAGATATACAAATGTGTGCTTACCATTAGATCGGCCAACACCATTGGACTGGGTAAAACCATAACTAGATCGTACAGCCTGTCTGCCTGTATCTCTGGTTGGTTCGTCATAATCTGGAACTTCTCCCATGCTGCGCTGTGTCTGCATAACACGAATTACCTCCCCTTGACTTCTCTGAACTGATGCTCCATTCATGTATACCTCACCAGTACTTAGCCCTGTGTGGTTGAGGAGGTCATACACCTGTTGGGAGCTCATGTCATACTGACCAGCAGCTGGGACACTGGCTGGTGTCTGTTCGTGGGGATGTCGCTGTAGCCGTGACAACAGGAGCAACATTGGATCCTTCTCTGGTTCAACCTGACCTTTGTACTGAAACTCTCCCTCACTGGCCTGGAGGTCCGTCATGTCTTCCTGATACAGAGAAGGACAAATATACAGCGGGGGTGAACACAGAACATATAGACAGGAACTTGGGGAGATGATAGTGAGGGATAACATAGGAAAGAATAGGGATAATAGAATAAATGTTAGAATAGAAACAGAGAGGAATATACAGCGAAAAACCCATTATAAACGGAAACAAAGAGAGATACAGAAGGCTAGGAGACACAGACATGAAGGAAAGTCATTAATTCAGGAGATACACACAAGTGGTGTAGAAATTCAAAGATCTGATAACACAATCGGAGGGGATTTGCCTGTATGATATAATAATCATAATGTCAAACTAATATCAATCCATAATCAGGATCTCCCACTATGACAGTATATGATGATGTAAACAATATTTACTGGTCCTACCTCTAGTTCATCTGTGTCCCGGTATGTACTGGCCATACTGTCTCCAGTCTGTCTAGCCTGCATGGCCATCCTCTTCATAGCAGCTGTGGAATACCAAACAAGGTAATATCACAAGTGACGATATTGTATTCACGACTTGTGAACAGATTTTGTCAACTTAAATCTATTTCTTCTTTTTTATAAATACTCAAATAAACTATGCCTACAGTACATTTAAATTACTTTTATAATTTTAATACAACCCTAACATTTTAAACAACAACTTTAAGAGATCAATACATCTGCATCATAAGTGAAATTTATGTATTTACATAGTATGTTATAGGATAATCATCTACCGTACAGCTAGAATTGGGTTTGGGTTTTACCTTCATCCAGGTTAAAGTCGGCCATCTCTCCCTCAGACTTGGACAGTAGCCACTGCCCCTCGGACACACTCATGTTGTAGGTATCCGACACAGATGACATGATGGATGTTGTGTCCGTTTCGGAAGGACTGGGACTGGGCGAGTGTCTCCGAACTGGCGACTTTGGTGGTGGTGGTGTCGGAACCTGGTTTACAGGATAGGGCTGGCTTTCATCCATAGGGGCCACAGACAGGGCACTGAGAGGTACACAAAGGAGAAATATAGAGATACCAAGTACATAATACATTTCCCTGTTCTTCCTTCTGATAATCACACTTCGAGGCAACGTTCTGTTTGGGTCTGTTAATCAGTGAATGGTTTTATAAGACTTCTTTTTTCACAGAGGCCAATTTCATGTTTAAAATGCAACTGATGTTATACAATTACATCGTGAATTTATTGGTTTCAGATAATATGTTTAAAACAACTATTTTTAGGATAAAACAGTCAGAAGTTTTTGGTTACTCCTTTTGTTCAGCTTCGCTTTCTGCTTTAACATATACAACAGAAGTGTTCCATTTTGGGTATTCTGACATGTTTTACATTCATTCTCTAGTAGACTGATACTTACTAAGGTTTATGCTGGGTGGCTCCATCATCCATATAGTCATCTCGGAAATCTGGGTTTTCCTCGGGAAGGGGAGACTCCGGATCACCCCAGGGCTGGGGGCTCGCTACAATGTCCACCTTCTCCTCCTGTACAGGGGGAGGGACAGGATCAGGGACTGGGGGTTCTGATACGGCCACAGGTACCTGGAGCACAAAATGATCCGGTATCTGAAATCACTCCTGTTTTACTGGGGGGCATAGCTGTGTGTGGTCAGAGCAGTGTAACAGTACATTACCCGTTGGACTGGCTATTTGTTGGCAGTAGGACCAGCTAGGTCACAACAAAAACGTAACTACTGGACTTGATGTGTATGGTGTGTGGACAAGAGAAGACATTTACTGTGTTGAGTGTGTGTGTGGTGTGTCTATGTAACAATGAAGTACATTACCTGTAGAACGGGCTGTACTGGGGGTCTGCGTGGGGAAGGTTGAGGTGGGGACAGAGGTCGTTCTTCCTCCTTCTCCTCCTGGGGCAGCTCCGGAATTGGTGTAGAAATGGGCGTTTCCACATCATGTATAGCCTGTCTGGGCTCCCCTCCAATAGGTACTAGCTTGTCTGTAACATAACAAGTTACTTCCCTATAGATACTTCTGACAGAAATTGTAAGAATGTTATTTTTTGTTATGACTTACTTAGCAATTAACAACTGAAAAATATTCATTCTTTTTCAACTAAGCTTGTTTCTGAACATCCATGTTATACATAATAACTCCATCCATATCCTGCTTACCTCTCAGTGCCCGGATTTCTTCACTGATATCCAAGGACTCCGAGATCTCCTCTGGCTCTGACTCCTGTGGTGCAACACGTGTCTCCTGGACAAACTTTGATGGAACCGCTACCGGTGGGGAGTTGGGAGGGGTGACTGGTGGTGACAGGACTCGTACTGGAGAGGAGATAGGACTCGCCTTGGGTGTGGGTTCTGGGGTCGGCAGCATCCCTACATACTCATCCTGGGGGTGGATAATCACTTTACAATATGATCAGACTGATAATTTCACTGTTAATCACCCAAATTATCACAATGAACAGGTATATGATATCAGAATTACAGTCAGACCTTGTTGTCTTGATGTCAGTGGGGCTTCAGAAACCTGCCAGATATCGCGAGAACATGTGTTCCAGGTAACCAAGTATTCCCCATTATCTTATATAGAATTTTTTCTCTCAGAACTCAATTATTTGGTCAAATTAAGCTGGGTCTTTGAATCATAAGGGTTTGAGATAACAAAGTTTCACTGTAATAGTTTTTTCTCTTGTATTTGTTTTGTGACAAATGTGTTGCTTTCCATTGTTACAGATATCACAGCTAATGTCCAGTGCATCTGGTCACTTGTTGAAGCTCAATTTGTTCAAGACCTATGTAATCAGAATTGATTTAAGGCCCTGTTAATTTACACTGTATCTTCTAACACAGAGAAACAACCTGTGACAACTAAAGAAAAACAACACAACCTTAAAAAGATGGATTCTAAGAAGATCCCATATAACTGTTCTCATGAGTCAAAATTCTCTCCTTTTATCAATTTTTAAAGTATATGTATGAAATATTTTGCTTTGTGATGAGTTTTTAATGTTTAAATTTGCATCTCGTTCTACCCTTTCCTACAATGTACCTCAGGGGTGATTCCTGTTGCTACTCTCCCTGTATCCTGCCCTCTCATTGAGGCCCCCAGTTTGACCTCAGTTCTCCCCTCTGTTGCCTGTTTCTGTACACTCGTCTCATCATCTGGCCGCTGACCAAGTAGAGTAGTGACTTTCTCCAGCAGGACCTCTTTGACAAGAGCATCTACCAAGCGGCTATCCACAGGTTGACCCATATCCACAAACATCTGAAGGCCGTCACGACCAATAGCATCCATCACTGTAATGCAAGGCAATTAATCACAGAATGGTACAACACTGTCTTAGTAACAATTAAACTTAAAAGAGTTATGTCCCTTGGCTTCAGTATCAACAATTTACACTTAAAGAATGATGGCTCTTATATGTCTCTTGTGTAATTTAGTGTTACTGGTAATATCTTCAATTACAAATAACTACAACTGTAAAGCAGGATTGCTGCTGACAATATTAACCACAATATACTACAGCATGGGCTAATGCTTAGTTGTATACCCTGGATTGAACAGTATAGAATATCACATTTTGTTTTATTTAGTTTGAATGATGCGTGTATTTATAAATACCATAATTTTTTAGGCCTGATGACAGCTGAAGTAACTTACTGAACATGGACTGTTCCCGGTCGTCAGCCACACTATCCTCTGATTCCTCGTACACCACATGTTCCATCTCCCGGGGCTTCTCTGGTTTCAGAGGGTATAACTCTGATATGATGTGGGCCATTATCTCATGTTCTATCCTGTTACAGAAACATCCAGTCACACTTTAACACTAGACTTATATTACAACCTGGACCTCATGTGTATTCTAAGGAACAATCTAAACATTTACAGATTTGACTTCCGTAACCTTGAAAGTAGGTCCTGATTAATTTGCTTGAACAAAATTGATATTCCTCCTTTTGAAAGGAAATTCTTATGCTAAACTGACAAAAGACAGATGGATGACAGACAAAGTATAAGATTTTATCAATTTACCCTAGAAGAGGATGATCTAATATATTTATATATATTTAACTTCCATCTGTCTACGTATGCAATATCAATTCTAAAGATTTTTTGTTTGTTTTCAGGGTAAACTAGAACACTGACACGTCAGAAAGGGCCCCGCTATGTGTCTGACCCTTCAGGGTAAATGTAATAATTATTGTCAGTGTTTTCATGCTAATGTTAAAATCCAATATGGCCGCCTAACAGCCATTTTGAATCCGATTTGCATGAAATACTACACATCTGATCTAGGATGCATGAGGAATCATCAGTTCCAATTTGATACAAATCCTTCATCTCCTTCAATCATTTTTGTGCAGAAGAAAAAAAACGGACAGACGGACAGACGGACAGACGGACAACCTGATTACTATAGTGCACCTGCATCTCTCGATGCGGGGCCCTAATGATTCTATTGAAAGTTCTGATTACAGAAATAATATATTTGCCAAAGACTTAAGGATCATAGTAATATTAGGTCAATACATGTCGTATTTTAAAGTGACAATAACTGTCTTACAAAAACATTATCACTATAAGGTGCCTGTTTAGCAGTGATCAGCCATGTCCCAGTAACTAGTATTACCATTCTGACGCTTTGTTCTCCAAAAGGTCCCTACGCCTGATGTCAGCAGCTATGAGGTCTGAGGCCTGGGCTAGTTTGTCTGCCCCAGATACCATTGGTGGGAAGGCAGGTATCTCCACTGGTGTTGGCGGCGGGGACGGGGCACAGTATCCTGGCAGGGTGAGGCCAGGCGCCGTCTCTGGGGACAGGTCTTCAGAGAGGTCATCCAAGGTTGCCTTGACAGAGAAAGGAACAACAGTCAGCAAATGACAGAAAACTGAGAAAATGATTTTTAATTGATACTGTAATACAGCAGACAACCAATCTAGGGTCAATCAAGGTCATACAAATAAAAAGGTAAACAGTAGATATTCTGGAATAGTTAGGATTGGATTTCAAGACAAAGCAATAACATACCAGGTAGTCATATTTTACTGATCAAAATATCTCAAAAGTGTAAGCTTTCGATCGTTTGTATTTTCCAATTTACTACACATATCAATAAAAACTATATTACTTATTGGTAACATGTGTTGGTGATATCGAGAGAGATACTAGGTACTATATGTACTATATTCTGGTGCTTTACACTATTAAATATCAACTGTCAGTAATACAGTATCTCACGATCCCTGTCATCAGCAGTTGTTCTATATGCTATGTGTAGCCATACTTGGTTACTCCAGACCTTGTCAGAACTGTTCTATATTCTATGTGTAGCCATACCTGAAGTCTCCAGACCTTGTCAGAACTGTTCTATATTCTATGTGTAGCCATACCTGGTTACTCCAGACCTTGTCAGAACTGTTCTGTATTCTATGTGTAGCCATACCCGATATCTCCAGACCTTGTCAGAACTGTTCCGTATTCTATGTGTAGCCATACCTGGTTTCTCCAGACCTTGTCAGAACTGTTCTATATTCTATGTGTAGCCATACCTGGTTACTCCAGACCTTGTCAGAACTGTTCTATATTCTATGTGTAGCCATACCTGGTTACTCCAGACCTTGTCAGAACTGTCCTGTATTCTATGTGTAGCCATACCTGGTTACTCCAGACCTTGTCAGAACTGTTCTATATTCTATGTGTAGCCATACCTGGTTACTCCACCAGACCTTGTCTGAACTGTCCTGTATTCTATGTGTAGCCATACCTGGTTACTCCACCAGACCTTGTCTGAACTGTCCTGTATTCTATGTGTAGCCATACCTGGTTTCTCCAGACCTTGTCAGAACTGTTCTGTATTCTATGTGTAGCCATACCTGGTTACTCCAGACCTTGTCAGAACTGTCCTATATTCTATGTGTAGCCTTACCTGGTTTCTCCAGACTTTGTCAGAACTGTTCTATATTCTATGTGTAGCCTTACCTGATGTCTCCAGACCTTGTCAGAACTGTTCTGTATTCTATGTGTAGCCATACCTGGTTACTCCAGACCTTGTCAGAACTGTTCTATATTCTATGTGTAGCCTTACCTGGTTACTCCAGACCTTGTCAGAACTGTTCTATATTCTATGTGTAGCCTTACCTGATGTCTCCACACCTTGTCAGAACTGTTCTGTATTCTATGTGTAGCCTTACCTGGTTACTCCAGACCTTGTCAGAACTGTTCTATATTCTATGTGTAGCCATACCTGGTTACTCCAGACCTTGTCAGAACTGTTCTATATTCTATGTGTAGCCATACCTGGTTACTCCAGACCTTGTCAGAACTGTTCTGTATTCTATGTGTAGCCATACCTGGTTACTCCGGACCTTGTCAGAACTGTTCTGTATTCTATGCGTAGCCATACCTGGTTACTCCAGACCTTGTCAGAACTGTTCTGTATTCTATGCGTAGCCATACCTGGTTACTCCAGACCTTGTCAGAACTGTTCTATATTCTATGTGTAGCCATACCTGGTTACTCCAGACCTTGTCAGAACTGTTCTATATTCTATGTGTAGCCATACCTGGTTTCTCCAGACCTTGTCAGAACTGTTCTATATTCTATGTGTAGCCATACCTGGTTTCTCCAGACCTTGTCAGAATTGTCCTATATTCTATGTGTAGCCATACCTGAAGTCTCCAGACCTTGTCAGAACTGTTCTATATTCTATGTGTAGCCATACCTGGTTACTCCAGACCTTGTCAGAACTGTCCTATATTCTATGTGTAGCCATACCTGGTTTCTCCAGTCCCTGAGTGTGTCCCCGTCCTGTTGGTCCTCATGGAAAGTCACCTCATAGTGGGTTTTAGCAGGTGATTTGAGGTGGACATGTCCGGTCCTACTCCTTACCACTGACTCCTCAGACAGATCGGTATCAATGTCCACTGGTGGCAGTATCTAATGTTAAAAGGAACATCAGTGAAGTTTCTGTTTCTTCATTCCAAATGAATTACTATCAATGAATTGCATTTGTGGTTCATATTTATGATGTCATAAGTAACATAACATTATAGATGGACAATGAATACAGTTAATTTTGTTTGATTGAAAAATGTCATATATAGAGTGGACTGGTATATCTAGTTTGTTCGAATTATCATCATTTTTAAAAAATTGGTATTGATTTATTACTAAAATACATAAAATAATAAAAAAGAACTCTGAAAAAAGTGGTTCAACATCATCGATGTGTTGTAAAACTTTTTAAAAATAGTTATTTAATCTGTTTTGAAACAATTTGTACAACTTCTGCACAGGGGCCAAGAAAACATATGTTTTACCTGTTTCGCCAGTTCGGGTTGAGGGCTGATCTGTTCCTCCTCCTCTCCCGAAGGCACGGACACCAAGGCAACATTATGGGATGCTGTGACCTGAGGACGGGACATTGGAGTAGAGGTCACAGGGCCAGAGGTTACAGGGTCAGCAGTCGGTGCCAAAGCTGTCAGACCACCCTCCATACGAGGGCCACCGAGAGGTACAGCCATTGGAATCAACTGACCTGGTATAGGGGCTGGAAAGGACACAAATGATTAATGTTTGAATAATCTATTACATAGGCAACATGTACCGTAAACGTAAACGAAATCATATAAACAAAATGAACTCTGTACAAACCTGCTGAGGTGAAGCTGGCTACAGGTATGAAGGAGCCACTAGCTGGACTGAAGTAGAACTGTTTACTCCGCCTTTAGTCTGAGTCTTAGCTGATCTCACCTCCATACCTCCTATATATAATGTATAATACAGTGATTCTTTGAAATATTTATAAGCATTTATATGACTTCTTATTCATACAAGTACTTAGTTGACAAAAGATATTCCAGAACAAGAAGTGCATTTTCTTGATTTTTTCAAAATTTCTTAAAATCTTTAGATCAAACAAAAGGAAACAGTAAGATGCGACACTGATTGAGAGAGGAATATATACCTGAGACGTCTAGAGCTTGAGTGGAGCGACCTGGAGAGCGTGGTTTAGGGATGTTTTTGTTCTGGTAGTGGAGGTAGGGATCTTTTTGTGTGGTCCTCTTGTTGTCATAAACAGCCTTCCCATACACCCGGTACATGTTTTCTTCACTGACAGGAGGGGGGTGTCGTGGAGGGGGACCCTGATGTCAAAAATATTGTCAATAAACAAATATCCTAGCATGGAGTTGTTGCCCCTTACTATAACACAAATTTATATAAAAACAAATATAGTCACTACTTTGTGAATAATTTACTTTCTCTCAAATTAATTTCTGGTCCACTTGATTACAAACAAGGATCTTATCCATGATGCCGCCTGTCATGATACTTATATATATTTATCTGCAACATTACCTGGAATAACTATAATTGTCTTACTATGAATACAGATGAAAAAAAGTGATAGAAAGTCTGCCTTATTTAGATATACACCACCACTCTACATCTTCCTCCAATAATTCAGAACAAACACCTCACACTAACCTTTATTGGTGGTTTTCGCACTGTAGTTGTAATTTTTGTTTCCTTCTCTGTGAATCTTGGGGCCTTGCCCATACTAGGCCCAGGAATTCGGCCTACACTAGGCCCAGAAATTCGGCCTACACTAGGCCCAACAGCAGACTTGGTGCTTTCCCGCTTCAGTCCTGTATCCACCTTGGCCCCCTGACTGCCACGTGTAGTCATCCTGTAGGACTTTCTGGGACCAGTGGGGGCCACTTGTGGTTCCTTTGTGGGAAACATTGGTCGCTGATGTTTCTTTTGAAGCTCCTTCATAACAACTTCATCAGTAACTTCTCGCTAAATTTGGAAAACAAATACACATCAGTCTAACTTTACTTAAAATGACAAAATTTCATATTTTGGGGGATAAAAGTGCTGCAGGTAATTTGAGGAATATTGTCATGAAGAGAATGATATTTTATTCCATAAATGACAGATATAGATTTCAGTTTTAACAGATTTCTTCTCTCTCTGAATCGCTGGCTATCAGAATAGTTTGATATACAGTAGATCCACTTCATACCAGCAATGCACAGGGAGTAACTCTTCTAAAAATTGTTGAAGTGAAATGATACAGTGGTACAGTGTTAATACACGTGTCTTTCACCTAAATGGTTGTGAAAAGGTACAGGATACCTGCCCAACCACGAGGGTTTTCTCCAGGTACTCTCTGGTTCCTCCCACAGTAAGACCCCATAACACATACTATTTGTTGGGTATATAAAACTATTGTAACAACTATTATAATCAACAGATATGGACAAAGTTTGGGTAACAACTAATATAACCAACAGATATGGACAAAGTTTGGGTAATAACTAATATAACCAACAGATATGGACAAAGTTTGGGTAATAACTAATATAACTAACAGATATGGACAAAGTTTGGGTAATAACTAATATAACCAACAGATATGGACAAAGTTTGGGTAATAACTAATATAACCAACAGATATGGACAAAGTTTGGGTAATAACTAATATAACCAACAGATATGGACAGAGTTTGGGTAATAACTAATATAACCAACAGATATGGACAGAGTTTGGGTAATAACTAATATAACCGACAGATATGGACAAAGTTTGGGTAATAACTAATATAACCGCCAGATATGGACAAAGTTTGGGTAATAACTAATATAACCGACAGATATGGACAAAGTTTGGGTAATAACTAATATAACCAATAGATATGGACAAAGTTTGGGTAATAATTAATATAACCAACAGATATGGACAAAGTTTGGGTAATAACTAATATAACCAACAGATATGGACAAAGTTTGGGTAATAACTTATATAACCAACAGATATGGACAAAGTTTGGGTAATTACTAATATAACCAACAATGGACAAAGTTTGGGTAATAACTAATATAACCGACAGATATGGACAAAGTTTGGATAATAACTAATATAACCAACAGATATGGACAAAGTTTGGGTAATAACTAATATAACCGACAGATATAGACAAAGTTTGAGTAATAACTAATATAACCAACAGATATGGACAAAGTTTGGGTAATAACTAATATAACCAACAGATATGGACAGAGTTTGGGTAATAACTAATATAACCAACAGATATGGACAAAGTTTGGGTAATAACTAATATAACCGACAGATATGGACAAAGTTTGGGTAATAAGTAATATAACCAACAGATATGGACAAAGTTTGGGTAATAACTAATATAACCAATAGATATGGACAAAGTTTGGTTAATAACTAATATAACCAATAGATATGGACAAAGTTTGGGTAATAACTAATATAACCAACAGATATGGACAAAGTTTGGGTAATAACTAATAACCAACAGATATGGACAAAGTTTGGGTAATAACTAATATAACCAACAGATATGGACAGAGTTTGGGTAATAACTAATATAACCGCCAGATATGGACAAAGTTTGGGTAATAACTAATATAACCAACAGATATGGACAAAGTCTGGGTAATAACTAATATAATCAACAGATATGGACAAAGTTTGGGTAATAACTAATATAACCAACAGATATGGACAAAGTTTGGGTAATAACTAATATAATCAACAGATATGGACAAAGTTTGGGTAATAACTAATATAACCAACAGATATGGACAAAGTTTGGGTAATTACTAATATAATCAACAGATATGGACAAAGTTTGGGTAATAACTAATATAACCGACAGATATGGACAAAGTTTGGGTGATAACTAATATAACTAACAGATATGGACAAAGTTTGGGTAATAACTAATATAACCAACAGATATGGACAAAGTTTGGGTAATAACTAATATAACCGACAGATATGGACAAAGTTTGGGTAATAACTAATATAACCAACAGATATGGACAAAGTTTGGGTAATAAGTAATATAACCGACAGATATGGACAAAGTTTGGGTAATAACTAATATAACCAACAGATATGGACAAAGTTTGGGTAATAACTAATATAACCAAAAGATATGGACAAAGATGCTCTATTTTGGGATTTTCGTATTAATCAATTTTCCATTATAAATTATGTTTTCATCACAAACAAAAACAAGACAGCAGTAATTATAGCATTATTTCCTCTCATTAACAATTTGAAAGAGAGCCAGAGAGACCTCTGTTAACATTATATCAGCAACAACATGTTATAACTAAATTCTGTATGAAACAAGAATTTTTAATGGCTAAAATGTCTATATACCTTTTACAAAAAAAAGTTGTTTGTTAAGGCCTTTCTGAATTGATAGTACCATTGCATAATTTCTCAAAGAAAAGTCTAGTAAAGAGAGTCAAATACAGGGTTGCATTTAAACAAGATTAAAATTATGCATTAACACAAAAAAAAACCATTGAAGTGAATACTTTAGTAACTTCATTCCACCTTTAAAATCGTCCAAAGTAAAATAAATGCTGTACTCTGATTATCTTGAACAGTTTTTGAGATGTTACCTGGAAAATGCAATATCTATTTTTGCCTATCAATGTCTTTTGTAACAGAAAAAGAGCTCCTCCATAGCAAAATGCACTGCTAGAGAGGTAGCTTGTTGTTGATTGTGTGATTAAATATTCCCCATCAATGTGTGAGGTAAGTGGTGAGTTTATCACAACAGAACTTAACAGTGGTTCACACATTTTTATTATGAGTTGTGAAAAATAATCATTTCTTATTTCTTACCATCTGCCTTCCTAACAGTTTTCAAAACATAGAAAAAAATGACTGGCGAATTGTGAAAAACAATTTCTTCTTACTGCTTACCACCTGCCTTTCTAACAGTTTTAACGACAGTTTACATCTGTATATTGTTCCAAACTTCAGAGTGTTAACTAGTTAATTGGAAAAATACTTTAGGTGTTCAATGATGCCTTGTAAAAGTCATTGTCAAAAGTCACTTTCATCCAAAAAACTACTTACCAGTATTATACATAAGTCCCCAACAAACAAACACTACAAAACTACTTACCAGTATTATACATAAGTCCCCAACAAACAAACACTACAAACCTACCCACTGGTTGTAAATGTTGATAATGGACCATTCCATGGTTCTGATTTATAATGGACCATTCCATGGTTCTGATTTATAATGGACCATTCCATGGTTCTGATTTATAGGTTACAGTACTTACGTCTACTTGTCTGCGAAGATCAGCTACCCATTCATTGACCTTGTGTTGAAGTTTTGCTTTCTCAGTTTCCGAGCTGAAAAGCCACAGGAACATGCATCCTTAATCTTTTCAGACAAAATACTTGTAAGGTTAACCTCTAAAATCTTACATAACTGATACAGAGTACAAGTTGTCTCCCTTGTGTCATACAGGGTATGTGACGTAAGTTATCTCCCTTGTGTTGTACAACACACCTATTAGGTATGTGAAGGAAGTTATCTCTATTTTGTTGTATGATAACTACAGGACATGTGATGGTAATTATCTCTATTTTGTTGTATGATAACTACAGGACATGTGATGGTAGTTATCTCCCTTGTATTGTGTGATAACTACAGGACATGTGATGGTAGTTATCTCCCTTGTGTTGTATGATAACTACAGGACATGTGATGTAGTTATCTCCCTTGTGTTGTATGATAACTACAGGACATGTGATGGTAATTATCTCTATTTTGTTGTATGATAACTACGGGACATGTGATGTAGTTATCTCCCTTGTATTGTGTGATAACTACAGGACATGTGATGTAGTAATCTCCCTTGTGTTGTATGATAACTACAGGACATGTGATGTAGTTATCTCCCTTGTGTTGTATGATAACTACAGGACATGTGATGGTAGTTATCTCCCTTGTGTTGTATGATAACTACAGGACATGTGATGGAAGTTATCTCCATTTTGTTGTATGATAACAACAGGGCATGTGATGATAGTTATCTCCCTTGTGTTTTATAACCCATACATAATGTAATGATAGTAATCTCCCTTGTGTTGAGTAATAACTACAGGACATGTGATGGTAGTTATCTCCCTTGTGTTGTATGATAACTACAGGACATGGGATGTAGTTATCTCCCTTGTGTTGTATGATAACTACAGGACATGTGATGGTAGTTATCTCCCTTGTGTTGTATGATAACTACAGGACATGGGATGTAGTTATCTCCCTTGTGTTGTATGATAACTACAGGACATGTGATGGTAGTTATCTCCCTTGTGTTGTATGATAACTACAGGACATGTGATGGTAGTTATCTCCCTTGTATTGTGTGATAACTACAGGACATGTGATGGTAGTTATCTCCCTTGTATTGTGTGATAACTACAGGACATGTGATGGTAGTTATCTCCCTTGTGTTGTATGATAACTACAGGACATGGGATGTAGTTATCTCCCTTGTGTTGTATGATAACTACAGGACATGTGATGGTAGTTATCTCCCTTGTGTTGTATGATAACTACAGGACATGTGATGGTAGCTATCTCCCTTGTGTTGTATGATAACTACAGGACATGTGATGGTAGTTATCTCCCTTGTGTTGTATGATAACTACAGGGCATGTGATGATAGTTATCTCCCTTGTGTTGAGTGATAACTACAGGACATGTGATGTAGTTATCGCCCTTGTATTGTGTGATAACTACAGGACATGTGATGTAGTTATCTCCCTTGTGTTGTATGATAACTACATGACATGTGATGGTAGTTATCTCCCTTGTGTTGTATAACCTATACAGAATGAAATGATAGTTATCTACCTTGTGTTGTGTGATAACTACATGACATGCGATGGTAGTTATCTCCCTTGTGTTGTGTGATTATTACAAGAAATTTGATGGTAGTTTTCTCTCTTGTGTTGTGTGATAATTAAAGGTAGTTATCTCCCTTGTGATGTATGGCACATCCAGGACATGTGATTGTAGCTATCACAGTTGTATTGTTTGAGAGATACAATATGTGTGATGGTAGTTTTCTCTGCTGTGTTATTGACTGTTTAGCCAAGGTCATCAGATTTTTTTTGAGAATGGGCAATTTTCTTTTTGAAGAGAATTTGTTTTGCAAATAATGTATAACTGGTGATTTTTGATGGTCAAAATATTTTGTGATTTTCATTCAAAGCAAAAGAATGATTTTTTAATGAATCAAAAGTTTGTGATCTGGTTATAAGTGGATCATTTCAATTATTGCTCCTGATGTCGAATTGTGTTTAAAACTTGATTGCTGGTATAGTATAACAAAACAGGAAAAAACAATGATATTTGTAGAAATAACCTTGTATGACTAGTTGGCTCATTATGGTAAATGTACAACATAAGGACAGTCTTCTCTGCATTTTTATGTGGCAGATAATATTCATCTCTGTCTTATTATCTCACTGTTCAATTTTTCGCGACCACATCAGCGAAAATATCATCCTCGCAAAAATAACCGGCTATACAGTACCTAGAATAGTCTAAAGGCAAGTTATTATGTAGCTGCCGGAAAACATACAACAGAATGCGAATATCTCCCAGTTTGAGGTTTACATGTATATATATTTCGGACAAAACATTTTATATAAATGAGTATAAGAATTGTACAAAAAAGATTCTGATTAGCTGTAGACCTACCTTTCCTGGTAGAGATTTTCCAGCATACTGTAGACCTCCACCTCATGTCTTGTACGAAGCACACTTTCCATGTTAGCTTCCAGGAACTCCTTGTTCTGCCCGACCTGCTTCAATACCTGTCGTGCATTTTGAAAGGCGCCTATGGAATGGACAGGAGCATTGACCTTGTGAGAGCCAAGGTCAGGGACAGACTTGTAGGGACTAGTTGGCACCACATCCGGTAACACCTAAAACCATCAAACATATTGCCAATGACAGGAATGCCTCCTCTCCCATAAAATTACTATCATTGTTTTACAAATAATAGAAACAGTAATAGTGACCTTGACTTTGAAATTTCTAAAATACAACTGAACTAAGCAAGCCCAAATCAAATGAAACTGGTAGCTTCTTTAAAATAAAATGAAATCAAAGATGTTACATCACAAACCTAGATAAATACATTGAATTTGATTACATTGTTCAAACCTATTTTGAAATACAATGTTTGATGTTTCCTAAAATCAATATTTTACATTAATTTTTTATTTACTCAAATTTTCAAATCTATTCATTATTTCTTCTTGTACATATTGTTAAGTATAACAATGTAAGAATACAGATTTGTATATTTATTTTCATTGTTATGATTTTAAGTCACCTGAGATGAAGTCTCAAGTGACATATGTGATTTTGTTCATCATCATGTATCATGTGTCATTCTTCCTCAGTTTATGAACAATTCATATTTTGAACTTCTTCCAGGCCCTGGGTCACGATATTGGGCAAGTAGCATGCTGGGATTAAGGGCTGAATATACATTAGTAACCTTGATCTACTTTAAAGTTGGTTCACGATATTGGGCCAGTAGCATGCTGGGATTAAGGGCTGAATATGCATTAGTAACCTTGATCTACTTTAAAGGTCACACAGGTCAAATGTGCTAAAACCTATTAACAACTTGGGTGAAGATCTGAGTTTCATAGTTTCCCAACCTGTAGCAGTTTGTGTATCAGGAAGCTAAGAGGAACACATTTTGTTCAAATTCATTACCTTGATATACATGTACTTCCAATGTAACTGAGGTCATATATAAGTTGAACATTTTAAATAACTTCTTCACATTACTCAAGAGGATCAAAGTCATTATATTGGGCCAGAAGTATCTTTGGATGAAGGGCTACAAAGTTTGCTTGAATGGATGACTTTGACCTTCATTCAAGGTCACAGGGGTCAAATTTATTAAAATATTTAAACAACTTCTGCCCAATAACCTAGAACTCATGGTCATAATATTGGGCCTGTAGCATCCTAGAACAAAGCCTCCCATTTCTTCAAATTAATGACCTTGAACTACTTTCAAGATTACAGGGGTCCAATGTGTTAAAATATTTTAACAAATATTCAAAACTAAGTAGCCTAGGATAACAATATTAAGGCAAGGGCATGCTGGATTAAAGGGCTACAAAGTTTGTTCAAATGAATGATAATGATATTACTTTCAATGTCAAAGGGTTCAAATGAGTTGAAATATTTAAATGTCTTCTCCTTAACAACCAAGAAGCTTTGGGTCATGATATTAGTCAATTAGCATGCTGGGATTAATGGCTACGAATAAAAGTTGAGTAAATCTTATCTTCTTTCAAGATCACATGTCTGTGATGTTTTAAATCTTAGTTTCAAAGCAAAATATCATATATTGGTATTCAGATCAAAAGACAGGTGGCCGATAAGGCCATGAACCTAAACCTCTTGTTTTTGTTTTTTCTTGTTATACATTTTTTAGCTGAATGTGAGAAATCATACATCTGTTTTATTTACTCAGCCTTTGGACATGTTTCTGTCAATATTTGTGTTGATAATCACCAAATATAGATATTCTCAGTGTGAAATATATATAAATATGAACCCTACTGTGCCCATGCCACACCTTCAGGCAGAATTTCCACAAGAGGATTTAGAGTGTGAAAAAACTTATACACTGGTATTACATAAATCTGTGTGTTACAACACAGTAAGCTGGTCAGAACAACAGAAAGTGTTGGCCTCCTCAGTATGTCCAGTACACGTCAAGCCCTAACATCGCTGGAATGCCTGGTTATCTGATACCTTTCACTCCAAGTATCTAACTACAGTTACAGTGAACAGTAAAATCAATGACACATTTCATATATCTAGCATTCTAAATAAAACAACTCTGCATTTGATTAAAATTTCAACAATATAAAATGTTTAGTGGCTTTTGAACCATCATCCTCTGTACCTGCTCCAAATCTATCGTGATCTCTACCAAGAGCATCAATTATCCTTTTTCATTTAACAGAGCTTAATTGTTGCCCCTTATTTGACATAACCTTAGAGATGTCTGTTTTTACAGGGCCTTTGAAGGTCCCTTTTTCACAGAGCAATTTTATGTGTTCCTTTTCTGTAGAACATTTTAAGTGTCCATTTTTACAGAGCTCTTAATGTGTTGCTTTTTATAGAGCTTGCAATTGTCCCTTTTTATAGAGCCTTTTTAGTGTCCCTTTTTATAGAGCATTTTTAGTGTCCCTTTTTACAGAACATTTTATGGACAGGTGAAGGACAATGGACAAACAATGGACAGATAATGGACTGACAAAGGACAGACAATGGACAGATGATGGACAAAAAATGGACAAACAATGGACAGGTGAAGGACAGACAATGGACTGACGATGGACAGACAATGGACAGATGAAGGACAAACGATGGACAAACAATGGACAGGTGAAGGACAGACAATGGACTGACGAAGGACAGACAATGGGACTGACGAAGGACAGACAATGGACAGACAAAGGGCAGATAATGGACAGACGAAGGACAGACGATGGACAGACGATGGACTGTTGAAGGACAGACAATGGACTGACAGATGCCTTACCACCACATAAGTTCAATTGACTTTTGTCACCTTATTTGTATTAAACAGTTCAAAATTAATCATTTGACTTAAGAAACTATTTGATAAGGAGAAACCAAGGCATACCACATTTATACTTTAGTATTGTCTTCATCTAAATTATGAAACATTGCCTTGAAATGTATTGTATTATCAGTAATTGATATGACAATTAACACAACATCAACATTTTGTTCTGTGTTTCCAGTACACACTAATGTCTATTCTGTAGCCGGTATGCTAACAAGAATGATAAATATTAACTACAAAAATAGGGAGAAGCAGTAAAAACTCTCAAAGGGAAAATGGTATGAATCACATTTAATCTGAAGCTACCCAAGGGAAAATTAACGAGAAATTGATGACTGTCATCAAAATCTCCATTTCCATTTTGCATGTTATAAATTCATCAATGTGGAAATAGTAACAAAAGTGTCGGACAGCAGGAAGACACAGGAAGTGCGTCTGCCAATAGCTAGTCTCCATTATTTGTTTACGCGTGCAATAACTAAGAACCCGCGTGATCGTAACCCACAATGGGATGCCTGCTCACGAAATGTACAATGTCTCGACATGCAATATGATGTTACTCAGTGCCACACAGAAACACCGGTGTGAGCAGACATTGATGACCACTAGGCAGGGAAACCCTCCATCCCATACAAGGTCCGCGGTCCCAGCAGTGCCGACTAAAGTGGCAATTTCCTGCCCAAGCTCCGTGCTGGTGCACAACAGAGCTCAAATTGTTCTGTCTCATGCAACCCCTCAATAATGGATCTGTTACTGTAGTCCGATAGATCAGTACCGATCACCCTGACAGTAGCATCAACGCCATAAACCAGAATTGCTGGTTCTCTTCACCCAATTTCTTATCATTTTGAGGGAAGTGATAAGGATGTCTTTCATCATTTATGAACTATTTGTTTAATTAAATGTATTTTCTCTGAGGATTTTTGTTGGTATATTCTGATATTAAATATCAATATGTGTTCTGATAATTGTAAATTGTTTCCATGTCCCAGTGTCTCAGTGATTGACCGGGACTTTTTCAGTGGAAATCTATTTACTGCAACTCCATGTGCAAGTATCAATTCTTTTTAAAATTTTCACAATTTTTTTTTTTTGTAGTTATGCTCATGCATACCAGAAATAGACAAAAAATACAGTATGTATCTAACAATTATGAGGGGGCACAACTGTTGATTAAACATTTGTCATATATATCTCATGATAGTTCATGATTCATTTTACTGCCTTTGTGAAAACCTACAAAAAATGTTGCTTATTATTTGTGTTGCAGAGAGGAAGCAAAAAGTGTTAGGATATTGTCATTCTAAAATACCCAGAATAATATTAATTACCAGGTAGGGGTCCAGTGGGGACGGACCCAGTAGTTCCTCAGCTGTCATCCCATGGGAAGGTGGCTCCACCTGGAGAGACAATGTCACAAGTACAGACGATACCAAACATAACTACAGAAGTAAAGGTCATCATATTTCAATATGTTCATACAATTATACAGTAAAATACATCATATTTTACATTAAGTTTGAAACCCAGTCATGAACCCTCTCATATCTTTTATCTTTCAGTAAAATTATAAACAAATGTAATTTTATTGCCTGCAAATCAGCCCACCATCCGACTTCGAGTCAGAGATTTGTGTTAGCCTCCTGAGCTGTCTCATTGCAGGATAATTTTGGTATAACCAAAAATTTATTTCAGCATGTCATAATTTCTCCAGAAAAGAGATGCACAAAACGACCTTGAACTTTGAGATAGATATATGAAATTATTACAGGACATTCTATCCAGTTTCTGTGTAAATAATGTTTCAAGTTATCTCAAGTAGTAAGAGATTAAGTCTGAGGGGAAGATAAAGATGATCTGTAACACCTTGGAAGTGAACTTGACATTGGGTGATAAATGTGACAGTCCAACAGTGAGGGCAGGGATAATTTGGCTAATTGACTGACCTTCACATTGAGCTCGGGGAAATCTACCAGAAAGGGGGGAAGAAGATATACCATTGTGAGTTTAGATATAAGTAAATGTCTGAAGAAACCAAAGAGGTCAGAAAGGCCTTATGGTAAATCCTGGTTTTTGTTTTAATTTCTTATAAACTTATATTCATAGAGAGAACAGCCTTACCATTGTCAGTTTGTCTTTCTTTCCTGCTGAATTGTTGACATCCTGTGGAATATAAAACCAGGTTGCTAGGTAACACATCGTAAAGTTACATATATATTAATACGATTGGTACATTTCCATAATCAATAACTTCACACCCTTTAGTTACCAGTCTCGTGCAGATCTCAAATGACATTGGATTGGTCAAATGAATCAACATAGAATGGAAAAGAATTACAGATTCTCTGTTCAACAGGAATCCAGATATCTAGATTTACTGTGTATTACACATCAACATATGTTGTGTTAGTTTTATAACAAAACACAACAGGTTCTACAAAAAGAGACCCAAGGCACTAAACAGTCAGCTGAGAACAATTGGGATTACATTTGATAATTAGAACCAGTTTGAAAAATAACCACACATGATATGGGCCATTCCTGGCATGGTTTTAATTAAATCCAAATGGTGGAAATCCAAAAATGTTTGTTATTTTCATAGGGGAACTTAACAAGAAGTTTAAAAGGTTTTCGGGAGTTGTGGCCATCTTGGATTATGAACTGACTGGAAAAAAAAAAACAAAAAAAACACTTGGTCAAGACCATTTCAGGCAAAATTGAGCTTAATATCACTAGTGGAACTTAAAAAGTTGAAAATGTGTTTTTTAAGATGGTGAGCCTCTTGCATCTCTTACCAACCCCCCAAAAATAACACTTTGTCAATACCATCTCAGCATTATTTCAGTAAAGTTTGAGCTGAATACAACTGACAGAAATTGAGATAATGTTGAAAGTGTGTTTTTCAAGATGGTGGCTATCTTGAACTTTTGACCAACCTGAAAATATCAACATATGGCCATGTTTGCGCTGAATCTCACTATATATATGTCGGCTTCCATTCCTTAACACCCCCTTGAGAAGAAGTCTAAAATGGCCATTTCAAAATTGCAGCAATCTTAGATTTGGGACTGGACCAAAAAACACAACACTTAATGGTCAAGACCATCTCAGGATTATTTAAGGAAAGTTTTAACCGAATTTCACTCGTGGTGCTTGGGAAAAGTTTGAGAAGCGAAAAGTTTACGGATGGCAGACAGCACATGACAGACAGTAGATAACGACGGACAGAGAGCAATGAATAGTTTCATCTGTAACAATGCTATCTAATGGCAATATCTATAATATTAAGACACAAGACTTGTCACAAGGCAACATAGCTCATCGTATGGGCTGAAAAGCAAGTCAAAGGTCATGGTTAAGGTCAGCAGATCTGCAAATGTAGTACTTATGGAAAGTTCTTGTCACAATTAAGGAACACACATGTCAAATATGAAAGCCACATTTTGTATGGGTAAAATAGAGTGGCCAATTTCAAGGTTTAAGTTTTTTTAAAGTAGGTCAAAGGTCAGCAGATGAGCAAATGTAGAACCAGTGGAAAGGTCTCGTCATCAGTAACACACATGTCAAATATCTAAGCTGTATTCTCTTTCGTACACTGTTTTATAAAAACTTTAACCTAGCTGTCTAGGATAACAACGGGGTAATAGCAATGGCTCTTCTGGAATTTGTCATGGTGACCTAAAGATGGAAATAGTCCAACAAAGGAAATTGATGTTCTATGTTTACTTAAACATATGATACCGACACATAGATGTGTATAGTCATTGAATACAATCCAGTACTTACAGAGACAAGATCCGTCATCTGATCTTTAAGGTCCGACAACTCCTGCACCAATTTCTCGGCCTTTTTGACATTTGGGGATTTTGACCTTGACCTTTCATGATGTGGTTGCCTGAAGAACACAAATCAAATGAAAATTGAGGACAATAATCATTAATTATTGAGGGTACTCTGTATCGGTCAGCTTGTAAATGATCACCACAAACCCTATTACCGTTAATCAAACAGAACTGTTACTACGAAACAGCTGAACAATACATGCAGTGTGTTCATGGGTATAAGTAAACATGAATTGTTTATCCTGTGACATGGAATACCATACAATGGTGGAAAATCATTTAGACTTTTAGAGAATGGTAAAACATTTCAATCATATCTGTGGCCTATGGTTATATACCTGAAAAATCAGTAGAAATATCCCCAAATAAAACGGGTAACGTATCAATAGAGTTTATTACTTAGTAATAAACATGGATGTACCAGTGACAATATACAGAGGTACACATGTTTCATTTTACAGGGAACTTTCATTATTTGATGTTATGACTAAGGTGTCAAGTATTATCAATCTCGCATGAAATGGAAATGAACACAATATTCTTTTTGTAAAAACAATTTTTCAGATTGATTTGAAAAATTCCAAGTGGAAACACTTTAAAAACAATGAAAATCCAGGCTATCAATCTATCTATTAATCTTAATAAATGTATTCATAACACAGTTGATGTCATGGTTACACATGTATCTGCATATGATAGAGGTCAGGTAAACCATTCTATGTGTGGTCTTTCTATATCCAGTACAATAAAACTATTTTGGAGTTGATGTTAAATTCAACCATTGCTGCATGATAAGACATAACACGAATAGTTAGCTAATTCAAGTGTATGTCTGACAATTCTCCACCTGTTGTATGACTTAGAATTAATTCACTTGATTACCCCATACAGTACTTGATACAGGCTCTCTGGAGGTTAAGGGTATACCGGAGAGAATAAAATTCACCTGTTCCTCTGGACAAAATCCTCTATCTATATACAAGTAACTAACATTTAGCAACAAGAGATCCCAGGCACCCACCATTGAATGATCCATATTATATAAATCAAATGAAAAACTGATATTTTCTCTACTTTTCCCTTCTTTAATTCCCTCTTCCTTGAAAACATTTAATAACTTTTATTTAGATAATACTATATAGCAGGAGCAACTTGCAATTGTCATACTCTTTGTCATCTATTTAGTTCTTTCAATCAGTCTTGAAAGCACAACTGGAGACCAAGCGGAACCTCTACATTCAAATTTTAGAAAGACCCACAAAAGCCATTCAAGTAATTGTTGATGAAGTTTCAATTGTCAAAATCCAAGATGGCTGCCTGTTGGCATGTTGTAGCCAGGTTGGTCCTATTCAGGTATACCCATAACTAGGGATCAAGGAGAACCTACATATGATGTTTGAGAACTAGCAGTAACAAACTTCAATTGTCCAAATATAAGATGGCCGCCTGTTGACCAAGTTGTTCTCTGATCAGGCCCAAAATACAATATTCACAACTAGAGACCAAGGGAAACATATATGAAACTTGAGGACTAGCTAACAAACTTCACTTGTCAAAATACAAGATGGCTGCCTGTTGGCCATGTTCTTTTCATCTCAGCATGCAACTGGCTCAATATTTTGACCAGTGATCTCTTTGACATTTGAAAGAAGTCATTTCAAGAAACTAACATATTTGACCCCTGTGACCTTGAAAGTAAATCAAGGTCATTAATTTGAACAAACTTTGTAGTCATTCATCCCAGCATGCTGCTTGCCTAATACCATGACCATGGACCTCTTGGTTCATGAGAGAAGTTGTTTGAAGCATTCAAAACATTCGACCCCTGTGACCTTGAAAGTAGGCCAAGGTCATTCATTTGCACGAATTCAGTGGTCATACATCCCAGCGTGCTACTGACCCAAAATTCTGAGCCTGAACTTTTTTTTTATTGGAAAGAAATTATTTTAAAAAATAAAGCATTTGACCCCATTGACCTTGAACGGAAGCCAAGGTCATTCATTCCTACTTGCTACTCGCTTAGTATCGTAACCCGGTGCCTCTTTGGTTATCGAGAAGTCTCTATACGTTTTGGGCAGGTGAGTAAAATAGCAGGGTGAGCTTTGTGGACGTAGAAAATGATGTTACGTTTGAAGATGAAGAGAACGGTCATGACAGTATGATGTGGTATAGCACTGCTCTGTTACCGGGTAACTCAAATTTGATCAAGCAAGTAGTAGAGGTCATAAACAAGAGCTTGGAAAGTTGTCATTACTTCAGACTGTAATCCCACTAACACATCAAAGACAAACTGATGAAGACCACAAAACCAGCAGGCAAACATCCTCCGACTCTCCTGTGTTAGGGTTGTCGGTGGTGGTCATAAGAGGGGATCGGTTTGTTTGTCACTAGTCGCTAAAATAATGTGTTACTTAGACAGCTGTAGGTATACAGGCAGAAGGCGCGACAAATTCATCAATTAGCGCTTTCTCTTATTTTGGTACAACAGCTTTGAAAATTGATAATTTCCTTGGACGTTTACCCCCTACTGACTTAAAATTTGACAACTTGGCGGTGGGAAGAGTCGGGGGTTAGTATGCGTGTATAGTATAAACTGTGATAAAACTCAACATTTGAAACCCTAGATCCATAAGCTCGGGTACATGCACTCAACAGTCGTCAGTTCGACTCCCGACGTATCCCACTTTACATTGGACCCTTAAACAGCAAGATATATTGTTACAAGTTAACAGCGTGTCGCCCGACAGGTGATGGGCGTAATTCGTCCCCCACCTCCCACCAGGGATAGCACTAAATCAATAGAATATGAAGAAAGTGATCTTATGACGTCACTCGACCATTATTAACAGTTTGAAGACAGCACTTCTTACGGAAGCCATTGGCCATGTGACCGAGTGAAGTTATACCATTGTGTCTTCACACACGCTCTGTTTTCTACTATAACTGTCATCATGAGGATAAATGATAGACCCAAATGGCGGTAACAGCTCTAAACATTCAGCGGTATTAATTGCAAATAGAACATTTCACTCACAATCCCTTGAATATATGTTTACTGATCTGAAACTCTGGCGTGTTACCATGCCAACGGAACTTTATCTGGTACAGTTTGATACGCCCTCCCCAATTACACTAAACCATGGTAACAATCTTTGTTTTTGCTTTAGGGAGGGAGTTTGGTTTGGTTTTGTAAGGACGAAAACGTAGGACAACGCCATGGGGGAGATGGTGTAAAATACAACAATATCTTTGAAATATTATCTACACATGGTAACATTCGATGAAACTGACCCAGCAGTTTAGGAAAAGTCGTCCGGACATTTTTGTTCTTAGATTGATATTTTCATCAACAAAGGGACAGAGATAAATCGGTATAAAAGATACATATACACTTTATGTATGACATCAATGATTGCTTCATCAAAATCTTCCCTTTTGTTGAGCTGTCCCTACAAAGAATTATATTTTTTCAACAAAGAATCATAACTCCATAAAAGGGTTCGAATGAAAACAAAAATATATAAGTTTCCTCAAAAAACGACCCCCAAGTTTTGTCAAGTTGTACGGACAAGATAATCTGGACAGATGGACGGGCAATGTGTCTCTAATATTTCTGTGACGTATTCTGTTTATAGCACGTGAGAAAGCAACACTGGGAATGTGAAGAAATCTTTGGTGTGTTGCCCTATTGTAACAAGTGAGTTTTACTTTCCATTTTCTGCAGTTATGTTATTGTCCGTCTAAAACATTCGTCATCACAAGGCCCAGGCTGTTGTTGTCTTTCTAAACCCATTGTCCTTAAGTTACCCTGTTTGTTGTCTCAACCCCCTGTCCTCATGTGACCCTGTTTGTTGTCTCAACCCCCTGTCCTCATGTGACCCTGTTTGTTGTCTCAACCCCCTGTCCTCATGTGACCCTGTTTGTTGTCTCAACCCCTGTCCTCATGTGATCATGGCTGTTGTCTCAACCCCCTGTCCTCATGTGTTCCTGGCTACTGGTGCCATCCTAAACACCAGTACCAGTAAGTGTATATTTGTACATAACTGCCCTGAATAATATAAAGACTGAAAGTCTACGAAAGTAGAATTAAATCCGTCGAGTTTTCCTTATCAAGCCGACCGTTGAACTTAGAACAGACGCACACGTATGAATGGACAGACTTTGACGTCTCATTCGACCTTATTACGTGACAACGGAAGTGACTATCTACTGTAAACATTAGTAAGCCCTCGCTGATATCGTTTCTACTTGTACTTCCAACATATAACACCTGTCCTACATCACTACACGTATCTGTACCTGGTTGCTAGGAAAGTAGCGGTTAAGTTTGAGCCCTAAAATGTATCTTTATTTCAAACTATTTGGATGTTTGGTATTGACCTAACACCCGG
Organism: Pecten maximus; assembly: GCF_902652985.1. Taxonomy (NCBI): domain Eukaryota; kingdom Metazoa; phylum Mollusca; class Bivalvia; order Pectinida; family Pectinidae; genus Pecten; species Pecten maximus. Next base: position 42,871,683 of record NC_047017.1, read on the forward strand.
GGGAGGTCTGGGATGGTCCTGTTGCCGAGCAGTGCTAACCTCTTCGGCATGAATCACATCAAACCGATAATAGTTCTTTATTTATACAAGAGCCAATAACGTTTTCGTCAATATGGTGGATGGATAAGATTACCTATTTCAAAATATCCTCTTATAACTTTGAAGAAAAAGCAATACATTTGTATTTTGTTTATTGCTACATACGAGAAGGAAAACAGGAAACTCGATCTTTTAGAGCACGCATATGACGTCTCTCTACGGGTGTCCGTCCGTGCTTAGATTAGCGTGTGACATTGTTGTCCTTTACCCGGAATGTGCGTCCATGCGAACACTGCCACATCCGGGGCACGTCCGCGTCAACACAGCGCGAGGAGCTGAGAGTCGGGGACCCAGCCTACAATTTACATGGACTACACAGGAACGTGACACCGCATTAAATGTTGTGCTGGCCCGAATCAGCACATCGATCTTGTGTCCCGAACTCGCGTCCTATCTATACCATGTATTGACCAATATCCGACAGCAATCAGCTGATAAAAGCCTCGGAATATTAATGATCAGTTATTTGACGTGAAAATCCGTAACTAAACACCCGCCAAACCAGACATACCAGAGTTTCCGCGAGCCCGTCACACTCTTACCGCCATTATCGCTTTCGTTGCCCGTTTGATCACGCGCACTTTGTTTATCGACGATATTAATTGCCCACTTTCTGTTTTACTGTCAATTGCACTATTAGACAGGCACGTGATTTACGTGGAGGAGTTTGGACCCCTACAGATCCTGACATCATATAGAAGATAAGACAAAAGACAAGCGTATTGGCACGGGATCTAAATCAATTTTAATTCCAGTTTATTTCTGTGCACTGGCGCTTAGTGAAATTGTTATGCGGATCTACGTTCCTTTAATCAGCAGCATGCTTCTCTAACATGCACCAAACACGCGCACTGCCAACTCAGTTGATTTGGTTTACCAGTTAACAAAGAACAAAATGCGAATACAAAGTTGTTTTTAAAACAAAATATTGAAAATAATGTTTTTTTTTCTCTGTTCATATCCAACTGACAAAGCCGACAGTAAAAACAACTAAATGGTCTGAAAGTCACACAGGGGGAACGAAGGACCTTCACACTCACGTGCCGGATACATTGTCACACATATGTCCTAACCCGACCGGCGTCTTAAATATAAAGACAGCATTTCAGTCTTTGTTAAACCTCTGATAGATTCAGCGCTATAGGAAAAGATAGAGTAACGGCTGTAACATCGATTATATACATATTTCAATAATCCAGATAACATCGATAATCTAGATATAAACAATGACTCCCATAAGTCCATGACCTAAAAATATAACCAATGACCCAGATAGCATATATGACCTATACATATCACCGATGACCTGGATAACACACAACACCTATAAATATCACCGATGACACAGATAACACACAACACCTATAAATATCACCAATGATATAGATAACACACAACACCTATAAATATCACCAATGACCAACATAACACACAACACCTATAAATATCACCAATGACACAGATAACACACAACACCTATACATATCACCAATGACCCAGATAACACACAACACCTATAAATATCACCAATGACCCAGATAACACACAACACCTATAAATATCACCAATGACACAGATAACACACAACACCTATAAATATCACCAATGACACAGATAACCCACAACACCTATAAATATCACCAATGACACAGATAACACACAACACCTATAAATATCACCAATGACACAGATAACACACAACACCTATAAATATCACCAATGATATAGATAACACACAACACCTATAAATATCACCAATGACCAACATAACACACAACACCTATAAATATCACCAATGACACAGATAACACACAACACCTATAAATATCACCAATGATATAGATAACACACAACACCTATAAATATCACAAATGACCAACATAACACACAACACCTATAAATATCACCAATGACACAGATAACACACAACACCTATAAATATCACCAATGACACAGATAACACACAACACCTATAAATATCACCAATGACCCAGATAACACACAACACCTATAAATATCACCAATGACCAACATAACACACAACACCTATAAATATCACCAATGACACAGATAACACACAACACCTATAAATATCACCAATGATATAGATAACACACAACACCTATAAATATCACCAATGACCAACATAACACACAACACCTATAAATATCACCAATGACACAGATAACACACAACACCTATAAATATCACCAATGACCAACATAACACACAACACCTATAAATATCACCAATGACACAGATAACACACAACACCTATAAATATCACCAATGACCCAGATAACACACAACACCTATAAATATCACCAATGACACAGATAACACACAACACCTATAAATATCACCAATGACCCAGATAACACACAACACCTATAAATATCACCAATGACACAGATAACACACAACACCTATAAATATCACCAATGACCCAGATAACACACAACACCTATAAATATCACCAATGACACAGATAACACACAACACCTATAAATATCACCAATGACACAGATAACACACAACACCTATAAATATCACCAATGACCCAGATAACACACAACACCTATAAATATCACCGATGACATAGATAACACACAACACCTATAAATATCACCGATGACACAGATAACACACAACACCTATAAATATCACCAATGACCCAGATAACACACAACACCTATACATATCACCAATGACCCAGATAACACACAACACCTATAAATATCACCAATGGCACAGATAACACACAACACCTATAAATATCACCAATGACACAGATAACACACAACACCTATAAATATCACCAATGACCCAGATAACACACAACACCTATAAATATCACCGATGACACAGATAACACACAACACCTATAAATATCACCAATGACCCAGATAACACACAACACCTATAAATATCACCAATGGCACAGATAACACACAACACCTATAAATATCACCAATGACACAGATAACACACAACACCTATAAATATCACCGATGACCCACATAACACACAACACCTATAAATATCACCAATGACATAGATAACACACAACACCTATAAATATCACCAATGACCCAGATAACACACAACACCTATACATATCACCAATGACACAGATAACACACAACACCTATAAATATCACCAATGATATAGATAACACACAACACCTATAAATATCACCAATGACCTGGATAACACACAACACCTATAAATATCACCAATGACCCAGATAACACACAACACCTATAAATATCACCAATGACCAACATAACACACAACACCTATAAATATCACCAATGACACAGATAACACACAACACCTATAAATATCACCAATGACCAACATAACACACAACACCTATAAATATCACCAATGACCCAGATAACACACAACACCTATAAATATCACCAATGGCACAGACAACACACAACACCTATAAATATCACCAATGACCCAGATAACACACAACACCTATAAATATCACTAATGATATAGATAACACCTATGACATATAAATATCACCAATGACACAGATAACACACAACACCTATAAATATCACCGATGACACAGATAACACACAACACCTATAAATATCACCAATGATATAGATAACACACAACACCTATAAATATCACCAATGACCAACATAACACACAACACCTATAAATATCACCAATGACACAGATAACACACAACACCTATAAATATCACCAATGACACAGATAACACACAACACCTATAAATATCACCGATGACACAGATAACACACAACACCTATAAATATCACCAATGACACAGATAACACACAACACCTATAAATATCACCAATGACACAGATAACACACAACACCTATAAATATCACCAATGACCCAGATAACACACAACACCTATAAATATCACCAATGACATAGATAACACACAACACCTATAAATATCACCAATGATATAGATAACACACAACACCTATAAATATCACCAATGACATAGATAACACACAACACCTATAAATATCACCAATGATATAGATAACACACAACACCTATAAATATCACCAATGACCAACATAACACACAACACCTATAAATATCACCAATGACACAGATAACACACAACACCTATAAATATCACCAATGACACAGATAACACACAACACCTATAAATATCACCGATGACACAGATAACACACAACACCTATAAATATCACCAATGACACAGATAACACACAACACCTATAAATATCACCAATGACACAGATAACACACAACACCTATAAATATCACCAATGACCCAGATAACACACAACACCTATAAATATCACCAATGACCCAGATAACACACAACACCTATAAATATCACCAATGACATAGATAACACACAACACCTATACATATCACTAATGACCCAGATAACACACAACACCTATAAATATCACCAATGACACAGATAACACACAACACCTATAAATATCACCAATGACCCAGATAACACACAACACCTATAAATATCACCAATGACATAGATAACACACAACACCTATACATATCACTAATGACCCAGATAACACACAACACCTATAAATATCACCAATGACACAGATAACACACAACACCTATAAATATCACCAATGACCCAGATAACACACAACACCTATACATATCACCAATGACCCAGATAACACACAACACCTATAAATATCACCAATGACATAGATAACACACAACACCTATACATATCACTAATGACCCAGATAACACACAACACCTATAAATATCACCAATGACCCAGATAACACACAACACCTATAAATATCACCAATGACATAGATAACACACAACACCTATAAATATCACCAATGACATAGATAACACACAACACCTATAAATATCACTAATGACCCAGGTAACACCCAACACCTATAGATATCACTAATGACCCAGATAACACCCATCATCTATAGATATCACTAATGACCCAGGTAACACCCATCATCTATAGATATCACTAATGACCCAGGTAACACCCATCATCTATAGATATCACTAATGACCCAGGTAACACCCATCATCTATAGATATCACTAATGACCCAGATAACACCCACCATCTATATATATCACTAATGACCCAGGTAACACCCATCATCTATAGATATCACTAATGACCCAGGTAACACCCATCATCTATAGATATCACTAATGACCCAGATAACACCCACCATCTATATATATCACTAATGACCCAGATAACACCCATCATCTATAGATATCACTAATGACCCAGGTAACACCCATCATCTATAGATATCACTAATGACCCAGGTAACACCCATCATCTATAGATATCACTAATGACCCAGGTAACACCCATCATCTATATATATCACTAATGACCCAGGTAACACCCACCATCTATATATATCACTAATGACCCAGATAACACCGAGGACATAGACAATGTTATCGACCTAGATTAAAACTAAGGCACAGACAATAGGAAGCCTTATGAATAAGAATATAAATGAAATCTATAATAAGAATATTTATTGCAAACACAGAAGACAGCCTGAAGCCACCGAAACGCTAGCATTAGGGGGAACCTTTACCAAAGCTCTACGAATGGTGACAGGTGGCGGGGGCGTCGCGTGGGTGGTCACCGCACCTGCAACCGTTAGGTTCGTTCGGTATCATTGGAAATGTTAATGTCATAGGTCTCCAGCATCCTTGTTAAGGACAGACCCAAGGTTACAGATGATATCTGTCTTAAGACGTTTTAATATTACTTCGTTCTCCTGTGCAGTAAAGATTACGGAAATCTACTAATACAATAGGTCTGTTATTGTGTCAACCTTGAAGACGAGCATCTACGGGCACATCTGGTTGATATATTTAATTAAGTACTATTGAGTTCGTCCAAATTAAGCAAAACATCACATCATCGCCAATAAAAAATAAAGGCTGTTGGCAACATTTCTATACGTGTATAAGAATAATGAAATAAAGAAAACCGTTCTAAGCATGTGTTATAGTTGACTTAGTTTCTTCAGTAAACATATATCTTTTATTTGTGTCGTCATAGCTTAAATCATATTAAACTGTTCTTATTTGTTTGACAATTGTGATTCAAAGCGATAAAATATGAGGGACTTGTTCTAATCTAGGTTCGTGATGTAATTAGTGTGAATAATGGAGTCACTACTAGTGCCGATTTACATCTGCGGATCAAATTGTAACGCAAGAAGTTTCAGAGCATTACGACAGAGCTATATCTCCTGCGAATGAAGTAAAGCCCAATGTCCCATTCTATGTAAAGGTACTACATGTATATCCAGACCAAGTGACATGACAGTTTCTTGCTTGAAGTACGTAAATAATAACAGGAACCGTATGTTCTAGATATTATTTTCTCAGGACCATTATACCAAAATGTCTGGACGACTGCGGTGATCGTCACATTCCAAGCATCAGGTACTCACGGATTCGTCAGAGGCGTTTAACGTAGATGTGAATATAGCATGCCAGAAGACAATTTCCCCCTACGGAAAGGCTCCTTCGGGAGAAGCAGTGCCGACACTCATTAGACAGAAGCTTAGTAAGATGTGAACATCGCCAATTTACGCAATCATGTCAACCAAGTGTTGCGTGATCAAGTGACAAAGTCTAGGCACTATATGAAAATATATCGGGAGTCTACCACCGTATTTTTTCTTATGTGAACGTTGGTCAGTTTCCTACAATTGACAGCGTTATAGAATGTTTGAGTGCGACTGGACGGGTTGGTACAACACGAAAATCAACAATTTTAGGCGCCATGAGCAAGACCGCTTTCCTACTGCTGCGGGTTTATCGTCTAAACATCACGTAATTTTCCTCTCAATGATACATCTGGAACACTGTTTTCGCGATGACATTGTGTAATATTGATAATTCTCATAATTATTCCAAACAGAGTGCCCACGCAATAATTCGTACTCAAGCATTGTACACTGGAACTTTAATAGGGCGCCATGAATATTCATATGTCACCCAGATTGCATTTACAGTGACAATAAATACAATCTAAAAAGCGTTTAAATATATATTTATGTTAAACCGTCTTTCTTACATAAATAAGTCCTTTATTTTCACCCATTCCATTTCACGGAATGTTCATTGGAAAGAATAGCATCTTTAAATCCAATTCCTTTCTGTGATTGATTCGCAAGCTATTTGACACACAGACGATGACCAACATAGCGCCAAAATGACGTGATTTTAACGTAATTGTAATCAGTCCGAATCCTCGATGCGTTTGATTTATCAGTAGCGCATTGCAAAGCATTTCCACGACATTGATATAAGTGACGTAACAATCACATATTACTGCAGTCCATATTAAAATTAGGATAATGGAAGAGTGCAGCGCCAAATGTAGACATACAGAATGCAAATACACTGTAATGTGATTGTCACACCCTCAACCTCACATACCCGGTGTCAATGTGTGCAGTCTATATGTGGCGGTCACACCCAGATATACTCGGTGTCAACGTGTACAGTCTATATGTGGTGGCGGTCACAACCAGATATATCCGGTGTCAATGTATGTAGTCTATATGTGGTGGCGGTCACACCCATATATATCCGGTGTCAATGTATTTAGTCTATATGTGGTGGCGGTCACACCCAGATATATCCGGTGTCAATGTGTACAGTCTATATGTGGTGATGATCACACCAGATATACTCGGTGTCAACGTGTACAGTCTATATGTGGTGGCGGTCACACCCAGATATATCCGGTGTCAATGTATGTAGTCTATATGTGGTGGCGGTCACACCCATATATATCCGGTGTCAATGTATTTAGTCTATATGTGGTGGCGGTCACACCCAGATATATCCGGTGTCAATGTGTACAGTCTATATGTGGTGATGATCACACCAGATATATCCGGTGTCAATGTGTACAGTCTATATGTGGTGGCGGTCACACCAGATATATCCGGTGTTAATGTGTACAGTCTATGTGGTGGCGGTCACACCAGATATACCCGGTGTCAATGTGTACAGTCTATAAGTGGTGGCGGTCACACCCAGATATATCCGGTGTCAATGTGTACAGTCTATATGTGGTGGCGGTCACACCAGATATATGCGGTGTCAATGTATGTAGTCTATATATGGTGAAGGCCACATCCAGATATACCCGCCGTCAATGTGTGCAGTCTATATGTGGTCGCAGTCACACCCAGATATACTCGCTGTCAATGTGTGCAGTCTATATGTGGTCGCAGTCACACCCAGATATACCCGGTGTCAATTTGTGCAGTCTATATGTGGTCGCAATCACACCCAGATATATCCGGTGTCAATGTGATCAGTCTATATGTGGTGGCGGTCACACCCATATATATCCGGTGTCAATGTATTTAGTCTATATGTGGTGGCGGTCACACCCAGATATATCCGGTGTCAATGTGTGCAGTCTATATGTGGTGATGATCACACCAGATATATCCGGTGTCAATGTGTACAGTCTATATGTGGTGGCGGTCACACCAGATATATGCGGTGTCAATGTATGTAGTCTATATATGGTGAAGGCCACATCCAGATATACCCGCCGTCAATGTGTGCAGTCTATATGTGGTCGCAGTCACACCCAGATATACTCGCTGTCAATGTGTGCAGTCTATATGTGGTCGCAGTCACACCCAGATATACCCGGTGTCAATTTGTGCAGTCTATATGTGGTCGCAATCACACCCAGATATATCCGGTGTCAATGTGATCAGTCTATATGTGGTGGCGGTCACACCCATATATATCCGGTGTCAATGTATTTAGTCTATATATGTGGTGGCGGTCACACCCAGATATATCCGGTGTCAATGTGTGCAGTCTATATGTGGTGATGATCACACCAGATATATCCGGTGTCAATGTGTGTAGTCTATATGTGGTGGCGGTCACACCCAGATATATCCGGTGTCAATGTGTACCGTCTCTGTGGTGGCGGTCACACCAGATATATCCGGTGTCAATGTGTACAGTCTATATGTGGTGGCGGTCACACCAGATATACCCGGTGTCAATGTGTACAGTCTATATGTGGTGGCGGTCATACCAGATATATCCGGTGTCAATGTGTACAGTCTATATGTGGTGGCGGTCACACCAAATATACCCGGTGTCAATGTGTACAGTCTATATGTGGTGGTGGTCACACCAGATATATCCGGTGTCAATGTGTACAGTCTATATGTGGTGGCGGTCACACCAGATATACCCGGTGTCAATGTGTACAGTCTATATGTGGTGGCGGTCACACCAGATATACCCGGTGTCAATGTGTACAGTCTATATGTGGTGGCGGTCACACCAGATATATCCGGTGTCAATGTGTACAGTCTATATGTGGTGGCGGTCACACCAGATATATCCGGTGTCAATGTGTACAGTCTATATGTGGTGGCGGTCACACCAGATATATCCGGTGTCAATGTGTGCAGTCTATGAAGTAAAGGACGATGGCCTTTCACACTGATATTTAATTCTGTGTCAGATCCGACCTACAAAAAGACGTGCAAAAATGGCGACGCCGTCCAGAGTCAAATGGCCAACTGTTAGTATCCAGTGATGAAGTTTTAATACCTGCGGACACACGCCGAACCGGACGTGTTGTTGCCATGATGATCAATATTAAGTCTGTCTCCTGAGCTCAGCCATTATGCAAATCCGGCCACAAAGACGTGCTTCATAATTCCCAAGGACAACCCCGGCAACCTGAGGATAACGAGACCACTGATCCATAGTTTCTACTCCCCAATAGATCACTTTTTTCTCTTCTGTTTACAATCGTAAAATAATGTCACATCTGCTCAAACGAGTCATTCCCGCGCTTAGGTTACATGCTTTGTGTTTGTCAGTAAACAGCCACATTGTGATTCAAACAATAATTACTCTCTCTCTTTATATATTTAACATGCATGAAAAAGTGTGGTTTTCTCAGACCGACGTGTCTGGAATAATACTACTCTACCACTTCTTGGCTTACTATATATTTAGCAGTAATGCTGCTTCTAGCTTTCATATTTAAGGGTCACGTAAATAGTAAATCAAGTGATATCAATCCAGATTAAAAATCACAATTTAACAGATGTAACTTGTCCAATTGTTAATATGTATCATGGCTATCCATAGGTTTTGATTTTGACATTTAATTTCTTAAGCTACCTGTTAATTTCGGCAAAACAGACATAAAAAACATGTTTCAGGAGAACAAATAAAGCCCATGTAGATAAGACATACTCTACTCATAGCTAGTAGCCCGTCTTTTCCCAATGTATGTTGATTTATCCTGGACATAAAACTTAATGTCTCCGATAAAACGACACTATTAGGCAGAGAATTCCAGTTGTTTCGTTTGTTTTACTAGTGTCTTAGTCTCTTATTGTGACCTCCTGTTCAGGATTTTGTAGACATCCGCCATATCACACCTTAATCGTCTGTACTCCAAGGTTTGGTAGTCCTAATTCAATTAGTCTATCAAGGTAACTTTTATTTGGAATGGATTTGTAAGTACGTCTTTGTCTTTGAATATTCTCGAAGGAAATTCTTACTTTGATGGTATTTGTCGACAGGACTGTTGAGACATATTCTCGGTAGAAATTCTTACTTTGATGGTATTTGTCGACAGGACTGTTGAGACATATTCGAGTCTCACCAGTGTTTTGTAGATGTTTGAAAACTCCTTTTTATGACTGCCAAGTACTCCGTTGGTTTTTTGACAGATGTTTGAATGTTGCTCGTGATTTTTGTCTATCCATGGATATTGCGATTGTTCAATTCAATTACATGATATTATATAAATGTTTGAACTTTTTGAAAAAAAAATGTTGCAGCAACAACTCAAATACGAAAATGTGATGCATTATTGTTTGGATTCTACATTGTAAAGAAGGCAACGTGAAATTTTATTAAAATCGGTTATCGAATTGAAGGTCACTTGTGAATATTTTATAGTGTACTTATTGCCATTTCATTCTTCTTTGCATCTTACCAGGCTTTACATATCCCAACTTCCAATCTCTATTCTGTTCAACTATCCTCTTCTTCTATAATCATATATATACAATGTTCAAATACACATCAACTTAATTATATGAAAGTGTATAATTGTACATATGCTAAAACGTACAATGTATTTTTTGGGAGAAGGCGTTACTAAGTTGTAATAACTAATCCCATTTGTTATATTGAACAAATAAAGTAATATAATGTTTATAAAATTCACATACCTTGGAATAGGAACGTCCTGAATAGCCAATGTAAAAATGTCCCCGTATAATATGTACATCAATGATGTATGTACATAAAGTTATTTAAATCTTAGATGTTTTTGTTGCTGTTTACGTATCAGACAACACATTTGTACTATTTTTAGACACAGGATCGCCGAACGTGCGCTCTACTATTTCCGAATACATCTCTAATGTGGGGGTTAACTGGTTCGTAATTAAATCTACAGACATTAAAAGTCTTTTTTCATGGCCAGTCAGAAGGTCTTTCCTTTTTTCATGAATGGACAACCCTGAGCAAACCGGCCAACAGTTTATATCGAGATAAATGAAAATAGCAATGTTTTCAAGCAGCCAGTGCCTAGTCGCACATTAATAAGTCGGACACAGTGTAGACTTTACGGGTACACTTATAATGATAAAGTGCAAAGATGCTAGAAATCGCGCTATCAACTATGGAGACTCATTATACTGCTATGCATAGATCGCCATAAATCACACGGAAGTATGATTACAAAGATGGTATAAAGAAGGAAATGCACGTGCGTTTACATGTGAAATTCACGTGTACAAGGTAGAGTACTAAATATAGTACATGCGCATCGACTTCCATTCATAAGAGATACAGTTGTAAGTATATTTAGTAGACGTTATGTTCTCTGACGTCATGCATTCTACTCAGTACATCCGTGTCATACGTACACCATGCACGTGTTACAGCTTGAGATCCAAGTTCATAGTGCTGTTTGTTATGATACAACGTCAACGTAATCGTGAGCACATAATTTTATTTCAAAAGTGTTTATGTGCGACGTTTGGATTCATGCACACACGCACGCACACACAGATGCACATACAAAGTTATTACTATATACTGTTCCATCCTTACTAAAGCTGGGTACATTCGACGTAATTACTCATCCGTATACGTATATAATTCATAGAATGCCTTGTGTCCGGACATTATGACCGATAAAAAGTTACTGTAACTACAATGTGACTTCATCAATCGAGAAGTTTGTTTCTACAGCGTGCTTAACGTAAGAAATTAGATGCAGAACTTATGACCAATGACGAACTTTGGACAGCCACCACGTGATTGGCGCCAAATAGGGTGTAAAGCCTTATGACCAATGAAGTACTTTGGATGCCCGCAATGTGACTTGCGCGGAATTTGACCAATGAAATATTTCGGATGCCTACAACGTGAATATCACAGAGTTAGGTGACAATCTTACGACAGTGAAGCATTGTTGATGCCTACAAGATGATTGGCGGGAATATTGTACCTATCTTATGACAAAGAAAGTACTTTGGATAATTATAGTTTGATTGGAGTAGAATAAGACGCCAGCCGCATGATCCATGAAGTACTTTAGGTGCTCACGGCGTGATTAGCGCATATATGGAAGCAAGCCTTTAGATAAATATAATAATCAAGACGCCTACATCGTGATTGTCATGTTTTTGGGTGCCAATTTTATGACAACCGAAATGGCTTGGCCGTCGACGTTGAGAAAAACGAAATACACTTGTAGTATGAGTTGATGACAAAAAGGTGTGTTTTCAATCATTTCCAATCACCGTGGAGGTTTTTAGGAAACTTAAGTAGCGTAAGGAAGAGTTTATTTGTGAGAATATTGTAACTGACGACAGGGATTTCAGCGCCAACATTTATGCGAGTGTGTTGATTAGAACGACGATATTTGTGGCATGTATGGATATCGACCTTGAGACTGACGTAATATCTGTAATACCCGGTATTCCGATATATTGAATTCAGACCTTGTTAACTGACAGCGGAGTTAGGGTGCGGCGGAGTTTGAACTCGTGACCAACATTCCGCTTTAATATTATTAACTTGTGTTTGTACCGTGTTCCGTGTTAATTATAAACCGTGATAGTGGGATTGCATGACTTATACTCCTGTAAGTATACTGCAAGTCGCACGTGTGTCCACCACCAGACCCACCTGACGCCAGGAATCTATCCACGCGCGTGTCACGGCCCTTACATCACAATGGCGTTATTGATCAGATCTTGCGCTCGACCGACCACCTTGATACTAATGAGAGGACACACATAGCAATATACCAACAAGGTGTGCCAATATAGACCAAGACACGGATACATGTCAATACAGCACACGGAGCGCCCACATAGATGTATTGTTCGTTATTCGAACTAGACAGGGAATTAAAAATCGCGTGCTTGCGGTATGTTTATGTATAAAATTATACCTGCAGTGCACCAGCCGTCTCTATCGATGCATCAGCGATCACGCGAGCGCTAGCACTCACGACACGGCTTAAACAAACATGCTCCCTGCAGCCAACCACAACACATTCAATTCACATTTCATGTAATTTGAACGAAAATCTTACAGAAGCACCTCTAACATAGCAGCCTAGCATGCATGCGTGCGTCCAAATGCAGTAGAGACATGCAAACAATGTCATCAAACTTAAGAGTAATGCGAAACCGATACCCCATCGAAAATATTATATACAGGTAGCTAAAGCTATCCATATTTCAAAAAGCAAAGCATACATGTTTCACAGGGCCATAATGGAGACAAAGTGACATTTTTTAACCGAAAAACTAAAACATGTGAGGAATTTATTCCGAAAGTTCAAATTTAGTTTTCCCCAAATATTTTCAACCGAATTTCCGGATCAAACATACAGCCGCGAGATAGTGGAGGTAGCAGTGTCCTCATCACTTGGTCTTTATAGAGCGGAAGTGATGTAATCAAGGCAGAGAGACACATAACACACCACAGGAGGTCGCCGTTATGAACGTTTTATTTAGATAATGAGCACAGACCGTTGGAACGAACCCAACATCCCAGTTCAGGCATAAAGATCAAGATCACAGTCGAAAGATAGGGAGATTATCTACCCACAGTTGTACTATATTTAGCACAGCTGTATATATTAAGATTTGCGGATTGTTTGCGCTCATCTGCTTAGTCACCAACAGTAATTATCGCGATAAAATTTCCACGCGACATCTAGATAAACATGCAGATATGACATACAGATAAACGGTAATATAATATTGTCAGCTTTGACCTACGTCTCTGACACGTACTGTGTGGATGGTAGTTAGTATGGTCTACCTATGAAAAGACGTGTTGCTCTCTTACAGGTGAAAACCCGTTCTAATAATGGACACAGCATACATAATTTAATTACATATTTAGTCACATGACGTATTTATAACAGTACAGGTGACATTCAAACGTTCGCGCACGCCTTCTATAACAATAGTGTATAGTCGATGTTTATTTTGACATAACCTATTTAAAGCCTGACAATGTAAATCAGTTACTTAGAGCTACACTCAACTGCACAGAAACGCGTAATACATGTGATATATTAATTATCAAGAAGCTATATTTGTCTATAGCTATCTTTACATGTCTTCATATGTCTACTGCACCATATTTTTACCTACGAGGTAAGTTGTCATTAACGAGACAGTTTAAACAATATTCAAAGGAACAACGTCGAACACCAAACAAGATTAGTCACGTAAAATGTCGGTCAATTAGTGTTTCAGGTTACAAACCGGAAGTCCGGGCGGCGTGTCTGTACCTGCACTGGCGCGCGAGCATCGCTTTGATTATATCGGCGAAATAATTATACATTATCAGTGTTTTGTAAATCTTTGCATGAAATTAATAGGCACCCATCCCTGCCATATTGCAACTCGACGGCTTGTCTGGTGATATGATAGCCCCGATCGATTGGCCAATTAATAAACTGATACGAGATACACCGAGGATCTTTGCACAACACACGTACTAAGGCATTCCTCGAATAGCTGACAATGATGTTTAAATTTAGCAAACACTAGTTGTAATATTTGCCGTAAAAGGCCTCATCAAGTCATAATTTGTAATGGCGCACCCAGGGGAGGCTGTTTGGTCTTTGAACACTTAGCTCCATCTGACCCTGTCTTTATGAAATTCAGAAGATGGTCTCTTGAATTGACATGGTGCGAGATAACAAAAGATTTATTGATGTATTCAGGAAAAATAATAACCTCTGATAGTTTACATTAGGTTGTGTATGTGCTTTGCTCTGACGACAAATACTAACGATGTATGCGATCGAACAGTCCTGAGCAGACGATGTTTTCACTCTCTAGTCTATGTGTATTATTCGCTTTACAACATACCTGTCCAAGAATAGACGTTTACGTCACGATTATTTAATGCTCTCTGCAACATACACAGAGGCGTGTTTTAGTGCCAATAGATTATATACCAGTATTAAAAATCTAGGCACGCGTTAAACAAACAAGCGATTCCGCCAGAACAGTCTCCGCACGAGTATGGTTGGATGCCCTAGTTCCGGTGACGTCATTTTCCAGACATGCCTTCAGGCCTTGTCATCCTGTTGTCACTTCACCTAGATTGAAGCGAAGCGCGTCGAGTATTTCATTGACAAAATGTATAGTAGCGGGAAAAGTTGGCTGGAAATTTCTGTCACTACGTATCGACATGGGTGTACTATAAATGATGCACGGCGAGCCAAAAGTGTGCCGCACCATACAGTCAGGCCATATGTTGCGTTTATAAGCAGGCTTATATTTTTGTACAGAGGTTCAGTGAGAACGCATGGAACACTGCCAATATTACTGGAAACTAAAAATCTATGTGTATAGATAATCTATGCTTGCATGTGTGTAATACTGCTGTACAATACAGGGGTTGAAGGCCGATAACGTGTTTTCAAAGCATTTATAGACAAGATGTAGGGCCATGACGTCACGACTCTGATCTATAAACGACACCACAATTTTACGCTGCCAGGCTAGCCCGCCTACCAGCAGTCTTCCCAATGTGTGCTGTCTACGCTCTTTGATCCAAAAAAAAGTCTGAAAACGAGGAATCCTGGTACTTAAAACTAAAAGTACTTCGTATTCCAATGACACGAGTTACTTTTCACACTTACCTAGTTACCACTCTTACATTCCTTCCTACTCGGGCCATACACAGGAAAGCAATACAAAATTAAATGATATAAAAGTCTTACTTGCATTCGTGTTCCTTTTAGCAAAATGACAATAATAATGTTATTGTGAAATGGTAAATTTGAAGGCAACTGCAGATAATTAATAGCTTTGAGAAAATGACAATTCAAGAGATTCAACGATTGGACTAAAAGCTAATGAAATCCACAGAATTTGAGTTCGTAATAAACAAATAATTACTACATTGTAAAGTATGCCCTATGTCTAAAAGTAGTATAGAAGGCTACAAGTAATGACTCCAAATTTTTCTCTCTCGTGAAACAGCTAGCGTTAATGACATATATGAATGCCAACTTGAAATGGAACATGCCATGTCCAGTTGACATTCATTTAAGCGCTGACCTACTTTCAATTGGCAATATTATTATGAGTGATAAAAATATTGACTACGAAGGCCATCCGAAAGTAGTTCTGTATTCAAATTTACTCAACCGTTAACTTGTCATTTCTATTTCATAAATGTTGCGTTAACATTGCAGAAATAGATTTCATGTTCGTACTGACGCCACAAATATCTAACTGTCAGATCAATGAGGGGACACTTAGATTTGTACATCTGAACGGATGTAGATTTGTAATAGTTCCATGTCTAAAATCTAGTCGCTTACATACATATATACTCATCGTATATGTTAATGCTTATTCATATGTAACTAATATGCATTCCTATTGACATGAACATTGTGCTTTGATCCCTTAATATATGAGAACAGATGGCAGTCAAATGTTTAGATAGTACCGTGTTATCTGTGATCACCAATTTCTTTCGTCACATGACGTAATCTATATTTTTTTGTAATTTCTTTCGTCACGTGACATAATCTGTATGTGATTTCTTTCTTCACATGACGTGACGTATATCTGTCACTCCCACATATTGATCGACTGACGAATGAGTTTAAGAATAATCCCCAACGACTGGTCGACTGAGGAATTTATCAAAATTGTACAACAATGATCCGAGGACGAATTATAGTTCGACATTGAATAAATGACAACATTTCGATATTTTACGTACCCATTTCCTCTTGGGACAACATTCTGATAACTCGAATAGTTCTCTAATTGATGATGATTCGAGCACAGTTGAGTAAGTAAGTACATGTACTGCAATTTCTACAACAAATGACAACACTTTGGATGTTTGTTTTCGCTTAGTATGTTGTATTCTCATAACAATAAACAGTTTTCCCCAATACAAACATTTTTGTAAACAAATTTAATATAAAATGACAATAAATGACGACCACACTTTAATATGTAGTTAGTACTAGATGTTAGCACTTAAGTTTGATGCTCCATGTACCGGACACGGGCTGGTATCGGTCAACTCCAACACAAAGTAATTAACTCATGATTATACTTTGCCAAAAGATCCATTTTATCAATACCAAGTCAATGGGAAGAGACACAATGCATGAGAAGTAGGATCCAACCACCCTAAGGGTCATCCACTGTGTTTTGTTCCCTTGACAAAATCACACATACATGGACGATACCTACCCGTGCCTTGCGAAATGGACATTTTACAATCATGATAGATATTTAATATACTTAAAAGATATACATACTTGTATATATATGCTTATATATGTAACAGGAGTCGTGTGGTCTGACAAAATATATCACAAACAGCCCACGACTATTTACAAAACACCAGACTTACACACGTCCCTTGAACAAAAACCAGTAGCACATTTTGGTACAGACGATTGTACGTCTAAAAGGCAATCACAAATAGACAGTCAGACTTAACTTTACAAATAAACATACAGCTCAATCAGCTAGGTCTGTACATAAACTGCTTCAGAACAATACCAAATAACGGGACATGTGCAAGTCAAAGACCATTTTATAAATGAATACGCAGTGTGTCAGGCATTTATACTGACTACGCATGGCTGAGCCAATTCACAGAACACAACAATATCCTAACGGGTCAACCAAATAGACACGCCAGGGCTGCCCAGGCATGTTTTCCGTCACAATGTCGTCTATCGCTTCTATCCACCAACTAAGATGTCTTTTTTATAAATCGATATTTATGGAACCCCGCCAATACAAAAACTCAAACTAGGTGAACTTGACCCCTGAACAAACGTGTCTCTATGCCTTTCTTTGAATGTGTATTGAATATGTTTATAGGTTTGACCTACTTCTTTCGCATATTGATTTATCCGAAAATTAAATATGCCGAGTTCATGCTGCTAATAGGTATGATGGCCTGCTCAATAAATTCTTCACGTCACTACATACAATATCACCTAAAACAAAACAGTTTTGTATGGGCTCTGTAAACATGCTAGATTAGGTTTCATGAATATTAGCAAGTATTTTAATGATCTGTGATTTGTAAACAACAACAAAATGTTAGAACGATAACAAGTGTTAATTCTAAATAAAAACAATAATCTTCTTGATTAATACCTATTGGGGAAAATCTTTTAATTGGTTTTCGTTCTCAAGGGAGAAACCTGTTGGTATATCTCCTAGCCTAAGGGAGAAATCAGATGGTATATCACCTAGTCTAAGGGAGAAACCTGTTGGTATATCTCCTAGTCTAAGGGAGAAATCAGATGGTATATCTCCGAGCCTAAGGGAGAAACCTGTTGGTATATCTCCTAGTCTAAGGGAGAACTCAGATGGTATATCTCCGAGCCTACGGGAGAAATCTGATGGTATATCTCCGAGCCTAAGGGAGAAATCTGATGGTATATCTCCTAGTCTAAGGGAGAAATCAGATGGTATATCTCCGAGCCTAAGGGAGAAATCAGATGGTATATCTCCTAGCCTAAGGGAGAAATCTGATGGTATATCTCCTAGTCTAAGGGAGAAATCTGATGGTATATCTCCTAGTCTAAGGGAGAAATCAGATGGTATATCTCCTAGTCTAAGGGAGAAATCTGATGGTATATCTCCTAGTCTAAGGGAGAACTCAGATGGTATATCTCCTAGTCTAAGGGAGAAATCAGATGGTATATCTCCGAGCCTAAGGGAGAAATCTGATGGTATATCTCCTAGTCTAAGGGAGAAATCTGACGGTATATCTCCTAGTCTAAGGGAGAAATCAGATGGTATATCTCCTAGCCTAAGTGAGAAATCTGACGGTATATCTCCTAGTCTAAGGGAGAAATCTGACGGTATATCTCCTAGTCTAAGGGAGAAATCTGATGGTATATCACCTAGTCTAAGGGAGAAATCTGATGGTATATCTCCGAGCCTAAGGGAGAAACCTGTTAGTATATCTCCTAGTCTAAGGGAGAAATCAGATGGTATATCTCCTAGTCTAAGGGAGAAATCTGATGGTATATCTCCTAGTCTAAGGGAGAAATCTGATGGTATATCACCTAGTCTAAGGGAGAAATCAGATGGTATATCTCCTAGTCTAAGGGAGAAATCTGATGGTATATCTCCTAGTCTAAGGGAGAAATCTGATGGTATATCTCCTAGTCTAAGGGAGAAATCAGATGGTATATCACCTAGTCTAAGGGAGAAATCTGACGGTATATCTCCGAGCCTAAGGGAGAAACCTGTTAGTATATCTCCTAGTCTAAGGGAGAAATCAGATGGTATATCTCCGAGCCTAAGGGAGAAATCTGACGGTATATCTCCTAGTCTAAGGGAGAAATCAGATGGTATATCTCCGAGTCTAAGGGAGAAATCAGATGGTATATCTCCTAGTCTAAGGGAGAACTCAGATGGTATATCTCCGAGCCTACGGGAGAAATCTGACGGTATATCTCCTAGTCTAAGGGAGAAATCAGATGGTATATCTCCTAGTCTAAGGGAGAAATCAGATGGTATCTCTCCTAGTCTAAGGGAGAAATCTGACGGTATATCTCCTAGTCTAAGGGAGAACTCAGATGGTATATCTCCGAGCCTAAGGGAGAACTCAGATGGTATATCTTAGAACCTTAGGGAGAAATCAGATGGTATATCTCCTACGTATTTTACCTGTTATTACAAAGCAAGTTAATCTAAAGCGATGACAGATGGAACCATGTTCGCCTGTTAGATTTTACTAGGCTGAAGTTACACAGAATAAACTATGTTGATTTAAAAAAAAAAACCAACACACTTAGAAAACGAGAGAAAAAACCCATTACACATAACGGGGATTTCCCTATAAGGAAAAGTGGAATTTTGTACCACTAGATATCCACAATTTCACGTAAATAAAGCTTTTTAAGGTAAAAATAACTATTGTAAACATCTAGCATTGTCAACAGCATTTTCGTATAAATTGTGTCGCAACTAATGATTGTTTCCGAAAAATATACCTTAAAATTCGTTTTTGGATGATCATTGTTTGATATATTGCCCGTGAAAATCAAACGAACGTCTACACTAATTGTCTCCGATAGTTTTACAAATCGAACGCTGCAAACAACTCTGATACCCTTCAATCGATTGGTATTCGTTAGCTTTATATCATCCCCGTAAATTAGCTTTCTCCTGAAACCACTCTAATTCCGAATGAAATTGATTCAAAGGACTGCATTATTTACCACCGTATTTAAGATTTTCATTCTAAAATATACTACACATATCGCGATGTTTCTATACTGGCAAACAATGCTTGTGAATGTATCTCCATCGTCAACACATGGTGTATCAAAACTCCGCGTCCAAAATGCTTACAATAAAATTATCTATTCAGAACAAGACAAATCTTCAGTATCAATTTGCTTAGTTAGACCACAATAAAGCATTGTTAAAACAAGCTACCATTTAGGATAATACAGAATCATTTTCAATACAGACCAATTTACTAATCACTGTGAAATTACAAAATAAAAACTGATGCATGTATTTATGCAATAAACTTCAATACATTAATTTCAATGCACATTAAGCAATTTATGAAACCTTTTACGAAAGGTAAAAAGGTATGAGTACAACTGGAGCACTTCGTCAATATACCAGCTATGTGAACAACAATGAACAGTTCTACTGAAATACTACATTGAATAGCTACGTACCACAGTATGCATACCAGTCAGTGAAAACTACCTACAACATCAGATAAAGAAAAGATGATTTTCTTCAATCAAAAACGACAAAAATGATATTTAAATACAATCCTTTGATTTTTAAAACAAATGCCAAATACTACTTAAAGCCATCACGGACAATTTTAAATTGCCTCCGAAAACACTATTTCATGTCCTGTTCACGTTAACTGTTACTGTGGCACGCATAGGAGCTATCCCGTGACATATTTGTCACTTTTCTGTTATAACGACACTGTCAATGGGCCAGGACCCCAGTCGTAAATAACCAACAGATAGCACTTCTCTCTGTCACAAATCACGATCAACATTCACTCGAACGTGCCGCGCCTAAACCTCAATTCAAAAGGTATAAAACATCACACAATATCTACGTCAGCGGCCCGACAGATTGCTCGGGGCAGTGTCCACACTAGTTGGTATCATAATGCCTTAACTTTGGGCTAACATTTCTGCATAAAAACTTCAGCATTGCACAAAACTTTGTTCCATTTCTCTAAATGTGGTTTTCAAGATGCAAACCAAACTTGGATTCCATCACATTCCTGCACGCCAATTTGATTCATTTACACACATCAATGGAAAATGAAACCAAATATTTTGTTAGTAAAAATCGTTCATGTATCACGTTCCTTCTTGATCTTCATATCCTTGTAGTCATCGCCAAGAATAGTTGCTATTTCGCCTTGCATAAAAGCCCACGGAACATTTGAACCAACGAGAGGACACTTTTTACCGCTTGGACAGTACACCTCCGCTCCTGCCCCCTGGCGCTTGATGCTATCCCTGGAGCAAGGGAAACAGAATTTGTGATCTCCTATAGACGGACATTGCACAAAGTGGGTATCCTCCAGACGTTCGTGACAGAGAGTACATTTGAGAGATTCTGAGGGCACTGTTGATTCGGGCATTGTTGACGTGCCCTCCCCCGTTTGGCCAGATGTAGGTCTCACTCCACGTAATGTTTGCTGTTGTGTACTTGTAGGGGAATGGCTGTTGTGTCGCGAAGACCTGTTTCCATCATTTCCACTGCGAATCGGGGAACCGGAACCGGAAGCTAAATTATCAGTTACATTCATCAATGCCGCCATTGGTGATGGTCCCGTATGAACGGGCCCATTTGCGCCATCTGGCGGTGTTGGAGTATGGTTACTCAAAGGCGATACTGACGTAGAGCTGGCCGACCCGTAGCCTGCAGAAGTGATTGTCAGCTTAAGGGCTTCCGTTTGATTTTGTATCCACTGTTGGCGTTTCCGATGTTCCCCAAAATCACTATCGGGCTCTGGCGATGTTTTCCGTTTCTTTCCCTGTCCATCTACGGAATTTTGTCCCACTGGTCCGCGCGGGTGTCCACCAGGTGTCGCTTGCCGGAAGCAAGTGGACGGTGAAGGCAAAGGCGGTATATTGTGGTGAACGTAAGGTGCCGGAAGTAAATCCTGTTTTACAGGCTCCTTGAAGAACCTCACAGTCTCTGACAAAAGTTCACTGAGTATCTTCCAGTCACCAAGACCATGCTTCATTTCATATTCAAGGTATTTGTACCCTGATGACAGACCTTTGCCAACATCTTTACCACTGTCATGATGCATTTGTTTAGCAACACTTGATGCACTATTGTAAATGTTCCCTGAGCCTAATGGATATTCCATGAACACCTTCAGTTCAAAGTCTATCCCATTCTTTGATACGGCATCGAAAGCAAACACGCGTCCAAACACATTATGATCCTTCTTAAATCTGATTTCAAATGGTACCGATGATGACAACATTGACACAGTTTCTCGTACAATTTGTGGCCTTTTGGCCATTTCCTCTGGAGAACTAAACTTGAATGGATTTTCCTCATTATGATGCGAGTTATGTGAATCACCGTCCTCTCCTTCGTGTTTACCGTTATGTAGGATGTTTGGTGGAACGGGAAGATTTGGCCCGGGACCTGAACCGTACCCATGACGCCCTGGGGGTAGGATACCGATACCGGCTGTACTGTGAATCAGGGGATGATGCATTGGGAACACAGTTCGTGACGTAACAGGGATAGTTGGGGTCCTATGATGGTCTGCCCCAGAGTCCTCACCCCTCCCATGAACCCCATTTGGACCCGAGGGTGGAATTCCATTTGTTAGTCTCTGAGGAGAAGCACTGTAATCACCAATAATGTTTCTATTCCTATTTTCATACCTTTCAATTTGGCCCGGAAGTGGTCTCGGAGGTTCCATAGGTCCATGTTCCGATGTATTTCTGTTAGATGATAAATTTCCATGAGGTTGATGTGATTTTAATGATGGTCTCGATTCATGAAATCCATGAGATCTTTTCATTTGTCGTGCAGCATCAAGGACCATTTCAATACGATCCGCTCCTTCATAATTGACACAACCACGACACACAGGTTCGGTAAAATCATGGACCATCGCCCAAGGCATTCTAGGCAAGTCACATAGGTAACACTGTTGTCGGGGCGCCCTGTGCGGCATTGACATGGTGCCGAACGTACGCCTCTCACAGTCAGCCACACATATAACCAAACTTCACGTTAGACGTGTAGTAGAAGCATAAAAATTCCCGATACGCCTTGAATTGATTCATAACCGAGTCACACTACCGCCATCCACTTGAAAATTTACGATTTGTATGGCCTGACTGCGCATGCGTTTGTATTTGTAAACTCGATCGACCTCCGTGTGTGTTGTGTACGTGTGTGTGTTGATATTCACGTTTGCACAGAGCTCAAAGCAATCACGCAACCGACCCAGCTGAATTACAGCGCTATTCGATATCTCAATCACCAGGGGATACGCCAATGTTAACCTGCATAGTAATACCGGCGGAAAATCCTTGCAAGCGTCTATACACACACGCAACGGTGAATTGTCTATACATTGTGTGCTTATGTCGCAAACAAGAATAGGTGATATACGTCACAGATAAAGCCGGTATAGCGGGCCACGTCTGTCCCTAGATACCGCACTCTATTCACCGACTCGTCAATGGGTATGGCATACTCGACCGCCGCTGTTGTTAGGCACTACGTGTTATTTTGGTATGTGATTTGACCGACTCAGGAGATTTCCTTTCTAAACCAAATAATAAAACTTGGTTTGAGGCGTGTGGCGTTCCACGAACGGGTTTTTTACCCAGCATTGTGCGAAACATCATTTTCTCAGTTCATAATAATTTATTCAAATTATATTATTGGAAATAAACAGAAAAAACATTGTATTACAAAAACACACGAAATGTATGCAATCACATGAAATGTGAAAAAACGCTTGTTGATATTATGACAGTCTCGCGTGCTAGGTGGAACTGTATTCTCCACATTCTGATTAAAGAGTATTAATTTACTTGCTTTCGTGTCTTGAATAGTTCGTGATACATTAGGCCTCGTCGAGATTTGAACGAAGTGAATGATGAACTCCGCGAAACACATCGATAGTACTAGATTAAAGGCAGGATCTTGGGTTTGCAGGCAAACACGACACAAAAACGTTTATTTGTCTGGGTTTCTCTGAGGGAGAGGAAATCGATGGAAAATCTATCAGACTTCATGTGGCTTGTGCGTGTCTGCCCTCGTTTTCCCGGCCATGGAAACAAATAGCCTGACAGCGTTAATGACGTCACGCAAGCAGCGTAACTTTGGAAGCATGCCAATATTTTTTTCTGACAAATCATCAGGTCTCTATGTACATGGGTGCTTTATCAGACTGTTTCCCGGTTCTGTCATGCATAGCAGATGTGGCGTCTGCCTCCGCATGTTTGCCATGACCCATTTGCTCTAGATGACGCCACTCTCAAGTCAATATTCGCCAGGACTTTTAAAAGCGACCAGACATATGATACCTCAAATAGATACGAATGTTAGGTGTTCGCTGTTGTTTTGCTATATAAAATCAAATCAATGTAGATATGCGACACAGGAATTATTACAATTCAAGTAAATATGATTCATGCTTTATGACAAGTCCATTAGATAGTGTAACATCAAAAACACAGTTGCATAACGTTATGGTTCCAGTCTATGCAAACCATCAGAACAGTATCCATTGTTACATAATTGTATCCCCCTTTAAATACACCACTCAATACGTTGATACAACATTAAGTCTAGAATTGCTTGATCGACCTCGTGTGTGGACTTAGAGTATTTGCAGTTTTAAAGAATTGAAGAATGGTTATTGTGGGAGAGGACACCTTAATGTGTCATCGTATGCAATGTTCGATTTTTGAGTTTAGTAATTTGCAGTAGTGTGCTGACAAATTGGTCTGTTTTGTCGTCTTTACGAATATCTTTGGATACCTTACATATTTTATATACATATGTGATTGAATATCGTTTCAATCTCTTATTACGATAATAACCTTTCTGCTCAAGTTGAATACTTCCTTTTCGTAGACAATTAGTCTCACTCTATGAATGCTTCTCTTGCACAGAGCACTCCTGATCACCATTCGTAAGACCACAACAAAGACATGTTCTCGCATTTAACAATAAAAACATACATGAGGATTTTAAAGTCATATTTACTTGGCACGTATAAACGGTTGGTCCAATCATTATGTCAATAAGTTGAAGCAAGAACACAAATGCAATCCATTAGCAGTGATGCGTTGCATCAGACTCCAAACAAAACCAATATTTCTGAGCACTACTTCTTGTGAACATGCCTAGAGGAAATTTTGGTATTTTCTAAAGATTGCACAGAAAAGATACAAAGTATACATCGGCATAAACTCTAACTTTTAATTTTTAATTTTATAGGAAATCGACCGCCTGACCTAACTCTCCATAATACTATGGTTAAATGATGATACATACATTTCGATGTAAGCTTGCTATACTTTTTAACTGGACGTCGTGTCGGGCGTAGGCGATACCCTTTGTTTACTTTTGGTGATGGTGTAAAACTCGTATAGTGATAAAGTGGATAATAATAGATCGGCCAGATGTTGAATAGTGTAGCGAATATTACCCGCTTATCACGACAAAGTGTGTGGTTTTATCATGCGTTTATTTCCGTATCCACGCCGAGTAACTAGGTACGTGCATCGTCTCCTAATGACGTCATTAGCCGACCTATGTGTATATATATACATGTGTGTGAGAGGATCTTTAAATAGTAAATAGCTTTGTTTGACAAAATCGCTAATCATTTTTAGTAACAACAACTAATTCTAACAGAAAGGCACGAATCGTGATAACATTTATCTATATTAACAGGTTTGTACTAGTCAGAACGGAATAACATTATGTTAAAGTTACTTGACAGATATGATAAAGATAACCATGCGTGCTTAACCACCACGCAGTCTCCTGGCTCATGATTTGGTGACCTAAATACTGAAGCCTCCCTTGGTACAGCTCCGCCTAAGGTTCCGGAAATGATTGCACGTGAGCGTGGTGTTGTTGAAACGCACTTAAATGTGTTATTATACTACACTATACTAAATAAACAAAGTAAACACCATCAGTACTTTTACTAGATTTTCCCCACTTTATTACTGAGTTAATTTGGTATCCAAACAATCATCAAAGTTTGAGAGATACGGCTATTACTCATTGATGTCACTTAACATTATCAATATAATTCACATGTCCGACAAGTTTATTTTTAAAATGCAGAGGGTTTAGTTTCCACTGATTTCCCCGGAATTGTATTTGATACCAGCCACACGTATTATCAACCCATAAAACGGAACATGTTATTACTGTAAAATGTGTCATTGCATTATCAGTATGCGTCATCTAGAGTCTAAATGACATTTGCTGATTTCACGACGTAAAATTGGAACGTATCATAAAAAAACATGTAATTAACTTCCTTGAAACTATATAAGATTTTAAGTCCATTCAATTCCAAAATGTTGACCCTTGACCCTTCAAACTTGACTGATGATATCGTCAAAATATTCTTTTCTAAGAACTAATAAGCATGATACCCAATAGTAAATTATGATAAAAACCCCGTTTGGGACATTTAGAAATGAGATAACTCAAGTTTAAATACAGTGTCAAAATGTAAGAACGCAAGAAAAGAAAAGGACCGCTCGGGTACTTTTGAACGTTGTCATGAACGGAAAACTCATAAAAAAAACAGGATGTTTCGTGCTTTCGTACTACAAACTAGAATCACAATCAATTCTCGCACAATGTCCCATACGATATTAGAGAATGGCTGTCCAGACGAACACGCACGCCACTGCCGTGTGCTATCCGATCATCAAAGCTGGTGCGCTGGGGATGGGAGACTATGGAGGGGGTCGTCATAGAGTTGGTATAATCACAAGCCGTGTCATTATCAGACTCGCACGCAACAACGTCTAACGAATTAAATGAAAGGACTTCCTCACACACCGAACAAACTTCAATCATCGCATCCCTACTGTACTAGTGATATTTTATTGATTGAGTAATGTCCGAAATTATGAGTTATTAATCAATTTCGAATATTCCAATGGCTACTCGACATGAAATGTCAAATGTGAAAATGGCTTCCTAGTCTGTTTTAGAGAGAACAGAAGAGCTGATAAAAGATTGTGGGTTGATAAGCCAGTCACGAGGCATTTCACCTCGCGTATGCCGATAACGTAATTGTATATTCCATCTTTTATGTTGTGTGTACATATACCAACAAGACTCAACTACTGTTTTCGACATGCAACCAATGCCTTTTGTATCAGAACAGCCATCGGAACTTTATTCATTATGTACCTGCCAAACACAATGCACTGACCACGTACGTGAAACACCAGCCCACATCGCAGGTTTTCTAAGACAAGGGAGTTCCCACTCCTATGACACTCCATGTAGTGTCAACAATAGAAATCTTTTCAAAATGTACGAGGTGCATAAAGAACCTAAATTTAAAAACATCTTCTCGTACATTAAGTAAAATATCAGAATGATTATCCTTACAACAAAAAACAGTTTTCTTATTTTTTTCGTAACATATCCTTAAAGTTTTTTTGCAATACTTCCGACATTTTCTTATATGAAAATGTCGATAAAGCTATTTATAACGTAATATTTACAATTCATGGCTACAAATAACTTCAATCTACATGTAACACAAACTAAAATAAATTTCCAGCTAAAAGGTTGTTACTCTATACACACAGTCTATCACACCAGCGGACCACATGGTGACGTAAAACTACGTATCTTGTACAGGCATTAACTATTTGTAATGTACATGTGATAAATCATGTACAATTTAGATTCGTTACACCTTTAATGAAATTATGACATCACGTATTTAATGTAAGTATATTAAGTGCTGACATTTAAATCTGTCTAATGACCAAAATACCTGTCAACACAGCGTGAATACTTTAAAAGTGATGTAATGCATAGCGTCCGGTTGTCAGAAAATGTTACACGAATCAGTTTACACTGTATGACAGGTTTGAAATGTGGATAATGGATGACATTATTCCCGCTGTCACGTAAGACACACGTCAGGTAATACTAGACATATTCGAGTTATAATATTTACAAGCTTATACCAAGGTCAACAGAAACACATAAGTATGTTAATTGCTATAAGGAAACAATAAACAATTTAGATCAGTCGTAAAAGCCACTCGGCAGATGTGCAAATAAACAGAAAAGGGTACCGATGAATAAATATAAGGCATATAAAGAAATTCAGCATATTGAGCGAAAGAAGTTTGTTATAAGTTTTACGGTCTCGGTAATTATAAATGGCAGTCAGACTATAAATTCCCATTCCTTCTCACTCACATATATTTACTTTACTAAAAAAGGCTACTCCACATTTCGCAACATTAAACATGTTCATCATGTAAATCATGCAGGGGCGGGGTATGTTTTACTGTGTGTCGTAGGATCGGGGGCAGTGCTTCTTATGTCTTCTGCGTTATAACGTTTATTATATACAATATTTTGTAACCAACTAATGACCCTCTGTGTCAGATTTCTAATGATGTGGAGGAAGAGAGGACGGAGCGCATTAGGAGCAAGTTCACGTCTCATTCAAAACCAGAACCAGATATCAAATAAAGACCTCCTGTTTCCCACCACACGCTGAGGTGTCGAGTAAAATTGTCTCCTCATCCTCCGTGCCGGGAAATCGAGGTCCCCGATATTTGAAGACATTGAAAATTATCCCAAATGACAATGACAAGGATTTTATCTGATATAGTATACAGAAGTGTATACAGGACATATAAATGTTCATAAAAACTGATAAAGTTTAGAGAATTATATAGCATCGTCGAATATCCACGGTAGATTGCACTACGTAACGCTACACTTATCATACTTTGGGTCAACTCAATGAAAAACCCATGTTTCAATATTTGATTGCTCCGTCACATTTTTCTATCAAAAATTCAGCAAATCAGATTGAAGACAATTTATAACATACGCTTTATAGAAACTGAATATCAACAACAGTGGCGGCGAGTGATCTCGAAAACGTGTTCCAGAAATTTGATATCAACGGGTTTCAACCATTTCAGCAGAATATAATTGGTATCATTTTGTCTGAAAGAGATGTTTTCAAATCCATTAAAACAGACCAAGATGATGGAAAGCCAGTAAACAGGAATTTCAGCCTATGTGACCACAGCTAAATCGTCGTTCAATTTCGATAAAGACCTGTAGGACGTCTTGCCCACTATATATGTTAATAGAATATGCACGCCTTCATGGGTGCAGCCATATTGTTACAGGTACTTTGTATTACCCCCCCCCCCCCCCCCCCCCCCCCAAAAAAAAACAAACAAATAAATAAACTGAAAGGGGTATGTTGATTTGATTCTATGTATAGAATGACGTCATTGGAACGAGGATTTTTCACTGAGTTGACCCATTATGTAAGGTAGAGTAGTGCAATCAACCGTGAGTATCCGCCGATGGACATATAGATGTCCATACAAACTGATACTATGTAGATAATTGTATACAGGACATGCAGTTCTACATACAAATTGATACATTGTAGAGAATTGCATACATGACATATAGACGTACATACATAGCTATGTTATGCTATGCAAGACTTGAAGCTGACTCAAAACGAGACTAATTCGTCGTTAATCAAATTAAATAGTCTTGAACTTGAATTATTGGGTCTTTCAAAATGGTAACTGGATAATAATGTCTTCCACATTGTTTTCCCTGAGGATATTGTCTCTCTCGACACCTATATCCTCATACATCCTATAGCTGTGACTTGTACCCCGATCGATGAAATCATTAGCAATTGTTGAGGATAGTTCTGTGAGCCACATCCTATCCCAGTCACAGTAAATTGAATGACCCTACCTTTCGTTGGTATCGACAAGGTATGGATACTATTATTTCATTTGCCAATGTATATTTCGGTCCGTATGAATGATTGTCGATATTTTGAATTAATCCTATTTAAAATATTATCAATATTAATTATTATTACTGTTGGAATTGTGCTTAAAAATAATTTTAAAAAAAGAATTCACTTTAACTGTAAAATAACAGAGCAGTTAACGAGTTTGGATAAACAAAGCAATGAATTGTCAAACAGCATGGGAAATAAGTCCTTGAGTTGTTTACACTCCGTCAGACACCTCGGAAGGCGATACCAGGAGTAGAAAGTACTCTACAAAAGCTAAGTGGACCACATATTTGGGGACACCACACGTGTGTTGGATAAATGTGTATCACTGACAAACAGCATGTGTCACGTGGTGTCATATGACTCATAATGAATACACGAGATAGACGGTATGGGTGTTATGTATTTACTCCACATCGATATGCTAAGTAGAATTCTAACCCCCTAATTAGGATTCTAGACACAGTTTGTGTACAAGCTGACGGTTTTTTTTTTCTTACATCTCCAATTATGCAAACTTGGTGAAAAGCAATGTTAATGACACGATATTCATATTACAATTCCAAGCACACAACCTCACAACTGGGAATAGAATGAGCGGATTTCTCTATAATTCAATTCATGAATAATATCTGTCAATTTATTTACTGTCACCTTTCGTATAAACGGGAAATGAAATGCTATGTCAGACAATAGTAAGGATATAATTATAAACAATCTGTCACGTGTGGTGCATAGTCAAGGAATTTGAAAAAAATGTGGTCCCTGATATACACGATTAATCATTAATGCACACGTACTACAATAATTAATCAACGCAAACGTGAAAACATTTGCTGTGTCTTGATACTTAATATCAAACGTTTAACTGATTACTGTGTCCTGATAGTAAATAGTAAACGTTTAACTGATTACTGTGTCCTGATGGCAAATATTAAACGTTTAACTGATTGCTGTGTCCTGATAGCAAATATTAAACGTTTAACTGATAACTGTGTCCTGATAGTAAATATCAAACGTTTAACTGATCAATGTGCCATGATTGTAAATATCAATTGTTCGTTTAAATGATTACTGTGTCCTGTATGTAAAGAACTATAAACATATAAATTATCATCTCTTTTAAATTTGATACTATAAATGTTTCATATACAGGTTACACTAGATCTTTGATATGAAATCTGACGTTATATGGACCTCAATCGCTGGGACCAGTCAAAAGGAAATGAGCTTATCATAAAAAAGAAAGTTGGTCATATATTTGCGAGTCAATTACGATTTCAACAACGGAATCTGATGAGGAAATAAAGACAATTGGTCATGGGAGACATCAAATATAGGGATAACGATACAAACTAAGACAACATCAAAATAAAAGGACAGACAACATTTTTAATCTCAACAAAGGGCAAACCCTGATTCGCTTAAACCTCTCCGGGACGTTATGCATCGAATCTCTGAAGATGCAATGTGGTTTAAGTGTGGAAGTCTAAAAATGTTACCACCAACTGCCTTGAATATATCTGAATACTTTATGGCAACCATGAAATTTTCCTAATTATCAACCACAAACTGTCTTAGTGTCTTAAGTATGATTTGTGGAGGTCGCAATGACAACTTTGTAATGGTTTCCTAAGCATCATCTTTGTAGAAGCCATGATATGTAGATTGATATTCCCTGTTTTGTGGTTATTCGGTAGATGCGGTCTTGATATTGGTAAAATGTTTGTGACTATCACAAAAGGAAGTGTTAAAGTTTCTGTTTGGATAATGACATAATGTATATTAATGGCACAGCTAAACAGTGACAAGCTATACACGAGAGAAGTGTATTAAGTCCGCGTTTGTCATCTTTTGGATCGTGCGTATCTAATTAAATAAAGAGGATTAATTAATCAAAATCCAATGACGGACGCCATTCTTACGATAAAGTAACAATGAAAACAACAGTAAATACACATCGTAGAATTATATAAACTCCGCTTCAACAGATTACATGGAATAGTGTTAGAATGATTTAGTTGCTGAAGCTTTGAAATCTGCATTTGAACCTCAAAGAAATAAAACTCATCAGCAAAAGAAACAAACGCTTCTCTCCTTCCTTCACTAAGACATTTGAACACGCCTTATGGTTGTAATGCACGAAAGACACTGGCGATTAAATCAATGCAAATAAGAGTAAT
Organism: Pecten maximus; assembly: GCF_902652985.1. Classification (NCBI taxonomy): domain Eukaryota; kingdom Metazoa; phylum Mollusca; class Bivalvia; order Pectinida; family Pectinidae; genus Pecten; species Pecten maximus. The sequence goes on from NC_047017.1 coordinate 42,904,659, forward strand.
TTGATTTCAGCACAACTTGCTAGGGCTATATTGTTAATTATCAGGTGTGTCGCGGCCAGGGTTATGTTGGTATGCCCCGGCACATTTGCGTGCTTTGACGAACATTTAAATGTATTCCATACACGGTAATGTAACATTACGCCGCAAGAAATCAGAATTCCGCAAGCTTCTTCAAAGACACTGCTGCATTCTCTCCTTTTAGATAGGAAACTTATTGTGGTCTTGATTTTGGAATAATTAACATCATTCTAGACACTTCAAAGCCGAAAAGGATTAAGCCAGAGATTCTATTTCTTTGATAATAAAACTAGTTCAGCTATATAATTCATTGATTTTTGAAGCATTTCAATCTTTCTATTTCAGATTTTCAGCAGTCTTTCCGGACTGAAGTCAGTGTTCGCGATCACGCCGTCAGATATAACTTGGATGGGGATAACACTAAATGTGACACATTCCATCTTGTTCTAGCTTCAGTTAAAGGCTATCAAAGATCAAATTCCTATCTCAATCCTCCAAGGTCATCCCAGGCAAATTATTTGACCGAAATTCCTTTATCTCATTATACAGAATTAGATTCGAGACACATCTATCATTTTATTGATCAATATTTCAAGTTCAAACGTTAAAATCACGATCTGTAAATCTCAAATATATATATATTCTACCATGCTTTTTTCTACCATATACACAAAAATGTTAACTGAGCTTTATCTCTTTAACTATTATGCCTACGTGTTAACAGTTTCAACCTCTCTTATGAACACCGAGAACTGTTTGGTATCTTTATAAATCACGTGTTGTAACAATGTTGAATTTAATTTCAACTACGTATACGCCGTCCCAAACTAGTATCGAATAAATGTACTGATTTATGGACATACATATTTATCTCAAGTGTCATTACTAATCTGCAAGCTCTCATTTACACATGTCTATACCAGTCCAAAGTGCTTTACTGATCCACGTACCCTTATATATACTAGTCAGTAGTGTTTTACTGATCCAAGTACCCTTATATATCCACGCACACTTATATATACCAGTCGGTAGTGTTTTACTGATCAACGTACCCTTATATATACCAGTCAGAAGTGTTTTACTGATCCATGTACCCTTATTTACCAGTGAGTGGTGTTTTACTGATCCACGTACCCTTATATATACCAGTCAGTAGTGTTTTACTGATCCACGTACCCTTATATATACCAGTCAGTAGTGTTTTACTGATCCACGTACCCTTATATATACCAGGCAGAAGTGTTTTACTGATCCACGTACCTTTATACATACCAGTCAGTAGTGTTTTACTGATCCACGTACCCTTATATATACCAGTCAGTAGTGTTTTACTGATCCACACACCCTTATATATACCAGTCAGTAGTGTTTTATTGATCCACGTACCCTTATATATACCAGTCAGTGGTGTTTTACTGATCCACGTACCCTTATATATATACCAGTCAGTAGTGTTTTACAGATCCACACACCCTTATATATACCAGTCAGTAGTGTTTTACTGATCAACGTACCCTTATATATACCAGTCAGTAGTGTTTTACTGATCCACGTACCCTTATATATACCTGTCAGTAGTGTTTTACTGATCAACGTACCCTTATATATACCAGTCAGTAGTGTTTTACTGATCCACACACCCTTATATATACCAGTCAGTAGTGTTTTACTGATCCACGTACCCTTATACATACCAGTCAGTAGTGTTTTACTGATCCACGTACCCTTATATATACCAGTCAGTAGTGTTTTACTGATCCACGTACCCTTATATATACCAGTCAGTAGTGTTTTACTGATCCACGTACCCTTATATATACCAGGCAGAAGTGTTTTACCAATCCACGCACCCTTATATATACCAGTCAGTAGTGTTTTACTGATCCACGTACCCTTATATATACCAGTCAGAAGTGTTTTACTGATCCACGTACCCTTATATATACCAGTCAGTAGTGTTTTACTGATCCACGTACCCTTATATATACCAGTCAGTAGTGTTTTACTGATCCACGTACCCTTATATATACCTGTCAGTAGTGTTTTACTGATCCACGTACCCTTATATATACCAGTCAGTAGTGTTTTACTGATCCACGTACCCTTATATATACCTGTCAGTGGTGTTTTACTGATCCACATAACCTGATATATACCAGTCAGTAGTGTTTTACTGATCCACGTACCCTTATACATACCAGTCAGTAGTGTTTTACTGATCCACGTACCCTTATATATACCAGTCAGTGGTGTTTTACTGATCCACGTACCCTTATATATACCTGTCAGTAGTGTCTTACTGATCCACATACCCTTATATATACCCGTCAGTAGTGTCTTACTGATCCACGTACCCTTATATATACCTGTCAGTAGTGTCTTACTGATCCACGTACCCTTATATATACCTGTCAGTAGTGTCTTACTGATCCACGTACCCTTATATATACCTGTCAGTAGTGTCTTACTGATCCACGTACCTCTATATATACCAGTCAGTGGTGTTTTACTGATCCACGTACCCTTATATATACCAGTCAGTGGTGTTTTACTGATCCACGTACCCTTATATATACCAGTCAGTAGTGTTTTACTGATCCACGTACATGTACCCTTATATATACCAGTCAGTAGTGTTTTACTGATCCACGTACCCTTATATATACCTGTCAGAAGTGTTTTACTGATCCATGTACCCTTATTTACCAGTCAGTGGTGTTTTACTGATCCACGTACCCTTATATATACCAGTCAGTAGTGTTTTACTGATCCACGTACCGTTATATATACCAGTCAGTAGTGTTTTACTGATCCACGTACCGTTATATATACCAGTCAGTAGTGTTTTACTGATCCACGTACCCTTATATATACCAGTCAGTAGTGTTTTACTGATCCACGTACCCTTATATATACCAGTCAGTAGTGTTTTACTGATCCACGTACCCTTATATATACCAGGCAGAAGTGTTTTACTGATCGACGTACCCTTATATATACCAGTCAGTAGTGTTTTACTGATCGACGTACCCTTATATATACCAGTCAGTGGTGTTTTACTGATCCACGTACCCTTATATATACTAGTCAGTGGTGTTTTACTGATCCACGTACCCTTATATATACTAGTCAGTGGTGTTTTACTGATCCACGTACCCTTATATATACCAGTCAGTAGTGTTTTACTGATCCACGCACCGTTATATATACCTGTCAGTAGTGTTTTACTGATCCACACACCCTTATATATACCAGTCAGTAGTATTTTACTGATCCACGTACCCTTATATATACCTGTCAGCAGTGTTTTACTGATCCACGTACCCTTATATATACAAGTCAGTAGTGTTTTACTGATCCACGCACCCTTATATATACCAGTCAGAAGTGTTTTACTGATCCACGCACCCTTATATATACCAGTCAGTAGTGTTTTACTGATCCACGTACCCTTATATATACCAGTCAGTAGTGTTTTACTGATCCACGTACCCTTATATATACCAGTCAGTAGTGTTTTACTGATCCACGTACCCTTATATATACCAGTCAGTAGTGTTTTACTGATCCACGTACCCTTATATATACCAGTCAGTAGTGTTTTACTGATCCACGTACCCTTATATATACCAGTCAGTAGTGTTTTACTGATCCACGTACCCTTATATATACCAGTCAGTAGTGTTTTACTGATCCACGTACCCTTATATATACCAGTCAGTGGTGTTTTACTGATCCACGTAGCCTTATATATACCAGTCAGTAGTGTTTTACTGATCCACGTACCCTTATATATACCAGTCAGTGGTGTTTTACTGATCCACGTACCCTTATATATACCTGTCAGTAGTGTTTTACTGATCCACGTACCCTTATATATACCAGTCAGTAGTGTTTTACTGATCCACGTACCCTTATATATACCAGTCAGTGGTGTTTTACTGATCCACGTACCCTTATATATACCTGTCAGTGGTGTTTTACTGATCCACGTACCCTTATATATACCAGTCAGTAGTGTTTTACTGATCCACGTACCCTTATATATACCAGTCAGTGGTGTTTTACTGATCCACGTACCCTTATATATACCAGTCAGTAGTGTTTTACTGATCCACGTACCCTTATATATACCAGTCAGTAGTGTTTTACTGATCCACGTACCCTTATATATACCTGTCAGTAGTGTTTTACTAATCCACGTACCCTTATATATACCAGTCAGTAGTGTTTTACTGATCCACGTACCCTTATATATACCAGTCAGTGGTGTTTTACTGATCCACGTACCCTTATATATACCTGTCAGTGGTGTTTTACTGATCCACGTACCCTTATATATACCAGTCAGTAGTGTTTTACTGATCCACGTACCCTTATATATACCAGTCAGTGGTGTTTTACTGATCCACGTACCCTTATATATACCTGTCAGTAGTGTTTTACTGATCCACGTACCCTTATATATACCAGTCAGTAGTGTTTTACTGATCCACGTACCCTTATATATACCTGTCAGTAGTGTTTTACTAATCCACGTACCCTTATATATACCAGGCAGAAGTGTTTTACTGATCGACGTACCCTTATATATACCAGTCAGTAGTGTTTTACTGATCCACGTACCCTTATATATACTAGTCAGTGGTGTTTTACTGATCCACGTACCCTTATATATACTAGTCAGTGGTGTTTTACTGATCCACGTACCCTTATATATACCAGTCAGTAGTGTTTTACTGATCCACGCACCCTTATATATACCTGTCAGTAGTGTTTTACTGATCCACACACCCTTATATATACCAGTCAGTAGTATTTTACTGATCCACGTACCCTTATATATACCTGTCAGCAGTGTTTTACTGATCCACGTACCCTTATATATACAAGTCAGTAGTGTTTTACTGATCCACGCACCCTTATATATACCAGTCAGAAGTGTTTTACTGATCCACGCACCCTTATATATACCAGTCAGTAGTGTTTTACTGATCCACGTACCCTTATATATACCAGTCAGTAGTGTTTTACTGATCCACGTACCCTTATATATACCAGTCAGTAGTGTTTTACTGATCCACGTACCCTTATATATACCAGTCAGTAGTGTTTTACTGATCCACGTACCCTTATATATACCAGTCAGTAGTGTTTTACTGATCCACGTACCCTTATATATACCAGTCAGTAGTGTTTTACTGATCCACGTACCCTTATATATACCAGTCAGTAGTGTTTTACTGATCCACGTACCGTTATATATACCAGGCAGAAGTGTTTTACCAATCCACGCACACTTATATATACCAGTCGGTAGTGTTTTACTGATCCACGTACCCTTATATATACCAGTCAGTGGTGTTTTACTGATCCACGTACCCTTATATATACCTGTCAGTAGTGTTTTACTGATCCACGTACCCTTATATATACCAGTCAGTAGTGTTTTACAGATCCACGTACCCTTATATATACCAGTCAGTAGTGTTTTACTGATCCACGTACCCTTATATATACCAGTCAGAAGTGTTTTACTGATCCACACACCCTTATATATACCAGTCGGTGGTGTCTTACTGATCCACGTACCCTTATATATACCAGTCAGTGGTGTTTTACTGATCCACGTACCCTTATATATACCTGTCAGTAGTGTTTTACTGATCCACGTACCCTTATATATACCAGTCAGTAGTGTTTTACAGATCCACGTACCCTTATATATACCAGTCAGTAGTGTTTTACTGATCCACGTACCCTTATATATACCAGTCAGTAGTGTTTTACTGATCCACGTACCCTTATATATACCAGTCAGTAGTGTTTTACTGATCCACACACCCTTATATATACCAGTCAGAAGTGTTTTACTGATCCACGTACCCTTATATATACCAGTCAGAAGTGTTTTACTGATCCACACACCCTTATATATACCAGTCAGAAGTGTTTTACTGATCCACGTACCCTTATATATACCAGTCAGTAGTGTTTTACTGATCCACACACCCTTATATATACCAGTCAGAAGTGTTTTACTGATCCACGTACCCTTATATATACCAGTCAGTAGTGTTTTACTGATCCAAGTACCCTTATATATACCTGTCAGTAGTGTTTTACTGATCAACGTACCCTTATATATACCTGTCAGCGGTGTTTTACTGATCCACGTACCCTTATATATACCAGTCAGTAGTGTTTTACTGATCCACGTACCCTTATATATACCAGTCAGTAGTGTTTTACTGATCCACGTACCCTTATATATACCAGTCAGAAGTGTTTTACTGATCCACGTACCCTTATATATACCCGTAAGAAGTGTTTTACTAATCCACGTACCGTTATATATACCAGTCAGTAGTGTTTTACTGATCCACGTACCCTTATATATACCAGTCAGTAGTGTTTTACTGATCCACGTACCCTTATATATACCAGGCAGAAGTGTTTTACCAATCCACGCACCCTTATATATACCAGTCAGTAGTGTTTTACTGATTCACGTACCCTTATATATACCAGTCAGAAGTGTTTTACTGATCCACGTACCCTTATATATACCAGTCAGTAGTGTTTTACTGATCCACGTACCCTTATATATACCAGGCAGAAGTGAAATTACATGCCAAGATGATCAAATTGTAAAGAACATGCTCGTCAAACGAGATACAGCCCAAACAATTTTTTTCTGTGATTCTTGTCAAAGGTCAAAATATAGGACAGTGTGAATGTGATGGCATGGACAATTTTTTCTTTAATGTAGTTCAAAGGTAAAAATGTAGGTCAGAGTGACCTGATTTTGACACATGACACACTATCTCACCTAAGTGAACCAGCATATGCCTCAAGTTAAAATTTCTTGTGTAATATAGGCAATAGATTCTATCAAAATATGCCTTGTTCCTCTTCTGGTCAGAAAAAATTCTTCTTTTTTTTCTGTATTCTCTTATGACATTGATATGCCATAGTGATAGTTTATTCTATATACATGAATACATACCTTGTGTAGACTGGCTGGTGAATAGTTATTCCTTGCCCTCCATGGGTTGGAGAGCCAGCAGAAGCCAAAATCTCCTCAAGTATGCCTTTAGCTGGCAAAATAAAAATAAAGTTATATAATACATGTAGCACAATGCTCTTTAGACATACTTTGCCTTTAAGTGTCTTAAACTCTTTAATTTGTGCATGTTAAACAAGTATAAGTATAGCATTGTGCTACTTCTTCTACGGAAAATCTATCAGTTTTGATACCACGTAGGCAGATTTCATGAATTAACATCTGAATTGATCCCATTTTGTATACATGTATATTTTTTTTCAATACATTTTGTAGCAATTGAATATTTGTTCTGTCTTCTTTCTGATGTCAATTTCATTTACTTCTTATCAAACAAATGTAACATGAAAACACTATTTTTAAGATGGTATCATGAGACATATGCCTGACAATGTACAAACTGCTTCACACAAAAATGCCTAAGTCGGCACTCACAGTATAGAAATATCAACAACAAATGAAAACAAGAGACCCAGAGGCCATGTATCACTCACCTGGTTTATTTGAGCAAACATCAAAATAATGTCATGTTATATTTGTTAATGTCTAACAATGCTATATGTATGATTAAAGGATGGGGATCTCAACTGCTTCAAAGAAATGAAGTCAAGACTCAACATGATTGTGTTTAAAGAAACCTTAAGTCCCTTGGGTGTATGGAAAGACCCCTGGGCTTATTTGATTCCCAGCAATGCTATATATGGTTATGATGTGGAGATCTGAACGGTTTCAAAGACAACAAAATCAATAAGTCTTCAAAGGTGGGGAAAGACCCCAGTCAAAAAGTTGTCTACCTTCGTCATTTGTATTGCTAAGTTATCTTTTATTATATCTATTTATTAGCACAATGTATCATATACACTATGTGTTGGTGATCGGAAGATATAGATTTGAATTTCCTGTCGTAGTTGTACCGAGAGAAATATATATAATATATGTACAATTTGTATCCATGTATGTAAATACATTGCGATCCAGCTTTGCAGGTATTCATATCATCTTATAGACGACTTCCACAATGATCATGTCAGGGTATCGGGCTGACCATCACTGCGCCATTGAAACGTTCTTTTTTAAGAACGCCAATGTGGCACAGTGGTATAAGCTGCGGGTATTTCTGGCTAGGCGATTGGGTGCCGTAGATCGTGAGTTTGAGGCCCGGTCAGGGCACGAGTCAAAAAGTTGTCCTCCTTCGTCATTTGAGTTGCTTAGTTATATATATAGGAGCACATGGGTTATCAAAGGACCTTACAGTGGATGGAGGAAACCCCCATCTGGGGAATTCCCGCCTTCTTTCCACCTGTAGTCCTACGCCATCCTATTTTAAGTAGGGATGTATATGGTTGTTCTTCAAACCGTATACCACTAATCTCTATTCTTGCTTATAGGAAATACCCACTCCATGTGTTCATTAATCTGACCAACCCCTACAGACCCCATAAACACACTTTCCTTAGGGACTTGGTTCACATGAAACAGCAGCTGATTGGCTGAATAAGTTGTGTGAGTACATGTTGTCGGTTTGTGACGAGTCATCCTGATACCTGCCACCCGGTTTTTGTTACGCTAATAGGATCTTTCGACCACCTTTCTGTTTGGTTTTTAATGCCTAAATTATACCTTTCTACACAATTACATTTTTATGATTTAAATATTTATTCAATTTCGTTAAAACGAACTAATTTTAATATGGGATTTGCCACCCGATATTGTCACTGCTACCCGCTGTTTGGGCTGATATTTGCGGGACAAAATGTACATACCAGGTAGAAAAACAAAAAACAAAAACAAAAACATTCACTACATAGCACGCACGCGCTGCCATCACATTGAATCAACTCGCGATGTTATTCTGTTAAACCTTTTAGTTATGTTATTTATTAATTTATCTATTCATTTATTTATTCATTAACTTTTACCATCTGTACACCACCTAAGATGTTTTCTAATTAATCATAATAGGCCCTCGGCGAATTAATTATCGGCCGAGGGGGATCGTTTTTATAACATAACGATATTTATTGTTGTTTATACCCACTATATTTGTGTAACTGTTCCATGCTCTATGTCTATATGTGATCGTATGTAATTTACCTGTGTCTTGATAAAGGGGCAGATTGCCTTGAAAATTTGACAATTTACTTGTCTGTACTGTCGTTATTACTACTTGACAATTATCTACCCCACCCCTGAGGCCCCTGGGGAGGTCAGCCCATCATTTGTATAAATTTAAATCCCAGCCACCTAGGGATGTTAACACTGAAATATCAATGTCATACATTGCTTAGATCCAGAAAAGAAATCGTTAATATCAATATTGCTAAATGGACCCCTTTTGGCCCCGTTCCTAAGGCCCCTTGGGGGTCAGCCCTATTATTTGTATAAATTTGAATCACAGTCACCTAGGGATGCTACCACTGAAATATCAATGTCATACATTGATTAGGTCCAGAGAAGAAGTAGTTAATATCAATATTGCCACATGGACCTTTTTTGGCCCTGCCCTCAGGACCCTTAGGGGTCAGCCCCATCAATTGAATCCCACCCAACTAGGAATCAGAAGAAGTCAATTGTTGAAGGATGGACGACGGACGCAAAGGTATGACATCAGCTCACCTTGGTCCTTTTTTTCCCATATGAAACAGTCATAAAATGAAAATGCTACCTCCTCCTGAGAAAAAGAACACCCCCCCTCCCCCCCGTGAGCACTTATACATAATGTAGTCAGCAGTCATGTTGGTCTATGACACCAGGGGCCTGTTTTGTTTATGTAAAATTTCAAACACATATCTTATTATGATAACATTTGTGAGAAGTGTTTAAAGAATTGTTATTTTATCTTTTTGTTGGCACAAATTTTGTACATAATCTACACAATTTGTAACATAGCAGTGTACAGTAAAAATGTACAATTCTGAAAAAAAAACCATGTTTTAGATATGTAAACGGCAGTTAACCCTACACAATACCTATATTAAAGTATATATATTTGTTATCTATACAACATTTGCAATTTTGATACAGCTGTAAGGATCTGTAAACTTATTTTTTTCTATATTTTTCAGACCTGTAAAAACCATTGTAACCTCTTCAAAAAACCTTAAAAATTGCAAAATATCATGATTTTTGACCCAACATGACACAACTCTTAACACATTTTTTTTTCTTAAACCTAATTGAAATTAAATCTCTCTATCCCAAAGACAGAATTAATCTTGTTTTGACATATATTTTACATCATTAAGTTTTTCTGCTATGTTGCCTTGTCTGCTACGTACCAAGTTTTGATGGAAGCAAATTTCTGGTGTCAAGACATTACCGGAAAATCAGGAATTTTTTTTATCTCAAATCATTTTTGTTTTTTCTTTTTAACAAATGTGAAGTCTGTATAAACTATTTCATAATGAATATACCAATTAAAGTATACGTTTATTTTTTCCATTTTTTATACGTGTACATAATACAATGTACATGAGTTATTTGCTCAATAAAGAAATCACTCATGGCCAGGTTATATTACTGCGGTCTGCTACCTAAATAGTCTTGTTAAAAATGCCATCCCAGTACAACTTGACATACTTGTAATTGCCAAGTAATTTCCTGATCATCAATCCATTATTGCACATAAAATATTGATCCAACAACCATGCTCTTCAGTATAACATATAGTTCAATGCCAGATATTAAAATAGTGATATTGCATTACATTACACAGTGATATTTGATCTCATGCTTCGTCTGTCTTATTTCATTATATATACAATATGGCCGATATTACACACTTGTGACACAGCTAGTTATGTGACTATCTAGGACAAATGACATTTTTGTACAGGTATGCATTCCACAAAATCACGCATATCTCGGAAATGGTACAACATATTTACCTAATTTCTTCACAGTACTTTATCTAACAATTTGTAACCATAACAAAAATAATTCAGGATACACTTTAATAGCCAGAAAAGGAGGTTTCATTATAAACATAGTCTATGATCCCTCCAGCTTAAGGGAGGCAACTCAGATAACACAATTTCTTTAATACACAATAAACAACAAACAATAAGTTTGTTTTCGTTTTTAGGAGGTTAACATCCTCAAAACAGCCAGGGCCTTATGAGGACAGGACAACCAGTAAGCACAATTAATGTGTTTGATAGGGAACTGGAGAGGAGATTAAATTCTAAGGTAATTCAATAAATGAGGTTTAAACAGACAACCACATAAAGGAAAGACAAAACATACATTTAACAAATTAATTACTAATATATTTTAGTATTTTTTTTCACAATACTATGTACAGTTTTTTGTTCACTGTCAATAGGTACTTACACTGCTGTGTCTGTGAGTCTGCCATGGCTGATGGGTCATAGGCTACTGGACGGGGTGCTCTTGACCGAGGGGCTGGGGTGTCCAGGGGGGACCCTTTAGGAGATACAGAAGTCCTGTTGATGGTTGTCTTACTGAAAGCTCTCCTTGGTAGATCAGCTCCGGGTGAAGGGAACTTCCTCTGCTGGGGAGGAGTTCGTTGAGGGGAGCCACCCACTGATCTGGTTTTGGGTGTATCTCTTGTAAGTGATATCAATTTTGCCTGATGGAAGTTAAAATAATATACATTTGGTAAGTACCTCTATTTCGTACAATTCAAGTGTTGTGTTTTAAGTTACTTTTCGTATATCATCTTCTGATCTATATGATTAGTTATTGCATTACATGTAGGTGTAATGAACATAGATCATTATAAATACAAATTGGTAGACATCTCATTTCTTGGTAATCTTAATCAAATCTACAACTAAGGCATCAACAACTACCTGCATCTGCAGTTGATGTTCTTGCAGACGTTCTAGATGTTCTATTCTCTGATCTGTAAGTTGGGACAACTGTTTCTCAAGGGCCATAACTTTCTGTGATTCCTGTACTGCAGTTTCAGTCTCGGACACCATTTGTTTGGCTGAGCCACTCTTTTGAATCACAGCCATTTTTTCCAAAATCTCTCCCATTTTGGATTCCAAATCCTGCTGAGCCTAAAGAATATCATATTATATTTGATGAGAAGAAACAAAAATTTTGAATTGCTCATAATTCCAAAAGGACTTTTATGGTATGTTCATTCAAAATGTATATATACAGTTTGTTTTTTAGAATGCTACACATTTACAACTTTATTGAGTCAATGGCAATTGTTTTCATCCAATATCATAATTATTTACATCTTAATGTCTTGAACAACTTAAGATAAATATAACTAATGGACAGTGTATATGTTGTTTGGGACTGATATGGACATAGTCTTGATCATCTTTACCTTAAGGAAAGGCTGTGTAGCTGCTACAGCTGCACTAGCTGCCACCGCAACAGCTATGGCCTCACTTGTCTGCCCTGTCACCTTTGACCCTTCCCCTTTGACATCTGGTCCTTTTCTGTCTGCACCAACAATTTTTGGTTGAACAACCCTCTTCACAGGTCCTGCCTGTTCATACCTAGAGTAGAGAGCAGAATTTGAGCAAAGATTTCATGTCATGTCTATTTACATCCATATCAACCGGAAAAATTCTTGTTCTTATTGCAAATCTATGCAATAAGTTATTGAATGTTTCGGTAGCTTTAATCTTCAGTGTTGATATGCATAGTTCAAATTGTTAAGTTACCTTTTAGCAAATGTCTGTCTGATAAGTTTTTGCTTCTCTGACATTTTGAAGTTGGAGATTTTAACTTCTGGTGACTCCTTCCTTTTGTCTAGTCCACTGGACCCCTCCACTGGAGCCCCCTGTTGAAGCACTCCTCCATTCATCTGCCAAAGAATAATAACATTTTGTGAGCATATCTACATTACTCATTTAATTTCAAATGTGTAAGATATCTATGATAAAACTGTTATTATGACAGATGATCTCAAGTTTATTTACAAGTAACAAATATTGTTTCATTGTTAAAGAAACGATTTATAAAGAAAAACAGGAAACATCTCATATGATGACCTTTGACCCTAGTTGGTATCTGGCAGACAGCATTGGTGGGATCCTCTTTTCATCCTGCTCTATTGGCCCTGTATCACTGAGGGAGGCGTCGGTGGAAAGTGATGTACGTGCAGACACTGTGACAATTCTCTCAGGCACTGTGAATATCTCTGGTTGACTACTCTCCCTGCTGCTCTCGCTTACATTCAGACAAGGGGACATAACTGCAAAAAAAGTGCAACTTATTAAAATGTAGGTTTTTTTGGCAGGGGTGGGGGTGGAGGTATACATAAATGTAACATTAAAACTAAATGAATCACTCTCCTTTGCAGAAAATTATGTATACCGAGGTTTTTCTATAGGCCAGCTGTCATTCATGCATATTGACAATAAATTCCATACCAAGATTATTCATGCCCGAATGGTTAAATGAACTGCACCACTTTGCAGACAATCTTACTATATGTTGTAGTGTATAATATGATACAAAAGTTTAACATATTCAGACTAAGGATTAAAAATGGATACCTTCTTTTTCAGGCAGAAGATCAACACTACCACTGAGATCTAATGTTGGGTCTTTTCCATGGTCACTCTGGGATTCCTCTAAATGTGTCTTCCTCTCTGACTGAATCATCTTCTTTGGTGTATGCCTCTCCACAAACACCTCTGAAGCCTTTTGTTTACTTACTCTGTAAGGATCAGGAGTGTTTGGGGGAGTAATGTGTGAGCGGATGCCTTTCCTTTCTATTAGCTCCTTGCCTTCATCTCGGGGAGAAAACTCTTCAAAGGTTTCAGTTCTTTGAGTTTGCATTGGTGAAAAGAAATGATTGTTTTCCGTGTAATCCCTTTTTGTGCCCTCACTAAGACCTCTAGGTGCAGATTGTATTTTAATTTTGCTAGTTTTTGAAATCACTGGTTTAGCAATGGCATTTTTACTTAAATTTTTGTCATCACTGTTTATATCTGATGCATGCACATCCACTGGTATTTCAACAGATTTAGCGGGTGCTTTTCTAACAGCTGAAACACTTCCTTTAACATTTTCTTTATTTCCTCCATCCCTAGGACTTATATCAAAAGGGGACTTTATCTCTCTCAATCTCTTGGATGAAATTTTTACTTTTTGTGCTCCAGAAGTATTAAAATTTTCTGAACCAATTGATATTTTGGAACACTTTGAAACATTACTTAAATTTTCCTCATCCTGTAACATAAAACTTCTTTGATCAGGATCGACAGTAGTAGATGTTATTAAAACATCACTGGCTGTAGTGCTCTCATCTGAATCATGAACAAGATGACGTATAACTTGGCCTTCATTTTTATCTGTCGCAGTATTGGTTTTACAAATACCACTATCATGACTTCGTGAGTCATGATATTGACTTTTCCCAACTGATGCCCGTGAAGAGCGACTACTGGCAGAGGAAGACCTCGTAGATTTGTCCAGACCCTTGACTGCTGCATCTGTCAGGGCGAGCAACTCTAGCATACTAGATTGTGCCATGGTAAAACTGAAATAGACAAAAACAAGGATATACTATAAGAATGGAATCCATGTTATATCATATTTGTCACCATAAGGGATCAAACTGGCTCAAATTTTTTGACAAATATACATGTATGTGAAAATACTAGTAAAAGCAACATACAGATGTAAACTTCTAAGATTATAAATAAAACCTGTGGTAGGCTTTAATTTTATATAGTGTATATATATATATAGTAGTCATCAGCTTAGTTGAATTGATAGATGGACTGGCAGCTGGCCAAGGGTAAAAGATCCCCAGTGGAGTCACACGTGTCACTACTTGCTTTCCTGTTACATTTGGTGCCATTAACCACTCTAAATGCAAACTATACCAGATTGATAAGCTTTATTGAAGATAGAACCTGGGTTGATGTTGTGTACATTAATCGCATACCGTACATCATCATATAATGTACGTACGAAACCACATGTGGGCTACGTGTTCACACGCAACTTTTGGCTTAACAATACTAGTAAATACATTTGTTCGAGTTGAGAGGGTATTTCCCCCTCAATTGAAAGTTCCAGTGCTTAATTAGAAAGCATGTGTCTCAACTTTGAAAGACTACACTGGAACTCCAACTCTGACGTTCTCAACTCATGATTCGATTTCTGTGACCAAGGGAACCAATGGTGATTCGTTCGCATAAGTAGAAAGCGGATGTCAATGCATACACCAATTACCTCTTTTTCTATATAACAATATGCATATTTTTCTTAATCGATGTTGAATCGAGCTTAACACTCATTGTATCCCTCTTCATTCCAAACTCCCGCTGCCATTTTTGTCAACAATGTCATCACCAAACACTTCTTGTAAGAAGCGATCTGATTGGTCGAATTCTTCGGAATTTCATTGCCGTAATACTTTATCTTTTTTTCTTGAAATAACATATACCATATTTTATGTGATTTTTAATAGATCTCAATGAATGCACTGACTTAATTATATAGTGTTTAATATGATACTCACTTATTCATCATTGAATTTGCGACATGTAAATTTAGGTTTTAACCGATTTCCGGTGGTGTATGTGTCTGAGCTTGACTTTTTATACCCACGTGCAAGTATGTCATGTTTTCATATTTATTATCGAGTATAGACTGAAAAATTGACCCTATAACCAGCTTAGAAAAGGATGTAACATAGGATTCAATTTTAAAACCACAAATACGTGGTTGATCTTCATTTGATTTCTCCTCTGAATCATGAGGTATAACATCAGATAGATAGGCTAGCAGCCTACATGTAGCTATCATGTACTACGTATACGTATATATGATATATAGGGAAGCACCACAACATATTTTATAGCGTTGTTCCCCATCCCTCTGTAACTGGTGATTTTTAAAGCCGCGTTCGGTATTTAGGCACAGGCGTTTGCATCTGGTTGTTGCAATTGGTAGAAAAAAGTATTAACCCCTACTCCTATAGATGTAGTAGGACCTAATTTATTTTTTCTTTAGGCCTAAATATACTTCAGACGCAGACGCCTGTGATTTAGGGTTCCGTTATACCAAGGATGTGAATTCCTAAATTCTGTCCCGCTCCGTTACTTCAAAATTCTAGACGGACGCTCTTAACAATTTGAGCTATAATTCTACCAGCTTTCAGCCCAGTCCAATTCTGCTGCACATGTACAAAATGTATACATGTATAGTGTACATGTAACTATAGCCAGAAATGAATATATATATAATGTTCTTTTTACTTTAATTTTGTACATGTCCACAATTCGGCAAGATTAAGAATATATAGTAATCCGGCATTCCCACTATTTTTGTGTCGCCTAATTATAATTTATAATGAAGCGACATATATATATATACATGTCACTATGTCGGTGGCGGCGTCTGCCAATGGTTTCCGTGCGATAAATTTAGTTCCCTAGGGCCAATCAAACTCAAACTCCAAACAGCACTTCAATTCCTTACCAAAAGTGCTTGCTTGGGATTTTCACGTTTAAAGGTTAAAGGTCAAGGACACTGTTACTATTAATAGAAAATAGGTTTCCATACAATAATTTGAGTTCCTATGGGCCAATCAAACTCAAACTTCAAACAGCGCTTCCTTATGAAAAGTGCTTGCTTGGGATTGCTTTTCAGGTTTGAAGGTTAAAGGTCAAAGTCACTTACTGTAAATAAAAAATTGGTTTCCATGCGACACTTGAGTTCCCCTGGGCCAATCAAACTCAAACTTCATACAGTGTTTCCTTACCAAAAGTGCTTGCTTGGGATTGCTTTTCAGGTTTAAAGGTCAAGGTCACTGTTACTATAAATAAAAATTGGTTTCCATGCGATAACTTGAGTTCCCCTGGGCCCTGCAGGTAGGGCGTAAGAATTGTACCTGCTGCCCCCATTGCATGATCGTAAGAGGCGACTGAATTTGGGATCTTATCTTTTCTCTTCTTTCTGAACAACTTTCTTCTTCCTAATGTCTCCCTTGACACTGCCTCACGTTTGGCCTTTAGTTGAGCATTCGCCCCTGTGAGGAAGGCTTCGGGTTCTGTCCCCTGTCCGAGACATACCAGCGTCTTTAAAAATGGTAGTTGCTGCTCCTGCTTAGCGCTCGGCATACGAGGAGTGGGACGACTGGTTCGCCCATTGTCAGTATAATGTGACCAGGTTGGGTGTCCTGCTGGGTGTCTTCGGCAGTATGCTTTAGTGAGGTAGCACTATAAATCGGCAAAAGTTCCGGCCTATCACAAGGAGACTTAACACAAACATACCGCAGCCTCCCAAAACACACATACACGCTCACCACACGCATGCATGTCGCACGCACGGGAGGCCATCCTTAAATGACCTTAGCTGTTAATAGGACGTTAAACAAAATAAACCAAACCAAACCAATCAAACTCAAACTTCAAACAGCACTTCCTTACGAAAAGTGCTTGCTTGGGATTGCTTTGAAGGTTTGAAGGTCAAAGGTCAAGGTCACTTACTATAAATAAAAAATTGGTTTCCATGCAACACTTGAGTTCCCCCGGGCCAATCAAACTCAAACTTCATACAGTGCTTCCTTACCATAAGTGCTTGCCTGGGATCGCTTTTCAGGTTTGAAGGTCAAAGGTCAAGGACACTGTTACTATTAATAGAAAATTGGTTTCCATATAATAACTTCAGTTCCCGGAACTGAACTTCCCATGGGCTAATCAAACTCAAACTTCAAACAGCGCTTCCTTGCGAAAAGTGCTTGCATGGGATTGCTTTTCAGGTTTGAAGGTCAAAGGTCAAGGTCACTTACTATAAATAAAAAAAATTGGTTTCCATGCGACACTTGAGTTCCCCTGGGCCAAATCAAACTCAAACTTCACACAGTGCTTCCTTACCGAAAGTGCTTGCTTGGGATTGCTTTTCAGGTTTGTAGGTCAAAGGTCAAGGTCACTGATACTATCAACAGAAAATTTGTTTCCATGTGATAACTCGACTTTTCCTTAGCCAATCAGGCTCAAACTTCATACAGTGCTTCTTTACCTCAAGTCCTTGCTTAGATTGCTTTTCAGGATCAAAGGTCAAAGGTCATTGTTACTATAAATAAAAAATAGGTTTGCTTGCGATAACTTGAGATCCTTTGGGCCAATCAAATGCAAACTTGATGCATTGTTTTCTTACAGGAAGTGCTTGCTTGGGATTGCTTTCCTGTTCGATGTTCAAAGGTCAAGGTTACTGTAACTCTTAATAGAAAATTGAGGTTCCATGTGATAACTCAAGTTCCCTTCGGCCAATCAAACTCAAACTTTGTAGAGTGCTTCCTTGGGATTGCTTTTCAGGTTCGAAGGTCAAGGTCACTGTAAATGAATAGAAAATCTGTCCAGTTCCTTTTGGTCAATCAACCTAAAACTTCATATAGTGCTTACGGTTTTGATTTGCAAAGCAGATCAGTTTGATTCCTGCGCAAGGTGTATCCAAATTATGAACACAGGACTTCTGAACTCTTGGACAAATGCTGTAACCATCTGAGCTAGCAGCTGGCCATGCCACCATACAGTACTTGGCCCTGTCCAGTTCATGCAGCTACACAATGCATACAGTTAGCCTTTCCCATAATACCAATAATGTGTACCCAGCAACTTAATTACATATACATTTTAGGAACTTAATTTCACATGTATAGCAAATGTTTTACTATTCGATTCCTGATGAGAAAAGACTAGGTATGGCATGGAGTCTCCTGATTGACAATTTTGTTTTGAGTATCCTGGTTTCCTCCCATGAACTTTCTATATTGATTCTATATTCTATATTGACATTTGTGTGAACAAGTGATTTAAAATATCCATTGATAAAACAAATTAAAAAAACTGTACTCCTCCTTTCCTTAGATAAATATAATTTAGAATGTAGAATTATAAATCTGTCTTGGTTGTGTTTAAGTGATGATGTCATTACCAATATTTTTTTCATTTTTGTTTTAGGTAAATATTGAAATAAAGAAATTTGCACCATGGCTGCTCAAGAGCCTAATATTATGCAGATGCCAAATGAATCTATGCAGGTATATGTATCTACACATCTATTAACTTATCTGTCACACTTATTTTCTTATTTGGCCTGAAGTATATGGTAAATAAATTTATTCTTGTATTATTTTATTTATAATTAATTGTAAATAACTCATTTTGTATGTTAATTCAGACCAGGAAAAAAAATCACTACTATAAATACATGTAACCCTTTCGTGCCAAGGAAAATCTAGAATCAAAATAATTGTCAAATGTGATGGCTGTTGTAAATATTAAGATGAAAAGTTCTGTTGCATTTAATACCATTATAATTACAAGTTTATATTTTAATTGTACATGTAAGGTGGTCATCACCTACATAATAAAACTTTCAAATTAAGCACATAAGTAGTTTTTGCCTCCAGATGTCCATTCCTACTTTCAATGATTATTATGGAGTCTAGTGTCCAGCTTGACGAGGACAATACTTTCCAATAAACAGCCCAGTCTACAAGCTGCATTTGAGAGATTAATGATACATATTAAAAGCAAGACATCATCAACACAGCACTATGTGATAATTATAAGATTTAGTGTCTGGAACTTGACCCCTGGTCTTGTATATTAACATGGAACTTGACCCCAGGTCTTGTATATTAACATGGAAATTGACCTCAGGTCTTGTATATTAACCTGAAACTTGACCCCAGGTCTTGTGTCTTAACATGGAACTTGACCTTAGGTCTTGTATATATATTAACATGGAACTTGACCCCTGGTCTTGTATATTAACGTGAAACTTGACCCCAGGTCTCGTATATTAACATGGAACTTGACCTCAGGTCTTGTATGTTAACATGGAAATTGACCTCAGGTCTTTTATATTAACATGAAACTTGACCTCAGGTCTTGTATATTAACATGGAACTTGACCCCAGGTCTTGTATATTAACATGGAAATTGACCTCAGGTCTTGTATATTAACAAAAGTATTTATTAAATACCTAGTATATTAAGTCTACTCAAGTTCAATGTGTATACAGATGAAATTCAACTTTTATAATGAATTTTCCTTTCAGTGGAAAACACTTCTCTTGGACTACAATAGGTTAACGGAGGACTGCTTTATAGATTGTGTGCATGACTTCACCTCAAAGAAAGCTAACAAGGCAGAGGTAATGAACAATAGTTAATGGTTCATAGGAAACACAGGTCTTAATTGGGCTTCGTTCAATAACTGCACAATAATTTGGGACATTCCTAAATTATTTATGGGCATTTTGTAAACCCTGGAATTATAGGAATAAAGCAAGTTCTGAAAGTCCGAGTCAAGACAAGGTTTCTTAAATAAAGTGGTATATATATATATATAGAGGATATCTAACAGTGTCTTCAGTGATACCAAATGTATTTCACGAGTGGGGCTATTATTTTGGTATTTTTCACAAGCGCGCCACACATGTGAAAATTATCAAAATATTAGTCGCACAAGTGAAATATATTTGGTATTACTGAAGATACTGTTAGATATTCTGTTTTTTACATTTTATAGCAAAATCTACCAGGGCAGCTATAAGTTCTCCTATGTCGTTTGTAAGTAGTGTTTTGATTGGTCAAATCACAAAAAGTGATATTTTTCACTAGTGAAAATATCACCTTTATAGAATGAATAATTTTCAATATTTCACTGGTAAAAATGTAATTAATACATACCGATATATACCGTCAAGTACATTCAGGTATCCCCGATATTCCAGGGGATCACATACGCTCTCTTCACAGAATAAATCCAAAACTAGGGTTTATTTGACCCATATTGCAGAGGTAAATCACTGTATTAACAAGAATTAAAGGAATGCCTCCTGTTGTCAACTTACTTTTGTGTTTTCAGTTGACGTGCACAAAAAATTGTTTACAAAAGCAATTCAAGGTGATTCAGCGTATTGCTCAACGAATCCATGAATTCCAGTGGATGAAGGTTGAAGGCATGGAGGCTTTGACAGTACAAAGATGATGAAAAACTAGTGAAATTAATCTTTTATGTTGACATATTCAAGTAATAATGAAGGAGCTCATCCTGCTTCTTTGTGACAGAAAAGAGCTGATATACCATCCATTCTAGAAGAGGACCTGTTTCTGTGCAACCCACTGGGTGTTGGTAGACGAAATAATAGGCCTCCTTGTATGGAAGTGTATTGATTAGTGTATTTTGTTGTTGTTTTTATGATATGATTACTGTATTTATAATAAAAATGTCAAAATCCATATGAATGTGTTTTATTATAATTGTATACATAAGCTTATTGGTTAAAATTGTCAATGCTATACTTTGTTTGCTTTTTGTCCTGTAAATTAAAGAAACATGTTTGATTATCAATGACGTTGCTATCTTGTCCAAAAAAAATCTAGATTTATATTATCCCATTTGGTCTGTGGCATCAATGGTGAAGAGGACTCAATTTAGTATAAATAGTAGGTAAATCTTCACTTTGATTGTGCAACAGTATATCAGACTGTTTATTACTATAGCATCGGAACGTCTCTTTAGGATTTCGATTTGGCATAGTGGTAGACCAGCTGCAGGTATTCTGGCTATGAAACTCCTTCTGTATATCGGAAAGAAATTTTCACCAAGTATTGTCTGGAGCATTGTACAATTATGTAAAACTGAGGATTTGCTCTCTTCAAAGAACATGTAAATTATAATATTTTTCTGTAGTCCCCATATTGGGCGGGCATTCCTTTTTGAAGTCCCTCAGCCTTGAACCATCTGCAATTCATGACTAATTTTGAGAAAAGTCATCTCACCAAACATTGTAACCTGAGTTTCCTCTGGCCCCGACACCATGTCTGGTGGTGTCGGGGCCAGAGGAAAGTCCGGCTACGTATAGCCCTTCAACTCGGCATGTTCCTAGCCCCCATCATGAACCCAGCTCTTGCTTGGTGTTTGAATAAAAAGTATTTAACACACTTGACACCTTGAAAGTAATAGTAATTAACCAGCAGCATCCCAGGATGCTACTGGTCCAATATCATAATCCTGAACCTCTTGGTTGTTGAGAAGAAATTGTTTAATTTAACATCTGTGACCTTCAAAGTAGATCAAGGTCATTCATTGGAGCACACTTGGTAGCCTTCAATGGCCTTTTAGCATGAACTTTGAATATTTGAGAAGTTGCTTAGATATTTTATCACATTTGGCCCCTGTGACCTTGATAATTGGTCATGGGTCATTCATTTGAACAAACTTTGTAGCCCTTTATCCAAGTATGTTACAGGCCAAAAATCTGGTCTCTGGGTCTTTTAATTGGTTATTGAGAAGTTAAATTGTTTAAATAATTCACCACCTTTGAGTGACCTTGAAAGTAGATCAAGGTCATTTGTTTGAACAAACATGAGAATAAGTTTTAAAGGGAAATCTTGATGCCATACAAATTACAAACACAGCTCCACAGAATAAGCCCACTTACCCTTCAGGCAGGCGAGTTAAAAATCGTTGAACCCAAATGATCTGTTAAAAACTGAGAGGGTGGATCTTTATAAACAGCAATATCTTTATATACAGCTATATCTGCTATTCTATAATGCTTTGTCAAAATTTTACAGGCATACAAAATTACATGTTTCATGTTTAGAACGAGAGGCCAAGATGGCCTGTACTGCTCACATGGCTAACCAGGAATAATGGCAAAGTTACTATTAGTATATATATTTTCATGTTGACCTTATGTTAGTAATATTTCTAATAGAGGTTATATGAATTATTGATGTACTGGTTGATCATAATATAGAGTTTTGCATTTATTTATTGGTAGTCAGTTAATGGTATTGAAATAACAAAAATTACCTGGTGGTACAGTGTTTTTGAAAACAAGCACATAACCCACAAAAAAACTAGATGCAATGTACATCTAGCAATGAGAAGCGTTTTGTTGAACCTGTGTGTTTTTACACAAGTGCTACTTTTAAGTCAAAAGCTATATAAACCATTGGAATACTTAACAAGAAATCCCAGAGTGATCTTGGCGCCCACCATTGAATGATCTTTATAGGTTTCATGTCAGATTGATCTCTCTATTTTCCCCTTCCTCTTACTAATCTGTGTTAATTGAAAAACATCCCTCCAGTACTTTTCAAACAAGGGGAACCTATATATGAAATCTGAGATTAAGCGATAATGACTGTCTGTTGGCCATATTGTTTTCAGATTGGTCCCAAAATATATATGAGGGACCAAGGGGAACCTACATATGTAATTTGAGAAAGATCCCTTCAGCACTTTCTGGGAAATAGCGATAACAAACTTTAAATTGTCAAAATCCAAGATGGCTGCCTGTCGGCCATCTTGTTTTCCTAGTCGACCGGTCCCAAAATGCAATATGCATAACTAGGGAAGAAGGGGAACCTACATATGAAATTTGAGAAAGATCCCTTTTGTACTTTCTGTAAAATAGCGATGACAAACTTTAAATTGTCAAAATCCAAGATGGCTGCCTGTCAGCCATCTTGTTTTCCGAGTCGACCGGTCCCAAAATGCAATATGCATAACTAGGGAAGAAGGGGAACCTACATATGAAATTTGAGAAAGATCCCTTTTGTACTTTCTGTAAAATAGCGATGACAAACTTTAAATTGTCAAAATCCAAGATGGCTGCCTGTTGGCCATGTTGTTTTCCGATTGGTGTCAAAATGCAATATGCATAACAAGACACCGAGGGGAACCTACATATGAAATTTGAGAAAAAAAACCTTCAGTACTCTCTTGGAAATAGCGATAACATACTTCAATTGTCAAAATCCAAGATGGCTGTCTGTCGGCCATATTGTTTTCCGATTGGTCCCAAAATGCAATATGCATAACTAGGCACCAAGGGGAACCTACATATGAAATTTGAGAAAAATCCCTTCATTTCTTTCTGAGAAATAGCAATAACAAGAATTGTTTACGGACGGACGGACCATGGACGCAGGGCGATTTGAATAGCCCACCATCTGATGATGGGATTTTAAGATATTTGCCTCTATAGAGATCTTGAGGATCATATGAGGAAACTTGATAAAACTCCTTCTTAGGTACATATATATGTACCTACTGGCCAAATATTAATTATATAAGCAAGGAAACTTTATAGCACTCTTTACTCCTTGAGACCAATTTGCAAAATATACAGGCTCTTTTGAAATTTGAGGCGATTTTGTAAGTTTATACCATATTTGACCTGCGACCTTGACAATAGGTCAAGGTAATTCATATGAGAAAACGTTAATGTACTCTGCCCCAGGTACCTCCTGTCAAAATTTCAGTCAGTAAGTTGCTTATAGTTTTTCACAAGTTAAATTTGACATACAGACAGTTTGCAGATTATCAAACAAACTGGACACATTTAGAGACTGAAATTTCAAGACTTGCCATTATAAATGGAAAATATTTATCACTTAAAATTTGGTATTTTATCATCATCATGCCCTGCAATTCTTAAAACATCTTTTTTTTTCTTTTTTTTTTTACCACAAATATAACAACATCATATCTCTTTAATCTATTTTAATTAACAGTATACAAAATAATAAAAAACAAGAGATCCCAGAGGGATCTTGGCGCCCACCATTGAATGATCTTCATAGGTTCCATGTCAGATTGATCTTTTCCCTACTTTTCCCTTCATTTTACTAATCTGTGCAAATTGAGACATCCCTCCAGTACTTTTCAAGGGAATCCTAGCTATATAAGAAATTTGAGATTTAACGATAATGGCTGTTTGTTTGCCAGGTTGTTTTCAGGACAGACTGGTCCAAAAATGCAATACAAGGGACCAAGGGGAACTACTTATGAAATTTGAGAAAGATCCATTCAGTACTTTGAGAAATAGAGATAACAAACTTCATTTGTCAAAATCCAAGATGGCGGTCTGTCGGCCATATTGTTTTCCAATTGATCTCAAAATGCAATAAGCATAACGAGGCACCAAGGGGAACCTCCATATGAAATTTGAGAAAGATCCCTTCAGTACTTTCTCAGAAATAGCGATAACAAACTTTAATTGTCAAAATCAAAGATGGCTGCCTGTCGGCCATGTTATTTTCAGATTGGTCTCAAAATGCAATATGCATAACTAAGCACCAAGGGAAACTTACATATGAAATTTGAGAAAGATCCCTTCATTACTTTCACAGAAATAGCGATAACAAACTTTAATTGTCAGAATCCAAGATGGCTGCCTGTCAGCCATGTTGTTTTCTAATTAGTCTCAAAATGCAATATGCATAACCAGGAACAAAGAGGAACCTGCATATGAAATTTGAGAAAGATCCCTTCAGTACTTTCACAGAAATAGCGATAACAAACTTCAATTGTCAAAATCAAAGATGGCTGCCTGTCGGCCATTTTGTTTTCCGATTGGTCCCAAAATGCAATATGCATAACTAGGCACCAAAGGGAACCTATATATGAAATTTGAGAAAGATCCCTTCAGTACTTCCTCAGAAATAGCGATAACAAACTCAAATTGTCAAAATCCAAGATGGCTGCCTGTCGGCCATGTTGTTTTCAGATTGGTCCCAAAATGCAATATGCATAACTAGGCACCAAAGGGAACCTATATATGAAATTTGAGAAAGATCCCTTCAGTACTTCCTCAGAAATAGCGATAACAAACTCAAATTGTCAAAATCCAAGATGGCTGCCTGTCGGCCATGTTGTTTTCTGATCGGTCCCAAAATGCAATATGCATAACTAGGCACCAAGGGGAACCTACATATGAAATTTGAGAAAGATCTCTTCAATACTTTCTCAGAAATAGAGATAACAAACTTCAATTGTCAAAATCCAAGATGGCTGCCTGTCGGCCATGTTGTTTTCCGATTGGTCTCAAAACGCAATATGCACAACTAGGCACCAAGGGGAACCTACATATGAAATTTGAGAAAGATCCCATCAGTACTTTCTCAGAAATAGCGATAACAAGAATTGTTTACGGACGGAGGGACGGACGGAGGGACGGCCGGACGGACGGAGGGACGGACGGACCACGGACCACGGACGCAGGGCGATTTGAATAGCCCACCATCTGATGATGGTGGGCTAATAAAAATCACTCCTGGGTGATGACAATGTGTATCAGGTGCATTGTGCATGTTTTACAAGTCAGAAGGAAACATTTTATAATATCTGAAAACAGAACTTGATCTCTGTGTGTCAGCTACAGTTTATAATAAATTAAACAATTCTAATTACACACAATTGTGATTGTATTCCATGAGTTGTATTTTATTCAATTTACCAGTAAACACTTCCTCACTCAAATTGTTCTATCAGAAAAAGTAAATCATAAAGTTGGTAAATCTTATGTTCACTGATAACATTAAAATGTTCTATATTACACTTCTTAAATACATGATTTGTAGGATAAAGATGGTGGCGGACCCCATATTATACTATACTTTCAGATCTGAAAAGTAATCCTATGAGCAGACAGTTTCAAAGCGGTAGCACTGTGTCAAATGGAATGAAATGGTCACAACAAAATTCAGATATATGTTCTATTAAATAGAAAGTGACCTTGACCTATGACCTTCAGCCATGAAAAGCAATTTCTAAGTTTCAATGAGGAGGCACTGCACTATGTTAAAGTGGAACAATTACAACACAACTCAATATGACGTGAAGAAACCATGTTCTATATATCCTATGACTTTCAAGTCTGAAGAGAAATCCCAAACAGGTACTTTTGTTAAGAAAACACTACAAGAGTGAAATCGGTCATCATAATGATATACATGTAAACGTAACCCTATTCATTAGTAAAGTTTCAAGATCTTTCTTAATTTGATGAAGGAATTTTACTGCAGCCATTTGTTAACATTTAGTCACTCTTCAGCTTCTGTTATATTGATAACAAAGCATTATGTTACTGTGAATATTCTTCAAACAACTGACTTAAAGGTAATTCCATGTCATTATATTAATTTTTTTTCTTTACTCTGTTTTAACTAGATTTTGGATTTAAATCAATACTGTGGATGTAGTTGATATACATAATACCCCATTCAGTAAATTAATTAAGTACAGTACTTCTTTTAATCTTAAATACCTTTGACAACACACAGCAGTCCACATACAAACACAATGTACATATACACCATCTTCCAATAGCAGCCGGAATCTGTATCTGTTGACTGAAACCAGACAATTCTCTTTACTGTCATAGATTTTAATCCCATAACACGAATTTCCATCAGCATTATCATGGATTAAGTTCATTAAGCTTGCCTAATTGATATACTTGAATTTTCTGAGTAATACGTCCATACGCCTCAAAGTGTTTCTCCAAACAGTTTGTTGCACACAATGCCTGAAAGATGAACGAAATGTTTATTATATACACTGTTATGTAGTTTATACAACAGGCAAATATTCTGTAATAAATGGTTAATGTAAAATCTATCTATTTATAACAACTGAAAGTTAACAACATAATCACTCTGTCTACCCAAATGGTAGAGTATGATGGGTCTGACTATGAGAGTACCAATGGAAAACCCAAGTGGTCACCTATAGGCAACAGTGTTATCACAGGACCACCTACATCTGAAATGTTAGAGGTTCAGCACAGCTAGAACCTTTTGAGAGATGTCGCAGTCAACACAATAACGTTAGATAATAAATCGGCCAACCAGCAGCTCCTCATTTTATGGGAGTA
Source organism: Pecten maximus (assembly GCF_902652985.1). Taxonomy (NCBI): domain Eukaryota; kingdom Metazoa; phylum Mollusca; class Bivalvia; order Pectinida; family Pectinidae; genus Pecten; species Pecten maximus. The sequence continues at coordinate 42,932,381 of NC_047017.1, forward strand.
TGTGCCACTTGACCACTGTAATTACTGGTCAAACTCAATATGAACTACATTTGTGTATAAGTTACGGAAAGACACTTTGAAGACCAGGTTTCTTTAATCAAACATATTCACATCTGTACATACTAACAACAAATTTAAGATACCAAATGTCCTAATGAAAATGTGTATTTTTAACAGATTAATGAAAAACATGATCTGTCCTTGATAAGAATGAAAATGTTTTGTTGTGAAACAGTGTTGTGTATCAACTATCAACACTACTTTAATTGCATATAGATATGTTTTTCTCTATACATCATATCAGTATGTGAAAAGAGAATAAAATGAATTTGAATTTGATATGATGTTAGAGTGAATTTTCTCTTTATGACTTGTGGAACAATTAAGTGAGATTTGTCTCTATGAGATTTCCCCTATATTGGGCTTCGACCTTTGACCCTTGGGCCAGCATTCAATTCATTCACATGTATTATAAACAGAATTTGATAATAATCCATGGGCTCAAGTTTTCTATGGAAAATGTTTATAAACATTAGCTAATCTTAGTATAGTACTACTTACCTCTGATTTGGTGACTCTCTTTGTGGTGAAGCTATGGACACAATCCACAAAGCAATGCTCTGCCAATTTGTTATATGTCCCAAAATATTCTCTAAACTGGAAAGAAATTAATTTACAAGACTTTAATACCTTTTTCAACTATATGATCTAGGAATATCAAAGTTATTCATTTGAACAAATTTTATTTTATATCAGAATACCATACATTGATATTGCTATATACACATATATATATGTACAGAAACTTAAAGGTTTAACACCTTTGGCCCTGAGATCATTTACATATGTATTTAAATAAACTTTGAACCCTTTCATTCCTTCATGCCTCTACCCCATTATTATGACCCTGCCCTTTCTTGCTTTGTATAATGATCATAAGGTGACATGTTGGAAAAGTTCTTTTGTGATTGTTGAATTTATACTATTTTTACATTTGAAAGGTCATGTTTCTCATATATCGCGATACATATCGTATTGTGACCCCTGTATCATGATGCGAATTGTATTGCTATCCCACCTTGCGATGAACAGCTCTAAAAATTATACACCCAATGGACAACAAAGGTTGCACTACATCATATGCTTTAGACACGTAAGATATTGATATATTTCATTATTCCAGTTCAGTAAATTAAAGTAATAGGACATGCTTCATTACAAAGTGGGGCCAAATCATCATGGAATGTAATATAAATTTTCTTATGCTTCAGTTACAGTGATAGCATTACTTACAAACTTGTACAGTATGTTGTACATTTATGTACCATTTATAATTAAAACAATCAATAAATTGTGTTTTTGTTACATATCCTAGTCTCATACCAAATTTTCTGGATTGATGTTGGGGTCTACAGCTGCCATGATCCTTATTGGAAACTTCTCTAACCTGAAACAGAATCACTGAAGTTAACAAAATCACATGTACAGATTTGCATCAAAACACAATCAGGGACCAATCTATGTTTTGTGAGAAGTTACCCTTTTTTGAGAAAGGGGAGGCTTGTTTTTGTTCAAATGTTGTATTGACAATTTCAATGATAAAGTAGTGATGTATTGATAATTTCCATGATAAAAACAACTATTTATATTCATGTTAATCAAAATAAACTGTCTAATTTGAGCTTTTTCATATTGTTTTTTTTACAAAAACAAACCTGGCATGACATAGATCAACACTAATACAACAATATTTTTGTAACCGTTTTACAAGCTGTCTGAATTCTTGGGTTTTACTGCACACAAAAAATGTGTTTAAGTTAACCAGACATTGGTAAGCGTGTGGCTAACCTGCTTACTTAGTCCAGAGACATATATATGTCGCTGCTTATTCGGGTAAGTTCAGGTGTGTCGTGACACAGACAATCAGGTTACATGTGCACCTATGTTGCCATTCGGTCCAAAAGTTTGTCAGCTACTCAACATTTCTCAAATTTTCCTAAAGTCTTTGCCAATTACTGAAACTATTTGGCAGAAATATAATCTTTATATAGGATTCAGTAATATTATATTTGATAGTACAAGTGTCATGATACACCCACGGGGTCATGTCTAGTCTTATATTAAAAAATAGCCAGAATACCTATATATATTAAGACAATACATGTTTTGTTTAATTTTGATGTGATATATAGGTATTTCGGGGTATTTTTTAATATAAGAATAAACATGCCCCTGTATAGTGACCACCTTACTCCAACAATGTTAGAAGATATATAACAGCTCGTGCAATTGATATATCGTTAGTTTTTTAAAACGAACTCCTCACACTTGTTTGTACTTACCTACACAAAATCTGTCTAAACACATGCACTTGCTAGATCTAGTCTACATAAGTCCGGACTTTATTACCGTCTAAGGTTTTGAGTTTATAGTCAGAGTTTTTCTTCCGAATTTAGATGATATTATTTTTTGAGTTCCAAGTACACATCGAAATAAGTTAATACGCTCATCAATCCGATAAAATACAGATTTTGTGCTTGACACGACATTCACATGTAAACACACCCACGTGGACTAAGACCACAATTAAGTACTTCCGGGTTCAGGCCCCACGAATGAAGTCCCCTCAAAAATGTATGTATTTCAGGAAAACAAATCAAATGCCTCTTTGAACTTGATTTCTGTTGATGAATTTAATGTGGATTTATAGTAGAGATGTCAATCTAGGTTTTGTGATGTAAAATAATAATATTGATCATTTATTATGTGCTCCAGGACCCTGTGTGATGAGTCCTGATTTGACCTCTACCCCTGACCCGGATGTATATAATCCACGTTGGTGACACATTTTGACAGCTATCTCCAGAAAATGCTGAACATGCTGGGTTGAAACTTTTATATTTTGCTTCTCAGATGTTGGTCTTGGCCAGGTGAGATGGAAAGTTGCATATGAGATGTTGGGAATTTATTATGAATTTTAATGTTACAATGAAACATATAGCGAAGCTAATTGTGGTCTTAGTCCACGTGTGTGAAAGTCATTCCAACTAACCGGAAATAAATTAGAATTCATATGTCGTAATATATGATATAGACTCTTCTAATTTAATTCCGCAAGATGTATCTAAATATTCTAGTATATTATATGAAATTGATCCTTTCTACCTACAAAGGATACCGATAGTTGATAGTATTGTAATAAATACGGTTTTACGACACCCCAACTTCGAAATAAAACTTCAACTTATGGCAATTAATAACATTTCCATTTCCGGTATGTGAGGTCAATGCATGTTGGAAAACACGTGGGTATGTTTTGTTTTCGAAAATGTCTGGAAGTGAGGAAATGGGGATTGTTTTCAGTTTTAATATCATGATGATAACATAATTTTAGTAGAGTGACCCCATCATCTCGATTCACTTGCAGAGTTATACAGTACTGGTAAAAGAGTAACGTAGCTCTGGACGACGGACGGACAATTTCTGACAGATGGTCGTCTTCAGAGAGCCGAGTAGGCAGGGCATGAATATTCGTTCTAGTAAAAAAGCTGATCTTTGGCCAGGTTCCTGTTACGGATTGTCCGCTATAATAGCAGGCTCCAAAATTCTGACTGGTCTCCTGTTTAAAGCTCCTTCAATCTGGCAACAACGATTGAAGGAGCTTTAAGCAGGCGATCTGTCAGAATTTTGGAGTTTGCGATTATTGTCAGTTTTAGGCAGTGCAATGAATTTTGTCAGCAGTTCCGTGCCATGGACATAGTGGTATACAGTATCCTCATATAAATAACGTTAACCTTGACATATTTTCAAGATCACAGGATATTAAAAAAAAAATATATATTGTAGCCTAAGTCTTATTGTCAGGTTCTTAAAATCCAGAGTACTCATATTTAGACAGTACGTTCACTGTTATAGGGTTCTTTGAAATCCCTCCATACAAACAGAGACCTGTATACTAAATTTTTAGTATATAGGTCTCTGATACAAATGATATCGAGCTATTTTTCAAAAATCTTCTCAATACCTATATAAGATAGAATCAAATACTTTTCATAGAAGGAAGGGTTTTATGGTGTTTTACTTAATTGTGAATTTCATGACCCTGGGGTCTCACGTTTGCCCCTTGGGAGAGGTTAAACTTTGCTATAGTTTATGTAGGGAATTCATTTTTTTGACAATCATTGTTTTATTTCTATTGGAATTCATTCTAACTTTCTTAAAATCATCAGCATGGGATGATAGCTTAATGATATGCACATGTTGGCCTACTCCAACAATGTTATAGGTTTTACACGGCGAGATACTTTTGACAGGCGCTAAAATATACAGGTGTTAAAATATTTTTAAAAACGACTAGAAAAGTGCTACAACGACATGGGCATGTATTTTGTGTGTTCTACACCGTATTATACTATATATTTGTGTCTGTGACATACATATGGGATATATATTGCATACATGATACATAGACATCGTTGTGACCTCTTAAGTGTTTTTTTTAAGCATATTTCGTTGCGCCCGGATTTCGGGCGGAAACTGCATCAAAGAATTAGTGCTTCGGAAATAAGAGGTCGTAGTCGGCAAAATAATATCTGATAGAAAAAGAGCCGACCAGCGGCCTCTTATGTTATAGGAGTAATGTTGGCCCTGACCCCAAGGACTGATGGGTGGTGCCAAAAAGGGTCAATTAATTATAAATTAACTGAAATATTTCAAATCTCAGGTGACCGTTAAGGCCCGTTGGGCCTCTTGTGTTATACAGATCTAATATGATTAACATTTTGCAAGTTACTGATGTTTTTATTTTGAAAATTACAAATGACCAATCAAAATTTTTAATACTGTACATATTAAATCTTTAGATCTGATACATATAATGTATTGCCTAACACAAACTAATTTCATTGCATTATAATTGGTCATGCATGCTGAATGCATTCAATTAATGTTGTTTATAGCCTGTAATGAGGCTAAATGATGTTTTAACATATAAATTACTATAGATTATCTTGTATGTATCCCAAGTTTCATAAGACCCTATAACTCAGACAGTTTGACAAACAGTCCAAATTGTACCCCTACAATATGCAAAAAAAAATAATTTTATTTGTTTTGTTGAAATTTTGCAAAATAAATTGACTATGACCTAGCAACCTTACTAAGATATCACTTATATATATATATGTATATACATGGGGTCTAGTAAGTAATAACGACGGTATAAACCAATATACGGTAGGTACTGGATCCTAACAAACAAATGTTGGATGCGTATTACTAAAAATAGATATATGTCAAGTAGTAATAACGACAGTACAGACTTGTCTGTACTGTTGTTATTACTACTTGACATATATATGTATATACATGTATATAATTGTCAAGTACATGTATATATACGTAGTAATAACGACAGTACAGACAAGTAAATTGTCAAATTTTTGAGGCAATCTGCCCTTTATCAAAGACATATATCGGGGATTATATTGGGTTACCAAATGGATGGGTCATTTTCAAGAAAAGAAGAACTATGTTATATAATTCATGGGCCATTTATAGAAATTTAAAGAATTTTTCTGAATCATGTGGGTCATTCAGGAAAATTGTTGGCCAATGGCCCCATGGCCCCATCTAAAATGATCCCTGCATACATATATATAGATATCACCAAAATCACTTTTAATCAAATCATGTTTTATCACTTTTTTTCCTACTGTTCAAAATCAACCTCTGTAAAGGTGATGAGCTGGATAGAATTACAAATTAAAGAACAAATTAATTTAATGCATTTTTCCACTTCTAATACTATCTTCTCCAGGCTATAACTTTTGAACCAATTACAATGTAATTTAAAGATAGCTTGATGAAGCTTAAAAATGTAGCTGCATCATTTGCAGGTAGTGTTCAATCACTGAGATCTTGACTTGAATTCCAAAGAAGTGACAATTTTCAGTACAATCATGTCCCAGTAGAACTGTTTAGGTCACCTGAGATAAAGTCTCAGTTGATCTATTGCAATCACCTTTTGTCCGGCATGTATTGTAAACAATTTACATATTCGACTTCTCCAAAACTGCTGAACCAAATTCAAATTCATTCTAACTTGGTTAATATTATCAGCATAGGATGACAGCTTGATGGTTTGTGGGGGGCCAAAAAGGATCAAATTCTCCAAAATATTTCAAAACTCAGGTTGTCAATAAGGCCCAAGGGCGTCTTAAGCTTGTTAACAGTTAAATAAATTATGACCTTATAAAATAGAATACCTTAATCACCCACAAGCGATGTGCATCACATTTGTATAAGGTAGCTGTACATATGCTAAAAGGTCAACTAAGTATAGCTTTGCAGTACAATATTATTAATGGTATTATAGGTCTCATTTAATACTTAGAAATGTGTATAGGGATATTTTAAAATTTTGTTTCTTGAATGGTTATTATTGATGACATTAGTGATGTCAAATTGGTTGAAAACCATAATCGATTAATCAGTAAAATTGGTTGTCTGCAACCAACTGATGATCAGTTCATAATCGCATCGAAACTTCCTCTTCATCATTTCTGCATTACAAAGATTATACTGGTCAAATGATACTATGACAATTATTTTTAATACATGTATTATAATTTATCCTTGTTTCAGATGAGAGGTCAAGTTCAAAGTTATAAATACAATGGCTGGTGTAGATCCAAATATAATTCAGGCGAAAAATGAAGATTATTATAATGTAAGTAATCTTCAATGCATCAAAGTATTTACGTTGTACATGTTCTCCTTTGTAGTAAATTATACACAGGCATGTGCATTATCATTTTGTTTGCAATAGGTAATTGAAAGTCACAGAATCTTAATAATTTAAAATAAAATGTTTGCAATCGGTAATGTTGATTATTTCGGGAATTAATTTTTAAAAGATCTAAGAATTCCTTAATATTAATACCTGCAATTTAAAGTGCAAAAAATATTGTGAATGTTCATTCCTGTAACCAGTAGGTTATTTAATAATTTCTTAAACTCTTTATCTAGACTCTTATGATTACCACGTATCCTGATTTACCAGTTGTTGAGTCTTATAAGTAAAATTTTATTTTCAGTACAAATCATTTATTGCAAATTATCACAAAGCATTGCAGCTTTGCTTCATGGATTGTGTCCACTGACTTCACCACAAGGAAGGCCTCACCAGTAGAGGTAAGACACAAGAGGGTCTTCATGTCGTATTTCTGATCTGCTGAATTGAAATACACAATACAAATGATTTCATCTACTTATCAAAAGTAACAATAATCTCGTGTACATGTTCTTGAACATGTATGCTCCTGTCAATTCTGTGCTGTTAACAGGTAATCAGTCCAATTTTTATACCCTATGTCCATCCAAGCTTTAAGGGGTGAAATAGGAATCATTCTGTCCATCCAAAAGGAACTTCATTTTAAAACTACATCATATGTAAAGGTACATGTACTGGTAAGCATGCTCCAGGCCCAATATCGGATCTCTTGGTTATTGATAAGAAGTTATTTAAAGAGATTAGCATATTTGATCCCGATGATCTTGAGTGTAAGTCGAGGTCATTCATTGGAACAAACTTGGTAGCCCTTTACCCAAACTTGCTGCAGGTTTCAATATCAGGTCGTTTGGCTAATTATGAAAAGAATTCCAATTCAGAAATTCCTCCAGAAGTTATGTCCCTTGAAACTAATCACAACTTGCATTGTCATCTGTTGGAATTATCATGTTATAAACATCATAATTGGAAACTGCTCTATAGGTTATTTCCTCATGATAATATTTGCTACTCAATATCAACACATCTATCTTTTCAGACATTTTGTGCAAGTAACTGTTTCCAGAATTACATTGATGTATCTAAGCGAGTTGACCTGAAAGCTATCGAATGGAGGAAAAGACAGGTGGAAGAGGCTGGAAATGTAGAGAGCTGATGAAATATTAACCTAGAATTAAAATATCATCTCATTTATCAGTGTCCATATTGGTGGAGATCTGGCAGTGGATTCCAGTAGACATAGCAATGTCACTTACCTAGATCAAGTTAGATGTTCTTAAAAGATGCATACAATCAGATATTCTTAAAAGATGCATACAATGTTTTTACTGAGTAAACTCTATAGTATTAACTTTGGTAAGGATACATGTGTTAAGAATTATGTGAGGAATGGACAATCAGATATATCGCATAACTTAGAAAATGTTACAAATGTAATCTGTCATAAATTATTACAAATAGAATTGGTCAGACACAGTCAACCTGTAACTTAGCATGTCCCTTCTCAGTTCTCTGACAGACTTAAACTGATGAATTGATAAGGTTATTCCTATTTATCATCTTTGTGATTGTGTGAGAGTGAGTTGGAACGTTTATTGTGACGTTTAATTTTGTCATTTTTGAATAAAATTATATTAATATGTTGAAATTCAAAAAGTTTTACTATTTATTTTTATATGAAATAAAGTGGGGAAATCCCCATAGAACCAACGTCCATTCAGTGTAGTTTAAGAAAAAGTGTATCTTCTAGGTCTCATTTTTTTTTTTTTTTTTTTCAATACTTGTAGAAATCTATAGCAAGTCTTTATTTACTATGACCTTTATATGAAAGGTTAACATTAGCCTGTGATCGGTATAAGTAGTCATGTCTATACAATAGTGTTCAGTATGGATACTTGATTACAGGCTTCTCATAAACAAAGGTAAAACCTAGGTATTTTATCTGAAACATTAAGGTATAACTTAGGTATTATAATCTGAAACACCATTATCATTTTATAATTGGTGTGTTTAAAGATTTGATCAGTACCAAACATTATAGAAGACATGAATTTTTAAATGGGTATAAAAGACAAGAGGCATTCTTATTTAACAAAATTTAATAACTTAGAATCTCTCAGCAGATCTTGATGCTACAGTGCGCATTGTTCCATAAACCTTTGATGGTGGACTTCCTGCAAAGATAAAGAACACAAGTTCAACTACAATAACACACGTGCCGTAGGCAGAATCAAACTTTATCCAGTCCAAAATATTGGTTGGTCAAAACATAAACATACACTTCACTTAACTGTCCAACCGTCACATACACAATATTTAACTATACTTCTAACTACACTTAACTTTAATCACTACCATCAAACTTCATACACCCCCTCCGATATCACTTGAATTTGTTAAGAGAAGAGAAGAGTTATTGACGATGTTATTTGAGAGAGATCCAAAGATCTGTTTTACCTGGTAAAATAAATCAAGCTGCATGCATGGCACTTACCTGGAAACAATGAACTATGATAGTGGTGATATACACTGTGCTTACCTAATATCAAACTGCATATGGCTGTTCTTGCAATTTTAATATTCTGGAAGGATCCTAATAAGTGTATATGGCTGAAATGAAAAACACATCATGTTATTTTTCTTACTCCTACCTACTTAAGACAAATGCTAAGATAATATAAAATGCATTACACTAGTCAGGGTTAGTTGCTACACACTGTAATAAGACTGCAAATATATGTATTAACATGGGCGAAGCCAACACTGCCCAATTTTGAATGGACTGTAAGTAAATTAATTGGCATAGCAAATATTACAATCTACTTATTATAATTTCAATGCAAACAGTAAACACAAAATGTAATTTCTCAGATCTGTAATTATATCGGTACATTACTTCTGAATTAAAACAGATTCAATGTGATACCACACAAGTATTCTCGTCATGTTTAATCACTGTAAACGTACTTATTTTAGTGCAGTCAAGTTTTAGTGCAAACACAGAAAAATGTAACAAGAGGCCCATGGGCCTTAACGGTCATCTGACAAACACTTACACTTACAGCAGGGACACACCCCTCAATCCAGCATTATTACCATAAATCATTTATCGCAGCCAGTTATGTTTTAGATCAAATTTGGTTTTTATCCATTTAGCTTGTCCAGGAAGAGCAGCATCATAAAGCAAAATTTTAGCCAAGTTCCCATTTTTGGGGCATGCCCCTCTGTGTCCCAATGGGTCAGACAAGACTCATTTATATCAATTAGGATTGCCTTTCCCCAATGATGTTTCATGCTAAATATAGTTGTAATCAATTAAGGCATTAAGGAGGAATTGCATTTTAAAGAAATGTTTAACCTAAGCGCTCCTTTTGCCCCATCTTTTTTTCCCCAGGGGTCAAACCTGTCTCATTAAAAAATATGATTGCCGTCACCTTATATTTCACATCAAATTAGGTTGTAATCCACCAAAAGGTTAGGGAGGATTAGGATTTAACAGAAAATATTCACCAAAGTTCCCCTTTTGGGGCCCCGCCCCTCTGGCCCTAGGGGTCAAACCAGCCTCATTTATATAAAATATGATTGTCCTCCTCCAATGATGTTTCACACCAAATTTGGTAATAATTCACTATGGGGGTTAGGAGGAGTAGTATTGTAAAGCAAAATTTCATCAAAGTTCCCCTTTTGGGGCCCCGCCCCTCAGGCCCCAGGGGCCACACCAGCCTCATTTATATAAAATATGACCACCCTCCCCCAATGATGTTTCACACAATATCTGGTTGAAATCCACCAAAGGGTTAAGGAGGAGTAGGATTTTATAGCAAAATTTCATCAAAGTTCCCCATTTGGGGCCCCGCCCCTCAGGCCCCAGGGGTCACACTAGCCTCATTTATATAAAATATGACCGCCCTCCCCAAATGATGTTTCACAACATATCTGGTTGAAATCCACTAAAGGGTTAAGGAGGAGTAGGATTTTATAGCAAAATTTCATCAAAGTTCCCCATTTGGGGCCCCGCCCCTCAGGCCCTAGGGGTCACACCAGCCTCATTTATATAAAATATGATCACCCTCCCCAAATGATGTTTCACACAATATCTGGTTGAAATCCACTAAAGGGTTAAGGAGGAGTAGAATTTTATAGCAAAATTTCATCAAAGTTCCCCTTTTGGGGCCCCGCCCCTCAGGCCCCAGGGGTCACACCAACTTCATTTATATACAAGAGGCCCATGGGCCTTAACGGTCATCTGACAAACACTTACACTTACAGCAGGGACACACACCCCAATCCAGCATTATTACCATAAATTATTTATCGCAGCCAGTTATGTTTTAGATCAAATTTGGTTTTTATCCATTTAGCTTGTCCAGGAAGAGCAGCATCATAAAGCAAAATTTTAGCCAAGTTCCCATTTTTGGGGCATGCCCCTCTGTCCCAATGGGTCAGACAAGACTCATTTATATCAATTAGGATTGCCTTTCCCCAATGATGTTTCATACTAAATATGGTTGTAATCAATTCAGGCATTAAGGAGGAATTGCATTTTTAAGAAATGTTTAACCTAAGCACTCCTTTTGCCCCATCTTTTTTTCCCCAGGGGTCAAACCTGTCTCATTAAAAAATATGATTGCCGTCACCTTATGTTTCACATCAAATTTGGTTGTAATCCACCAAAAGGTTAGGGAGGATTAGGATTTAACAGCAAATATTCACCAAAGTTCCCCTTTTGGGGCCCTGCCCCTCAGGCCCCAGGGGTCACACTAGCCTCGTTTATATAAAATATGACCACCCTTCCCAAAGGATGTTTCACACCATATTTCGTATTAATCCACCCAAGGGTTAGAGAGAAGTAGGATTTATAGCAAAAATTCACCAAAGTTCCCCTTTTGGGGCCCCGCCCCTCTGGCCCTAGGGGTCAAACCAGCCTCATTTATATAAAATATGATTGTCCTCCTCCAATGATGTTTCACACCAAATTTGGTAATAATTCACTATGGGTGTTAGGAGGAGTAGGATTTTATAGCAAAATTTCATCCAAGTTCCCCTTTTGGGGCCCTGCCCCTCTGGCCCCAGGGGCCACACCAGCCTCATTTATATAAAATATGACCACCCTCCACCAATGATGTTTCACACAATATCTGGTTGAAATCCACCAAAGGGTTAAGGACGAGTAGGATTTTATAGCAAAATTTCATCAAAGTTCCCTTTTTTGGGCCCGTCACTCTGGCCCCAGGGCTCACACCAGCCTCATTTATATAAAATATGACCACCCTCCCCCAATGATGTTTCACAACATATCTGGTTGAAATCTACTAAAGGGTTAAGGAGGAGCAGGATTTTATAGCAAAATTTCATCAAAGTTCCCCATTTGGGGCCCCACCCCTCAGGCCCCAGGGGTCACACTAGCCTCATTTATATAAAATATGACCGCCCTCCCCAAATGATGTTTCACAACATATCTGGTTGAAATCCACTATAGGGTTAAGGAGGAGTAGGATTTTATAGCAAAATTTCATCAAAGTTCCCCATTTGGGGCCCCGCCCCTCAGGCCCTAGTGGTCACACCAGCCTCATTTATATAAAATATGACCGCCCTCCCCAAATGATGTTTCACAACATATCTGGTTGAAATCCACTAAAGGGTTAAGGAGGAGTAGGATTTTATAGCAAAATTTCATCAAAGTTCCCCTTTTGGGGCCCCGTCCCTCAGGCCCCAAGGGTCACACCAACTTCATTTATATAAAATATGACCGCCCTCCCCTAATGATGTTTCACACCAAATTTAGTTGTAATCCACCCAAGGGTAAAGGAGGAGTAGGATTTTATAGCAATATTCACCTAAGTTCCCTTTTTGGGGCCCCGCCCTTCTGGCCCCAGGGGTCAGACCAGCCTCATTTATATAAAATATGATTGCCCTCCCCCAATGATGCTTCAAACCAAATTTGGAAGTAATCCACCCAAGCGTTAAGGAGGAGTAGCGTTTTGAAAGAAAAAGTTTACGGACGGCGCACGGCGCACGGCGGACGACGACGGACGAAGCACGATGACTATAGGTCATCCTGACCCTTTGGGTCAGATGACCTAAAAATATGATTTATTAGTGTGGACATGAATTAGCCCAATCAGGAGGTTCGAATCCAGAAAGACACTCTAAAATTAGACACCATCGCAACACAATCTTAGTCGGTAACATGTTTGAAAAGACAACACCAATGCCTCAATGGTATCAAAGTGTCTAATTAACCAATGACTGAACACCGACAGAATGACAAGTCATGTATCGTAACATAACAGAGAAAATTATCAAAGGTTTCAAAGTGATCAATAGACAAAATTCTAACCTGTCAATACCAAGATAAGTAAACAAAAGATCGGTAATATCACCCTTCCAGCCAAGGTGGATAATCCGATAATTTGTTTATATGTCACCTGACTGAAAGGGTAGTCTGTTGAGACAAAAGATCGAACGCCTGACATGCAGCAAGTTGTTCATGGCAAGCTGTACGCCAGGTAAGTTTGACCACAGGTAATTGGTCACAATCATGGGGTCAATTAGCGGAAATTAGAGGTCTTTGGGACACTCAAAAGTGGGCGTAAAATATAATGTTTTATACCTATATGTCTTGAGACTTTTGGTAAAATAAAGAACTTGGATCTCACCAAGATGGGCAAATTCAAGCTTCGTACAACATGCATATATGGTGTATGGTTGGAATATGCCTTGGGTAAAATAAATGTTGGTATCTTGTCCATAAAATACAGAATAGCAGGGTGGTCTTATTACTGAAGCAACCAATACAAAAATAATGTGACTGAAAAAAAAGTGCCCCTAATAACCGGGTTGTCATAATTTTGAGGTAGTCGTTAATAAACTAGTGCTGCACAAACTAAAATTAAACTACCACTAAAATATGTATGTTTACATGTACAGTAACTTTCAGCTTAATACTTATAATATATTATGACAAACTTCCATAAAGATCATATATTGAAACTAATGATCTAATTAATAAAACATTACTACAAAAAATTCAGTAGTACTACATGTACATCTGTTTCTCTCATATCTCGCCATGTTGGATAGAGTTTGCCCATGTAAGATAGCTATGTAAGATAAATCTATCTTACATAGCATTTCACGCGCGCGGATTAATCTGCGTTCAAGGGGGACAACTCTCACAACGTCGTCTGCTTGTGTTCACATCCGACAGTCCTTATCGTCGGTGTCGGTTTTGAAACGTTGGACTTAACTATAAAAATACATACATTCTTAGATAAATAAATATCATATCAGCAGTAAATCAATAGGGCTACACGGTTAAACGATTAGACATTTCATCTGAGCGAACATATAACTCCGTTACTGTAACAAACAGTTAGACTACGCCTAACGTTACAGGCCTGTTGTAACAGTTACAGTACAATACAGACTTGCCTACCCGACAGATTTGTCATTTGTCATTAAAAACATGTAAACACACACATTCACCTGGCAATGACAGGAAGTAAAACAAGAGGCCCATGGGCCTTAACGGTCATCTGACAAACACTTACACTTACAGCAGGGACACACCCCTCAATCCAGCATTATTACCATAAATCATTTATCGCAGCCAGTTATGTTTTAGATCAAATTTGGTTTTTATCCATTTAGCTTGTCCAGGAAGAGCAGCATCATAAAGCAAAATTTTAGCCAAGTTCCCATTTTTGGGGCATGCCCCTCTGTGTCCCAATGGGTCAGACAAGACTCATTTATATCAATTAGGATTGCCTTTCCCCAATGATGTTTCATACTAAATATGGTTGTTATCAATTCAGGCATTAAGGAGGAATTGCATTTTTAAGAAATGTTTAACCTAAGCGCTCCTTTTGCCCCATCTTTTTTTCCCCAGGGGTCAAACCTGTCTCATTAAAAAAATACGATTGCCGTCACCTTATGTTTCACATCAAATTTGGTTGTAACCACCAAAAGGTTAGGGAGGATTAGGATTTAACAGCAAATATTCACCAAAGTTCCCCTTTTGGGGCCCTGCCCCTCAGGCCCCAGGGGTCACACTAGCCTCGTTTATATAAAATATGACCACCCTTCCCAAAGGATGTTTCACACCATATTTCGTATTAATCCACCCAAGGGTTAGAGAGAAGTAGGATTTATAGCAAAAATTCACCAAAGTTCCCCTTTTGGGGCCCCGCCCCTCTGGCCCTAGGGGTCAAACCAGCCTCATTTATATAAAATATGATTGTCCTCCTCTAATGATGTTTCACACCAAATTTGGTAATAATTCACTATGGGTGTTAGGAGGAGTAGGATTTTATAGCAAAATTTCATCAAAGTTCCCCTTTTGGGGCCCCGCCCCTCTGGCCCCAGGGGCCACACCAGCCTCATTTATATAAAATATGACCACCCTCCACCAATGATATTTCACACAATATCTGGTTGAAATCCACCAAAGGGTTAAGGACGAGTAGGATTTTATAGCAAAATTTCATCAAAGTTCCCCTTTTTTGGGCCCGTCACTCTGGCCCCAGGGCTCACACCAGCCTCATTTATATAAAATATGACCACCCTCCCCCAATGATGATTCACAACATATCTGGTTGAAATCTACTAAAGGGTTAAGGAGGAGTAGGATTTTATAGCAAAATTTCATCAAAGTTCCCCATTTGGGGCCCCACCCCTCAGGCCCCAGGGGTCACACTAGCCTCATTTATATAAAATATGACCGCCCTCCCCAAATGATGTTTCACAACATATCTGGTTGAAATCCACTAAAGGGTTAAGGAGGAGTAGGATTTTATAGCAAAATTTCATCAAAGTTCCCCATTTGGGGCCCCGCCCCTCAGGCCCTAGTGGTCAGACCAGCCTCATTTATATAAAATATGACCGCCCTCCCCAAATGATGTTTCACAACATATCTGGTTGAAATCCACTAAAGGGTTAAGGAGGAGTAGGATTTTATAGCAAAATTTCATCAAAGTTCCCCTTTTGGGGCCCCGCCCCTCAGGCCCCAGGGGTCACACCAACTTCATTTATATAAAATATGACCGCCCTCCCCCAATGATGTTTCACACCAAATTTAGTTGTAATCCACCCAAGGGTAAAGGAGGAGTAGGATTTTATAGCAATATTCACCTAAGTTCCCTTTTTGGGGCCCCGCCCTTCTGGCCCCAGGGGTCAGACCAGCCTCATTTATATAAAATATGATTGCCCTCCCCCAATGATGCTTCAAACCAAATTTGGAAGTAATCCACCCAAGCGTTAAGGAGGAGTAGCGTTTTGAAAGAAAAAGTTTACGGACGGCGCACGGCGCACGGCGGACGGCGGACGACTACGGACGAAGCACGATGACTATAGGTCATCCTGACCCTTTGGGTCAGATGACCTAAAAAAGAAAATGTCAAACGTCACAACCTATGAAATGGTTCCGTTTGCGTCAGCAGGGGGCCCTGGAATTTGTTTACTCTACTGTACTGTCAGTAACTGTTAGGCCTACTCAGTAACCTGTGTATTTGGAAGTTGGGAATTGGCTCTTAAATGAACGAACATTCGGTAAAAATGACACCCCTCGATGTTCATATAAAAAATATTTATTTCAATTGTAACTCAGAGTCTATATTTGTGTAGAGTAACCATGAAAACTAACTGCCATCCTAGCCTTTCAATATGATCATCGTTAGCCTATCGACTGACCTACCTTCGTCATTCCATCAAGACAACCGGTTAAACACATATAATCCTATGTCACAGAAAAGATCGAATACTCGTATAGAGTCACTGTTCGCTGGTTCACACACGAAGTTGCCAAAATCACAGTGAATTTAAAATTACCAGCCACGAAACATAGCCGCGTCATGGCGATCGAGATCGACATCACTCTCATTGAACTATGAATGGAATTCCAATGACAGTCGTGACGTCATGCAGTGACGTAGTATTTTATAAAAAAAAATTTGACTTGACATTTAAAAGTACAGTGTGTTCTGTGAAATGATTAAATATGTCGAGGTGCAAATAAAATTATATGTGAAGTTGGGAAACTCATTTCAGCGTTGGCTTTCAGTATTGTTGATAGAACTTCTTTTTCTCGGATGTTGACAATTTGATCACGGCCACGTAAAAGTCGGTCAAGTTACGGTAATTTTTATCGGCGAATTGTTCATTCGTTCATCACTTAACCACAAAATGAATGAAATTTGTGTGCAAACACTGTTTGCCAAAAATAGGGTATGATCTTTCAGAATATCACAAGTATATTTAGTAAAAACGTCAAATAAAAAAATAAAAAAATTGAAGAAAATGGATGGCTGAGGGACACTTTCGCCAGAAATTCGGTAATGATATGAGAGAAAAAGACTCTTTCATTATGTGTGTATGTAGGATAGGGATATTCCACCCTCGGGATCACAAAATGTGGTAAAACCCTCGGCAAGCCTCGGGTTTCACCACATTTTGTGACCCCTCGGGTGGAATGTCCCTATCCTACATATACACATATGAAAGAGTCTTATAATCTTCACATGCACTTACTTATTTGCTAAGACAATTCTCGTCTTTGTGACATTTTCAATGGTAAATTTTGTCTTTCCGTTTTTGCCAGCTAATCTGCCAATTGCTCTAGCTAAGTGATCTCCCTTAAGTGGCTTCACTGAAAAAGAAATTGAAAACAGTTTATAATAGAAGGAAGAAACTTAAGCCTCACATATTATAAAGCAAGCCAAACACAGTATGTTTAGTGTTAAGTGATTCAAAAGTTCAGTTTTATTATTAGAAAACAAGTCATGGGAATTTGTTTGAAAATCCGATATATCTGTAATTTAATAGACATTTCTTTTTTCAAGAAAAGCAATGGCAAGACAGGGATTTTCCTACAAAATTTAATAGACATTTCTTTCTTCAAGAAAAGCAATGGCCAGACAGGGATTTTCCTACAAATTTTCCAACTGGGTCCAGTGGGTCCAGGGTCCTCTGAATTGGGAATTTCTACGTGACAAAATGTGACATTGGGAAAAACAAAATATAGTGAAATTCATACAAATTTTAGTTTTTCTTTGATGAATATTTACCTTATGTTATTTTTCATTTCATTTTGTTATCTATAGCTGTTTTTTTTTCATTTTTCAAAGTACCTTAGTATAGGTCTTTGTAGATAAAACTTACTTAATTTCAAAAGTGAATTCAAAATTGAGAATTTTTCAGTGGCAAATTGGGATTTTTCAAAAGATTTCTTAGGGGAATGGGTCCTTTTAACGGACCCTGTTCCTATTGAAGGAAAGCCCTGTCAGATGACAAACATATTTCTTATTTTTACTTGATTATGTGTTAAAAGCAAAATTCAATTTTTTTTTTTACAAAAAATCATGACATGCCTGTTTCTATAATGTAATTGAAATTTAAATAGAGAACTGTGATGATTGACATCACTATACATGTAATATGCCCTAAAACATCACGCATATCACTTTAGGAGTCCAAGAAGCAATAGAAAACCATCAGGTAAATCTGTTGACCATGTACACTTATACAGTGTGCCATAAATAGATAACATATATAGCTAGTATCCCACAGACTGATACTCACCATCCTGTACCAGGAACGACTCTAAGTAGAGATCATCTAATCTTATCAGAGCCAGAGCATCCTGACAATACAAAGGAACCCTTAATTAGAACTGTTAAAAAACATGTCAGATAATATCAGAACAATTCTAATTTATTATTCCAGGCAAAATCAAAACAATTATAATTTATTATGTCAGACAATATATGAACAGTAGTAATTTTGTAATAGACAATATCATAATACAGTAGTATTGTAACAATTATCATGTTAGACAATATCAGAGCAATCATAATTTATCATATCAGGCAATTTTAGATTTTAAACAATATCAGAACAACAGGCAATATAAGAACAGTAGCAATATATAAAAGACAATATCATTATAGTTACAATTATTATGTTAAACAATATATTTATATGATATAAGAACAATTACAATTTATGTCAGTCAATATTGAAACAGTAACTATTCATCATGTCAGACAGTATCAGAACAATTATAATCTCTGCTGTCAAGACCATTTTAGTAACAATTAATTAATCATGTCAGACAGTATGAGATTAATTACAGTTTAATGTTGTACAATTTTAAATCAGTATACATTTTCAATACAATACACTGGTAGTGTGTATATCATGTAAGAAATAAAACATGTGTTACATGTATCATTCCAATTTTTGTATTCAAAGGGAAATAACTCTAGCAGAAAACACAATGTGGGAATCATTTCACAAGGAGTAGCTATAGGTTTATGCTGACAATTTGGTACATAATATATGTACTAACTTATCAGCTGTCACATGAATCATCAACTCAAAAAACTTGATACTTACATCTACTTCATAACCTAAACAAAATGCTCGGACAAAGTCGGCTGCTTTCTGAAGTGCCCCTATATCCTTGGTGTCTTTACAGGACTGAAATAAAGATCGCATCACCACAAATCATGACCAAAATACTTAAACAGTAAAAAATTACAAACAGTATAAAATGTAAAAGGTAACTTACTTAGTATTACAAAGTATAAAACTGTCTTTTGACTGACCTTTAAATTACTCTGTTCTAATTAGTTAATATATATAAATTGATATTTTAATTTATTGACTTTTAAATTACTTTGTGCTATTAAGATGATATATATAAATTGATATTTTAATTTACTGACTTTTAAAGGTATTATTACCTTGATTTCTACATTTCTGGTTTTGAGATTAAACCTGATCTGTAGATGTAAATGTTCCACTATAGGTGTGAATATTTTCATCCAGTTTTCCTTCAGCGGTGTGTAACGATTGTTTGGAACAGGTACTTTTCTCATGTCAGTTTTTCCTCCCTGAAGATTAAATAGATTAAAATTAAGCAGAAATATAATTATACAAAACATTTTTTCTTCAATGCTTGACAATATGGAATGCTAGGAGATTAAATAAATAATATTACTAGATGTTATTATAAACAAGTTCATGTTATGATGAGTTATATTCAGACAGACATATTTAACAATTTATCATGAAATTAAAATATTTCCTGTATTGATGTTTCAATGTATAATTTATATATTCTCAAGTATTCTGTACATCTAGTTGGGCTGAAAAGCCTTCAATATTCACCCAAAATAAGGACCCTCGTCCTGGAACACAAACAATGGTGTTATATATATTGTATGCATCTATATACATACACATAATAATGTATACATGTATTAATCATGAGCAGAAAATATACCAGAAGACAGCGGCTTTTTACTTGTTTGTATTTCTGACTTCACAGTTTAATGAATTTACAAAGTTTACGTATATTGTTTAATCCATTTTAATACAGATCAATACTTGCACACGCACTAGTAATTCTTGATGCAGAAGATAGAATTGAATGACTTTAGGTTAAGATTTTGGGATTTTCAGTAACTGATATTTTCATAAAAATCTCACTAAAATCATATTCTCAGATTGAGAACAAATGTACTAGCCTTTGCCCTCTAAGCTGAAATCCCAAGATTGTCTTCTAGCTATAGCTAGTTAGGCCAAAGGCAAAGTCCAAATAGCCTGAGCTATACTACTAAGGTGTTCATGTACACTTTCAATTTTTTGTAAATATAAATTTGTCCAATTTGCTCATTTAAAACTGAATATTCTCCCATAACATTCATGATCCAGGAGCTCCCTGAATATATATTACAGAGCTGAATATATATTACAGAGCTTGAAGTATATATATATAATGTGTAGTAATATGTTAGTCTGTTATCATATCTTATCAGCTACTTATATCATAAATTAATATATCACAGGTGCTAGCCTGTTCTGTTAATACACGTACACAATTTAATTTAAATGGCATCTTTCTGTAGGAATATGGGTCCAATTCCCAATGACAAATCCTAATATTTCTCCAATCCAAGCTTTAAAATCTTCCCAAAATAATGCAGGCTTAATTATTTGTCAACAAATTTGGATGGCACCTTATACTATAATGGACAACTTGTTGTAAGTCAGCCCTCAGTTCAATGGTTGTGTATTTGATTCAGGAAAAGTACCCCCTATGTATAAACGGAGAAATAGCCTTACCAATTATGAGTTATTTAAATATATCTTTTGTGTCTTATGATTTTATCCCAATTTGACATTTTGTCCTATGATACATTTTCCAAAATTCAAAGCTATGAGCTCCATTCTTAATTAGTGAAAGAAAAGCACTGAATTATCTAATTTCACAAACAGATGCATGGTTGCATTTTGTTTATTGACACTCTGAAAGCGAATACTACTATAATTATAATAAATGGATGTACATGTAATGATGGAAAAGCTTGTTAGCTTGATTTAAATTTCCTCTAGGCCAACACTTACATATATAGGCCTTCCTTCTAGACATGTTTGTTAACAATTGTCCCAAATTGGTGTTCTATTCCATTCATTTAGACCCTTTTTTTACACTGCAATTTTGCAAGTGACAGCGGCCTAACCACCAGAATTTGGAATGCAATTGACCGAAAAGACCCATGTATGTAATGTCATTTATTGTGTTTTTTTTCTGACATAGTTTAAATGAACTTGAAGAAAACTAATCTTATTATATTAAATACAAGCATACTTTATTTTCAATTTATAAGCGGTAAACTATATAAAAATAGATGTTTTAATTTTTTCTTTTTGCTCCATTGCACACCGATTAGGGCTGGTGATTGGGCCACCTGCTAGTTAGCAATATGGTGTCGAGTAAAGTGTGAAATTTTGTCCAGTGTAAAGCGAAGATCTATATGGACGCAATATTACATTGATATGGGACTAAATGGGTGTTTTGGGGTAAATAAATATCTCATTTATCCATATATATATATATAAGGTCAGATACATATATAGAGAGATTGGCAACTCTCTTTTTGCCCTTGTGTCTACATGATGGCCCCTGACCTTCCCACAATCCTTTGCGGTCGCTCGGTTCAGTCTTCACTCAACGCCATATTGGAGAAATCTTGAAACCAGACACAAAATTATCGATGATTTCTATTTGAAATCATCACCAAGATCTAATTATGTCCTTTAATTTTATTAATATCAAAGTGCAGAAGTGTCATCAATAAGAAATATATCACAATTTGCTGTCCAAATGTTTGTATTTTGAGTTTGAAAGTCAAGTACACCGAAGGAAAGATCGGCAGGAATCTCCAATTTTCGAAAAGTCCCTATGGGGTTTTCTAGAATACGGATAAATGACAACAAGGTGCATGATAAACAAGACAACATTCCATAAGTACTATAGTTTTTGGTTAGTGTGGTACCTTTTTAGCGGCCTAGATAAAACAATGTGCTTTTTGTGTGCGTTTAAAATTGACGATGCTTAAATTTGGTCGGACGTAATGGCTGCTTTAGAACCCAATGGATTTTCGAAAATACGGATAAATGACAACAATGTGCATGATCAATAAGACCGGTATATCCCATAAGTATTATAGTTTTTGGTTAATGTGGTAACTTTTGTAGTGGCCTAGATAAAACGATGTGCTTTTTGTTTGCGTTTAACATTGACGCAGTTTTGGTCTGACGTAATGGCTACTTGATTACAAAACTTGGACATGTCGAATAGGACCCAATGGATTTCGAAATACGGATAAATGACAACAATGTGTATGATCAATAACACTATATCCCATAAGTATGATAGTTTTTGGTTAATGTGGTAACTTTTGTAGTGGCCTAAATAAAACGATGTGCTCTTGTGTGTATTTAAAATTGACAATGTTTTGGTCTGACGTAATGGCCTGGGGGTGAGAATGAGAAAAACAAATTGTACTGTATAGCCTTAAAAAAAACGCCTAACAACCCACAAAGTCAATTGTCTGGTGTTAGATTATTTTTCATGATTACTGAGATTGAAACTCTAATATTTAGTGTTAGCAATAATTTTAAAAGACCAAATTCAATTTGAATTCATCGTGAAACTCATTGTATACGATTTGTTTTTAGTTTGAAACTTACTGTCAATTTATCACCACTGATGGGTGGGAAATTTGGTCGCTTTGGTGGCGATTCTGTCGTCTCCATTGTTTGTGGTTCTGATTCAGAAGATTCTTCCTGTAGTTTTCTCTTCTTTGGTCTACGTTTTACTTGTTTAAATTCATCGCCTTCACTCGATTTTGATGTTTGAAGTGAAGGGGCACTTTCTGTTGATGCTGCCATTTTTCACGTGGTGGCGTAAGAGGAAGTATGCAGTACGCATGCGTAGTGAAACAAGAAAAATATCAACATGGACCAGAGAGGTTGGAGGTGGACTGATGCACACTTCTGCAGTTTACCTTCGCAATTAACTCTCTATGGCATAACAGCCACGCCACAAACAAATGTCTACACACACGCCAAAGTCACTGAGCCTGAGGGGTCAAACAAGTTGTTGGTAGCGTCTCTAACAGGGAAGATTGTGTCAGTGGAGTACCAAAGAAATGGCAAGAAACTCAAACCATCCACAAAGGAGGTTCAGTTTACCTATATCCCTGGTAGGCGTGTACTAATGCTTCAATCATATAGTTACCTACTCCTATAGGGTGTCTAATTTGAGCTTTTTCACATTTTATTTTCTGCAGAAAAAGCCTGGAACAACATGAACACCAATACAATGATATTATTGCAACTGTTTCACAAAAAATATATACACATAATGTATAAGAGCCCTGAACTCTAGTTTTTCATTACACGCCAAGAAGGCCAGTAAATTAACCAGACAGCGGTATATGTGTGTGGCTAACCCGTGTAGACTTATTGTTTCAGGTGTGTCTTGACACAGATAACTTGGTTACCTGTGTACGAACTTTGCCATTCATACCAAATGTTCGTTGCATGGCTATAGTCAATTTTGTGATAAATTTTTCAATTTTCATACGTAACATTAGTTTGTTTGCTAACTACTGATCAACACAAGTCATTTATTGATATCAACTAATTGATATCAAATACATAGTAACTTCATACTCTTTTAGCATTCCGTTATTACATGTATTATTGATGAAATTGAATATTTTTTTGTGATAAAGCAGTATCAAAGTTTATGCTATCATACTATGTGGAGTCAAGTGTCTTGCTCCATCTTAAAGTATGTATTGTACAAAACAAGATTAATTGGGATAATAAACGGTTACGGATTTGAAAATTGTGAATTACAGAAAAAAATATGTATACATACTTTGACATTACAGACATGGCAAAAATCAGTTAAGATATATAGATTCAGAGACACTTGTGTAGTGGGACTGGACTGGGTCGATCATCGGTGACCAGGTAGCTCAATTGGTAGAGCATACGGCTAGTGTTCGGAGGTCCCGGGTTTCGAACCTCGGTCTGGCCGCTACATTTTCTCCTCTCCTGTTACAAAATTGGCGCCCAACTAATATACCCATAGTGGTGGTATAAGGGTCTCGTGTGTCTTCGAGGGCGAAGACTTGGAAAAAAGGAGGGAGGTGTGTAGTGGGACTGGACTGGGTCGATCATCGGTGACCAGGTAGCTCAATTGGTAGAGCATCTGTCTAGTGTTCGGAGGTCCCGGGTTCGAACCCCGGTCTGGCCGCTACATTTTCTCCTCTCCTGTTACAAAATTGGTGCCCAACTAAAATACCCACAGCGGTGGTATATGGGTCTCGAGTGACTTCGAGGGCGAAGACTTGGAAAAAAGGAGGGAGGTGTGTAGCGGGACTGGACTGGGTCAATCATCGGTGACCAGGTAGCTCAATTGGTAGAGCATCCGGCTAGTGTTCGGAGGTCCCGGGTTCGAACCCCGGTCTGGCCGCTACATTTTCTCCTCTCCTGTTACACTTGTTTATTTGTTAATTAACTTCAAACTAATTTAGAATTGATTATAATTAATATCAATTATTATATTTATTTGTTTCCAAAAATTCCTTCTTAAATATTTCAGGTGATGCTGAATTAGTTTCCATGGATGTAGCCCATAGAACAAGTTGCCAAGGCAATGGACTGCTCATTGGTATCACTTTCCTGAAACAGACCCAGGTAATCTTATACTTTTAGACTCAGTTAAAACCATCATTAAAGACCCTGTCAGTATAATTATTAAAGACTGGGTTCAATATTGTAAATAAGCCTCGGTAGAAATTATTGTAAAATAATATTTAAAATGAGAACTCTTAATTATAATTATTTATTATTTATTACAACTTAACTTACAATAATGACAATGTTCATACTTTGGAGCTTTGTCACTTTGTCACTCGTACAAAGGTTGAATACACAGTAAAATTTTGTCACTGCAAAACTATGTTATTCAAAATTCAAATACTATCTAATAGCCTGGTCTTTGCTTTACAGAAAAGTCTTATTCTGTACAGTTTCAAAACTGAATGAAAATTACAGATTACTGCACAGGGATTGATTTCTAACCCGTGCTCCATATGTACTGTACGTTGGACTGTTTGGAATTTGTACCAAGCCCCTGTGGTTTATTGTTGAGGTCTACGATATCAAAATTTCTCATTCACTGTTATCCTTTATATATGATGAGTACTGATAAAATTGTTTGTTTCTGTTCAGACTGAGGATGGAGAACACACGTGTATGCAATACCTTAATCTGTATTCCTTTTGTCAGTCTGATGAGGACAGCCACTATGTAGACAGTGTGGCCCGTATGTATGCAGAAAATTACACAACAATTACCTGTAGATGTGTGTTGACTGAATATCAGTGTATAATTATGAAACGTATATTACATACATGTATGTAATATATGTTTCAAAATTATATTTATTACTCTCAAAATGAAAATACACTAAACTCGTGTATTATGTACATATAGCCATCCCATGTTATTTTGAATATTCAGCATCATCATTGCCAAACTGTTATCTAATGTTCCTGTATAATAAAGATATTAATTTACTTATTTAACTCATTTATATTGACTTGCTTTTGACAAAAAGTCCAATTATTTAAAAAGGTGTCATATTTCAAGTATTAAATAAAACTAAAATACACACAATAAAATCAATGTCTCTGACTCATATTTACATACAGTTTTTGTATTGTGTATCAGTATGTTTCGATATAAATTCCTGAATGTCCTCTATATGAATATTTTGTTTTATCCAGAAACATGTGTGACATTAGAACTGGATTTCATGCCATACCAGCTGATCCACACTCAGTAAGGATATCTGGATATTCTGGTTCTTTTCTCAATTATATTCATGTTTAAGCATACCTCCTTAAAATTCCACTAAGTATAAGTTGTTTAAATATACTGAATTCAATTTGTTGAAAAAGTTAAGTCATATACAAAGCGATAAACATATATCAATAAATTATACTGATATGGAGATCGACTTACCTGGAATTGCTTCCTATCCTTTCATCTGAAGAAGCTTAACAAATATTAATGATAATGTATCTGTACTGTAGGTGTGTAACAGAGGACGGTTTGGAGACAGTGTTCCTCCTCAGTGGTAATGACCACAAAGTCCACATGTACAGGGAGGACCATGTACGTATATCTTCATACTCTTTATTTATCAAACCATTATATAGTATATGTATATCAATCTTAAATACTCTATATCAAACCATTATATATATATAAATGATAGATACAATGTACCGGTATATCAAACCATTATATATATAAATGATAGATACAATGTACATCAAACCATTTTATTTATAAATGATAGATACAACGTATATCAAACCATTTTATTTATAAATGATAGATACAACGTATATCAAACCATTTTATTTATAAATCGTCAAGATGTGGAGAATGATAGTATGAGTTATTCAGTAAGGAATAATACAACAGTTGCGAAACAGGTATTGTCAACTTAAATTCATCAAGCTTGTTGGTCAGGATAGAAGTGCACAAGGGGTGTTAGTGTGGGAGGAAACCGGAGTACCTAACAAAAACCACTTGGTCAGGCAGGTGACCCCATAGATTTTCACAGCTAATCAGGTTACTCCATAACTGGTGGTTAACAGTGAGTTAATGTGTACATGTATTATATTATGTCAAGGTTGCCCCAGTGTTAAGGTTCAAAGAAGAAGAAATAGAGGACTTCTTTCCTGAGCTGTGTTCCACAGGCAGCAGGTGAGAAACGTAAAGCCCAGATGATTCTCACTATCTATTCGCTTTAATGTACAGTAACAATTTTGTTTATAAGGCTGAGTCAGTAAGTACATGTATGTTTTCTGGATGACCAATATCTGTTTTGAAATCAGAGTATACAGACAATTAAAAGACGGCTTTCAGTAAATATGCATATGGGGCTGCAATAGCTCAGTCAGTGGGGCACTGATCTAATGAAAAATAGAAATAGGTAATCTGAGGTATGTGGTATTTCATCCCTTTGATTCCTGCTTGTGTATCTCGGATAGAGACCATCCTTTGAGGTCAATCTTATTGCTATGGATAGTCTATAATATGTGATCTAGGTTTCCCATAGGTTGTTCATGAGGTAGCCACCAGCTGCTACAGGGAAACAAGTTGACAGAGGTATAAACTCAGTGAAAATGAATATAATATTATTACATGTGATATTTATATGTATATATCATTATACATGTGCTCTAAAACTTGCTTTCTGAATTCTATTTCCATTCTGTGTGAATTAAAGTGTACACTGGATGGACATTGTTTACTTCGATAACCACAAGAAGAGGCTGACTGCTCAGGGACTACAAAATGGGCATGTGTTTATTTCACTTGTGGATGTCAACAACACAGGTTTGTCACCCTGCTATTTACAATAGGTAAAACACTTGGTATGGTGTTAATGTATTGATGTTAATCTCTGTATGGTGTGACATGTAATGATGTTAATCTCTGTATAGTGTTACATGTAATGATGTTAATCTCTGTATGGTGTTACATGTGTTGATGTTAATCTCTGTATGGTGTTAATCTCTGTATGGTGTTACATGTATTGATATTAATCTCTGTATGGTGTTACATGTGTTGATGTTAATCTCTATATGATGTTACATGTGTTGATGCTAATCTCTGTATGGTGTTAATCTCTGTATGGTGTTACATGTATTGATATTAATCTCTGTATGGTGTTACATGTAATGATGTTTATCTCTGTATGGTGTTACATGTAATGATATTAATCTCTGTATGGTGTTACATGTGTTGATGTTAATCTCCGTATGGTGTTAATCTCTGTATGGTGTTAATCTCTGTATGGTGTTACATGTAATGATGTTAATCTCTGTATGGTGTTAATCTCTGTATGGTGTTAAATGTATTGATATTAATCTCTGTATGGTGTTACATGTATTGATATTAATCTCTGTATGGTGTTACATGTAATGATGTTAATCTCTGTATGGTGTTACATGTAATGATGTTAATCTCTGTATGGTGTTACATGTATGATGTTAATCTCTGTATGGTGTTACATGTAATTATGTTAATCTCTGTATGGTGTTACATGTATTGATGTTAATCTCTGTATGGTGTTACATGTAATGATGTTAATCTCTGTATGGTGTTACATGTATTGATATTAATCTCTGTATGGTGTTACATGTAATGATGTTAATCTCTGTATGGTGTTACATGTATTGATGTTAATCTCTGTATGGTGTTATATGTATTGATGTTAATCTCTTTATGATGTTACATGTAATGATGTTAATCTCTGTATGGTGTTACATGTAATTATGTTAATCTCTGTATGGTGTTACATGTAATGATGTTAATCTCTGTATGGTGTTACATGTATTGATGTTAATCTCTGTATGGTGTTACATGTAATGATGTTAATCTCTGTATGGTGTTACATGTATTGATGTTAATCTCTGTATGGTGTTACATGTATTGGTGTTAATCTCTGTATGGTGTTACATGTATTGATGTTAATCTCTGTATGGTGTTACATGTATTGATGTTAATCTCTGTATGGTGTTACATGTACATTGTATGATGTTAATCTCTGTATGATGTTAGTCTCTGTATGGTGTTACATGTATTGATGTTAATCTCTGTATGGTGTTACATGTACATTGTATGATGTTAATCTCTGTATGGTGTTACATGTATTGATATTAATCTCTGTATGGTGTTACATGTTTTGATGTTAATCTCTGTATGGTGTTATATGTATTGATGTTAATCCCTGTATGGTGTTACATGTACATTGTATGATGTTAATCTCTGTATGGTGTTACATGTATTGATATTAATCTCTGTATGGTGTTACATGTTTTGATGTTAATCCCTGTATGGTGTTTATCTCTGTATGGTGTTACATGTATTGATGTTTATCTCTGTATGGTGTTACATATATTGATGTTAATCCCTGTATGGTGTTACATGTATTGATGTTAATCTCTGTATGGTGTTACATGTATTGATATTAATCTCTGTATGGTGTTACATGTAATGATGTTAATCTCTGTATGGTGTTACATGTAATGATGTTAATCTCTGTATGGTGTTACATGTAATGATGTTAATCTCTGTATGGTGTTACATGTATTGATGTTAATCTCTGTATGGTGTTACATGTATTGGTGTTAATCTCTGTATGGTGTTACATGTATTGATGTTAATCTCTGTATGGTGTTACATGTATTGGTGTTAATCTCTGTATGGTGTTACATGTATTGATGTTAATCTCTGTATGGTGTTAATCTCTGTATGGTGTTACATGTGTTGATGTTAATCTCTGTATGGTGTTAAATGTATTGATATTAATCTCTGTATGGTGTTAAATGTATTGATATTAATCTCTGTATGGTGTTAATCTCTGTATGGTGTTACATGTATTGATATTAATCTCTGTATGGTGTTAAATGTATTGATATTAATCTCTGTATGGTGTTAATCTCTGTATGGTGTTAATCTCTGTATGGTGTTAATCTCTGTATGATGTTAATCTCTGTATGATGTTACAGGTAATGATGTTAATTTCTGTATGGTGTTACATGTACATTGTATGATGTTAATCCCTGTATGGTGTTAATCTCTGTATGGTGTTAATCTCTGTATGATGTTAATCTCTGTATGGTGTTAATCTCTGTATGATGTTACAGGTAATGATGTTAATTTCTGTATGGTGTTACATGTACATTGTATGATGTTAATCCCTGTATGGTGTTAATCTCTGTATGGTGTTACATGTAATGATGTTAATCTCTGTATGGTGTTACATGTAATTATGTTAATCTCTGTATGGTGTTACATGTACATTGTATGATGTTAATTTCTGTATGGTGTTACATGTACATTGTATGATGTTAATCTCTGTATGGTGTTAATCTCTGTATGGTGTTACATGTATTGATGTTAATCTCTGTATGGTGTTATATGTATTGATATTAATCTCTGTATGGTGTTATATGTATTGATGTTAATCTCTGTATGGTGTTATATGTATTGATGTTAATCTCTGTATGGTGTTATATGTATTGATGTTAATCTCTGTATGGTGTTTATCTCTGTATGGTGTTAATCTCTGTATGGTGTTACATGTAATGATGTTAATCTCTGTATGGTGTTATATGTATTGATGTTAATCTCTGTATGGTGTTTATCTCTGTATGGTGTTAATCTCTGTATGGTGTTACATGTAATGATGTTAATCTCTGTATGGTGTTACATGTATTGATGTTAATCTCTGTATGGTGTTAATCTCTGTATGGTGTGACATGTAATGATGTTAATCTCTGTATGGTGTTACATGTAATGATGTTAATCTCTGTATGGTGTTACATGTACATTGTATGATGTTAATCTCTGTATGGTGTTACATGTACATTGTATGATGTTAATCTCTGTATGATGTTTATCTCTGTATGGTGTTACATGTAATGATGTTACTCTCTGGCTTGATGTGATGCAGCATCTCTATTGATCTGTCATTTCCCACATTTTAACTACTTTTCTTTACTGTTGTTGTACTTGTATATATATTGTATATTTGGTTTCTTGGTAAATTATTTGGAAAATTAGAAAAATGGTCATCATTTTTTTCCTTTTAAAAGACCAAAACTCCCCATATGCATTGTTGATTTGCAGCCATATTGATAGGAAAACTCAGCATAGTGTAGTAATTAACCTACACCGTATCGTGTTAGACTTGTGGCAGCTAAATAGTAACCTGACACAAATTGAAAAGTCACCTTATCTGTATCAATGGGCAAAACATGTCCAGAAGAGTCTTTTGTTTACATGTAGGTATTGTAGAGAATGTCTTATCTAATGTGCCCTGGTTACAAGTGTAGAACTATTCCCTGTCTCTCTATAACAGAGGTGGTTCAGGGATGGGAAGGCATGTTTGACAGCCCAATTACTTGTGTGAAGATTTTCAACCCTGACAACCAAGTCTCCTTTCCAAATTTTTTACAAAACACAAAAGGTTAGTTTTCTGCAATATTCATGTTAACTTTTTCAAATAGTTTTCCTGTGATCCTGAAATAATTTTTAATCACAGTTTGCTTCATATGATGTAACACTATATTGGACCATGAGTGTTTTTATAACATTGTTTAACAGATATATATAATTATTTTGTGTGAAAGTAATTTCATTGTAGTGTGATGCATTACAGCAGTTAGTTGAAAACTTATTTAGAAAACTTTATCTAAACAAATTGAAATTAAAAATCATTTAAATTCAAATTTGAATATATCTATGTCGTTCTTGGTGTCAGGAAAAGATAACTCTGTAGACGATGGATCCCCGGCCGTGTACAACCTACTGGTGATGAGTTCCTTGGAACCAACAGTAGTCTACAGGTAATCTCCATATGTGGTCTTCAAACATTTGTGTCAGTTCACTTGAATAAAAGGGTATTCCTATCATTGTTGAGGCTTTTTGGTGATAGGCAATCAGTAGTGCCCTTCTTAAACCGCTCTCTCATAGACAATCAGTGGTGCGCTTGTTAATCCTCTCGATGATTGACAATCAGTAGTACCCTTGTTAACCCTCTCAGTGATAGACAATCAGTAGTGCCCTTGATAATCCTCTTGGTCATAGACAATCAGCAGTGGTCCTTTTTAACTTATCAGTATTCTTGTTATATATTTTTTATATTTTTACCAAATAATTATACACACTGTAATCAAAAGTTATTATTTTTAATTCATATGATCAAATTATAGGCTGTTCAAATCGCCCTTCATCCATGATCTACCATTCATCCATAAACTATCTTTGTTATTGCTATTTCTTGAAAAGTACCAAGCCAATCTTTCTCAAACTTCATATATAGGGTTTCCTTGGTCTCCAGTTTATTTATCAGAAGACCTGCCTATAATACAATTTCAGCTCTTCCGCTGCTTTCACTCAGTTGGTAGAGTAGTGAAGACATGAGACTGAATTCTGTCAAGACATTTGGCAGAAATGTGATTATTTTCCATGTTTTTTGTAGTTATGTTAATTTATTTATAAACTCTCTACTTGTGTAGATATGTTTAGTTTAATCAGGAATATGAATATTTCATGGGCCAACTGTAAATAACTAAGTTTGGGATTTCCATTGATCAGTCTGACATGATCTGTCAGTCCATCCATTACTTCACCTTCAGCTCCATTTCTCTGGTCATACATGTCACACAGTCATCAAACTAGATATTCAGATATTACTTGATTTGAGTAATAAGTTATATCAGAGCACACAATTAATTTGATTTAAATCACTTCCTCCGTTAGGGATCGAGCCTGGGACCTCTTCCTCACTAGTGTTAAGCTCAACTGAACGAGCTAAAGAGAAGATCTGTCTCGTAGAGACGGCTAGTTTTTTGCTTCTCTGAACTCTGACTTTTTATTTATCTCCCATGTCTGAAAGCAGGTCCAAGGACTTGTTTGCATTAGGGACTTGGTTCCAGTGACACAGCTGATTGGCTGATTTAGTTGTGTGAGTCCTTATGCAGTATATATAGAACCATTAAAAATTAAGTAGTGCTAAGGTCCCTCCATTCAGCCTATGGGGACCGAGAACGAACTGAACCCGAAATCCTCTTGGATCTATGGTTGCTAGCTTTATAGACTGACACAACATTTTCACTGAATAAGTTTAGATCCAAGAAATACCTATATATTACAGAAACATCATGACCGATGGTTTAGACAACTCCTTATACCTGCCTGGTAGCTGTAGCTACGACATCCCCCTGTGTGCCTGTGTGGCGGACATTGATTTTGATGGACATAACGAGATCCTGGTGGGCACATATGGTCAGGTAGGATATTGCGTTCAGTTCTTAGAAAAGTTTATAAAAGTAGATTTGATATTGTCAGGTGTAACAACCACTTTGAACTCTTGGTGAGCAGTAAAGAAGAGAATTATCAGTATCTTTGAACTACACATAAATGTCAGTGTCAGAATTATTACTGTGTTAGTCCATGTTTTTTTTCAGGAGTTACTAGCCTACAAGTTGATGCAAGAGGATGATCAGATACCAATAGTGAAAAAATCCCCATCTCTAACAAAAAATAAAATGTCATCTCCAGCTAATATAAATAGTTATAATGAGGTAGAACCAGTAACATCTCCACGGCAGCGAAACCTGACAGGTAGCGGTCACACAGGTAGGGATCCCCAGGGAGCCGTAAAGTTACCACGAAAGGCAAAATCTCAGGAGAACCTTTCTTCCTCACTACCCAATAACCAGGACAGTGTGCTGAGTGGAGATCTGCCTGAGGTAGACTTGCATCAGTCAGGGACAAACAAAAAGCTCTGTTACAAACTACTATGGCAAAGAAGCTTTGCAAGTCCAGTGGTTGGAGTGGACAGGGTAGACATAATGGGGGACGGCATGGATGATATGGTTGTGGTCACTCTTCGTGGAGTTCACGTCATACAGGTAATTTTACACTTAAAACAGATATTTATTCACCCTGTACCTTACATACACCTGCTCAAACATAACTATATCTATTACTGAATTTCATTTTATCTCGCCAGGACAAGTTCAAGTTCTTATAAAACAGTATTGTGGTGATGAAGATAAAGCTGATGTGCTTGAAATATATGTATTTATGTAATTATGACAAGACCTGGGCCCCCATGCATGTAGGTGCTACATTTGCAGACCTACTGACCTTGACAGTAACCTTAGACCTACTTAAACTTTGTTTTACCTTGGCCGCAGTATTTTAACCTTATAAGATAGGGTTTTCATATTTAATCTGTGTGTTCCTTGTGACAAGTGACTTCCACTGGTTATACATTTGTGAACCTGCTGACCTTGATGGTGACCTTTGGCCTTCTTCTTAAAAATTAATGACCATATACATGTATAGGCCTATAAACCCACTGTGAAAGCCATGTTGTCTTCTGACAACGTACTGCACCTATATATACCACATATATATCTACACATATGAACGTATATGTGTAGGTGTATATGTGGTATATAAATAGGTACAGTACGTATATATATACATACTGTACCTATATATATGCTATATATACATGTACTACACCTATTCACCTTTACATACTTCAAAATGTGCTACTGTGCATTTACATGTCTGCACTCTTGACTTTGTAGCCAGAGCTAAGGGAGGTTGCCCAGGTGTGTCTAGAGCGGCTGAGAGACCTGGCTTTATCAAGGGAAAAAGATGAAGAGGATGATGAGGAACACATTCAGTTGAACATTGACAGTTACTTGACATTAGAAAGTTGTTCAACAGAAACTATAACGTGACATTATTGGGGCAATATTAAATCTGAATAACTAACTTTTTAAGTTATTATGTTTTATGTCGAGTTGATTCAAATACTCCTTCCATTTTGATATATTTTGACCCACACAAGATGTTACCCTCAAATCTCTGGATATACTTATCCTCTAGTAAAACGCCTGGTGACAATGAATGGTTTATGCTTAATTGTGCATCTGTATTCCACTTTCTGGGATGCAACTCAAACATTGAGAGGGGTCTTAGGTGTTGAGGAAACCGGAGTACTCAAAGCAAATCCACATGGCCAAGCATGATTGTGACCCTATACCTTTACACGTCCGGTTGGGGAATCGAACCCAGGTCACCTAGGTGAAAGTCGAATGTGTTACCACTGTGCCATCCAACCACAACAAGATGTCACGGGTTGATATTGGCGCCTACAATTGAAAGTCTATGTACGTCTATTCTATGTAAGTCTTATCATTTCTCTACTTCTTTTCCTTCCTTGTTCTTTCCCCCTTAATAAATTGATAACAAGGAAAATCTTCATCTGAAAACTATAAAGGATCTCGGAAGAAATTTCTGAGAAATAACAAATTTCAACTGACAAAATCCTTTTTATCATTATTTCTAAAAAGTACATCAGGGATATTTCTCAAACTTCACATGTATGTTCATCTTGGTCCCTAGTTGTGCCCAATCAATTTTGAGTCTCACCAGGAAAACAGAGTGGCCTAATGACGGCCATTTTCGATTTTGTCAGTTGAAATTTGTTGTCGCTATTTCTCAAGCTGCATCTGTAATACTCTTGAAAGGATGATCAATGCTAGACTTGTTTGGCTCCTTGAATCCAATTATATTTTGAGTCCAAAGAGTATTCAGAAACCGCAGACGAATGGTAGACCATCTAGTTAGATTAGATACCTTCATTAGAGAAGCTTTCGCAAAGAAGGAACATCTTGTTGCCGTGTTCTTGATCTGGAGAAAGCATACTATACTACATGGTGAAAGGCAATAATTATGTGGTTTATTAGTGTCCTTGTCAGGTTTGGAATTGGAATAATTGTAGATTCCTTCCAAGACTCTGGGATATTTCCGGAAGCATATACTTGATTAAAAATATATAGGAGACATCGTAATGATGATTCAGGTAAATGTTTTAGGAATTGGTACGGAATTTCATCTGGCCCAGCTGCTGAATCGTTTGATTTTTTTTAGAGATTCAAGCAACTCCTGGAGACCGAAAGGCTTGTTGTTTCAGACGTTTCTTTTTGTTCTCATTTTTGAAAGTTTGGAATTTTTGGAGTGATTTTTGGCTGATGAGTATTTTTAGCAAATGCATTTGCAATTTCTGACGTAGAAGAGAATATTTGGTTTTTGTTGATAAGATAAGATGCTCTTCGTTGCACAGGTGTTGGATTAGGATCCTATCTGCTTTGTGCAAATTCCATTGAGGAAGTGGTTTATCAAGAGGAGTCCCAAGATTCTTATGAAAATGAGGGAAGTGGTCACTCCCACATAGATCATTATTCACCTTCCCGTCATAATCTAGTAAAAGTGAGGGATTGTATAATGATAGGTCGATGTGGGTACGAGAGCCTTTATCAAGGTGTAGATTTGTTGGGTTACT
Source organism: Pecten maximus (assembly GCF_902652985.1). Taxonomy (NCBI): domain Eukaryota; kingdom Metazoa; phylum Mollusca; class Bivalvia; order Pectinida; family Pectinidae; genus Pecten; species Pecten maximus. The sequence continues at coordinate 42,968,494 of NC_047017.1, forward strand.
ATTGTTAAAAAAGGCACAAGTTGTTTTTATCTTTAAATTCCTCGATTCGTCTCCCTTTCTCGTTTGTGTTCGGAGAGCCCCACAGACTGTTATGCCCATTGATTCTCCGAGAATTATGTTTGGTGCTGGGAGTTGCGGGACAAGATTATTGAGTTGCTCACAAGAGAAAGCAATACTCGACGGAAGATCAATTGAACAGTCAGTTACTTGTAAATTTGTGTTTAACGTGATAATTCTGGAATATTTTTATGGAAGCTACAGCTGCGCCACCCCTGTTTCCTACCGTTGCGATGCTATTATAGAGTGAGAAACTTCTAAAATTTATTGGGTTTTAAGCATGATCTCCTGAGGGTAAAATAAGGCAGGTCTAAATTCTTTCGATATATTTTGATACTCTTCTATATTTGCCCTTAGTCCGCGTATGTTCCATTGTATAATAGTATTGTTCGTATTGCTGACCACTATCCAGGTTCGTGATGGACGCTCTTTGGACTGACAGTACTACTAGGTGTAGGTTGTCTGGTAACAGCATCATTGCTGTCACAAAACTCACTGTCGTCCACAAGAACGTCGTACCTGTTATTGTGGACGACAGCGAGTTTGGTGACAGCAATGCTGTTGTTACCAGACAACCTGCACCTATACACCGGCCTAGCCAGAAGGTGGGAGCAAAAGAGGTCAATTTGGATAAATAGACGGCCTCTTCTCTTAAACTTAACTATGGATATCACTTTGATATTTGACTGCTAGCATCCTTATTGAGTAGGGATTCAAAATTGTAGAAATGGTGGGGCTGACCCCCGGGTGCCTCAGTGGGCAGGGCCAAAAGTGGGTCGATTTTGCTAAATTGGTATAAACAATTACTTGTCTGGAAGGAAGCGATGAATATCAATCATATTTGACTGGTATCATCCCTAGGGGTAGGGATTTAAAAAAAAAAACTAACTATAAATGGTCAAGCTGACCCCAGGGGGCTGAGGGTGGAGTCTAAAGGGGTCGATTTGGCTAAAGATATATAAACGACTTCTCTGAAACTAAGTTATGTACATCGCTCATATTTGATTGGTACCATCCTTATGATGTTGGGATTCAAAATTGTACAAGTGATGGGGCTGTCCGCCAGGGGGCCTAAGGGATGGGGCCAAAAAGTGTCCATTTAGCAATATTGATATTATTGACTTCTTCTCTGGAACTAGGCAATGTATGACATTGATATTTCAGTTGTAGCATCCCCTGGGGACCGGGATTTAAATTTATACAAATAAGGGGCTGGCATTTCGATGAATCTACGTCTGCTGTGAGGTAAAACGAAGCGTTCCATCATAGAACATGGCTCACGCTAACATCCGCCTTCGGCCCACGCCAGCCAAAGGGTTCATGGTTGTATTTTCAACTACATGTTCTACCAAAATATTACTTTTACTGTATCTTATTGAATTTTCAGTACTGTTTATATACCATGTGATTGTATTTTTGTATTCTTTGTGTCTTGATAAAGGGGCGGATTACCTCGAAATTCGACATTTTCCATTGTTGGAATTTGATTACTTCTTTCACCCATATGAACATTTCAAGTAATTCGTATCCTATGGAATACCTTTGCAAAAATTCTGTATAGCCTGATAGCCTGAGCTTATATTACTTCTTTGAATATATAACTTTAAAATTACAAAATAGAACAAATAAATAAATGCGACCTTTAACTGTGTATCATGTTTCAAAGTCCAGAACGAATATCGCTACAGTCTATATCTGGACTGTCTTCCTCCGACTTTCTTCGCCTTGCCTGCATGCTTTGCCTATCCAAATATATACTGTCTCGGCGGTATCAATGAATGGTTTTAGGGTAATTCTAAGACCTTGCGTGGTATATTTTGACAAACTTCACAACTAATCAATTCTTTTCGGAGTTTCATTGCCAATTTAATCGTTCTATATATATATGTAATTAGGTGGACAAACAGGTGTAGTCGCAGCCCCACGGATATCTGAAAAGACAAAACTCGTCCGTTTAACAGCTTTATGATATTGACTTTAATAATAAAATGTGTATGCAAACGTTCATGTTCAAAATAAGATATTTTTAATATTGTTTCAGTAGATTAATCTTACCCTCGAAGTATTACTTAAATAGCATGTTCAACTTACCAGAAATAGCGGAATACTCCAGATATATAGTATCGGGTTTGAACGAACCGCACCAACCATCAAAAGTCGTCTGTACTTTCAGCCCGTCAGAAGACCACACGACCGGCTCTACCCTCGATCCATAACCCCCGCCGTCAGACCAGGTACACTAGTTATCGACAAGTATAAGTCAGGTTTTATTAGGTGACGGACTTAATTTTTACAATGGATTTTGTCAAGGATAGCAACCTGTGGACTTAAATGCCTATTTATAGTAATTAAGGTACTGTAATGTGGCACAAGTATATTTCGCATGAAATATGCATTAAACTAAAACATGTCATGAGAAGAGTTGAAGTATGTTTCATCTAACATTTCAAAATATTACAGCTGTATGGGGAAGGACAACCATGTAATAAATATGTAATAAATATAAATGATTACCCTTCCCCCATAACCAATAAGACCCTCCCATGCTGGTAATCCAGGACATTACAAAATATATGCGACTGTGGACTTTATACATGAATCGCGATAACTTACGTCAGAACGGACCTTCAGCCCTGTACCGCCAGTATTGATGATGAAGACACCGGGAGCAGGACACTGTCTGTAATCCCTGTAGGCGTAATCAAAGGAGCAAGCGGCGGCCTCTCCGAACCCAGGGATAGATCGGTCTGATGTCTCCTGGCACGTGTCAGCGAATGTGAAATCGGCTCTGTCCACGGACATGTCCTAAAATATATATGTACCATTGCTGGTTTGTTTTTAACTACTTTCCATATACATATTCCTTGCCATTGTTGGCGGAATTCTAGTCCTTTGTAATCTTGGTTTGATATCTATTGTGGAAGCATACAATATAAAAGTTAGATAGCGCAACACAAAAAGTAAGCAGCTTTGATTAAACAAATGGTCCAAGGGCCTTTTGGCCTTTTACGGTCATCTGACTTTCATCAAAGTTTGCAATTTCTCTTAAAATTAAAGAAAAATATGTGAAGAACCTCGGCGACATAAAGGGATATTTTGTAGTTTTAGCATTTTTTATACTAGTTCTTCATAAGCTATTATAAAGCTACCACATCCAAAAGGTAAAGAAAGGGGAATGTAACGCCTCCAAGTAATGAATATCATAATCGTTATGAAGTATCTAAACACCTCATTTCTTAAGGGTACACGATTCCGACATTTCTGGGTCTGATTAGAAGATTATTGAAATCGGCCTATTTGAATATTTTTGGCCTTATCCCTAATTAGCCCCTGGACATCATGGTCAATAACGTCATTGTCCTTAAACCTTCGCCCGTTTTTAAAATTTCATCCATGATTCAAGAATTGTTAATTAAACGATCTGAATATAGCCAATTTCCCTATATAAACTATAGTAAACCTTTTGCCCAGAAGGGAACGTGATACCTCAGTGTAATGTATTTACCAATATTGATTAAATCACACATTTCTATTTTTGAAAAATACTTGATTATACCTTATCTGCATCTTGAAGATTGTTGAAATTTCAGCCAATTTTACCGACTGTGGGCCCCACCTCTAAGCCCCTTGGGATGGGCCTGTGTCACTATATCTATATCCTCAAACTGGCATCCTGTTCTGATAAATTCATCCATGATTGAATAATTCTCAACTGAACATAAACAAAATATAGCTAAAACTATAATTTTCCTTTATAAACGAGGTCACATTTAACCCCTCTCCTTGGGGAAACGCGAGACCCCAGGGTCATAAATAAGCTCGTAAAGACCATGATAAAAACCGTTACTTTTTCTTTAGAAGAATATTTTTGAAATGATAGCCAATTTGACCCCCCTTGGCCCCTCCTCTCAGGGACCAGAGGGCAGGTATCATATAATTCATAATTTTCTTTTATGCATGGAAGCTTCTGAAAAAATAATCAAAAACGGTTCGGGGGGTTTTGAAGGAGATGTTGAAAATGTTGAAACGTTCACCACGACGCACGGCACAATTTGATGGACGGATTACCTTTCGATAAAATTGATGACACGACAAGCCAGCTACGGTCTCTTCGTACGCTGTATATAATAGAATGTCCCCGTGATATGGATGCTATTAAAATGTATCTCCACTCCATCTAATCAAGCTCATCAGAATGGTATTTTTGTCTTCAAAGCATTCAGAGCTGTAAATGTTTTGTTCTGAGACAGAGAAATCTGTAGATGTTTTGTTGTGGGACAGACAAAGATGTAGATGTTTTGTTTTGAGACAGACAAAGCTGTAGATGTTTTGTTCTGACACAGACAAGTCTGTAGATGTTTTGTTATCGGACAGACAAATCTGTAGATGTTTTGTTCTGAGACAGAGAAATCTGTAGATGTTTTGTTGTGGGACAGACAAAGCTGTAGATGTTTTGTTCTGACACAGACAAGTCTGTAGATGTTTTGTTATCGGACAGACAAATCTGTAGATGTTTTGTTCTGAGACAGAGAAATCTGTAGATGTTTTGTTGTGGGACAGACAAAGCTGTAGATGTTTTGTTCTGGGACAGACAAATCTGTAGATGTTTTGTTATAGGACAGACAAAGATGTAGATGTTTTGTTTTGAGACAGACAAAGCTGTAGATGTTTTGTTCTGAGACAGACAAATTTGTAGATGTTTTGTTCTGAGACAGACAAATCTGTAGATGTTTTGTTCCGAGGCAGACAAAGATGTAGATGTTTTGTTATCGGACAGACAAAGCTGTAGATGTTTTGTTCCGAGGCAGACAAATTTGTATATTTTTTTTGTTCTGAGACAGACAAAGATGTAGATGTTTTGTTCTGAGACAGACAAAGCTGTAGATGTTTTGTTCTGAGACAGACAAAGCTGTAGATGTTTTGTTCTGAGACAGACAAAGCTGTAGATGTTTTGTTCTGAGACAGACAAAGCTGTAGATGTTTTGTTCCGAGGCAGACAAAGATGTAGATGTTTTGTTTTGAGACAGACAAAGCTGTAGATGTTTTGTTCCGAGGCAGACAAAGCTGTAGATGTGTTGTTCTGAGACAGACAAAGATGTAGATGTTTTGTTCTGAGACAGACAAATCTGTAGATGTTTTGTTCTGAGACAGACAAATCTGTAGATGTTTTGTTCCGAGGCAGACAAAGATGTAGATGTTTTGTTATCGGACAGACAAAGCTGTAGATGTTTTGTTCCGAGGCAGACAAAGCTGTAAATGTTTTGTTCTGAGACAGACAAAGATGTAGATGTTTTGTTCTGAGACAGACAAATCTGTAGATGTTTTGTTCTGAGACAGACAAAGATGTAGATGTTTTGTTCTGAGACAGACAAATCTGTAGATGTTTTGTTCTGACGCAGACAAATCTGTAGATGTTTTGTTCTGAGACAGACAATGCTGTAGATGTTTTGTTCTGAGACAGACAAATTTGTAGATGTTTTGTTCTGAGACAGACAAAGCTGTAGATGTTTTGTTCCGAGGCAGACAAAGCTGTAGATGTTTTGTTCTGGTACAGACAAATTTGTATATTTTTTTTGTTCTGAGACAGACAAATCTGTAAATGTTTTGTCATCGGACAGACAAATCTGTAGATGTTTTGTTCTGGGTAATTTGTTGACAAAATGAAGTATATTGAATATCATATTAATTTGTTCTGGGTAATTTGTTGACGTATATTGAGCGATATTAAGTTTACAATTCGACGTATATCGAAGTATATAATTTTAATTTGTTGACAATTTGACGTGTATTGAATGACGTTTCATTAATTTGATGACAATTTGACGTGTATTGAATATTATATTATTTTTTTTGACAATTCGACGTATATTGAGCGATATTAAGTTGACAATTTGACGTATATCGAAGGATATAATATTAACTTGTTGACAATTTCACGTGAATTGAATGCTATATTAATTTGTTGACAATTTGACGTATATTGAATGATATTAAATAGTTTACAATTCGACGTGTATTTGATATTAATTTAATGACAATTTGACGTGTATAAATGATTTACGTATTCATTTATTGACAATTTGTGGTATATTAAATGATATTAAATTCATTTGTTTACTATTTTTCGTGTATTGAATGCTATTACATTAATTTGTTGAAAATTTGACGTACATGTATATTTTAATAACATTTCATTAATTTGTTGACAATATGACTTTTATTCAATTATACATATTATAAATGTGTTGACAATTTGACGTTTATTGAAGACTATATTAATTTGTTGACAATATGAAGTTGATTGAATGATATTATATTCATTTGTTGACAGTTTGACGTGCATTGAATATTATATTAACTTGTTGACAATTTGACGTATATCAAATCATATACGTATTCATCTGTTGATAATTTGCCGTGAATATAATGTTATATTAATTTGTTGACAATTTGACGTGTATTGAATATTATCTTAAATTGTTTACAGATTGACGTATATTGAATAATATTACATTAATGTGTAGACAATTTGACGTTTATTGAATGACACTTTATTAATTTGTTGACAATATGACCTGTATTCAATGATGTATATTATAAACGTGTTAACAATTTGACGCGTATTGAAGACAGTTTTTGACAATTTGACGTATATTGAATGACATTTCATTAATTTGTTGACAATATGACTTGTATTCAATAATGATACTATAAATGTGTTGACAATTTAACGTGTATTGAAGATTATATTAATTTGTTAACATAATTAAGTGCATTCAATGATGTTATATAAATTTGTCGACATTTTGACGTGCATTGAATATTTTATTAACTTGTTGACAGTTTGGCGTATATTGAATATGATATTAATTTGTTGACAGTTTGGCGTGTATTGAATGATGTTATATGGATTTGTGATCAATTTGACGTGTATTGGATGATATTTTATGGATTTGTTAACAATTTGACGTGTATTGGATGATATTATATGGATTTGTTGACAATTGACGTGTATTGATTGAGATAATTATAAATATTAAACCCTTACCTCCAGATTGACGTTGATTTTGTTGAAATGTGCTGTGGCATCACCATCCCGGTCTACAAACGAGCAAGGGAAAGTCCATGTTCTTAAGGAGAAATCATTACGGGACATGTTCTCCTCAAACAGTGTTACATAGGCTTTGGGATCGGCAGCCATATTATGGCAGTAGATCTGCACTCCCTGACCCCCGAGTACTGGCGGATATAACAGGTAGGTAGCATCAGCGTTGGTACTGCTACACGTCTGGACGTCCTCGCAACTCTCCAGGTCTACAAACAACACCAACATTTATTCAGTATCAATTGAGCAATATGGTATCTGGCTGTATTGAATGGACTGTAAAGGATTATATATCTCTCTTTATATAACTTTTCATAAAACAATTTGTAATTACCGCTCGTACACATGCGATATTTGATAATTTTCTTGATTTCTAGAAGATGAAATAACATTAAGATATTTACATGTATTTCTTTGCCGTCGGTTTCTGCTTTAAGTTTATATGTAAATAAGAAAAGACTAAAATGGAAATCGTTGAAAATAGAGGATACGTTAAAGTCGAGTGTATGCAAATACATAGTGAAATAAGGAAAATAAATACCTCTACAAAAATCGGACATCAGAGTCCAATTTCCAGTAGTCAAACATTGTACATCTGATACTCTTGGTAAACGGGCGCCTACACAGCTGTACTGTCGTCTGCTACCAAGGTAATTAGTCCCTGTTACCCAGGAAACCCCAGCTTCTGTTGGAGGGTCTTCACAGTCTGGTAATATTACAATTATGTTATTAAATTATACACCGCTATTGTTCAGAATATTGTTAATGGCCGTTGTCCGAGGAATATGGACATGTATCCCACATGTAAGAACGCTTACCAGGAATACAGCGAAACTTCATGAAATGCAAATAGCACAAGGAAACTCCCAAAAAGTTTTGACGATATGCAAAAAACAAAAACAGCCAAAAAAGAAAATATTTCGGACTGTTTTTACGAAAGATAACGATATTACGTTGCCATATTTAGACGAAAAAAAGTGGATCCCATACTAATGACTATATAAATCAAGGAGTCTTAAAGAAGAAATTGGAAAATTTTAAACATTCAAAATCTCCAGAACCAGATATGATCTATCCCAGCGCTGTAAAGGTGACCTCGGGTATTATATGCATACTGTTATCAATGATATATCAAACAATGTACCGGAAGATTGGAAATGTGATATCGGCAATATTTTAAAAGGGAGACTGGAAGGAGAATGCTTAATATAGGCCATTCAGTCTGACAAGTAAAGCGTTTGATTTAAACTTCTAGAATCGTTTGTGAGGGATGAGTAGATGAGTCACATGAGGTAAAACAATCTCTTCAGCAGAGTTTGATGGGGATTTCTAGATGGCAGTTCAAAAGACCAACCAAACAATTGTTTTTCCATAGACTTTAGTGTTAACGTTTTGGAGTATATCATTAAAATTCTTGATTCAATATGATATGGTTTATAACAAAAGTTTAGGGTCTCATATAACAATTAATAAAAAATGTTGGTCCTTCAACTCAAGCTTTTCACATGGTAGCCATTTTGAAAATAGGCTAATTTCGCAGTAGATATTCTCAAAAATCTGAAATGTTTACCTGTTGATTATTATGACCTGAACTTTTGAAAATAAAATTCAATCAGTCTTACAAAATAGATAAATGAATAAAGTTCCCACACTTGATATTTAAACTAAAAAATATTGTATCGCGGGTAATTTGCCACTCGGACAAAGAAGCATTGTGTACGGAGAATATCCCTAATATGGAAACCTATATCCAGTGACATTTAACAGAGATGGGTGTTCATTAATTCTATGATGCCAAGTGTAACAAGCCCGGGAACGGATAATTGGATGTTGTCTTAAGACTGATAACACTTTCTCAGTAATAAATTATTAACCAGATCGTGCAGTTCGACATCAGGACATATTTTCATTGCCAAACTGGTCTGAAACACAAAAATATAGTTTTAAAGGAAACATTGATTTATATCAAAAATTTTTATACTGATTATGTGTATTGTTTTATGAGCTGACCATCAAAGGATTGTCAATCCTGTACATGTCTGTGTATGCCTGTGTATGGTAAACAGTCATATAATTGTTATTAAGGGTTATACATCAACTCAGTATTCAGTATTTTCGGATAATCTTTGAGTCACGCTATATAATACCAGTATATGCAGATTTGACTTTGAGTGGAAAGGGTTGTATAATTTCTTGATGTAGAATTGGCGATTTCCTAGTCTTCATGTTTCATCTTTATACTAATACAAACGAAGTCCTTTGATATCTTCATTGTAGTAGTTGTGACATCATTATAGTCTACTTTTATAATTGACAATTTAAAACGTCCAATAAAATATTGCAAAGATCTATTCAAATGGGACATTTATCGTAGATATAGCAAATATGCTTTAAACTTCTATCGCCTTGAAAAGGAACACGAGTGTCGACCTACCGATGACAAAGGAAATCGATGGCCATTTACACCACCTCAGTTTGTATATCTCTTTGATAGCGTGTCTATGTAAACAAATGTAAATTCAGCCTCGTTAGTTTTGAAGTATCAATTGTTCTGCACGTGAACTGAACCTGTATCTATTGAACGAACCAACGGTCAAAAACGTCGGTGTAGTGTTCCATCATACATCAACGGTCAAAAAGGTCAGTTTGAGTGTCCTCGCATAAACCAATGGTCAAAAAGGTCAGTGTGAGTGTCCCATAACACATCAACGGTCAAAAAGGTCAGTTTGAGTGTCCTCGCATAAACCAACGGTCAAAAAGGTCAGTGTGAATGTCCCATCACACATCAACGGTTAAAAAGGTCAGTTTGAGTGTTCCATCACACATTAACGGTCAAAAAGGTCGGTGCTAGTGTCAGCACATAAACCAACGGTCAAAAAGGTCAGTGTGAGCGTCCCATAACACATCAACGGTCAAAAGGGTCAGTTTGAGTGTCCTCGCATAAACCAATGGTCAAAAAGGTCAGTGTGAGTGTCCCATAACACATCAACGGTCAAAAATGTCAGTTTGAGTGTCCTCGCATAAACCAACGGCCAAAAAGGTTAGTTTGAGTGTCCCGTCACACATCGACGGCCAAAAAGGTTAGTTTGAGTGTTCCGTCACACATCAACGGTCAAAAAGGTCAATACGAAGGTCCCGTCACACATCAAGGATATGTATGAGGACAGTATTAGTTAACAGTAAAACAATTAATGGAAGGATATCCTACCCAGCCATGAAATCGTACATAACTTACTCCTTTATCTTATCGCACTTCATTCACAGTTTACTTTATACTCACTTCGAAAGCATTGTTATCATTTTCTAATATACACAACTTCATTTTTCGCCACGCTCATGCTACCCCATGCATAGACTGGTGAAGATAAATCTTATAAAAATATGTTAGATTACCAATTGCGTATTACCTTTAATAGGTTCGAGGACGCTGTTGCCGTCGGTGATGTAGTAGTAAGAGGTGTTGACACTGACCAAAGAAGAGGTGGGATCCTTGAAAACGACGGTGTGTGTCTGACACAACCGAGTGTATTTATTATAGAACAGAGACACACACAAGGCCTGTGATGTACAGCGTGATGAACACATCATCAAGTTGTCCAGAGTGTAGCTTCCAATCATGTCATTAGTAAAACGTTTGTCGTTAAACGATTCTTCTTTATTGAGTTTCATAAAGACTGCAATAGGAATGATACATAAATCACACTATGTGTTGATATCACTCTCTTAACATCACAAAAATGTCACTTAACTTAAACTGTCGGTCCCTAACGATGTCGTCCTAACTCTACTCACCTTGTAATAACTAATGTCCAATGCTACAATATCGTGCCACTTACATCCAGATTTTTAATGGTGTCTACATAAAGTACCTAAAACACACATCGTTACTTCCACTTCCATTTCATCAGCAGAAATACACATCATTGGTTTGTTTCTGTATTAAGAACTCCGTGTTGACCTATACTGATTGCATACTGAGAGATTTGTACCGAGAACCTTACCTGCTAACCTATACCTCTACATATACCGGATATTCACTATATGAAATCAAACGTCTGATATTTGTGAGACAGCAAATTACTAGTAGGTATTGGAAAGAGTTCTCCGTTTTTTTAAATCTTTGATTTTAGTTTAATTATGATGCTATGTAATGTCATTTGTTTTTGTAATGAAATTGAGTTTTCCTTTGTGTTGTTGTACATTTGTGTAGTTAAGTTGTTTTCAACTTTGAGAATTCATCTCGCAATTCCCATTCATTTTAGACTGAATATGAAATGAGGGGCTGTGGTTTAAATTGGGCCAAGATATGCTTATGTTTTAGGCCATACTTTCTTTTGTTGATAAGATAACGCGCGATATGGACCTTATATTTTATCTTTTCCTCATACCTTTTTCATTTCTTACATGTACGTTTATATTTCTTTTGAAGTCCGAATCCCGAGTCCGAATATCTCATTCCTTTTTAACTGTGTTCTGCTAAATGCCTAATGAAACATTACTACCATGTAAGCTGTAGTTAAGAGTAATGGGCTACCTTGTCATTAACAATAATTGTTGTATGATTAGATTGTGTTTCAGAAGCAATTAACATTGATATCATAATGATTTGTAGTTTTAATTTTCTATTTATTTAGTTCATTACCGCCCGTCCAATCATCCTGTAATGTCTGCCAATCTACCACATAGTACACAGGTTACACCTACCTGAACCAGTGATCGAGCTGTCGATAGGATGTCCTAGGATCTATGCTGCAGTACCATTTTACAACAACCATAATAATTGAAATTTTACGAATGACTTATATTTATACAATGTTAATCACGAATTACGGTGTCTCTCCTGTCCCACTTTGTCAGTATAGTAAGTTTTAAAAGAATCAACAGAACCATTTAATAGACCAGTAATATCTTACCTTATACAGCTGTATACTACTTAGAAACAAAAAGGGGAGCCAAGATATGTATAAAACATTCAATAGGTATATATCTCAATAAACACAGCAGAGATAAAATGGCGAAAAACAACACAATACACACCAGATGTTTGGAAACAGCATTATATAATACCATTTACCACAACAATGGGTACAAATTTACCAAAAATCCAAGCAATTTCATAATAATATACCAAAAATTATACATTTATCTTACATCAAGAAAAAAATCAGAAATACTTATCAATGAATTAAAGCATAAATAATCAAAATATACAAAATACATAAAACAATTGCACAGAAACTAATACATTTTTATTCAATCATGGGGAGAAAGCTTTTTTTTTTCAATAACTTCAGTTAACATTAAAATGAAATACTACATTTATGTACATGTATATACAATAAGACAATTTTAGCATTTCATCATTTAATCTTGAGTTTCTAAACAAAGTACCGGTATAAAGATTTTAATAAATATAAGTAGCACATGCATATTTTTATTTGAAGGCTGATCCCAAGGCCCCAACCCTGGCAGCTTTCCAATCTATTCATGTTCTGGGAGATTAAATTGTTTGGGTTTTTTTTTGTTTATATATATATATAAAAAAAACATACATGTAAAAAAGTTTTTTTTAAAGTACACGTAATTATATGTTTCGCCTCTCCCGCTTTGCCATTTTTCCAATATGGCTATCAACTAATTTCTATACCTATTGAAGCAGCAATACAAAATATATATGATCTTCTCGAAATCTAAGCTTTTTAACCAAAATTACAACACAAATTAAAATTCATCTAATAAGTTGGGTGTGTTGAGATATCCATACTGCAATACAACGGTATTCTAGGTTTGGTTGAAACAGCATTGACTTTTTGAGAAAGAGAGCTAAACACAAAACTTATAAAGTTCAGATTCCCAGCATCCCTAGTCACACAAAACTTATAAAGTCCAGATTCCCAGCATCCCTAGTCACACAAAACTTATAAAGTTCAGATTCCCAGCATCCCTAGTCCAACAAAACTTATAAAGTTCAGATTCCCAGCATCCCTAGTCCAACAAAACTTATAAAGTCCAGTTTCCCAGCATCCCTAGTCACACAAAACCTATAAAGTCCAGATTCCCAGCATCCCTAGTCACACAAAACTTATAGAGTCCAGATTCCCAGCATCCCTAGTCACACAAAACCTATAAAGTTCAGATTCCCAGCATCCCTAGTCACACACAACTTATAAAGTTCAGATTCCCAGCATCCCTAGTCACACAAAACCTATAAAGTTCAGATTCCCAGCATCCCTAGTCACACAAAACCTATAAAGTTCAGATTCCCAGCATCCCTAGTCACACAAAACTTATAAAGTCCAGACTCCCAGCATCCCTAGTCACACAAAACCTATAAAGTCCAGATTCCCAGCATCCCTAGTCACACAAAACCTATAAAGTCCAGATTCCCAGCATCCCTAGTCACACAAAACTTATAAAGTCCAGATTCCCAGCATCCCTAGTCACACAAAACCTATAAAGTCCAGATTCCCAGCATCCCTAGTCACAAAAAACTTATAAAGTTCAGATTCCCAGCATCCCTAGTCACACAAAACCTATAAAGTTCAGATTCCCAGCATCCCTAGTCACACAAAACCTATAAAGTTCAGATTCCCAGCATCCCTAGTCACACAAAACTTATAAAGTCCAGACTCCCAGCATCCCTAGTCACACAAAACCTATAAAGTTCAGATTCCCAGCATCCCTAGTCACACAAAACTTATAAAGTCCAGACTCCCAGCATCCCTAGTCACACAAAACCTATAAAGTCCAGATTCCCAGCATCCCTAGTCACACAAAACCTATAAAGTTCAGATTCCCAGCATCCCTAGTCACACAAAACCTATAAAGTCCAGATTCCCAGCATCCCTAGTCACACAAAACCTATAACGTCCAGATTCCCAGCATCCCTAGTCACACAAAACTTATAAAGTCCAGATTCCCAGCATCCCTAGTCACACAAAACTTATAAAGTCCAGATTCCCAGCATCCCTAGTCACACAAAACTTATAAAGTCCAGATTCCGAGTATCCCTAGTCACACAAAACCTATAAAGTTCAGATTCCCAGCATCCCTAGTCACACAAAACTTATAAAGTTCAGATTCCCAGCATCCCTAGTCACACAAAACCTATAAAGTTCAGATTCCCAGCATCCCTAGTCACACAAAACCTATAAAGTTCAGATTCCCAGCATCCCTAGTCACACAAAACTTATAAAGTCCAGACTCCCAGCATCCCTAGTCACACAAAACCTATAAAGTCCAGATTCCCAGCATCCCTAGTCACACAAAACCTATAAAGTTCAGATTCCCAGCATCCCTAGTCACACAAAACTTATAAAGTCCAGATTCCCAGCATCCCTAGTCACACAAAACCTATAAAGTCCAGATTCCCAGCATCCCTAGTCACACAAAACCTATAACGTCCAGATTCCCAGCATCCCTAGTCACACAAAACTTATAAAGTCCAGATTCCCAGCATCCCTAGTCACACAAAACTTATAAAGTCCAGATTCCGAGTATCCCTAGTCACACAAAACTTATAAAGTCCAGATTCCCAGCATCCCTAGTCACACAAAACTTATAAAGTCCAGATTCCCAGCATCCCTAGTCACACAAAACTTATAAAGTCCAGATTCCCAGCATCCCTAGTCACACAAAACTTATAAAGTCCAGATTCCCAGCATCCCTAGTCACACAAAACTTATAAAGTTCAGATTCCCAGCATCCCTAGTCACACAAAACTTATAAAGTCCAGATTCCCAGCATCCCTAGTCACACAAAACTTATAAAGTCCAGATTCCCAGCATCCCTAGTCACACAAAACCTATAACGTCCAGATTCCCAGCATCCCTAGTCACACAAAACTTATAAAGTCCAGATTCCCAGCATCCCTAGTCACACAAAACTTATAAAGTCCAGATTCCGAGTATCCCTAGTCACACAAAACTTATAAAGTCCAGATTCCCAGCATCCCTAGTCACACAAAACTTATAAAGTCCAGATTCCCAGCATCCCTAGTCACACAAAACTTATAAAGTTCAGATTCCCAGCATCCCTAGTCACACAAAACTTATAAAGTCCAGATTCCCAGCATCCCTAGTCACACAAAACTTATAAAGTTCAGATTCCCAGCATCCCTAGTCACACAAAACTTATAAAGTCCAGATTCCCAGCATCCCTAGTCACACAAAACTTATAAAGTCCAGATTCCCAGCATCCCTAGTCACACAAAACTTATAAAGTCCAGATTCCCAACATCCCTAGTCCAACAAAACTTATAAAATTCAGATTCCCAGCATCCCTAGTCACACAAAACTTATAAAGTCCAGATTCCCAGCATCCCTAGTCACACAAAACTTATAAAGTCCAGATTCCCAACATCCCTAGTCCAACATAACTTATAAAGTTCAGATTCCCAGCATCCCTAGTCACACAAAACTTATAAAGTTCAGTTTCCCAGCATCCCTAGTCACACAAAACGTATAAAGTTCAGATTCCCAGCATCCCTAGTCACACAAAACTTATAAAGTCCAGATTCCCAGCATCCCTAGTCACACAAAACTTATAAAGTCCAGATTCCCAGCATCCCTAGTCACACAAAACTTATAAAGTCCAGATTCCCAGCATCCCTAGTCACACAAAACTTATAAAGTCCAGATCCCCAGCATCCCTAGTCCAACAAAACTTATAAAGTTCAGATTCCCAGCATCCCTAGTCACACAAAACTTATAAAGTTCAGATTCCCAGCATCCCTAGTCACACAAAACTTATAAAGTCCAGATTCCCAGCATCCCTAGTCCAACAAAACTTATAAAGTCCAGATTCCCAGCATCCCTAGTCCAACAAAACTTATAAAGTTCAGATTCCCAGCATCCCTAGTCACACAAAACTTATAAAGTCCAGATTCCCAGCATCCCTAGTCACACAAAACCTATAAAGTCCAGATTCCCAGCATCCCTAGTCACACAAAACTTATAAAGTCCAGATTCCCAGCATCCCTAGTCACACAAAACTTATAAAGTCCAGATTCCCAGCATCCCTAGTCACACAAAACTTATAAAGTCCAGATTCCCAGCATCCCTAGTCCAACAAAACTTATAAAGGCCAGATTCCTAGCATCCCTAGTCACACAAAACTTATAAAGTCCAGATTCCCAGCATCCCTAGTCACACAAAACTTATAAAGTCCAGATTCCCAGCATCCCTAGTCACACAAAACTTATAAAGTTCAGATTCCCAGCATCCCTAGTCACACAAAACTTATAAAGTCTAGATTCCCAGCATCCCTAGTCACACAAAACTTATAAAGTTCAGATTCCCAGCATCCCTAGTCACACAAAACTTATAAAGTAGTCACACAAAACTTATAAAGTTCAGTTTCCCAGCATCCCTAGTCCAACAAAACTTATAAAGTTCAGTTTCCCAGCATCCCTAGTCACACAAAACCTATAAAGTTCAGATTCCCAGCATCCCTAGTCACACAAAACTTATAAAGTTCAGATTCCCAGCATCCCTAGTCCAACAAAACTTATAAAGTTCAGATTCCCAGCATCCCTAGTCACACAAAACTTATAAAGTTCAGATTCCCAGCATCCCTAGTCCAACAAAACTTATAAAGTCCAGATTCCCAGCATCCCTAGTCACACAAAACGTATAAAGTCCAGATTCCCAGCATCCCTAGTCCAACAAAACCTATAAAGTCCAGATTCCCAGCATCCCTAGTCCAACAAAACTTATAAAGTTTAGATTCCCAGCATCCCTAGTCACACAAAACTTATAAAGTTCAGATTCCCACCATCCCTAGTCCAACAAAACTTATAAAGTCCAGATTCCCAGCATCCCTAGTCACACAAAACTTATAAAGTCCAGATTCCCAGCATCCCTAGTCACACAAAACTTATAAAGTTCAGATTCCCAGCATCCCTAGTCACACAAAACTTATAAAGTCCAGATTCCCAGCATCCCTAGTCACACAAAACTTATAAAGTCCAGATTCCCAACATCCCTAGTCCAACAAAACTTATAAAATTCAGATTCCCATCATCCCTAGTCACACAAAACTTATAAAGTCCAGATTCCCAGCATCCCTAGTCACACAAAACTTATAAAGTCCAGATTCCCAACATCCCTAGTCCAACATAACTTATAAAGTTCAGATTCCCAGCATCCCTAGTCACACAAAACTTATAAAGTTCAGTTTCCCAGCATCCCTAGTCACACAAAACGTATAAAGTTCAGATTCCCAGCATCCCTAGTCACACAAAACTTATAAAGTCCAGATTCCCAGCATCCCTAGTCACACAAAACTTATAAAGTCCAGATTCCCAGCATCCCTAGTCACACAAAACTTATAAAGTCCAGATTCCCAGCATCCCTAGTCACACAAAACTTATAAAGTCCAGATTCCCAGCATCCATAGTCCAACAAAACTTATAAAGTTCAGATTCCCAGTATCCCTAGTCACACAAAACTTATAAAGTTCAGATTCCCAGCATCCGTAGTCACACAAAACTTATAAAGTCCAGATTCCCAGCATCCCTAGTCCAACAAAACTTATAAAGTCCAGATTCCCAGCATCCCTAGTCCAACAAAACTTATAAAGTTCAGATTCCCAGCATCCCTAGTCACACCAAACTTATAAAGTCCAGATTCCCAGCATCCCTAGTCACACAAAACCTATAAAGTCCAGATTCCCAGCATCCCTAGTCACACAAAACTTATAAAGTCCAGATTCCCAGCATCCCTAGTCACACAAAACTTATAAAGTCCAGATTCCCAGCATCCCTAGTCACACAAAACTTATAAAGTCCAGATTCCCAGCATCCCTAGTCACACAAAACTTATAAAGTCCAGATTCCCAGCATCCCTAGTCACACAAAACTTATAAAGTCCAGATTCCCAGCATCCCTAGTCACACAAAACTTATAAAGTTCAGATTCCCAGCATCCCTAGTCACACAAAACTTATAAAGTTCAGATTCCCAGCATCCCTAGTCACACAAAACTTATAAAGTCTAGATTCCCAGCATCCCTAGTCACACTAAACTTATAAAGTTCAGATTCCCAGCATCCCAAGTCACACAAAACTTATAAAGTCCAGATTCCCAGCATCCCTAGTCACACAAAACTTATAAAGTCCAGATTCCCAGCATCCCTAGTCACACAAAACTTATAAAGTCCAGATTCCCAGCATCCCTAGTCCAACAAAACTTATAAAGTTCAGATTCCCAGCATCCCTAGTCACACAAAACTTATAAAGTCCAGATTCCCAGCATCCCTAGTCACACAAAACTTATAAAGTCCAGATTCCCAGTATCCCTAGTCACACAAAACTTATAAAGTCCAGATTCCCAGCATCCCTAGTCACACAAACTTATAAAGTCCAGATTCCCAGCATCCCTAGTCACACAAACTTATAAAGTTCAGATTCCCAGCATCCCTAGTCACACAAAACTTATAAAGTCCAGATTCCCAGCATTCCTAGTCCAACAAAACCTATAAAGTCCAGATTCCCAGCATCCCTAGTCCAACAAAACTTATAAAGTTCAGATTCCCAGCATCCCTAGTCACACAAAACTTATAAAGTTCAGATTCCCACCATCCCTAGTCCAACAAAACTTATAAAGTCCAGATTCCCAGCATCCCTAGTCACACAAAACTTATAAAGTCCAGATTCCCAGCATCCCTAGTCACACAAAACTTATAAAGTTCAGATTCCCAGCATCCCTAGTCACACAAAACTTATAAAGTCCAGATTCCCAGCATCCCTAGTCACACAAAACTTATAAAGTCCAGATTCCCAGCATCCATAGTCCAACAAAACTTATAAAGTTCAGATTCCCAGTATCCCTAGTCACACAAAACTTATAAAGTCCAGATTCCCAGTATCCCTAGTCACACAAAACTTATAAAGTTCAGATTCCCAGTATCCCTAGTCACACAAAACTTATAAAGTTCAGATTCCCAGTATCCCTAGTCACACAAAACTTATAAAGTCCAGATTCCCAGCATCCCTAGTCACACAAAACTTATAAAGTCCAGATTCCCAGCATCCCTAGTCACACAAAACTTATAAAGTCCAGATTCCCAGCATCCCTAGTCACACAAAACTTATAAAGTTCAGATTCCCAGTATCCTTAGTCACACAAAACTTATAAAGTTCAGATTCCCAGTATCCCTAGTCACACAAAACTTATAAAGTTCAGATTCCCAGCATCCCTAGTCACACAAAACTTATAAAGTCCAGATTCCCAGCATCCCTAGTCACACAAAACTTATAAAGTCCAGATTCCCAGCATCCCTAGTCCAACAAAACTTATAAAGTTCAGATTCCCAGTATCCCTAGTCACACAAAACTTATAAAGTCCAGATTCCCAGCATCCCTAGTCACACAAAACCTATAAAGTTCAGATTCCCAGCATCCCTAGTCACACAAAACCTATAAAGTTCAGATTCCCAGTATCCCTAGTCACACAAAACTTATAAAGTTCAGATTCCCAGCATCCCTAGTCTTCATTTATTCTGTAAATGAAGGCTGTGTTGAGATGTCCACTATGTGATCTAGCTGGGTGATATTCTGTAAATGAAGGCTGTGTTGAGATGTCCACTATGTGATCTAGCTGGGTGATATTATGTAAATGAAGGCTGTGTTGAGATGTCCACTATGTGATCTAGCTGGGTGATATTCTGTAAATGAAGGCTGTGTTGAGATGTCCACTATGTGATCTAGCTGGGTGATATTATGTAAATGAAGGCTGTGTTGAGATGTCCACTATGTGATCTAGCTGGGTGATATTCTGTAAATGAAGGCTGTGTTGAGATGTCCACTATGTGATCTAGCTGGGTGATATTATGTAAATGAAGGCTGTGTTGAGATGTCCACTATGTGATCTAGCTGGGTGATATTCTGTAAATGAAGGCTGTGTTGAGATGTCTCCTATATGATCCAACTGGATGATTTTCTGTAAATGAAGGCTGGGTTGAAATGTCAACTATGTGATCTAACCATATACCAAGTTTGGTTAAAGTTGGACTTTTTGAGTGATGGATCCAAACACATAATTTTAAAGTGAAATGTTTACAATGCTACCGTCGCCACCGGAAAAAATAACACTATAGTCTCGCTTCACGACTTCGTCGCAGCCGAGACAATAAAACATCCAATTTCCTTGAATTTCAGTGCTAGTAGGAATTATCAAAACTTTGAGTTCCCTACAACCATTTGTTATCCTCGCCAATTAGATTATACCGCCAAATTGTATCGACTCGTAGATCAGAGATATTTTAACTATTTAGATTGTTTTGGTGATTGTGTTATTGAAATACACATCTTATTGCTAGGCGTATTAACAAGAACATTAATTAGTCGGCTATTATTAGTCCAATTAAAATCGCTTTAACAGATAAGTACATATTGCACGAGTTTTACCTCCTAAATTGTACTTAGTTAAACGGTATTTCAGTTCAGTATTAACTATTATTATTCGATTATAGAAATATAAGACGGTTTTATTACAGTTTTACCAATGCAATATCGAAAATCATTCATTCTACGAGAATCAAATCACTTTTTTTCTGATTTGACCCATCAAAACACTGCCTACAAACGACAATTGGGAAACTTAAAAGCTGACCCTGAATATTGTGATATAAAAATGTAATAAAAATAATTTCTAATAAAATTTTCAGTAATACCAAACATATTTCACTTGTATTGCTAATATTTTGATATTTTTCACTCGTGTTGCGCACTCGTGAAATATATCAAATTATTAAACCCACTCGTGAAATATGTTTGGACACCATTGGATATCATCTATGTCTTTGCTATCGTACGGGTGTAGTGAAATTAAGAATATTTTTCTTAACTTATAGAAATAAAATTAAACTTACCCGACGTTTCTCCTGTGACACGAGGACATAGCATATTAAGACCAAACAGTGTTAGTATACACGTTATGGGATATGTGAATATCCCAGGATAAAAGGCCATCACACCTGTGTCCGGTGTATCACTACTACCTGTATTGGGGATCAGCCAGTGTGAACGTAGGTATCGCCTTTTATCCTGTAGTGTCTATTGTCTCGTAGTTTATTGATTATCACTCGTTTTCAGGACATCACAGCTTTGTATTGGAAAGAAAAGAAAACAACTACAAGAAAAATGACATCATGTTCATTTTAACTTTCTATGTTGATTACAAATTTCTCCCCATAAACATTTTTCTCAAGCTCAAAAGAAAGCCACTAAATCTGTTAGGTTTCGGGAAATTTTGGCATTTGTTTCGTCATAACAGGGTGGTTTTATTTCCGTGTGTCTAAAGTTTGCATTTCCATCATCCTTGGCGTATTCCGATGTTCATGCTACAATAGCAGTTTCTGTCATGTTAGCCGGAGATGAAATGGATTTCCCCCTGGGCGCCATTGAGATTTTATCTTCGACATACGGTAATACATAACATCGAATATTTCTATTCGCTTTCATCACTTAGTATTTTTTTTTATAATATAGATCTAACAATGTGTTTCTGTGTAATTCGGTTTTATTAGATAAAGTGTTGACCAATGTCGAAACACCATTATAGGCGAACTACCCAGCAAGGCGTTGTTATGGCCATCTCTACCTAGTGATCTATCTACAACTATGGCCGCACTTTTGTATTCTTTGTGGAATCCGTCTGCTCTTTGTCACATAACTATACCGAACGCTCTGCACGGACGTTTGATCTCCCACTCCATGTATGTATTATATATAAGGGCATAGTATCGTTGTGTGCTGTACCTTTGTGTTATACTATTGCTGAATAATAATGCTAATACCTTCTCCCACAACAATTCAATTTTATTGCATTTTATAACAAATATAACATATCTGGGATGTATATTAGACATAATTGAATATACATACATTTATAAATTGAACATATACTTAAGCACATTGTAAGCCTACATTCCTCAGTTCAAAAGTCTTTTTAATGAAGCGGCTAATATCGCGCAAAAGGTGTGGTTCGTTAGATTACAATAACATATATAAATTTTGTTTATCGAGGAGACTTATATTTTTCAAAAAACTGTTAAGGGTAAGAGTTGTAAATGCAGTGGAAAATAAAGTGAACCTCATCTTCAAGTGTGTTATTACTTTTGCATAATTGAAGTTGCGAAGGGGTCCTTTTATATCTACCAGTCACAATCTCTAAAATATGGCTACTTAATCTGATTTTGTAGGAAGTTGCCTATGTTCAAAAGTTAGCAATGATAAATAAGATTCTTCTATATAAGTTTTCTTAGTTACTGTAGAAAAAAAAATCTCATGAATCAAAAATTTAATTAAACTTTTCGATATGTGGGTGGCGTGTATGATTTGTGGACGGGTGTGATTTGTTGGTGGGGTGTGTGATTTGTTGGTGGGGTATGTGATTTGTTGGTGGGGTGTGTGATTTGTGGGTTGGGTGTGTGATTTGTGGGTGTGGTGTGTGATTTGTTGGCGGGGTGTGTGATTTGTTGGTGGGGTGTGTGATTTGTTGGTGGGGTGTGTGATTTGTGGGTGTGGTGTGTGATTTGTTGGCGGGGTGTGTGATTTGTGGGTGTGGTGTGTGATTTGTTGGCGGGGTGTGTGATTTGTTGGTGGGGTGTGTGATTTGTAGGTGTGGTGTGTGATTTGTTGGCGGGGTGTGTGATTTGTTGGTGGGGTGTGTGATTTGTTGGCGGGGTGTGTGATTTGTTGGCCGGGTATGTGATTTGTTGGTGGGGTGTGTGATTTGTTGGTGGGGTGTGTGATTTGTTGGTGGGGTGTGTGATTTGTTGGCGGGGTGTGTGATTTGTTGGTGGGGTGTGTGATTTGTTGGCGGGGTGTGTGATTTGTTGGCGGGGTATGTGATTTGTTGGTGGGGTGTGTGATTTGTGGGTGTGGTGTGTGATTTGTTGGCGGGGTGTGTGATTTGTTGGTGGGGTGTGTGATTTGTGGTGGGGTGTGTGATTTGTGGGTTGGTGTGTGATTTGTGGGTGTGGTGTATGATTTGTTGGTGGGGTGTGTGATTTGTGGGTGGGGTGTGTGATTTTTGGGTGTGGTGTGTGATTTGTGGGTGTGATGTTTGATGTAATGTATTATCTGAAGTTTCGGTGGAATTTATGTCGGTGTGTTTTATGTTTAGGTGTAGTGTATCTGTCATTGTGGGTGTGGAATGTTAGAAATGGTATACGTTACGTGGTGTATAGTATATAGATTTGATATATAGTTCCAATGTACGCTAAATATGTGGTTCTGCTGTATAAAATGGTAATGTTGGGTATCCTTTTTGGATTTGATGCCTTAGTTCAAAATGTTTAACCATTTAGTAGATAGATTATATTGTAAAATGTTTAAACGTCCGTACGGTTCATCATCCTCTTAAACAATACATAGTTACCCTTTATCACTAAGTATACACTGTACCATACTTTCTGGAAGTTGTCCACATTTGACTATTAACTAATACACCGTGTGTGAGTATACCGTCGTTTACAACTATGTATATAGACAAAGTAGCTCACACCGATGGTCGTATCATTGAATCTCAAAGATTAGAGGAAGCACGCTGGTATTGGTTATTTGTTTTATTTCATTCTGTGACATGTATTCCATTATTGTGTTCACAAGTAAACAATCCGATATTGACAGGCATTATCAATACGAATGTATCAATGTAAATGGGACGGTCTGTGTATATTGTCACGTACAATAGGATGACGTGTTAATGAGATATTGTTAATTTCACATAAAACAAAAATGACTCGAAATAATAGAAATGATATCATACCATACAGTCCACAATACATGTATATCCAATATAATTTAACGATATATAAAGTGTCGTATTAATATTTAGTTCGGAGATGATACTCAACTCATTAATAAGACAGAGAAATCAATAGAAAAAACATTTAAATTATTGAAGATATATGAAGAAGCATCAGGATCAAAAATAAATTACAATAAAACAGAAGGTATTTACTTAGGACCATGGAAAAACAAAGATCCTTTATTTACAAAAATAAAATGGACAAAGTCTGCTGTTAAAACTCTTGGTGTTTTTCATGGTCATGAAATAGATAACGAGGGTATATGAAAAGAAAAAAAGAAAAAAAAAGAAAAAACTGTCTCCAAGTTTGGAAAACAAGAAATCTTACCTATAAAGGAAAAGTACCCATTATTAAATCTTTCATTATCTCATTGATAGGATTTGAAATAGAAGCCAGGGGAATCCCAGAAGGTTACTTACAAGAAATTAATAAAATGATATGGAATTTTATTTCGGATGGGAAAGTTAATCAGATAGAAAGGAAAGTTTGTTGCAATAGCAAAGAAAACGGGGGGATGGATATGATAAATTTGATAGATTTGGTAGAAAGTAAACAGATTAAAAGTATTAAAAGAAATTTCAAAAATAAAGAGAGCTATTCCAAAAAGTTATATCACTACTTTGCAAGGACCAGATGATGAAGAATAAAAAAACCCAGAATATTTACAACAACAATAAATCAGAAATATGTATTTTTAAAATAGATCACTTTAAAGTTCTAAAACCAAAAGAAATTAAACTATCACTTCTGCTTGATAATAAAGTAACAATTACAAGACCAAAGGCAGAAGCAAAATGGAATGATCACTTTCAAAAAGAGATAGAATGGTGTAAAATATATGGAAGAACCTAAACAGCATTGACATAGCAATAACAAACAAAATGAAAGATTTTCAGTGGAAAATCATTCACAGAATAATATATACAGAACAAAGATTACAGGTAATGAATAGGTCAAATGGGATTTGTCATTTATGCAACATTGAAACAGAAACCTTGCCACACCTGTTCTTCAAATGTAACTACACAACTCAATTACTAGATTTAATTCAAAATACACTATACAATAACACTATATTTGATTTAACAACACCACTAAATACTATAAACGAAGAGATAATGACGTTTGGAGATGTATCTGTCAATTTGACAACAGCTCTTTTTAGCACAATAATCAATACAACTAAGTGAGTCATTTGCATGATTTGGAAAGTGAGAAACATAAAAAAAATTCAGAATAAATCAACAACTCCTGCATCTGCCTTAATTATTATACGAAGGATACTGAAAGAAAACATATATTTACATCTTAAAGTTACACCAGAAACTAAAAACGTTACAGTAATATCAAAATACAAAACACTATTTCAAGAACTGTGTACAGTAAAACAATTTGTTGCTATAAACCGGAAGTAAACAATAAGTGTCTAAATTACGTAGCAAAGAAAACCGGACTATTTTTTCCGGAATTTTTGTTTGAACAGTACAATACATAAGATAGTGAAACCTGCATACTATAATTATGATTACGATTGAACTCCATGTATTATATTTGTATACAATGTAATATAGAAAATAATATGATGCATGCGAATGAATAATATAAGATGATGCATGCGAGTGAATGTTTAGGGTGTAAGGAAATATATTGGTGTGAAAATTAGAGCGGTGTCGAAAGTAAAGGAGATTGAAAGTTGTGATATATTGTGTATGTATGTGTGATATGGGTCAATCAAGTGCGATTACAAGTTGTGAGTCAGTCATGGTAAGTGTGGATTTCCACGCTAGACCATAACATGACTGGCTCACAGCTGGTGATCATGATTGAACTATCAAACTATCATGAACTGTATGTATATATGTATGTATGTATGTACATGTATGGTATGTATGTGTGGTATTTATGTAATTATGTATGTGTGGTATGGTATGGGTCAATCAAGTGCGATTACAGGTTGTGGGTCAGTAATGGTAAGTGTGGATTTCCACGCTAGACCATAACAAGACTGACTCACAACTGGTGATCATATTTGAAGTATCGAAATATCATACGGTGTATGTATGTATGTATATGCGAAATCAATGTGCGTGATGCAATCAACCATGAGGACATATTTGTCAGGATACTGAATCCAGGGACTCAACCCTGGCAGCAGGTCCAAATCGTTAAATGTTCTGTGGCAATAAAATTTCTTGAACATAAAAAAAACACCAAAAACATCAATATAAACTGTTTTCAATATTCTGTCATATTTAGATAGTTGAATATCATTAGGAATATGTATAATAAGTCGAAATGCGGCGAATTATTCAATGCAGTATATAATATATACCTTAGGGAACCTAAATAATAAAATGAGTTGTTAGTATTTGACATCAGTTAGATATATAGCTAAATAAATTTAAGACATTCAAATGTATATAGATGTATATTAATAAAGACGGTTAATTTTTTAACGAAATGTTGGAACCTGTTAATGAAATGCTTTCAAGATATAATAAATATATTCTTTTTCATAGAATACCTCATGAATGACATTTTTAGATTTGAGATGCAAGGTAATGATGAAACTCTCTGATATCTCATGACATAAATAAATCTAGATTTGAAGTCTGTTTGTCATAGAAAATAATTCCATGATTTTCAGGTAAATTGTATTTATATCAAAGAAAAAAAAATTTAGTTCGCGGAGATGACAGTAGATATACTGATACGCTCATTTCATTGGAGAGTGAGAAACACGTGTGGAAGCACTTCAACTCTCCAGGATGACGACATATATTTCAATTGGACATATTATGTGGGGACGATGCCAAAAAGGGCGGACAGTACGCAAACTTCAAAGATATATACACAAGTGATGTAACCTGCAGATCGTGCATTCATGCTTATTAGCATGACAATTAATTGTGATTTAACCAACAACAGGATAAATAATACAATGATTATAATTATTCTGTGTTAAATTGTATACCCACGTAAATAATAGAGTATTGTTAGCATGATTCTGTTCTGTGTTCTAAAGTATTCCAACTAATGATATTACACAAAAAATAAGAGATATCCAGATACTGGTTTATTTCTAAGACTGAAGAATATCTGAAAATATTTTATGAATATTAATATTTTACGCCAAATTTATTGAAGGAATTAATTATAGGAACAAAATAGCCACGAAACCTATCAATGCTTTAAGTGAAAACGTAAAAAAGATCAATACTGGAGATAACAGATCTTTCTTTTCTTATATTGAGCGCTTAAATCATGGGTCATCATCAGGTATGCATATGCAATTCCCTTTTTTATTCTTGTTTGAATTATAGTGGTAATGTTCCACATAGACTAGCTGGAGGCCAATGTTCCATACAGATATGTCCTATCTAGCAAGCTACCTCCAATAATGACAGAATACGGATAAATTCAAATCGTTTCCTTCGGATAAACAACATATGATACATTGTGCAAATAATTAGATATATAAAATTGTAAAACCAATGACGAAAGAAGTCATCTTTATTACTCGTGCCCTGAGCGGGCCTCGAACTCACGATCTACGTCATCTAATTGCCTAGCCAGAATATACCAGTTGCTTCTACCCCTGTGCAACATCTATGTTATTAAAAAGAATGTTTCCATGGCGCAGTGATGGTCGGCACGATATCCTGATCATAGTGGAAGTCGTCTGTTAGATGATATTAATATGTATATATATATATTCTCAAAGCTATTAGTCGATTAAAACTTAATGATAAAACCCATAAATCACATACCTTTACTATAGTTCTAATATACTCAATGAAACACATACAAAAATCACCTACCTATTGTTCTAATATATGAGAGCGTAATGTATTCCTCCGAAAACAATATATTTGATCAAGAAACACAGACAGATGTTTAACTGTCTAAATCTCTTACCGTGACAGAGTTCACTCGACTTTGTTCTACGTTACAATTAGCATACGTTGAACGCGGGGGATAAATTTTCCGTTCAACACTATTCAAAAGCAAGCCTTTTCTTTCAGTAAAGTCTTCTATTTCTCCAACACGACAGCATGCTTTCACCCAGCGATTGCAGATTTCACTGGCTGATAAGTTGTCAAAGTTGATAATGATTAAATTTCGTCGCATATCATCTTTGTACACTTTCCATATCACATCGAATTCGAATTCAGAATAAGCTCGTTGTGCTTCTTCCATCTCTTCGTTTTCTTGCCGTTCTTTGGTTGATTTAAAGTATTTCTCCGACAGAATGATAACGAAATTTTTACTCCTCCGTATTTTCCTCCTGAGATAGTCCTCTCTAT
This sequence comes from Pecten maximus, assembly GCF_902652985.1. Taxonomy (NCBI): domain Eukaryota; kingdom Metazoa; phylum Mollusca; class Bivalvia; order Pectinida; family Pectinidae; genus Pecten; species Pecten maximus. The sequence goes on from NC_047017.1 coordinate 42,996,779, forward strand.
TTTCGGCGAGGTCTGCGTCACGTACAGGAATGAATAAAGAATATCCCCGGCTTTCCAGGTATTCAGCAAGGTTCTCCATAACCCACTTCCGTTGAAGTCTGTCCTCGTCATAAAACGATATGTATGCATCATAATTGAACCCATGTGACTTTTTAACATGGCGAATTTTCCGGCGATACAGAATATATATTTCAGGATAGCAAAACACCCGGCCTGTAATAACTGCTATAATTACTACAAGTGCACCTGTCAGACTGCCCAGAATAATATGAAGATTTGAAGAGTCTGGAAAACAATTTAACGGAGAAAAATCAGCCTCTGTAATTTCATTCTCTCCTAAGTTTTGACAAATGTACGATGTGTTACTTTCCTCATAACGGTGGTAGGAAAGCCAAGATCTTAACCACAAATCCTCACAAGAACATAGAATAAAAACACGTCCCAAAACTAGAGTTGAAGGATTTCTGTTCTGGAAGTGACGTGGTAAAGATGACAATTTATTTCCAATTATACTGAGTTTTGCATCGCTAGGTAAAACAAATGCTGCGCTTTCATATATGTGTGAGATTGGATTTCCAGAAAGATCTAATTCAGCAACACGACTAAGATAAGGCCTGTTCTCGATCCGTTGAATGTCGTTCCCTGCCAAGAGAAGCTGCCAACGGTCCCCGTTGCCCCAAGGCAGATGTTTTGGCATCGTTGTAAGATTCTGTCCCTGACAATCGACAACAACACGCCCTTGGCTAGGCTGGTTATAACAATGGCACTTCTTAGGACAGAACTCAGTAATGTTACATATCAGGAGATCTCGTTTTTCTGGGTATGTCAGGAAAATGTCGGTCACTTTACTACCGTTTAGTTCGGGTGGACTTTCACAAACATAAACTTCAAACTGCTTCCAAAATTTCCTAATAGATGCAATAGATGCCCCGTCTGAAAATAGCTCGGCCATGTTGCAATCGCACGGCAGCTGATCGCTATTAATTGACAGAGATATATCCAAATTTTTATACAGCTGGTTCCAGGAATGTAAACCGAAATCAGAGTAGTTAAAGAAACTGTTAAATGAACAATTTTCCATTGAAACAAGACCGCCGGACCCCATTACATCATCAGGCATCGTCTTGAAATCTAGGTGATTTGTAACCTTGATACTATCTCTGTTATTTGCATAGGAGACTTTACAAAAGGCTTTGATTACAAAATTTGTAACGTCCATGGATTCAAGTTGGTTACTAGAAACGTCAATATTGAGAATATATTGACCACAACAAAGTTTGAACGAATTTGGCTCAATGTTAACGATTTTGTTGTTATTCAGGTATAGGTTACGTAAACTTGTTGAGTTTCTGAATGTTGTGTTCCGGATGATTTCCATATTGTTATAGTTTAAGGAGAGGGAGTCGAGATTAGACAGACAGCTGATTCTATCAATGTTTTCTATCTCATTGTTGTCTAGGACCAGTTCCACAATTGTTGGAAAATTGCAAATGTTTGTTGGGATTTCTCGCAAACGTCCGTTAACGTAAGAAAGTCTGGTGTGATTGTGATCCACATCATCCCAATGAATGTAAACGATAGAGGACCCTCGAATGTCTGTATATCTAATATGGAGGTCTGCTACTCGGCCTTCAAGTTGCCATTCACGTTTGTTTTCGCACAAGCAGCACCCTGTGTCCTGATCACAGCTATCAGGACAGAAGAGTCCCGTCATTTTCTCTAGACGCCACGGTGTGTAGGTTACCACACTCTCTATACCTACAAAGTATGAGGCTAGCCAGACCGAAATAGGCCAGACAAAATACATGTTGCTTCTTCAATCTCGATAGGTATAATATATAAACGCTCAGATCGGAAGTGTTTTAAATATCGGCAAAAACATGTAGAAACAAGCGTGCCTGAAATATGAACCCTTTTATGTCTACTGATGTCTTGAGCTAACTATCCCGGTGATTGGTTGTAGTTATATGATCTGTTTCTATACCGCACTTACTAAAGAACTAGTAACTTAAGTATTGGAAACACGAACAGTGCCAAATATCAAATAATTAACATAACAAAGAACATATTCTGGTTGAATAGGTTTCGAAATATAATCGTTGAATAGGTTTCCAAATATAATCGAGAAAAACATTTCTTTTAATCTTTCCTGGTGAATCAGGTTTTTGGCTTGTCGCGTGTTTATTGAATGTATATATGCATGCTTACAATGAAGCTATTGATAAATACTTTTGTTATACAACTAACATAGTGAAAGAAGATCTCGCCACTTATGATTCAAGATTTTTTCTAGATTATATGTAAACTTAATACTTCCTAAATCAAGACCGCTATCTGATTGTGGAAAGTCCTTCCACCAGTCCGTTATACTTCCTGTTATAAGCTTGTCACGTTATACTTCCTGTTATAAGTTATTGTTGTAGTAAGTCCTTCCACCAGTCCGCTATACTTCCTGTTATAAGTTATTGTTGTAGTAAGTCCTTCCACCAGTCCGTTATACTTCCTGTTATAAGTTATTGTTGTAGTAAGTCCTTCCACCAGTCCGTTATACTTCCTGTTATAAGTTATTGTTGTAGTAAGTCCTTCCACCAGTCCGTTATACTTCCTGTTATAAGTTATTGTTGTAGTAAGTCCTTCCACCAGTCCGTTATACTTCCTGTTATAAGTTATTGTTGTAGTAAGTCCTTCCACCAGTCCGTTATACTTCCTGTTATAAGTTATTGTTGTAGTAAGTCCTTCCACCAGTCCGTTATACTTCCTGTTATAAGTTATTGTTGTAGTAAGTCCTTCCACCAGTCCGTTATACTTCCTGTTATAAGTTATTGTTGTAGTAAGTCCTTCCACCAGTCCGTTATACTTCCTGTTATAAGTTATTGTTGTAGTAAGTCCTTCCACCAGTCAGTTATACTTCCTGTTATAAGTTATTGTTGTAGTAAGTCCTTCCACCAGTCCGTTATACTTCCTGTTATAAGTTATTGTTGTAGTAAGTCCTTCCACCAGTCCGTTATACTTCCTGTTATAAGTTATTGTTGTAGTAAGTCCTTCCACCAGTCAGTTATACTTCCTGTTATAAGTTATTGTTGTAGTAAGTCCTTCCACCAGTCCGTTATACTTCCTGTTATAAGTTATTGTTGTAGTAAGTCCTTCCACCAGTCAGTTATACTTCCTGTTATAAGTTATTGTTGTAGTAAGTCCTTCCACCAGTCCGTTATACTTCCTGTTATAAGTTATTGTTGTAGTAAGTCCTTCCACCAGTCCGTTATACTTCCTGTTATAAGTTATTGTTGTAGTAAGTCCTTCCACCAGTCCGTTATACTTCCTGTTATAAGTTATTGTTGTAGTAAGTCCTTCCACCAGTCCGTTATACTTCCTGTTATAAGTTATTGTTGTAGTAAGTCCTTCCACCAGTCAGTTATACTTCCTGTTATAAGTTATTGTTGTAGTAAGTCCTTCCACCAGTCCGTTATACCTCCTGTTATAAGTTACTGCTGTAGTAAGTCCTTCATAGAATGTGTCAAAAGGGGTGTCAGACAGAGGGTAATGATGTAATCATAGAATGTGTAAAAAGAGGTATCAGACAGAAGGTAGTGCTGTAATCATAGAATGTGTAAACAGATATGTCGAACAGAGGGTAATATTGTTAGTATAGAATGTGTAAACAGACGTGTCAGACAAAGGGTAATGATGTAATCATAGAATGTGTAAATAGATATGTCGAACAGAGGGTAGTGATGTAATCATTGAATGTTTAAACAGATATGTCGAACAGAGGGTAATCATGTAAGTAAAGAATGTGTAAACAGACGTGTCAGACAGAGGGTAATGATGTAATCATAGAATGTGTAAATAGATATGTCGAACAGAGGGTAGTGATGTAATCATTGAATGTTTAAACAGATATGTCGAACAGAGGGTAATCATGTAAGTAAAGAATGTGTAAACAGAGGTGTCAAACAGAGGGTAATGATGTAATCATAGAATGTGTAAATAGATATGTCGAACAGAGGGTAGTGATGTAATCATTGAATGTTTAAACAGAGGTGTCAAACAGAGGGTAATGATGTAATCATAGAATGTGTAAATAGATATGTCGAACAGAGGGTAATGATGTATGTAATTACACCCCCTGTCAGTATTCAGTTACACCCCTTGTTAGTATGTAATTACACCCCTTGTCTGTATTTAATTACACCCCTTGTATGTATGTCATTACATCCCTTGTCAGCATGTAATTACACCCATTGTCAGCATGTAATTACACCCCTTGTATGTATGTCATTACACCACCTGTTAAGTATCACATGTTTACACTATATATTTAGTATCACGTGTTTACTGGTGATACTAATAACACCATCTATCCATTATGAATTTGATGCCTCCGTTATAAAAATAAAGTATTTTACGGAAGGTGATACAACTACTTAGTTGCGATACTCTTATGAGAAATGTTTATTTTACCTGCCCTTGATTATGCGCGCGAAGGGTTGGATGTGTGTGTTAGATTTGAAACTGAAAAGGTTTAGGTCTTCCATCATACTCTCATATTGATAATTTCAGGTCTATTAACTCTTTGTAATCACAGAAAACTCTAACTATTGCATCAGATCGGCAACAAATTAACGCCAGATTTCTTAAACTTTCTACTGCCATCTGTTATTGGTAATAACCATTATACTTTGCGAAACAAAATTGACCATATTATAATACCTCAATTTAGACTTGCAAGTGTTCCCTATACCCTCTACTGTTCACTGTTCGAATACCTTAAATGAAAGGCCATGAGGCAGTGTCGCACTTGTTTAAAGAAAGAAATACTCTCATCTTTCTTGATGTGATGAATTCAATTTTGAATAAATTTTGGTTGGAAATTTACATCTTACCTTAGATGTCTTTAGTGATTTGCATGTTGTTTTTTTTTTTTTATCAAATTCAGCTACAGATGTTGATTTCTGATGGGCATTGTAGACATGGGCATGTTTACGTGGTAGTGATAGAATCCTATGTGTAAAAGCTGTAATAAATAATGCCTTATTCCTTAATTGGCGATTGATGATTAACAATGAATATGTTTAAATCAAATCATGATCACATGACACTTGAATATACTTATATTGCTTTACTTTGTTTATTCTCTTTCAATACTACATTGGAGGAAGAGGAAAGCCGGAGTACCCGGAGAAAAACCACCAGCCTACGGTCAGTACCAGGTAATTCCCCCACGTTGGTTTCGAACTCGCAACCCAGAGGTGATAAAGTGTCTGGACACCTTAACCACTCGGCCACCGCGGCCCTCTCATTGGGTATTTGACTTTTATCGACCTCTTTGATTCTGGTTTTAGCTAAGAATCTGATCTTCCCAATATTTTATTGGTAAATACGATCGGGTATGTGTAAAGTATCAACCCAAACAATCTTTCACAATCAATATTATTATTTCTTTATTTCCCTAACTCAATTACTCCGTTATATATACAAGTAAACGTCAAATAAGAAAGATAAATTCTGGCATATCATCAGATCTTTAAATTCCAAACGTCAGGGATTTTAGTTAACTATAATATTGTAGGTTTTCCCAGAGACAGCGTCCGTGTATTAATGCTTAGTCAAACAATCCTTAGTTGTAAAGAAGACCGACCTATACTCATAAGTAGAATAGGAAGTTACACTAAAAGGTTGGTAACATAAGTTAATCTACCAAGTACAAAGACAATGTGTATATAACTCGTCCTCTGTGCGTAATCTTTTCATTTAGAAAAACATGTGACAATCTAAAAAAGACATTCTTCCACGGATTACCACAAGAACATAGGTTACTAGGTTTGTCCCTAAACAAATCATAATCAAGTACACTACATCGGTGTCTAAGCCTACAAACCATTCAACTTACAGTATATTTATCTATTTACTGTATATATGAGATTAAAAAGGATATAAACAATTCTAACGCAGGTTGTGAAGGTACATTTAAGGTATTCAAAATGTGAAGAGTGGAGGGTATAAAATGATATTAGCTAAAGCAGTGTTCTACTGGAGTAACGAACGACTGTGTCTTAGATGGAATTCCTACATCAGTGGACACGGGGATCTGGTACACACGAATAATGCACTGTTGTATTCTTTTTATTTTCCTTTGTTTGTATTCTCGTTTGCATACAAAATACAAGTTATAAATACCACAGGCGCTTACAGACTACACATACCACTGCCATATCAAACTTTTTTTTGAAAATCACATTTTCTATGCAAGCGCCGTGATAAATACCATCTGGGTTTACCATTGGCAGACGTTCATTCTTCCTAGTATCGCTTATCATGATTAGTTATTGGGTACTGGTTAGCCAGTAAGTGGGAAAGGAACCAAGCGCATTGTTAATATTCGTATTATTCTAAAGTTCAATATCCTTTGAATAACGCTACCATGCACTCATTTAAAGAATGAACCAGTAATATGATTATGTTTAAAGTTCGTGCTAATTGTTTGTGTCTTTGATATAAGGTTTTTGTAGTTATTCCTTCCATTACAATTCCCGGTACAGGAGTAGGAAGGTGCTATCCGTGACGGGAAAAGCCAATACTATGATGTATATCTGTAATCATAATATCAAATGTCGATATATACAGTAAAGCACTGAACAAAATACAGATATAGGCACCTTCACACATATAATTAAAAGGTGTTCTGCTTCCTAAATAACGCTCGTCCTTTAAGGACTTTACTTCTGAATGTGAAATTAAAACATAGTGTCAGGGTTTAATTTGAATATCTCATGGTATTGTAAACATTACGGGGTGTTTCCAAGGTGTAAGGTTCACACTACCGGTCCCTCTTCACCAGTACCACCGCTTAATAGGTAATGCGTATGATAGTTGTACCAGTGCCCTGTAACTTGTAAAGTAATGTTTATGGTATCTTCATTTATATCACCAACCACTACTTAGGTAATGATCAAGAAACTTGTACCAGTACCCTGGAAGTTGTAAAGTATTGTCTTAAGAAAATAGCCTCTTCATCAGTCCGTCACCACATAGGTAATACTTTCCAGTACCCTGTAAATTGTTAAGTATTTTCATAAGAAAATGCTCTCTTCATTAATATCACCACTATCAAGGATTATATGCTTATGGTACTATATTTCTCTGTAGTTGTAACGACCGATATGTGATAAACATAGAAAGTGTCACCGTTATGTACTAAACACTCCACTTCACGTATAAAGACTGCTAAGAAAGACAAAATGATACACAAATAAATGGTGTTTGGGGATTTGTAAAACACAAGATATTAAAGGCTGTGTGAAGTTAGCTCAACATACGACATACGACATTCAAAACTTCATATCTTGTGTTTTTACCAGCCAACGAGGTAACTTTTGAATGTTCAGCGGCTCGACATACGACATACGACATTCAAATTTTGAATGTTCAGCGGCTCAACATACGACATACAACATTCAGATTTTGAACGTTCAGCCGCTCAACATACGACATACGACATACGACATTCAAAACTTCATATCTTGTGTTTTTACCAGCCAACGAGGTAACTTTTGAATGTTCAGCGGCTGAACATACGACATACGACATTCAGATTTTGAATGTTCAGCCGCTCAACATACGACACACGACATTCAGATTTTGAATGTTCAGCCACTCAACATACGACATACGACATTCAGATTTTGATGTTGAATGTTCAGCGGCTCGACATACGACATAGGACATTCAAATTTTGAATGTTCAGCGGCTCAACATACGACATACAACATTCAGATTTTGAATGTTCAGCCGCTCAACATACGACATACGACATTCAAAACTTCATATCTTGTGTTTTTACCAGCCAACGAGGTAACTTTTGAATGTTCAGCGGCTGAACATACGACATACGACATACAAGTTTTGAATGTTCAGCGGCTCAACATACGACATACAACATTCAGATTTTGAATGTTCAGCCGCTCAACATACGACATACGACATTCAAAACTTCATATCTTGTGTTTTTACCAGCCAACGAGGGAACTGTTGAATGTCCAGCGGCTGAACATACGACATACGACATTCAGATTTTGAATGTTCAGCCACTCAACATACGACATACGACATTCAGATTTTGATGTTGAATGTTCAGCGGCTCGACATACGACATTCAAATTTTGAATGTTCAGCGGCTCAACATACGACATACAACATTCAGATTTTGAATGTTCAGCCGCTCAACATACGACATACGACATACGATATTCAAAACTTCATATCTTGTGTTTTTACCAGCCAACGAGGTAACTTTTGAATGTTCAGCGGCTGAACATACGACATACGACATTCAGATTTTGAATGTTCAGCCGCTCAACATACGACATTCAGATTTTGATGTTGAATGTTCAGCGGCTCGACATACGACATACGACATACAAGTTTTGAATGTTCAGCGGCTCAACATGCGACATACGACATTCAGATTTTGAATGTTCAGCCGCTCAACATACGACATACGACATTCAAAACTTCATATCTTGTGTTTTTACCAGCCAACGAGGTAACTTTTGAATGTTCAGCGGCTGAACATACGACATGCGACAATTAGATTTCTTACTTATTTTAAAATATCTTCTATCACATATCTTTAAATCTCCATTAATAGAGCTTACCACCATGCACACCTGAATAATTGCGGACAAATAATGAATGCAAGACTGCATCATTTAACAGTTCCGTACTTCTATAAACGGTTTTTTGTTTTTTGTTTTCTCTCTCAAAAACTAAAGGTTCATCTGTAGGACAAGTTGTTTTGTATGACAAATATAACCGCAACTCGGTACTTTATTTTGTCAATGAATTTTGTCCAAAATAAAATGATTGGTAAAGAAGTTCATTCTATTATCTTATATTCGTGATTTGTCAATTTAGATACTAATACCATTCTCGTAATACCGCCAAAATCTGCGTGGACAAACGGTGACGGTATAATGAGGATAAATATGGGGCGCCGTTTTACCATTTATTCCCAATAGGTGATATCACCCATTCGAATAGGTGATATCACTTATTGAAACGAATAGGTGATATCACTTAAGAATATTTCTAAGTGATATCACCTATTCGAATGAGTGATATCACCTATTCGAATAAGTGATATCACCTATTCGAATAGGTAATATCACTGATGGATAGGTGATATCACCAAATGGGAATAAATAGTAAAACGGCGCCCCATAGGTAAACTGTATAGAAATATACACGATTAGATACCGATACACCAGAGTTAAACATCCTATTCGGCCATCCAGTTCAGTGTATTCAACCTAATTTAAATAATTTATATATCATATAATTCACATCATTGTATCAATAAGTGACAGCCATTGACATAAATGTTGACCACCAACAGTAAAAACAGCCAGTACATGGTTATCATGGTTAGTGTGATATTGACATGGTAGGTGTGATATGGACATGGTAGGTCTGGGATGGACATGGTAGGTCTGGGATGGACATGAAAGGTCTGGGATGGACATGGTAGGTCTGGGATGGACATGGAAGGTCTGGGATGGACATGGAAGGTCTGGGATGGACATGGTAGGTCTGATATGGACATGGTAGGTCTGATATGGACATGGTAGGTCTGATATGGACATGGTAGGTCTGATATGGATATGGTTGGTGTGATATGGACATGGTTGGTGTGATATGGACATGGTAGGTGTGATATGGACATGGTAGGTGTGATATGGACATGGTAGGTGTGATATGGACATCGTAGGTCTGATATGGACATGGTAGGTCTGGGATGGACATGGTAGGTCTGATATGGACATCGTAGGTGTGATATGGACATGGTTGGTGTGATATGGACATGGTTGGTGTGATATGAACATGGAAGGTCTGATATGAACATGGTAGGTGTGATATGGACATGGTAGGTGTGATATGGACATGGTTGGTGTGATATGGACATGGTTGGTGTGATATGAACATGGGAGGTCTGATATGGACATGGTAGGTGTGATATGGACATGGTAGATGTGATATTGACATGGTAGGTGTGATATGGACATGGTAGGTGTGATATGGACATGGAAGGTCTGGGATGGACATGGTAGGTCTGATATGGACATGGTAGGTGTGATATGGACATGGTAGGTGTGATATTGACATGGTAGGTGTGATATGAACATGGTAGGTCTGATATGGACATGGTAGGTCTGATATTGACATGGTTGGTGTGATATGGACATGGTAGGTCTGATATTGACATGGTAGGTGTGATATGGATATGGTAGGTCTGATATGGACATGGTAGGTGTGATATGGACATGGTAGGTCTGGGATGGACATGGTAGATCTGGGATGGACATGAAAGGTCTGATATGGACATGGTAGGTCTGATATGGACATGATAGGTCTGGGATGGACATGGTAGGTGTGATATGGACATGGTAGGTCTGGGATGGACATGGTAGGTCTGGGATGGACATGAAAGGTCTAGGATAGACATGGTAGGTCTGGGATGGACATGGTAGGTGTGATATGGACATGGTAGGTCTGATATGGACATGGTAGGTCTGGGATGGACATGGTAGGTCTGGGATGGACATGGTAGGTCTGATATGGACATGGTAGGTCTGATATGGATATGGAAGGTCTGATATGGACATGGTAGGTCTGATATAGACATGGTTGGTGTGATATAGACATGGTAGGTCTGGGATGGACATGGTAGGTCCGGGATATACATGGTAGGTCTGGGATGGACATGAAAGGTCTGGGATAGACATGGTAGATCAGGGATGGACATCGAAGGTCTGGGATGGACATGGTAGGTCTGGGATGGACATGGTAGGTCTGGGATGGACATGGTAGGTCTGAGATGGACATGGAAGGTCTGGGATGGACATGGTAGGTCTGGGATGGACATGAAAGGTCTAGGATAGACATGGTAGGTCTGGGATGGACATGGAAGGTCAGGGATAGACATGGTAGATCTGAGATGGACATGGTAGGTCTGATATGGACATGGTAGGTCTTATAAGGACATGGTTGGTCTGGAATTGACATGGTAGATCTAATTATTTAAAAACAATATTGTTGAAAGTAGAATATTAAATTTAAATGAAAAATAAACATTTTTATATCAAGAAAGACAAATATATCACAGATAGCCAAATCCAAGTGTACATTTTCCCACTTCTCTCCCCTCGTCTTCCTATTTCGTCCATCACCATCACCAGTTTGGGGTTATGTTCAGTGTGTTTATGTCATTCCTCTATAAATCATTATCTCATTATAAGAGGGACACACCAACTGGTACAAGTCTGTCATGTCCTGTGATCATTATAAGAGGGACACACTAACTGGTACAAGTCTGCCATGTCCTGTGTTAATTATAAGAGGGACACACCAACTGGTACAAGTCTGTCATGTCTTTATAAGAGTGACACACCAACTGGTACAAGTCTGCCATGTCCTGTGTTCATTATAAGAGTGGCACACCAACTGGTACAAGTCTGCCATGTCCTGTGTTCATTATAAGAGGGACACACTAACTGTTACAAGTCTGCCATGTCCTGTGTTCATTACAAGAGGGACACACCAACTGGTACAAGTCTGTCATGTCCTGTGTTCATTATAAGAGGGACACACTAACTGGTACAAGTCTGCCATGTCTTGTGTTCACTATAAGAGGGACACACCAACTGGTACAAGTCTACCATGTCTTGTGTTCACTATAAGAGGGACACACCAACTGGTACAAGTCTACCATGTCTTGTGCCCATTATAAGAGGGACACACCAACTGGTACAAGTCTACCATGTCTTGTGTCCATTATAAGAGGGACACACCAACTGGTACAAGTCTGCCACGTCTTGTGTTCATTATAAGAGGGACACACTAACTGGTACAAGTCTGCCATGTCCTGTGTCCATTATAAGAGGGACACACCAACTGGTACAAGTCTGTCATGTCTTTATAAGAGTGACACACCAACTGGTACAAGTCTGCCATGTCCTGTGTTCATTATAAGAGTGGCACACCAACTGGTACAAGTCTGCCATGTCCTGTGTTCATTATAAGAGGGACACACTAACTGTTACAAGTCTGCCATGTCCTGTGTTCATTATAAGAGGGACACACCAACTGGTACAAGTCTGTCATGTCCTGTGTTCATTATAAGAGGGACACACTAACTGGTACAAGTCTGCCATGTCTTGTGTTCACTATAAGAGGGACACACCAACTGGTACAAGTCTACCATGTCTTGTGTTCACTATAAGAGGGACACACCAACTGGTACAAGTCTACCATGTCTTGTGTCCATTATAAGAGGGACACACCAACTGGTACAAGTCTACCATGTCTTGTGTCCATTATAAGAGGGACACACCAACTGGTACAAGTCTGCCACGTCTTGTGTTCATTATAAGAGGGACACACTAACTGGTACAAGTCTGCCATGTCCTGTGTCCATTATAAGAGGGACACACCAACTGGTACAAGTCTGCCATGTCCTGTGTCCATTATAAGAGGGACACACCAACTGGTACAAGTCTGCCATGTCCTGTGTTAATTATAAGAGGGACACACCAACTGGTACAAGTCTGCCATGTCCTGTGTTCATTATAAGAGTGACACACCAACTGGTACAAGTCTGCCATGTCTTGTGTTCTTTATAAGAGGGACACACTAACTGGTACAAGTCTGCCATGTCCTGTGATCATTATAAGAGGGACACACCAACTGGTACAAGTCTGTCATGTCCTGTGTTCATTATAAGAGTGACACACCAACTGGTACAAGTCTTCCATGTCTTGTGTTCATTATAAGACGGACACACCAACTGGTACAAGTCTGCCATGTCTTGTGTTCATTATAAGAGGGACACACCAACTGGTACACGCCTGCCATGTCTTGTGATCATTATAAGAGGGACACACTAACTGGTACAAGTCTGCCATGTCCTGTGTTAATTATAAGAGGGACACACTAACTGGTACAAGTCTGCCATGTCCTGTGTTCATTATAAGAGGGACACACCAACTGGTACAAGTATGCCATGTCTTGTGTCCATTATAAGAGGGACACACCAACTGGTACAAGTCTGCCATGTCTTGTGTTCATTATAAGAGGGACACACCAACTGGTACAAGTCTACCATGTCTTGTGTTCATTATAAGAGGGACACACCAACTGGTACAAGTCTGCCATGTCCTGTGTTCATTATAAGAGGGACACACCAACTGGTACAAGTCTGCCATGTCTTGTGTCCATTATAAGAGTGGCACACCAACTGGTACAAGTCTGTCATTTCTTGTGTTCATTATAAGAGGGACAAACCAACTGGTACAAGTCTGCCATGTCCTGTGTTCATTATAAGAGGGACACACCAACTGGTACAAGTCTGCCATGTCTTGCGTTCATTATAAGAGGGACACACCAACTGGTACAAGTCTACCATGTCTTGTGTTCATTATAAGAGGGACACACCAACTGGTACAAGTCTGCCATGTCCTGTGTTCATTATAAGAGGGACACACCAACTGGTACAAGTCTGCCATGTCCCGTGTTCATTATAAGAGGGACACACCAACTGCTACAAGCCTGCCACGTCTTGTGATCATTATAAGATGGACACACCAACTGGTTGAAGCCTGCCATGTCCTGTCTTCATATAATCTTATTTTCTCCTTTTAACACAATACAGTTAACACTGTGCTCCCAAATGAACGTATTTTGCACAAAGTTTCCGTAATTCTTAAATCATAAAGCATCATGGATGTTTCACGTTCAAACTGTATTTTTCTCACACAGATGTATATATAATGATCACCACGGTTTCTGATCAGGTAATATAATCATGTCCTCTCAAAATGGCCTCCTGGTGTTCCTTCTGTCTCTCATGTGGTCACATCTCCCTTTACAAAACAAGACATAGTCCTGTAATTATTTTACACGGTATTTCTTTCTTTCTTAATGGAAGCATTAACACACTTTAGTTACAATAATCAGTGTCCTCTTAACACGGTAATCTCTCCTTTTTCGTCTACTTTTGCTGTTGCTGCCTGATGTCGCTCGCCATTTATTGGCATCGACGCTGAATGTTTCACCAGCAGTGGGTAATTTACTGCGGGTCTGTAAATCATTAGTACGCGTCAAGCCAGAATTGTCGAGGCGATGCCATTAGTATGTGGATGGCTTACATCTCAAGCCAGAACGTGGTGTTGTTTGGTTAATATCGTCAAAAAAGCGTTCCCAACATAAAATATCCGGTATCTGTCTCGGCCATATCATATGTATCTAAGTCTGATGTAGGATACATGCATCATGAGATGTGCCCATCTGTATTTGTTTCTGTATCAATGTAGGATTAAATTAGCGCTGGAGGCCAGCACTGACAGGGGTCTTGAAGGTCTCTGTTGTGGTACTTTAGGGAACTATTGATAGCCTTTTCAAGAAGGTTCCAGTGCACAGCAAGAAAGAGATTATGAAAATTTCTGTTTAAGTTTCAGTAGCCTAGACATCTTCTGTTGTGGTTAGATGGAATTGTGTGTACTTACCATTCCAACGATGTTTGTTTGGGTTGTTGTGTTCCATCAACCAGTAAACAACTTGCACCACGACGCTCATGAAAATCATATTCCCAATCTACTATATAACATAAAAGCATATTGATATCACTTCCTCAACACACATCTTAATTCACAATGTTCATACTGTTATATATGGAGAATATATTGTCAGTGTCTTAAAATATAAGCTGCATTTTGGCGAGGGTAAAGAAAGACAATTTTAAGTGGCGAGCCACTTTTGTCTTTCTGTCCCGAGCCAAAACACAGCTTATAATTTAAGACACTGACCATTTATTCTTATTTATCATGCAATCGTCATCAAAAATAAGCATTTTTGAGTGAAATGGTATCAACAATATCCCAAATACGTTCGCCTTTTAAGTCTTGTTTCACTTAGAAGTAGGTCAGTCGAAATGATGCAATATACAATATACATTATGTTCAGTATATTACATTTTGATCAAATAAATGGACACTCGTTCTTTTTGTTTCCGTTTGTGACTGTGAGAATAGAAAACTACTGATTTTTCTGATTTAAAACTACCGGAAAATGAACTTCGGCTTCATGAGTTACGAACACATGATGTTTTCACGTGACGTTAATTGTGAAGCGACGCCTAGCGGGAGAAAACATCAATACGACAGGTAAGTCAGTTTTTCATTTTGTAAATGTCTCGCGCGATATATTAAATTGTTTAATGAAGCAGTCCTAATTTTAACCAAACTCCCAGCGCTTCGATAGTAAG
Source organism: Pecten maximus (assembly GCF_902652985.1). NCBI lineage: Eukaryota > Metazoa > Mollusca > Bivalvia > Pectinida > Pectinidae > Pecten > Pecten maximus. The sequence goes on from NC_047017.1 coordinate 43,012,095, forward strand.
CCGGAAAAATAAATGGCTTCGAATGTAGGAATCATCTGGATCACCCGTCCGGATTTTTTAAGTGTATCTGGGGAGGAAAGTGCAAGAGTTGTACGTTAATAAATGTATATTCTACCATGTTTGCTATGTAACGCTAGTTTTGATTGGTTTAAAACCATGTATTATTTTCCAATAGCCCACGCTCGTGCCAATAATACACGGTCGTGAGTCACGGCTGTTACAATTTTAAATATCTAATATTCACCCATTTCATGAAAGGTTACTATAGCCGAGTGGGCTGATGGGTTAATTTTTCAATATATTTTTATCACGACGCGAGTTCGAATCCTAAGGAGGACCCCTCCCTTTTTTTTCTTTTTTTTTTATCCTTTTCAAAATCAATGCCATATGATAGATGTTCTTGATTATAGTACTGTATTGCCTGTATATTTCATTAACAAATAATGCAATACTCAAGAAATAAATTACAAGGTTTTCCCGGGGTTTGTTTGCCGTTTTTCTATTAGAAAGAGGTAGATCTCAGAACTAAACAGTACATGGTAGAATAGAAATAATCCACTTTGATTAGTGTATTGTTGCAGGATATACAACTCGGACTCGGATATTTTGCAATTTTAATTAATACGGCCTTCGTTATTAATTTAATTGCAAAATATCCCCGTCGTCGTTGTATATCCTGCAACAATACACGAATCGTCGTTAATTATTTCTTAAACAATCCAATAAACTGCACTAAGTATATTTCAGGTTTTCCAACAGTGAAATGTACCCTTTTAAAAAAGCTTTATTTATAAAATAGCTCCATCGTCCACACCGTTATATAACCTAAATTGAATCTACACTCTTTTCGGTTGTTTACAAATGCAACGTGACCAATTCACCAGAAAGCCAACACACACGTTCTGATATTCGAACAAACGTACTCACGTGACAAAAATATGTCAAAATTTTTTTCTCGGTCTGCATCTCAAGCATTTTCGTCTGTTTTGTTTTGTTTTGGGGTTTTTTTTTTTTTTTTTTTTTTTAAATATTCTTGGGTCATATTTTTAACGGATTAGTACCAAATCTTGAGTACCTGTGGAAAATTGTCTCCTCTTTCAGTATAAACTGAGCGATATACGCATAAGATAACGTTAGGTCTCTTACTGTACGTAGAATGACATACCCTTGAAACAATCAAATAAGATTCATACAAGCAAGACATTCATCACATGGAACCTACATTGCAATGCGCTTATGAAAAAAGAGTGCCGGCGCTCAGTAATTATTTTTCCTATTTTCTGATTTAAATTCCTCTGCACAACCATACAATATTTTGCCTAAATCCCCATTTTTATTTATATATAACCACTTTCAATATTATTCAAATCGTTGAAATAATTCGTCTTTTCCGTGCATTTATAAGAGGTTTTGTTGGTTGTCATCCCAGGAACCTACCTTTAGCTTATCAGAATAAGTTATATGAGGGTTTGAACAAATTGACCTCTATGACCTTGAATATGAAACAAGGTCATTTCTCTACACAGACTTTGTGGGACTCCATCCTAGGAACATACCAGCCAAATATCATTCTTCTGTGCCTTTTGGTTTATCAGACGTCGTTTAAATTTTTAACTCCCCTGTAACCTGAAATGGGAAGGTTCCTTATCCAAGGAACCTTTCGGCCAATCACGACTCTGGACCTCTTGGTTAATGAGAAGTAATATTGAAATGGAAAAGTTGACACCGGACGGACGAACTGACAACGGACATCGCACCATGGAAAAGGTTCTCTTGGCACTTTGGCCCAGGTGAGGTAAAAGGAGCTCCACTGAGCAAAATCTGGTGCTGTAGAAAAATGAAGGGTTTATTAAACTAGTGAGTTGAATAATGCAATCAACGTACTGTAAACGAATATAATTGTTTAATGCGAAAACAGTAACCTTTTTAGTTTAAAGATGATTAACGTTCTTTAAAAATTAACGTGAATCGTTCAGCGCCGTTTTGATGCGATTGTATACATGTTTCTGCAAGGTCCCAAATGAAATTGGAAGTATGCTGATCTATCTTGGGTGAATACAAATAAATGTCAGTTTTTTTTCCAGAAGATCTCATCAGTTATAATGCAGTCGGGACTCTGTAATCTTATTTATGCCAACTTCCAATATGCTTTAAATAAAGACTATAGTTCCATTGCTAGATAGGCCAATTCAACTTAGAATGCTGAAAATGGGTACACTTGACATGTATAAAAAATATTGAAAAGCCAAAACTAGAGCAGCTAATAAAGGCCTGAGTTAGGAATGTACCCTATTTAAATTCTAATAACTACTGAAGCCTGTATGGCGCTTCAAAATAAAAACGCGAGTCCTTTTGTTCAGGAATCATTTGATGTTAATAAATCTTTACGTGAGAAGGTATACTCCTGTTACAGTTACTGTTAACAATGTGATAAAGGAAAGCAATCAGCTAACAGGAAAAGAAAACTTCAAACCGGAACACATAGATTACACATGTCCATAGGACGACATAGGCCATATTGATCGTCACTGTCCAATATTGATCATCCAATCAAAACGCACTTGTATGCAGACGAGAACAAAAGTTTTGGTGTGTTGTAAGACTCGATAACTTTAACATATCTCGCTGTTAAAATTATTATATTAACACGCAAATTTGTGAAGCATTCCATATATTTTTTACACACATGCTTATCAAATTTGGAATGATTCGGAATGTATAAATAACAAGAAATATCAATATCAAATCGTGAATATCATTTAAGTATTTTTCCATTTGTTTTTAGATAATCCGGATTTCAGTTTCCCGGCTATTTCTTTTTACTTACGCCTACTATTATTGTGATCAGATTGTTGAGATTGTTGAATGCAAAAAAATAATAATCCAAACACTTCCATGTCATTTAAACCCCTCATCTTTTAGACATTACTCAGTTGTATACTTAAGAATAATGGTTAGGGTACATTCTCTTGAAAAACAGACAATTTCAGGTCAACTTAACTCCGTTTCTGTAGTTCGTCACCATCGAAAATTAGGTCGTGAATCGGGTATTTTGATAATCATTTTAAAATACTTCCAGGTAAAAGAAATCGAAACGTATTTTACATATGACCTGTATATACACCGACGAATACTATATTGGGTCCATTCTCTCGTAAAAATATCGATTTCATGTCCATTATCGGCCATTTCGGTAATTCAACTCTTGACGGAAATAGGGCCGCGAATCGCGAATGATTCAACAAATAAACCCCTAATACTTCACTTGTATCATGGTCTACCTATTTTTCCTTTGAAGTTGCGTGTACAATAGATCCCAATACCCAGTTAAGAGGCGGAGCACCAAAGGTATACAGCAACGTATGCAGTAATCATAAAAAAAAATCACAGAACCATTAGTTTCTTTCCGTAATTTTCAATTTTAATGAAACAAAAACTTCAAGGCATACAATCATTTCCAATTTGTCTATGCAAAAAGTCAAGGTTAGTTCTATTTAATGTAATTATTAAACTTCAGTGTCCTCATGTCAATCCGATCACTGAAAATTAAAGCTGATGGCTGTTTCCTCTATATACATACGATTCCCTGTTCACAAATTTAACACAACGCGTGACTAACAGTTGTCCAGTTCGCCGCATTTGTACAATAGTGTAAGTTGTGTGTAATTTCCTTTCACTGGCACCTATCACTTTCATTATGTTGTTTTGGTTTGTTTACACCGACGACCTGACTTCCATAACAAATGGGGGTTCCTCCGAGAGGTCTCCTGTATATACATCATTGTACATATCAAAGTACTCCGGAATACATCGGTCACCTGCAAGTCAGTGGGGGAAAACAAGTTATTACTAGATGTTATCCTATGATAAAGACATGGTAGGATGGGCTAACAAGTTGTCGTATTCGACATGGTTTAGAAAGGTTTTAAAAAAAAGTTCTCGAAATATCAGATATAACTCGCATCTCGAAAAAAACTAATATATTCTCATAGAATTCAAGTTTTTCAATGACAAAACATTATAGAAAAATGAATTTAATTGAAATCAAGTAACTTTTGAAATCATTTTATTAATCATTAAATCATAATCGATCTAGGTCAAATTGATTTAAATAAACTACATGTTCATGCTGAATCAATAGGGCCACAGCACAGGGACTCGTTTTGGGATTTTCGAGTACTGCATTTTTTATTCATTGATTACTCATTTTTTTAACGAGATTTCAGAATGTGTATGATTATTTGCTAAATATTTAGTGTCGTGCTAATCCCGACGTCCCTTTGTACCATCCAAATAGAAAATCTTTTAAAATCGGGTTTGAAGAATTATTTGATTTTCATCTACACCGTTATCTCATTTATTTAAGAAATAACTTACCTTCTTGGTTGTAATAATGTCTATTCTTGTTGGTAATTTGGTGTATTCCAGTCCTAAATATGTTTTGCATCCCTTCCCGTTAACTCCCGACAGGTGTCAGCGACATGTCGGAAATCCAATCAAAAACTTTCACTTCGTTTTCTATATCCTTGAATGCTTGAGATAACACAATGTCGTCAAAATCATCCCCTTGTAATAAAAGGAAATCCCTGTCCTTTAAACTGACCATGGAGCTAGCTGAAGGGGTTGACATCCTGCTGCTTACAAAGTCTGGTGCGCATTGAACTACATGTAACTGATATTGTTTTTGGCGGGAAATGTACTCCTAATTGATCGTTGATTGTTTTTGGCGGGGAATTCACTCAGAAACTTGAGACAATTCTGATTGGTTTTTAGAAGTTTAATGACAGCCGATTGACGGGCCATGATACAAGCCATTTATTGAATGTCCTAGACTCGTGTACACTTGATATTTCGGTGGGCGTTACTCGTTCGCTACGCGAACTCGTAACCGCCCACCGAAATATCTCGTGATACACTCGTCTAGTCATTCAATAACTATAACATATGATACAGTAGGGCATTGGAGAACATATTTTTGGACTATTCTCTGAAAAAAATGCAAACCATTTTCCCCCCTACATGTTTAGTATTTCCAAGTCCATTTCAGTAAATATCCCAACCGAAATCGACCAATCAAATTGATTCTACGTTGGATTTCAATAGTAAAATAGCAACCCCGTGCACTATAACAACAAGAAATTATAATTTGTGTTTGATTTATTGGCCGTTTCATCAAAGAAAAATGGTATTTGGAAACTGATGGCAACGTTACCCCTATGATCAGTCACCTGACCACAAATGTCACCTATAGTGTTACATAAGTAAAGGTGGCGGAAATTAAGGCGATGTTCAGAGATATAGTCTATAGAATATTTTGAAAATTTTAGCCATTTAATTTTTTGCAAATCCACATTTACTCCATTGGATATGGGGTCTAACCGCCAAACCCCTGTTTCCCTGCTACTATCTACATTGTAGGTAGCAGTGTACAGTAGAAATGCCCAATTCTGAAAAATAAGGCACATGTTTTAGATATGTAAACATAGCCAGTTAACCCTACATATTACCTCTAATAAAGTATATATATTTGTTATCTATACAACATAGGCAATTTTAATACAGCTCTGAATGATAAGTAAACTTATTTTTTCTATCCTTTCAGACCTGCGAATACCATAGTAACGACTTCAATAAACCTAAATAGAATGCAAAATATTATTTTTGACCAAAAAATGACACAATTCTCTACAATTTTTTTTTTCCTGAAACCTATTTGAAATTAGATATCTCTATCTCAAAGACAGAATTAATCTTCTTTTGAGATATGTTGTACATTAAGTTTTCCCCAATCTTACCTTCACTGTGATGGATCATATTTCGCTGTACCTGATGGTACAAATAACCCTATAAATAACAATACATACCCGATGGTACAAATAACCCTATAAATAACAATACATACCCGATGGTACAAATAACCCTATAAATAACAATACATACCCGATGGTACACATAACCCTATAAATAACAATACATACCTGATGGTACAAATAACCCTATAAATAACAATACATACCCGATGGTACACATAACCCTATAAATAATACATACCCGATGGTACACATAACCCTATAAATAATACATACCTGATGGTACAAATAACCCTATAAATAACAATACATACCCGATGGTACAAATAACCCTATAAATAACAATACATACCCGATGGTACAAATAACCCTATAAATAACAATACATACCCGATGGTACATATAACCCTATAAATAACAATACATACCTGATGGTACAAATAACCCTATAAACAATACATACCCGATGGTACATATAACCCTATAAATAACAATACATACCCGATGGTACAAATAACCCTATAAATAACAATACATACCCGATGGTACAAATAACCCTATAAATAACAATACATACCCGATGGTACAAATAACCCTATAAATAATAATACATACCCGATGGTACAAATGACCCTATAAATAACAATACATACCCGATGGTACAAATAACCCTATAAATAACAAGACATACCCGATGGTACAAATAACCCTATAAATAACAATACATACCCGATGGTACATATAACCCTATAAACAATACATACCCGATGGTACATATAACCCTATAAATAACAATACATACCCGATGGTACAAATAACCCTATCAATAACAATACATACCTGATGGTACAAATAACCCTATAAATAATAATACATACCCGATGGTACAAATAACCCTATAAATAACAATACATACCCGATGGTACAAATAACCCTATAAATAACAATACATACCCGATGGTACAAATAACCCTATAAATAACAATACATACCCGATGGTACAAATAACCCTATAAACAATACATACCCGATGGTACATATAACCCTATAAATAACAATACATACCCGATGGTACAAATAACCCTATAAATAACAATACATACCCGATGGTACAAATAACCCTATAAATAACAATACATACCCGATGGTACAAATAACCCTATAAATAACAATACATACCCGATGGTACACATAACCCTATAAATAACAATACATACCCGATGGTACATATAATCCTATAAATAACAATACATACCCGATGGTACAAATAACCCTATAAATAACAATACATACCCGATGGTACAAATAACCCTATAAATAACAATACATACCCGATGGTACAAATAACCCTATCAATAACAATACATACCCGATGGTACACATAACCCTATAAATAACAATACATACCCGATGGTACAAATAACCCTATAAATAACAATACATACCCGATGGTACAAATAACCCTATAAATAACAATACATACCCGATGGTACAAATAACCCTATAAATAACAATACATACCCGATGGTACAAATAACCCTATAAATAACAATACATACCCGATGGTACAAATAACCCTATAAATAACAATACATACCCGATGGTACAAATAACCCTATAAATAACAATACATACCCGATGGTACAAATAACCCTATAAATAACAATACATACCCGATGATACCATTTACTTTATTTTAATCTGATGGTACAAATAACATTGTTTTAACTTGCACAACTAAGAGCCAAGTAGAGTCTAGAGGGCTACCTGCCCCCTACCTTGTTTTCAAGTATATTAAGTATACAGTGTATAACTAACCTGTTGAATAAAAAACACAAGTCTTTTATAAAACTACATAAAAAACTTTATTTCATACACAATGATTGCCATGGATTGTCCATGCTGGCTCCGTTTTATATGTATCCAAGCCATACTTTAACAGAGTTCCATTACTGATCTAGAGCTGGCAACTCACACAGACATTGTACCTTATCCTTGAGGAGACACCATTGGGGCAGCTCAGCTATTAATATCAACTTATTCTTACAATCATTAGGGTTAGTTAAGGAGTTGATGGAGCACATACTGAACAAAACCGGGAACACAAAATAGCAGGCCACATTGGGGGGTCTTTGTCTGCTCTCCATGGAAACAAATTTTAATTACCGTTATAATAGGAAACAGATATAAAACAACACTTTTTAGTTTATACAATATTAGTTTTGTATCTATAAAAGATGCTGATCCAACACTCTTCCAACACCTTTCATATATTGAGTGAAGTGTGAAGACAGCAGAATATTTTCATAACTGATGTATGTATATTTTATTTATACCACATCCATGCTACAACTGGCGAAACAGGACCATTGACAAGAGCTGATAAGAAACTATGACATCAATTAATATTTAGGCTTGCTGAAGAAATAAAAGCATGGCCTCTCACACCAAAAAATATTACAATTTGAAATAAACTTTATGTTGCTTAAAGGCACTGAGGTAGACACAAATGCACATTCCATGACCGACAGGGTTGAGTCATCAACATGTGTTTGTATATTATGGTGGAATGTATAAGTTAACTCAGGCTGAAGCAACCTTGATCATATTTTTTCCAGTATTTTCTTACTTTCATTATATATTCAACCATAATATATACAAATTTTTGACTATTTCTTAAAAACAAAAATGATCTGTTAGTTAATCTAGTTCTGTTCTACCAACAATCTTGTGATCTGTATGTTTACACAATCTTCTATCGAGGTAGTATTTAACAGTACAAAAACACAAGCTAGCTGTAGTTGGTTATATAAGCAACAAGAAGTAAGGTGTCCAACTACCCAGCAATTAAATTTTTACAACTTTATTTCTTCGAATGCAAACGTTTTCTTTCCTTTTCCGAAAAAGTCCTTTGTTTTCACTGTCAGTTGAATAAGAGGTGGGGTAGTCAATCATAATGTAGTTATAGGAGATTGGCAAAGCTTTAGTTCTGACCCACATTGTAAGTTCTCGTTTAAAAAAATTACCTCATGTATGTACAGTACATATTTGAAACTCTATTTCTAACTTAATAATAAAAAGGCCATGTTAATACCAATAACATTCCTCAACATGTTACATTTAGGAGCCTAATGTAGACAAATCTTCCCACAGAATTTTTTTTTCCATTTCTTTGAGACAAAGTATGAAGGAAATGTGTGTTGGGAAGGGGGGGGGGGGCTTCATATAATGGTATATGTGCTACAGATCAGTGCATTAGTACTGGTAGTATGGTATCACCGGGCTCACACTAAAATCAACTATGATTGTGCACCTTTTTCATTCTGATCATTGCTCAAGTATAACCGGCAACAAGAGGCCCAGAGGGACTGAATCACTCACATGGCCAGGTAGGAATTACGGCAAAATTACTATTTCCAATTTTCATGTTGACCGTAATATGTTAGTGATGTGTTAGGCAATGGCATACAATATTTCTAACAGAGGGATATAATTCACTGCTGCATTGGAGGATTATAATTTAGGGTTTGGCATAGATGTAAACATGTTTGCAAAACCCATTACATGTGGTAATATGAAGTGTAATGTGAAGCATGTTGTTGATCCTATGTAGTAGTATATACATAGCGTACTTCATATATTACAATGGTGATCTTGAAAAAAAGGCCAAGGTCATTTGCATGCTGAATCATTTTAGCACTTAATCCTTCTTCCCTGCTGGAAAAATATTACACATATGGGTCTTCTAGAACTTGAAAAATAGAATCTTAAGTTTTTAACATATTTGAACCTGTGACCTTTAGAATAGGTCATGGTAATTGTGTGAAGTAATTTCATAACTCTTCATAGCAGGAACCTAGTGGCAAAAGATAAGTGCCCTTGATCTTTTAGAACTTGAGAAGAAGATTTGCAAATGGATTTTTAACTATTTGGCCCCTGTGACCTTAGAAATAGGTCAAGGTCATGTATATGAGGTAACTTTAATGTACTCTGCTATACGTACCACCGGACCAAATATCAGGTCTCAGTTGCTTAGCTTTCTAGAAGATAAAAATTGCAGAGTTAAAAGTGCACCATACCAAAAGCTAAATGGCACTTTGTGTGAACTAAAAATATAGCAAATGTTAATTAAATGTGTACAAGAGATTCCACTAGGAATTCATACTTTCGGGACTCAAAACAAAGATATGTAATACCTATCATTACTTCCCCTATACTGGTAGTTTCTTCAATGATTATATCTCATCTCCACACACCATCTGAGGTCATATGTGGACAGTATCATGATCGTATGATACTATTGTGTGTGGCATAACTCTAAAAATAGATGGAATTTGACACCAGGAATGAACTTGAACTGTAATACCTCATTCACGAAAAAAGTCACAAATGGATGGGGTATGGAAAATAATTAAGGAAAACCATTAATTATGCAAATTTGCAATGTGCAAAGGGCCATAACTCCAGCAAAAAATGGAATTTTGACAAAGGGTTCAAACTCGATCTTTAATCTAATATGACAAAACCATATACCAAGTAACATATTGATGTAGTAATCTGTAGTGGAAAAAAAAAAGAAAACTAAAGGGTGACTGACAACAATGTGTGACGACGGACAAAGTTATCCTGATTGACAAAGTGATCCTGATGGACAAAGTGATCCCTAAGTGTTCGCCATGCTTCACAAGCGACACAATAATTAACTAAAGAGGTATATTATTCTGATACATAAATTATGTAGCACAATTACTCTGGTTAATTATGGTGTAAAACCCAGTACGTGTGCAGGGCCATTGAGTTGTACTTGTTGAAATTAATAAACTAAAGTAATAATTGGAAGGGACATTTTTGTTTGTTAATTACATGTAGTTTGTTGGGTTTATTACCAATGAACAGCAAGGGCCATTTTGAGGTGGGTTCTCCTTGTAGTAAGGAAGGGATATGTACATAGGTCCAAAAACAGTCTACAGGTAAACCATAGCACCCTATCATATTAAGTTAGCACTTGTTTGAATAAAATACCAGAAACATCTATCTAAGTCATGCCAATCAGTGTACTCCAAGTGAATGTTTCCTTGTGATAAATACTGCCAATGACACATTCATGCCTCAATACAGGAGCCGGTATTTGTTGAAATGGTAACATACTGTTATGAGACAGATAAAGTGTCCATTACAATATTTACTGGTGAAAGATAGTCATCCTTATAAAATGACAGCTAGGTTTGAAGGATTAATGTTTAAATATGTCCCTTATTTACAGTCAGGTATAAGTAAAAACATTTGATTTGAAAAGAAATGCCAGCATTCCACTCCAATGAATACCATTTAAAACTACTGTATCTTTAATATATATCCTTTCACTGAGTAAAAGGAACAACACATTGTAAATTGTTGATTATCGCGGTATACTAACCATTAGATATACAAGTATTTACACAAACATACATGTCAATTTATACCATACATCCACTACACTTAACCATTCACAAAAATAATATTGTAAAACAATAATAACATGTTTGTGACTCCCGCGTCACATCCAGACATTAGTATAGAGCACATAACGTCCTAAAAATCACTGGTACACACACACCATCCTAAAAATCACTGGTAGACACACAGCATCCTAAAATGACCGGTATCTATATAGCACAGTAGATTAGATGTGAATCTGTATTGTTAGTTATGAAGGACTTCTCCACCAGAAATATGTCCTGTGACCAGGACCTCCATTACTCACACTCATGGTGTCAGAACTGAAGTATCCTATTTAAAGCTATCATTTCTCTTACCTTATCTTCAATAACTTACATATTTATTCATTAAAGAGTAAATAAATCACAAAGAAGTTTCTTATAATAGATGCAATCAAAATCATACAATCTAATAAAAAAAAAATTTTCTGGATTTTTCAGTGCTGTAAATTAGCAAAATTTGGAAATTCTTAAACTTTTGAAACACTGAAAATTACTGTTTCATTATACATGAAACCCTGTCATTCAAAATGTCATTTAACTTGTTTTGATTTAAAGATCTATAAAGCTGTCATAATTATTAATTTCTTTTCACGTTCACATTATTGATTACAGGATGATTTTACTAGGCTCAGGTGAAATACCTTGTGGCCAAAAGGAAATAGTCGTTTTTGGCATATATTGAAAAAATGACAAAAAAGGCACAACAGTTTACAAGTTAATCAAAATAAGCAGTTTACATTAACAGATGACTATGGACACAAAATTCCCCAAATATAACTTAACAAGAAACAAACAATCATGTTTCATCATTTCCCTAAACCATCCTGGATTTTAGCAAGTTACCTGCAGACATTGCTAAAGTCCAGGTTGTATTGGAATGAGTCCATTGGCACCAGAACCTGTGTATTGAGACCACCTTTACACCTAAATATCACAGGTAACAACTCCATGCACATAACTAAGGTTCATATCATTTTATACAAGCAATTACAGTAAAAAATTATCATTTCGTAACCTTAATATTTAGCAATTACTTTTTACCTTCATTTTACATAAAAAGAGGCATTGTCAGCACACCTGATAATATTGATTTTATTTATTATTTTTACTGGGACGAATTCCATTGATAAATTTCTTTACTAGAAAAATGCCTGCAAGTCTTCCTAGTTTTCTGGGAGCTCTCTAATCAATGTATTTTATCATTTTTTTTTTTTTTATCTTTTGATGGATACCTCTAAAGAATACCTCTATTGTTCACCTGCATAGATACTTATTGTCCCATGAGAGGAATATTTTCATTCTCTTTTGTGATGCAATCAAAAATTATTTCTGGGAATATAGTGTGCACAATGATGATGTTGCTCCTATATTTTCTATGAAGGATGCAGCCTTACATTCCATCATTGTGCTAAGTGACAAGTTCATTACAGAGAACAGAGGAGTGAGCTTTCTGGGGCAAAACATATGGAGTAGTCAACAGGAAATACCATTCTGTGGTAACTAATTTCAATTTCAAAACCCATTTATGACAGTACATATTCAATCTTTTTCAGATTTAAATTATCATTTGATTCAAACTGTAATGTATTGTTTCACCACACATCAAAACATTTCTTCAGTGCCTGACACAGATTGGCTAAGATAACTTCCAAAGCTGCGGCTACTAGTGCCATGGTAGGAGAACTGTTCGAAGTATGGAAGCTCGCCCTCCTCTTGTATGGACAGCAGTTGTCGTGAGCTCTGTGACAGTTCACCCTGACCGTGACGAGGTGGGGTCAGGGACATTGGCTCCCTCGCAAACTCATCTGGGATATACTTTGTGTCACAGGTACTCTTCACATCTGGCTTCCAGGGAGGTGTAATCTGTTGACAGAGAGTAAGTATGGAGATCAAAATAGCATTAAACACTTTACAGGAAATCAAAAAATATTAAAAAAAAAAAAAAAAAGTGTTGTTACAGGACAGGGCAATGTCTTTATGGGACAGTATACCTACAGGACAGGACAATGTCTTTATAGGACAGTTTACCTACAGGACAGGACAATGTCTTTATGGGACAGTACAGTTTACCTACAGGACGGGCCAATGTCTTACATAACAGGACAATGTCTTTATAGGACAGTTTACCTACAGGACAGGACAATGTCTTTATAGGACAGTTTACCTACAGGACAGGACAATGTCTTTATAAGACAGTTTACCTACAGGACAGGACAATGTCTTTATGGGACAGTACAGTTTACCTACAGGACAGGACAATGTCTTTATAGAACAGTTTACCTACAGGACAGGACAATGTCTTTATGGGACAGTACAGTTTACCTACAGGACGGGCCAATGTCTTACATAACAGGACAATGTCTTTATAGGACAGTTTACCTACAGGACAGGACAATGTCTTTATAGGACAGTTTACCTACAGGACAGGACAATGTCTTTATAGGACAGTTTACCTACAGGACAGGACAATGTCTTTATAAGACAGTTTACCTACAGGACAGGACAATGTCTTTATGGGACAGTACAGTTTACCTACAGGACAGGACAATGTCTTTATAGGACAGTTTACCTACAGGACAGGACAATGTCTTTATGGGACAGTACAGTTTACCTACAGGACGGGCCAATGTCTTTCATAACAGGACAATGCCTTTATAGGACAGTTTACCTACAGGACAGGACAATGTCTTTATGGGACAGTATACCTACAGGACAGGAAAATGTCTTTATAGGACAGTATTCTTCAGATGTCAGGAAAATCTATATTTATAACAACAGTATACAGTTCCTGTCTCTTCAGACCCTAATTTATTCTATTTCATACAGGAGAAAAAAATCTCTTTTCAATGCAATGGACAATTAAATCTTACATCTGACATGTCGTCACCGAGGTGTACAGTATTTATCTCCTCAAGAGTAAAATCTGTCCTTATGTGTCTTTAACAGAAGTACAGTCTGTTTTAGTTATGTTGCTCGATTATTTTTCTTTCCCAAGCGAATTAGGAAAAGTATGAATAGATGTCCTAACAGGGCAGTAAAATTTGTATAGTAGCAGCAGTAAAACCTGTAATGTTGGACATTAACATTGGTATGCTGTTAGATCTGTGTACTAATTATATAATGGAACAGTAATTTAAATATATTTTAGACAGTAAATTTTATATATTCAGGACAGCAACTTGTGTATATTAAATTTTATATATTTTGGACAGTAAATGTGTATATTTAGGACAGTAATTTGTGTATATTTAGGAGTTACTTGTGTGTATTTAGAACAGTTCCTTGTGTATTTTTAGGACAGTAATGTGTATATTTAGGACAGTGGTTTGTGTATATTTAGGACAGTTACTTGTGTATATTTATGACAGTGATTTGAGTATATTTAGGACAGTGATTTGTGTATATTTAGAACAGTAATTTGTGTGTATTTATGACAGCTACTTGTGTATATTTAGGACAGTTACTTGTGTATATTTAGGACAGTAATTTGTGTATATTTATGAGTTACTTGTGTATATTTAGGACAGTTAGTTGTGTATATTTAGGACAGTGATTTGTGTGTATTTATGACAGCTACTTGTGCATATTTAGGATAGTTACTTGTGTATATTTAGGACTGATTTGTGTATATTTAGGACAGTTACTTGTGTATATTTAGGACAGTTACTTGTGTATATTTAGGACAGTAATTTGTGTGTATTTATGACAGTAATTTGTGTATATTTAGGACAGTAACTTGTGTATATTTAGGACAGTAACTTGTGTATATTTAGGACAGTAACTTGTGTATATTTAGGACAGTAACTTGTGTATATTTAGGACAGTAACTTGTGTATACTTAGTACAGTAACTTGTGTATATTTAGGACAGTTACTTGTGTACATAAGGACAGTTACTTGTGTACATAAGGACAGTTACTTGTGTATATTTAGGACAGTAACTTGTGTACATAAGGACAGTTACTTGTGTATATTTAGGCAGTTACTTGTGTATATTTAGGACAGTTACTTGTGTTTATTTATGACAGTAATTTGTGTATATTTATGACAGTAATTTGTGTATATTTAGGACAGTTACTTGTGTATATTTAGGACAGTTACTTGTGTATATTTAGGACAGTAACTTGTGTTTATTTAGGACAGTTACTTGTGTATATTTAGGACAGTAACTTGTGTACATAAGGACAGTTACTTGTGTATATTTAGGCAGTTACTTGTGTATATTTAGGCAGTTACTTGTGTATATTTAGGACAGTTACTTGTGTTTATTTAGGACAGTTACTTGTGTATATTTAGGACAGTAACTTGTGTATATTTAGGACAGTAACTTGTGTATATTTAGGACAGTAACTTGTGTATACTTAGTACAGTAACTTGTGTATATTTAGGACAGTTACTTGTGTACATAAGGACAGTTACTTGTGTATATTTAGGACAGTTACTTGTGTATATTTAGGACAGTAACTTGTGTTTATTTAGGACAGTTACTTGTGTATATTTAGGACAGTAACTTGTGTACATAAGGACAGTTACTTGTGTATATTTAGGCAGTTACTTGTGTATATTTAGGACAGTTACTTGTGTTTATTTAGGACAGTTACTTGTGTATATTTAGGACAGTTACTTGTGTATATTTAGGACAGTTACTTGTGTATATTTAGGACAGTTACTTGTGTATATATTTAGGACAGTTACTTGTGTATATTTAGGACAGTTACTTGTGTATATTTAGGCAGTTACTTGTGTATATTTAGTACAGTTACTTGTGGATATTTAGGACAGTTACTTGTGGATATTTAGGACAGTTACTTGTGTATATTTAGGACAGTAATTTGTGTATATTTAGGACAGTGTTGTTTTAACAAGTGATAGCTGCATTATATTCTATATATATCGGATCTAGTTGGCAGTGTCCTCTTGATCATTTCTTGTGGGAAATTGCAATACCAAATTGTGATAAGCAGTTGATCGGTAAATGAACTCTTAGCACTTTGATTTGATTTGACATAAGACAGTCTCATGGTATCGACATCAGGTAGTTTACATGGTCTCTGCCTGTAACTTGTGGGACTGACAAGTTACTGTTAATCATATCTTATAAGTTTTATCAGGGACTTAGAATAGAATTCTTTCTACACCCCTGGCTTTATTAACTGCAACATGTAAAGTTTTATAGAAAACCATGCTCTTCATGTTAAAACTGGTGTGTGTGTATTAATTTCTATAAAGATAATGTACTGTGTATCCATTGAATAAAAGATTTTATATCCCAGCAATCAGTCTGTATTTTCAGATAAGAACGGTGTATTCCAGACAGAATATAGACCAAGGCAAACAGCTGATGTTCACCAGCAGTTCTGTCCTCTACTCGTCATAATTATGTATACAAGGTTTCACAATATCTCACCACTGTCATATTTCTGTCGTTATAGAGACAAACATATCATGTTTTACTAGATCCTGAAATGTATTGATGTTACAGCACATTATAATACCAAAAAACAGAGAACTTGAAGACAGTACATGATTTTGTTTATTGATCTAGCATGGTAACTAACTTCTTAATTTTACAAACAAGAAGGTTATCACCATGTATTTACAATGCTTCATACAATCAATATATAGGATGTTTTAATCACATAATTGGTCAATCTAGGATAATTGTTATTATAATCCTAAAGACTATGCCTGTATCCTTCCACACCAACACATACAGAGACAATACCAGGTAGTATGGTTAAAGTATTTAGAGTCCTACCATGGCCCTTCAGTCTACAGTTCTTCAAGTGTTTAACATTTGGGTCTTTATATACTATAACTCAACATCTTACACTTAACCCCCCTTCCTCTATTCCTCTAATTTTAAGTAATACCTAACATTCTTACCTACAAACAATAGAGAAAATTTTTGTAATTTTTTCAATTTCTGATTTCTCAGGTTTTCTATAAATAGTAACAGTGACCTTGACCTAAAATCTCTGAACTTGTCCGAGATATTATGGTCCATTGTGTGAAGTTTGACCATAATCCCTCAAGGAATAAAGCCCCTAAAGCACTGACAAACTTGGCATTATATACACGAGGATGTACGTGTACAAGATGGACCGAGAGGAAACCTATAGTACCCCAGTACCACCGATAGGACTTATAAGGATGTAGTGTTAATCCTATAACCACACAAAATAAAGTGACAGAGCCAAGGTTCTTTACCCAAAAGTCATTCACGATATAATTATAAGAGGATGTGACACCTAAAGATTGAACTTTGAATTCTCACCAAACTGCCAAAGAAATTGTATTGATAACTTCAAACTATAATTATAATAAATCAATATTTTACATTAAGTTTTACATATATTTCATATACATCGGTATCAAATATTCAAATGAGGTTTACTTGTACTGCAAATGCACAATGTATGCATTACATGTCAATTGGATTAACAAACATAACAAATTTTACACTTCTCTCTCCTTATACATGTATAACCTTCTACTCTCATTATATAACTGGATTTTCAAATTAAGTCCAATATGTCTTCATTCACACTTTACAGAGTTTGTTTGGTCAATACTCGTCATAATAACCTACTATACCTCTAATACTATTATTTCAATATGTAGCAGGATATAATCTGTTAAATGTATTCCTTGTTTTAATCTGTCTTCAGCAACTTTCATAGGTAATACTATTTTTTTTAATGTTACATCAATCATTCCTCTATTAAATGTTTCAAATCACACAGAGTTGACACCCCTTAACTTTCTACACAATCACACAGAGTTGTCACCCCTCAACTTTCTACACATTATCAACAGTTGTGTTAGCACAATCAACAACTTGTGTGTCAAAAGTATTTCTATGTATAAATTTCAAGACTGTATATTCCAGAGAACAACATTAAATATTACATGTCAAAAATGGCATACTGGTAGGTGTGTAAGCTACCCAACTACCAAAGGAGTAAGTAGTGTACACATCTGTCACACAAGAATATAGAGCAATTTGAATTCAATCTATTATGTGATATACATCAACATATACATGTATAACCAAACACTTATCTATAAAAGAGTGATATTTCTTATTAAGTATATCTTATATGCAAATAGGAGATAAAAGTAAAAACTTTTCTTACATATCATAACAATATCAATTTGAAGCTTAAATATTTTAACCAATCAGTAATATGCCTATGGTTATTGGTACGGTGGATGCTAGTCTATAGAGTACAGAGTAGTCTTAAGTAGGGGTAGGATTTCTTTGTATTTCCAGATGATTTCAACAACCATGATAAAATCTGTCAAATTCAATTACAGTGTACTTAAAATTCATTTAGAAAAGATTTAAAAACACAACAACATTAAAAAGCCGCTAAAAAGTCAATAACATGAAGCCATAACTATCGAGGTAGTGACTTTCAGCCTTAGTATGAAAACGACCTGAATTTCCTGAAAACATCAAATATATTTACTATTCTTAGTCTATGAAACAAGATCTAGACAACCAGAGGGATCTTAGTGCACACCATTGAATGATCTTTATTGGTCCTATATCAGACTCATCTCTCAATTTTTCCTCTTTATATTCTGATAACAGGTGACACCTAAATGTGAAGTTTGAAACAAATCCTTTCAGTTCATTTAAAAAAAATAGCGATGATAATCTTCAGTTCCCAAAATTGTTTTTCTAATCAAAAATCTAAATTAAATTGGCACAACAAGGGACCAAGAAGAACCAACACATGAAGATTAAGAAATATCCCTCAAGTACTGTTCAAGAAATAGCGATAACAAGGATTATTTACGGACAGATGGACCACCGATGCAGGGCGATTTGAATAGCCCCAATCTGATGATGGTGAGTACATAACGGCTTAAGACAGGGCAGCTCATTTTAGGCCTTATTCAACAGAGTTATCAATGAACGCTACATTTAAACATTTTTTAAAACTTAACAATATTATGTCAACATCACTTTCATTTAGCACAGTCCCTATAGATACATTACTGATGGGATTCTTATTCTGTTAAGATCAATGATTGTAAATGATGCAATCTCACCGACGGGTGATATGAGACGATTTATCACACTTCTATCAATTATTCTGTAGACCACACTCCCTATAAATAACCCAGGTGTGGGTTTATATATTCTGTAGACCACACTCCCTATAAATAACCCAGGTGTGGGTTTATATATTCTGTAGACCACACTTCCTATAAATAACCCAGGTGTGGGTTTATATATTCTGTAGACCACGTGCACACTTCCTATAAATAACCCAGGTGTGGGTTTATATATTCTGTAGACCACGTGCACACTTCCTATAAATAACCCAGGTGTGGGTTTATATATTCTGTAGACCACACTTCCTATAAATAACCCAGGTGTGGGTTTATATATTCTGTAGACCACGTGCACACTTCCTATAAATAACCCAGGTGTGGGTTTATATATTCTGTAGACCACGTGCACACTTCCTATAAATAACCCAGGTGTGGGTTTATGTGTTCTGTAGATCATACTCCCTATAAATAGGTGTGGGTTTATATATTCTGTAGACCATACTCCCTATAAATAACCCAGGTGTGGGTTTATATATTCTGTAGACCATACTCCCTATAAATAACCCAGGTGTGGGTTTATATATTCTGTAGATCATACTCCCTATAAATAACCCAGGTGTGGGTTTATATATTCTGTAGACCATACTCCCTATAAATAACCCAGGTGTGGGTTTATATATTCTGTAGACCATACTCCCTATAAATAACCCAGGTGTGGGTTTATATATTCTGTAGACCATACTCCCTATAAATAACCCAGGTGTGGGTTTATATGTTCTGTAGACCACACTCCCTATAAATAACTCAGGTGTGGGTTTATATATTCTGCAGATCACACTCCATAAAGCTAGGCGTGTTGACCTCACTAGTATTATATAATGCCCTAGAGTGAGGTGTTCATGTTCCAGTGAAACACCCATAACTATACATTTTGGATTATTTCAACTTTGATATACTGTTAATTGTATAATTTTTGGTTAAAACATCTGGATGTTTAATATATGTATGATTTAAAAAGTATATATATATACATGCTTAAAAGAGTCAGCATCAAGGGTAAACTCAATATTTATTCAATTTCTCTTACAGATCTAGCTGTCATTGATAATCATTTCTAAAACATAAAAGTTTAAAATGATCAGAATTATTACTTACAGTAAAAGGACTGATGTCATAACTAAAAGATTTACCTGTCAGGATAGTAGCTCTAACTAAAAGGTATACCTGTCAGGATAGTAACTCTAACTAAAAGATTTACCTGTCAGGATAACACCTCTAACTAAAAGGTATACCTGTCAGGATAGTAACTCTAACTAAAAGGTATACCTGTCAGGATAGTAGCTCTAACTAAAAGGTATACCTGTCAGGATAGTAACTCTAACTAAAAGGTATACCTGTCAGGATAGTAACTCTAACTAAAAGATTTACCTGTCAGGATAACACCTCTAACTAAAAGGTATACCTGTCAGGATAGTAGCTCTAACTAAAAGGTATACCTGTCAGGATAGTAGCTCTAACTAAAAGGTATACCTGTCAGGATAGTAGCTCTAACTAAAAGGTTTACCTGTCAGGATAACACCTCTAACTAAAAGGTATACCTGTCAGGATAGTAGCTCTAACTAAAAGGTATACCTGTCAGGATAACACCTCTAACTAAAAGGTATACCTGTCAGGATAGTACCTCTAACTAAAAGGTTTACCCGTCGGGATAGTAACTCTAACTAAAAGGTATACCTGTCAGGATAGTAGCTCTAACTAAAAGGTTTACCTGTCAGGATAGTAGCTCTAACTAAAAGGTATACCTGTCAGGATAACACCTCTAACTAAAAGGTATACCTGTCAGGATAGTAGCTCTAACTAAAAGGTATACCTGTCGGGATAGTAGCTCTAACTAAAAGGTATACCCGTCGGGATAGTAGCTCTAACTAAAAGGTATACCTGTCGGGATAGTAGCTCTTACTAAAAGGTATACCTGTCAGGATAGTAACTCTAACTAAAAGGTATACCTGTCAGGATAGTAACTCTAACTAAAAGGTATACCCGTCGGGATAGTAACTCTAACTAAAAGGTATACCCATCGGGATAGTAACTCTAACTAAAAGGTATACCCGTCGGGATAGTAACTCTAACTAAAAGGTATACCCGTCGGGATAGTAGCTCTAACTAAAAGGTATACCCGTCGGGATAGGAGCTCTAACTAAAAGGTATACCCGTCGGGATAGTAACTCTAACTAAAAGGTATACCCGTCGGGATAGTAGCTCTAACTAAAAGGTATACCCGTCAGGATAGTAGCTCTAACTAAAAGGTATACCCGTCGGGATAGTAACTCTAACTAAAAGGTATACCCGTCGGGATAGTAGCTCTAACTAAAAGGTATACCCGTCGGGATAGTAACTCTAACTAAAAGGTTTACCTGTCAGGATAGTAGCTCTAACTAATAGTGCAATACAGCTATAACTATGATAGGACCAGAGTTATAACTATAATAGGACCAGAGTTATAACTATGATAGGACCAGAGTTATAACTATGATAGGACCAGAGTTATAACTATAATAGGACCAGAATTATAACTATAATAGGACCAGAGTTATAACTATAATAGGACCAGAGTTATAACTATGATAGGACCAGAGTTATAACTATGATAGGACCAGAATTATAACTATGATAGGACCAGAATTATAACTATGATAGGACCAGAATTATAACTATGATAGGACCAGAGTTATAACTATAATAGGACCAGAGTTATAACTATAATAGGACCAGAAATAACTATGATAGGACCAGAAATAACTATGATAGGACCAGAAATAACTATGATAGGACCAGAGTTATAACTATAATAGGACCAGAGTTATAACTATAATAGGACCAGAGTTATAACTATAATAGGACAAGAGTTATAACTATAATAGGACCAGAGTTATAACTATGATAGGACCAGAGTTATAACTATAATAGGACCAGAGTTATAACTATAATAGGACCAGAGTTATAACTATAATAGGACCAGAGTTATAACTATAATAGGACCAGAGTTATAACTATAATAGGACCAGAGTTATAACTATAATAGGACCAGAGTTATAACTATGATAGGACCAGAGTTATAACTATAATAGGACCAGAGTTATAACTATGATAGGACCAGAGTTATAACTATGATAGGACCAGAGTTATAACTATAATAGGACCAGAGTTATTATAATAATATACTGAGTGTCAACATCATCTGTTATCTTTTTGCCAACTTTGGTCTGCAGAAAGTGTGAGAAAATGTTTTCTTTTAATAGATGCAGAAGAATTATGTTTTAGTAATGTTTTATAAAACTGACAAACAATGACAGAGCCAGGTTCAAAAAGTATGTAATCTACACATTCTACATATTTTTGATGATGAATATGTACATTATTTCCAAACTAAGCTGATATTTAATGTGTTAAAAAATGTGCAAATGACATTTTCTACCTCCATAAAGTTAAATTCTAAATAGCTACAATTGTATGTACATACAATTTTGTTAGATGACACACATTATACAATCTAAAATATCAAAAATACAACTATCACATATGTTCGTAAAATCACAGAATACCACACATACAACAGGCCTAATGCAGACCACTTAGTAACGTCTTTACACTTACTTTTCACATCAAATCAGCAAAATTGTTACACTGATCTAAAACGTACCGAGTTACACCATACTTCACATGTAAAGTCATTATCAGAGAATTCGAAGCCGTTAAATTAAACTCATATATCAATCCAATAAAAACAGATATCTTCAATGCTTAAATGTAAAACAGCTGACATTGGGTCACAAGGTCCTTCACATTTACTTCTTAAATTGTAGCACATAAAATTTCTGATAATAAAAGTAATTTTTAATATTTTGGAGACTGCCCTCACTTATAAACAATGCAAGCTGTGATCATGAATGACTAATGGAATTTCTGCTGTATGGATGTAAATCATTTATTTAGAAACAAACTTGTCTTGGTCCATGCCAAAAATCTCACATCGCACATAGCAGATGTATAAATCAATCTGTAAAAAGCAGTCTCATATTCACGTAACTTTCATACGTTGTCATATAATGTACATGTGACGATGAAAGTGGATCATGTACCGCGGTATATTTCTGATCTCAATATTGATTCTGTTTCTTTTCTTACTAAGACAGGGATAGTAAGAGACTGGGTAGATTTTGTGGAGGAATAGTGACCCTACAATAGGTCTCGCTTATTTACCTATTTTTCCTACACTACAATAGGTCTCACTTATTTACCTATTTTTCCTACACTACAATAGGTCTCACTTATTTACCTATTTTTCCTACA
This sequence comes from Pecten maximus, assembly GCF_902652985.1. Taxonomy (NCBI): domain Eukaryota; kingdom Metazoa; phylum Mollusca; class Bivalvia; order Pectinida; family Pectinidae; genus Pecten; species Pecten maximus. The sequence goes on from NC_047017.1 coordinate 43,035,804, forward strand.
CTACAATAGGTCTCACTTATTTACCTATTTTTCCTACACTACAATAGGTCTCGCTTATTTACCAGTTTTTCCTACAGATTCCTGGAGTGTATCATTCCATCTTTCCTACCTGGTATATCTAATCTTACTCTTTTATATAGTCTAATCAACACAACTTTCTCTGTTCATATCCAATTATATTCCATCCAGAAAAAGTGTTTGCTTGTTGTTAACTGACTTAAATTTACATAACATATTTAGCTGAAAAGCATATATCTTGTTTTCAAAGTTTTTGAATAAAACATATGATATCAAATTACTTCCTTTAATAAAATTGACTCAATAGGGAAAAGCAGACCTGGAACAAAGAAGACTTGATTGCTGTGGTCATATCATACACATTGCCTTTTAGAATTAGGGATGATAGCAATTAATTCTCAGTTTCAACAAAACTGCTGTTTACTTGATTTTACAGTTTGTAATTCGCAATCAATTTTAACAAGTCCAATTACGTATACTGTTAGCTTGATTTCAGAGTTTGTAATTCATTCTCATGATAAGATGAAATTACTCATTTCATTGGTCAGTAAAACTGAAGGCCCAGGCATAATTATACTCACAAAAATGTCATTCATCACATACTCATTAACTTTTGACCTCAATACAGATGCAACTGCTATTCCTTGTAGGAGCACCATTAAAGGAAAGCATTAATAGGAAAGCATGATTTTTTTCTATGTCACTGTAAATTTAATGCCTCACAGCTATCTGATAATTCCGGTGGCTCAGCTAATGATTTTAAGTATCTAATACCTGCACATATGCCACACTCCGAGCTACTCAGAAAAGTTATCGACAGCTACAATATCAAACAACAACTTGACCTGCAATAACATGTGTTCACATATTGTTTGTAAATTTAATCTTAAGAACATAATCTGTTGCTTTTAAAATGACAAGTTGTATTGGGGGAATTAAAAAAAAAAATCAAACTAGCAACAACATAAAACTACCCCTCCTATTTCATGGTTCTAAAATGTCCTCAATGAAATTTGTCCCTTAATATGAAGAAGATATCTTCCATTGCAAGATGTTGACCACATACATGTAGGAACTGTTTTCAAACAACACTTATACCTCAGGACTTTGTTATACAATGTATTATAAAAAGTTGACAAATATTTGTTTAATCTCAAAAATCCGACAGATTTGGGATAACTGAAGCAACAAACCACAGTGATGTTCAAACTATAGAGACTATCATTACTACACAACTACATTGTACATAAAATGTGACAAAATTCTTGAGCCTGCTTAAACAAAATACTACAACTCTAGTACAATAAAGTCTTCCTACAACGTAACCATATAGGTTTTAAGAGTTTTGACAAAATGTGTAACATATGCATATTGGTCATAAATAATATGGCCAACCTTGTAGTAGAATTTAAGGATGTTCATTTTCGCAATGATCTGTTACCCTGCACAACACTAAGAATCGTACACCACTACCTTAGTAGCTCTGAAGTATCATCCATCCACTGCTTCCTGTTAATAAGCATGTAATAAGAACGACCAAAGTTACATCACGTAAATAGGTCACTGAAGGATTTGATTGACATGTTACATAACCAGTATGTTCAATCACTCCTGTACGGCTGTAGTAAATACATGTCATCTGTGTTACAGGAGCACCTCTCCTTTGAACACTGACAAAGATAAATTTACAGGTAAGGTAACTATTACACATGTACACTGATCTTTGTCATAAAAAATCTAATGGTTACAATATGAACAACATTGATCAAACAGTTCATTAGAGTTTGTGAACACACATCTCTGATCGGCCTTGATCACATGATCCAAATTTATTTGACCGTGTGACCTGAAAGCAGTGGATGGCACCATCAACTGGCCATGCCAGCAGATCCTTTAAAATGAAATGCCACTTAGTTCGGGGTCACATGACCCTATGGATGTCAGTGAGGTCATGTGCTCCAGGTAGTTTCAAAGCTCATACAACTGGAGGCATGGCTGTGGGCCAGCGACACCTTACTACCATGGTAGGAAAACTTCTCAAAGTAGGGAAGAGCCTCTGGCATCTCCTCGTCAATGCTCTCCAGAGGGTGACCTCCATTGGCCAGGTTGAAGGCCCCAAACTGGAACTCCCCTGGCCCCCCATGCTTGTTTGGCGGAGTCAGGCTCACAGACTCTCCAGTGAAGACATCATCAAAATAGCGCGTGTCAGTCTCGGAGGTCACCTGAGGCTTGAAGGGCGGTGGAATCTGACAGAGAGGAGGACATACACATTAGAGAGAGGCAGCTTTACAATGTCTACAGTACAGGTTTAGGCCCAAGGACCCTTCTATACCAACTATATAGTACCAATCGTAAGGCCCCCAGCATGTGCAGTAAAACACCAGGTCTGGGGCAACAATTAGTAAAGAGTTAGGTACGAGGACAAAACCAGTACTGAGAAAAACGAAAGGAGAATGACTAGCAGGCAAACAATTCTGTTTTAACTTGGGACCAGAATAAAGGATTAATCATTTGTTAAAATCCCAAAGAAAAACATATTATAACTGTACTATTGGGAAGGCTATTGATGTCAAACATATACATCTATATCATTATTATTATGAAAAGAATCTTTTTAATATATTGTTAGTTTTGTTCCATGTAGGTAAGTGTATGTATTATAACACCACACAGAGTTAATTTTAAAGACCACAGGATATATGTAACACAAACCCTGGCAATGTCACACAATAACTAATAATTATTCTAGACAACAGGATAGTATATTACACAGAAGTTGATGTTACTAGACCACAGGGTAGAGTAACACAGGAGTTGATGTTACTAGACCACAGGGCAGTGTAACACAGGAGTTGATGTTACTAGACCACAGGGCAGTGTTATACAGGAGTTGATGTTACTAGACCACAGGGTAGTGTAACACAGGAGTTGATGTTACTAGACCACAGGGTATAGTAACACAGGAGTTGATGTCACTAGACCACAGGGCAGTGTAACACAGGAGTTGATGTTACTAGACCACAGGGTAGAGTAACACAGGAGTTGATGTTACTAGACCACAGGGCAGTGTTATACAGGAGTTGATGTTACTAGACCACAGGGCAGAGTACAGGAGTTGATGTTACTAGACCACAGGGTAGAGTAACACAGGAGTTGATGTTACTAGACCACAGGGCAGTGTAACACAGGAGTTGATGTTACTAGACCACAGGGTAGTGTAACACAGGAGTTGATGTTACTAGACCACAGGGCAGTGTTATACAGGAGTTGATGTTACTAGACCACAGGGCAGTGTTATACAGGAGTTGATGTTACTAGACCACAGGGCAGTGTAATACAGGAGTTGATGTTACTAGACCACAGGGCAGTGTTATACAGGAGTTGATGTTACTAGACCACAGGGCAGAGTACAGGAGTTGATGTTACTAGACCACAGGGTAGTGTAACACAGGAGTTGATGTTACTAGACCACAGGGCAGTGTAATACAGGAGTTGATGTTACTAAACCACAGGGCAGTGTAATACAGGAGTTGATGTTACTAGACCACAGGGTAGAGTAACACAGGAGTTGATGTTACTAGACCACAGGGCAGTGTAACACAGGAGTTGATGTTACTAGACCACAGGGCAGGGTAACACAGGAGTTGATGTTACTAGACCACAGGGTAGTGCAATACAGGAGTTGATGTTACTAGACCACAGGGTAGTGTAATACAGGAGTTGATGTTACTAGACCACAGGGTAGAGTAACACAGGAGTTGATGTTACTAGACCACAGGGTAGAGTAACACAGGAGTTGATGTTACTAGACCACAGGGTAATGTAACACAGGAGTTGATGTTACTAGACCACAGGGTATAGTAACACAGGAGTTGATGTTACTAGACCACAGGGCAGTGTAACACAGGAGTTGATGTTACTAGACCACAGGGCAGTGTAACACAGGAGTTGATGTTACTAGACCACAGGGTAGAGTAACACAGGAGTTGATGTTACTAGACCACAGGGCAGTGTTATACAGGAGTTGATGTTACTAGACCACAGGGCAGTGTAATACAGGAGTTGATGTTACTAGACCACAGGGTAATGTAATACAGGAGTTGATGTTACTAGACCACAGGGCAGTGTTATACAGGAGTTGATGTTACTAGACCACAGGGCAGAGTACAGGAGTTGATGTTACTAGATCACAGGGTAGTGTAACACAGGAGTTGATGTTACTAGACCACAGGGTAATGTAACACAGGAGTTGATGTTACTAGACCACAGGGTAGAGTAACACAGGAGTTGATGTTACTAGACCACAGGGCAGTGTAACACAGGAGTTGATGTTACTAGACCACAGGGCAGTGTAACACAGGAGATGATGTTACTAGACCACAGGACAGTGTAATACAGGAGTTGTTGTTACTAGACCACAGGGTAGTGTAATACAGGAGTTATGTTACTAGACCACAGGGCAGTGTTATACAGGAGTTGATGTTACTAGACCACAGGGCAGTGTTATACAGGAGTTATGTTACTAGACCACAGGGCAGTGTTATACAGGAGTTGATGTTACTAGACCACAGGGCAGTGTAACACATGAGTTGATTTTACTAGACCACAGGGTAGTGTAACACAGGAGTTGATGTTACTAGACCACAGGGTAGAGTAACACAGGAGTTGATGTTACTAGACCACAGGGCAGTGTAACACAGGAGTTGATGTTACTAGACCACAGGATAGTGTAATACAGGAGTTGATGTTACTAGACCACAGGGTAGTGTAATACAGGAGTTGATGTTACTAGACCACAGGGCAGTGTTATACAGGAGTTGATGTTACTAGACCACAGGGTAGAGTAACACAGGAGTTGATGTTACTAGACCACAGGGCAGTGTAATACAGGAGTTGATGTTACTAGACCACAGGGTAGAGTAACACAGGAGTTGATGTTACTAGTCACAGGGTAATGTAACACAGGAGTTGATGTTACTAGACCACAGGGTAGTGTAACACAGGAGTTGATGTTACTAGACCACAGGGCAGTGTAACACAGGAGTTGATGTTACTAGACCACAGGGCAGTGTAATACAGGAGTTGATGTTACTAGACCACAGGGTAGTGTAATACAGGAGTTGATGTTACTAGACCACAGGGTAGAGTAACACAGGAGTTGATGTCACTAGACCACAGGGCAGTGTAATACAGGAGTTGATGTTACTAGACCACAGGGTAGAGTAACACAGGAGTTGATGTTACTAGACCACAGGGTATTGTAATACAGGAGTTGATGTTACTAGACCACAGGGCAGGGTAACACAGGAGTTGATGTTACTACACCACAGGGTAGAGTACAGGAGTTGATGTTACTAGACCACAGGGCAGTGTAATACAGGAGATGATGTTACTAGACCACAGGACAGTGTAATACAGGAGTTGATGTTACTAGACCACAGGGCAGTGTAATACAGGAGTTGATGTTACTAGACCACAGGGCAGTGTAATACAGGAGTTGATGTTACTAGACCACACGGTAGAGTAACACAGGAGTTGATGTTACTAGACCACAGGGTAGAGTACAGGAGTTGATGTTACTAGACCACAGGGCAGTGTAACACAGGAGTTGATGTTACTAGACCACAGGGTAGTGTTATACAGGAGTTGATGTTACTAGACCACAGGGTAGTGTAATACAGGAGTTGATGTTACTAGACCACAGGGCAGTGTAATACAGGAGTTGATGTTACTAGACCACAGGGTAGTGTAACACAGGAGTTGATGTTACTAGACCACAGGGTAGAGTAACACAGGAGTTGATGTTACTAGGCCACAGGGCAGTGTTATACAGGAGTTGATGTTACTAGACCACAGGGCAGAGTACAGGAGTTGATGTTACTAGATCACAGGGTATAGTGTAATACAGGAGTTGATGTTACTAGACCATATTAAGTGGTATAACAGTATAACACAGGCCAAAGGACATATCAGTTTAACACAAAGGTTAATAGTCGTACAAACCAAAACAGCAGTGTAATATACCACAGGGAAATGATTAGACAGTGATGGAACTGTAAGACAGATATATACTGTTAGTTATAAACTATCATTAGACAGTGATCATCAAACAGGGATAATTTTTAAAAAGGACAACTTCAAAATTTGAAAAAGTACCATTGCAATCTATAAAAGGATATCCAAATGATTAAGAAGAAAAATGCATTACTGGAAGCAATGTTGACAAAATTACCAATTTGGCTGTTAAAATTCACAGTTTTGATGAAAACTAAATCTTTTATATCCATATGATCAGGATATATATGGTTTGCTTTACTGAGGAAGTGAAAATGTTTGATATGAATATGATTTCTAAAATATATCACAAGAGTGGAACCCGATACTGATAAAAAAACCCATTGATTCCTGCACATTGTATATGTACATAATAAGTTAATCTGCCATTGACAACATAAATCTTAGAAAGGGGACACATGAAATATGGCAGCATTAAAAAGCAAGCATGGAAACTGAATAAATTGAAAATTTTATTTGTACCATGTACATGTACTGTATCAATGCATATTTGTTAGACTTCTACACACCTTTAGTAAGACCTCTATATGGGGTAGGAAATTCAAGTGGACAGATAGTACAATCTGACATTTTAGAATGTGTCAAACACCTTAATTTTAACATTAGGAGTTGGGATGTTTGAGTCTTATGTATGTGACCTTGACCTTGATATTAGGAGCTAGGATGTTTGAGTCTTATGTATGTGACCTTGACCTTGATATTAGGAGCTGGGATGTTTTAGTCTTATGTATGTGACCTTGACCTTAACATTAGGAGCTGGGATGTTTGAGTCTTATATATGTGACCTTGACATTAGGAGTTGGGATGTTTTGTCTTATGTATGTGACCTTGACCTTAACATTAGGAGATGGAACGTGAAGGTGGTGTAAAGCCTTGATAATGAGAGTAATGGAACCTTTGAGTGGTATCATGTGAAAACATTGTTCTGTAAAGATGAAATTGTCTGAATTTTCAATAAATGTTTTTGACTTTTGACAATCATCGGCCAAACAACATTACAAAGATTTTACATATGACTTTTATCACTTTATAGCTAGTATATAAGTATGATAATACATTCCATTATCTATAAAAAAAATATGTAGCTTAATATATCAATATATAAATAATTAGTTAATTTAAAAGTTACTCGATCAAAGCAAGACAAATAGAAAATACTGTAATATTTACAAGGTATGTCAAAATGGAAGTCATTTGCAGTAGCATTGAACTGTAAGATTTGCCATTTTATTGTGTAAAGACAGGAAACCTGTAGATATGTTGAACTGGTGAAGGTGTGGAGAAACTGGCTCTACAAAAAGTGGGAGAAAATATAAAAGGTACAAAATGTTTACAATGATGGTGTGGAAGGAGGAAGATGTGAAAGGAGAAAGAGGAGAGGAATGTGGAAAGGAGACAGCAGACACTGATAGGAAATGCAGAGAGTATTGAAGGATACATGGGTTTTCAGGGATGTTGTTAAAACAGGGTTACTGCTGTGTTTTTATCAGACAGATCTAGAGTGTAATTTATAACTGTATAACAGTTACTACATGAATACATTAAGTTACTGGACTAATCTACAGAATCTAATTACCAATTCAATTATTAAAAAAATTTCAATATCACTTATAATTATCATCCTCAAATAGCTTTAAATCTTTAATGACCCAAACCCTGACTGTTCTGTACAAATTGGAAACTTCTCTAAAAATCGGAAATAAATTTATAAAACAAAAACCTTATACAAAAGTATACTAACTAAAAAAAAAAAAAAAAAAAAAAAAAGTGCTAGTAAATTAAAATACGGGAATCATTTTGTCACTTGTCAGAATCTGAACTAATTTGACTTACAATTTTATTTGATCTTATTATTCATAGCATAAAGTACTCCAAAGTAAAACTTAATAACAACAAGAAAAAAATCAAATAAAAACCAAACCATGCAAACATGCAATAATTTATCTACAATTAAATTATTCTGAGAAAAAAAACCAAACCATGCCTTATACTGGTATGATAGAGCTAGGCTAGTGTCCCACTATGTCAGTATGCTGATCAAGTTCAAATTTAAACAAGCTCTCAAGAATTCATCAAATCTAGTCTATCAATGTAATTTTTCCAAAACGTACCAACTTTTGAAATTAAGTATTAGCATTAGAAAAAAAAAAAAAAAAAAAAACACACCCTTTATGTGATGTAGCTATGTTAAAGAGTAATTATAATGTACCTATACCAGCATATTAAGTTGGTTAAAATTGGAATTTCATCAGTTCTTTCTTTGATTCCATATTGTCAGTTAAATGTTCAATGTGATTTGAATTTCCTGCACAGGAACAAGGTATTACTATACCTAATATACACATGCCAGTTCATTTGGCATTTGAACATCTTCATGATTAGGGATCAGGAAATACTGGTATTCTGGCATGTCCAGAGTGATCAGTCAATATTTATTGTATATTTGGGTCCAGAAAAATAAAATGAAAATTTTACTTCTATAATCACTTGCTGTTTCTATACTTTATACATCTCGCCATGCAGTACTAGACCATATTCTATTCAGTATATCAAGGCAGTAGAACTCCTCCTCAACATTATGGCAGATAGGTAGAATCATTTAAGGTAATTAGAATCATTTAAGGTAATTATATGTCATTGCAGTCAAAAGCACAAATATCTTTAATGTTTTTCTCTGACAGAAGTAAGTGATCATGTAAAATATGATGCCCTATGCATAGGTTTGTTATAATTAAGAAAGAAAGAACACGTCGTACACTATACCTCATAGGATTTACGGTTGACCTCCCTATGTACACTACAGCTAAGACAAGGGGAGGTAAGTCCTCCACAACGATAACACAATAGGGTGATAATCTAACAAAACATCTCAGGACAAGGGGACGGCAGGCAATTCTACACAATGCCTCAGAGAATAATAAGTATAATCTAACACTACAGTTCAGGACTATAAAAGTAAACAGAAAGTCGTTTTGATGATGTCTATATATTTCTGAACTGATCTAGCATTGTATTGTCTACAGAAACCCAAGACTGAACATGCTATCATTCTGATCTATATGGAAGACTACAGGTTTCTCTATACATTATAATGGCTTCATTTCGGGGTGAGGAAGCACCTACAGGAAATACGTGTGGTTTGAAATTTGTACCAGGGATTATATATCATAAGCTCAAGTGACCTCCGAGCTGAAAGGGAGAAACATGATGATGGCACGGTACATATTGTTTATAATAATGCAATCCAATGGAACAAGCACATAATATGCATAATGTACATGGTTACAATAGAATATAGCATTATCAGTTAAATACAAACTCAATGTTGTCCAATTAAGTAACATCCCATTAACGATATATAGCTTGAAATTTTTAATTCATATGACAATAAAATCGCAGCGTTAATATATAATTATGTGGTTGAAATATCTGTTTATGTTTAATTAAGTTCCTGTAAACTATCACAGTACAAGAATTTGGAGGAAGTTGAACAGTTGCTTTTCATTTGTTACAGTCATATTTACTTACTGTATATAGCATGACTTGTGTACATCACAGGGGACCAACATGAAAATGTCAGTTTGACAGTTTATACTAACATGAAAATGTCAGTTTGACAGTTTATACTATAGGTAGTGTACTAGGTGTATCAGTGTACTAGGTGGATCAGTTTACGAGGTGTTGGATCATGAGTGTACTAGGTGTTGGATTGTGAGTGTACTAGGTGTTGGATCATGAGTGTACTAGGTGTTGGATTGTGAGTGTTGGATTGTGAGTGTACTCGGTGTTGGATCGTGAGTGTACGAGGTGTTGGATTGTGAGTGTTGGATTGTGAGTGTTGGATCGTGAGTGTACTAGGTGTTGGATCGTGAGTGTACTTGGTGTTGGATCGTGAGTGTACTAGGTGTTGGATTGTGAGTGTACGAGGTGTTGGATCATGAGTGTACTAGGTGTTGAATTGTGAGTGTTGGATTGTGAGTGTACGAGGTGTTGGATTGTGAGTGTAAGAGGTGTTGGATTGTGAGTGTTGGATCGTGAGTGTACTAGGGTAGCACACCACAGTAAGACAGCCTGGCCATGGGCAATTTTTTTGTTAAGCAAATAACTCCTGTATTATGATATGTATAAAGAATGAAAAAATAAATGTACACTATAATTGGTATATCCAGTATGAAGTAGTACATACAGGCTTCACATTTATTAAAACAAAAATCAATAAATTGGTTCCGGATTTTAAATATCCGGATTTTCCGAACGTGTGTTTACACAGGAAATTTAGTTTCGCCTACAGCGCAAAATGGAAGCCCACAGAAAAGGTAAGATAGCGGAAAAACTTAATTTACAACATATGTCCAAACAAGATTAATTCTGTCTTTGGGATAGAGATATTTAATTTTAAATAGGTTTCAGAAAAAAAATTGTGTAGAGAATTGTGCCATTTTGGGTCAAATATCATAATATTTTGTAATTTTTGAGAATTTTTTAAGCTGTTACCATGGTATTCACAGCTCTAAAAATCACAGAAAATATCAGTTTACTTATCCTTCAGAACTCTATTAAAATTGCAAATGTTGTACAGATTTCAAATATATATACTTTATTAGAGGTTATATGTAAGGTTAACTGGCAATGTTTACATATCTAAAGCATGTGCCATATTTTTCAGAATTTGGCATTTTTACTGTACACTGCTACCTTATAAGGGCTGAAAAATGTTATTTTTTGGAAATTGTGCTTAATTATGCTTGATTAAGCTTCATTTTAGTTCATTATTGCTCAAAAATGCATAAAAACAATTTAAAACTTGTTTATTATCTGGCTTGTCATATTAGAGGAATCAAGGGAGGTAACTCACATATTTACCCATTTTAAGGGTGGGTTAATTAAGCATAATGTTAATGAGTCAGTGTAAATTGAAAAGATATTCTATGTTAAAAAAACAAACCCAAAATAACTTATTGGGTATCTAACAAACCATATAGACTGAATTCTGGTTTGTTTTACCTGATTTATTACCCCGTATCCATGGAAACTATTACACTAAGTGTTATTTTTTGAAATATTTGGTGAAACCATTATTTTCAATTTATTTATACATTGCAATTGGTAAACATGTAATTTCAATTGATGGAGTGTACGGTTGATACAATATTGTCAATTATTGTCACTTCCTTCGGTAAAGCAGAAAAAATAGCATTTTCCGCATAAAATGGGATCAGCGGACACTTTCATATGATCATTGGTACATATCTGAATTACCGGGGTGGAAACAGGTCATATGACTGTGATGTCATAGGCATGACATTTTGAAATCTTGGATGTCATGTCATGATTTATCAGTTAGAATATTGCATGTGTTGCTAAGCTCAGGTTTGGAAAGGAATTTGGTTATTTATTATGACACCATTGAGTATTTATGACGTCATAGATACCATCTGATGACGTCATAGTTACTGATGACGTCATGGTAACTATGACGTCATATTACAAGGCTAAATTTGATAGTTGTATAGTATTTTTTGCTTGATTACATGCACAGAGACTCAAAGTACCACATTCAACTCAAAACACAACTTTATTCAAGAGATATACAGAATTATGGGAGTTTTCATCTTTAAAATTACCTCCCCTTATTACTGGATTGGGAGAAAAAGTTGTCAAAATACACCTCTCAGGGAAATCAGCAATACTCGGTGACTATTAAAGATACACAGTAACCCGATATGTCAGTTTGTTCGTCGGAACATATTCTAGACATTCATGGGGTTTTTAGTAAAATTAGAATTAACAAAAGTGATGTATAAGGTAGCACACCACAGTAAGACAGCCTGGCCATGGGCAATTTTTTTGTTAAGCAAATAACTCCTGTATTATGATATGTATAAAGAATGAAAAAATAAATGTACACTATAATTGGTATATCCAGTATGAAGTAGTACATACAGGCTTCACATTTATTAAAACAAAAATCAATAAATTGGTTCCGGATTTTAAATATCCGGATTTTCCGAACGTGTGTTTACACAGGAAATTTAGTTTCGCCTACAGCGCAAAATGGAAGCCCACAGAAAAGGTAAGATAGCGGAAAAACTTAATTTACAACATATGTCCAAACAAGATTAATTCTGTCTTTGGGATAGAGATATTTAATTTTAAATAGGTTTCAGAAAAAAAATTGTGTAGAGAATTGTGCCATTTTGGGTCAAATATCATAATATTTTGCAATTTTTGAGAATTTTTTAAGCTGTTACCATGGTATTCACAGCTCTAAAAATCACAGAAAATATCAGTTTACTTATCCTTCAGAACTCTATTAAAATTGCAAATGTTGTACAGATTTCAAATATATATACTTTATTAGAGGTTATATGTAAGGTTAACTGGCAATGTTTACATATCTAAAGCATGTGCCATATTTTTCAGAATTTGGCATTTTTACTGTACACTGCTAACTAGGTGTTGGATCGTGAGTGTACTAGGTGTTGGATTGTGAGTGTACTCGGTGTTGGATCGTGAGTGTACTAGGTGTTGGATTGTGAGTGTTGGATCGTGAGTGTACTAGGTGTTGGATTGTGAGTTTACTAGGTGTTGGATTGTGAGTGTTGGATTGTGAGTGTACGAGGTGTTGGATTGTGAATGTACTAGGTATGTTGAGTTGATTACTGGTAAAAACATTGTTGCTGGTATGTATTGGTTCCACAACACACAGATGGCATTAAAGATCATAGACAACATCATTCTACTGTTTTTGGGTATTGGAACTGATAGCTTTCCAATTGTAAATATCAAGATAATTTCTTTTACAAATGAAATCCATAAAAAAGAGGAAATCATCCACCTTCTGAAAATACTATAGGGAATACACATACATTATACACAAACTAATACATCTAATAGAAAATTAAATTTTGAAATCAGAACACATAAATGTAAAAGAGACAAGAACCGTACAAACGCAGACCTCAAATGCACCAAGTTGTCTTTTAACATGTGAATGTCCAAAATTAATATTGTATACAGATTAAATTTGGAAGAAGTACTGTTTTTGCAGTAACATTGACCCTAAATTTCATATAATGAGGAGCATTGCTAATCACTGCAATTTCATAAATATATATAAATTCAAGAAATTCCTGTAAATTTATTTAATTTAATGAAATGTTTTTTGAAACATGTGGAAAGTATAACACAACCAAAATGAAGGTGTATACAGTATTAACTTTTTACTAAAACACTTGACAGGTTAGCAAAGATCTTCAGTAAGATATCAACTAGTCTGTACAGAAACAGTAACCTTGAACTTGGGGATTTGTTAAACCCTTGAAGTCCTACTGAATATCTACATATAACAGTGTATCACCATCTATGTTTCTGGAATATTTACTTCTGGGCTGTGAGATAATCTCTGGATAGTTATAGATATTCTGGGCTGTGAGATAATCTCTGGATAGTTATAGATATTCTGGGCTGTGAGATAATCCCTGGATAGTTATAGATATTCTGGGCTGTGAGATAATCTCTGGATAGTTATAGATATTCTGGGCTGTGAGATAATCTCTGGATAGTTACAGATATTCTGGGCTGTGAGATAATTTCTGGATAGTTATAGATATTCTGGGCTGTGAGATAATTTCTGGATAGTTATAGATATTCTGGGCTGTGAGATAATCCCTGGATAGTTATAGATATTCTGGGCTGTGAGATAATCTCTGGATAGTTATAGATATTCTGGGCTGTGAGATAATTTCTGGGTAGTTATAGATATTCTGGGCTGTGAGATCTCTGGATAGTTATAGATATTCTGGGCTGTGAGATAATCTCTGGATAGTTATAGATATTCTGGGCTGTGAGATAATCTCTGGATAGTTATAGATATTCCGGGCTGTGAGATAATCTCTGGATAGTTATAGATATTCCGGGCTGTGAGATAATCCCTGGATAGTTATAGATATTCTGGGCTGTGAGATAATCTCTGGATAGTTATAGATATTCTGGGCTGTGAGATAATCTCTGGATAGTTATAGATATTCTGGGGTGTGAGATCTCTGGATAGTTATAGATATTCTGGGCTGTAAGATAATCTCTGGATAGTTATAGATATTCCGGGCTGTGAGATAATCTCTGGATAGTTATAGATATTCTGGGCTGTGAGATAATCACTGGATAGTTATAGATATTCTGGGCTGTGAGATAATTTCTGGATAGTTATAGATATTCTGGGCTGTGAGATAATTTCTGGATAGTTATAGATATTCTGGGCTGTGAGATAATCTCTGGATAGTTATAGATATTCTGGGCTGTGAGATAATCTCTGGATAGTTAGAGATATTCTGGGCTGTGAGATAATCTCTGGATAGTTATAGATATTCTGGGCTGTGAGATAATCTCTGGATAGTTCTAATGAAGTTGGAATGAACAAGACACTCTGTGTACTACACAATAAAGGGTACCTGATTTGAAGTACGTGTGTACTAAAATACCAAATTTAAACCGGAAATAAAAGCGGACAGCACTAACAACCTTTGTCTGTGCTTCTATTCCAAATTAAGAGGGATCTACTGAACGAACATCGATCTGGTACCAAAACTGCTGTTTTGTCACATAAACAGGACAATCTTATCATTCAATTAAATAAGAATCTGTCTCGGGCTACCCACACTACATATATGTATATACTATACTATATGTGTACACACTATATATGTATGCATAATATTATGTATTAATTAAAAGTACAAAGTTAACTGTAAATAATTTGTAAATCTTGGAGTATGTATACAATACTGTAACATAAAACTATTCATCATGGCAGGGCCCTACATATTGAACAGTGAAGTGAATAGGGACTCACACAGACACAACCTCCCCCATTAGTAAATTGTTATATAATATATAAACTGTTATTAACCAAAATATTTTTTCAATTACTGTCCCAGTGTGACCTTGGACCAGTTAATATAACCTTGATCCATATTAACAAAATAAAATCAGGAATCGAAGCTGGTGTTACAATATTATGGTAAAAACGAATTCATTATCAATAGTATGCCTGGATCACACACTATCTGCTTTTAGAAACCCATTAAATTTTGATCACTGGCCATCAAAAATTACAAAAGTTTATCTTCAATAGTTTTCAACTAGACAAGTATGATGTATTTCATTATACATCGCTTTCTAAAAACAGCCTGTTGTTGATAGGATGAGAATTACTGTACTGAAGAATGATTGATTGTAACATGAGGTAGGGTTGGGATATACTGTAGTATCAGGAAGGGATGGGACATTCACTACTTACTGCTTTTTGGACCAGTAAATCCCAGTTAATTGGCTGGAAAAATGGATGGCCTGTGATCTCCTTCACATCGGCTTCTCCACCACCAAGCCTGAAAAGGACAACATATATAGTCATTGCTACACAGCAATTCTTCAGTAAACACAATGAACACAAACAGGCCCCAACAAAACCATGATCCTATATATATATAGCTAGTAATATATAAATGACAGTGACACAAATTTCATTTTTCATTACAATAGGTTTTCTATTTGTAATATTTTTTTCCATTACAATTAGTTTTTTCAAATTACAAAAAGTACTTTTACAATCTTTTATATAAAACATATTGAGGAAAACTATACATGTAATTATCTTTATTTTTTATAATAGAAATTTCTAAATGAGTAACAACGACAACAGTATGATATTAAGCAATCAGCTTTTCAGTGCATACTTATTTCTTCTTTTACTTTCCACTACTTACATAATGGGAATGATGTCTTCCTTATAAATCATTTCACTAATTGAATACTACATCTACCTGATCCTTGACTGGACTTCTGTTCCACCCCTAGATTAAATAACCAATGGAAATGATCCACTAGATTAAATAACCAATGGAAATGATCCACTAGATTAAATAACCAATGGAAATTATCCAAAGTTTTTATCCCACACCTACCTCTTCTTTGGATTTTTTATTAACAATCCTCCCAGCAGAGTTGTTGCTGCTTGTGTTAAAGTCTTTGGGAATCGTACATCCTCCACAAGAATCAGTTCAAACAAAATGTCATGATCACGATTGTAAAATGGTAAACGTCCGCACATCATCTCGTACATAACCACACCCGTACCCCACCAGTCCACAGCTCGGCCATAGTCGTTGTCCTCCAGCACCTGGCAGTCATAAATACTTTAACCATCGCACCATATAGCATTTATATTCTATGTCATAGCACTATCTATAAAGCTGGTATAATGTAGTTCAGTCACATCACCACCATATTGATTTATACATCATGATCATGAATAATAAAACATATATGACAAATTCAGAATTCAGGAAAACATTTCAGTTTTTCATTATAAAATCAATTTCCATATTAACATCAACTTATCAATGCATAATCAATACCAGCACAATGCTATGTATCATGTCTGTCAACCTAGCTTAAAAATCAGAATCCTGTATGGAGACTCACAAACTCTATGTATGATAGAACCTCTGGTGTGGGGCAACACAAGATTCACAAAGGAAGTCAATTTACAACAAAATATTTTCTATTGGGATACAAAGGGTCATTGTTTATATGCATATAAGTTATTTCTGAATAGATAGTATGAAACAATCCTTTAAATATTATACAATGATGTTAGCTTTCCCACCTCTGTTTTAATATTAAACTGTGCAATATTTTAATTCTAGTGGACTCTTCTATGAACTACCTACTGACACTGAGTATTCCATTGTATAAGATATTTACATCTGGTGTTATTACTCTCGAATGTGAAATATCTAGAGACACTGGGTACTCCATTGTTTATTAAGATATTATCCTAAGTGTTAATACTCTCATGTGAAATATCTACTGACACCGGGTATTCAACTGTTTAAGATATTTACCTCTGGTGATATTGGACTCTTACGTGAAATATCTACTATAGTAATCTACAATCTAATTAAAATCAGACTTGTAATTTCCGTTCCCCTACGATACACTGCAATACAAGATCTAACAACACCCTGTAGGAGGTCCTTTGAGCTTTAAATATAAGCCAATGATAACTGTTCAATGACATCATCAGTAAACCAATGACAAAACAGCCTTATACGAGCCTTCGGTTGCGTCTCCTTAGTATTGAAGACTCAAATCAGCGCTTGATTTGAAATACGCAAAATTTCACAAACATTATTGGTAGACTACTCAAATGGCTATGATAATAAAAAAAAGAGTTGCTAATCCTCTGGACGTTACATTGAAAGAAGAACAGGAAACAATTAGGCCTATATATTGTCTTGTCGACAGGACGGACTGTGTTGACAACTGGATTTCGAAAACCGTTACCGTACATGTTGATCTCTTTCAAACTATTTTTTTACATGACGCTGCTGTCTTCACCGTCTCTCTCTCTCTCTCGTACGATTAAGGAAAAATGTCACAGGCAGCATACGTTTGTAAAATTATAAATTTGTTTAAGTGTTCTCAGTGAGGCGGAGTGAGTGAAGCCATGTTGTTTACCGTTGCTATCGACCATCAGAATACCTCGGGAATGTTACTTAAGTATTTATACTTCCGAAGAATGAAATCACACCGAAAATTTCATAGGCGATGAGCTGATTGGCTGAGCTCATAGGTCATCCTGAAATGACCTCCTACGGGGTGTTGTTAGATCTTGTATTGTAGTGTTTCGTAGAGAAGCGGAAATTACAAGTCTAATTTTAATTAGATTGTAGTAATCTTCTATGTGAAATACATTAACCTCAGGTGTTAACAATCTTATATGAAATATCTACTGACACTGGGTATTGTATTGTGTAAGATATTAGCATACTGACACTGGGTATTCAACTGCTACTGACACTGGGTATTCAACTGCTTAAGATATTAACCTCTGGTGATATTGGACTCTTATGTGAAATATCTACTGACGCCGGGTATTGTATTGTATAAGATATAACCTCTGGTGATATTGAACTCTTATTTGAAATATCTACTGACAACGGGTATTACATTGTATAAGATACTTACCTCTGGTGCTAAATACTCGGGAGTTCCACAAAATGTCTTTGTGCTGGCTCCAAAAAACATCTCTTCTTTACATAGACCAAAGTCAGCAATTTTGATATGTCCATCTTTGTCTAGTAATAAATTTTCCAACTGGAAAATAAAATTTAAGTATTCATCTCCTTCTTGCATATGATATAATTCAATACCATGATTTAAATTGGTTAGACATTGTTGAATATATTAAAATATGTTGAATACATTCATGGGACAATTTAGCCAAATAAATGAGCTATTAAAGTTGGCCAACCTGGAGGCAAATTATAGTTGGTACAAAATAGCACAATATTGAATTGATGGAACTCGACTGTATTACATATTCATTGGCATCATATCTGACAACCTCAAATAAGTTTTTTTTTGTGCAAACTGCTGAATTTAAACCAAATAGGTTTCATAACATCATACACATACATAGTCTTTTGTATGTAGGTCAAAATGGGTAAACAGCTACAACATGTATAAGAATATAACCCTGTTGTTAAGGATTTGTAAAATCATTGATTCATATCTTTCAAAATGGTATGAATTGTCCATAAGGAATACCAAACTTCATTTTAATGAAGCATTTTGGGACACACTTAATGTAAACACTTCTAAAGATTGACCCTTTAGTAGAATCTTTCCCTGGGTTAAGGTATCATTTATACAGCACACCCAGAACTTACAGAGTGTTACATAACAACAAACCTTCAGATCTCTGTAGACTATATTATTTTCATGAAGATATCCTAATGCAGAGATTATTTCTGCCCCATAAAACCGTGTTCGGTCTTCTGTAAATACTCGTTCTCTGGACAGATGGAAAAACAACTCTCCTCCATTCACATACTCCATCACAAAACACAGTCGGTCTGGTGTCTGGAATGAATACTTGAGTTGCTGCAAAAGACAATGGTATACCATATTGTAAATTAATTAAATGACTATTATAAAATGTATCTTGGTGAATTACATAAAGACCAGTAGATTTCTCATTTAAAATTGATTAAGAATACAAGAGGCCCAACGGACCTGTATCTCTAACTTATGTTGCTACTTATAAAAAGATTACAATAGTTGTTCATTAAATTCATTTATGTGGATCCTTATCTTAATTTCTTGTCCCTTCTTTCCTCTACAATGCATGCTACAATGTTTCCAGAAAGTGCTGGTCAGTCTTAGAATTATTTATGTACAACAAACCTAGGCCTGTCAGTGATCAAGACCTGTAACTGTGACATTGAAGATGGACAGTTGTGGTACAAACCATATCACACGTTAATCAAAACATGAGCTCAGATGTTGGTGCCAATAATGATCTAGAGATGTAAAAATGGGCATATGTCTCCTCTTACTAAGTATAAGAAACTTTGCACTCAATTTTTCTTTGATGTATTTTACTATTCAAAATGTACTCCCAAGACCAAGACAAAAATTGTATTCAAAGTTTGCACTTAATTGACCTTTGACCTTGAAATGAAGGTCACAGTGACCTGATTACAGTATAATGTACAATGTTAGTGGGTGATGCAAACAAGTTTCAGGTTTCATGAAAATATCGCCAACTGTTTTAAAGTTATGCACTGGAACTAAAACAATATGTCCTCCTCTAATTGGAGGAGAGATGTAATAATCAAGCCCAACTCACCGTTAAAAATGGATGTTTTGTTGTCTGTAGAACCCTGTTCTCTGTCAAAGTGTGTGCCACTTCATCCTGATAAGGCAACCAAATCGAAAATAAGAAAGAATGTAAGGAGTCTAACATTTTTCTTTAAATTAATTATTACTGATGACATGATACCTCTTCTTGATAATTCTTCATATTTAATGAAGCTATGAAGCAAACTGTTTTTGTAAAGTAACAAAGTTATGTATTACCAAAAGGGTAACTTGTGACTTCATCAAATGGAGTTTCAAGAATAAGAACACTTGCATAAACTTGTCCTTTTAAACCCAAGAGTCAAACATGAGAGTTAGACACTTTAGGGGGTTTGTTAATCATTGTGTAGACATATTAACAGCAATAGGCTGATTACAATTATTTGATACTGATATTAGATTTTATTCCAGAAAACTGATACTTACTTTCTGAATGATAACTTGTTTTTTGAGGATTTTGATGGCATACAGTTGATTGTTGGCCTTCTCCTTACACAGGATTACTTTTCCAAATGTTCCCTTCCCCAATACCTTGAGGAAGTCAAAATCATCCAAGGTCTGGAGAAAAGTACAAGGTTTAAATTTAATTCTTATCCTTTTCAAAGATATAATCAAAGAAAGCCAATAAATTGGTAACAATTTTTTAATTTATTTAATTTTATACATCAAGATACATTTAATGCTATTGGAACTATTTTAACATACATTGTATTGGATATACCAGTAAGTGAAAATGATTAAATATTTAAATCAAATTTGTATCACACAAGAAATAATTTATACCTGAAACTGCTTGAAGAGAAACTCTATCTCATGAACCAAACTGTGCATCTTAATCTGTATTTGATCAGACAGCTGCTCGATATACTGATCACTTTGGTTTTAGTGTAAATGGTGAAATGAAATGGTGTTATATTATTAATGAGCCTAGGCTGACAACCGTACCACTTTCTTTTTTGATTTATCAAATACAGTTGCTCCTCCGTCATCTACACCCTTCATATTGGCAGCAATAGAGCGGATGGCCTCCATCCACTCCTGACGCTCATCTGCACTCTCCACACAAAACATGCGCTCCACAACCGTCGTCCATTGTAGGCCGCGGATTATAAATGTGTTTGGACGGGGCTTCTCCTGGGGCATAAGCTGACAGTCTGTAAACAAAATGTACGAGTAAGATTTAAGTGATTCACTATAATATGTTGATGAAGGAAACAATACATTAAATTTTGTTTTCAGAAAAAAGAAGTATATGGAATAGAATATTTAGAAAAGGATTATATCTCTGGCCTATATCTACACCATTATCATGTCATTTAACACATAGGCTACTGTTATACACATTTAATACATCCTACCAAATAAAGCATATCAGATCTAGATTTACCTGTAGTACCCAAAGGACATAGTGCAGGTATATTTCGGATAAAGTCTTACCTCTGTTAAGCTGCACCATATTGTGGGTACATTTAAGATATAGTCATACATCTGGTACATTGGGACATTGTACTGTGGGTACATTTCAGATATAGTCATACATCTGGTACGTTGGGACATTGTGTGGGTATACATTTCAGATATAGTCATACATCTGGTACGTTGGGATATTGTGTGGGTATACATTTCAGATATAGTCATACATCTGGTACGTTGGGATATTGTGTGGGTATACATTTCAGATATAGTCATACATCTGGTACGTTGGTACATTGTGTGGGTATACATTTCAGATATAGTCATACATCTGGTATGTTGGGATATTGTGTGGGTATACATTTCAGATATAGTCATACATCTGGTACGTTGGGACATTGTGTGGGTATACACTTCAGATATAGTCATACATCTGGTATGTTGGGATATTGTGTGGGTACATTTCAGATATAGTCATACATCTGGTACGTTGGGATATTGTGTGGGTACATTTCAGATATATATAGTCATACATCTGGTACGTTGGGACATTGTGTGGGTATACATTTCAGACATAGTCATACATCTGGTACGTTGGGACATTGTGTGGGTATACATTTCAGATAAAGTCATACATCTGGTATGTTGGGATATTGTGTGGGTATACATTTCAGATATAGTCATACATCTGGTACGTTGGGATATTGTACTGTGGGTATACATTTCAGATATAGTCATACATCTGGTACGTTGGGACATTGTGTGGGTATACATTTCAGATATAGTCATACATCTGGTACGTTGGGACATTGTACTGTGGGTATACATTTCAGATATAGTCATACATCTGGTACGTTGGGATATTGTGTGGGTATACATTTCAGATATAGTCATACATCTGGTACGTTGGGACATTGTGTGGGTATACATTTCAGATATAGTCATACATCTGGTACGTTGGGACATTGTGTGGGTATACATTTCAGATATAGTCATACATCTGGTACGTTGGGACATTGTGTGGGTATACATTTCAGATATAGTCATACATCTGGTACGTTGGGATATTGTGTGGGTATACATTTCAGATATAGTCATACATCTGGTACGTTGGGATATTGTGTGGGTATACATTTCAGATATAGTCATACATCTGGTACGTTGGGACATTGTGTGGGTATACATTTCAGATATAGTCATACATCTGGTACGTTGGGATATTGTGTGGGTATACATTTCAGATATAGTCATACATCTGGTACGTTGGGATATTGTGTGGGTATACATTTCAGATATAGTCATACATCTGGTACGTTGGGACATTGTACTGTGGGTACATTTCAGATATAGTCATACATCTGGTACGTTGGGACATTGTGTGGGTATACATTTCAGATATAGTCATACATCTGGTACGTTGGGACATTGTGTGGGTATACATTTCAGATATAGTCATACATCTGGTACGTTGGGACATTGTGTGGGTATACATTTCAGATATAGTCATACATCTGGTACGTTGGGACATTGTGTGGGTAACATTTCAGATATAGTCATACATCTGGTACGTTGGGACATTGTACTGTGGGTACATTTCAGATATAGTCATACATCTGGTACGTTGGGACATTGTGTGGGTATACATTTCAGATATAGTCATACATCTGGTACGTTGGGACATTGTGTGGGTATACATTTCAGATATAGTCATACATCTGGTACGTTGGGACATTGTACTGTGGGTACATTTCAGATATAGTCATACATCTGGTACGTTGGTATATTGTGTGGGTATACACTTCAGATATAGTCATACATCTGGTACGTTGGGACATTGTGTGGGTATACATTTCAGATATAGTCATACATCTGGTACGTTGGGATATTGTGTGGGTATACATTTCAGATATAGTCATACATCTGGTACGTTGGGACATTGTACTGTGGGTACATTTCAGATATAGTCATACATCTGGTACGTTGGTATATTGTGTGGGTATACATTTCAGATATAGTCATACATCTGGTACGTTGGGATATTGTGTGGGTATACATTTCAGATATAGTCATACATCTGGTACGTTGGGATATTGTGTGGGTATACATTTCAGATATAGTCATACATCTGGTACGTTGGGACATTGTGTGGGTATACATTTCAGATATAGTCATACATCTGGTACGTTGGGATATTGTGTGGGTATACATTTCAGATATAGTCATACATCTGGTACGTTGGGACATTGTGTGGGTATACATTTCAGATATAGTCATACATCTGGTACGTTGGGACATTGTGTGGGTATACATTTCAGATATAGTCATACATCTGGTACGTTGGGACATTGTGTGGGTATACATTTCAGATATAGTCATACATCTGGTACGTTGGGACATTGTGTGGGTATACATTTCAGATATAGTCATACATCTGGTACGTTGGGATATTGTGTGGGTATACATTTCAGATATAGTCATACATCTGGTACGTTGGGACATTGTGTGGGTATACATTTCAGATATAGTCATACATCTGGTACGTTGGGACATTGTGTGGGTATACATTTCAGATATAGTCATACATCTGGTACGTTGGGACATTGTGTGGGTATACATTTCAGATATAGTCATACATCTGGTACGTTGGGACATTGTGTGGGTATACATTTCAGATTATAGTCATACATCTGGTACGTTGGGACATTGTGAGGGTACATTTCAGATATAGTCATACCTTCGGTACATTGGGATATTGTACTTTTGATATACATTCCAGATAACGTCATACCTCTGACTGTGAAGTCGTTGAGTGGGTCACTGAGGCCATGTTCAGGTTTCGTCCTGAAGCCAAGGAAGGACCCGTCATCACGAAGGATAAAGTAACGCTTCCGCCAGTTCTTTATATGCTCGCCTGAAACAAAACAGTCTTGTATTAAGCAATATAATAACATCTGATAAAAAGTTAGGTAATATAAAGGTCAACCTTGAACTTGATTATTTAAGTTAGTATTTCAAACTTTACATGACATTGATTTACAGGTGCATTTTTGATATTAATATCAATTTTTCCTGTTTAATCTCCAAAACATTTTTACAAATTAAGCAAGATTTTATATGAATTTATTTCAGAGAGTATAATGAGCTAAATTATATATGTACTTTTTATGGATGACATCTTACAATTACCAGGTAGATCTTTTTTCCTGTACTAGTACTGGTAGCCATGCACGTTTACGACCTTTCTTGTATTTACTTAATGTACTTATATATCTAGTTCATAGGTATACTAGTTCCATATATGGAAGTTTTCTGATATTTTTAAATAGAGGTATTTATAAGTACTTCTAAATTTCTTCAAATCTGTAAATTTCTTCAGTTAACATTTGATATTAGCAACATATAATTATAGATTGTATATCTAACTTCAAATTTATCAATTTGTTCAATATCTGCCAATCAAACAGCTGTTGCACCCTATAATTGAATATGAGTAGATTCTCTCAGGAATATCAAACTTAAACAAATGCTTTTGGTTATAGTTGGCATATTAATCAGACAAGTTTTTGTTCCCTTTACAAATTAAATGATCCACCTACAACACCTACACTAACTTCAGCAACCTAACTACTTATTTGGTGAAATTCAACAAAAAACCAGCATTTAAGTAGAAAGTTAACTATATAGAACTTTGGGAAATATACATATCCTTCAAAACAGATTAAATTATATCAGTAGTAATTACTGTATGAATTTGGTTGCGTATTGGTCATCATAATTATGAATCATATATAATTAGACAAAATATACCAAGTTATAACTTTCAGTTAAATCTTCATATTCTTTTAAAATATCTCATCTTGAAATCATCCGCCCAAAACATCATGGATAGAAATTAAACAACATTAAGATGTGAAAATCCGACAAAAAATGAACATGAGTAAGCACATTGGATACCAATTAGAAGTTTCAATGAAATCTGATAATTCCTCCAAATGATATATATAAACTAGAAAATAATCTAGATCTGGCTCTGATACATGTGACATGGTCCAGTAATTAAACAATATAATGTGAAGCATGCAAAGGCAACACACTGAAAAGTTTATGAGTTTAATGGTATATTTTTTTGAAGCAGCCATAAAATGTTTTCCTATCAGCATAATTTTTACTCACAAACAAATCCATGAAGCTTTGGTATAAAAGACTACATGAGTCATTGTCTTTATGTAAAGGAAGCAGTGGTGATTATAAACTAATACATTAGTAGTGGGACTAGTCATTACAGTTTGTTATTAACTTTAAACACATCTTTAAAGTTTTGTTGTTGCACAAGTAGTGTAAGATTACATTTGGACCATCCCTATAAAGGAAATGTTAAGACTCCCAAAAGCCACATGAAAGTGTCCAGTAGATATATACAGCCTGGCAACAAAGTGTAGGAGGAAGTAAAGGACATGATAGTGTGAGGCTAACCTAACATTTTAAATTATAGGGAAGACACACTCCCTTTCTGGCACCACACTTTTCTATCAGACAAGGTTTAAACAGGCAGTAGGAAGTGTGCATCTGTTACCACTAAACAGGGTCAATAACACAATAACAATAGGCTACAGCCTGTTTACAGTATACACTCAATGCAGAGCAACACACTTAAAATAAAACAATAAAAATATTTGAAATGGATGAAACTAACATGTGGAAATTAATAACATGGCTAAGAACAGGACTTGTTTACATTTATTTCATTGTTATAGACATTTGAGGCTAATACGTCCCTTAAATATAAAGACTATAACAAGAATACATATTTTCCTTTGTGCTGGCGAGGTAGATCTAGAGTCCAGTTATTCAAAACGGGATCATACTCTTATATTCCAAGGGCCCCATCATTTATAAAAGTTACAACACAATATGCCTCTCAACATTAACTGCTGCTGCTGCTGTAAGGCTATATTACACTATCAGGCTAAGTTTCCAATGTCTTGTAATTATTGCCAAAAACACTCAGGAATCATTTATTCTGCTAGTCTATAGCTTTAGCATATCACTTAATGTACTCATTACATTGATAAATCTACATGAATACTGGATATCCTGGTAAATGAAATACTTGAAAGAACATGTAACATATTACTCTGAATGTAATACAATACCAAATGATTTACTACATTATCTGATACACCTAATTGGTAAAGTCTGATGCAAATTTAGGAATGTTTTTAAGGTTTGAAATAAAATAAAAAGGTTGCACTAAGTTGTTACTATAACTATTGACAGAAAAGCACGGTTTTGAGATCGATCTAGAAATGAAGTGCAATACTCCTGTGTACAAACACTACACGGTTTCCTGACCCAATGGTGTACATGTATACACATGTACACAGACACTGGAGCAGTACAAATGACAGGTCTAATTCTAAAAGCTGCTTTCTCAGGAGTGCATCCATTTCTTAGTTTTAATGACACCTTTGAATGAGTTTTAAAGACACAGATATGTTTCTCTGGGTTTTTAGAACAATCAATATCTTGTGGATCCAGGCCTATCATACCAGGATGTACTTTGTATGGTACATCTGTAATTATAAGAATTTACTCCTTTACAATATTCAGTCTACAACTGAACTATATGTGGACAGGCTCGGGTAATATTTAGCTGTGTTAACCTCCTGTCTACACTGATAAAAACCTTGTTTCCTTATAGCAATACTCTGTTTCAATGGTCTTTTAGACATAAACATGCATTACATATACTAAATCTTACCATGATACATTACACAGCTAAATCTTAACACTTTCCAGAGTAATATATGCTGGACTACCACCTTACCTCTTTTCCACAGGAATCCCTCCTTTATGACAGATACAGGGTTGTCTTGGGCAGACATCTCTGCCTATCACAACCAAACACAGGCAGATCTGTAACAACCAAATAAACACCTTGTCAGGTTAACCAAATAGCTACAAGTCAACTTTACTTAATTACACAACACAATACAATGCCTTCCTCCCTGATGCATTAATTATAATTTCACTTTTAAACTTACCTCAACATTTGATTTCACAGCTTCTTTAATTATATGATTTATCAATGAAATAAATAACAAGAGATCCCAGAGGGATCTTGGCGCCCACCATTGAATGATCTTCATAGGTTCCATGTCAGATTGATCTTTTCTCTACTTTTCCCTTCATTTTACTAATCTGTGCAAATTGAGACATCCATCCAGTACTTTTCAAACAAGGGAATCCTAGCTATATAAGAAATTTGAGATTTAACGATAATGGCTGTTTGTTTGCCAGGTTGTTTTCAGGACAGACTGGTCCAAAAATGCAATACAAGGGACCAAGGGGAACCTACTTATGAAATTTGAGAAAGATCCATTCAGTACTTTGAGAAAATTGTCAAAATCGAAGATGGCTGCCTGTCGGCCATGTTATTTTCAGATTGGTCTCAAAATGCAATATGCATAACTAAGCACCAAGGGAAACTTACATATGAAATTTGAGAAAGATCCCTTCAGTACTTTCTCAGAAATAGTGATAACAAACTTCAATTGTCAAAATCCAAGATGGCTGCCTGTCGGCCATGTTGTTTTCGGATTGGTCTCAAAACGCAATATGCATAACTAGGCACCAAGTGGAACCTTCATATGAAATTTGAGAAAGATCCCTTCAGTACTTTCTCAGAAATAGTGATAACAAACTTCAATTGTCAAAATCCAAGATGGCTGCCTGTCGGCCATGTTGTTTTCAGATTGGTCTCAAAACGCAATATGCATAACTAGGCACCAAGGAAAAACTACATATGAAATTTCAGAAAGATCCATTCAGTACATTCTCAGAAATTGTGATAACAAACTTCAATTGTCAAAATCCAAGATGGCTGCCTGTCGGCCATGTTGTTTTCCAATTGGTCTCAAATCGCAATATGCATAACTAGGCACCAAGGGGAACCTACATATGAAATTTGAGAAAGATCCCTTAAGTACTTTCTCAGAAATAGCGATAACAAACTTCAATTGTCAAAATCCAAGATGGCTGCCTGTCGGCCATGTTGTTTTCGGATTGGTCTCAAAACGCAATATGCATAGCTAGGCACTAAGGGGAACCTTCATATGAAATTTGAGAAAGATCCCTTCAGCACTTTCTCAGAAATAGCGATAACAAACTTCAATTGTCAAAATCCAAGATGGCTGCCTGTCGGCCATGTTGTTTTCTGATTGGTCTCAAAACGCAATATGCATAACTATGCACCAAGGGGAACCTTCATATGAAATTTGAGAAAGATCCCTTCAGTACTTTCTCAGAAATAGCGATAAAAATCTTCAATTGTCAAAATCCAAGATGGCTGCCTGTCGGCCATGTTGTTTTCCGATTGGGCTCAAATCGCAATATGCATAACTAGGCACCAAGGGGAACCTTCATATGAAATTTGAGAAAGATCCCTTCAGCACTTTCTCAGAAATAGCGATAACAAACTTCAATTGTCAAAATCCAAGATGGCTGCCTGTCGGCCATGTTGTTTTCAGATTGGTCTCAAAACGCAATATGCATAACTAGGCACCAAGGGGAACCTTCATATGAAATTTGAGAAAGATCCCTTCAGTACTTTCTCAGAAATAGCGATAACAAACTTCAATTGTCAAAATCCAAGATGGCTGCCTGTCGGCCATGTTGTTTTCAGATTGGTCTCAAAACGCAATATGCATAACTAGGCACCAAGGGGAACCTACATATGAAATTTGAGAAAGATCCCTTCAGTACTTTCTGAGAAATAGCGATAACAAGAATTGTTTACGGACGGAGGGACGGACGGACGGAGGGACGGACGGACGACGGACCACGGACGCAGGGCGATTTGAATAGCCCACCATCTGATGATGGTGGGCTAAAAAAATGGACACATGTTCGCCATTTTGTTAATAAAACATGCACAAGATACTCAAACAATAGGAACATTAAATGTACAATGAGGAAGATCCTTGATCAGGCACTTACACGTCAGACACTGATCGCTCCAAAAATGGTATATGCACAACAAGGGACCGAAGGAAAACTGCATGTGAAATTTTAGAAAGATCCCTTCAGTACTTTCTGAGATTTAGCGATAACAAACTTAAAATGTCAAAATCCAAGATGGCCGTTTGTCAGCCATATTCTTTTCTGATTGCTACCAAAATGGAATATGCACAACTAGGGACTAAGGGGAGCCTGCATGTGAAATTTGAGAAAGATCCCTTCAGTACTTTCTGAGATTTAGCGATAACAAACTTCAAATGTCAAAATCCAAGATGGCCATTTGTCGGCCATATTCTTTTCTGATTGCTATCAAAATGGAATATGCACAACTAGGGACTAAGGGGAGCCTGCATATTAAATTTGAGAAAGATCCCTTCAGTACTTTCTGAGATTTAGCGAGAACAAACTTCAAATGTCAAAATCCAAGATGGCCGTTTGTCAGCCATATTCTTTTCTGATCGCTACCAAAATGGAATATGCACAACTAGGGACTAAGGGGAGCCTGCATGTGAAATTTGTGAAAGATCCCTTCAGCACTTTCTGAGATTTAGCGATAACAAACTTAAAATGTCAAAATCCAAGATGGCCGTTCGGCCATATTCTTTTCTGATTGCTACCAAAATGGAATATGCACAACAAGGGACCAAGGGAAACCTGCATGTGAAATTTGAGAAAGATCCGTTTAATACTTTCTGAGATTTAGTGATAACAAACTTCAAATGTCAAAATCCAAGATGGCCGTTTGTCAGCCATATTCTTTTCTGATTGCAACCAAAATGGAATATGCACAACTAGGGACTAAGGGGAGCCTGCATGTGAAATTTGAGAAAGATCCCTTCAGTACTTTCTGAGATTTAGCGATAACAAACTTCAAATGTCAAAATCCAAGATGGCCGCCTGTCGGCCATACTCTTTTCTGATCGCTACCAAACTGGACTATGCACAACAAGGGGCCAAGGGGAACCTGCATGTGAAATTTGAGAAAGATCCCTTCTGCACTTTCTGAGATTTAGCGATAACAAACTTCAAATGTCAAAATCCAAGATGGCCGTTTGTCGGCCATATTCTTTTCTGATTGCTATCAAAATGGAATATGCACAACTAGGGACTAAGGGGAGCCTGCATGTTAAATTTGAGAAAGATCCCTTCAGTACTTTCTGAGATTTAGCGATAACAAACTTCAAATGTCAAAATCCAAGATGGCCGTTTGTCAGCCATATTCTTTTCTGATCGCTACCAAAATGGAATATGCACAACTAGGGACTAAGGGGAGCCTGCATGTGAAATTTGTGAAAGATCCCTTCAGTACTTTCTGAGATTTAGCGATAACAAACTTCAAATGTCAAAATCCAAGATGGCCGCCTGTCGGCCATATTCTTTTCTGATCGCTACCAAACTGGACTATGCACAACTAGGGGCCAAGGGGAACCTGCATGTAAAATTTGAGAAAGATCCCTTCAGCATTTTCTGAGATTTAGCGATAACAAACTTCAAATGTCAAAATCCAAGATGGCCGTTTGTCGGCCATATTCTTTTCTGATTGCTATCAAAATGGAATATGCACAACTAGGGACCAAGGGGAACCTGCATGTGAAATTTTGTAATGATCCCTTCAGTACTTTCTGGGAAATAGCGATAACAAGAATTGTTTACGGACGGACGGACGGAGGGACGGAGGGACGGACGGACGGACCACGGACCACGGACGCAGGGCGATTTGAATAGCCCACCATCATCAGATGGTGGGCTAAAAACCAGATCTTATCATGATCATTCAGCTTTTAGTTCTGACAATGATATACATATATATAACATATCTATGTACCGATAGTCTTATCATCAGATCAGTCTCAATTTTGAAACTGTTCAAGATCTTACTGATATCAATATAAGCTCACAGCATCACAAAATTTCATAAAAATCGGTTCATATCTGCTGACATATGCAAACATGGTCAAATGGTAATAAAAGTGCAAAGACCAAAACTCATGTATGTTATGATCAAATCAGTACCAATGTTGAATTCATCCAGGATCTTACTGATATCAGGTTGCATGCCAAGCTTCATCAAAATCTGTTTATAATTTACTCAAGTTATGACCAATGGTATATATAAGCTACAATGAGCAATAACCCTGTAAGTTACCAATTCAATGAATCAGTCTAATTGTCAAACTCATCCGAGATAAATAACATATAACAGCCTACCATGTTTCATCAAGATCTGTTCACATTTACTCAAGTTATCATGTTCACCAAGAAAAAGTTAACATAGGACAGACAACGAATGTCAAAAGGCTCATGATTAGGTGACCTAATTATATAAGATCATGCATATAAAAAGTATATTTCTTAAATATCGTAACAATCTGTGTAATGTGTACTTTTTTATTTCATTTTCAAAACTAGAAAATTCTAGACACAAACATTAAAATGTTTTTGATTAATCCGAACCACATAATTATATTCATTCTATATTAGTCCAGGAGTGAGACCACTTAAGCTTGTTTATCACATTATTGCACTTGTCCAATATATATATTATACCGGTAGTTAAACACTATAGGACGAGTGCATTGATCATGGTACAAGTATACTTGTACGTGAGTAATTTGTATGCTATTTATATGTATTACTAAATTACAGCTTATAAAAGGTAGATCATGACAAGAGGTTTCTACCAACACTTTAGACTTATTATTAACACACATACGAGCACAAATTATAATCATTAGTACATGTGAATATCTCTGTAAATTGTAATGTAACCCAGTTAATGTAAGTTTAAATTACTGATGATTAACATATATAACAGGCAATAACAGTGAATTAACAACAAACACATATAGATGTATATTAGACAGCTGATGGTTGGGGCAATATGACCATGACTCAGGAGTTTTTATTTAACATGTACATGTACATGTGTACACAATATATTATACTCTTAATTTCAGTTTTTGGGCAATCTATTTATATCAACATGGATGATTATTACATTAAGGTTTTACAATGTACATTGTGCACCTTGCAATAATTTTGGACCCCGACATTTTCGGGATTTGTTCAAGTTAATTTGTCTTTGGTTCATGATCAGTCTCACTATAAGGTATATTGACCTGGTGTACCATCTACATGTTTAAAAATTACAAATAACTCAGATACCCTATAGAAACTGAGTACTATATTTACAGTAAATCATGAACACTGATTTAGCAGTACTGTCGAGTATATATACTATGTTTTCTAACATGCTGTACAAATATGGCGACATCTCCGAGTGTATCAACAGCTGGATCTGTTGACCCAAAGCTAATTATAAAAAGGTTATAAAGTGAAAATTAAAACATGCATTGTTTTGTTGTTGTGTTTTTTAAAATATATTTTCTACTGTGCTTTAGATAGCCATATTTGGATGATACATTATAGTATTTCCTACCTGTACAAACTGGAAACACAGACTGATAAATACCATTTTTATCTATCTCCAAATGTCTTTAATCTTACTAACTTATATTATCATACATCCCTCCTCTAGAGCTTAATTGAGTCAATGTTAGTTGTGATTCAATTTATAGCATCTGGATTCTGCACCCCCCCCCCCCCCCCTCCTCACCTGCCTCTGGTCAGATAGTATTGACTGTGTGTAAACTATATTATACATGTACAATGTACAAAGACATGCATAAATGTGCACAATGACACACAACTGATGAACTCATCAATATACAATATATGTGCCATTAGATGATCCCAATTCTATATACATATCATACATTTTACCTATGCTTTATAACATTGTAAAAATGTTTGTGACTTTGTCATTTCAAGTAATTAATGGAGAGCTGAGAATCAGTTATAGGTCTGATCTTAAGACACAATAATACACATGTACCCACATGTTTACCTCACTTAGCTGGCTTAGGGATTCTCTCTTCCTGTTATGTGTAGGCAGGACAGATTATCCACCATATTGACAGTCCTATGGCTGGATTGCAACTAAATCAATAATTGTGTGGCCACAACAATTACCACCCAACAACAGGCAAACCATCAGTGAGCAGTTATTGAGTTACATATAGACAGAGTATATCTTATTCCCAGGCCTTTACCATACATTCTGTTGACCTTCCTTATGTGTAGTTGTCTCTTCACAATTGTTTGGAGGGGTACAATATACGGTATTAGGTGTGATCATAATTATTCATAAAAAAAATGTTAGAAATAATCTGTACAGATTTAAAATCTATTCTCAACATGCCACAGTTAAATTTGTGCTATGTGACGTGAATGCATCATGTGTACATTGTGATGTCACATTATTTACGATGTCATTAATATAAGTTGTGCTTTTGAAAAATAATTTTCTTGGAAGAGCCCAGCAAAGGGTGAAAAGTTGAAAACTGCTAGTAAGTCAGTTGTTGAACTTTAATTTGCTATTTTTTCTACATATTTTTATATATCTAATTATAATCTATGGATGTTGAATAGCATCAATATACAACAGTAGTTAATTTAAACAGCACTCAAGTATGTACAATGTAAACAACAGTCATATATAATGCTGATTTTAATTGAGGTATTAACTCTTATATGACAATATATGTACCAATAGTTTACATATAGTCTTAAGCATGATACTAAATATAAGTTTCCAGCCCAGGGATCCATCATGATCATCAATATATTTACTATTCTTATTGTGAGCTACCGGTAATTAAATATATCAATGAATATAGAAAGATAACAAATATATTTAATGTTATATATTACTGTAAGATCTATTGACTACTTAAATGCTCATTAAATATCTAGGTTTTGGTTTTATCAAACCTTTAACACTACAGACCAGGATGTGATAAACTGATCCTGAAGCCAGCAAAATAGTGATTAATACGTAGGAAAACCAGTCAGTGTGGATGAGAAGATCGACAAAAACATGTTTACTACAAATGCTGAACTCCAGACAGGACATTGACCAGTGTATATATATATATTCATGTAAACATTAAACGGAATAGCTCGGTTTAATGTATTTGATGCATGACCTTCAATTTACAAGGACTTATAACTTTATAAACATTAAAGCTGTTACTTCCTTTTTTGTGCTTCCTTAAAAATGTTTATTATTTATGAGAGGCCTTTTATAGGCTCTTCTAGATTGGGATCTGTACAAAAGGCATGTTGAACAGTGTGATCACAATCCTTACAGAATTAAAATTGAGTCTCAATAGGCCACAGTACTATTTTGTATTCTAGTTACCAGACGTATAAATGAACATTGTGATGTAACATTATTTATGATGTCATTAAATTGTCCTTTTGAAAAACAAACCTTGAAGAGCCCAGCAATTAAAGGCTGAAAGCTGTTAGTAAGTCGGCAGTTAAGAGGTAATGTATGTCTGACTATGATTTTACCACCTCACAATTAAATAAGTTACTTTACTATGTCAGTGACCTCTCAATCACATCTCTACATCTTTACCAATCATAGTTATATTCAACCTAAAGAACAACCTTGTTTGACAATCTAGTTTACTTGATAACATTTCTTGATCCTGCTTTTAACGAAACTCTCCCACATTGCAATGTCCTTGACCTTGGTAGGATTTCTTTGTTTGCCCATAAATTGCCAGGGTCATTTTGAGACAGGAGTCTTCTTGTAGTAGTTGGTGACTACCTCACTGAACAACACATGGGAGGTGCGTCCATGCCATCCAAAGAAATTAGTTTAAAGTTTCTTGCCCAAGGACACAACCCTGGGAGCAAAGACTAGCTATATAGCCTATTAATCAGTTTCCAGAGAAACACAAACCGACATGGGTAGAGTGCTTCGAACCACTCACCTCTGATCTTCACCTGAGGTTATATATATGGTGACCAGCGCTCTAACCAACTCACAGCAGAAGGCCGAGTGACAGAGTGGTTAAGGTGTCCTGACACTTTATCACTGGCCTTCAACCTTTGGGTTGCGAATTGAAACCCATATGGGGCAGTTGTCTGGTACTGACTAGTACTGTATGTAGGCAGGTGTTTTTTCTGTTGTTACTCTGGCTTTAATTTCTCCACCTCCAAAACCCGGCACGTCCTTAAATGACCCTGCTGGCTGTTGATAGGATGTTAGACAAAGTAAACCAAACCAAAAGCTAGCACAGCACTTTTCTTGGCAGGAGCATGACTACACCAAATATATAAAATTAAGCATATAAAGTTGTGGTCATTTCAAGCTGTTAGTATACACAGACACATTAATATATCAGCCAGTGTGAAGTATATATATATGTGTTTTGAATTTAGTCAGCATTGTATGTATATATATATGTACATGGTCAGTAATACAGTCAGGTAACACAGACAGGTGTACTGGAGTCAATCTAGGAAATGTGGCAGGTGTACTGATCATGAGGTAATGGTCAGTCTATAGCTATAGGAATACAGGCAGCATGCAGGTCACAAGAATATTGAGAGTATGTGATGGTCTGTCTATGGAGCAGTGTAAGGTGTGTGTACTGATGAGGTTATTGACAATCAAGGAATACAGGTAAGTGCATTGAGGTAATGGTCAGTCTAAGATTACAGGCAGGTGCACTGAGGTAAAGGCCAGTCTATAGGAAAATATATAGGTGTACTGATGAAGTATGGTTAGTCTAGGAATACACAGGTGTACATGTACTGAGGTAATGGGCAGTCTATAGGAATACAGACAGGTGTACTCAGGTAATGGTCAGTCTATAGGAATACAGATCTAGACAGGTGTACTGAGGTAATGGTCAGTCTAGGAATACAGACAGGTGTCATGTACTGGGGTAATGGTCAGTCTAGGAATACAGACAGATGTACTGGGGTAATGGTCAGTCTAGGAATACAGACAGGTGTAATGAGGTAATGGTCAGTCTAGGAATACAGACAGGTGTACTGGGGTAATGGTCAGTCTAGGAATACAGACAGGTGTACTGAGGTAATGGTCAGTCTAGGAATTCAAATACAGACAGGTGTATGAGGTATAATATATATATATATATATAATGGTCAGTCTAAAAATAGACAGGTATACTGAGGTAAAGGTCAGTCTAATAATAACAAGAGACCCATGGGCCTTACCATTCACCTGTTCTGATGTATATTGAGTGATCATGATGGGTTTTTTTTTTTTAATTTATTAAATTTATTGATTTAACATAATTATCTAACCCATCTGATTTTGAAAGGCCATTCATTTGAATTAAATATAACTTGATAGTACTTCATCCCAACATGCTATTGGCCCACTATCATGGCCCTGGACAAAATATAAAACAACAAATAAAGGGCTATATATATACTAAAGTAACTCATGAAGATCTGGTAGGTTCCAATGTGGAAATTGTTCCATGATCTTAATGCAATTGAAAGATCTAAGCATATCAAATTTCATAAAAATCCATTTAAATTTAAATTCATTAAATTCATATTCAAAAGAAATTTAACACCATTTTGATTGGTTGATATAATGCCAAAGCTATGACTTCACAAATGGTGATATCAGACTGATGATGACGACATGAGCAGTGATGCTTTCACTTTTACTGCCGTTGAACCCTATCTGTGGACGACAACAGTACTTCTCTACCTGAGCGAGTGTTGATTGTATTGAATGTACTGCCACAACCAGTAATCTGCATCCCACTCGTGTTACCGTGGCGGTGATTGGCTGTACTTGAAGTAGGCAGAGTTCTAATTAAAATGTTGACAACACCGAAAAATAAACCATGAATTTGGCACAGGGTTTTGTATTCATGAATATCCACATTAATCAAAATAACGACAGAAATAGGGATGTGGAATATCCAGAGGAACAATAATATCAACAGCATATCCTGTTTGTCGTTCAGCGGATCAAATTCAGATTAACCTTGACGTGTTTGTGTACCATCATGATTAGGTCCACCATAAGTACCAGTACTGTTGCAACTAAAATCTACTATCTTTATCTGCATTGTTGTCATCATTTAAATGAACATGCTGTTTACCTTGCTGCCAGGGCTGTTATGCGTTTATATGTAATTTGAATAATAATAACATCCATACGAACTTGGCATGAATCCCTATGATTACATCTATCAGGGGCCAGCTAGGCCTATGTGTTGTTTACAAAAAGATTATCACTTATGTGTACTCGAATTCAAGCTGAAGCAAGGTTGAAGTCAGGAATGTTCATCATCTTGGTCTAACTTGTTTCGAATGATCATGAGCAACAATGGGTTTTTTGGGTTTTTTTTTTTCCTGACCTGAAAGAAGCTTGTCTTCCTATTAACTCATCAACCATCACATCAGTATACACAATCATTTTATTTTTCATTCAATCACACGGATATTGTAATTTACAAGGAAACGTTTTACTCTCTGAAGACGCGATTTATTCTTATTGGATAATGTACTATTGATACTGTTCGCAATAGTGTTATACTTTCGTTTTCCACAGATAAGGTTCAATGGCAGTAAGATTTATCTTATTTTAAGTTTATCTTTTTTTTTAATATCTTTCATTTTTTAAGTTCTATCTTATTTTAAACTTAGTCTCAAGTTTTTGTTAAATGAAAAGTTTGTGATACACTTCACTGATTGTCATAGCCGGGGTTTAAAACTAAATAATCTCATAGGTGACTGATATCATTAATTAGAGGGTGGAGATTCAGGTGAGGATAATAAATTGCAAATTTAGCTAAAATTAACCTAAAAATCAATCAAGATAATAAGATTTACTAGACAGAGTTAAAATTATTTTCTGTAAAGACCAACCTTTCTGACAAATGGTCACAATTAAACTGCACCACAGGAAAATCGCCTTTGAACTTTCCACCGGTGAGCTATAATCCTCCGAAAAATGATGCATATACATTAATGTATCCTTGTAAAAGAAAAGACCAAAAATTCTTAAACTTATAGCACCAGACCTTTCTTCTTTCTACCATAGATTTCTTCATGCAGCAGACGCACTGCTCCTCTAATTAGAAGCTTGGTGACAAAAAGTCATTCTTATAAATCTTAGGTTTGTAAAGCTGTTGGTCCTTATATAAGTTTAACGTCATAACATTGTATAATGTATATAAACACGGCTTGACATATTAAAGCAAAGATTACTCTGACCCCATCCACCACACATATAAAGTATTCAACAACATTTAGGTATCTTAATATAAACATAGTGACTGTAGTATCAGGATAGAATCCTCTTGACATTTAGTTTTGTAGGTTGCTGATTATGGCTTGTTGACATGACATATTTACCAGCAGATAGACTTTGTATATTCAATATGTGATGTTATCACTAATTAGCATGCATGTGAATCATTATAATTTATGAAAAACATTACCTACATGTACAGTATGTGTACAACTATATTTGTCTTTGTTAAAACAACAAGACTGTAAACATGTTGACTTTGTATACTGTATACATACAATAGAGTATAGCTATATAGCTATAGGTTAATGGTGACTATCAATGATCGTACAAGATACTGCAACTTATCAAGATCTTGCAATCGGTAATTTGTATGGTATGAGAAAGAGATCTCAGAAACTTGTATGTCATGAGATTGAGATAGTGTCTGTAAGTTTTATGTTATGAGATTACGATCTCAGTAACTTGTATGTCATGAGATCGCGCTCTCAGTTACTTGTATGTCATGAGATCGCGATCTCAGTAACTTGTATGTCATGAGATCGCGATCTCAGTAACTTGTATGTCATGAGATCTCGATCTCAGTAACTTGTATGTCATGAGATCTCGATCTCAGTAACTTGTTTGTCATGAGATCGCGATCTCAGTAACTTGTATGTCGAGATCGCGATCTCAGTAACTTGTATGTCGAGATCGCGATCTCAGAAACTTGTATGTCGAGATTGCGATCTCAGTAACTTGTATGGCATAAGATCGCGATCTCAGAAACTTGTATGTCATGAGACCGAAATCTCTGTAACTTACTGTATGTCAATTGTGTTAAACAATGTGATGCATTACTGTTAAACAATGTGATGCATTACAATGGTAAAAATTCTAAACAAAGAATTGTCCTTGTCACAAAGATCATAAGTTTTGTGCCATGCTCACTCACTAATCAAAAGTGATGGCATGCTGATAATATATATTCCATACCTCACGCCAGTTTTGGGATCATAGACAACATCACTATCAAAGCAGTCAATTGCAAGCTGTAAGTTATTTGAAAGCATGCATCCAAAGCAAATGTAATCTTTCCATTGAGAAAGTGTCTTGCAAGAGCCAATTTGCTATTCTGGGAATTCCCTTTTCATTTTCACAGAATTTCAGCTCTCAGATTTTTATTTTAGTTTATACAATTATTACATTTAAACTGTACATTAGTTATTAGCATTAGTCTAGGACTTTAGATATCTGAGTCCAAAAAATCACAGCTTAACATAGCTGACACAAACACAATTTAGTGGGGGGGCATGTAATTTTGCATACTTTTGGTATTTATTCAAATAAATTACCATCAAATTCATTTCAAAAGGGAAAAGAGTACCTTCCATTGTTAAGATGTAAAAATGCTTCATTCATACAAGTGTTTAACTGCATGATATGATGACCCATCTGTACTGTTAACTTGTGTTTATTTCTGGGTTTGAAGATGAGCGTAATTTCCCAAACCCATTTAACTTCTTTATTTTGAGGATGAAAATAGTTTTCAACCAATCTCTGTAGACCAATAACAACATATACACTAAGATAAAGCCCAGTGCCATGATCAAAATAATCTTCAAAAACAAAAAAGGAAAATTGGAAAGTGTTAACTACCATTTCTGCCTAAAATGATGACTGCTCCCTTCAGTGGTTGTAATGTAAACAAGGCAACGAAAGAGACAGGTCTTAGCAGATCAATGTTATTTTTAGTTAACTTGAATTGGTGGATTTGTATTCAGTTTTCATTATATTCTGATCAAATGATAATTTCCTTAAATATTAAATTTGCAAATGCACATCCCAATCAACTATTGGGATTTTTTTTTTAGATAAAATATTTAATCATCTTGTGTCCATTCAAAACAAACTTGATCGAAAGTGATATACATTGTACATGTATTTCAAATGGCAAAAATACAATAAAAGTCTAGCATTAGTCACCATAATATAAACACAAAAGCGTAGTCCTCAGGCACTTGGAGGAAAATGCAAAAAAATTTGCCAGGTGTGCAAATTTACATACTATACGAAATTAAGTACCCTAGCTCTACTACATATAGGTTATATGAAAACAAGACCTACGATATATTTAGCAATTCATACTATATATGCAGGGTGGGGATCTGGAAAACCGCCAACTTGCGTAAAATATGTGAATTCGCATTATGCCAGTTTGAATATGGATTTATTACTAAAAATAGACAAAATCGATTAAACAGTAAATTTTGAAACATGTTATTTAATGGTGACTTCATTTATGACAAGGTAAACAATATTTTACTAAAATATGTTTACTTAAAGCGTTGTCTATCTAAAAACTTTATCACTACCATAAGTATTGCATCCATTTTTGGTACTTTCCAACTTAATTGCTAATGATTTTTATTTTTGCACTTGTATGATGAATAAATAAATACGGCTTGGACGAATATTTTTAGAAAGTTAACTTTATTTAGAGTGATTTTGGCTATTTTTAGTAACAAAATTAAACTATACCCCATTTGGAGTATAATACGCAATACGCAACCTTGCGTATTATACACAAGTTGGTGGTTTTCCCCAACCTAGAATCAGACATATGTGTAGACTAACAGTTTTGATATGTTTAAAGTTTTCAAATAAAACAGAATCAGAGATATATCATTACAGTTCTGAATTTAGGATTATGCTTAATAATTTACATAATTTTACAATGTAAATGAGACTGCATATTCAGATATAGGCCTAAATGTTCTACAGCAGAATATATTTGGTGAAATTGCACCAAGTCGGTGATCGGCCCAAATAGTAAAGCCTTTTGTAAAGTTTGAACGATATGTTCGATTATCAGGGCTAGTAATTCACACGGAAACCTCAAAAGTCTTAACTTTAGCATCCACTAATAGGGATTAAAATACCACAAATTCTTCAACATTGTCAACTTTCACGAGGTCAACATTCGGACCAGAATTTCAAACCATATTTCATTTTTGTTCAGATATAAATTATACACATTTTACATCATTTTACAACAAAAACAATATCGACTGTGTACTATGTGAAATAGACATCGTATACAAATACCTAGATAAGAGTATCGAGACTGTGACCTAAAAATAAGGACACATTTTGTGAATGAAATTCGACGTGATCTCGGCCTCCGGTCTGTTTGACAGGAAGAATGTGTAGACCAATATATTGCTATCTGGAAATCAAGACGAATAAAGAAATGCACGATATAGTCAACATAACAATAAACAAAAAGAAATAAAGTTACCTGCTTAATAACTTTGTTCAATTTGTCAAAACTCTGTATTTTGTTGTGTTCCCATTGCCAGCCGGACCACTGGCACTGTTGATCGCATTTTCCAAGCACCGTTCAACTCTCGCTTGAAACGTGATTTGAAAATGGGAAATCCCCGGATGCAATGCAAAAGCCGAGCCGAAAAAGAAGCAGCCGATGAAAGACGATTTGATAGGCCTATGTGTTGCGGTGTGGTTACAACTATAACTTCATAAACAGTTCGGATATGCTGTCTGAAATTTTTATCGTATCTAGTCACAATACTGTGCTTGCAGCTAAAACATGTATCCTTAAGAATGTTGTCTGCACTTTAGATCGGCCAGCTACTTTCACTTCATGATCATGTTTCAAGGGAGTTAAGTTTAAGTTATTTATGGGCGCAGGCACGGTTTT
Source organism: Pecten maximus (assembly GCF_902652985.1). Lineage (NCBI taxonomy): Eukaryota > Metazoa > Mollusca > Bivalvia > Pectinida > Pectinidae > Pecten > Pecten maximus. The sequence continues at coordinate 43,077,899 of NC_047017.1, forward strand.
GCCTCTGTCCGTATCTATGATATAGAAAAAACATTATTTAAAAAAAAAAGATTGTGATGTACATAGTGATTGATTATGCATTATTGTTATCATTTTCAGTTTTTGATTTTGTTATCATATTACAGTATCTAGATAGACTACTAAAAGTAGATCTAATGTCCACCATTATTGAGCTGTTTAGATATATAACTGTATACAGGTATTAGTCTATACAGGGACATATATATACAGTATGTACATCCCTGGTGTATAATGGGTATTTGACTTTTAGTATGAGTGGAAAAATGCACGGCCAGGCTCACTGGGGTTCGAACCCGGACCTCCGAACACTAGCCGATGATCGACCCGGTCCAGTTCCGCTATACACTCTTCCCTCACTTTTTTTAAGTGTTCGACCCCGAAGACTTCACAACTCACAACCCAGGTTCGGGTATCCCTCGTCAAGTATTCACCTCACTTGCAACCACTTAGGTTTGGTCTGCACAAGCACCAAATGTAGTAGGAGTGGAAAAATGCACAGCCAGACCAGGGTTCCAACCCGGGACCTCCGAACACAAGCCGGATGCTCTACCGATTGAGCTACTTGGTCGCCGATTATCGACCTGGTCCATGGCCAGTTCCGCTACAGACTGATAAACATACCAGCGAAATATATTAAACTCTTCCCTCTCTTTACCTTCCTGTCGTTTTGCTTTTTTGTATAGAGGTCCTTTCCCTTTTCTCATTATTTTTTTTAGTTAAGTTGTTTCATATCTGCACCAATGAGTAATGCTGGCTATTTTCGAGATAACGAATATTTCTAAAAAGTGTTCTTTTCGTTCCAGGTGTTTAAAGTTTCACAAGAATTGACCCATTAAATCCGCTCATTTCATTTTCCTGTATTTGAAACGCTGTATTTGAACATGACCCTTTCCATGGTGTGGTGTCATTCATTTATGATGTGATTTATTTGATTATCATTGAGTCCCCAACCACAATAAATAGTACCATGTAAGTTAACTAATTTAAGGTAAAGCCTTGATAAAAGATGCTTTCACCAGATGTATGTTATTAGGAATATTGGAACCAGTGGGAAATGGTGGATGAAAACAAAACTTGCTTTACATCTACAGTGACTGGTTAAAAATCATATTTTCGTGATCACTCCAATTAGAATTCATATATTGGTATCAAAGTTATTCATGATTTCTGATAAGAGATTTATGAGGGATTTTCTGTTAATGCATCTACATTTACATACAATCAAAAAATTGACCTCCATCTAGTTGAAGATACTGTCATTAGAGAGAGTGCAATAGAAGTTGTGCAGGAAAGACTTATATAGGATCAGAGTTTGTTCATTGGAAGAAAGCATTTTTTTTTGTACCTGAGTTAATCTACAAGTGTGATTACTACATGTAGCTGTTGTGCATGTCTAGTCATGGAGGGATGAGATATTTCCTTATGGATATTTTTAGAGTTGCAAGTCTTTCCTCCTATTCTCAAGAGAGAGTCAATTCAGATGTTGGATCATATGTCACCAACAGTGACTAGAGGTATTTCTGACTTCTGTTGGTGATGGATATCGATCCCAGTGGCTGCACGACTCTGCACCATTTCTAGGTTGTTTATGTCAGCTTTTAGGTATGAGTCCCAAGGTGAGCAGGCATGTTTTCGTGATTTATAACTATATTGGATCATAAATATTATTTGAGGTCAAACTTACAGCACATTTAGTGTCAAGTGTTTTGATTTATTGTCTGATATAGTATGACTGAGCTGTATTGTTTTCTCATTTATACTAGCTAATGCAATGTGTTTTTATTTATAAAGTCTGTCTTATTTTACATTAGTGTAATGTGTTATTTCCTTAAGTCCATGAAGACCGATTTGATTGTGAAGGAACATCAAAAGATGTGTTTATTCAGAAACTGCGAGAGGTCAGATCCAGTCAGCTTCCTCCTCATTTTGTAAGTACACTGTATACATGGTAGACATGTATGCTATGCTATTGAAGAGAAACATAATGAATATTATATTCCTTAAATTTCTGTGAGATAATGCAGCTATTTAGTGGTACCATGCTAGATCAATTTGTTAGGTTTTTGTTTTGTGAATGAAAGGTCTTCTGTTTCTACTTTTGTGCTTGTCTTTTCAGAAAGATAATGGAACTACATTTTACTATGTGAAAAGGAATGGTGTGTACTTTGTAGCCACCTCTCAGGCAGATGTGTCCCCTGTCTTTGTTATTGAGATTCTAAGCAGGTATTGATATTGTTTTATTTTCTAGTTTTATAATTTATCAATATACTTTTTTGCTAAGAAAATAACTGTAATGCCATTTACTTTTACTAGTCTCTACAATCTATATATAAATTCTACATTGGTATCTGTTCATTGTGTGATGATGTTTTGTTAATGGTTTTCCATTATATTGTGACATTGTATTTGTGAACATTTACACCTGTAACTTAATTGTAAAAGATTGCAGAGAGGTATCATAAGTATGCCCTATAAAAGCAGTTGCTTTGTTGTCGGGGAATCTCATCAAACTTCATACACAATGTTAATGAGCATGATCTTTAATTGTATTTTAGGAAAAAGTGAATCAATATAATATGAATTCAATTTTTGGCATGATGAGGTTAAATGATTTAGTGAAATTAAAAGCTTAGATACATGTATATTGGATAGTATTGAAATGCAATACTCGGAAAATGATTATATAACTGATTTTGTGTTGATATTATTTTTTCATTATTTTCACATTTTTGTTTACTTGCCCTTTAAGCAGTGAGTCTATATATGCATTGGTGCGATGTCCATCACCGGCTGTCAAATTTGTTTAAATGAAAGACCTTGAGCTACATTCAAGATCATGGGTGAAATAGACTTACATTTGTAAATGTCACTTCTTCTCAATAACCAAGAGACCTGATATTTGGTCTGAAGTATGCTGGTGTGAAGGGCTAACAAGTGTTTTCAAATGAATGACCTTGACCTACATTCAAGGTCAAAGGGGTCAAAATAGCTAAAGTCTTTACATACCTTCTTCTCAATAATCAAGAGCACCAGAGACTGATATTGGGCCAGAGGCATATGGGTTTGTTCAAATGAATGATATTGACTTATCTTCATGTTACTCTGCTCAAATGTGTTAAATTCTTAATTTAAAAATAAAAATATCAATTATCAGTATGAATTTCAGAACTCAGGTGATCATTAAAGCCCATTGGCCTCTTGGTTAAATAACTAAACCTAGCATATGCTGATATTTGAATAAAGTGGTGGTAATCAGCAGATGATCGATACAGGTCTGTTGTGCCTCTTGTTTTTAAGTAAATTCAAGCTTACAATTTTTTTTATATTAATGATATGATTCCAAGTAATGGATTTCTGATTCTTTCAATTATATGACAGAATCTATCAGACATGTAAAGACTTTTGTGGAGTTGTCAACGAAGAATCTGTGCGGATGAATAGCCTCCTTGTTTTTGAAGTACTGGATGAAATATTAGTAAGGCATTCAATTTTATTCATATTCATCATCTTTTTATCATTGGCAATAATATATTTCTTTCATGAGGAACTGTTTGTGGAGATTATTGCAGGAGGATGTACTCTGGGTACCATAAAATGTGTTTGTAATACAGTATATGTTCATTTAATACTATTGAACAATATTCATGGTATGTGAATAACTTATTTTAAATTCTACCCAATTGAAATTATAATTTTGCTACTCTATGGTTGATACACTCCAATATGAGAGTACAAGTATAATTTTAATTCTAAAGCTACTCTGAATATCGTATAACTTTGATTGTTGAACATACAATGAAGTCATCTTCCCAGCTTTAGGAATTTTGTTTATATACTTGGGAAGGATGTGATATAAGTTGAGATGTTCCAAGGCTGCACTGCTTTTCGTTTTAACTTTTAACCCAACTAGTCTACATAGTCTTTATGTTTTTACTGCATGCTCATTGACTAGATTAGAATGAACTCACCATTCTCTGAAATTATTGCATTCTAATGCTAATATTATCTCTAATTTTGTGAATCATTTTGCGTCTTTTTTTCCCCCACAGGATTATGGCTATGTTCAGTTGGCTACAACAGAAAAGTTACGGCCTTACATCCAATCAGACCCAGTTATCATCAAATCAACTCGGGAACTAACCAGCGACCTTGGGTCACGAATGGTATGGTAGACCTTGAAGTTATGTTTGTAGCGCTTGTTTGGAAAATTCCGAAATACAGCATTGTTTGTAGCGCTTCTTTGGAAAATTCCGAAATACAGCTATTCAGTTATTAAATGCACAGTTTGCCTACATTTATCTGATGAAGTAGTAAAACTGATCTAACAAATGAAAGTGTTATAGCCCAATGTTGTTTTTGATTCTGAAAAAAATTCTATGTAAATCTAAAAAGAGAAAAGATATGTTGTTATAGTAGCCCAATGTGTGAGACTTTTTTTACGACGTCGCCGCGTCACAGCGTTTTATTATATGATTTAATGTTGTAGAAAAAATATCAGACATTAACAGATATTTAAGCCATTTATTCAATATATCTGCTTGCTTTGAAATCTCCTCCTCTGGAGCAAGTTGATAGTCAATAATTTCCTCCTCAAGTGAATCCTTATCCTCATCCTTGGTGACATTACATGTAATCTAGCTGCCAGTTGTAGAACTTAAAGAACTAAATAAGTTTCCAATAGTTTTTTTTACGTTGATTATTAATAGTTTTATTCAATAGTTTAGGGTTAAGATTATCAAATGTTTTGAAGTAATGGATACATGTTCTATTTATTTGTATTATGTACTGTAAGTGTTTGAGATTTTTGGATTTAAAAAGCCATGTCAAAGAAGGATCAAGCAGGGGGAACTTTGCAATCATTTTGTCCCTCACTGCCATATAGAATTTCCCGACAGTCTTGCAAAAGAAAAAATAAAATGTGATTACTTATGAATTATATTATCTGTCAAGAGTTTAATTTCTAGCTGTGGTAATTACATAAAATTTTACCTGAAAAACCAACTCAATGCCAACTGACAAAATGTGGCGTTTTATATCACATACTGCGCTTGATCTGATCGAAAAGTTAGCTTTAAACAACTTGCTTTAAAATAGTGTTATTTAGTCATGAAAATAATTATTATTCAAAGAAGTTGGTTCAAGAAGAAATACATGTTGGGCCTACTTTGAAGTACTAAGGCCAAGGAACTTATCAAGTAGACTTGGGCCAACAAAGGTATCAAGTTAAGCCTAGGTAGGTTAATAGGTATAGGTCAAATTTGAAGGACTGAATGAAATGACATGGTATAATGTCATAGTAGGTATAAGGCAACATTTGAAGAATTGGCACAGGTAGGTTTCACAAACAGATATTTTTCTGTAGATTTTGTTCTTTTCTAGAAAGATTCCTTTGACAGATTCCTTTGATATAAAGTTTTGATTTTCAGTTTTACTCTTACATTTTTAAGGACTACTTTTCTTAGGCTTAAGTTGACCTTTGTGATTTTAGTTTGGGATTGAGACAAAAGTTACTGCTGGATCAGCCTCTAGCAAGCCATTGGTGTCCTCTGCTGATCAGGTGAGTTTGAAGTAATGACTACAGAAAAGTCAGCTATAATGACCATGGAAAAGTCAGCTATAATGACCATGGAAAAGTCAGCTATAATGACCATGGAAAAGTCAGCTATAATGACCACGGAAAAGTCAGCTATAATGGCCATGGGAAAGTCAGCTATAAACACCAATGCAACTGAGAAAATTTAGTGTTGCTTTACCTTTCACATTAAGACCTTCAAAACACCAAATAAAACTAAGCTTGCAACACTTAATCATCAAGATTATCACACTGTTAATCATTGAGATTATCACGCTGTTAATCATTTAGATTATCACGCTGTTAATCATTTAGATTATCACGCTGTTAATCATTTAGATTATCACGCTGTTAATCATTGAGATTATCACGCTGTTAATCATTGAGATTATCACGCTGTTAATCATTGAGATTATCACGCTGTTAATCATTGAGATTATCACGCTGTTAATCATCGAGATTATCACGCTGTTAATCATCGAGATTATCACGCTGTTAATCATCGAGATTATCACGCTGTTAATCATCGAGATTATCACGCTGTTAATCATAGAGATTATCACACTGTTCAGATTCTCTGGTTAGTATGTAAAGAAACCTATTGTTCATTACCATCAAAGATTCAAATTTATATTAGTTTAAGTGTCACATGTAAAAGTTACAATTATTACAAACTTTAGAATAAGTTCGCTCTACCATCCTTACATCCACAATACTAATAGAGGATCTTACACTTGTGGCTATGTCATATAAAATTTAATTGACGAGTTCAATTATTTCATATGCCATGAGTCTTTAGGCATGTTTAATAAAGTTTCATATTACATAGTCACAAGTCTAAGATTCTATTTATCACATAACTACTATTTATGAGAATATAAGTAAAAAACTTTTAATTTGCTTTCTATATCAGACAGGGAAAATCTGACTCGGTTGGGATGTTTCCATCTACCCAGACAATCATACGACATCACATAGTTACTATGACGTCACAATAGCATTATTACTTGTGTCTTATGATATTTATGACATGGTCGTAAATGTATGACATGGCAGCATGGGCCAGTTATGTGATAATCAGACTTATGAGACACTCACTCTTCCCCTATCACATTAGACTGTAAACGTATTACATACACACATAATTTTAAAGTAATCAGTAGCATATTTTTTCCACCAGGAAAGCAAGAAGAATGAAATCTTTGTTGATGTGATAGAGAGATTGACAGCTGTAATCAACAGTGATGTGAGTAATACATTTGATAGTGTAATAAACATATATTTATTGGTTCTACACAGAGTTCAAACATGTTAGATATCATGGTCAAATTACCAACTCAGTAATGAGTAACATAAAGAATAGTAGCACTGTGTGTATTTAATTGTATTTTGTTCCTTCAACTTAAAGTTGAGTTGCTTTTTAAGAGATTTATTTCGACATAGATAATTCCTTTTAAATTTGATGATTACTATAAGCGTGTCTCTTTTTCATTCACATTCTGCAGGGCACAGTTTCTCGCCTTGAGGCTAATGGTAGCATAAACATGAAGAATTTCCTTGTTGACAGCTCAGAAGTAAAGATAGGCCTTAATGAGGACCTGGAAATCCGGACAGGCGCACTAAAAGGTAACACACACTTTTGACTTTCTTTGACAAAATGATGTGTAACCATATGCTTATATTTGTATTTGTACAGTTTCAAGGTATGTATAAGAACCACCCTATCGGACCTGCCAGCTTCCTCATTTCTGATTATCTCTAAACACCTGTAAACACTGATCTGCCTTCATTGTGTGTTGGAGTTAATTTTAAAAATACCTATTATTAGCTCACCTGGCCCGAAGGGCCAGTGAGCTTATGCCACGATGCAGCATCCGTCACCCGTCTGTCGTCCGTCAACATTTCCTTTAAATCCCTACTAGTCCTGAACACCTGAATGGATTTTGATGAAATTTGGTCTGGAGCATTATTGGGCCAAGGGGATCAAACGTTGTATAAACGGAGGATGTGGCTCCCCTGGGGCCGGAGGAGCGGGACCCAATAGGGGAAATTGAGTAAAGTCCTTTAATTTGTACTAGTCCTGAACGCTTGTATGGATTTTGATGAAATTTAGTCTGTAGCATTACTGGGGAAAGGGGATCAAATGTTGTATGAATGGAGGGTGTGGCTCCCCTGGGGCCAGAGGGGTGGGGCCCTATAAGGGGAAATTGAGGTAAATCCTTTAAATCCTTACTACTGCTGAACGCTTCAATGGATTTTGATGAAATTTAGTCTGGGGCATTATTGGGCGAAAGGGATCAAATGTTGTATAAATGGAGGATGTGGATCCCCTGGGGCTGGAGGAGTAAGGCCCAATAGGGGAAATTGAGGTAAATCCTTTAAATTGCGACTAGTTTTAATCCTTGAGATCCTCATCCCATAACCATATATAGCATTGCTGGACATCAAGAGATAAACACAATCCTGTTATAGATATAGGCCCTGGGGTCTTTCCCCACCTCTAGGGAAGTAGTTTCTTTGATATATCTTTGAAACCATTGAGATCCCCACCCTACAACATCGTTGGGCATAAAAAAGATAAACACAATCATAATGTAAAAATAAGCCCTGGGGTCTTTCCCCAGCCCATAACCATATATAGCATTGTTTGACGTCAACCAATATAGGTATTAACATGAACATTATTTTGATGTTTGGTCAAATCCAACCAGGTGAACGATACAGGCCCTATGGGCCTCTTGTTATGCAGATGTGCATAAAGGTAAGATTTTCTGATTTGACTTTTTTTGCTGGAGCTGGAGCATATGGCTTTTGACACTTAAAAGTTTTCCCAAAAAAACATTATAAGGGAAACTGGTCCTACGTCACCTTTGGGATTTCATGTAATAATGAAAGTACATTATATGTACTGTAGATGTGGATAAAGGAAGGAAGTTTTGATCTAAAGTGTTTGCTGCAGTTATTAACAGTTATTTACTCTTTCTACTCTAGAAACTTTGTAAGCACAATTTTCCCTACACTTTTGGTAAGATTCTTTGACAAAATTTGCTGTAGTAGGCACTGATAATAGAATGGCCTGTGTTCATATTCATGATAATCTGAAAGGTCATTACAGTTCTACATATTTCAAATCATAATTGATGTACATTAAATAAAAACAGGTTGTTGCCAAAGCTTTAGGTCTTTGAATGGTATGGTGGTATATCCCGGTATGGTGGTATATCCCGGTATGGTGGTATATCCCGGTATGGTGGTATATCCCGGCCTGTTGGATCATTTTGGTCTTTCTTGATGACATTTGCTGTATTTGCATTTTAAAGGAACCTTCAAACATGTCATTCTGATATATAGATATGCTTATACAACATAAGTATTTAGGTTTCTATCTTCCTGAAATTCCTAATGTAAATACAGTGTATCATCATTATGATGCTAGTAAGGAAAATATGAAGTCTCTTTAATAAATTATTTTTGTATAGTATAAACCTTGTTGTGGCTATCTGCAAGTTACTTATTAAACAAGTCACTTACCGTAGCTGTGAAATATATGTATGATTATTCATGTATCTTCCTTTGGTATGTGAACATTATCATAGAATACAACTTAATTATTGCAAATATTAAATATCATGATTTTTAGATGCATTTGACCCCATTCCCTTCATCTTATACTTTTCCAGCTTATGGTGACCAAGTACAACTTGACCACTGTACTTTTCACCAGAAAGTGAGACTGGAGGAGTTTGAGAAGTCAAAAGTATTGAAAATACATCCATCTGTGGGAGAGGTCAGTGAAAATAATTAAGACCTGGTGTTAGAGATACAGATGCCCTATATTAATCATTCTGCATCTGCCTGTCCACAAATTTTGTTCCAAGCTGATAACTTTATTGAATGATTCAGATACAATTTTTGTTCAAAAACTGATAAATTTATTTACTGATTCAGATGAAGTTTTGTCAGCTGATTCAGATGAAGTTTTGTAAGATCACAAAACTAAACTTTATTGACTGAGGTTTGGACAGTTCACAAAAATACACACTGGGGTCAAAGGTCAAGGTCATTAGCGCAAAGGTCAAAGTCAAATCTTGTTTCTTTTTCTTTTCACTGATAAACATTTTTCTATGATATGATGAACAAAGTTGGTCAGAACTAAACAAGAAGTTATTTGACCACAGGCCAAAGTCACTGGGTCAAAGTTCAAAGTAAATCTTGTAACTTTTTACTGCGGATTAGCATTTTGTTATGACATTATGAACCAAAGTTGGTCAGAATAAAAAAAGGAGTCAATTTTAACTGCTGAAAGGTTTGACAGTCACTTGGTCAAAGGTCAAGGTCAAATGTAGCTTTACACTAATGGACATTTTGTTATGACATAAATGAAGCAAAGCTGGTCAGAATCACAGAATGACTTGGCTGTTAGTAAGAGAGGTATAAATCTAATGTTTAAATAAGACAAATCATAGCTGACAAATTGGTATCATCTTGGTACAAAAATATTTCCATTAACCCAGCATACGAGGGCTGATTGATAAGTTGTGAGCCTCATATTGAAGGATTTAAATATTTCCAGACATATTGTATTATTTTTCAACATAATCCCCTTCAGTATCTACACACTTTTGCCTGCGGTGTTTAAGGGCCTCAATGTCTCTTTTATAGAACTCCCTTTTTTGGCTGGTCAGAAAGTCATCCAATGCATGTTAGGGTTAGGATTAGGGTGCCTGAAATAGCTGTTTTCAGATTTGGAAACAGATGAAAGTCTGATGGAGCGAGATCAGGTGAATAAGGCGGATGCTCAATCAATTTTAATGCCATAACCATGAATGGCAGCCATGGCAATGACAGACTCGATATAAACTAACCAAATGAGACTAGTCCTTGGGTGCACGGCCCTATATAGTCAGATGTCTGTATATATCTATGGTAGTCATATCATTATTTCAGCTTTCCTTGATGACATACAGTGTTTCTGGGGAAGGTGCCCTCAGTCCACCATTTAGGATTCTACCTTTTGTGGACCACACAGAAAACAGTCGGTAAGTACGAGCGGCTATTTTGTCATGTTTCTGTGTGTTGTCTCTTTGTTTGTTTGTTTGTTTGTTTGTTTGTTTGCTGGGTTTATCGCCCTGAGAACAGCCATGGTCATTTTGAGGCAGGGTCTCCTTGTAGTAGTTGTTGACTACCTCACAGAACAGCATCTGCCATCCAGAGCAATAAAGGTAAATTGTCTTGCCCAATGACACAACCACAACAGCACAGACTGACCGGATTCTCAGCTTCTTGAACAACATAAACCAATAAGTGTAGTGAGTGGTGGAAATAGCGCACGTCAGATCTTCACCTGAGGTTATATGGTATTTTGTGAGTCATTGATTATCATGCAGTGACAAAAAATAAACATAGATATGGCCATAAATTTAAATGTTATGTAAATTGTCGTGAGGGCACTTTGTTATACACTTTAATTTAAAAAAAAATATGTAATGAAATAAAGGAAAACTTTTACCTTTATAGAACATTTTGTTTACTCTATGATATTTATTTTTCCTATGCAGCATACTCTTCACTGCTGGTACATATACCTGGCCATGGTTAATTTTCTCCTCAGACAAGTCGTTTCTCCTTGCACTTTTTCGATGAAGAAATGCTGCATATTTTTGACACCAACACTTTTATCTGTTACTAGTACTAATGATTTTAATATCTGTTCAATCATTGTTTTTATCTCTGATTTTTTACTTTTGCCCTTCAGAGACATGTCCTTGACCCTGCGATTGAAGAGTGAATCACCAGTAAACACTCAGGCAGTCAATATCTGTGTTCGTATCCCAGTACCTCACAACACCACCAGGTTTGTCTATATATTATATAATGTAGATAAAAACCCATTGTGAAGTATGTGTACAAAAAATGGTCATGGTACATGTATATTGACCCACGCCCCTTCCAAACCACCACTCTCATTGATACTAATTACATTGTACATACCCTTTTCCACTGTCTGTACTACCATAAAAGCCATTGTGAAGTAACTTAAAAAATTAGACCAAAATTGGAGTGTGGGGTAGTGGTGGTGGTGGATGTTGGGAATCTAGACTATTTGTTTTGTGTATAACATAGTTTCTCAAAGAGTAATATGTTATTCAAACCTTAGCTGGAATATAGTTGCATACATTGTAGTATGGAAATCATGAGGCAACCAAGATAAAGATACAGATAAATTGATTTTTATTGTTTTGGTGTATTTTGGGGTTAAAATCCTTAGATTTTCAGAATGTGTATTTTTAAATCTTTATTGTTTATCTGATAGACTTACAAATTAATTTGTAGACACATTTGAGACTTACAAATTAATTTGTAGTCACATTGGAATAAATTCTGTAATGTATCAGATGTATTTTCACCTCACTTTTCAGGAAGACTACTTTGTTTGGGTAAAATTGTCTTATTAATGGGAACTTTGAGAATTGGTGATTTTGCAAAATTTGATATTTGTTTTTTTCATTATTTACACATGTCTGTAACATATACAGGGTGCTTCCATACTGTCAAGTAGAGGGTTTTTTGGTTGTTATTAGAAAAAAGTACTTAAATTTGAGTGAATTTTGGAGTTTGATCAAAACTTGTATTATACTGACATAGCAGGACAGATGAGAATTACAATTACACGTAATTTTTGTTTATGTTTATGGATTATGTTCTGTAGCTGTCCATTTTTACCTTGTAAATGAATACTTTTACAGTATATCACAACACCTAGAAGGTCCAGGGCAGATGGCAGAACTGAGACAAAAGGTGAATGACAAGAAGATTGTATGGAAGATAAAGAAACTTCCTGGGCAGACCGAAGTAACGGCTCAATTTAGGGTATGATAACACTCAAATCTGTTTCCAAGTTTACTTATTGAACATGATGCATTGATCATTGTGGCTGATAACTGTTCTTTAATTGTGGCAAATAAATATTTTAGAAATTTATGTTAGATTCGATTTATTAATACATTTATTGTATGTTTCACTGCTAATTTCTGCAGTGGATTGCTTTTCAGAATTTGCAAAATGTTTCCTTAAAATACTTTAAGGGTATAATTGATATTTTGTCTCTTTTAGGTGATCAATCAAGGCAATGGGAAACTGAACAAACAAGAATTAGGGCCAATGGTTGTGGAGTTTGAGATATCTAAATATACATGTTCTGGACTAAAAGTTAGGTTCCTACAAATACCTGTTCAGGACCCTGCTAACACTCCTCATCGCTGGATCAGATCTATGACTGTCAGTGACTCCTACCTCGTCAAAATATGAATTTAATGAAATTGGAGCTGTACATTGTTATTTGTAATAGTCGTTGTTTTTTTAAAAGAATGGCATGTTGTTAAAATGAAAAGTTGTCCACCTTTTTCTGGTCAGCTAGACTATCAGAAAATACCCGACTGATATCAAACATTATAAGGCATCCCCTCAAATGAAGGAAACAACACTATTATATTATTTATTGTAAGTATACGTTGTATTTTGATTTTACATGCAACATTTCAGTGACAACCTTCGCCAGACAAAAGATCAGTTAAGAATGTGTGGAGTTTTATTACCTATATTATATGTGTATTAAGGTTTATTACAAATTTTGTATTTTAGCGACTACAGTAATAAAAGTCTGATTTAAGCCTTTAGGTCTCTTGCATTATCAGAATAAAATTTTAACTATCTCCTATTCTATAAAATTTCTACCAAAAGAAATCTCTGTTGACATTCCATGTTTTACTTTCAGGTTTGCTTTTCAAATATCATGGCATGTTTTTTCTAAAATGCATCTTCACAACATTTGAGTGATTGAGAATGAATTTGCAACCAATTATCTTATTGTTACAATGAACAGCCTATTTTTACAGTTGTAATCTGTTTTTCATAACTCAATAAATTATCATTCATTCCCTTCCCATAGTTACTAAAATGTCTTCAAAAAATCTTTATTGTATGCCCTTAATAAATTATAATCACGCAACTTTTAAAATGTTTCAGCTTCTAAAAGCTCATACAAAAACAAGTCTCTTAAATGTCGGCAGGATCATTTTCAAACCTGGACCCAGGGGTTGCTGCTCTTCTTTCATACCTTGATGAAATCTCTTAAATGGTTTTCCCAAAATGTTCTAGGGATAATGCTCAGCAGAATTTCACAAGTTAGACTTTTAAATACATGTATACATTTTTTTTTAAATCAATTGTTTTTCATGTGGAAGTATGTATTTCTTGTGGAAATAGTGCAATAAATTATTCAACAAACTGTTCAGTCTATTGTTTTATACATGCAATTGTTCAAAGGAATACAACCAAGAAAGTATTGTTCAAAGGAATACAACCAAGAAAGTGCTGGTCATTGTTCAAAGGAATACAACCAGGCACTACTTTCAGTGTACATGGTCGAAGTACATGTATGTACTTTGCCCAATTTTCTTACTGTACCTTATATTTATATAAGATAATGATATCACGTTGCCAGGTATTTTTGTCTTATATGTCATCACTGGAAACCAGGGGACTATAGTTTGATGATGTGTCTGTCTGTCCTTCCATACTTTCTCTTGTCCTGGCTCGTAACTCTTACAGTCACTGGAACTTTATACTTGGGACCAGAGATCACCTAGGACCCATCTTGAACGAAGGAAATGCTCTGCTCCATATCACAAGTGCCCAAAGTATCACTATTGGGTCCAGTTTCATCAATATTCCTTAACTTAGTTTTTTCACAGAATGTCATTAAAGAATATTCAATGAGGGTTCCTTATCTTAGATTTTTCTTTGAATTCTGTAATGCTTTCTTTCCTATGGAAAAATATGAAGTTGAAGAATTTCCTAATTTAAGGAACGTTGCTGAAACTGGAGCCAGGCATCTCCTGATGTCAGTGTTGCCCCAGTACATACCTATAATTTATTAACCCAGCTATCTTTGTGACCTCCTGATGTCAATGTTGCCCCATTACATAACTATAATTTATTAACCCAGCTATCTTTGTGACCTCCTGATGTCAGTGTTGTCCCATTACACACCTATAATTTATTAACCCAGCGATCTTTGTGACCTCCTGATGTCAATGTTGCCCCATTACATACCTATAATTTATTAACCCAGCGATCTTTGTGACCTCCTGATGTCAATGTTGCCCCATTACATACCTATAATTTATTAACCAAGCTATCTTTGTGACCTCCTGATGTCAGTGTTGCCCCATTACATACCTATAATTTATTAACCCAGCGATCTTTGTGACCTACTGATGTCAATGTTGCCCCATTACATACCTATAATTTATTAACCAAGCTATCTTTGTGACCTGATGTCAATGTAGCCCCATAGAATACCTATAATTTATTAGCTATATCTTTGTGGCTAGCAACAGCAACACAAGACAGGTGTACGGAAACTTTTATATATTTCATAAAAATAATGTTGGTTCTTGAAATCAACAATAAACAAAGACATCACATGAATATAAGAGATTTACGAAACATCCAATGTTGTTCTCCACATTGGTGTGTAGCATTAACTATTCTTCTCCTTTTGTATTTTTCCGGGGATATTTTAACTATGTTGGACTGATCAGATTGGCTCCATCTCTTCCATGTCCGAATCGTCAGACTCGCCATCCAATGTTTCATCGTCATCATCGAAATCATCAAATTCTCTTTCCCGTTCGATAATAACGTCTAGTACGTGTGTGGGTATATCCTTTCGTGTCAGTGATATGTTCCATTTAACACGGATGTTCGGAGCACACTCGAGTGCCCGGAAAAACATTCCAACATCAATCTTGGTTCCTGGGTCCTCCACGTCTCTGGTAACGTCTCCTGGAAACGGCATCCCGATAATCATCGAGAAAAGTTTACCTGTAACAGACAAGCGTATATTGACAAAAGTTTACCTGTAACAGACAAGCGTATATTGACAAAAATTTAACTGTAATAAAGAGTGAAAACATTATCTTCCATAACAATATCGACGGTAGCCCGAGTTTCCTCTGGCCCTGTCACCATGTCTGGTGTACCAGACATGGTGACAGGGCCAGAGGAAACTCGGGCTATATCGACGGGTGTTAGTCAAAGTCATTCCAACATTTCTACCCCTTAGAGTCCGGGGCCTTAGGAAGTTGTAATATACATGTTTCAACCACAGGTGCCTGACTCGTTTTATAAACAAATAACATATAAGAGTACATATAAATCTCATTTATATGTACTCTTATATGTTATTATTTTATAAAACGAGTCAGGCACCTGTGTTTCAACATTGAAGAAAAAGCATGCCGTGCCTTCAATGGAGCTTAGGCAATAGCGTAGGTAACCCTTGGTTAGCGAAAATGCCAAAACCCGCGACTTCGGTTTTTTATGACGTCAACAATATTTTGTACCTGTTTTTTATGACGTCAACAATATTTTGTACCTGAAATTAAGATGTTATGTTTAATGAAGTCGTGCAAATGGGTATATTTTGAAGATTCTCTTAAGAATTTTAACTTCTATTATACAGTATGTGTCACAGATTTTCATTAGTATTTAGTGGATCACAATAGCTACATAACTGAAAAATATGTATAAAAAGCGTGGATGTCACTGACAACGTTTTAATTGAATGAAAATGTTGGCATATAGAAACTTGAAACGTTGAGAAAAATGACAACTTTGTCCCTCCAATAAACTCTACCGTCCACTTATATTCCGAATACACCACAATCCGACGCGTGCTGAAAATGTGATGACTGGGAAACAAAAACCAAAAAATAAATCGCAGCTAGATATATAGTCAGAACCCTTCGACCAACAATCTGTCAGAATGTCAGTCTATGAAAAAACACTGTGGACCAGGAAAGAATGAAAACCGCAAAACATTTTATATTCAATGGCAAACTTCAAGCAGTACTATTGTCCATAAGGTATTCCTATATAACCATTGGAAGTCGGTCTGATGCGTACACTGTGACATTGCTAATTCACAAGAATGATATCTACACCTGCAATCTCGTTATTTTCAACAGTTTTCCAGATTTTATCGGAAATCGCAAAACAATTATTTCTGCTGTTTGTTTCCATGGAAATCCGAAAAGGTACAAAAATCATTATTTCATTATAGCAAATAGCCACATGAATGTTCGTGAAGTTTTCCTTGGCAATTTTGGAGATGTGCAAAACAGCAAAGTAGTTATATCTGCTTTTTGTTTCCATGGCAACAGAGAAGTAAATCCATGATCGCAAGAAAGTTGCACGTGATCTTGTAATCAAGTACATCCCTAATACATGACGACTATACGTGTATACACGGTGCTTTGTTACCATGGAGACAGACCACTTTCCGGTAATTGGCGATGACACAGTTCCTGACTTATGTTCATCAAGACTTCCTCCATATTCAGACAAACTCCACACGTAGAACTCATGAATAGACCAAAATCACAAAGGGGACGGCGATTTCTGTTCTCTGATTATATCAGTGGAAACTGGAACCTCTGTCAGGTAGGAATTCTTCAGTATATGCAATCGTACAAATTGTGCATGATTCATGCATTTAATGTCATTTGATAGTATACTGCATTACAATATGCACATGGTCATCTGTAGAAGATATATGCATGCATGAGAATATTCTATAAGACAACGTGTGTCGTGCTTTTCACAAGTGATCATGCATGTTTCACCGATTCTATCTCTAACGACATTTTAAAATTAAGATGATGAACAATGTTGTTCCCATTCACCCATATTCCACTATAACTCGGTATTACCACAAAACAACGACCGTCGGTTTATCCCGGAACGCCAAGTTGATTAAGATATATTCGTATTTTATAGGCACAATTACACTAACTTGTGTTACATAAATGTAACTAGCACGTAAGTCATATGTTAACTATGTCTTAAGTATGAACTAGACGAACACTGGCAATGCCAAAAAAAATCTGTTTAAAAGAGATAAAAAAAAAGTTATACCTAAAATCATCAAATTGATATAACGATGATGTGTATTGTAATGTGTATTGTATTATGCCGACTTTCAAAGGAATGTAAATCCTGCACATACAATATGCCTTACTGCCTTGTCCGTGCCATTACATTATCTTGGTCACGGCACCATAATGTCCAAACCTACCTTGGATGGCAACACGGTCGCTTTTGTTATCCAAGAACACACAATCAGCCATGAGACCCTTCTGTCGCCGTCTCTGTGGTAGGCGACAGTTGCCGTGGTTTTCAGCCATTATGAGTTTCAACCCCACTGGATTTTTTGGGTCCCACGAAAGTATGGCAGAGATGGACCTCATCTTCTGTATCAGCTGCTGTCCCTCCCTGTACATACTGGCCTCGCGAGCCGTGTCCTGATCTAAAGTGGTGTAGAATTTAAGGTTGCGGCCCAGTAGATTGTGGAGCCAGTGAGGGTAAAGCAGGTCGCCTCGGTGGCGGGGCACGTAGTAAGTCCGTGGAGGAAACCCCGTGCTAGGGTCCACACCCTCCCTCTCATTGACGTGTATGACTATGGGAAAGGACATGTGCATGTTTGAGGTGTACATCGTGTACTCTGTTGGCTCCGGTCGATGTGTGTAGGAATGCTCCTGAAACAACTGTTTAGCCACCATCGTTATTTCCGTAGCCTGTTCTGGTGTCATACGCAACATGATTGAAAGTTTAACTTCAGCCTTGATACAGTGGTGTATATATACATGCATGGCTATTATGACGTCACCGCTAAGATGAAGATTTCACGTTGACTGTGACGTCATGGTACCACAGTCGAAATGTGATGTCATAATACAATATTACTGACTGTAACTCAATGGTTATACAGTGCGTCTTCTTAATCTACTTCTACCATGCAAGTGTTAATGTCATGTATGGAATGGATGGCGCAAGAAATGGAGAGAACATAATCAATATTTGAAAGATGAGATTGCAGTTTTGAATGAGGATATGACTGTGTCTGCTGATGAAATTTCAGACGGTATATAATGAGTTCGGCATAGAGACGCATGTGAGCCGGCAATTGAAAATCTTACTATATGACGTGAAAACTATGCCGCGGGAAGAATATCATAATTAAATATTTTTGCCTGTGCAAAATTATTTTTACATATACAATATTTTATTTTTGACACACTTCGCGCCATATTATACAGCTATATGAGCAGTATCAACGTGTCGGACTGTCCATGTGTTGTTTCTGTAGGCAAACTGTTAGTTTGTAGCAACGTTTGTGACTCTAAATTATTGTGGATACTTGAAAATATTCCAAAATCCAAAAAGATTGGAGCAGGTCGGAAGACGTGTCGTCTGTTTAATTTTAACTTCCCACTGCCATTCTTAGTACAATAAAGTCAGGGCTACAGTCCTACTGGATACTGTTTACTCCAGAAGTGGAATTAATGGCAAACCTCCACAGATCTTTTGATTAATCCTGAACATCCGCTATATTATGTTTCTTAGAAAAGTTTGAAATCCATACTCTTTACACTATCACCCCTCCATTCAAAACTTAGGAACTCCTGAAATCGTTCTGTGATGTGACTTTCTTTAGTATATTACATTATAGGGAGCATATTCTTTAAACATTGCTGATGAGAATGATTGAATTTTTGATCTACATACAGACTATTAGTTTAAACATATTTTATTTGCCTTTGATTGGTTCATAATGACAAATAGGATTGGGGCACAAGTTCTAAAACTTATCGAGGCCCTCTCCTGAACATACATCAAATATTAACAGTGAATCATGGCTGCATATTAGCTATCAATAAATGTGCTCATTTTGTAAATACTTTACAAAGAAATACAATTGCAATTACAATTTCAATTGGACCTTGTTATCTCGCGCTCTCCTGATGGCTAGAAATGGGACTGTTTCTGTGTTTATAATAGACTCAATAATATTTCAGTTGTGTATTCAATTTTTTAAGATTGTATGTTGCTATGTGATTTCCGAACAGATGATTCTTCCTGCTTCGAGATAACAAGGTCCGACTGTTATTATTTGGATAAATAACACTGTTGGTAAGGATAAGCAAAGCAGAAAAAGAAAAAAAAAGAAAGAAAATAGTTAAAACTGGTTGTTGACAGCTGTTTCAATGCCAAATTTTTAGCACAACATTTTTTACCCGATTGCCGCATGAATTGATTAAAAGTTGTATTTCTTAAGAAAGATGTTAAGGTGCTAAAACGGTCTGTATCTTTAATGTATTTGCATACGTAGTTAAAAATCTCATTATTCAGGTCTTCAGACAGATTTGGGTTTCCCCACAAGAAGGTATTTATATCATATAACAAAATGTCTGGAAGATTTAAACTTCTGAGATTGTTTAGTAATTGATTTCTAGGTAGTGTATATAATGGGCAAGAATAGAAGAAATGAAAATTGTTTTCAGTATCTCCGCATGAACACGACGGATCGTTAGTTAAGTTGACCCTAAATAGATCATCCTGGAGAATACTGCATTTGTTTCTAAGTCTTGTGTGTAAAATTGTGAGTTTCCTGTCTCTATGGCCATAGTGAGAAATTTTGGAGTTGAGATTATATCAAGTTTTATTTGATTTTTAAAGGCGACAAGAGAGTTAGTGGATTTTAATGTGGGGGCAAGGGAATTCCATTGGGATATAGAAGAGGGTATAAACGATTTCCTAAATAATTTGGTCCTACATCTTGGGATTGTAAAGTCGTTCAAGTTTCGAGTGGAATATGCAGATGCTTCAGAGCGCAAGTTTGGTAAAAGATCTGAAAGATAATTTGGTGTCATATTGTTTTGAATGCGAAATATAGTTGATAGTTTTAATTGTTTACGACGTTCTGATAGTAGTTCCCAACCTGTTTCATAATATAAAGATTGTCTTGATGCATAAACAGGTAAACCTGTGACTATTCGAGCGGCCAATAATTAAGCTTTTTCAAGTTTCTCTGAGTCCTGAAGAGAGCAAACGTCCCAAACTACAGATGCGTATTCTAAAAGAGGACGGATATATGTTTTATAGAGTATTGATAATGAAAATCTGGTCACTGTGTATTTAAGTTTTTTTTAGTAAGATTATTTTTTTTATAAGCTGATTTGGCAATGCAATCGATGTGGTAAGACCAATTACCATCACTTGAGAAATTGAGCCCTAGGTGTTTATGGTGTTGAATAAATGACATGCTGACATTTTGAAAAACAATATCTGGTATTTGTGAGTTTCGTCTTTCTGAGAAAAGGTTAGCATTTGTTTTTTCAGCATTAAATCTCATCAACCTTTTTTTAGACCAATTTTCTAACATTAGCATATCATGATTAATAAAGGCTTCAATCTCCTGAGTAGATTGGGCTGACTTTCTCAGTGAGGTATCATCAGCGAAAAGTCTACTGACGCTTATCATATTTTCGGCAATATCGTTAACATAAATTAAAAAAAGTAAAGGACCCAGCACTGAACCCTGGGGTACCCCAGCTGATATATATAATAATTTAGAGTAACTTGACTTTTAGATAACTCTTTGTTTTCTGTTTGATAGATAATCTTTTAACCATAATAAAAAAATTCCAGTTATTCCATATTTTTCTAATTTATGTAGTAATCCTTTATGCCATACCCTGTCAAAAGCTTTAGATAGATCACAAAAAACAATACAACATTCCTCTTGAATATCTATGGCAGAAGCAATATTATGGTAGACCTCCAATAACTGAAAGACAGTTGAGTGATTTGGTAAAAAACCTGACTGATATTTGTAAAATAAATCATTAGATTGAAAAAAAGTTATATATATTTTTAAAAACAAGACGCTCAAACACTTTGCTAATGCAGCTTAATAATGAAATCGGTCTGTAGTTTGACACAAGGCTGGGATTGTCTTTTTTAAATAAAGGAACAACATTTGCGATTTTCCAGCTATTTGGGAAACAATTTTCAGAAAGTGATCTGTTAAATAAAATACACAATGGTTTGCAAATAGTAGAAGCTGTATTCTTTAACACCCTGTTACTAATTTCATCTGGTCCTGTAGCTTTGTTAATATCTAATGTTTTTAATACATCTTCGACCTCTGTTTCACTAACATTTACATCTGTTACAGAGAAGTTCGAAGTAACTGGTTGTGGTAGGTCAGTATTAGGTTCGTCAATAGTTGATATTGATGCAAAATAAGAGTTAAGAGTTAAGAGACTATTGACATGTCGAGTGTAGTGGAAACTGGACTGGGGTGAGCACAGGTGTCCAGGTAACTCAAATGGTTAGTACATCCATCTAGAGTTCGGAGGTCCCGGGTTCGAGTCGTATGTCGTGGCATTTTCCTTCTCCTGTTACATTTGGCTCCCAAATATATACCCACGGATGTGGTATAGGGTCTCGTGTGTGTGTTCGGAGTAATAAGGAGAACCTGTATATTCTAAGACAAAACTATGTTGACAACTCGGTACAAATCTGTTGTCCGGCCCCATATGGAATACGCAACATCAGCTAAGAAGGATTATCCAATGACGCCTCGGGTTTTCTTTGATCTTTTGTTGGCGATATATTGCATACTATGTGATATTTCAAATATCACATATGTGATATCTGAAATATCACATGGCATTTCTGATTGGTTCATGCCTCAGTCTTGAGGCGGGGCCAATTTCAAATGTAGGCGTGACAAATGAACAAAGACAGGAAATGCATTTCAAACAAAATTTAATGAAATACGAGTGCCGTTTAGAAATTTTCCGTCTTCTTTCTTCACCTTGTATGCACGTACAGCCCTGCTGCGATGTACCGTTCTGTCCATAATGAGTTGTTCATCAAAACCTGACCAAACAGAATATAAAACCCTGTTCATATTTTATTAAGTAAAATCTATTTTAACAGGTCAGTAAAAAAAGCATACATTACATGATTACATATAAAATTTCAGTCATTTAAAAAAAATGGTTATACAGATTACGCTAAATGTAACAATATACTTTCGTTGCACAAAAATCCTATCATAAACAAAATAGTGATGAAAATGATAACAAGACGAGTGAATATAAATACCGATTAACCGATTCATTGATTTCTTTTAACAATTTCACGGATTTTGAAAGGATTTTGTGACATTGTGAACGTCGAAATTTACGAAAAATATTTCATTTCACAATTTGTTCAAACGATATGATTTTAGACTTACCTGCTTGGTAAAGGGAAGTAGCGCAGGTCCTCTTTCCGGAATGGTTTATGTAATTTCCCTCGAATCCTGCAGCCTTTCACATGTTTTTCACATTACCATTCAGTTCATTTACAACAATTGGCTGAGTTAATTCCTTGGTATCAACTATTCCAATGTCAATAGCTACCGTGTCACTATTGTCACTTTCCTGCGTTACGTAGTATAGCAGGAAATATATGTCTGAGGGTTTCGTATTTAGTAGTTATGAATATTCATGGATAGGAGCGAGGTGCACGAGTTTTGCGTGAGGGTACACGTGTCTAGGAGAGTACAGGTGAGAATACAGGTGAGATAGTCATTCTAGCCAGAGACCCGCATGGCAGTACACCGTTCTAGTCTATATTGTATTTACATTTATATATACATGTAGGTAGGGTTAATGTTTGTATTGATATTATTACCACTTTTGTGTGAAGATACTGATAGGGGTAAGACGTCAAAAGGTTTTCCAGAGTTTTTGTCTCATTGAGTTTGACCTCTGGTTTTTAACCCTGGACGTTGCGCACAAGCACATGCTGTATATATGTGCTTATGGAGTGATTTGAAGCTTAGCTCAAATTTCATTAGTAAAGTGTGGGAGTGAGAGTAGACAATGTTGTATTGACACTGTATTATTACCAAATATGCTGCAAATAAAAGTCGGTCCATCAAGTCTCTCGGGCAGGCTACTTCCAAAAAGTATTTTGGTGTTGAGTTATATATATTATATATGGTTTGAGTATATCACAGACCTTCAAGTTCATACTCATACTTGTCTACGGCCTGTGATAATGTTATATCGTCGAGGTCAGTGAACACATCGACATCAGTGATCAGTACCTGATCCGTCATGGTTGACAGTCTCACTAGAAATGAATGCGCTACTGTGACAGAAAACAAAACGTGTCAGAAATTGGCGGGAAACATATCACAGTGACAGGTTCTGATCAATTTTATAGCTCCACCCCTAGACACGTGGGTGACAAAACCTCGGCTGCCATTGGATAAAACAGATACAAAATGGGTACTCGTGACGTATCGGATATATCACACTCGTGCTACGCACTCGTGTGATATATCCGATACATCACTCGTATCCATTATGTATCTATTACTAGTGCTACTCTAGAAAACGTTCAAAGGAGAGCAAGTAAATTAAATCAATCAAGGACAAGCCTTAATACCAACAATGATTGTACTGACGCTTGTGGGCTGACATGGTGGACGTCTATCGAATTATGAACAACATACCCAGTAAATACTTGTAACACGGATAAACTATTTCCACCAATAATAACAACAATACCAGAAGGAACAGTAAGAAGCTTCAGAAGAAGTATTGCAGAACGGTTAGGAAATAAGCTGGAATACCTTACCAAATGAAGTTGTGTGTGCCGAAACATTAAATTCCTTCAAATCCAAAATTAATGAACACTGGAAAGGACTAACCATCAAATTCCGGCCCAACTGCTTCTCTGTTGAATAATCCGAACTTTAAACGAATAGAGAAGACAACCAAATGGCTTACCTTCCTAGCCAAACAGAAGAGCTCGAGGACAAGTAACAAGACTTTGTTGAAGGAAGGAGGAATGTAACGCGCGGAACTGGGCTGGGCTGAACGCCTTTGAGCAAGGGTCACTTTTGTCTTGGGTTCGGAGGACACGAGTTCGAGTCCCGATTTTAACACCCACAGTTAAAATCATTCTCGATATGTGCTACAACTGCTTAATTAACATCCAGGGTTAAATTAGCCTCGGTGTAGTACATATCGAGAATAATTTTAGCTCTGGGTGTTAATTACCAGATATAACGTTACAGTATAGTGCCAATTATGAGTACGAAGGAACTTTGAATAGACTTTCTTTACATTGCTGTTCGTGCTGACAGACTGCTGTTTCAACTTGAACAAAATGCTGTCCCGATATTTGTTATTGTATACACGTTTATAACAAAAATAATTTGACTATTAATAAAATCCTACTATTTCCGGATTTTCTACGTATCCGATTTCAATTTTCATATTAGACATTATTTGATTACGATCTATTTCCGGCGTGTAGTTTCCATAACGGATAATATCCTTACCGACTGTCAAGACAGGAATATACACGTGGACTTTGTTATCTGTCTGTAAAACTATGCAAACCACGGGCGCTTTCCAGGTACATTAACACTTTAATGAACACCATTTCATTTTCAGTAAAATTCTACGATTTATCTGGTCTTTTGATTAACGTTACGTAATGTATAAATTCTCCTCACAGGAGTTCCGTTGATCAGCGCGACCCGATCGCGATCAGCGGGCCTAATTAATTATGACGCCATCAAACAGGTGCTTTTCGTAAGTCTCGCGCCGTGTAATCCTCAGATCAGTTAACATCTTTGTAGGTGTGGCTAATGAACAGGTGAACTGCTGCCTGGGATGAGACCACAGGAGCTAATTTTTATATTGATGAGTAAAATAAAAATAAAATAAATATTTGAGTCCAATATCAGTAATCTAGGTAGATCGTTTATATGTATGTGGGATAAATTTATCTATTTAACAGGTTTTAGATAGAATATATTATTGTACAAGTTTATAAATTTGAACAAAATCATCCAAGCAGAGTTGTTGAATGTTCCATGTTTTTATAATTATTATATATATAAAATAACCCTAACGTTACAATACAAATAATAAAACAATATATACATGTAGCAGAACTGGGCCGGGTCGATCATCGGCGACCAGGTAGCTCAATCGGTAGAGCATCCTGCTAGTGTTCGGAAGTCCTGGGTTCGAACCCTGCAGTGCATTTTCCCACTCCCTACTACATTTGGTGCCATGACCAAACCTTGTTTCATGTGAGGTGAATACTTGACAAGGGGATACCCGAACCTGGGTTGTGAGTTGTGAAGTCTTCGGGATCGAAGACTTAAAAAGGGAGAGGGAAGAGTGTAGCAGAACTGCACCTGGTCGATCATCGGCGACCTGCAGGTAACGCGATCAGTTGGTCTACGTATAGCATCCGGCTAGTGTTTGGAGGTCCCGGGTTTGAACTGCGGTCTGGCCGTGCATTTTTCCACTCCTACTACATATATACATCACCGTTATAAGTATTATGGACATGTTACACGGTGAAACTTATAAACTTTAATTATTTATCTTTTCCCGCCATTTGGCGTACATGTACTTAGCCTATAGAATAATTTACACAAATAAAATATTCTCTTATATATCTATGGTAAGTATAATTCCATCGATGATGCATATCCATAAATTTTACATAATAACACGCACATATATACCCGACAATGGGTTTGGGGTGTCAGATATTTCATAAGAAACTCTCGTCCCGCAGTGCTGGTTGGTATTCTTAAACAGACCAACTCAAACACACACCCTTCCACCTTGGCGGCTCTACGCCTGATAAAACTATACAAGACAAAGACACTAAAATTGACCGCCAAAACCCAAAACGAGACGACACTGGACATGACCATATAAAGAAACATTCCAACACCACATTTACATAACAATTCACAACATGTAAGACAGGTAACGTACACAGGTAAACAGCACAGTCGTACACAAGTCCGCGCGCACTGCGAAAACGTTGACGAAAACAGCGAGCGCGCGTACCTGGGGTATTAAACATTATTATTAAACATAATTAAAACCAATAAATTGCCAAACTTACAAACTGTTACATACTTTATTGAATAAAATTGTTAAGTATGATCGATCCCTATGGACGAAGTAAATTATTACATAAAAAGTAAAACTCCACAACACGTACGTCTTTGTCGCTTTCGTTGCATCTTGGCTATTCTTCAGACTGTTTTATTCAAAGACAAGTATTGTGACGTCATATGTTATGACGTCACTTCCATAGCAATGGAAT
This sequence comes from Pecten maximus, assembly GCF_902652985.1. Taxonomy (NCBI): domain Eukaryota; kingdom Metazoa; phylum Mollusca; class Bivalvia; order Pectinida; family Pectinidae; genus Pecten; species Pecten maximus. Next base: position 43,104,552 of record NC_047017.1, read on the forward strand.
AAACATTTATTACATTATTGTCACAAAAAATGAATAATATTATTATACCTCATGTTTATAACAGTGCTTGTGATTATAAGCCCAAACGCATCACATAGCGGGGAAATAAAACATCATATTTCCCTGAGCCACGTGAGCCGGGGAAATAAAACATCATATTTCCCTGAGCCACGTGAGCCGGGGAAATAAAACATCATATTTCCCTGAGCCACGTGAGCCGGGGAAATAAAACATCATATTTCCCTGAGCCACGTGAGCCGGGGAAATAAAACATCATATTTCCCTGAGCCACGTGAGCCGGGGAAATAAAACATCATATTTCCCTGAGCCACGTGAGCCGGGGAAATAAAACATCATATTTCCCTGGAGCACATGTACATGTCCCCATAGCAACACTCTCTCTGATCCTCACAAGAGTAGTCCATCTTGTCAGTTAGGTTTTGTAAAAACCTTAAGGTTGGTTCCATGAAAAGCTTTCAAAATTTTAAATTTAATGAACCTGTAAAAACAATGTGATCAGATTAAAAAGTATATTTAATTTGTTGATTGAACTTGACTTATATTTGTTTTTTTTCTTTTTGGTTTAATAAACAATTTATGGCCTTTTTGATAGGGTGATATGAAGGTTTGTCTACCCTCAGAAGTCACATTCCCCTAGGCTACACTTTAAAGGGAATATTACTACTTCAGGTGGACAAACCTATAGCTATGTAGTTTGAAAATTAAAAAACAAATACTAGTCGGAGTCAAACTCACCATCCTAGAGTTTTAAGGTGAAACAGGTACACTAGCAATGTAGCTTCTGTGGCTGTATTAAAAATCGATGAAATTAAATAATTTTATTTAAGAAGCTATGTTACTCATGATAAATAGAAAACATGGTAACAAATACAATTTAGTGCAAAGTAAGCATGTATGATACACATACTGATGTTGAGATGGTCTTTGTATATATACATACTGATATAGACATAATATATATCAAATAATCAAACCGACACAGTACTGTTTAAATGGGGAAAATGGGAAATATTCCAAATTTGCCATTAGTGCATTCATGTATATGTCTAGATCTACTACCAGGTAAAAATCTGAAATGGTCCGTAATTAAAATTAAGTATTCTTTGTCTATGTTTGGTCATTCTAGTTCATAACAGTTCCTATTTTTTTTTTATCTTTGACTTTCATAAATTTGTATATATGCTCATTCTGATTAGGTTAAAGTGTTTCTCTACAAATACCAGACCACAATTTACACAGCGTATATATATTTTTTATTGGTAACTAGCCATATAACATGTAGTTATGAAGTGTTAATAATTTTACTTCTGTTGTTAGGATGTAGAGTCCTTCCATTACAGTGATGGGAATTTGACCACAGAGACTAAACATTGGGATGACAAGGAGTATGATCTCAGTGAGGTGAGTAACCACAGAATAGTTGTCATTTAAAAAAAAATTATCATCATAAAACATATGTACTATTTTTGTACTCATCTTTACCTTGCTGTTATTTGTATATTTTGTCTTATATAAAATATCATCAAACTGTGTGTTGTTTTTCCAGTTTGACAAACTGCTGAGAGGAAAATGGGATGAGTCTATGAAGGATGGACACTTCAGATATCACCTTGATAAAGTGGAAACCAAAATCATTCCCGGGGAGAAAAAATATGTAGCACAGGTGATGATACTACTTTATACTTATCACTGTGACTTAGGATGGTACTGGTGACTAATATATTGTATACTTATATATACTTATCACCGTGACTTAGGATGGTACTGGTGACTTATATATTGTATACTTATATATACTTATCACCGTGACTTAGGATGGTACTGGTTACTAATATATTGTATACTTATCACCTGGACTTTGGATGGTACTGGTGACTAATATATTGCAATCTCTGCCACTCAGAAGATATGACACAGAAATATCAACCTAATAGGTGTTCTACCAAATTAAATAAGTCTAACTGGATGTTTTGATTCCAGCCAGCCATTAGACATCCCAAGAATACTTGATGGTTGAGATATCTCTGCAACACCTTTACCACAGATATTTTTCTCCAGCCTATCAGTGGATTGTACAAAAGATATTATTAGCATGTTTTAATAAAAACTTAGAGTTCATACAATGTAATATGTTCCAAAATAATGCTTTTTGAGGTTTATTCTTTTCTTTTCTGATTTATACAATCATATTCTGATTTTTATTTCATTGAAAGCTGACTGTGACAAGCTAGTCTAGTGGGAGGGTAGACACATGTTTGGGTGATGAGCTCTGTGACAGTATCGTGTGTTAGGAATTTGGAAGGTTTCTACTAATGAACTGTGTGTTGATTAGATATATTTTAGAAGCAGTAATTAGAAAGAATCACTTTGGCTACTTTGGCAGAACTTTTAGGGTGACTTGGGTACCAGTGTAGTAAAGCCTCCTGTATCCTGCTGTATCACCAATAGGGTAAAGGTTATTAGAGAAACAAGCTGTTAAATTGTAATATTTTTAGTTTATCAGAGCATAGTTATTCCCCTTTGATTAGAACTAAAGAGTGATGTACTTGTTTAACATATTAACAGTCTGAGAATACATGTATATATATTATCTCTTCATGTTGTTGTTGTTTAAATTTATTTCATTCTCCCCTTATGTGATTATTTGTAGCTTAATGTAAAAAGAGCCACGGAGAGAAGGAAACCCCAGGCAATCATGGCAGTGAATCAGCCATTCGACCAAAACATTTTCAATTTTTCCCGTATAAAGACTGGTGAAGTGTTGTTCCTGTTGGATAGGAAGACATCAGGTCCTGATACATCCAGTGGGGAGGTGGCAATGTGTAATGGTATAAATGATGAGGACAACGAATCAGGGAAAGAATTGTGTACACAAGATTTGAAGGTTGGTACATGTACTGAACATTATGTGATGGTACTAAAGGTAAACTGTTAGGAACAGGACAATGGGGCATTGTGTAAAGGTACCCAAAGGAATAGAGAGATATAGATATTACATGTATATCTTATAATAGATACAGGCCATATTATTGAATTATGAACTTATGTTTAACAGCCATTGGTTTATAGATAAAGATATTTGTTTCTCATACTTCACAGGGTTATCCGGCGGTTGCTAGGGAAAAGATAAATCGATCTTACACAGGGTGGGTAAAGACAGTCGGCACGCGCTATATGATGCTGCTCACAATAACTTAACATCATCATTTTACGTTGAGTAACCAAGTTGTAAATGATGACGTCATCAATTTTGACGCACATATTCCAAGGAGCATTGAAGATGGCGTGATGAAAAACTTCCTTAAAAACTTACGTTTGGTTGCAAGTATGTGAGAAAAATAATCATGGGTCTGTTCCGCGAACAAGGATATCTCGACCCTCGTGTAAGAGTTTGGCTGGCCACACTCTGCAAGCCTCGTGCTGACTGGCCAAACTCTTACACTCGGGTTGAGATATCTCTGTCCATGGAACAGACCCATGATAGATTCTATTAATCTTGTCTTTTTTAGCCTCAGAACCTGGTTATAATAAACATCAGCCCCTTGGAGTATGGCCATGTCCTGGTAGTACCAGATGTCTACTCCTTCCGACCTCAGGTAACTAAACAATGATTGTAGATTTATAGGAGTTAATGACAAGCTAGATACTTCAATTAATTAAAGTTACTGAATCAAAAGAATATTTGAGGTGTCTGAATGTAAGGATGCTGATTAGATAGCAATAACTTACTACAATAATATATATTTGTATGTATGTATTTGTATGGAGCAAGCAGATAATGTTACGGTAGTTCTTGATTTTCAGCATCAAGAATTAAACTAATAATTTAATCACATTAATTACAAACTTATTTGAAATTGTAGCTGTTTATAGTGGAATGTTACAGATTTATTATCTCACTTTATGGTATTATCATGACCTACAACCACATCTAAACAGGAAGCAACAGCACCACAGAGAGTAAAACATCAGATATGTCGCCCAGCATATTTTATATGATGTTGTAAGAATTTTTTTCCCATCATACACAAGCAACCATATTATCACAATAAATGATATCTTTTAGGCTACTTCAGTATATAGTCTGTCATCACAGATTTAGGAAAATATGTTAGTCTCATCACATTGAGATGGCTAGTCTATGTTAGTCTCATCACATTGAGATGGCTAGTCTATGTTAGTCTCATCACATTGAGATGGCTAGTCTCATCACATTGAGATGGCGAGGGCTGTGTTAGTCTCATCACATTGAGATGGCTAGTCTATATTAGTCTCATCACATTGAGATGGCTAGTCTATGTTAGTCACATCACATTGATATAGTGAGGGCTATGTTAGTCTCATCACATTGAGATGGCTAGTCTATGTTAGTCACATCACATTGAGATGGCTAGTCTATGTTAGTCTCATCACATTGAGATGGCTAGGGCTGTGTTAGTCTCATCACATTGAGATGGCTAGTCTATGTTAGTCTCATCACATTGAGATGGCTAGGGCTATGTTAGTCTCATCACATTGAGATGGCTAGGGCAATGTTAGTCTCATCACATTGAGATGGCTAGTCTATGTTAGTCTCATCACATTGAGATGGCTAGTCTCATCACATTGAGATGGCTAGTCTATGTTAGTCTCATCACATTGAGATGGCTAGTCTATGTTAGTCTCATCACATTGAGATGGCTAGTCTATGTTAGTCTCATCACATTGAGATAGCTAGGGCTATGTTAGTCTCATCACATTGAGATGGCTAGTCTGTGTTAGTCTCATCACATTGAGATGGCTAGTCTATGTTAGTCTCATCACATTGAGATGGCTAGTCTATGTTAGTCTCATCACATTGAGATAGCTAGGGCAGTGTTAGTCTCATCACATTGAGATGGCTAGTCTGTGTTAGTCTCATCACATTGAGATGGCTAGTCTGTGTTAGTCTCATCACATTGAGATGGCTAGTCTATGTTAGTCTCATCACATTGAGATGGTTAGTCTCATCACATTGAGATGGCTAGTCTATGTTAGTCTCATCACATTGAGATGGTTAGTCTATGTTAGTCTCATCACATTGAGATGGCTAGTCTATGTTGGTCTCATCACATTGAGATGGCTAGTCTCATCACATTGAGATGGCTAGTCTATGTTAGTCTCATCACATTGAGATGGCTAGTCTATGTTAGTCTCATCACATTGAGATGGCTAGGGCAGTGTTAGTCTCATCACATTGAGATGGCTAGTCTCATCACATTGAGATGGCTAGTCTATGTTAGTCTCATCACATTGAGATGGCTAGTCTATGTTAGTCTCATCACATTGAGATGGCTAGTCTCATCACATTGAGATGGCTAGTCTATGTTAGTCTCATCACATTGAGATGGCTAGTCTATGTTAGTCTCATCACATTGAGATGGCTAGGGCAGTGTTAGTCTCATCACATTGAGATGGTTAGTCTCATCACATTGAGATGGCTAGTCTATGTTAGTCTCATCACATTGAGATGGTTAGTCTCATCACATTGAGATGGCTAGTCTATGTTAGTCAAATCACATTGAGATGGCTAGTCTATGTTAGTCTCATCACATTGAGATGGCTAGTCTATGTTAGTCTCATCACATTGAGATGGCTAGTCTATGTTAGTCTCATCACATTGAGATGGCTAGTCTATGTTAGTCTCATCACATTGAGATAGCTAGGGCAGTGTTAGTCTTATCACATTGAGATGGCTAGGGCAGTGTTAGTCTCATCACATTGAGATAGCTAGAGCAGTGTTAGTCTCATCACATTGAGATGGCTAGTCTATGTTAGTCTCATCACATTGAGATGGCTAGTCTATGTTAGTCTCATCACATTGAGATGGTTAGGGCTGTGTTAGTCTCATCACATTGAGATGGCTAGTCTATGTTAGTCTCATCACATTGAGATGGCTAGGGCTATGTTAGTCTCATCACATTGAGATGGCTAGTCTCATCACATTGAGATGGCTAGGGCAATGTTAGTCTCATCACATTGAGATGGCTAGTCTGTGTTAGTCTCATCACATTGAGATGGCTAGTCTATGTTAGTCTCATCACATTGAGATGGCTAGGGCTATGTTAGTCTCATCACATTGAGATGGCTAGTCTGTGTTAGTCTCATCACATTGAGATGGCTAGTCTGTGTTAGTCTCATCACATTGAGATGGCTAGTCTATGTTAGTCTCATCACATTGAGATGGCTAGTCTCATCACATTGAGATGGCTAGTCTATGTTAGTCTCATCACATTGAGATGGCTAGTCTATGTTAGTCTCATCACATTGAGATGGCTAGTCTATGTTAGTCTCATCACATTGAGATGGCTAGTCTATGTTAGTCTCATCACATTGAGATGGCTAGGGCTGTGTTAGTCTCATCACATTGAGATAGCTAGGGCTATGTTAGTCTCATCACATTGAGATAGCTAGGGCTATGTTAGTCTCATCACATTGAGATGGCTAGTCTGTGTTAGTCTCATCACATTGAGATGGCTAGTCTGTGTTAGTCTCATCACATTGAGATGGCTAGTCTATGTTAGTCTCATCACATTGAGATGGCTAGTCTATGTTAGTCTCATCACATTGAGATGGCTAGGGCTGTGTTAGTCTCATCACATTGATATGGCTAGTCTATGTTAGTCTCATCACATTGAGATGGCTAGGGCTATGTTAGTCTCATCACATTGAGATGGCTAGTCTATGTTAGTCTCATCACATTGAGATGGCTAGTCTATGTTAGTCTCATCACATTGAGATGGCTAGTGTATGTTAGTCTCATCACATTGAGATGACTAGTCTATGTTAGTCTCATCACATTGAGATGGCTAGTCTATGTTAGTCTCATCACATTGAGATGGCTAGTCTATGTTAGTCTCATCACATTGAGAAGGCTAGTCTATGTTGGTCTCATCACATTGAGATGGCTAGTCTGTGTTAGTCTCATCACATTGAGATGGCTAGTCTATGTTAGTCTCATCACATTGAGATGGCTAGTCTATGTTAGGCTCATCACATTGAGATGGCTAGTCTATGTTAGTCTCATCACATTGAGATGGCTAGTCTATGTTAGTCACATCACATTGAGATGGCTAATCTGTGTTAGTCTCATCACATTGAGATGGCTAGGGCTATGTTAGTCTCATCACTTTGAGATGGCGAGGGCTATGTTAGTATCCATCCTACTGTACAGAGGATTCCAGAAATAATAAAATTCTATGTAAAGTTGGTGCTGGAGAAAATGTATCACATAGTACTGATTTAAGTTACTTCTGTAGGTGGTCCCAGTTTGAGAGTCCTCCCGTTAGGTAGATATTTTACTGATTTGATTTAAACGTATCTTATTTGTCAAAACACAAATGGGATTAGACACAAATATAAAACTTATATTCCATCTTTTCCCGTATAACATAAATGATGTAATAAATATACATGACCAAAAATAATAAGGACAATTGATGATAATGTGAACATGTCAAAAATAGCTATAAGATAAAATTTACCATATACATATGTCATATTATGAAGTCACTGGACCCACATTACTTGAATAGCTCTAAACTATATTTGATGCATTAGATTTATAAGGTCAGATATAAAACCTAAGGCCACTGGATCCCCACATGATAGGTAGACTGATCACATAAAACTATGACAGTTTTTGTTATAATTTGATTTTGATGTATTTCATCCTTCAGATGTTGACAGAGAGTGCTATACAACTGGCTATAGAGACAATGCTCCTTAGTGCACATCAGTAAGTACCGGTCACTGTGGTCAGTAAAGATCAGCACTTGTCAGTTTGGTCAGTAGAGAGAAGTACCAGTCTGGCTGGTCACCACATATCAATACTGGTCAGTTTGGTCAGTAGAAACCAGTACCTATGAGCACTGGTCAGTAATATAAAAGTTTATAACAGACATTAACAAAATGATTATTTATCTGTAGTAACTATTTAGCATCTAAATTAATAATCATGTTTGTTTGGTTTGATGGAATTCTTACCATGGTATAGTAACTTGATTCAGTAATATTCTATTTTCTCCAGGGGTTTCCGTTTGGGGTTCAACAGTCTTTGTGCATTAGCATCCGTCAATCATCAACACTTCCACGCATATTATCTGGAGCATGAACTGTTTGTGGAATCTTGTGTAAGTCATTGGTTATGTTATGTTGCCATGTTTTGTACATCATATTTATTATATATATGATACTTAATTTATACATTGTGTATTACAATTCATGCCAGGTGGAATTAAAACAGAGCCTTCTGGTCTTTTATTACGTAAATCTTCATACTAGTAATGGTAAGAAATACTTGTTATGTGTCTTTATTCTGACAGCCTGTGAAACACCTAAAGGGAATCCTGTATGAGTTAGAGGTGATGCCAACCAAGGGATTTGTGTTCCAATTACACGGATCAACAATACAGGAAATCTCCAGGTTGGTATTTCCACATGTGTACTGAAAATTGATTTTATTTAACACTCAGCCACACATTCACACAAATACCCATGATTTAGACTGAATCAATGGCTATGTTTTATAGATAAATATGAAAAGATGAATGCGTACATGTGAAGGTCATTGGTATTTCAAGTAAACACAAGTTGTCTGTATACACCTGGTGTATTAAATGTATTGGTTATATGAGGGTCAGATGGCACTGTGGAAACACACTCCCCTTTCACCTCATTGTGGGATACCCACAGCTGATTGTACTACACTACAATACACATTTGATAGCAATTTACTACCATTACACTAATGATAAGTGTAGCATAGTGTAGTACAGTGCAATCAACTGTGGGTATCCGATGATGCTTTCACCAAGGCCTTCGTGTATTCCATGTAAAGGTATGGAGGTTACCTGCCCAACAGGTAGGTTTTCACCAAGGCCTTCGTGTATTCCATGTAAAGGTATGGAGGTTACCTGCCCAACAGGTAGGTTTTCCCCTGGTTGTTCTTATTTCCCCCATAGCAACACCCCCTCACACTCTTCATCTGGGCCAACCAGAGTGATAAGTAAAAGTTGATATTACTTGTTTTACAATTGTTATATGAATAAAGTGAATATAAATCATGAAAAGGACATTTTTTGTGCAACCAGGTATGTCTGTATATAAAGGTCAAAGTTTACTGTATAGTGTATGTAGGCAATAATGAAAAGTAGTACAGGTACTGTACTTGATCTAATAAACACGCATGTGAAATCTGGATTCAAGAAAAAAAAAAAAAAATCAAAAAAAAATCTAAATCTTGATTCAGAAATAGACTGCTTGAGTAAAAGACTTAATATGATTGTATTGGCATATTTATATCAGTGAAGTAATGATGCAGCCTTTACGTGGACTTTATTAAATAAATGTACCCATCAAGGTATAGTAAAGTAGGCACACCTGTTAGGTTTTATGTAGTATTGTATCAATTAATGGCCACAGGTTTCTTTAACTATGTATAAGAAACATTTTGCCAATTTTACTGTTATTTTTATGGTTAAACTAGTCGTATGACATTTGGATAAAGGGATGGAAATGCATTATTATTACATAAAAAATATTGTTTATTTGTAATTTATTACAACTCTTTATTTTCAGATGAACAGCCAGACCTATGAGCCTTTCACATATATTCCTAATCACATACACATTTATTTCAGTGCAATATATCTGGTGGCAGATTATCTACAGAAGTCTGAGGTAGCACACAACTTGTTTATTACCCGTGGTACCGTATTTGGGGAGGACAGGACTAGTCGGAAAAGGACCCTCAGGCTATTTCTGTGGCCCAGGAAAAAGTTTATAGGTATGCAAACTCACACGTCGAAGTTTTTCCTTTTTGCTTACAACAAAAGTTACACTCTCATACGACTCAAAATGTCTTAATAGATATGAAAATTATTGCAATACATGTAACATGTCTTGTGATTACAGTATTGTGTAGTAAGGAACTGTTATTACTGTACAATCAGATGTTTTTGTGCAGAATTTATGTTGATTCACAGGAAATTACCACAGTTAATTATATAAGTGATTGCCAAAGTTCTATCTGAGATATTATGACATATATGTATTATCTGCTATATGCATAGTCAAACCTGTCTTAGTGACCTTTATATACATAGTCAAACCTGTCTTAGTGACCTTTATATACATAGTCAAACCTGTCATAGTGACCTTTATATACATAGTCAAACCTATCTTAGTGACCTTTATATACATAGGCAAACCTGTCTTAGTGACATGAATGTCCTTTTATAAATATTATTTTACTTTTTCTCAGGTGTGAAAGTAGAGGCCTGTTTTAATGTGGCAGTGGTGGAGCTAGCAGGGCACCTGCCAATCAAAAGTATGTATGTCGAACACCAGACACATAAAAACCTCTCACAAACATAGGAAAACACAGTAGGACATTGGAAAACCTCACAAACATAGGAAAACACAGTAGGACATTGGAAAACCTCACAAACATAGGAAAACACAGTAGGACATTGGAAAACCTCACAAACAAAACACATGTACAGTAGGACATTGGAAAACCTCACAAACAAAACACAGTAGGACATTGGAAAACCTCTCACAAACATAGGAAAACACAGTAGGACATTGGAAAACCTCACAAACATAGGAAAACACAGTAGGACATTGGAAAACCTCACAAACATAGGAAAACACAGTAGGACATTGGAAAACCTCACAAACATAGGAAAACACAGTAGGACATTGGAAAACCTCTCACAAACATAGGAAAACACAGTAGGACATTGGAAAACCTCACAAACATAGGAAAACACAGTATGACATTGGAAAACCTCATAAACAAAGGAAAACACAGTAGGACATTGGAAAACCTCTCACAAACAATGGAAAGTCCTCTTAAACATCAACAAACCTCAAAAATAAAGGACATGGGTAAACCCCTACATACAATGGAAGCCTTTCTCAGATATGGGCAAACCTCACAAATAACGGAAAGTCCTCTCAGATATGGGCAAACCTCACAAACAACGGAAAGTCCTCTCAGAAATGGGCAAACCTCACAAACAACGGAAAGTCCTCTCAGATATGGGCAAACCTCACAAACAACGGAAAGTCCTCTCAGATATGGGCAAACCTCACAAACAACGGAAAGTCCTCTCAGATATGGGCAAACCTCACAAACAACGGAATGTCCTCTCAGATATGGGCAAACCTCACAAACAACGGAAAGTCCTCTCAGATATGGGCAAACCTCACAAACAACGGAAAGTCCTCTCAGACATAGGTAAGTCTCACAAACAAATGAAACCCTTCTCAGACAAAGGTAAGTCTCACAAACAAATGAAACCCTTCTCAGACAAAGGTAAGACAACGCAAACAAACAAAGCCTCTCTCAGATACTGGCAAACCTCACAAGCAAAGGAATGGCTCACAAACACTGTATAGACAATCCTGCAAAACTCACCAAGCCAAAACCTAGCTGCAACCACTCTTACTGAAACATGGGCAAAACACACAGCAACAGCTATCAAACATGGGCAAACTTTACAAATACAGATTAGCTCCTTGATTTCCCTTTTGTCCATCAGAGTAAAAGAACATATGTGACTTTTGTTCACTTTGTGTTTGCAAGGTATGGATGTGGCTCTCTGCGAAACCTAATGTACCATTCTGTGTGTGGGGTGTAAGTGTATCCCTGATGTACCATTCTGTCTGTGTGGTGTTAGTGTATCCCTGATGTACCATTATGTGTGTGTGGTGTAAGTGTATCCCTAATGTACCATTCTGTGTGTGGGGTGTAAGTGTATCCCTGATGTACCATTATGTGTGTGGGGTGTAAGTGTATCCCTAATGTACCATTCTGTCTGTGGGCTGTAAGTGTATCCCTGATGTACCATTCTGTCTGTATGGTGTAAGTGTATCCCTGATGTACCATTCTGTGTGTGGGGTGTAAGTGTATCCCTGATGTACCATTCTGTGTGTGGGGTGTAAGTGTATCACTGATGTACCATTCTGTCTGTGTGGTGTAAGTGTATCACTGATGTACCATTCTGTGTGGGGGTGTAAGTGTATCCCTGATGTACCATTCTGTCTGTGTGGGGTGTAAGTGTATCCCTGATGTACCATTCTGTCTGTGTGGGGTGTAAGTGTATCCCTGATGTACCATTCTGTGTGTGGGGTTAAGTGTATCACTGATATACATTCTCGTGTGTGGGGTGTAAAGTGGTATCCCTGAATTACCATTCTGTTGTGTGGGGTGGTAAGTGTATCCCTGATGTACCATTCTGTGTGTGGGGATGTAAGTGTATCACTGATGTACCATTCTGTGTGTGGTGTTAAGTGTATCCCTGATGTACCATTCGTCTGTGTGGGGGTAAGTGTTATCCTGATGTACCATTCTGTGTGTATGGGTGTAAGTGTATCCCTGATGTACCATCTGTGTGTGTGGGTGTAAGTGTATCCCTGATGTACCATTCTGTGCTGTGGGGTGTAAGTGTATCACTGATGTACCATTCTGTGTGTGGGGGTGTAGTGTATCCCTGATGTACCATTCTGTGTGTGTGGTGTAAGTGTAATCCCTGATGTACCATTCTGTGTGTGGGGTTAGTGTATCCTGAGTGTACCATTCTGTTGTGATGGTGTAAGTGTATCCCTGATGTACCATTCTGTGTGTATGGGGTAAGTGTATCCCTGATGTACCATTCTGTGTGGGGTGTAAGTGTATCCCTGATGTACCATTCTGTGTGTGGGGTGTAAGTGTATCACTGATGTACCATTCTGTCTGTGTGGTGTAAGTGTATCACTGATGTACCATTCTGTGTGGGGGTGTAAGTGTATCCCTGATGTACCATTCTGTCTGTGTGGGGTGTAAGTGTATCCCTGATGTACCATTCTGTCTGTGTGGGGTGTAAGTGTATCCCTGATGTACCATTCTGTGTGTGGGGTGTAAGTGTATCACTGATATACCATTCTGTGTGTGGTGTAAGTGTATCCCTGATGTACCATTCTGTGTGTGGGGTGTAAGTGTATCCCTGATGTACCATTCTGTCTGTGTGGGGTGTAAGTGTATCCCTGATGTACCATTCTGTGTGTGTGGTGTAAGTGTATCACTGATGTACCATTCTGTGTGTGGGGTGTAAGTGTATCACTGATGTACCATTCTGTGTTGTGGAGTGTAAGTGTATCCCTGATGTACCATTCTGTCTGTGTGGTGTAAGTGTATCACTGATGTACCATTCTGTGTTTGGAGTGTAAGTGTATCCCTGGTGTACCATTCTGTCTGTGTGGTGTAAGTGTATCACTGATGTACCATTCTGTCTGTGTGGTGTAAGTGTATCCCTGATGTACCATTCTGTGTGGGGTGTAAGTGTATCCCTTATGTACCATTCTGTGTGGGGTGTAAGTGTATCACTGATGTACCATTCTGTCTGTGTGGTGTAAGTGTATCCCTGATGTACCATTCTGTCTGTATGGTGTAAGTGTATCCCTGATGTACCATTCTGTGTGTGTGGGGTGTAAGTGTATCCCTGATGTACCATTCTGTGTGTGGGGTGTAAGTGTATCCCTGATGTACCATTCTGTGTGTGTGGTGTAAGTGTATCACTGATGTACCATTCTGTGTGTGTGGTGTAAGTGTATCCCTGATGTACCATTCTGTGTGTATGGTGTAAGTGTATCCCTGATGTACCATTCTGTGTGTGGGGTGTAAGTGTATCCCTGATGTACCATTCTGTCTGTGTGGGGTGTAAGTGTATCCCTGATGTACCATTCTGTGTGTGTGGTGTAAGTGTATCACTGATGTACCATTCTGTGTGTGGTGTAAGTGTATCCCTGATGTACCATTCTGTGTGTGGGGTGTAAGTGTATCACTGATGTACCATTCTGTGTTTGGAGTGTAAGTGTATCCCTGATGTACCATTCTGTCTGTGTGGGGTGTAAGTGTATCCCTGATGTACCATTCTGTCTGTATGGTGTAAGTGTATCCCTGATGTACCATTCTGTGTGTGGGGGGTGTAAGTGTATCCCTGATGTACCATTCTGTGTGTGGGGTGTAAGTGTATCCCTGATGTACCATTCTGTGTGTGGGATGTAAGTGTATCACTGATGTACCATTCTGTGTGTGTGGTGTAAGTGTATCGCTGATGTACCATTCTGTGTGTGGGGTGTAAGTGTATCCCTGATGTACCATTCTGTCTGTATGGTGTAAGTGTATCCCTGATGTACCATTCTGTGTGTGGGGTGTAAGTGTATCCCTGATGTACCATTGTGTCTGTGTGGGGTGTAAGTGTATCCCTGATGTACCATTCTGTGTGTATGGTGTAAGTGTATCCCTGATGTACCATTCTGTGTGTGGGGTGTAAGTGTATCCCTGATGTACCATTCTGTCTGTGTGGGGTGTAAGTGTATCCCTGATGTACCATTCTGTGTGTGTGTGGTGTAAGTGTATCACTGATGTACCATTCTGTGTGTGGGGTGTAAGTGTATCACTGATGTACCATTCTGTGTTTGGAGTGTAAGTGTATCCCTGATGTACCATTCTGTCTGTGTGGTGTAAGTGTATCACTGATGTACCATTCTGTGTGGGGGGTGTAAGTGTATCCCTGATGTACCATTCTGTCTGTGTGGGTGTAAGTGTATCCCTGATTGTACCATTCTGTCTGTGTGGGGTGTAAGTGTATCCCTGATGTACCATTCTGTGTGTGAGGGTGTAAGTGTATCACTGATATACCATTCTGTGTGTGGGTGTAAGTGTATCCCTGATGTACCATTCTGTGTGTAGGGGTGTAAGTTATCACTGATGTACCATTCTGTGTTTGGAGGTGTAAGTGTATCCCTGATGTACCATTCTGTCTGTGTGGGGTGTAAGTGTATCCCTGATGTACCATTCTGTCTGTATAGGTGTAAGTGTATCCCTGATGTACCATTCTGTGTGTGAGGGGTGTAAGTGTATCCCTGATGTACCATTGTCTGTGTGTGGGGTGTAAGTGTATCCCTGATGTACCATTCTGTGTGTATGGTGTAAGTGTATCCCTGATGTACCATTCTGTGTGTATGGTGTAAGTGTATCCCTGATGTACCATTCTGTGTGTGGGGTGTAAGTGTATCCCTGATGTACCATTCTGTCTGTATGGTGTAAGTGTATCCCTGATGTACCATTCTGTGTGTGGGGTGTAAGTGTATCACTGATGTACCAATTCTGTGTCTGTTAGGGTGTAAGTGTATCCTGATGTACCATTCTGTGTGTATGGTGTAAGTGTATCCCTGATGTACCATTCTGTCTGTGTGGGTGTAAGTGTATCCCTGATGTACCATTCTGTCTGTAGGTGGGGTGTAAGTGTATCCCTGATGTACCATTCTGTGTGTGTGGTGTAAGTGTATCACTGATGTACCATTCTGTGTGTGGGGTGTAAGTGTATCACTGATATACCATTCTGTGTGTGGTGTAAGTGTATCCCTTATGTACCATTCTGTGTGGGGTGTAAGTGTATCACTGATGTACCATTCTGTCTGTGTGGTGGTGTAAGTGTATCCCTGATGTACCATTCTGTGTGTATGGGTGTAAGTGTATCCCTGATGTACCATTCTGTGTGTGTGGGGTGTAAGTGTATCCCTGATGTACCATTCTGTGTGTGGGGTGTAAGTGTATCCCTGATGTACCATTCTGTGTGTGTGGTGTAAGTGTATCACTGATGTACCATTCTGTGTGTGTGGTGTAAGTGTATCCCTGATGTACCATTCTGTGTGTATGGTGTAAGTGTATCCCTGATGTACCATTCTGTGTGTGGGGTGTAAGTGTATCCCTGATGTACCATTCTGTCTGTGTGGGGTGTAAGTGTATCCCTGATGTACCATTCTGTGTGTGTGGTGTAAGTGTATCCCTGATGTACCATTCTGTGTGTGTGGGGTGTAAGTGTATCCCTGATGTACCATTCTGTGTGTGGGGTGTAAGTGTATCACTGATGTACCATTCTGTGTTTGGAGTGTAAGTGTATCCCTGATGTACCATTCTGTCTGTGTGGGGTGTAAGTGTATCCCTGATGTACCATTCTGTCTGTATGGTGTAAGTGTATCCCGAAGTACCATTCTGTCTGTGGTTGTAAGTGTATCCCTGATTGTACCATTCTGTCTGTATGGTGTAAGTGTTATCCCTGATGTACCATTCTGTGCTGTGGGGGGTGTTGTAAGTGTATCCCTGATGTACCATTCATGTGTGTGGGGTAGGGTAAGTTATCCCTGATGTAACCATTCTTGTGTGTGGGATGTAAGTGTATCACTGATGTACCATTCGGTGTTGTGTGGTGGGTGTAAGTGTTAATCGCTGATGCTTCCCTTCTGTGTGTGGGGTGTTGTAAGTGTATACCTGATGTAACATTCTGTCTGTATTTTTGGTAATTGTAAGTGTATCCCTGATTGTACCATTCTGTGTGCTGGGGTTGTAAGTGTATTCCTGATGTTACCATTGTGTCTGTGTGGGGTTTTGTAAGTGTATCCCTGATTTGTACCATTCTGTGTGTATGGTTGTAAGTGTTATCCCTGAATGTACCATTCTGTGTGGTGGGGTTTTGTGTAAGTGTATCCCTGAATGTACCATTCTGTCTGTGTGGGGTGTAAGTGTATCCCTGATGTACCATTCTGTGTGTGTGGTGTAAGTGTATCACTGATGTACCATTCTGTGTGTGGGGTGTAAGTGTATCACTGATGTACCATTCTGTGTTTGGAGTGTAAGTGTATCCCTGATGTACCATTCTGTCTGTGTGGTGTAAGTGTATCACTGATGTACCATTCTGTGTGGGGGGTGTAAGTGTATCCCTGATGTACCATTCTGTCTGTGTGGGGTGTAAGTGTATCCCTGATGTACCATTCTGTCTGTGTGGGGTGTAAGTGTATCCCTGATGTACCATTCTGTGTGTGGGGTGTAAGTGTATCACTGATATACCATTCTGTGTGTGGTGTAAGTGTATCCCTGATGTACCATTCTGTGTGTAGGGTGTAAGTGTATCACTGATGTACCATTCTGTGTTTGGAGTGTAAGTGTATCCCTGATGTACCATTCTGTCTGTGTGGGGTGTAAGTGTATCCCTGATGTACCATTCTGTCTGTATAGTGTAAGTGTATCCCTGATGTACCATTCTGTGTGTGAGGGGTGTAAGTGTATCCCTGATGTACCATTCTGTGTGTGGGGTGTAAGTGTATCCCTGATGTACCATTCTGTGTGTGGGGTGTAAGTGTATCACTGATGTACCATTCTGTGTGTATGGTGTAAGTGTATCCCTGATGTACCATTCTGTGTGTGGGGTGTAAGTGTATCCCTGATGTACCATTCTGTCTGTATGGTGTAAGTGTATCCCTGATGTACCATTCTGTGTGTGGGGTGTAAGTGTATCCCTGATGTACAATTGTGTCTGTGTGGGGTGTAAGTGTATCCCTGATGTACCATTCTGTGTGTATGGTGTAAGTGTATCCCTGATGTACCATTCTGTGTGTGTGGTGTAAGTGTATCCCTGATGTACCATTCTGTCTGTGTGGGGTGTAAGTGTATCCCTGATGTACCATTCTGTGTGTGTGGTGTAAGTGTATCACTGATGTACCATTCTGTGTGTGGGGTGTAAGTGTATCACTGATGTACCATTCTGTGTTTGGAGTGTAAGTGTATCCCTGATGTACCATTCTGTCTGTGTGGGGTGTAAGTGTATCCCTGATGTACCATTCTGTGTGTGGGGTGTAAGTGTATCACTGATGTACCATTCTGTCTGTGTGTTGTAAGTGTATCCCTGATGTACCATTCTGTGTGGGGGGTGTAAGTGTATCCCTGATGTACCATTCTGTGTGTGGGGTGTAAGTGTATCACTGATGTACCATTCTGTCTGTGTGGGGTGTAAGTGTATCACTAATGTACCATTCTGTCTGTGTGGGGTGTAAGTGTATCCCTGATGTACCATTCTGTGTGGGGTGTAAGTGTATCACTGATGTACCATTCTGTGTGTGTGGTGTAAGTGTATCCCTGATGTACCATTCTGTGTGGGGTGTAAGTGTATCACTGATGTACCATTCTGTCTGTGTGGGGTGTAAGTGTATCACTGATGTACCATTCTGTGTGTGGGGTGTAAGTGTATCACTGGTGTACCATTCTGTGTGTGGTGTAAGTAGTGTATCCCTGATGTACCATTCTGTGTGTGGGGTGTAAGTGTATCCCTGATGTACCATTCTGTGTGTGGGGTGTAAGTGTATCCCTAATGTACCATTCTGTCTGTGGGGTGTAAGTGTATCACTGATGTACCATTCTGTGTGGGGGGTGTAAGTGTATCACTGATGTACCATTCTGTCTGTGTGTGGTGTAAGTGTATCACTGATGTACCATTCTGTCTGTGTGGGGTGTAAGTGTATCACTGATATACCATTCTGTGTGTGGTGTAAGTGTATCCCTGATGTACCATTCTGTCTGTGTGGGGTGTAAGTGTATCACTGATGTACCATTCTGTCTGTGTGGTGTAAGTGTATCCCTGATGTACCATTCTGTGTGGGGTGTAAGTGTATCCCTTATGTACCATTCTGTGTGGGGTGTAAGTGTATCACTGATGTACCATTCTGTCTGTGTGGTGTAAGTGTATCCCTGATGTACCATTCTGTCTGTGTGGGGTGTAAGTGTATCACTGATATACCATTCTGTGTGTGTGGTGTAAGTGTATCCCTGATGTACCATTCTGTCTGTGTGGTGTAAGTGTATCACTGATGTACCATTCTGTGTGTGTGGTGTAAGTGTATCCCTGATGTACCATTCTGTCTGTGTGGGGTGTAAGTGTATCACTGATGTACCATTCTGTGTGTGTGGTGTAAGTGTATCCCTGATGTACCATTCTGTGTGTGGGGTGTAAGTGTATCCCTGATGTACCATTCTGTCTGTGTGGTGTAAGTGTATCACTGGTGTACCATTCTGTGTGGGGGGTGTAAGTGTATCCCTGATGTACCATTCTGTCTGTGGGGTGTAAGTGTATCACTGATGTACCATTCTGTGTGTGGTGTAAGTGTATCACTGATGTACCATTCTGTGTGTGTGGTGTAAGTGTATCCCTAATGTACCATTCTGTGTGTGGGGTGTAAGTGTATCCCTGATGTACCATTCTGTGTGTGTGGTGTAAGTGTATCCCTGATGTACCATTCTGTGTGTGGGGTGTAAGTGTATCCCTGATGTACCATTCTGTCTGTGTGGGGTGTAAGTGTATCACTGATGTACCATTCTGTGTGTGTGGTGTAAGTGTATCACTGATGTACCATTCTGTCTGTGTGGGGTGTAAGTGTATCACTGATGTACCATTCTGTCTGTGTGGGGTGTAAGTGTATCACTGATGTACCATTCTGTCTGTGGGGTGTAAGTGTATCCCTTATGTACCATTCTGTGTGTGGTGTAAGTGTATCACTGATGTACCATTCTGTGTGTGGGGTGTAAGTGTATCCCTGATGTACCATTCTGTGTGTGGGGTGTAAGTGTATCACTGATGTACCATTCTGTCTGTGTGGGGTGTAAGTGTATCCCTGATGTACCATTCTGTCTGTGTGGTGTAAGTGTATCCCTGATGTACCATTCTGTGTGTGTGGTGTAAGTGTATCACTGATGTACCATTCTGTCTGTGTGGGGTGTAAGTGTATCACTGATGTACCATTCTGTCTGTGTGGTGTAAGTGTATCCCTGATGTACCATTCTGTGTGTGGGGTGTAAGTGTATCACTGATGTACCATTCTGTGTGTGTGGTGTAAGTGTATTCATGATGTACCATTCTGTCTGTGAAGTGTAAGTGTATCCCTGATGTACCATTCTGTGTGGGGGTGTAAGTGTATCACTGATGTACCATTCTGTGTGTGTGGTGTAAGTGTATCCCTGATGTACCATTCTGTGTGTGTGGGGTGTAAGTGTATCCCTAATGTACTATTTTGTTTCCTGCTTCAGTTGTTGATCAGTACAAAGATCTAACCGAGGAGTCCATTAATAACACACTTGGGGAGGCACAGCTTGATGAGGCAGAATACCAGTCAATAAAGGACAGTGTTGTAAAGCTCTTCACACCCGAAAGTGGCACCAGTTAATGACAGCTTATAGCTAGCAATTTACATATGACATTGGGCCTGTTTAATTGTTACTGGGCACCAACCAGACAGCTATCTCGACAGGCAAGTTACTCCTTTGGATGAAACTTACACCACTGGTAATCTGGTGTATGTTGTATATGTATGTTTTACTATTCCTAGAACTATGGGTGTTTTTATTAAATCCTGGTCCTACAGGAGTAGATGGGTGAACATGCATGCATAGCAGTTGTCAGGACGGTGCCTGGCTACTTATATCTTTTAGTATATTGCGTGGATTTTTACTTACAAATCTGATACATGTGTGTCTTTTTAGAGAATAGCAACTATCGTAAACAGATACGTGTCTGATGGCAAACCAACACATATTTAAGGAATACATTTGGTTTGCTTGCCAAGTGTGACCATTACAAATCTTTAATAATACAAAGAACGACAGTTTTTAACGTACTGAAGCTAGTCAGTTTAATTTTAATATTAAATTATTATATACCCAGTCAGATTGTAGCACTAAACTTAGCACCTTTAAGCGGGTAACATGGAAAAGTAATGTAAACTATTCTTGCAATGTTTCTTATTGTCATTCAACTAGTACAACCATGGCAATGCTGTATATAAATGTTTGTGTACATTCCTGGTATATTGTATTGTGATATACAGAAGTTGTGTATATTTTTTGTTAGTTTATATGAAACTTTTATTATCTCCTATTATCCTTGAGTTTTATTGACAGTGTGGAATCTTTTAGTTTTACTAATAACACTTGTTTTTCATTAAATCTCAAAAGAAATGGGATCTCGTTTATGATCCTGTATGACAATGTATAGTTTAAGTAGGTAAGTGGATACATGGTTTTATCAACACATCAGTTATTTGTTAAACAAATAGTTCTCTTTAAACTGGGAAAATGTTTTAATTTCTTTTATAATAATCTTTTAGATTGGCATGATTTTTGCCTCACCAATTAATTTGTAAATGAATAGTATAACATTTAGTAAGAAGTAGCCGGAGTTTACCTTCTTACAATTTGAAATTTGATTTATTATTTTTCTTACTACAGGTATGTAATGAATATTTTAACAAAATTTCAAAAGAATAAGCGAGTAAATAAAAACCTTGTTTATTGTAGAGGTTGCAGCTTGTAATTAAAACTAAAAGTTTTCATACTTAATATATTTGTATTTATATTTATATACTACAATAGAAGTTGACTAACAAATATTTTATTGCATGTACATGGCTCTGGTCACAAATGGTGTTGGATATATAAATGTTTTAGTAAATATGCGAGTCTTTACTTTCATTAATATTAACAAACCTGGGGTTAGTTACATGTATATATGCATGAAAAAACTTATTAAATTGACAAATGAAGTGAAATGGCTGCAATAAAAAGGATGAAGGGGATTTTAGAGTTCACAGTAAAGAAAGCGGGAATGATATATAGCAAATGTAGGATGAAGATAGGGATCCATATCACACAGGCCAGATTAGGCAGGTAATGCTGTAGTCAAGGAGACAAAAGTCTATAATAGTACATTAACTTAATCTTACCAGTATTGAGGATTGATTCCTGGTTAAATGGGGACTAGGCAATGTATGAAAAATGGTACCGATGTAGCCCTAGGGGGAAGGTAAACAAAGGGGGAAATAATTAAAATATTTTGGTCTTTTGATATAAATGTACATCATATAGTTTATATGCATAATATGCAGCTTACATGCATGCAATACAATACAGAGATAATATTTTCATATCCCTTTTAATGTTTTAAAACTTACTCTGGTATTGCACAGTATGGACGCTTTACTCCGTTGTGTTCCAGTTAGCTGTAAATGAATGTATGGTAGGGCAGTGCAAGAAATGTTGTGCGTAAGCTGTTAATGTTGAAATGGCTGCTCCAGCTGTATGCTCCCTAGGGAGTTGAGACAGACATTGGCTGGTTGTTAATGGCCCAATACCCTCAGATAATAATTTTTGAACCACTTTGAGATTGCTATGTTGCTTTGAAACAGTGGTATATAAAACTCTAAGTTATCATTGGTTATTATTACGTTCTCCGTCTGTCATTATCTGTATACATTAAGTTACGTTTACCAAGGGGAACATCAGTTCACTTCGTGATTGTCCCTTGTTATTGTTAGTGTTTGATATTTGTGTGGATCTGCTTTCTGTTTGCAGCAGATCTCTTTTGCTTTTTAGCTCACCTGGACCGAAGGTCCGGTGAGCTTATGTCATGGCGCAGCGTCCGTCGTCCGTCCGTCGTCCGTCAACATTTGCTTCAAATCGCTACTAGTCAAAAAGTTCTAATTGGATTTTGACCAAATTTGGCCAGAAACATCCTTGGCAGAAGGGGAACAGATTTTGCATAAATGGTGACTCTGACCCCCAAGGGGCCAAAGGGGCGGGGCCCAATAGGGGAAATAGAAGTAATTCCTTTAAATCGCTACTAGTCATAAAGTTATGAATGGATTTGAACCCAATTTGGTCAGAAACATCCTTGGGGGAAGGGGAACAGATTTTGCATAAATGGTGACTCTGACCCCGGAGGGGCCAAAGGGGCGGGGCCCAATAGGGGAAATAGAGGTAATTCCTTTAAACCGCTACTAGTCATAAAGTTATGAATGGATTTGAACCCAATTTAGTCAGAAACATCCTTGGGGGAAGGGGAACAGATTTTGCATAAATGGTGACTCTGACCCCGGAGGGGCCAAAGGGCGGGGCCCAATAGGGGAAATAGAGGTAATTCCTTTAAATCGCTACTAGTCATAAAGTTATGAATGGATTTGAACCCAATTTGGTCAGAAACATCCTTGGGGGAAGGGGAACAGATTTTGCATAAATGGTGACTCTGACACCTGAGGGGCCAAAGGGGCGGGGCCCAATAGGCGAAATAGAGGTAATTCCTTTAAATCGCTACTAGTCATAAAGTTATGAATGGATTTGAACCCAATTTAGTCAGAAACATCCTTGGGGATAGGGGAACAGATTTTGCATAAATGGTGACTCTGACCCCAAAGGGGCGGGGCCCAATAGGGGAAATAGAGGTAATTCCTTTAAATCGCTACTTGTCATAAAGTTATGAATGGATTTGAACCCAATTTAGTCAGAAACATCCTTGGGGGAAGGGGAACATATTTTGCATAAATGGTGGCTCTGACCCCAAAGGGGCCAAAGGGACGGGGCCCAATAGGGGAAATAGAGTTAATTCCTTTAAATCACTACTAGTCATAAAGTTATGAATGGATTTGAACCCAATTTGGTCAGACACATCCTTGGGGGAAGGGGAACAGATTTTGCATAAATGGTGACTGACCTCCGAGGGGCCAAAGGGGCGGGGCCCAATAGGGGAAATAGAGGTAATTCCTTTAAATCACTACTAGTCATAAAGTTATGAATGGATTTGAACCCAATTTGGTCAGAAACATCCTTGGGGGAAGGGGAACAGATTTTGCATAAATGGTAGCTCTGACCCCGGAGGGGCCAAAGGGGCGGGGCCCAATAGGGAAAATAGAGGTAATTCCTTTAAATCGCTACTAGTTATTAAGTTATAAATGGATTTGAACCCAATTTGGTCAGAAACATCCTTGGGGGAAGGGGAGCAGATTTTACATAAATGGTGACTCTGACCCCAAAGGGGCGGGGCCCAATAGGGGAAATAGAGGTAATTCCTTTAAATCGCTACTAGTCATAAAGTGATGAATGCATGTTCTAAAAACAATTCTTGAGGTCTTTCAGACCTTAGAGAGTCTGGACTTCATTAATCTTTAAAGCAGTTCGGATTCCCACACTATAACCATATATAGCATTGTTTGAGATTTACAAATAAAACAAATTGAATATGAACAATATTTTGACATTTGGTCTAATCCAACCAGGTGAGCGATACAGGCCCCATGGGCCTCTTGTTTAGTGTTTGATATTTGTCTGGATCTGCTTTCTGTTTTCAGCACATCTCTTTGAGACTTGCTAAGTTTTATAATCATGAAATGTTGATCGGAGGATTTTGGAAGAGTTAATGCCCTTTGTTTTGGGGCATTTTAATCTTGTCTTGGTTTTCAGCTGATCTCTTTGAAACTTGTTCCGATTTAGAAACATGACATGCACCAAGTATTTGTGATGTAACTTATATAATAATTGATTCCTTGATTTGACATTTCTACTTGTTATATTGTCCTAGTTTGATGTACTTTGTTTAAGAAGTATGCGACTTCAACATTTTAGTATATATTAATTGATATTATTTTATCAACTTATTAAGACTACTAGTAAATACTATGCCAGTTTTAGTATGTTTCACCATAATGATGATGACAGGTAGGACATTGTGTGCTTGCTTGATCTGTACTACAGAGATAACATGATGTTGTGATTGGGTAAGAAAAGATAATTGAGCTATTTAAAAAAAATTTGACCCCCTCACGACTGATGAACTATTACAATTTGTATCCCCTCTCGGCTGGTATAGGGTTTATTTGTCTGTATGTACATATGTTTACCTTTTCTCAGCACTCTAGCTACTAAATTTTTAAACCAATATTTATCAGACTTTATACACATACTGGTCAAGAATACCTCAAATGAGTGTATTTCAGGGTGCCAAAGTCAAAGACAAGGTTGACATTATAAAAAGATCTTTGTCAGTGCTCTGGCAACTTCATTATTTAATGCATCTTTATCAAACTTTATATACAGCATTATTGGTTAAGAATACTTCAAATGAATACCTCAAACAACTTCATTTTAAACAGATTTTAATCAAACTTCATATATTGATCAAGAAAAGTTCTGGAATACCTCAAACAAGTTGGCCTCATAGCAGGATATTTTTCGGCAGGTTTCCTTGGTGTGTGAGGAGATATGTATTGCTTGCAATGCCTGTGACAGTTTTGTAGATCATTTATTGTACTGCCGAATGTTGTTAATCAGAAAACATGCTGATGTTTATTTATTTTTCTATGTCAAATATGCACGTCATTCATGTGTGATATTACTTTTATATAATAGATGATATTTTTGCAAAATTTTATGTCCAGATTAACAGTATTTCCCAGTATAGTAAATGAAGGTGGATATTTGTTAGAGAATGGTGTACCTGTACTTATGATAAGGTGATGGAGTACCTGTAATTATGATAAGGGAATGGAGTACCTGTAATTATGATAAGGGAATGGAGTACCTGCAATTATGATAAGGGAATGGAGTACCTGTAATTATGGTATTAAATGGAGTACCTGTAATTATGATAAGGGAATGGAGTACCTGCAATTATGATAAGGGAATGGAGTACCTGTAATTATGATAAGGGAATGGAGTACCTGTACTTTTGATAGGTCATATGCATGGTTCTGTCTGATGATGTGCAATTTATTTTGTCATGTTGAATATATTTGAATCTCATGTTTACACCACATATCTTTACCAAGCAGGATTGTTGTGAATAGTTAGATCTGTATTTTAGGCACATAATGTACTACAAATGCCAACAGAGGAGATACAAGTAAGCATGGCAATACCATATTACTAGCAATCCTAACCTCCCTTTAGTGTTTGGTGATGATGAACATGCAATGTCTTAGGACAGTCTAATTTACAGATGAGAAAACAATGGCGGTATACAAATCATACTAAAGGAACGTGGCAGGTTGTACAATCCTCTACTAAATATATTGTTAAAGCTGGTGTTTACAGGTCTGGTCAGGCAAAACGATTATCATAATGGAAGGATGTATTTGATGTGGAAGTGAGTACACTAATTTTGTTTGAGTATGTACAATTACATCAACTTCACTTTAAAAGTTCATGTAATGTTATTGCATTCTATTTGTCTTTTTGTTTACTTACGCTGTGTACATTCTTGTAAGTGTAATTTTATGCTATTCACAATAAATAGAGAATGTTTGAAAAAGCTTTCAAATTGTATTTTTTGTTTATTTATGTTCATTTGGGCCAGTAGCAAATTGCCAATTCACTACCGACCCCTTGTCTGTGTTAAAGCAGAACTTATTTCAGTTAAAAAAAAAAAATCAAAAGTAATGAAGACACAAAATTTTACCTTACATAACCTTTGACCCTCCAACAACCTGATGTTATGCACTTTGCTGATCTGTAACAGTGTTCTAGCTTATTATCCCCTCACAACGAGTCGGGTGATCCAATGACCCAATTTTCCTGAATCTTCATACACTTACTCAAAATCATCACTTCTTGTATGAGTTCATGTTTCAGCCACCTGGCTAAAAATAGCTCAACAGACTTCATTAATTACCTGTTTGTCCTGATTAGAAACTTAATACCCCTTACTCACAATCATTATCTCTTGTACTAATTCAGGTTTCACTCACCTGTGGTCAAAATCGAGGCCACTGTTACTATGAATAGATTTTTGACGTCTCCTTACTCTACCTACTTCATTAACTTTCCCTATAGAACTGGAACTCCATACACTTATTCATAGCTATGATCTCTTGAATGAATTTGCATTTATATAATTATATATATAGTTCTGTTACTTTAGATTCTCACTCACAACTACTATATCTTGATACAATGTTTATCATGAGAGACATTGTGATTAGACAATTCTTACCATCTTTGATGCATATTGGTCATTGATGAATAGCAAGGGATTTGTATCTCTTAATTTATTTAAAATTCAACATAAAAAGAGCGATCATCTTTGGTTTCATAAACTTAAAATATTTCTATGTGATAGTGCTTAATTAACATGTCTGATTGTGGGCAAGTAAAAATCATAATAAAAGACACTTACTCCGTAAAATATTGAAAATTTCATGTTTATAACCACTACACATTTGTTACAAAGGTGACACATCCAATTAGACAGCTGATGATAAATAAGATGGGAATGGGAGACTTAAGACAGACGATGATAGATAAGATGGCTATGGGAGACTTAAGACAGATGATGATAGATAAGATGGCTATGGGAGACTTAAGACAGATGATGATAAATAAGATGGCAATGGGAGACTTTAGACAGATGATGATAAATAAGATGGCAATGGAAGACTTAAGACAGATGATAAATAAGATGGCTATGGGAGACTTAAGACAGATGATGATAAATAAGATGGGAATGGGAGACTTAAGACAGATGATAAATAAGATGGCTATGGGAGACTTAAGACAGATGATAAATAAGATGGCTATGGGAGACTTAAGACAGATGATGATAAATAAGATGGCTATGGGAGACTTTAGACAGATGATGATAAATAAGATGGCTATGGGAGACTTTAGACAGATGATGATAAATAAGATGGGAATGGGAGACTTAAGACAGATGATGATAGATAAGATGGCAATGGGAAACTAAATTGTTTGCAATTCATGTCCGTGGGATTACAGACAATATAAAAATTATGTAATTATTAAAAAAGAATAGGCCTCTGAGTCAGTATTAAATCATACAATTCACTTTAATGATTAATATGTATTTGTATGCTTATATTTTTGAGATACATAAAGGAGTACAGTTGCAGTAAAACGTCAAAAATAACAAATTTCACATATTAATCATGATACTGGTTCATGAAAATAAAGCTTTATAATACAAGCCAGTATACATTTAGCATACTAATGAAGGCTTCAAACAATGGTTATCATATTGAAGTACATGCATTATTGTCCAAGATAAATATTTTTGTGAGTTGGAGATCTAAGTTCTATAGTGAACCACTGTGGACTGAAGCTTTCTGGAATGCACCAATGCTGCTTAAGATGTATTCCCTGCAAATTAAAACACAACAACATATCAATATTACTTCACATTAAAGGTGGCCTTCTTAATATAACAAAGCAACCAAGATTTTGTGTTCTATACTCAATATAAAAGAGTTTACATGTTTAACAATACGATGGTTTACAAGTTAACAATGGATTAATGTCATAAAGTTTCCATTTCATCTTACATCACCATATTATCTGTATTACAGGAAAATACCCCTGGTAATCAAAAACCATGACACTTAAAGATTGAAGGTGAAAATTTCAAGATAACTTCTTTGTTTAGAAGTAGATCAAAGAAATGATCAGGGCCATATTGTAAATTAGATGTTAATCTAAATGTGTCTCCCCTGTATAAATAAAAGGTTTAATTATTATTATAATAGATTCAAGATTGATTGACAAAAACCTTGCTTACCTTGCTTTCTCTGCCATTTTGTTTGCACTCCAGCGAGGACTATAAGGATAGTCACTGACTGTCTCTGTGTAAGGCTTGCCTTTAGACTCGTGGTAAATGGACTGGAAAGTGAAGATGGGAGGCTCTTGAGGGAAAAATGAAGGCAGCTCCACTGCGAATAGTAAAAATACAGTGCTCTAGAGGTTATCTGTTGAAGTAACATTTACTGACTTATTGTAACATAGTAAGGATCTCTAATGAAGACTACAAGGTATCTATCCATCTAAGTCTCATTTTAACAGTGAACACAGGAAACTACCTTCCACATGTACATGTAGTGGCACAGACAGTCACACAATGCGCCCCTCCCATAAAACAGCTGGGGATTAATGAAAATGTTTTGTAATTTTCTGTGTTTTATAAACATTAGAAAGTCTGCAAGCTAACAATAGTTAACAGCTAACAGGTAAGTATAGCATCAGTAATACACTATTGCTTGGATATGTTATGGTGTCAGTGATACACTATTGCTTGGATATGTTATGTAACATGATACTTCTCATTTTGATTACTTTCAATAAGAAAATAAAGAGACACTTGCTGCTACTACTATTTACATAACTACAGTAAAACTCCATATTGAGGCCAATAAGAACTGAATTTGCTAAAAGGTAAGCATGAATAAAGTTTGAAATTGGGAAGAAGATTTGAACAGTAACTTCAATATCAGGTAGCTTAGACATTGAACTCTTCAAAAAGGTTGCTATATTTGTAAGCAAGAAAGGCAACAATGCAAAATACAGGAAATTTGATATCATGCCCAAAAGATGTGGTATGTTTGTATACTCAGCATCATAAGGTATTGCATCATAACAGCAACGAGTGTATTGAAAATCAAAGAGACAAACATGGTGATTTGATGCATATTGCAATGAATCCTTTAACTCTATATAAAAGAGCTAACGACAAGTTGCCATATAAATGAACAACCACATCAGATGTTCCCAGAGTTCTATTGGTTTTACATTTCCGCCTTATCAAACAAAAGGCCCAATGGGCATCTATCACTCACCTGCTTGATATAGGTCATTTATGCAGATGCTAAGCTGATTATCACTTGATTGAAATATAAGAGTGCAGGCCTAGATTTATTCATTTCAATTAATTTTGTATCCCTTCACACCAGCATGCTACAGGCTCCATATCAAGTCTCTGGGCCCCTTGGCTATTGAGAAGAATTTGTTTAACTGGAAAAGTTGATGCTGGATGGACAAAGGATGTCGAGCCATGACATAGAAGGCCAAGTGTAGCTAGGAAGCAGGTAAACTGGATGTTAACAGTGCAGTAATCAAACAACATAAAATTACAATGATGCAAAGCAATTATGCTTTAGCATTCAGTTGTTTGGAATGAATATTACGTTTACAATGTTTACCAAATTTACATTGAACTTACCATAAAGTAAGAAGAAGAAATCATTCCATTCAAACAAAAATGATATCCTACTATAAAGTTCTGCATCATATTCCAAAACCGATCTGAAAGAAAAAAAATGGAAAAGGAAAATAAAGTGAAATCTCTCCATTATGACCATCTGGGGAACTGAGTGAACCTTAACTCTGTATGATACCAGTAGAGTAAGTGTGTGCTCTGCACATGTACCACATGCAATATATCCTTAAATGACCATTGCTTTTAATATGACTAAACTTCAATTAAAACAAAAATTACATATATGTTAAATAGATATTCAAATAAGTGACACTCACCTGCCAAAGTTACTTAGGAAGGCAGCGATATATTCCTTCTTTTTCTCATGAACATTTGATATCTGATCAACCTAAGGATATAAAACAGACTGAAGAAATATATAACAATCAAGTGACAATTAAATATAGTGCAAATGTAGGCAAGGATTGACAAGAAATAGTGCAGTCAAATTTAGACAGCAATGCTATGATTTTGTTTGATCTATTTATAATAGTTTTCTAATTGCACTAAAATTAAGAACCACACAGCGTACATGCATGGCTATGGCCTTTCAGTTAATCTCAAATAAAATTATATCTATATATATCTCAATCCTTTTACATCTAATGAACTCCTTGAAACATTCTTTTTTTAATCGAACATTTATCTTGTTTTTTTCCAAGAGTTCCCATAATCACAGCTTAATAGTTATAATAATTAGCATACCTTGGTTTATAAAAGTTCCCATTCACAACTTAAGATAACTTTACCTTGTTTATGAAAAGATCTCTTTCACAATTGATATATACAGTTTGTAGTTTACCTTGTTTTGTAAGAGATCACAGACATTAGGAACATAATCCAGTAAGCAGCCACCACTGGGGTATGGAGGTATCCTCAGGTTAGCTGACCCTCCCAGGGCACTGAAAACACAGGTATATCTGGTCAAGGATCATCAATTGTAACACAGAGTCAGATAGGGATCATCAATTGTAACACAAAGTCAGATAGGGATCATCAATTGTAACACAGATAGGGATCATCAATTGTAACATAGATAGGGATCATCAATTGTAACACAAAGTCAGATAGGGATCATCAATTGTAACATAGATATGGATCATCAATTGTAACACAAAGTCAGATAGGGATCATCAATTGTAACACAAAGTCAGATAGGGATCATCAATTGTAACACAACGTCAGATAGGGATCATCAATTGTAACACAAAGTCAGATAGGGATCATCAATTGTAACACAGATAGGGATCATCAATTGTAACACAGATAGGGATCATCAATTGTAACACAAAGTCAGATAGGGATCATCTACTGTAACACAAAGTCAGATAGGGATCATCAATTGTAACACAAAGTCAGATAGGGATCATCAATTGTAACACAGATAGGGATCATCAATTGTAACACAAAGTCAGATAGGGATCATCAATTGTAACACAATGTCAGATAGGGATCATCAATTGTAACACAGAGTCAGATAGGGATCATCAATTGTAACACAGAGTCAGATAGGGATCATCAATTGTAACACAAAGTCAGATAGGGATCATCAATTGTAACACAAAATCAGATAGGGATCATCAATTGTAACACAGATAGGGATCATCAATTGTAACACAGAGTCAGATAGGGATCATCAATTGTAACACAAAGTCAGATAGGGATCATCAATTGTAACACAAAGTCAGATAGGGATCATCAATTGTATCACAAAGTCAGATAGGGATCATCAATTGTAACACAACGTCAGATAGGGATCATCAATTGTAACACAAAGTCAGATAGGGATCATCCATTGTAACACAGATAGGGATCATCAATTGTAACACAAAATCAGATAGGGATCATCAATTGTAACACAAAATCAGATAGGGATCATCAATTGTAACACAGATAGGGATCATCAATTGTAACACAGTCAGATAGGGATCATCAATTGTAACACAAAGTCAGATAGGGATCATCCATCGTAACACAGATAGGGATCATCCATTGTAACACAAAGTCAGATAGGGATCATCCATTGTAACACAGATAGGGATCATCAATTGTAACACAGTCAGATAGGGATCATCAATTGTAACACAGATAGGGATCATCAATTGTAACACGTCAGATAGGGATCATCAATTGTAACTCAGAGTCAGATAGGGATCATCAATTGTAACACAGAGTCAGATAGGGATCATCAATTGTAACACAAAGTCAGATAGGGATCATCCATTGTAACACAGATAGGGATCATCAATTGTAACACAAAGTCAGATAGGGATCATCCATTGTAACACAGATAGGGATCATCAATTGTAACATAACGTCAGATAGGGATCATCCATTGTAACACAGATAGGGATCATCAATTGTAACACAAAGTCAGATAGGGATCATCCATTGTAACACAGATAGGGATCATCAATTGTAACACAAAGTCAGATAGGGATCATCCATTGTAACTCAGATAGGGATCATCAATTGTAACACAGATAGGGATCATCCATTGTAACACAAAGTCAGATAGGGATCATCAATTGTAACACAACGTCAGATAGGGATCATCAATTGTAACACAGAGTCAGATAGGGATCATCCATTGTAACACAGAGTCAGATAGGGATCATCAATTGTAACACAGATAGGGATCATCAATTGTAACACAGATAGGGATCATCAATTGTAACACAGATAGGGATCATCCATTGTAACACAAAGTCAGATAGGGATCATCAATTGTAACACAAAGTCAGATAGGGATCATCAATTGTAACACAAAGCCAGATAGGGATCATCAATTGTAACACAAAGCCAGATAGGGATATTTCATTTACATTATCACATACTTCACAGAGTGGTCCCATGGTGGCTAGGGATCGGATAGCTCTATCTCACTCTGGGTAGGGAAAGGTAGAACATCATATTATGTAGTGTAGCCATGTTAAAAATTGATCATGTCATTGATTTTGATGCACATCTCAAAGGAAATTTATAACAACACCTCACAATTTGTTAATTAATAACATAATCAAACACGGGCCTGCACTGCAGGCAGAGATTTGTATTACCCTGGACAGGGATGCCCACAATTTTACCAATATGAGATTTTCTTATCTCGCCTTAGGGTTGAGACAAGCTACATCAATTATTCTAGGTGAGAGATCATGGGCGTTGTGGGGTCAGAGTGGAATGCTGTACCCTGAACAAAACTAGACAATTCAGCAAATTACAGTCCTTCATCAGATGTGAAATTATATACAGTACTAAGAGTGCAGATTATAAATTCATCATAAATATCCTAAGTATGAAGTTCCAAGTAGTGTAGAAGCTAGAGTCCAGACAAGATAGTGGAAGGACTGATGGACACAATGCAAAACTAACCCCCTCCTCCTCACCCCATTCCAAGTGAGGGACTAATTAAGGACAAGGAGGGGCAGATTGTTGGAGGGACAGTTACTTACCTTTGTAGTCTAGATGACAGTAGAGTTGTTGAAGGAGTAATTTCTTATAATTACTTTTCTACTCAAGGTGAAGGTTGGAGGGATAGATTCTTACTTTTCTAGGGTGGCCTGCATGTGTTTTTTCTGCTAGGTGAGAGGTGTAGTTGTTGGAGGGAGGAATACTTACTTTTCTACCCTAGGTGAGGGGTGTAGTTGTTGGAGGGTGGAATACTTACTTTTCTACCCTAGGTGAGGGGTGTAGTTGTTGGAGGGAGGAATACTTACTTTTCTACCCTAGGTGAGAGGTGTAGTTGTTGGAGGGAGGAATACTTACTTTTCTACCCTAGGTGAGGGGTGTAGTTGTTGGAGGGTGGAATACTTACTTTTCTACCCTAGGTGAGGGGTGTAGTTGTTGGAGGGTGGAATACTTACTTTTCTACCCTAGGTGAGGGGTGTAGTTGTTGGAGGGAGGAATACTTACTTTTCTACCCTAGGTGAGAGGTACAGTTGGGGACTAATTCGTGAAGTGTTTGGGGAGGGAAAATTGACCAGCAGCACTGCTGAGTCCTCTCCTGGATTGTCCTGTAATAGATTGGTACATCAATACATTTCCATTCTAGGTACTAGTACCTGTTTATAAACTAATTAACATTTGTTGGAAATATCTTATGTATTTCTGAAGTAAGAAAAAGTGAACATAATACCTGGAGTATCAAGGATGAATATTAATTATAATTTACATGTTTTGTAATTCAGAAATAATCTGGAATTGTTTAAAAGATATACTCTGGACTCGGGAAACAGCAATAAGTAATATTGGCTATTTACCTATATATGGAAAAAAAAGACAATTTAACCACACATAACTTGACCCCAAAATTGAAACACAAAGTTTTGAAGCAGTCTTGAATGGTTTTTTAATACTTTTTTCAAAATATTTCAAAAGTTGTATTTGATGGACAGATGCTCAAACAGACTGAACACATTTGTATAGATTGTAATACATAACAAAATTAATTTCCTGGAAGTCAGGTTGACACACTGACTTACCTTGGTTAAGTAAGCTGGGATCTTTGTAAAATCTACTGCCATTTTAACTAGAAATACGACGGGGCCGACCTTGGACTGAAAATAATCAAAACTGTTAATATACCAGTAGTGTAATAAATTAACTGAATAAATCATTTCTGAAAATTTACATTGATGAAAACAAACTAGACAAGCAATGCTTGGCACATATCAAATAATAGGCAAACAATGAAATTGAATCATTCTGACATAACATGATGCACCAGGTTCCTGCATACACAATTTGGTGTGCCTCCAGGTATCATTTGGCTGCATGCTTAATTTGGTGAAATGGTATAGGATTTGAGTCCTCATTAAATCTTTAGGATGAAAAGATCGCCGGCATATGACAGACACTACAATCAGATAGAATCCCCTTGGCAGTAACACTTACTAATGCAGAAAGACAATATCATACCATAGCGATCTGCAAAGGATGTGAGAAAAATATCTACCTCAGATTTGTGTACAAATATCTCAATGTCCTCTGGTGCTAGGTTGGCCTGGTCTATAAGTGATGAGTATTCAAACTGTAGACGGGAGTGAGCTTCTATCTGGTGCTGTTGATGTTCCCGGTACAACGTCAACAACTCATTCAGTACGTTCAGAAGACTATTAGGATCATTACTATCCCAGTTCACCAAACTCTAGGGATGATAAACAAATCATCCAAACATTTGCAATCCTCACAAAGCCATCAATGTCAGAATATTGACGGAGGCTGTGAAAAGCTAAATTAAAAAGACATTAACTATATATATAATTGTACATAGAAGTTAAACAGTGTTACAAGATTTCTTCTGCGGTAACTGTTGTACCATAGAGTAGTATTTGAAAATTGGTTAGATTTATTAAATTAAAAAAAAAGTGCATGGCAAAATTGACAAGTACAAAGTTTTTTGAATTCATAATGAATCATGGAGTAATATTATTTATAAGAAAAATAATAGAGACCTTAACATCCTCCTCATGTGGACAAAAGTCACTGTCATCTGCTGCAAAGATGAAATCTGGAGGATCCTGGGGATAGTTACAGTCAAAAATCACATCCCCTGTAAAAGAGAAAACTTTGAACCTGTATATACACTGTATGTACAATGTAGGTGATCATCTAGTGTACTGTACGGTTACGGTTTAGTATACAGTACTCTCCTAAAATGTTCTGCGATCTGATATAAAGACCATTGCGTTTTAATAATTCATTATAAAGATCAATCTATTGCCTTGGTATTGATCAAAATATATATCACTACAACAACTTGCACTACCATGCATATGTGGAGGATCGTTGTTAGTTTTCTGAACCATGGCGGCATATATATATAGGTAGAAAACTGAGCCACCTTTAATATACGATGTATATAACAATACCAATGAATCCTGGCATTCTAGCCATCTATTTCCACAACAAGTACATGTGTACATGTTTATGTAACCCTGGTAAATACTATGTAGGAACCTGGAGAAGATACTCAAGAACCACAAATAGGTCTTCAGACTTTTAAAATATTACAAAAAATATGTACTGTATGACATAATATTTTACAAACTCAGAACTAGTTCTTTCCTTGATGTGGAGTATGTAACCCTGGTATACATGTAAATACTATCCGCAATATACTGCTCGGCTACAGAGAAATTAGCTTGATCGGTTGAATTGGGCATAAGAATACTAGTAAGTCAGAGGTCCCAGGTTCGATTTCTAGCATAGGTATTCAACAAGAGGCCCAGAGGGCCTGTATCGCTCACCTGGATTGCATTTTATATGGGTACGTTAGGATTTGATGTAAAAAAATGCATTAATCCATGAAATAAAATGAACTTTTGGCACAACCCCATAGGGATGCTACCACACAAATGTGAGTGATATCCATTGCTTAGTTTCAGAAAAGAAGTTGTTTAAACCAATTGACCCCTTTTGACCCCGCCTTCTGCACCCCGGGGGGAGTGGGGGTCAGTTCCTTCCTTTATAAAATTTTGAATCCCTTCCCAAAAGGATGCTACCAGGAAAATATGAGCGATATCGCTTGCTTAGTTTCAGAGAAGTTGTTCATATCAATTCAGCCAAATTGACCCCTCTTGGCCCCGCCCCTCAGGCCCCCGGGGGGTCAGCCTCACCATTTGTACAATTTTGAATGCCCACCCAATAGTGATGCTACCAGGAAAATATGAGCAATATCCATTGCTTGGTTTCAAAGAAGAAGTCATTAATAACAATATAGCCCAATTGACCACATTTGGCCCCGCCCCTCAGGCCCCCGGGGGGTCAGCTCCATCATTTGTACAATTTTTAATCCCCACCTCATAGTGATGCTTGGTTTCAGAGAAGAAGTTGTTTATATAAAGAGAGCCAAATTGACCCCTTTTGGCCCCGCCCCTCAGACCCCATGGGGGGCAGCCCCACCATTTGTACAATTTTGAATCCCCACTCCATAGGGATGCTACCAGGTAAATATGAGTGATATCCATTGCTTAGTTTCAGAGCAGAAGTCATTTATATATATCAATTCTGTAAAACTGACCCCTTTTGGCCCCGCCCCTCAGACTCCAGGGGGTCAGCCCCGTCATTTGTACAATTTCAAATTCCTACCCCAAGGTGATGCTACCAGTAAAATATGAAAGATATCCATTGTTTGGTTCCAGAGAAGAAGTCAATTATATGAATATAGCCGGATTGACCATATTTGGCCCCGCCCCTCAGGCCCCTTGGGGGGGGGGGGGGGGGGGTGTCAGTCCCATCATTTGTACAATTTTAAATCCCAACCCCATAGTGATGCTACCAGGCAAATATGAGTGACAGGCATTGCTCGGTTTCAGAGAAGTCGTTTATATCAATATAGCCAAATTGACCACATTCGGCCCCACCCCTCAGGCCCCTGGTGTGTCAGCCCCATCATTTGTACAATTTTGAATCCCCACCCCATAATGATGCTACCAGGCAAATATGAGCGATAGCCATTGCTTGGTTTCAGAGAAGAAGTCGTTTATATCAATATAGCCAGATTGACCACATTTGGCCCCACCCCTCAGGCCCCTGGGGGGTCAGCCCCATTATTTGTACAATTTTGAATCCCCACCCCATAGTGATGCTACCAGGCAAATATGAGTGATAGCCATTGCTTGGTTTCAGAGAAGAAGTCGTTTATATCAATAGCGCAAAAATGACCCCTTTTGGCCCCGCCCCAGAGGCCCCCAGGGGGTCAGCCCCATCATTTGTACAATTCTGAGTCCCCTACCCATAGGGATGCTTTTGACCAAATTTGGTCAAATTCTGACATGTGGTTATGAAGAAGAAGTCAATTGTTGACGGACGGACGGACGACGGACGACGGACGCAACGGTATGGCATAAGCTCACCTTGGTCCTTCGGACCAGGTGAGCTAATAAATAGCTACCTCAAACTTGGTTACAAATAAATCACTTACACTGCAGTGTCTGCCCTGCAAAAGGAAGTAGCACCTGAAATCTGTCACCATTGGGCTTCTTGGAAGTACTTAGTGACCTGTAAGGAAATATTGTCAAATATCAGTGTGATTTAAATAAAACACTGTTGCACAGTTAAACATTCACTGCAGAAAGCATTTCTTAAAATATGTTTATAAAATTACAAGATGATGATTAAATATGCATGTCTCGCTTGACAAGTAACTGTTTTTGTTGTGTTTATTGAAGCATGTATAACAAGGATGGATAGTATTGCAACAGCAATACAAAGTCCCCTGCCTGAGCTAGAAGTGCACCTATTCATTTCCCATTTTTTTTTTGAAAAATGGTTTTTCGAAAAAAACAAATGTGGGATTCACAACTACATGTTATACTGATCATGTATACCAAGTTTTGTTAAGATCGGAGTAGTGCTTTAGGAGGAGTTGTCCGGACAACTATTGCATGACAGACAGACAGACGGATGGACAGACGGACGGAGGGTAAACCTAATAATGTAGAATGCGTCATATACATGTCCATTTGCCCTTCAATATGTCGATGGAGCTTTCAGAACATGTTTGTAAACCAAAAGAAAATCTACAAGTACATATATATACCTACATTATTATGTAAATCCTTCAATGTATGTATAACCACAGACTTAGATCAATTAAATGGTATAACCAACCAGTAAAATGGATATACTTCTATACTTCATATGTAATAGGACTGTATAACCACCTATAATTTAATATATCTTCAACCCAGGTGAAGTTCGGTATTTGACCTAAAGTTCCGTTGGAGTATAGTGAGAATGTAAGAAACAAACACAAGGAATTTGGTACAGGGTGGTTTATTGCACCCGCAGATGCAGGTACAGGGTGGTTTATTGCACCTGCAGATGCAGATATATTAAGTATAACGACGTCAGAACAATATAAGGTACAGTAACACTGAAACATATACAAAATGACAGAACAACGCTACCACTGGGTAACGCTATATCAACATGGACAGCTAAAGTTCAGGAATACAAACCCCCCAACCCCACAGACCAAGTAACATAGAAGTAGAGAGAAGGATGAGCCTACCAGCAGGTCAATGCTATGCAGACTGCCGAACAATCGAAACACCAGGACTTAAATACCAGTTACACAATAGAGAAGGAACAGCCAATCAGAATCCCCGTTACAGTTACTAAAATGAAATTAAAGGAAGTGAGTCTTCGACCCCGAAGACCCAACAACTCACAACCCAGGTTCGGGTTTATCCCCTTGTCAAGTATTCACCTCACTTGAAACAAGGTTTGGTCACGGCACCAAATGTAGTGTGAGTGGGAAAATGCACGGCTAGACCGGGGTTCGAACCCGGGACCTCCGAACACTAGCCGGATGCTCTACCGATTGAGCTACCTGGTCGCCGATGATCGACCCGGTCCAGTTCCGCTACACATATGTGTACTTAGGGCGAATTTGTTCTCCTAAAACCAGTTTTAGTTTCGAACCGGTTCTGTAAACTTTCCATTTGTTGAGTAAACCAGTTTCAAACCACATTTAAACTGATTCATTTGTTTCTGATAAACCTAAACTAGTTTATTAAACCATTCAAACCACCACCGGTTGTGGTTTGGAAGGTTTCGTATCTGAAAACAAGATGGCGAATGTTGTCAACATGCAGAATGTGCTCTTGAAGTGCGCTACGTGCTCCAAACTTGCCAGCTATGGCTTGTAGTGTCATTTGACTGGACAAATAAAATTTAATTATAAATATTAATAATTGTTTTCCCATTGGTATGACAGTTTTTCCCTTGTGTTTGAAAGAAAGTCTGCTAGAACTGCATGCGTTTCCCTGTCATTGCATTGTGGAAGTATGTCTTCAACATAATTTGGGATTCGGGGGATTTTTGTGCGTTCAGGAGGTATTAACGTTTCAAATACTGCTCTGAAGCTTTTTCTCCCAAAGACACCATATTGAAAACTAGAATTTTGCATTTGTTTCTCAAGAGCAAACCAGTTTTAGTTTACAAACCGTTTTGAAAACCAGGTTTAAACCATAAACCCAAACCTAAACCAGTTTATTTGCAACAAATTTGCCCTAAATATCACTTTAGTTCGAGTTGTCTCCCCTACTCAGCATCAATAAGTATCCGTTTTTAAGACGTTCTGTACAACATGTCAGAAATAGTTTTTCAGCTGTTAACTCATGGTTACAGCGTTGATTATTCAAATATA
This sequence comes from Pecten maximus, assembly GCF_902652985.1. NCBI lineage: Eukaryota > Metazoa > Mollusca > Bivalvia > Pectinida > Pectinidae > Pecten > Pecten maximus. The sequence continues at coordinate 43,144,425 of NC_047017.1, forward strand.
CACATCATAAATACAGAAATATTTGTATGTTAAATAGTGAGTCATTTCAGGTTAACACCAGTAGTTACGACTGTAATCTAAGGCAGTGCTGCATCATACCCAGTTCTGATATCTGATATTCGAACATGTGCTCCGCATATTCCAATCTTCCCATTTCTGATGATCGCATCTATCAAATGATTAAAACAAGGAGCAATTTTCCCGATGTATTCAGTTCCCATCTTCTCAGAAATGACTTTCTGCTTTCTGAAGCGTCTATTTAACCCAGAATTACTTGGTAAGTCTAATTTCAGGATGAGGCAGAATCGGGCGACGACTTACAGGATAAATGTTATTCGTCAGTATTCGATATCAGTTATATAGAAGCATGGTAGAATAGAAGCGATGTAAACGTTTATCTTATATATTGTTCTTCCTAGTATTGATGAAGAGTGGATAAACATAAACAATTTGCTAATGGCCCATAACCATGTTAACATTTTGTACACATGTATGCAAATATAGAATCTACTAGTTTTACCCCAAAGGGAGGTTCTCCAAGAGGCTAACAACACAGGTACAGACACAAATCGAACAGAAAAGAGGGTTACGTTGATGTTGGTAGGCCTAATGCATGTTAAAGTTTGGACGAAATCAACAAACCTATCAATGTAACTCTTTCAAATACAAAATATGTACAAAACAGGATTTAAGAACATGGAAAAATGGAGCAATAAATGACTGCTAGAGGTAAACTCCAAGAAATATAAATACATCTAGGCATGTAGACAAACCATCAGTACAGGAACCTTTATACTCTTTAAACAACACAGAGCAATAAAAAATATCCATAGTGAAAAGGACAGTGGACAATATGGACTATAATATCACATTCGAGGACCACATAAGTGATAAAGTAAATAAAACCTAGAATCTATTATGTGTTTGCCATTATTAGAACAACTTTCAGCTTTATGGATAGAAAATCCTTTATACCTATATATAAATAATTAGTAAGTATTCCCCTAAACTTTGCCAGTTCAGTGTGGTCACCAGTACAAATAAATGTTATTGAGAGAATAAAGGAGTGCAGAGGAGGGCAACAAAACAATAACCAGGTCTGAAAAATCTAACTTATGAGGAGAGAGTATAGGAACTTAGTTTGCCAACCCTCTCTTTCCGTAGGATTAGAGGAGACATAATCGAGACATACAAGATAACGAGTGATACTTATGACCAAGAAACTAACAATACAAGATGTATCTTTACGCCTTTTGACAAAACAGCTGTGAAAACCAGTCACAGGACAAACTCAAGAAACAGCTCCACACAAAGAGTAAACACAAGTCTCGGAAGGATTTTTTTCTCACTCAGAGTCTGGAAAGTTTGGAATAATCTACCTGAAGCACATTCAAGAATCGGCTAGACAGACTATGGAAAGATCACTTCACTACAGGGCTACCATAACAACAACAACAACATATTAGTTAATGACAGATATACATTAGTACCAAAATTAAGTCATGTAATGAGGAATCATAATTCCTCTACTGGAAAATAACTATAAGTAACTATAAGTAAGTAAGTTTAAGGTCATTTCATACGCAGTTAATGCTAAAATGGTCCGACCTCGTTTTTCATCATGTAAAAAGAAAATTACGATTTCAGTTTTATTAATTTGCTAAGTAAGGTAAGTGATGTATATGTCCGTGTTCAACAAAATACAACGTAAGTTCTTCATTGCCATATGGTATGGTTCTAGCACGATCCTGTCCGATCCTGTAAATCGGCGCACGTTTCTGTACAATCCGTTATATCGTCTCACCCAGATTACTAAGAAATGTATTTCCGGTGTCATGTCAGCCTCCAGAAAAACACGAGCTGTTGAATCCTATGGCGTGAAGTTAATCTAGTTCATTGAGTGACCAATTATCACTCTTCACTTGATTTGGGCAGTATCGGCTATGCTATTGTTATGTTAGTTCGTAAAGAGACATTGCGTCTTATTTACTGAACAGACTTGCAGGAAATCAGACGACCGTCTAGAATTCCATAGACTGCGTATTATGGTCAGTTTTTGCGGACTATAGATTCTAGTAACAGAGTCAAGTTCGCTTCATTTTTTTGCGGTTTATCCACGATTATTTTGGTTGGAGTTAGAAATTTATAACCTGAGCGCATATGGTTAAACTGGTTGCTCGACTGTCTTTAAAAAAAATAATTCTGTATTTGATACAGTACTCTTTTCAGGAGTCATTTTAAATTTCAAAGATGGGTACTGTCCAATCTATAGGCATTATGAGAGGTTAATCATATAGGCACATAAAATGCACTCTAGCACTATTAGATGATTACACGACGAGAAACTTTTGACGGGCCACAGTCGGCACAGTAACGTCAGATAATAAAGAAAATGGTTTGACCCATGGCAACCAATGGCCTCTACGTACAGTATACTAAGATCAATTCTGCACTTCGAATTGTTTTCTGTTGTTAATTATAATATTTATACATTTGTTTTGTTTAACAGAAAGATTGATAAAGACCTGTCTCTTGGAAACTGAGAGAATGTGTTCCCTGGGGTTTCTCAACAGGACTATCCAGTCCCAGCTGGTGTCTGTCCTGTGTAGACAACTTGCTGTATGTATTCTCTGATTTTTATTGGTATTAACCAGGAGATTTACTTAAGTGTAGATGCATAATCCAATACTGGTCACTGTGACTATCATAATTGAAAGAGAGAGAGAGAAGAAAACATCAATTTTCTATTATTTTGAATGAATTAAATTCCAAATGGTAAACATTCTTTTCTGCCTTTTTTTCTGGAAAGTGCAAAAAGACTGTCAACAACTAATTCATATATGTAAAACTAAACAAAAATGGACATTTCAGACAAGGATAAACTTGGAAGTACCAAGGATAACAACGCCACATAAACTAAAAGTACAGTTTGAGAAGAAAGAGAAAACTATTTTGAGGAAGAAAGCCATACATGCCAGATCTAACATGTCAAATAGGAAATCTTCCCTGGTTATCAGCTGTAAACGTTCCCAGTACAACCACCACAAAGGACAGACCTACAGTGAATTTAACCCCAGTATGTTGGCCTCCCATGGCTGGAACAACTATAAGTCATTGGGGGATCATTTCACAATCAAGGCACACAGCCAGGTAACCAGATTTGTAAGCATGGTTCAGTGGTAGGATGTACAGGTAATCAGTGAAATCAGCATGGTTCAGTGTTAGGATGTACAGGTAACCAGTGTAATCAGCATGGTTCAGTGTAAGGATGTACAGGTGACCAGTGTAATCAGCATGGTTCAGTGTTAGGATATACAGGTAACGAGTGTAATCAGCATGGTTCAGTGTTAGGATGTACAGGTGACAAGTGTAACCAGCATGGTTCAGTGTTAGGATGTACAGGTAACCAGTGTAATCAGCATGGTTCAGTGTTAGGATATACAGGTAACCAGTATAATCAGCATGGTTCAGTGTTAGGATTTACAGGTGACCAGTGTAATCAGCATGGTTCAGTATTAGGATGTACAGGTGATCAGTGTAATCAGCATGGTTCAGTGTTAGGATGTACAGGTGACCAGTGTTATCAGCATAGTTCAGTGTTAGGATGTACAGGTGACCAGTGTAATCAGCATGGTTCAGTGTTAGGATGTACAGGTGACGAATGTAATCAGCATGGTTAGTATTAGGATGTACAGGTGACCAGTGTTATCAGCATGGTTCAGTGTTAGGATGTACAGGTAACGAGTGTAATCAGCATGGTTCAGTGTTAGGATGTACAGGTGACCAGTATAATCAGCATGGTTCAGTGTTAGGATGTACAGGTAATCAGTGTTATCAGCATGGTTCAGTGTTAGGATGTACAGGTGACCAGTGTAATCAGCATGGTTCAGTGTTAGGATGTACAGGTGACCAGTGTAATCAGCATGGTTCAGTGTTAGGATGTACAGGTGACGAATGTAATCAGCATGGTTCAGTGTTAGGATGTACAGGTGACCAGTGTAATCAGCATAGTTCAGTGTTAGGATGTACAGGTGACCAGTGTAATCAGCATGGTTCAGTGTTAGGATATACAGGTGACGAATGTAATCAGCATGGTTCAGTGTTAGGATGTACAGGTGACGAATGTAATCAGCATGGTTCAGTGTTAGGATGTACAGGTGACGAATGTAATCAGCATGGTTCAGTGTTAGGATGTACAGGTGACCAGTGTAATCAGCATGGTTCAGTGTTGGGATGTACAGGTGACCAGTGTAATCAGCATAGTTCAGTGTTAGGATGTACAGGTGACCAGTGTAATCAGCATGGTTCAGTGTTAGGATGTACAGGTGACGAGTGTAATCAGCATGTTTCAGTGTTAGGATGTACAGGTGATCAGTGTAATCAACATGGTTCAGTGTTAGGATGTACAGGTGACGAGTGAAATACCACATATATTTGTCTTAATTGTTGATACCAAAGCAGTTCAATGAAAGAAGTTCTGTATTGTGTTAATACATGTTAATTATTTCAGATCCTGATATGAAGTTATAAACATGTACATGAGTGTTTAATTATTATAATTTGAAAGTAATTATCAAAGATAGGTCACAAAGATATGTCAACATTGAAGTATATAAATCAGTTAAAAAAGCTTTTTATTCTTTTACTGTGGTAAATATGTACCGGTATCATTGATTACAGAATCCAGCCCTGCAGGCTATCAATGAATCAGCACGGACATTTGAGGATTTTGACCTGAATGAAAATTTACTACAGCAGATTGAAAAACTTAACCTTGAATATCCAACAAAAATTCAGGTATCTTTTTATGAACATATGTAGAAATACATGCTTTGGTTACATTGTATAAGTATAAATAACTTCATTTTGTAAGAGCATGATGCTGCATCTGTAGGAGTTTGTTTATTGAAGTTAATAAAAGAACACAGTGAGGTATTGGAAGAAATTTTATTGACGTGTACCCCTATTATCATCATCACCATCATCATCATGTTGCTGATTTCTAGAAATGTTATTTTTTCCAGAGACGTACATTCAATGCTGTGTTACATGGACAGAATGTGATCTGTGCTGCAGAAACAGGTAAGATTCATTTCATTTAAAATGTCAGTGCTTGTAACTGTTGTGAACCTTGTTTTATCTTTTGTAACAGGGAAATGAGGAAACTCAGGTTACACCAGACATGGTGTAAGGGGCAGAGGAAACTCGGGTTACACCAGACATGGTGTAAGGGGCAGAGGAAACTCGGGTTACACCAGACATGGTATAAGGGCCAGAGGAAACCTGGGTAACACCAGACATGGTATAAGGGCCAGAGGAAACTCGGGTTAGGTTAACACCTACCTGTTGGATAGGTGACACAGTTACATTGACAGCTGCACAAAGGAATGAAGATACTGTACAATAATCTCCTTTAACATTGCTGTCACAAACATGGCAAGTCTTACCAAGGCGAGGGAGTTTGTCGGGTAGTTGGTCTTCCAAGGCTGTTGGGATTTTACTGTGGAAGATAATTGATGCAGTTTGTGTCATTTGGTTAATTATCCTGATTTCTGTGTGTTAACTGTGTACTATATTGTTGCAGGTAGTGGTAAAACCCTGGCATACCTGCTGCCTGTCATGGAGCTGTTGTGGCGTATGCAGCACTATGAGTCTGACAAAGATACTCCCCCGAACTCACCTCGAGCCATCATTATTTTACCCTCTCTGGAACTAGCTAACCAGGTCATGGTAAGAGACAGTATGATTATAAACAGTTCCTATAGTTTAAGCTTTATTTAAGTTTTACTTCTTACTACCAGAATCAAATCTTTGAGGGCAGAGCCTTGGTTACGAAATTGTTCAAAATTTATTGACATTCTACTTAATCTAAATTTTAGAATAAATGTATAAGCAGTTGATGTAAAATAATAGTTCCAAAGTTATATGTTTATCTAATTTGTAATCCCTAAAAGCAGAAATTATACACTTTAAACCTAAATCTACTTTGATTTTACAAAGATACCTAGTTAAGAAGAGACGGTATCAACTCCACAATTTCATTACTGAGTCGGTTGACTTACAACCAAGCATATTCAATTGCTGTTATTTTAATGAATACAGAAACAGTTTAAAATTGTTGGGCTATTTGTTTAAAGTGCATAATTGTTAGTGATTGTCAAAAGGTATTTTCCAATAGATTTATATATGTGTAAGCAGGTTGAAAATTACTGATACCATATATTCATGTAAAATAGAGCAGAAGAAAAATCGCGCCCGTAATTTGTTGTGTTGTTTACTAGGAAGTTGCCAGTAACTTTGCGGAATCCTGTGGTGTCAGCATGAAGTTGTTGTCGGGGAAAGGCATCACCAATGTAAGTAGCTGACAAATATACATGTATAGTATTTCCCATACAATCTGTCGATACAGATTTCCTCTCTGGAATCTTACCCACCATTACCCCAATGTTAGACTTTTACACTTCTTAGTGAAACGTTTATTTGTTGTATGTAATATATTAGTAATATTTAGTTCACCAAAAATAGCAGTGCTAAAATAAGTAATTTAGTGTTTTAGTTGATCAAATAGAGGTCTACAAAATTAATAAAGGTACGTGAGTCCTGATTACAATATGTGGGTGGCAAGTATGGGTGTTGTGAGGCAGCACCACAAGTATAGGTGTTGTGGAACAGCACCACAAGTACAGTATGAGTGTTGTGAAGCAGCACCACAAGTACAGTATAGGTGTTGTAAGGCAGCACCACAAGTACAGTATGGGTGTTGTGAAGCAGCACCACAAGTACAGTATGGTTGTTGTGAAGCAGCACCACAAGTACAGTATGGGTGTTGTGAAGCAGCACCACAAGTACAGTATGGGTGTTGTGAAGCAGCACCACAAGTACAGTATGGGTGTTGTGAAGCACCACCACAAGTACGGTATGGGTGTTGTGGAACAGCACCACAAGTACGGTATGGGTGTTGTGAAGCAGCACCACAAGTACAGTATAGGTGTTGTGAAGCACCACCACAAGTACAGTATGGGTGTTGTGGAACAGAACCACAAGTACAGTATGGGTGTTGTGAAGCAGCACCACAAGTACAGTATAGGTGTTGTGAAGCACCACCACAAGTACAGTATGGGTGTTGTGGAACAGAACCACAAGTACAGTATGGGTGTTGTGGAACAGAACCACAAGTACAGTATAGGTGTTGTGAAGCACCACCACAAGTACAGTATGGGTGTTGTAGAACAGAACCACAAGTACAGTATGGGTGTTGTGAAGCACCACCACAAGTACAGTATGGGTGTTGTGAAGCACCACCACAAGTACAGTATGGGTGTTGTGGAACAGCACCACAAGTATAGTATGAGTGTTGTGAAGTAGCACCACAAGTACAGTATGGGTGTTGTAGAACAGAACCACAAGTACAGTATGGGTGTTGTAGAACAGAACCACAAGTACAGTATGGGTGTTGTGAAGTAACAACACAAGTACAGTATGGGTGTTGTAAGGCAGCACCACAAGTACAGTATGGGTGTTGTGAAGCAGCACCACAAGTACAGTATGGGTGTTGTGAAGCAGCACCACAAGTACAGTATGGGTGTTGTAGAACAGAACCACAAGTACAGTATGGGTGTTGTGAAGCAGCACCACAAGTATAGTATGGGTGTTGTGAAGTAGCACCACAAGTACAGTATGGGTGTTGTGAAGCACCACCACAAGTACAGTATGGGTGTTGTGAAGCACCACCACAAGTACAGTATAGGTGTTGTGAAGCACCACCACAAGTACAGTATGGGTGTTGTGAAGCACCACCACAAGTACGGTATGGGTGTTGTGAAGTAGCACCACAAGTACAGTATGGGTGTTGTAGAACAGAACCACAAGTACAGTATGAGTGTTGTGAAGCAGCACAAGTACAGTATGAGTGTTGTGAAGCAGCACAAGTACAGTATGGGTGTTGTGAAGTAGCACCACAAGTACAGTATGAGTGTTGTGAAGCAGCACAAGTACAGTATGAGTGTTGTGAAGCAGCACAAGTACAGTATGGGTGTTGTGAAGCAGCACAAGTACATTATGAGTGTTGTGAAGCAGCACAAGTACAGTATGGGTGTTGTGAAGTAGCACCACAAGTACAGTATGGGTGTTGTAGAACAGAACCACAAGTACAGTATGGGTGTTGTGAAGTAGCACCACAAGTACAGTATGGGTGTTGTGAAGCAGCACCACAAGTATAGTATGGGTGTTGTGGAACAGCACCACAAGTACAGTATGGGTGTTGTGAAGCAGCACCACAAGTACAGTATGGGTGTTGTGAAGCAGCACCACAAGTATAGTATGAGTGTTGTGAAGCAGCACCACAAGTATAGTATGGGTGTTGTGGAACAGCACCACAAGTATAGTATGGGTGTTGTGAAGTAGCACCACAAGTACAGTATGGGTGTTGTGGAACAGAACCACAAGTATAGTATGAGTGTTGTGGAACAGCACCACAAGTATAGTATGGGTGTTGTGAAGTAGCACCACAAGTACAGTATGGGTGTTGTGGAACAGCACCACAAGTATAGTATGGGTGTTGTGGAACAGCACCACAAGTACAGTATGGGTGTTGTGGAACAGCACCACAAGTACAGTATGGGTGTTGTAGAACAGAACCACAAGTACAGTATGGGTGTTGTGAAGCAGCACCACAAGTACAGTATGGATGTTGTGAAGCAGCACCACAAGTACAGTATGGGTGTTGTGAAGCAGCACCACAAGTACAGTATGGGTGTTGTGAAGCAGCACCACAAGTACGGTATGGGTGTTGTGAAGCACCACCACAAGTACGGTATAGGTGTTGTAGAACAGAACCACAAGTACAGTATGGGTGTTGTGGAACAGCACCACAAGTACAGTATGGGTGTTGTGAAGCAGCACCACAAGTACAGTATGGGTGTTGTAGAACAGAACCACAAGTACAGTATGGGTGTTGTGGAACAGCACCACAAGTACAGTATGGGTGTTATGAAGCACCACCACAAGTACGGTATGGGTGTTGTGAAGCACCACCACAAGTACAGTATGGGTGTTGTGAAGCAGCACCACAAGTACAGTATGGGTGTTGTGAAGCAGCACCACAAGTACAGTATGGGTGTTGTAGAACAGCACCACAAGTACAGTATGGGTGTTGTGAAGCAGCACCACAAGTACAGTATGGGTGTTGTGAAGCAGCACCACAAGTACAGTATGGGTGTTGTAAGGCAGCACCACAAGTACAGTATGGGTGTTGTGAAGCAGCACCACAAGTACAGTATGGGTGTTGTGAAGCAGCACCACAAGTACAGTATGGGTGTTGTAAGGCAGCACCACAAGTACAGTATGGGTGTTGTGGAACAGCACCACAAGTACAGTATTGGGTGTTGAGAAGCAGCACCACAAGTACAGTATGGGTGTTGTGAAGCAGCACCACAAGTACAGTATGGGTGTTGTGAAGCAGCACCACAAGTACAGTATTGGGTGTTGAGAAGCAGCACTAGAAGATAACTTGCACAGAACGAATCAACATCTTAACAAATATATGTTTTTCTAGAAACTTGGATTAAGAAATAAATTGAAAGATTGTATGCATGGATTGTCTTTATTTTCTACAGGAAAACATAAGATATTTTGGGAAAGAAACCATGGATATTGTAGTATCCACACCAATGACTCTGTTGAAGTTCTTCAATTCAGGTAGGTTGTTAGTGATGTTTTGTTGATCCACTACTTACCTGGTTGTGTCAGTATCCATGGCAAGCCACCACGAATCTGGTTGTCTCCCTTTCAATGTCAAGTCACCACTAAACTGGGTGCCCAAGTATCAATGGCAAGGCACCACTAATCTGATTGTCCCCATTATCCATAGTAATTCACCACGAATCTGGTTGTCTCCCTTTCATTGTCAAGTCACCACTAAACTGGGTGTCCAAGTATCCATGGCAAGGCACCACTAATCTGATTGTCCCATTATCCATAGTAATTCACCACGAATCTGGTTGTCTCCCTTTCAATGTCAAGTCACCACTAATCTGGGTGTCTCCATTTCAATGTCAAGTCACCACTAATCTGGTTGTCTCCCTTTCAATGTCAAGTCACCACTAATCTAGGTGTCCCAGTATCCATGGCAAGGCACCACTAATCTGATTGTCCCATTAACCATAGCAAGTCACCACAAATCTGGTTGTCCCCCTTTCAATGTAAATTCACCACTAATCTGGGTGTCCCATTAACCATAGCAAGCCACCACTAATACGGTTGTCCCTATTCCCCTGGCCAGCCATGGCTTAATTGGTTGTCCTAACATCCAGGCCAGCCATCCATGGTCTGGTTGTTTCACTATCAAGCCATACATTATTTATTGTAGCTCGACTACCCATATCCCTGTGAATTGGTTATTATCCTAGCAGTGATACAAGGGACAGTGGTTCTACTGTTACATACACTGTTAAAGTGTGTTACTGTTGCTCCACTGTAATTATGTCTGACAGACACTTAAGTACTGTTGGTTATTACAGGATTCATTATTTCATACATAAATAAACTTACATTGACCAGGCTTATAATTATTGACTTGTTGCTTACAGGTAAACTGAGTGGTGCCAGGTGCCAGCATGTAGTTCTAGATGAGGCAGACACCTTATTAGATGACAGCTTCAGTGATGTCATCAGGAGTATAATGAAAAAGTTACAGGTATGACCAATATTTTAGGTCTCACTGCTTGAGTTTTAGCTATACAGATTTGTTTTTCTTCATAATTTTGTGCCATATTTATCAAGAGATAAGCCCATGCCTGGTATTAAATTAACTCATGCCTGGTTATAAGACCATACCTGGTAATAATCCCATGCCTGGTAATAAGACCATACCTGGTAATAATCCCATGCCTGGTAATAAGACCATACCTGGTAATAATCCCATGCCTGGTAATAAGACCATACCTGGTAATAATCCCATGCCTGGTAATAAGACCATACCTGGTAATAATCCCATGCCTGGTAATAATCCCATGCCTGGTAATAATCCCATGCCTGGTAATAATCCCATGCCTGGTAATAAGACCATACCTGGTAATAAGCCCATACCTGGTAATAATCCCATGCCTGGTTATAAGACCATACCTGGTAATAAGCCCATACCTGGTAATAATCCCATGCCTGGTTATAAGACCATACCTGGTAATAAGCCCATACCTGGTAATAATCCCATGCCTGGTAATAAGCGTATGCCCAGCCAAGTTTATTACAGTTAGTTAAACTGCCAATAAATACTGTTTCCTGTCCTACAATATGTCTTACCCCCATTTTGAGTCAAAGTTTATTACAAAATAAATAGGGTATTTGGTATGTTTGGATGAAGTTGTTTTATCATTATTGTCTGTTTCTGAAAATTAGAATTTCTGCAGCAGGTTTCCAGTCACCAACAAAGCATGATGGTCATGTAAATAGGTCAATTTTATATGAACTTTATGCTAAATGATCTTCCTTCTTTAAATAGATAATGTAGACTAACTTTTCCAGAAGGGTACATTTCCATACGCCCTAACACCAGTCTCAGCATCCCATCTAAATTTAGCACACATTAGGAGTCCTATCTCTTCCTATTCCCAGAGCACATAGGTTTGTCCTGATTTTGTGTGTTTAGGTTTGACGGCCCATTGACAGCTATGGTCATTTGTGGCATCATAGCTATATACAAATAGGTTCTCTGACCAATTCTTACCTTGCATCCTGTACATATTCCCCACCTGACCAATTGTTTACTATATCTCATCGGCTTCGATCAGTACAGACAAAAATCATAACCACAAACCATTCTGTCAGAGGTCCAGTCAGATTAAGTCGCCTCCCCTGTACTTCACTTTTTGTGGCCTATACAGGTGTATAACACAATCTGTATTTTGTCAAGTAAATCACCATTAATGGTATATTAACCCTTTTAACCCTAAGAAACTTTAGTAGACTCTTCCATTCATTCATCATTTGAAGTCCAATATGGTCAGTGGGGATTGAAGGGTTAATGATGAAAAATGAATAGCAGTGCAGGTTCTTCCTTCTATCATAAAAAAAACTGTAAAAAATTGTTGATAAAATGACATGTTGTTGACCAGAAATTTAATATTCTTATGTATAATTAAAGGGGAAATACAGAATGTATATGTGAATATTAAATAAGGTTATAAGCAGATCCTTAATATTCTCATTGATTGTCAAATTAAGGGATGATGAAAAGATGTACATTTGTAATTTGTAGATTATTGTGGCCAGTGGTGAAATGGAAAACAACAAACATGTGGTTTTTGGTACCCAGTTACTTCTGATCAGTGCCACCATGCCACGTAGTCTGGAGAGTGTCCTCGAGGACCATGTTGAGGTAAGGGCAGATAACTAACGAAAGGACAAGGTACATGTGTTTACATAGGCTGCCTTCATATTGAGTCTTGTTTAGTAAAGGGTATATATTTAAAGTCAATCCTATTTTTGACTGTGGAAATCAGAACCATGTAAATGGGGAGATAACTCTAGTCTCACTTGGGTATCCCTCTGTACAGTGTTCATGTAAAGCTCTAAGACTTAGACAGTCATCCCCCATGTTTACTAGTGTCCATAGACAAAATGGTGCATGTACAGGTAATATTAAATTAGATTAACACCAAGATACATAGAGGTTACACAAAGAGTGGTGTTGTATATGTTATTTCTTTCACTTAAGTTAGTTATTTTTTAAAAGATACAAAAACAAGTCAAGCTTTAGCGAGTTTCTTGTAACTTTGGAAAAATAGCTAAATACATGTAGAGTGAAAGAAATAATATATACAACTAGCTTGATTTTATGTGACTCGTTTCTACCACAATTTAAAAAACTACTACATTGTACAAGTATAAATTGACCCTAGGTGCTTTGTTTACGGTATCATGTGGAGAGTAAATGTATGTCCTGTAGGGAAATGTTGGCTAATTAATATGTAAAACTGACAAAGTCAGGAATATGTGGAAACATTATAACTTATTACAAATCATAACAAGTAAATAATAATTTCATTATCTTCAAAACATTGACTTGAAAGAAAACCTTCACGTGTCAGCTAATCAAAACACCATGAATCATGTGATTAAAAAGTAGTCCCTCTCAAAGTTCACCATGTCAGCTAATCAAAACACATTTACAGTTTAATCCATATCTTTATACAACAATTGTTAGGATTAATTGATGCTTTTGGAGTTTGATATACATATATATATATATTTATATAAACCCAAAAGATTTAGTATAAAAAACAATTACAATTAATAACATAAGCGCTTTCATGCCTTCCTGTTTGTCATGTTGAATCTTCTCTCGTTTATATATCTAAACTCTAAACGATACACAATGTTTATCATTTTGAACTGTATATATATATGTATAAAGTGTCCACTTAGTACCAGCCTACCAGGTACCCACTGTGTATATGGCCAAGATATAATGGACCTTTGTGCACCAAAGATAAGATTTGATGAATATACCTAATACTTATAGTACATGTATCTTGACATGTTTATCTGTAAATAAGTAACCCCCTTCTTCATTTTTGATAAGCCCCCAAAACACTAGGATAGGGTGCCAAATTCAAGATGAAGACATTATCTGAGTGTTTTAAATGTTTTTGTAAACTCATTCCTTTCAGATTGAATCTTTCAAAAAAATAAAGACAGACAGTTTACACCGACTGATGCCACATGTTCCTCAGACATTTCTACGTCTCCATCACGAACAGAAAGCTGGTAAGACATTACACCAGTCCTACTTGGCAGCATACTCAGACATACAGAAAAATATCTCCCCTACTTATATCTCAACACTCATAGCCTGCATGATAACCTTTAACCTTTATGTCTGATTGACGTCAATGTACATGAAGTTACATTTTCTGTAATTAACAACAGCGATAAAGCGACCCTCAGATCTGTATGTTAGATCACAGATGTCTGCGTCTGGTTAGTATTTATAGAAAAAAGATAATAGTCCGTACTCTTACTGATATAGATCCTATATATAGTAATCTCTCAGGTTGGACTCTCAACATTATGATTGATACATCATGTATTATGTTTTATAATTTGGTCTGATATTATATTTTAACTCAATTTATCATTATATTTTGATTCTGACAGCTGAGATACTGAAAATTGCCAAGGAAAGTCTTGCCAACAACAAACCAACCATGATTTTCTGTAACAAAAGTGATACTTGTTTCTGGCTTAACAAGTTACTGGAGGAGCATGGCATCCATAGCATTGTCCTCAACGCTCAGATGGACCGTAAGGTTTGTCATCACAGCTTATTGTTGAGGAAATTCGGAATATTGTAACTGGTTAGAGGGTTTTAATGACTGAGTGCCTCTAATTGGGGAAGTTCTAGGTACATATGTCCTTGTTTGATCAGACAACTTGTTGTTTCTGACTAATATTTTCACACATTCATTTGATACATTCAACAGTGATGTGTGTGTGTACTTTCACATCGATAGATAATATGTAAAAGAGGTGTTACTATAAATAGGAAAGTATCTAATGCCAAGTAGTACATATGTATCTAACTCCAGGCAATGTGTTTCCAGTCAGTTGAGAGGTTAATACACAGAGGCACCTGTTTCTCACATACCTCCCCACCGTTCTCGGGAAGCTGAGAAATGGGCCATTCTGTGCTGTCGTGGTTGTGTCTTTAGGTAAGACACTTTACCCGAATCGCTCTGGATGGCATGCAATGGGCCTCCCATATGTCGTTCAGTGAGGTAGTCACCAACTACTACAAGGAAACCCTGCCTCAAATGACCATGGCTGTTTACAGAGCGATAAACCCAGCAAACAAACAAGCAATCTGAATCAGAGGTCTTATTATTCATAATGAATCCTCACATAAACCTGTGTGAGCGTGAAATTTGTTTCTTCTAAATATCAAGGCATTACACAGACTTGATGTCAGGAAGATGTTATGATATGCATGGTAACTTCTAAGTAGTGACTCAACACTTGTTGTAGATATCACAGGAAAAGGACCCTGGTCTAAAATTGGAAGTATTATTGACATACGTAGTAACAAAAATTGTTATAAAAAATTCATACTGAATTGTCAAAAAACAAAACAAAAACTACTGATGTTAATAAACTATGGTTTGATTTCTAAAAATTATGTTGAGACCATAAACAGATTGTTTAATCACGGTTTCTTATTTCTGAAGGACATAAATGGTACTAAAAATTCAATTGTTTGTGTTTCAGCTGAGGATAAACAGGTTTGCTAATTTCCAGAATGAAGCTGCCAATATCTTTGTGTGTACAGACATCTGTTCTCGAGGCCTGGATACACTAAGGGTAGGTAGCTATTATGACATGGTTCGATACACTAAGGGTAGGTATCTATAATGACACTATATTAACTACTTATCATTAAAGTCTGATTGTTGATATTATTAATGTCTTTTACATTAAAATACAGTTTAATTGAAAAAAATCATGGCCAGACAGGTGCTGCTCTTTGAAAAGGCAATTTAGTGTAACATAACACATTTTTTATTAGGGATTGACAATTGAGAAGTCAGTATACAAACATGACTTACTGTTTAAACACATACTGGTACATATTACCTAGCCTAGTAGTCAGTTGACACCTTCAGCTGAACTCCATTTTTACTCTTTCTTGATATAGGCTATGAATCAGTAACCCTGTACTTTACAGTTACCTGCATAAT
The DNA here is from genome assembly GCF_902652985.1 of Pecten maximus. Classification (NCBI taxonomy): domain Eukaryota; kingdom Metazoa; phylum Mollusca; class Bivalvia; order Pectinida; family Pectinidae; genus Pecten; species Pecten maximus. The sequence continues at coordinate 43,160,156 of NC_047017.1, forward strand.
TTGCATATCAGGTTATGAATCAGTAACACTGTACTTACAGTTACCTGCGTAATTTGCATATCAGACTATGAATCAGTAGCTCTGTACTTTACAGTTACCTGCGTAATTTGCATATCAGGTTATGAATCAGTAACCCTGTACTTACAGTTACCTAGGTAATTTGTATATCAGGTTATGAATCAGTAACCCAATACCTACAGTTACCTAAGTTATTTGTATATCAGGTTATGAATCAGTAACCCTGTACCTACAGTTACCTAAGTTATTTGTATATCAGGTTATGAATCAGTAACCCTGTACTTACAGTTACCTAAGTTATTTGTATATCAGGTTATGAATCAGTAACCCTGTACTTACAGTTACCTAGGTACATGTAATTTGTATATCAGGTTATGAATCAGTAACCCAGTACCTACAGTTACCTAGGTAATTTGTATATCAGGTTATGAATCAGTAACCCTGACAGTAACTACAGTAAATTGTTAACAATATAATATGTATTTCAGGTGCAGCAGGTGATCAATTTTGATTTACCTCAGTTTGTCTCTGACTACATCCATCGTGCCGGGCGGGTAGGGCGTGTGGGAGCCGATGACAGTGGTCGAGTGGTCAGCTTTGTTACACAGAAGTGGGACGTCAAACTGGTCTGGAATATTGAGGTATGTAGTGTTCACAAAACATACAACTGATAATTAGGGTAGATTCACCACACATATTTCAAAATAGGACATGAAATTCAAAGCATTACAAACAGAAATTTTAAGAAGAAACAATGAAGTTATGTGCAGAGGAAAAGCTAATTACTTTGTAGACTTATGTGCAGTGTACTTGCATACCTTTTACATTAATTTTACTCTTTCTTTTTTTTGTTTTTTTGTAGACAGCAGCAAGAAAAACAGCAGAGCTTGAAAATGTCAACGCAAATATTAAAAGGAAAATTACAGGCATTGTTCGAAAGAAATTCCAAAGGTCTTAGCAGTATATTGATGGATGTAACGTGTGGGAATTTTTGTAAGCCTGGCTGTAACTTTAAGAATTCCTGTAAGCTTGTGAGGGAGTGATGACTGTTCCTTAAGGAATTCCTGTAAGCCTGTGTGACGACTGGTTCTTAAGGAATTCCTGTAAGCCTGTGTGATGACTGGTCCTTAAGGAATTCCTGTAAGCCTGTGTGGCGACTGATTCTTAAGGCATTCCTGTAAGCATGAAACAGAGTGATGGCAGTAGTTGGTGATTATTGTATTTGTGACACAGGTGTGTTAGGAAGAAAAATTCATTGTGTATCCATTCCAAAATAGGCTGTGACACATATTTCACCTATTCTTCACAAGTTGATCCAAGGCTGCTAGGGATCTCTTTTAAGTTGGCAAACATAGGCTTACCGACCCTTGCTTACTTACCTTTTTTTCGAGTTGAGATTGATAGAGTCCATCATATGTAGGTATGTTTCCTTATCCCTCATACCTAACATATAAGATGGACTATTATTTCTCACACATTTTTTGTGAAATGCATAGGGAAATTGATCCAACATGGCAAAACCATATAAAAACTTTGTATTTTTTCTCGGTGGACACATAGAAAAAATGATACAGTGCTAGTGCATTTGTGAAAGTTATTATACATATATAGATATATCCCACATGGGTGTTCCACATAGGACAATTTTATCTTACATATACAAAGGTGTGAGAAATCCCTGTACACAGAACAGATCCATGTAAAATTCTATAATTGGCCCACTACAGACTGTGACATATGTTACAGAAAAGACCTCATGTATCAGTTACAAAACGGACTCAATATCTTAGATACACTGTTTTGAGATTGCAATTTATAAGAATACTTTTCTGTATGTGATGAAAGTAAAATAAAAACTTATTGTTAAATGGCTGATTGTTATAGAAAAGATATTCAGAATGAGAATGTGTGTTAGTTTCCATACATATAATTATGTGACTCTTTTTTTTGAGGGGGTGGGGAATTAGCAGAAATGTGTTTTTGGGGAGTGTAAGGCGAGTTAATTACATACAGTGAACACTACATACCTGGTAATTCTGTTTCATTCATATCTCTCACACAAACAACTTATACAAATCAACATGTACTAGACTGTATATATATGAACATACTGTCATATTCTCACAAGCCTGAAATAGGATGTTACTTTGTCTATATTTTAGGTGTAGATACAGTATTGTGACTTTTTACACGGACAGCTTCTGTCTGTTGGCGGTCTGGTGGCATTTTGAGAGCAAACCTTCAAAACCATTCAACTTGACTTCCAAAAACTTTCTACACACATCTATAGGAGGTCTAAAAATGCTGTTTTCTACATGTGTAGTGAAGTTTGCAGTTTCAATATTTTCATGATTACATGGACAAAATTAGTGATATCAGCATTGCTGGTGTGTATCTCCAAAACCATTCATGACAACTCCACAAACTTTGCACACAAATCAAACCAGTGGCCTTGTAGTGCCTTCTGCTATGACAAGAGTTTTCAGTTCATATATTTCAATGGTTTCCATGGAAAGAAATGGTAACACTGATTTAAAGATTTACACACATCTGAGGCGTTTTCAGGATGGCGAGCACTTGCAAGCAAAAGCGGGCGCTTACTTCTGAACAGACATACACGTGCAAGCATTTGCGAGCGCATGCATATATATATATATATATCAACCCAACAGCTTTTCGCCAGAAAAACCAAAATGACGTCCAATGTATTGAACATGAAAAAACTGACTTAAAATAAAACGATGACAGGAACTTATCACCTGCTTTTTTGTGACTGACTAAATCAATGGCTGCTGTCGTTCTGGTAAGGAGGATCGCCGATTTATTTCGCAAACACATGCAATCCTGAACATGTCTCAGCTGAGTGGTCTAGCTGTGCATTCTGCTATGTAGCAGTTTCAGTTTTTATATTGTTATCATGGAAACAGTCAAATTCACTGATCCCAATATTTCTGGAACATATCTCCAAAACCATACAAAGTAGCCACATTAAACTTTGAACACACACCAAAGGACTGGAATGTACTCTATTTAGTATTACTCCATTGTGTTGATTGGACTTTTTAAAATCACAACTGTTCCATCCTTTATATTACCTCTAAACATCCCAATAAATAATCTCAGCTCGATACCATGCCTGTGACTGGGTTCCCTTTCCAGGGGATCTGAATGACTATGTCCTTGTTCATAATTCACAATAATTACACCCACAGTGTAACACAAATTCAAAGCTTTTCAGTAAAAGTAAAAAGAACTGGTATATTTATTTATATGTTGACTTAAGCTATGTTATCTTTAGCCTTTTGAATGTGACATATATTATTTAGAATTAAAAACATCACTGATTATCCAGGAAAAGTGCTTCCAAAAATTAAGCAATCTAAGATTTAGTTGTTTAAATGCGACATATATGTGGTATTAAAATGTCTCTGATTTTCCAAGAAATTAAGCTAAGTAATCTTTAATTGTTTATGCTGTTTTCCTCCTATAGTGCATTCTATTCGAGGGGCCCTACTTAAAGTTAGACAATCTCTGTCAGAGTTACTGCCCTTTGTACTATATAAACAATTGGGAGTCCCCAAATGATAATGATGGAAGATTGAAATATAGTCCAATCCTCTTTAATATAATACTATAATTCCGTATGGTGGTTCAAACAGCATATTTTATTAGCCCACCATCATCAGATGGTGGGCTATTCAAATCGCCCTGCGTCCGTGGTCCGTCGGTCCGTCCGTCCGTCCCTCCGTCCGTAAACAATTCTTGTTATCGCTATTTCTCAGAAAGTACTGAAGGGATCTTTCTCAAATTCATATGTAGGTTCCCCTTGGTGCCTAGTTATGCATATTGCATTTTGAGACCAATCGGAAAACAACATGGCCGACAGGCAGCCATCTTGGATTTTGACAATTGAAGTTTGTTATCGCTATTTCTGAGAAAGTACTGAAGGGATCTTTCTCAAATTTCATATGAAGGTTCCCCTTGGTGCCTAGTTATGCATATTGCATTTTGAGACCAATCCGAAAACAACATGGCCGACAGGCAGCCATCTTGGATTTTGACAATTGAAGTTTGTTATCGCTATTTCTGAGAAAGTACTGAAGGGATCTTTCTCAAATTTCATATGAAGGTTCCCCTTGGTGCCTAGTTATGCTTATTGCGTTTTGAGACCAATCCGAAAACAACATGGCCGACAGGCAGCCATCTTGGATTTTGACAATTGAAGTTTGTTATCGCTATTTCTGAGAAAGTACTGAATGGATCTTTCTCAAATTTCATATGTAGGTTCCCCTTGGTGCCTCGTTATGTATATTGCGATTTGAGAACAATCGGAAAACAACATGGCCGACAGGCAGCCATCTTGTATTTTGACAATTGAAGTTTGTTATCGCTATTTCTGAGAAAGTACTGAATGGATCTTTCTGAAATTTCAGATGTAGGTTTCCCTTGGTGCCTAGTTATGCATATTGCGTTTTGGGACCAATCCGAAAACAACATGGCCGACAGGCAGCCATCTTGGATTTTGACAATTGAAGTTTGTTATCGCTATTTCTGAGAAAGTACTGAATGGATCTTTCTCAAATTTCATATGAAGGTTCCCCTTGGTGCCTAGTTATGCATATTGTGATTTGAGACCAATCGGAAAACAACATGGCCGACAGGCAGCCATCTTGGATTTTGACAATTGAAGTTTGTTATCACTATTTCTGAGAAAGTATTTAAGGGATCTTTCTCAAATTTCATATGTAAGTTTCCCTTGTCGCCTAGTTATGCATATTGCATTTTGAGACCAATCTGAAAATAACATGGCCGACAGGCAGCCATCTTGGATTTTGACAATTGAAGTTTGTTATCTCTATTTCTCAAATTACTGAATGGATCTTTCTCAAATTTCATAAGTAGGTTCCCCTTGGTCCCTTGTATTGCATTTTTGGACCAGTCTGTCCTGAAAACAACCTGGCAAACAAACAGCCATTATCGTTAAATCTCAATTTTTTTATATAGCTAGGATTCCCTTGTTTGAAAAGTACTGGAGGGATGTCTCAATTTGCACAGATTAGTAAAATGAAGGGAAAAGTAGAGAAAAGATCAATCTGACATGGAACCTATGAAGATCATTCAATGGTGGGCGCCAAGATCCCTCTGGGATCTCTTGTTATAGTAGATGTACTCTTCTGGGTATCCTCTGATAGCTGTGTACTGTACTGATGTACACTATGGTAGATGTACTGATGTACACTATGGTAGATGTACACTATGATAGATGTACTGTACTGATGTACACTATGGTAGATGTACACTATGATAGATGTACTGTACTGATGTACACTATGGTAGATGTACTGTACTAATGTACACTACGGTAGATGTACACTATGATAGATGTACTGTATTAATGTACACTATGGTAGATGTACTGATGTACACTATGGTAGATGTACACTATGATAGATGTACTGTACTAATGTACACTACGGTAGATGTACTGTACTGATGTATACTATAGTAGATGTACTGTACTGATGTACACTATGATAGATGTACTGTACTGGTGTACACTACGGTAGATGTACTGTACTGATGTACACTATGGTAGATGTACTGTACTGGTGTACACTACGGTAGATGTACTGTACTGATGTACACTATGATAGATGTACTGTACTGATGTATACTACGGTAGATGTACTGTACTGATGTACACTACGGTATATGTACTGTACTGATGTACACTATGGTAGATGTACACTATGGTAGATGTACTGTACTGATGTACACTATGATAGATGTACTGTACTGGTGTACACTACGGTAGATGTACTGTACTGATGTACACTATGGTAGATGTACTGTACTGATGTATACTACGGTAGATGTACTGTACTGATGTACACTATGGTAGATGTACTGTACTGATGTACACTACGGTATATGTACTGTACTGATGTACACTACGGTAGATGTACTGTACTGATGTACACCATGGTAGATGTACTGTACTGATGTACACTACGGTAGATGTACTGTACTGATGTACACTACGGTAGATGTACTGTACTGATGTACACTATGGTAGATGTACTGTACTGATGTACACTACGGTATATGTACTGTACTGATGTACACTATGGTAGATGTACTGTACTGATGTACACTACGGTAGATGTACTGTACTGATGTACACTATGGTAGATGTACTATACTGATGTACACTACGGTATATGTACTGTACTGATGTACACTATGGTAGATGTATTGTACTGATGTACACTACGGTAGATGTACTGTACTGATGTACACTAGGGTAGATGTATACTATGGTAGATGTACTGTATTAATGTACACTACGGTAGCTGTACTGTACTGATGTACACTATGGTAGATGTACACTACGGTAGATGTACTGTACTGATGTACACTACGGTAGATGTACTGTACTGATGTACACTATGGTAGATGTATACTATGGTAGATGTACTGTACTGATGTACACTACGGTAGATGTACTGTACTGATGTACACTATGGTAGATGTACTGTACTGATGTACACTATGGTAGATGTACTGTACTGATGTACACTATGGTAGATGTACTGTACTGATGTACACTATGGTAGATGTACTGTACTGATGTACACTACGGTAGATGTACTGTACTGATGTACACTATGGTAGATGTACTGTACTGATGTACACTATGGTAGATGTACTGTACTGATGTATACTATAGTAGATGTACTGTACTGATGTACACTATGGTAGATGTATTGTAGGTATGTAATGGTGTACAGTATGGTACAGTATGCTCGGTGTTTACTGTTTTCAACTGATGAGATGAAATTTGTTCTTTAACAGAATTTAGAACAAAACTCCATCACCAGGAATGGTTTAACTTTTTGTATGTCGTGTTTTGCGTTTTACTAATTGGGGAATGTGACGCTATTGACACAGGCGAGGGCTTCATTACTGAAGGACTGTGTTCCACGTGACCAGGTAATTTGGTTTACGTGTGATGCCATCACAGTCGTCATTACCGTATCATGTAGACCAGTAAATCACAGGTGAGACAACGCTCGACATGTAAAACTTCCGTTCATGTCCTCATTAGGAGCACAAGTGAAAATTATTCTTAAAAATTTGAAAGGAAACACTGAAGATGTTGAAGAAATGTCTGAAAGTATCTTAATGATTGACAGTTACTAGTGAGTCCATTAGTAGACAGGATATAATGAAGTCGTTATGATTAAGAGATTTAAATTCCTGTATGGTGTAAGGACAAACTACAATAAATATTCTTATTGTGGCATATCACGTGCTATTACATGTGCTTTCAACAGCGAAAACACAGTCACAACCACAGGGTCATGTCTAGTCTGATATTGAAATATAGCCATAAATACTTATATATAAAGTCTTTATATATAGGTATTTCTGGTTATCTTTTATGTAAAACTAGACGCACCCGCACGAGTTGTAAATTTCGTTCGGTAGCGAAACAACCGAACGAAAATTCGCAACTCGTACGCGTGTACATGTATCTTGTTTGGTGAATAATGTATGTCTCGGTTTTAAATTAAAAGGCAGGGCTTTACACGACTTTTCTCATCGGGAAGAAAGGTATATTTTATTGAAAACTGATTCTTTTTTATTTTCTATTAGTACATCCCATAAAAAATGAATAATATTATACTGTGGGTCCACGCACAGCCTCATCTTGTATGAGGGCAAAACGGAATCCACGTGTAGACTTTAGCTGTGCCATCAAACTATTCGAAAGAGAATTTCACCAGGTTAAAGAAAAAAAAGTAATCGGATTATGAATAGGAAATATAGCGATCAAGGTATTGACAAAGATTCAAGCAGTGCAAGGGTATGTTTTGCATAAGATCACAGCTGGCAGACAAGGGATCAGGGTATTCTAACTCGTGATGCGGAGGACGGAACAGCTGTCGCATCTTTCCTCACCTGACTCCGGTGATCAGTGCACATCGACAACATGTCGCCGATCGAGTGTTATCTCTCGAGAAACATGGATGCATTTGCCGGTTATACATATAAACTATCCCATTATAATATGATCTCATTTAATCAATTTACAATTTGACAAAATAGATATACCAATATCAATCTGGTCGTCCGAATTAATTGTTTTATAACGTTTTAACATCATGTACAGGTTATAATAGTTATCAAAGAAAAAGTAAAATTTTGGACTATATGTCTGTAATGATATCAAGATAAAACGGATATACTTACTGCCATTTTGGGGGATTCCGACATTGTTACTCCTATAGTGTAGTGTATAAAACATATCGTGTGTATTCCACAGGGAGATAACGAAATGAAAACAACTTTTATCCTAGCTATATAATTTTAAAAGTTGAGCTGATTGATATAAAGTTCAAATTCTTTATTACCGAGTTAGCTCATCATTTTAGAGTACATACATCGGCGATGTTGATGATACCATGCGTAGCATAAAATGATGACGTTTTGGCATACATGACGTCACTTTCCTGTATGCCGTTATATTCTGTATTGAGCATTGTGTTTGTGTTGATACCAAGAAGTATCTATCGACCACAGAACTATCATTTTATTTCTTAAATTTAACTTTGAATACATATACAGTTACGTCAGTAGTTGACTGCATATGCCAGTACAAATGTACACGTATATTATCCCCTACTAATCATAGTTACAATACTCCGTGTCAACACTATTGATTGTTACTTATAACTTGACATACGTTCTATCATTTGCTCTATTACCACAATCTACAGTTTTTTTCTCTTGTAAAAATCTTCATTGGTTAGTATGAAAACATTAATAACAGACGAATCTTTTGCATTCCTAAAAATGTCGGGAATCTTGCCCGGCTTACATCTGTCTATCAAAGTCAAGTAATGAAATTTAAATAAAATCCAGAAAAATGCTTTTATTCGTTCATTGTTTTACACCGTGTTATCCCGCGTATAGACTTGAGGGTTAATTAACAAAATTAATACATTTGAGGACCCAAAACAATCGATCGAAATCTGTGACGAGAACCACAATCCGGAATGTCTCCGAGTTAACATTATAAATGAATTGGGCAAAAGACGAAACAACATCAAAGAAACGAAAATGTTAATATATTGGTACACTTACTTTTAAAACGAAAAGTGGCTATGGTAACTCAAATCTTGTTATACAGACCAACAGCTTTTAGATACAATATTGTAGTTCAAAATTGTGTATATATTCTAAGACTTTGTGACCAGTGTCGACCCAGGTGTAGGAAATATATAGACTTTGATGAAAAAATGGCCTGGTCGTTTGGTGCAAAACCACAAAAATGTCCACCAAATCTTCGCCACACCCGTGGGAGTATGCTAATATCACACGGATCTGTCCGGTATCCGATAAGCTCCAATCCCCTCCACAGATTTTATATAAATTCCCGACCAATTAAACCTATATCATATTCAGAAACATACGATAGAGGTTTCTCTGTATTAGTTTTCATATTTATGACAGTCGGGCTTATGTCTAAGACTGCTGCAGTAACGCTGGTACAATCTCACCAACTGGTGTATCTGTAATTAAAGTCTCCCAGTATGTATGTTAGAATACTAATTAACGTTTGCGAATTACTTCACACAACTGCATATTAAATTTAACACATTTTTGAAAACCGCATTATAACGCAGTCCTTTGTGCCATATGGCGCTTTTGAGTGTAGAACAATACACGATAGGGAACTCCGCAAGCGCGCACGCGCGGTATAACAGGTGTTTGATTCAGCGGGGTTTTCGAATGTGAACCAGGTGTAGGGTCTGTTTAATTACCGAGTTCTATAGTGGACATTTATCGGGGGTAAATAAATTAACAATGCCTCGTACGTAACTAATATCTGTCAGACACTATCAGCTGGCAGCGTTAAATTTATCATTGGAAAACTGTGTAATTTGATTAGCGTACTATAATTTATTTATAAAAACCAGTGTAACAGAATGACCGGTTTTGGCGCTGAGAGAAAAGGTAACGTTAAACTTGGGTGTCAGTTGTCCGTACAATAATGCTGCGCCACCTGATGAACGGGGACTTTTGTTTTAACCACAAACTAAGCATACGCCTTTAGAGGGGGATTGGTGTCCAGTTGGGATAAATTATTTACAAAACTTTTATACAGCTCAAGAGGTGGGAGTGGTGTCCAGTTTTGATAAATTAGTTATACAAAACTCCTATACACCTATAGAGGTGGGATTGGTGTCCAGTTTTGATAAATTATTTATACAAAACTCCTATACACCTATAGAGGTGAGAGTGGTGTCCAGTTTTGATAAATTATTTACTGAACTCCTATCTGTGACGGAATGAGCCAAACGGTGTTGTGTAGCAGCTTATGTTCCGTTTATGATGAAAAAAAAACCAGTTGTTTATACATATGTCTAAAGTAAACGTGCGTATACGAATGATTACTCAATAGATTTAAAATTTACATTATAAGCTGAGAGTCTCTAACACTGCCGTACGTTGTTGTTACGCGGCCAAGTGTACAAATGTAGATATTACATAGCAATTGATACATATAGTTGCTTCACTCGCGTTCGATAATTTTCAAACGTTGAATGACACAAGATTTAGCAACAACGACTTTTTTTACCTGATTAAATGTCATTATGAATCGCATTACAACGCCAAACAGCTTTACAGCATTAACACTTTACTCGTTACCGAATGTTTAAAGTCCACATATGTGTTTGCTACTGATGTTTACACACTTTCGGTGATATGCCTTGAATGGGCCATAGATGACCCTAACTGAATCCCAGATGTGTTTTATTTCCTATTTTCAAAAACCCTTCGGATTCGACACCAGGGTCGTAAATACAACAAGGTTTATAACTCTAGCAGTTAGGGATGATTGCCGAATTTCAGAATTTTCATTTCTTTCACAATTTTATTTGTTTCCAAAAATAGGTGGGAATTTAAGGTAACTGCGAATGATGAGCCTCCACATCGATGAACAAATAACTTGAATTATTTGATAACTGTAATGGTTTCCGGTTCCTGGTACTGAACTCGGAAATGTTCGCCACTAATTCACACAGAGTACATGTCACGTTAGAACACACCAGCGACCTATGATTGGTAAGCAGTTTGTTTATTGTTGAAATGTCAACACCATGCATTTCAATATCACCGCTCTCCATGCCACAAATGTCCTTACATTCATGCCAAAGCTATCTGTCAGGAGCAACAGTTGGTCGCCTGCTGATTGGTTCGCTGATTAGTACTGCACGCGACAGGCATTACGTCACGGATATCTACTTCCTGCCGTAAAGGCGTTCAGCAGAAATTTTCTTAGATAAGAATCAAGAAATATTGAAACATTCTGTCACTTCGTCACGTTTCATATCAAAAGGATGTTAATAGTAAAATTTGATATTGAGCTAATAAAAACTAGAAGTACAGGCATGTGACCATCTGACTCCTAAGTAACACATGGTGTATGTAAAAAAAGGGCTAGCATCCGTGTCACATTGAAAACAACCTAGTTAGTGTCTCCTCGACGTCAACATCGTGTTTTAACATTTATTCAAACATCTCAGGTCCAACGGTTCACGATACATACAACTGTACATATACACACATATAATAGTTATCGACACAAATCATACACAACAATAAAAGAGATATTAGATTTAAAAGGAAGTATGCATTTAATATCAGGATTTCCTAACTATTAGCTATTTTGGACACTTTAGAATTGAATTGCCTTGAATGTGTATAGAAGTTCATGTTTCGAAAATGTTCTTTTATCTGATTGTGTGGTTGTATTTCTTTTGTTTTCTATTTATTTTCCCGATATACCGAATATCATAGATGATGTGTATCTCTTTACAATTCGTCTATATAAATGAAGATGACATAATATCATAGGACGTTTTGACGAAAAAAAAATTCACCCTCTGATCGCTTTTTTATTAGCTCACCTGGTCCGAAGGACCAATGTGAGCTTATGCCATACCGTAGCGTCCGTCGTCCGTTGTCAGTCCGTCGTCAGTCCGTCGTCCGTCTGTCGTCCGTCCGTCATCAATTGACTTCTTCATAACCACAGATCAGAATTTGACCATTTCGTCAGAAGCATCCCTATGGGCAGGGGACTCAAAATTGTACAAATAGTGGGGCTGACCCCAGGGGTCTGAGGGGCGGGGCCAAAAGGGGTCAATTTGGCTCTATTAATATAAACGACTTCTTCTCTAAAACCAAGCAAAGGATATTGCTCCTATTTGCCTGGTAGCATCACTATGGGATGGGGATTCAAAATTGTACAAATGGTGGGGCTGACCCTCTGGGAGCCGGAGGAGAAGGGCCAAAATGGGTCAATATAGCTATATTGATATTAACGAATTCTTCTCTGAAACCGAGCAATGGATATCGCTCATATTTGTCTGGTATCATCACTATGGGTGGGATTCAAAATTTTACAAATGATGGGGCTGACTCCCCCAGGGGCCTGAGGGGCGGGGCAAAATGTGGTCAATTGGGCTATATTGATATAAGCGACTTCTTTTCTGAAACCGAGCAATGGATATCGCTCATATTTGTCTGGTAGCGTCACTATGGGGTGGGGATTTTAAATTGTACAAATGGTGAGGCTGCCCCCCCCCCCCCCCCCATTTTTGTGGTAGCATCCCTATGGGGTTGCACCAAGTCAATTTAATTTCATGAATTAATGCATTTTTTGGCATAAAAACCTCACGTACCCATATAAAATGCCTATGATATATTGACATAGCAATACCAGTGACAAATATACTTAATCATCATTCTTGTTTCATATCTCATGAAATCCAGGTGAGCGATACAGGCCCTCTGGGCCTCTTGTTTGTTTTATGACACATAAAGCGATGTTTAAGAGTATAAAATGACGCTTTGACGAGTAGTCATCACGAAAAGATTAAAAACAAAAGTGGCGATTATTTGTCAGAATAATAGATATATATTGTTTAAAATCTGGTGTAACACAACCAGTGCTTTGTTTTTCATGAATTCATATTGAAAACTAAAAAAAGATATGAAGAAAAATACACGCACACTTTTATACAAAGTTTAACGTTATTTGCGTTAAATCTCCAAAGGACATAACTATATTTCATAGACGGTGACATTTTGATTATAACCGTTACATTTCAACACAGGCAATTATTAATATTTTGCAAGGTTTCACAGACATAAATGTCTCCTTCTCCAGAGCTTTATTGTAACACACACGCGCGGTTTGTCCACGCGCGGCCATTCGCCGATCACGTCGCGAGTGAGAGGATGTAATCATCTCTCGACACGGCTATTCTTGTACTTATAAGTTTTCTATCAAAGAACAAACCAGAGCATTTTGAATAACGCTTTGTCAATGTCTAAGTTGGTTTGGACAACGTATGGCTTCGATCCGCTTAACAAAGAGCGTCTCCGAGAAACCGCTTGCATAATTGTGCAGCTCAAGTCCCAGTGTGGAAGTCAGCTCGCTACTGTAAATATGCACCCGGACATCAAATCGAAGCTTAACGTAAGATCAGAACGCTAATATCAACAACAGCTTCAGATCAATACTGGCTTTGACCAGCATACCTGTACAGGTGATATAGGGGTACACAGGGGGACAACGACTACTGGGGACCAACGACAACTTGTACAGAGGTAGGGGTATACAGGGGGGATCGACAACTCGACAGAGGTAGGGGTGTACAGGGGGACAACGACTACTGGGGACCAACGACAACTCGACAGAGGTAGGGGTATACAGGGGGACAACGACTACTGGGGACCAACGACAACTTGTACAGAGGTAGGGGTATACAGGGGGACAACGACTACTGGGGACCAACGACAACCTCTACAGGTGAGGTAGGGGCGTACAGGGGGACCAACGACGACTTGTACAGAGGTAGGGGTGTACAGGGGGACAACGACTACTGGGGACCAACGACAACTCGACAGAGGTAGGGGTATACAGGGGGACAACGACTACTGGGGACCAACGACAACTTGTACAGAGATAGGGGTATACAGGGGGACAACGACTACTGGGGACCAACGACAACTTGTACAGAGATAGGGGTACACAGGGGGACAACGACTACTGGGGACCAACGACAACTTGTACAGAGATAGGGGTACACAGGGGGACAACGACTACTGGGGACCAACGACAACTTGTACAGAGGTAGGGGTGTACAGGGGGACAACGACTACTGGGGACCAACGACAACCTCTACAGGTGAGGTAGGGGCGTACAGGGGGACCAACGACGACTTGTACAGAGGTAGGGGTGTACAGGGGGACCAATGACAACTTGTACAGAGGTAGGGGCGTACAGGGGGACCAACGACAACTTGTACAGAGGTAGAGGTACACAGGGGGGATCGACAACTCGACAGAGGTAGGGGTGTACAGGGGGACCAACGACAACTCGACAGAGGTAGGGGTGTACAGGGGGGACAACGACAACTTGTACAGAGGTAGGGGTGTACAGGGGGACAACGACAACTTGTACAGGTGAGGGGTGTACAGGGGGACAACGACTACTGGGGACCAACGACAACTTGTACAGAGGTAGGGGTGTACAGGGGGGATCGACAACTCGACAGAGGTAGGGGTGTACAGGGGGACCAACGACAACTCGACAGAGGTAGGGGTGTACAGGGGGACAACGACAACTTGTACAGAGGTAGGGGTGTACAGGGGAACAACGACGACTTGTACAGAGGTAGGGGTGTACAGGGGGACCAACGACGACTTGTACAGGGGTAGGGGTGTACAGGGGGACCAACGACAACTTGTACAGAGGTAGGGGTGTACAGGGGGACAACGACGACTTGTACAGAGGTAGGGGTGTACAGGGGGACCAACGACAACTTGTACAGAGGTAGGGGTGTACAGGGGGACAACGACAACTTGTACAGAGGTAGGGGTGTACAGGGGGACCAACGACAACTTGTACAGAGGTAGGGGTGTACAGGGGGACAACGACAACTTGTACAGAGGTAGGGGTGTACAGGGGGACAACGACAACTTGTACAGAGGTAGGGGTGTACAGGGGGACCAACGACAACTTGTACAGAGGTAGGGGTGTACAGGGGGACAACGACAACTTGTACAGAGGTAGGGGTGTACAGTGGAAACCAACGACTACTTGTACAGAGGTAGGGGTGTACAGGGGGACCAACGACAACTTGTACAGAGGTAGGGGTGTACAGGGGGACCAACGACAACTTGTACAGAGGTAGGGGCGTACAGGGGGACCAGCGACAACTTGTACAGAGGTAGGGGTGTACAGGGGGACCAACGACAACTTGTACAGAGGTAGGGGTGTACAGGGGGACAACGACAACTTGTACAGAGGTAGGGGTGTACAGGGGGACCAACGACAACTTGTACAGAGGTAGGGGTGTACAGGGGGACCAACGACAACTTGTACAAAGGTAGGGGCGTACAGGGGGACCAGCGACAACTTGTACAGAGGTAGGGGTGTACAGGGGGACCAACGACAACTTGTACAGAGGTAGGGGTGTACAGGGGGACAACGACGACTTGTACAGAGGTAGGGGTGTACAGGGGGACCAACGACAACTTGTACAGAGGTAGGGGTGTACAGGGGGACAACGACAACTTGTACAGAGGTAGGGGTGTACAGGGGGACAACGACAACTTGTACAGAGGTAGGGGTGTACAGGGGGACCAACGACAACTTGTACAGAGGTAGGGGTGTACAGGGGGACAACGACAACTTGTACAGAGGTAGGGGTGTACAGTGGAAACCAACGACTACTTGTACAGAGGTAGGGGTGTACAGGGGGACCAACGACAACTTGTACAGAGGTAGGGGTGTACAGGGGGACCAACGACAACTTGTACAGAGGTAGGGGCGTACAGGGGGACCAGCGACAACTTGTACAGAGGTAGGGGTGTACAGGGGGACCAACGATAACTTGTACAGAGGTAGGGGTGTACAGGGGGACAACGACAACTTGTACAGAGGTAGGGGTGTACAGGGGGACCAACGACAACTTGTACAGAGGTAGGGGTGTACAGGGGGACCAACGACAACTTGTACAGAGGTAGGGGCGTACAGGGGGACCAGCGACAACTTGTACAGAGGTAGGGGTGTACAGGGGGACCAACGACAACTTGTACAGAGGTAGGGGTGTACAGGGGGACCAACGATAACTTGTACAGAGGTAGGGGTGTACAGGGGGACCAACGACAACTGGACAGAGGTAGGGGAGTACAGGGATCAACGACGACTTGTACAGAGGTAGGGGTGTACAGGGGGACAACGACAACTTGTACAGAGGTAGGGGTGTACAGGGGGACAACGACAACTCGACAGAGGTAGGGGTATACAGGAGGACAACGACAATTTGTACAGAGGTAGGGGTGTACAGGGGGACAACGACAACTTGTACAGAGGTAGGGGTGTACAGGGGGACAACGACAACTCGACAGAGGTAGGGGTATACAGGAGGACAACGACAATTTGTACAGAGGTAGGGGTGTACAGGGGGACCAACGACAACTTGTACAGAGGTAGAGGTTTTTGCTTTGTTTGTACATTGTTGTAAATATGTTTTTCTCCGTACATCTAATTTTGTGAAGAGAAATGAAATAAAGTTGATAAAGCCTAAATCCTACAGGTGAGGCAGAGGGGGGTCCAAAGGGGGATGGGGGCAGCTAATTATTATTCTACAGGTGAAGTTCATACATGGGTTCTACACGTTATTGAGTCAAGAGTGATGCCAATAAAACCTTGAAACCTTGAAAACCTTGGAAACAATGACTGCTTGTAGAGCTAAGGTGGTAGCAAAGATTTCTTTAGTTCCAGAGTTGTTTAAGATGTCAAACAGGTGCTCAAGAGCTAGTATTTGTACTTTTAATTCACGCCGAATTTCATGGTTCGTCGGCCATGAAGTTATATCTGGTATATCTTAATGTATGTTAATCGTCCAAAACGTAAGATCACCTTCGAATGTTCTTTTTATCTCCACGTGGTACAGCCCGCTATACATACTACATAACACAAGGACACCAGGCATCCGAACATCGTATCGCTGTCAGTTGTTGTAAGTTCTTGTAGAATTACGACCAATTAATTGGCCCGGGCGGTACTTTATTAGTATAATTCGATGATATCAGTAAAGACATACATGAATCAGACAGGTAACAAGACACTACACCTGGGACAATCATCGCGTGCTATCTGTATCGCACGCGCCAATTCTTGGCCGGCCCTCAAAAAAGTCACTGTCCTTTTAAAATGCATGGATACAATCTAAAACATTAAACTGCGCATTTTCAGAACGCCATCTATCATCTGATGACAAGGTGTACGTATGCTAATCGGAACAGAACAATTGCTTGAATCACAATGGCCAACAATTGTCTCAGCGATAAGTCGCCCGATTGTACCAGATATCAATCTAATGGGATAGGATTTGAAAACGAGCCAGAAAGAACATTTCGAGAAAAACATAATTCTAAGATATATGCAAATTTTTTATGATAAAATGTTCTCTCTTTTTTTTTCTCGAAAAAGTAGATAATTTGAAAAAATGCCAAGGCAGAACGTCTTATGGTACACATTTAGAAAAAAATGCCGTGTGTCTATAGATGTGTTCTGATAGGCTTTTTATTAGATTTGCCACCTGACAGACTGGCCTCAGAAACCATCATTAAGGTCGAGTCTATAGGTCAATTACTCAATTTGAAATATCGTATTTAAATAATGATGAAAAAATAGAAATCTCCGAATGCATGGACTGCAGACCTGTCAATTTTACGATAACCTTCACATGATTAAATAATTAATGTAGATACATCCAAATATGGCCTCGTATCTAATGTTATATATTATATACATGTAGTAATATATAATACAGTAATCATAAATATTCATCGAGTTCAACTACGACAGGAAATTCAAATCTATATCTTCGGATCATCTTTTCTGATAATAGTACATATATATTTTATTAAGAAACCTAAAAACAAGTAAGAAACACGTATATTTTCTTGAACATATCCTTTCATATTTCCATGGAATCAAAATTTTAGTTTTTTTTTTAAAGCATTTATATTATGTGTCATAAAACAAGTCGGCGCCTAATTGTAGGATTTCACTAAAGCTTCCTCCTAGGGAATCGATCTGTGGAGATGAAGGGGTATTATCCCGGCTGAGGAGGAAAATGGATACGACTCTCGTCACTACAAGCATCCACTGTTTAAATAATAACATCTGTCAGTAGCTGAAACCACGACCCCAAGACGGCTTCTGGCGAGGTGTCGGAAGGCCTTAGGCAGAGAGGGGTACAGACAGGGTATCTGACGGGTACCAACAGGATACCTGACCGGTACTAATAAGGCACTTGATGTGCAACAGGATATCCGGCGTATTCTAAAAGGATAACTGACTGGTAACAGGATATCTGAAGGGTACTAACATGATATCTGACGGATACAAACAGGATATCAGACGGATACTAAAATTACATCTGAAGGGTACTAACATGATATCTGACGGGTACTAGCACTAGGATATCTGACGGGTACTAACAGGATATCTGACGGGTACTAACATGATATCTGACGGGTACTAACAGGATATCTGACGGGTACTAACAGGATATTTGACGGGTACTAACACTAGGATATCTGATGGTACTAACAGGATATCTGATGGTACTAACAGGATATCTGATGGTACTAACAGCATATCAGACGGGTACTAATAAGGTATATGACGAGCAACTGGATATCTGACGGGTACTGACATGATATCTGACGAGTACTTACAGGATATCAGACGGGTACTTACATGATATCAGACGGGTACTAACAGGATATCTGACGGGTAAGAACACTAGGATATCTGACGGGTACTGACATGATATCTGACGGGTACTTACATGATATCAGACGGGTACTAACAGGATTTCTGACGGGTACTAACAGGATTTCTGACGGGTACTAACAGGATATCTGACGGGTACTAACATGATATCTGACGGGTACTAGCACTAGGATATCTGACGGGTACTGACATGATATCTGACGGGTACTAACATGATATCTGACGGGTACTTACATGATATCTGACGGGTACGAACACTAGGATATCTGACGGGTACAAACAGGGCATCTGACGGGTACTTACATGATATCAGACGGATACTAACATGATATCTGACGGGTACTAACATGATATCTGACGGGTACTGACATGATATCTGAAGGGTACGAACATGTTATCTGACGGGTACTTACATGATATCAGACGGATACTAACATGATATCAGACGGATACTAACATGATATCTGACGGGTACTAACATGATATCTGACGGGTACTGACATGATATCTGACGGGTACTGACATGATATCTGAAGGGTACGAACATGTTATCTGACGGGTACTTACATGATATCAGACGGATACTAACATGATATCAGACGGATACTAACATGAAATCTGACGGGTAATAACAGGGAATCTGACGGGTACTGACATGACCTCTGACAGTACTGACAGGATGTCCGATGGGTACTAACAGGATATCTGACGGGTACTAACAGGATATCAGACGATTTTCATGATACATGACGTGTACTAGCACAGTATCTTAACGGGACTATCTGGGAATATGATGGTTACTATCAGGATATTTGATGAGCACTATCAGGATATTTGATGAGCACTATCAGGATATTTGATGAGTACTATCAGGATATTTGATGAGTACTATCAGGATATTTGATGGGTACTGTCAGGATATTTGATGGGTACTGATGGTCTATTCAGATTGCCAACCGGATATCTGACGAGTAGCTTGATATCTGACGAGTAGCTTGATATCTGACGAGTAGCTTGATATCTGACGAGTAACTTGATATCTGACGGGTAACTTGATATCTGACGGGTAACTTGATATCTGACGAGTAGCTTGGTATCTGACGAGTAGCTTGGTATCTGACGGGTAACTTGATATCTGACGAGTAACTTGATATCTGACGGGTAACTTGATATCTGACGGGTAACTTGATATCTGACGAGTAGCTTGATATCTGACGGGTAACTTGATATCTGACGAGTAGCTTGATATCTGACGAGTAGCTTGATATCTGACGGGTAACTTGATATCTGACGAGTAACTTGATATCTGACGAGTAGCTTGATATCTGACGGGTAACTTGATATCTGACGAGTAGCTTGATATCTGACGAGTAGCTTGATATCTGACGGGTAACTTGATATCTGACGAGTAACTTGGTATCTGACGAGTAACTTGATATCTGACGAGTAACTTGATATCTGACGAGTAACTTGATATCTGACGGGTAACTTGATATCTGACGAGTAACTTGATATCTGACGGGTAACTTGATATATGACGGGTAACTTGATATCTGACGAGTTACTTGATATTTGACGAGTAACTTGATATATGACGGGTAACTTGATATCTGACGAGTTACTTGATATCTGACGAGTAACTTGATATCTGACGGGTAACTTGATATATGACGGGTAACTTGATATCTGACGAGTAACTTGATATCTGACGGGTAACTTGATATATGACGGGTAACTTGATATCTGACGAGTAACTTGATATCTGACGGGTAACTTGATATCTGACGGGTAACTTGATATCTGACGGGTAACTTGATATCTGACGAGTAACTTGATATCTGACGGGTAACTTGATATCTGACGGGTAACTTGATATCTGACGGGTAACTTGATATCTGACGGGTAACTTGATATCTGACGAGTAGCTTGGTATCTGACGGGTAACTTGATATCTGACGGGTAACTTGATATCTGACGAGTAACTTGATATCTGACGAGTAGCTTGGTATCTGACGAGTAACTTGATATCTGACGGGTAACTTGATATCTGACGAGTTACTTGATATCTGACGAGTAACTTGATATCTGACGGGTACTAAGAAGATATCTGACGGGTACTAAGAAGATATATGACGTTAATTAAGTCGTTATCTGATATTTTGACAATTTACATGATCTCACGATTAACATGATACATAATGGGAACTAACAGGGTATCTGATGAGTAATATGATATCTAACGGGTACTTACTAGATATCTGACGGTAATTATTGAGGTATCTGATGGATACTAACAGGATATCTGACGGGTACTAACAGGATATCTGATGGATACTAACAGGATATCTGACGGGTACTAACAGGATATCAGACGGGTACTAACAGGATATCTGATGGATACTAACAGGATATCTGACGGGTACTAACAGGATATCAGACGGGTACTAACAGGATATCTGACGGGTACTAACAGGATATCTGACGGGTACTAACAGGATATCTGACGGGTACTAACATGATATCTGACGGATACTAACATGATATCTGATGGATACTAACAGGATATCTGACGGGTACTAACAGGATATCAGACGGGTACTAACAGGATATCTGACGGGTACTAACAGGATATCTGACGGGTACTAACAGGATATCTGACGGGTACTAACAGGATATCAGACGGGTACTAACAGGGTATCTGATGGCTACTAACATGATATCTGACGGATACTAACATGATATCTGACGATTAACATGGGTACTAACAGGGTATCTGATAATATTAGGATATTTCACGGGATTGAAAAGAGTATCTACCGGGTACAGGATATTTGTCGGGTACTTACTTGGTATAGGGCACGTGCTATACATGTAAAACGACAGATAGCAATACCCTTATCATTGTGGGGTTGTATGATGGTTGTGTTTTTATAACAGTTTGTACCACCTGTCGTTGGTACAACTTGATAGCCTTACGTAAATTACCCTGACTGGAACCTCTCGGGAATGAGTACGTAAATTACCCTGACTGGAACCTCTCGGGAATGAGTACGTAAATTACCCTGACTGGAACCTCTCGGGAATGAGTACGTAAATTACCCTGACTGGAACCTCTCGGGAATGAGTACGTAAATTACCCTGACTGGAACCTCTCGGGAATGAGTACGTAAATTACCCTGACTGGAACCTCTCGGGAATGAGTACGTAAATTGTATCAGTATCGATTGTCTGCTAGGAATACCATTGTTTAACGGGCGCTACTTTCTTGTGCATTTATTTAAACAAACCATTAAGTATTGGCCGATAAGAATTCTTCAGTCCAGGCAGTGTTTACAGTTAAATGGTCCTAATTGCAAACTGGGACTGTTGGTCCCACAAGCACGGCTCTTCAACTTGATTATCTCGCCACAATGGGCCAACCGTGTCGAACGCGTCCAATACATATAGGTGTCTATGGAAAATCCTACACCTGATAAAGTCGCTAATGGCTTCTATTAATTACAGGTAGTGATTTATATTGGTTCAGGTGACCGTTTCCGCTGACGGATACGCCTGTATCATTTCAAGAGGGCTAGTGACTACGTGGAATGTATCGGGTATCGATTGGGCTGATATTCCGCTATTTACAGGTAGAACGAATACAGGTATTTTATCCGTGTCGGAGGCTGCGGTGCCACATATTGATACAGGTAACAATGCGTCCTGTTAACGACGTCTTTGTCTCTGAACTGACGCCAGACTCCCAGCGATCTCTGCCTCCGGAAGTAAGAAGAACACATGAGATGCCGGTCTAAAATAAAATTCTCGGTAATGTCAATACAAGTTGGAGTTAAGGTATGCCAGGTACACATTGACAGCGTGGCAAAATACATACCATCCTCAACTACTAGCCTCTCCATCTATATACGATTTACAATTCAGGTGTTAAAATTACTTGGACTTCTTTAAACCCAACAAGTCACGACAATAACTCGTACAGGAAGCTGCCGATCTAAGGTCCTACTTTTTTTTTTAAATCTTTACCTTGATCGACAGTTTTTTCTCACATCTATGGAGAGAGCCAGAGAGGACCAGAGGAAACTCTGGCTACATCTACACCTGGTTGGTATCACTTGACGCATGGGATCTAAGGTATATCCTTACACGTATATGATGTGTAACGAGAAAAAAAATATGAGACTTCGGCAGGTAATTATCCTCGGTATGATATTATTGAGTTGGTGAAATCACCATTTAATCTTAAATTACAATTTACTAGAGTTAAAAGAAAACCACGTAAGGATTTTTTAATTCAGCTGAAGAGTCGTTTCCCTGAAAACTTCACATCGCACACCCGAGGACTTTAATATTGAATTATTATCCAAGTGTATCTTGGCAGAGTCTCAGGCGAAAACCAGTAACCAGTGTGACCAACGGGCCAAAAAAAAAGCAGGTCTAAAGCTCTGCTGAAAATCTCGAAACTTCTAGAGAAAAAAAATGTAATGCTGCCAATAGGGATGGACTATTGTTTTAAACATTTACATGCCTACTTTACTTTTTGTAACAAAGATGTTGTGTTATTTCAAGGTTATTTCATGTTGTTGGAATCTATTACTTTAGGTTTGTAATAGCAATTTCTGAAGAAGAAAAAATCAATTTCATTTGGGTTTCTTTCCTTTGTTACAAGTTGACATGTTCAATATTGAAATTGAAGATCCTTACTTTCAGAGTGCATTTTCGTAAATACGATCTACATCTATACTGAATAGGATATCTTATTAATTTCTTTTATTCGTTGTCACATGAATTGTATCGTGTCACGTGAAAATGCATATCAAAGATGATGCATCGTTGTTATATCTCTCTCCTTTGAAAAAAAGACTGATTATTCCGTATTGGAATAACAGAGTATTATAACTGTAGATTATATTGGTTAGGTGGTGATCGGATCAATCTCGTCTGGTCACACTGGTACAGGTCAGTGTTCATAAAATGACGCGTTTTGTCGTGGTAAATCGCATTAATATGGCCTTTTGGGCAAAAACATTGTGTCGACTACAAAACCATTGGCGTTTAAAACATTCATGTAACGTAATTTAAATATCAGCCTCCGGTCTTACGTTAAATACGGCCGAGTCACGCACACGAGATCAAAGCCTACATCGGATTGGGGAGAGGGATGCACGGATGGTATCAGGGCTAAGTACCATCACTAATCAACTGTTCATTCCAGAGAAAATTTAGCATATTGGTTGGTGTTAAATTTTAATAAATTCATATTTTATATTTCAAAGTGAAATTCGAACGTTGATGAGCAATTATCCTTTGAAAAAACCTCTTTTGAATCTTAACCAGAACATTATTTATGAAGAGAGTGTATTGTAAAGCCGATGTGACGAGGTCCCTGTGGACTCTACCTAATTGCCGTAGCCCTGTCTATCAGTTCTTAATAAACTGGCAGTCTAATGAAAAGGGTACCTCTTTTTCTTTTTTTCTGTTTGCAATAAAAGTGAACACAAAAAGCATCTCTGTCGATTTAAGAGAGACACATCTGTGTACGTGATCGCTATAACAGATGTACAGATGATATCGGAGAAGCCGTCCCAATGTCCTGCCTACTTTACTGTTTCCTATATGGTTCTAGTGGGAAATCAACGTTTACGTTAACGTTCAGCATGGTGGTCTGGACGGCATATATCCGATTATTATTAAAGATTTAACTCATGTTTATTATAAAAACTCGACCGTACCACCGACACATGCATGGTAATAAATATATGGCTTATGTCTGATATGCCCAAACTAGTTTTCGAAATGACGTAACGGGCAATCAGTGGGTTCGTTTATACAAAGTGACACATTCTGGGTAGTGCGTGGGTTTGTTTATACAAAGTGACACATTCTGGGTAGTCCGTGGGTTTGTTTATACAAAGTGACACATTCTCGATGGTCCGTGGGTTTGTTTATACAAAGTGACACCTTCTGGGTAGTCCGTGGGTTTGTTTATACAAAGTGACCCATTCGGGGTAGTCCGTGGGTTTGTTTATACAAAGTGACACATTCTGGGTAGTGCGTGGGTTTGTTTATACAAAGTGACACATTCTCGGTAGTCCGTGGGTTCGTTTATACAAAGTGACACATTCTGGGTAGTCCGTGGGTTTGTTTATACAAAGTGACACATACAAAGTGACACATTACTGGTTGTTCACGGGTTGTTTAATCATTGTCATTTCATTAGGTATATCTATATCACAAACGTTGATGGCGAATGTTTCTTTTAGTATAGGTTATATATAGGTTGTATATGTGTGTGATGTGAGTTGTGGAATCAGGTTGTATGTGTGTGATGTGAGTTGTGGAATCAGGCTGTATATGTGTGTGATGTGAGCTGTGGAATCAGGCTTTATATATGTGTGATGTGAGTTGTGGAATCAGGCTGTATATGTGTGTGATGTGTGTTGTGGAATCAGGTTTTATATATGTGTGATGTGAGTTGTGGAATCAGGCTGTATATGTGTGTGATGTGAGTTGTGGAATCAGGCTGTATATGTGTGTGATGTGTGTTGTGGAATCAGGTTATATATATGTATGATGTGAGTTGTGGAATCAGGCTGTATATGTGTGTGATGTGAGTTGTGGAATCAGGTTTTCCGATTCTCTGTCAGTTTGTTTTATTGTGTGTGTGGTGTGAGTTGTGGAATCAGGCTGTATATGTGTGTGATGTGAGTTGTGGAATCAGGCTGTATATGTGTGTGATGTGAGTTTTGGAATCAGGTTGTATATGTGTGTGATGTGAGTTGTGGAATCAGGTTGTATATGTGTGTGATGTGAGTTGTGGAATCAGGTTGTATATGTGTGTGATGTGAGTTGTTGAATCAGGTTGTATATGTGTGTGATGTGAGTTGTGGAATCAGGTTGTATATGTGTGTGATGTGAGTTGTGGAATCAGGCTGTATATATGTGTGATGTGAGTTGTGGAATCAGGTTGTATATGTGTGTGATGTGAGTTGTGGAATCAGGTTGTATATGTGTGTGATGTGAGTTGTGGAATCAGGCTGTATATGTGTGTGATGTGAGTTGTGGAATCAGGTCCGATTCTCTGTCAGTTTGTTTTATTGTGTGTGTGATGTGTGTTGTGGAATCAGGCTGTATATGTGTGTGATGTGAGTTGTGGAATCAGGTTGGATATATGTGTGTGATGTGTGATGTGGAATCAGGCTGTATATGTGTGTGATGTGAGTTGTGGAATCAGGTTGTATATGTGTGTGATGTGAGTTGTGGAATCAGGTTGTCCGATTCTCTGTCAGTTTGTTTTATTGTGTGTGTGTGTGTGATGTGAGTTGTGGAATCAGGTTGTATATATGTGTGATGTGAGTTGTGGAGTCAGGCTGTATATGTGTGTGATGTGAGTTGTGGAATCAGGCTGTATATGTGTGTGATGTGAGTTGTGGAATCAGGCTGTATATGTGTGTGATGTGAGTTGTGGAATCAGGTTGTATATGTGTGTGATGTGAGTTGTGGAATCAGGCTGTATATGTGTGTGATGTGAGTTGTGGAATCAGGCTGTATATATGTGTGATGTGAGTTGTGGAATCAGGTTGTATATGTGTGTGATGTGAGTTGTGGAATCAGGCTGTATATGTGTGTGATGTGAGTTGTGGAATCAGGCTGTCCGATTCTCTGTCAGTGTGTTATCTTTATCAACACGGACTAGACTAGGATTACACTAAGATATATATAGGCGGCTTTTACAAACTAAATATTATATGATTGATGATTTTTTCATAGGACGGTTTTTATGTACCCGAGATGCGGGCTGGTTTTTACGACATCATTGATAACAATCGACAGTTCCTTCAACATGCGGGCTGCATCAAAGTTAGAATATTAATCAGAATTTGAAAGTTACAAATTAAACATTCTTTGATCTCCAAAAAGTTACAAAAGCATGAAATAATTCATTTTAGGTAGACGTTTTTGCCCTTCTTTAAACACATTTCGCCACCTGCGGTGGCCAATCAAACTCGGAGCTGATCGACGTTTAATTGTATCTCTCAACAGTCCATCACCGAAGCCAGTTTGTGTTCACGGTGATGTTACACTCCGATACCGGCGAGTTGTCGGACAGACACACTCTCCTGTCTTCCGTTTAATCGTACAAAGGTTTTGTGGTATCTTTAGTTGAAAAGAAAATCACTTATTTTTCACGCTATCGTTTTCAATTAAAAGCGAATTCAACCGGAACTATATCCTCGGGCGACATGGCTCACCACACATCGCTCATTGAACTGAGCATTGCGCCAATTTATAACCCACATTATAGACCGTTCCGTGACGAACCCTTCTTGAATCTCCACCTTCCTCTTACTTACAGCTTTATTGGATTACAGGTCAGTGTAGGCGCGGTAACGTCTCTCTAGGTAAAGTCCTCCAATTATACCTCGTCACCCGTATCATCTGGCGTTTATTGGGCCTACCGCATCGACATAAAAAGAGATCGCTACGATTTTTATTATACAATTTCCAAACGTCATTTTTAAAATGAGGACATATATCAGTCAGTCTTTTGTTTGGTTGGGCGATTACAAATATCAAACAGTCAATGGGATATTACGTCTCGGCAATAAATCTTAGCATCATGATGCTGGCCAACTAAAAAAGCTGGGTATCATGTTCCTACTAAAATTTAATATCGAAGTCTGTATTTTCTATCTTTTTCACATCACAATTTATGATTGGAATAAATGAACAGTCTTTCTTTCAACTTTAAAAGAATGTCGAGACATTTGTTTGTACGGGGTTTATCAGCTTTGCAAAAGTCATTGCCATATGAGGACGAATGTCAAGAACACCGAGATACCAATTGTAGAGAAAGGAAGAACAGAAAGAAAGGAAGATAGTTAGGAAAAACGGTAAAATAAAGATCCGAAGTGTTGCCAAGGGAACATCAGATGCATTTTGGCCTCGGTAATATTTCGGAAATAGAGGACACGAAAAAGTCCCTGATTAAAGTCGGGTGCCAACTTTTAGTGGGCTCCTACGATAAACATTTCATCGAATACATTATACTATTCCAGGGCAAATCAGTGTCCCCTAATAATTAATCGGGGTATATCTTATATTCTAAAGAGTATAATACAAATAACAGACGTTATAACATCAGATTTGTGTCTGGTGATTACAGACATTTTCGCCTTTTAGTTTATGTTACCGAGGTAAATCGATAATGGGACAATTGCCATACTATGTACTTAGACGGTGTTAAATCGAGAAACACTCTTATTAGCGACTGAGAATGATGTCTTTTTCGATTGTTGTCTTTTCTAGTCTTTGGACGTCATAAAATGTCAAAAATAAGACTTAATCAAAGCCAAAAGAGCAAAGACAAATGTATACCTCTGTGACTGACGTTTAGATAATTTATGTAAGGTAGGTACTGATACTTGAGCAAAGTAGTATTTATAAATGCCCAGAAATGTGTAATAAATTTCAACGGTAGGTCACATTTTCAATTCATCTTTTCATTTTCTGTCTTTATGTTTGATATACGTATCATTTGTTTCGTTTAGATAACTTTGATTCATTAAAATATGACTGCGAGATCATCATTTACTATACATATTTTCGTTTCAGTGAACTCTCTATATCTGTGTATAGACGCCAGCCAATAGATTCGCCGATACATATTACTACAGCTTTACAGGAATATCACAGTTGTAAATTAATCGTAATGAATCTGATGGAATCAATTCAGTAGTTTAATTCAAAGAAACAGAAGTCAGTGTTTGTCTGTTACTGCCACGTGTGGTACGCATTGACTCAGCTATAGGATACTATTTCTAAGATTAACACAGTTTGAATGGGTATACTCTATCAAACACGACCAGCTTTCACTCCTGTGTAAAATAAAAGTGTGTCTGGCATCATACGTTATAACTACAAATTCGTTTTATACCTGATGATGGTTTTGGTGTCCGAAGAGAGCGACAACTTTGTGTGAAGCGACGACCTACTCCCAATACCTTCCGACAGGTGCCGATACTGCCATATGCCGACCATTGTACAAACTGTCCAAAAACTAAATACCAGTCGTCCATCACAACCCCAAATCTGGCAATGAGGGCGATGATTTGTGCTAGTCTATACCAAACTATAGGTCATAGGGGTCAAATGTCATTTATATTATGGAGATATACTTTCGACATAATTAAATCGCCAGCGGCAATATATTGTAATGAAATCGTGTTAATGGACTCGTTAGACATTGTAGATACTAATTACGATAAAACGTCGTCAGTTGATTGATTGAGTTTATTTATTTTTCAGTTATTTTGATAGACTTTGTTTTCTTACTGTAAACGTAGTCCCATTGTGTCCAAGGAAGGTACTACAGTAACGGCATTACAGGGAAGTTATCCGAGACAACTTAATTTTCTTCTGAAATAACTGACCTTAACTCGTCAGAGTGTATGAAGAGATAACACGAACATTCGATCTATTCTCCGGTGATGTCATATCCCAATAGATGATCAACATGATCAAAATGTGCCCATAGTGAAGTTAACGTCGTTTTCGCTATATATAGAATATATTAGATCACTAGAGTGTTCACTAGCATTGTGTTAGATACCCAGGCCGGTTTGGGTAGTTTTATTAGTATATAAGCGGCTGTGAATCGTCGGGAGTAAACAATAGGCGGTCATATTTCCTTTATTTATGACTTAATTACGGCCACTCGGGAAGGGCTACAGTTTGGTCAATAGTTAGCGTATTCTCTTACAGGTTCATCCATGCGGGTAGACGATGACTCTTTCTCGTCAGGCTTCGAAACATTTTCATATCGACGTTTATTGCCATTTATTAACATTACGCTTTGATTACTGCTTTTTAATGCGATATTTACTAATAATACCCAACAGAAATGGGCTGTTACAGCCATTCGGGGATAATTTAGACTGTTACAGCCATTCGAGAATAATTTGTCGCCTCGTCGCCAGTAGATAATGCCATTAATACATGGAATCGGCTTTAACACATTAGCGAGTCCGCGGAAAGTACCAAATATATCGGCTTGGTCATTGTGACTGTGTTTTTAGATCACGGAGGTATGACCAAGTTAAGAACCCTGATTTCAGCAGTCCTGCTGTTCAGTATAGAGATGTCAATTTGATAAAAATTCTTAGAGCGCATTTAGTTCCTATCAATACAGAACAAACACTTTGTATTCTTTGAAGAGTAAAACCAAGACAATAAACCAAGGGTACTTAGAAGTGAGGAAACATTGGTATAAATTGTTATCGATCCTCCATAATACTACTTCATTACTTACACCCACCGTGGTATATATTATTACATCCTTGTTCCCATTGTGGGTCAATAGGGTTAACTGTACTCTCTTGATTTAGACACTTTTTCACCTCTAAAATCACTGGCGTGTCCTCGAAGAACGAACCATTCGTACGGCGGTTATATTTTCTTTAATGGAATGTACTGTATTAGCACTGCTATGCCGTTTATATAGAAACATGATATTTAAGTATCTTTACTAATATTATGATGATATGATTGCTATTCATACCTGATACACCTTACGTATACGGTATCAGAGGTTACTAAACACAGCAGTCAAAACGGAGCTCAAGTATTTATAGATAGAGAGTAGTCCTCCAAGCTGCAGTTGTCAGAGGTCAGGAATGAAATATATTTCTTTCGTATCTTCATTACAGGTCATGACGAATACCACAGGTATTTGATTAATTGTTTTATCATATCTTTTATATAACTACGAAACATTTTGAATGCTATATTTAATCAAATTCATTGTTCAATGTTTTTAAAGTATCATTTGGAATAATTTTCTCCGTCTAAGAGTTACCAGATAAGAATTGTTTTATTTACAGAAAAAAAAGGATTTTGTCCTGGCTTTGATGACGAGGAAACCAGTCGCTCTAGGAAGACCTTTCTGTTCCTGTATGTAGCTGACATTACTTCCACAGGTTAGTGGTAGTGTTTATAAACATAAATATACAACGTATTACAATATAAAACAAGAAAAGCGATAAGGTAATATAGTAATGTGTGGTACACCTTTATACCATCTCTACAATATAAAACAAGGTAATATAGTAATGTGTGGTACGCCTTTATACCATCTCTACAATATAAAACAAGGTAATATAGTAATGTGTGGTACACCTTTATATCATCTCTACAATATAAAACAAGGTAATATAGTAATGTGTGGTACACCTTTATATCATCTCTACAATATAAAACAGGGTAATATAGTAATGTGTGGTACACCTTTATATCATCTCTACAATATAAAACAAGGTAATATAGTAATGTGTGGTACACCTTTATATCATCTCTACAATATAAAACAAGGTAATATAGTAATGTGTGGTACACCTTTATATCATCTCTACAATATAAAACAGGGTAATATAGTAATGTGTGGTACACCTTTATATCATCTCTACAATATAAAACAAGGTTATATAGTAATGTGTGATACACCTTTATATCATCTCTTCAATATAAAACAAGGTAATATAGTAACATGTGGTACATCTTTATATCATCTCCACAATATAAAACAAGGTAATGGAGTAACATGTGGTACATCTTTATATCATCTCTACAATATAAAACAGGGTAATATAGTAATGTGTGGTACACCTTTATATCATCTCTACAATATAAAACAAGGTAATATAGTAATGTGTGGTACACCTTTATATCATCTCTACAATATAAAACAAGGTAATATAGTAATGTGTGGTACACCTTTATATCATCCCTACAATATAAAACAAGGTAATATAGTAATGTGTGGTACGCCTTTATATCATCTCTACAATATAAAACAAGGTAATATAGTAATGTGTGGTACATCTTTATATCATCTCTACAATATAAAACAAGGTAATGGAGTAACATGTGGTACACCTTTATATCATCTCTACAATATAAAACAGGGTAATATAGTAACATGTGGTACATCTTTATATCATCTCTACAATATAAAACAAGGTAATGGAGTAACATGTGGTACACCTTTATATCATCTCTACAATATAAAACAGGGTAATATAGTAACATGTGGTACATCTTTATATCATCTCTACAATATAAAACAAGGTAATATAGTAATGTGTGGTACACCTTTATATCATCTCTACAATATAAAACAGGGTAATATAGTAATGTGTGGTCCACCTTTATATCATCTCTACAATATAAAACAAGGTAATATAGTAATGTGTGGTACACCTTTATATCATCTCTACAATATAAAACAAGGTAATATAGTAATGTGTGGTCCACCTTTATATCATCTCTACAATATAAAACAAGGTAATATAGTAATGTGTGGTACATCTTTATATCATCTCTACAATATAAAACAAGGTAATATAGTAATGTGTGGTACACCTTTATATCATCTCTACAATATAAAACAAGGTAATATAGTAATGTGTGGTACACCTTTATATCATCTCTACAATATAAAACAAGGTAATATAGTAATGTGTGATACGCCTTTATATCATCTCTACAATATAAAACAAGGTAATATAGTAATGTGTGGTACACCTTTATATCATCTCTACAATATAAAACAAGGTAATATAGTAATGTGTGGTACACCTTTATATCATCTCTACAATATAAAACAAGGTAATATAGTAATGTGTGGTACACCTTTATATCATCTCTACAATATAAAACAAGGTAATATAGTAATGTGTGATACACCTTTATATCATCTCTTCAATATATAAAACAAGGTAATATAGTAATGTGTGGTACACCTTTATATCATCTCTACAATATAAAACAAGGTAATATAGTAATGTGTGGTACACCTTTATATCATCTCTTCAATATAAAACAAGGTAATATAGTAATGTGTGGTACACCTTTATATCATCTCTTCAATATAAAACAAGGTAATATAGTAATGTGTGGTACATCTTTATATCATCTCTACAATATAAAACAAGGTAATATAGTAATGTGTGGTACATCTTTATACCATCTCTACAATATAAAACAAGGTAATATAGTAATGTGTGGTAAACCTTTATATCATCTCTACAATATAAAACAAGGTAATATAGTAATGTGTGGTACATCTTTATACCATCTCTACAATATAACACAAGGTAATACAGTAATGTGTGGTACACCTTTATATCATCTCTACAATATAAAACAAGGTAATACAGTAATGTGTGGTACACCTTTATATCATCTCTACAATATAAAACAAGGTAATACAGTAATGTGTGGTACACCTTTATATCATCTCTACAATATAAAACAAGGTAATATAGTAATGTGTGGTACACCTTTATATCATCTCTACAATATAAAACAAGGTAATATAGTAATGTGTGGTACACCTTTATACCATCTCTACAATATAAAACAGTGATGTCTAATGATTGAATAATTTGAACAGTAACGTTATTGTTATGACACACACAGGACGTTAAGTATGTTTTTTTTTTTACAATCACTAACTAAATACTACAGCTAAATACTATTTTCTACGATATATAATTCTTCCAAATTATTCGCAATTAACTAAAATTACTGACTACTGTAAAAAGAAATTGCTTGAGATATCAAAATCTGATTATCTTGGTTACACGAGTATTGATGATAACGAGTACAGAAGTTGATGCTGGTATCAATAACATTGAGAGGATATTGATATGTAATCAACAGGACATCACATCTTCATTATACAACAGATTTGTTGATAAAACTTTATACAATTTCTCCTTGTGTTTCAGAATGCTGTTGGCGAATTGTAGTAGGAAAAGCTTGTCGTGTGTCTTCAGTATGAAGGTAAGACTTCACAATAACTGATAACAAGTGCGAAACATATGTAATGTGTCATTATACAAGTTATTTTCCTTAATCTATATTCTGATCTCTATACTCTAGGGTTTTCGGTACAGTTCGGCCCTTTCCTCTATACCCGATCTCTGTACTGTTGTACAGTTCGGCCCTTTCCTCTATACCCGATCTCTGTACTGTTGTACAGTTCGGCCCTTTCCTCTATACCCGATCTCTGTACTGTTGTACAGTTCGACCCTATCATCTATACCCGATCTCTGTACTGGTGTACAGTTCGGCCCTTTCCTCTATACCCGATCTCTGTACTGTTGTACAGTTCGGCCCTTTCCTCTATACCCGATCTCTGTACTGTTGTACAGTTCGGCCCTATCCTCTATTCCCGATCTCTGTACTGTTGTACAGTTCGACCCTATCCTCTATACCCGATCTCTGTACAGTTGTACAGTTCGGCCCTTTCCTCTATACCCGATCTCTGTACTGTTGTACAGTTCGACCCTTTCCTCTATACCCGATCTCTGTACTGTTGTACAGTTCGGCCCTTTCCTCTATACCCGATCTCTGTTCTGTTGTACAGTTCGGCCCTATCCTCTATACCCGATCTCTGTACTGTTGTAAAGTTCGACCCTTACCTCTATACCCGATCTCTGTACTGTTGTACAGTTCGGCCCTTTCCTCTATACCCGATCTCTGTACTGTTGTACAGTTCGGCCCTTTCCTCTATATCCGATCTCTGTACTGTTGTACAGTTCGGCCCTATCCTCTATACCCGATCTCTGTACTGTTGTACAGTTCGGCCCTTTCCTCTATACCCCATCTCTGTACTGTTGTACAGTTCGGCCCTTTCCTCTATACCCGATCTCTGTTCTGTTGTACAGTTCGGCCCTTTCCTCTATACCCGATCTCTGTTCTGTTGTACAGTTCGGCCCTATCCTCTATACCCGATATCTGTACTGTTGTACAGTTCGGCCCTTTCCTCTATACCCGATCTCTGTACTGTTGTACAGTTCGGCCCTATCCTCTATACCCGATCTCTGTACTGTTGTACAGTTCGACCCTTTCCTCTATACCCGATCTCTGTACTGTTGTACAGTTCGGCCCTTTCCACTATACCCGATCTCTGTTCTGTTGTACAGTTCGGCCCTATCCTCTATACCCGATCTCTGTACTGTTGTAAAGTTCGACCCTTACCTCTATACCCGATCTCTGTACTGTTGTACAGTTCGGCCCTTTCCTCTATACCCGATCTCTGTACTGTTGTACAGTTCGGCCCTTTCCTCTATACCCGATCTCTGTACTGTTGTACAGTTCGGCCCTATCCTCTATACCCGATCTCTGTACTGTTGTACAGTTCGGCCCTTTCCTCTATACCCGATCTCTGTACTGTTATACAGTTCGGCCCTTTCCTCTATACCCAATCTCTGTACTGTTGTACAGTTCGGCCCTTTCCTCTATAACCGATCTCTGTACTGTTGTACAGTTCGGCCATATCCTCTATTCCCGATCTCTGTACTGTTGTACAGTTCGGCCCTTTCCTCTATACCCAATCTCTGTACTGTTGTACAGTTCGGCCCTATCCTCTATACCCGATCTCTGTTCTGTTGTACAGTTCGGCCCTTTCCTCTATACCCGATATCTGTACTGTTGTACAGTTCGGCCCTTTCCTCTATACCCGATCTCTGTACTGTTGTACAGTTCGGCCCTATCCTCTATACCCGATCTCTGTACTGTTGTACAGTTCGGCCCTTTCCTCTATACCCGATCTCTGTACTGTTATACAGTTCGGCCCTTTCCTCTATACCCAATCTCTGTACTGTTGTACAGTTCGGCCCTTTCCTCTATAACCGATCTCTGTACTGTTGTACAGTTCGGCCATATCCTCTATTCCCGATCTCTGTACTGTTGTACAGTTCGGCCCTTTCCTCTATACCCAATCTCTGTACTGTTGTACAGTTCGGCCCTATCCTCTATACCCGATCTCTGTACTGTTGTACAGTTCGGCCCTTTCCTCTATACCCGATCTCTGTACTGTTGTACAGTTCGGCCCTCTATACCCGATCTCTGTACTATTGTACAGTTCGCCCCTTTCCTCTATACCCGATCGTTACATTGATTGAACTAATTGGAGAATGCAGGGACACCGTTGATTTTACTGCACTCTTGGCATCCGATTGCAGCTGGTAGAACTACACGATTTCTAGTCATTGTTAAGGACATTAAGTTATTTCTCTGGGAAGGTCAAAAGTTTAATGGCAGAATTAACAGTGTCCTCTCTATTTTAGTGGAGGGAAACATTGTCTGACCTATTACCGTCAATCTTTTCGGGTTTTTAATATTGACCTAACTGAAGAGTGTGGGAGCAGATCATCGCTGTACAAAACATTAACATTTTCGTTGTGCAAATTAAAAATAATTTCAAACTTCTTGTGTTATTTCTCTTTTTATTACTAGTAAACTTTGAACCAAGATGTTTATAATTGTGTTTTGAATATAAGATAAAACCATAATAATTTGTTTGTATAAAAGGTGTGTGGCAGAGCTATTCGTTTTGTTAAATATTTCCATTGTAACTCAAATACTATCGGTCTATTCACACCAAAGAAATATTTTATATTGTTGATTTATTTGAACGAAACCACGAAGGTCGACTTATTATTAGTGATGTATGTATCGCCGTACTCGATAATGGGGACAGTGTTTATGTTTGGGTCATCAGCTGACAATGGACGGGTGTTGAGATGTAATATTTAGATTAGCACAGACCTGACCCCTCGCCGATTGTACAATATTTGTATTGGCGGACGGTGCCGTATCATGTCGACAGACAATAGCTCGCCGGAGGTCACGCCAGCTGATCAGTAGCCATTTTGACCGTAGGTGACATCTTTTCATATTCCGTATCGAACGGTATGGCTTTGTGTCACTGGACCTCAGCCTTATCTAAACACGAAAACGTCATCAGACCAGCTGGCCTATCGCCAATTTGGGCGGGCAGGACAAAACGCGCGCAATTCACCAAGAGTATGCAGGTGCGCAGACGAGAAACTCTCGAGACAAACGCGTGCTGTATGAATCGCGTGCGTTCATTATTTTTAGCTCGGCTACGCTTTGTCAAGCCCTGCGATAGTAGCTTTCTCAGACATTTTACAAATACGGAAAATACAGGGCGGTTGACGGAACCCATGAAGGCAGGTGTCGAGAAGAAAGGAAAACAATGGAGTTTCCATAGAAACGTATCATCTTTCTAAATTTTAGCGGAGGCTGGTACTCATTTGACAGTTAACGTAAAAATGATTACATGAAGCCAAAATTCACTAAACCCTATCGAGTTTCTGGAAAATCTTTCCGTGCTATTGTTATTGGCTTAATCCTATTGAATACATCTCTGATTTAAAGTCGCAAAAATCAATATGCGCTATTCTGGAAATGCTGACACAAAAGTAAAGGTTTTCCTCTATTAGACACATTTTTTTCAAATCGATTTTTCTCTCACATTTCCATAAGGGAAAAGTCAAAAGGAAAATATGCGGCCATGTGAGCATAACGCTACAGGGATTTGTGTTGTAATATCTAAAAAAGGAAAGTTTATTGTACAATAGGATAATCTGTGGAACTTCTACTTATCATAAAGTCATAATTTGAAAAAAGAATAATTTAACGGATCAATTAACTTGCTTTGGAACTCATTATACATGTACTTTCATACCCATAAACTCGAGTTTAATTTGACATAATATCAACACGGTAAAGTGATTTAAACATATAATGTAATTTATTTGCTCTGTGATCACGAATCTTCATTAAAACTAATGATACAATGTTTAATGACAAAGTGACATTTTGAAAAGGAAAAGAAATGCGGTAGAATATTTAACAAGTAAGGTTTATAAAATATCTCTCAATATTATCTATTATAATGAGCTTCGTCATATCTCATTTTCATGAAATAGGCACCGACAGAAAATAATTGCCATTTTGAAAATTAACATCGTCTCAGTACAAAACAAAACAAAACGGAATGATTATTAACAGAACCAATGCTTTAAATACCTATCTATAAATGTCAAATGAATGTGTTCAGAAAATGAACATTATAATAAGGTATCTTCGGTCATGTTTATGAAATAGTTTTCGGTTCAAACGTAACTTGGGAGTTCAAACCTTTGTACTTACAAGTATTAGTCCCAGGAGGAAAGTAAACAGAAACAAATCTTGCCAGAATAATGATTTGATAATGCGAACGTTCTGATGCCACGACGCTTAGATTAAAAATGCAATACGTTTAATTTGTTGCCTTTATTGATAAATCTTATGGAATATTAATGACTTACGAACAAATTACATGTATATATTTTTTGCAATCATTGCATTATTACAGAGGATGATTTGTATTTTAATTCAGTAAACGAACTAAGCATGGTATATTTCAATTTTAGATCATTAAGATGCCTGAATACGTTAATCAAATATTCTTATGAATTAATTAATTGGAAGACTTTCATCATTGCCTGATGTGACACGTATTAATGTCCCATTTGAGTTTATAGGACAGGAATTCCCCGGCTTAATTTCACGCCTTTCCATGGGAATCTCGTAGCTCCTGCGTTTGTTAGGCCTGGTGACTGTCGTGTGTTAGCTTGGCTCAGTAACGTGACGTACAGGTTTACTATGATCACGAAGGCGCTTTGAAGTCATAAATACCGACAGAATGTGTGTATTTTGACATGTTTGTAAATATTTTATGAGGTTGTGGAGTTTCTCATGGGAGTCAGTGGGGATGGGAGATCGCATACCAATGTACTTGGATGTTAATTCAATCAGAACTCCAATAGCAAACTTTCATGGCATAGTATTTGTTCGCGCAATAATCAAATGGACACAGTTGTGACGTGGTCGTTTGGGTCTATGTACTTTCAACTTCCCAATTGGAAATTATTTTACGTGGAATTAAAACGTCGCACGCAATAACTAGTGGATATTTAATTACAAGCAAGATGACTCTAAACTTGTACGAACAAGGGAATAGCAACACAGGGTTGGTCCTAAGGTTTTCCTGTGGGAAAATTTAATATTTTCAGAAGTTCGCCTGTCACGAATAGTCAGTGTGAATGTGAGTGTATGTCGGGCGGGCGCCGCGCACGCGACCCTCCCCTCGCTCGACCAATCAATGCAAGTTTTGTTTAGGCATTGTTGGAACCTGGGTCTATACAAATACGGTCACATCAATCGTTCTGCTTGAATAATTCAATATCTTAATCCATTTGGAAGAAATTCAATTATTTCTTTGAATCAAAGAATTCGAGGTTTGAAATATTGTAATTACCTAAACATAACACATGTGACACGGGGAAAGTCTTTTATAATGACCAGATTTATCTAATATTGTTCAAATGTAGTGATTTCGCACATTCACGATTTTAATCAGGCGGAAGTCTAGGCGAGGAAAACAGTGTGATTTTGGACACTGTTGACCTAAGTGAAAGTAGTGTAACATATCACGTGGTATATAATGACGCTCACGGGACTAGGTTCGGTACCGCACGTGCCTCCTGTAACCAATAAATTCAAAATTAGGAAGCACACCTGCTTATTTAGACTAATTTCAGAAAAAAATATTAGGCCACGCCCACACACGCGCCAGCATCGTCAAGGCAGGTGAAATTACGTTTGCTAATTCGTCAAAAGCCCTGTATTATCTCATTTTGTAAGAACATGTGTACAGTTTAGCTTTAAATCTGTAGTGAATTTGTTTCTGTTGTTTATCATCAAATTTAATAGCGTTGTTCAATATTATCATGGAGTATAATGTTTGAGAAGGCCATTTATGATGAATAAACTGTTGAGTGCAATATAGAAACGTTATCAATGTCTCATTTATATCAAAGCTTTAGTTTTGCAGCAAAGACAATAGTAAACATATATTACACCTTTACGTAACTCAAAGTTCAATTCATGTTATCTTAAACATTCTGCTGACTGCTGTCCTGTTTGAGCATATGCTTCTTTACGATGACAACGATGATACGGTTGAAAGCACGAGAAATGAACAAGGAGAATATTCAAGCTTAGGGCTATAGGAAAATAAAATCTCTCATCCGATATATTATATAACCTATTGACGGTAGGAATTTTACTTAGGATATTTTTTGTTTGATTAAGTCATATTAAGTTTAATGAGGAACATGAATTTGACAACCATGATAAATTATGCTTTGAATGACATCTGATAATGTGGTCATTTTTCATTGCGACATTCTAAATAAATTATAATACTGCTAAGATAATTTGAATTGAGATGCTAAATTATCTGTTTGAAAGAAGCAACTGAAATAAAAATGCAGAAAACTGTAAAAGATAACTCTCATGAATGTATGATCTACTTTTTGTTAGCTTTATATACTATGTTGTGGTGATTTTATAGTTGAGCTATAGACGTTTGTGAAGTATTCATCATAACAGCAGTTATTATGCCCTGTACATTACTGTTATAACATCAATACTATAACGGGAATTTTCATACTAAAACAATATTAACTCTCTTAGTAACCAAAATCCACTTAGCATAAAAGTCATCAGTATCCTTCACTACAAATTAAGATTTATATGCAGTAGAACCAAAATTAATTGAACTGCATCATACGACCTCTTCGTCCATCTAAATCTATGAATACTGTAAGTATAATTGATATAAATCCACTCACCCTAATAAGTATTGTTAACCTATAGCTGTGTAGCTACAGTTATTTTA
Source organism: Pecten maximus (assembly GCF_902652985.1). Classification (NCBI taxonomy): domain Eukaryota; kingdom Metazoa; phylum Mollusca; class Bivalvia; order Pectinida; family Pectinidae; genus Pecten; species Pecten maximus. Next base: position 43,200,667 of record NC_047017.1, read on the forward strand.
ACTCAAAAATATTATAGGTACATACTAACTATAGCTGTAAATAGCAAACTACCAACATTTAGATACAATTACTATAATAACAATTGAAAGCAATTACTAATTAACTATTAATTACTAGAACTATCATAACTATCAAAGTTAATTGAACTATATATTATTATAATTATAATTATTAAAGCGAATTACTATAACTGTAATTACTATAACTATAATTACTATACATATAATTGCTCTAACTAATTATTATAACTGTTATTGTCTTAAATACAATTTCTGTAATTAGTAATTACCAGAACCATAATTACTAGAGCTTACTGTGATTACTATAACTACAATTACTATAACTATAATTACTATTACTAACTGTAATTACTATAACTAAAATTACTATAAATATAATTATTGTAATTAGTAATTACTATAACTAAATTACTATAGATATAATTACTGTAAATGTAATTAGTAATTACTATAACTACAATTGCTGTAACTATAATAACTGTAACTGAAATTAGTAAGTACTCTAACTACAATTACTATAACTATAATTACTGTAACTGAAATTAGTAATTACTATAACTAAAATTACTATAAATATAATTAATGTAACTGTAATTAGTAATTACTATAAATATAATTACTAGAGCTATAATTACTATTACTTACGGTAAACTATAACTATAATTACTAGAACTTACTGTAATTACAATAACTTCAATAACTAGAACTAACTGTAATTACAATAACTATAATTACTATAAATATTAAGTTAACTATGAATTATGTAACCATATCATTACGATGGTATACTGTCTATAACTACAATCTACATAATAGTATAAGATCCATGTGTACCTGTGTTTTCCATACACGGAAACATGCTCCACCCTATGATACTGTAGCTATCCTGAATGACAGAATGCTTCTGTTGTGGTATTGGCATTTTATAGTCACTTAATCAAATTAGCCAATAAAGAAGATTGGATGTTAGATCAATATTCATATATCTTGTTATTAGATCATTTACCATAAATATCATAGCTCACTGAAACAATAATCTAAAGATACGCCATAATTACCCAGAAATAATTTCATCTCGAAAAGAGAATAAAACAGTTGACAGGTAATTCATATCTACAATAAACTAGTCTCGGGATCTATTGTCGTCTGCGACAAGCACGCGCTTCCCGCCTGTTTGCTATCGACCGCTGCCGTTTCATGAGAATTTGAAGGATAGCACTACGTGGTGTTTTCCCTTGTATGCCTGCCCGACTAGAATTATTTCCGCCCTTAAGATTAATTGTCGCATCTGTCATATAATAAAGCCCTAATAAAGCTCGCACAGCCAACAAGTGACTGTTCGGCTGTTATTAATTTTCACAATGTCGGATAATATGCAATAATTTGTATGACTTGGTGGATGGCGACAAAGGGTTTGGTGGCACTGCTGTGATTTCACCGGCAATAGCCTTGCAATCGTGCATTAAGTTTCCCGTTTAATCTCTTAAAGTGTAAACGAATGTCGGACAAGTCTTGTGTTATACTGATGTTCCTGAAACAGTACACAGTAGATTTGACATTTAAGTGCGAGCAATCAGGATGAGCTTAGCACGGCTTTTGCCGAGATGAATCACCAGGACCCCCGCTGTACCCGAACAATGGATGGCCATCCGGCACTAGACTCCACTTTTGTCTCTCATCTTCGCTCCGTGTTAATAAATTGGACACATTGTTTAACAAAACAAGCCGGGTATTCCCATAACGATTGCCATTTTATGAAGAAAAATAACAATGAACGGAAGGATTTTACAAAATGCACAATTTTGTTTAAGACAAAAAATTCAAATCTTCTCCTTTATTGCAATTTTTGCAGGATATGTCCTTTGTTAAAAAAGGCCCAATTATTGCTGACGGTCTATTGTACGGGCCATTACATTGTTTAATTGTTATTTAATGGAGCATATTTAACATGACACGCACTTGGCAATGTTTACCTACTCAGTTTAAATGTAATTTTATGTATGTATTCACGAATTCAAATATAATGATTGTTTTAAGATTTTACGAGCAATTTGTGGTGTTTGTGTTTGAATATATAGATGTCACTCACATATAAAATAACGAAGTAGATATTTAATTGCGAAATAGGTCAAAGGTATATTCGATACCTATTTCAAAGACAGTAAATTAAAGGGGAAACGATTAATGCAAATTTAGATTTTAGAAAGATCAGAAAAGAAGTTCAGGAAGACATCTTTGTGGAGGAAGATAAGGACTTCGACCCGTTATTCATTAATATATTATTCATTTTAATATTAATCTTATATTTGAAATCAGTAAGAAGTTGGAGTGTATTAGTGGTGTGCTATATTAAAAACAATCTATTGTAAAATATTTGGCATTAATTAAAAATTAACATGTAAATCATGATATTCTGTAGAAATCAGTCCATAGATAATTTTATACTGGATGTATTGGGGTCCATCAATCTTCACTTATAGTAAACTAATTCAAACGATCTCAATTTAATTCTGGTATAAATGATAAACATGCCCTTTGTATGACACAGGTGGTTAACACCAAAAGGACTGTCTATGTTAGGGTTTTGTGTCATGTCTGCCCTGCGTTAAACGTTAAACGATGAGCCTTTTCTTCCGATTATATTAACAAAAAAACCAACTCGCCTGGCTTCATATAAGCTCGTCTATAAAGGTTGACAGTCGTGAAACCACACAAAGAAAAAGAATAAATAAAAAGTCCTATCATTTCAAATTTCCCGACTTTACTTCTAACAGCACGTGTGTCACCTTGTCTATGACATGCGCATTGACTACACTGGCGCGTGCCAGAATATAGGGGGCAGGGTTAAAGTTGACGCGAGGACAAACACTCCGTCAATAGTTCGTGTACACGATTTTGCCGAACTGTTGCCAGGCGCGGGCTACAACCGTTAATCACATGTACCGTATTTACCGGTAAATAGCGAGGTTAGATGTCGCTTAGGTGCGCGAGAACAGTCACACAAAGGCTTGCGGCCTTATCTGTGTGAATACGAGGTACTATTTTAGTAGTTACAACAGTTTGATATGTGATATATCATTGATATCTATAACCTTATATCAGGGACGTACGTAGACGTACTCATTATAATAGCATATTCCTGATTATATTCTTATCAATTACTACAAACTAACAACATAATTAGAAAGATGTTAATATCAATATGCATAAAAGCAATAATAAAATTATCCATTGTAATACTGGACTAACGTTACCCATGCTAGCCATGTGAGTGATAGCTGATATATGATTTTAATTTGGAGTTAATATTAACAAATTAAGAATAGGAGAACGCTAAAAAGCATTTTATCGTCGACTTTTTAAAGTTGATTTGTATTAATGGACAGGGAGTTGATTATGCAGAATTCTAACCAGACGCGATAAGACCAGGGCGTGGGATGGGTTTAGAAATGTTAAACGGTAATTCTAATACCGATAATTGATTGTTTTAATTGAAATCCTACGCAGATAAAGTAAACATTTTAACATATCCATGCCGTCTTTGTCCCGGACCAGGAAGGAAGGATAGGGTGAACTATGAATATTTCACACAGATGATCATGTTGACACGTCTGGCCGGCGTTGTCCTCAGGCCAGCACCTGTCCGGGTATCTCACCGCTCGTGGCTGGCACGCGCCGTCTAGTTCTATATTTAGATGTAATTAACCGGCCAACTGTACACCGAGTGCACTTAATTACTCACGAGCAACTAGTCCCATCGTAACCTACCCCGTCATTCTGAAACCAGTCTGTAATGGTGACGATAGCTAAACGACGTGAAGCATTTAGTAACACGAACCCCAATACCAAGCAGTAAAATACATTTTATTCTTACTCAACATATATTTAACAAATCACTTTTTTCTCGGTGGTTATTCGGTCCAAATTTAGTAAAATATCACCAAATAAGACAAATTGATGTCCAAGAACCAAGTTGGAACCTAAATGTCCAACACACCAAAATGCAACCAATTTCATGTTATTCCGGTTTTAACATTAGACTGGTGCATTGTATGTCATTGATACATTAGATATGTTTATATCGGCATGTAGTCAGTACATAAATTCTGGTTTTGTCAGTATATTTGATGTCATGCGAAACTTAAAATACGTTTTCCTTGCGAACAGACCGTTTTATCTTGAAGAGGAATATCAGACTTCATTGGAAATGGTTAAAACTTTCAATAGCATTACAAAGTCGTTCCATCTGATTTATCTTAACAAAATTGTTAATGTTTTAAGTTCCCATCGAACGCTTTCTTTCGCCACCTGATACATCATCGATTTTGTATTTGACTATTTTCTTTTTTGTCTTGAACACAAATAAACAGTACTACCTATTCTACAAAGCCAGCATACCACACAGATATTCCTTCTGTCTGGGACAGGCAAGCAGATGTCGTTTGGAACAGGTGACAGCTCCACACGTGTCTTTGGTAGGTAAGGCACTCGGGCCGTTATTGAATGTATTCATACCGTTACAAATCCGTTGCATGAAATACTTAATAATAGCAGTCATCGGTACGTATTGTTGATCTCTGGAATAGGTGTGCTCACAGAGAGACCGCGAGAGCACGGCCAATAAACGCGCGCGCGACCGTTTGCGGACATCTGCTGAGCTAACAGCGATAGAAATGTTCCTCAAAGCAGATAAGCACCTATCTTGTTTTTCCTTTATGCAATTTATAACCGCTTTTTACATTATAATGCACATACAAACCGTGAAAGATGTCATGACGATAGCCTTCAGGGCTAATGTTTAAAAAGATGTTGTTTTTACATTAACTGATAAATGCTATACCAGTTAACCAGTGTATTAAAGAAGATAAAATGTAACGGACAAAAATAATCAAGTTTACTGCTCAAGTAAGTTTAAAGATGTTCAGCTTTTCATTTTTGCCTGATGTTATTACTGTGTAAAACATAGCGCTTTAATGCTCTTTCTGTACTTGTTTACCTATTATATTACGGTACTGTTAATCAGCTATTACCATGAACGATTGTTGCTGCTTTTATTTCCTCTTCGAAACATTTATGAGCTATATAACATATAAAACTAAAATATCCAGCCTGTTGCATTACACAATGTAGATATGTATTCAATATTTTGAAATTTATTGGAAAACCGATAAATGAATGCCTTTGCGAAAATAAGTTGTAAAGAAGGATGTTTAACGAGCTGATATTGCGGTAGCAAACTACCTGAAAGTATTTAGGATATAAACACGATATTTCTCCTCTACGTTTGTTATCAGTAGCATGATATAAATTATACCTAGCGAATGTTTTAATGTTGAAAATTATCCTTGTCATTAAAATCAATATCGTCCCCATATTTCATCACAATATTAACATAACAACTATAATTAAATGATTTAAAATATCGGATGAAGTGACCAAACATTAATATGACATATTCGCTTTAACACGCATCAGCGATGTCGGTTGCTCGTTCATTAAAATGACAAAGACAGTCGTGTGCATTCTGTCCCATTTGCACGATCACCTCGCGATTTTCAGCTGTATGCAAATCAGCACACGCGCACAAACGAACATCCATATGAGATATATTGAGATACGAGCGGAAGCTAAACATAGTACCCATCAATAGTTTACCAACATGTGATACATGACAACCCCTATATCATTGTTTTGGTAAACTGCTGTCTGTACCGCATGGATGATTTCAACGTTCAAATATCAGCACAGTATCAGCGGCTGTATCGATATGTGCTGTCAATGGGTCTATTACTATACTCATTTCCTCGTACTCAGGATATGTTTTTTATAACGTGTTTCCTGTTTAACCACCGTACCACAGCTGTTGTACGGAAGAAATAAAAAGATCGTTTAAATTAACAAAAAAAAAAAAAAAAAAAAATAACATCAATTTATGAAGGTGACATTTCGATTAGAACAAGTGTCGGTATTTTTCTGTTAAAACAATTATTAAGTAAATATAGGACGATGCATAGCCATTGCACGTATGTCGCTAAATCCAGTTTATTTCAACACATTTTCAAATCCATCGTTGTAATTTCTATATGATTATATATCTTAAATATTTTCGTTATCTTTCATATAACTATAATCTTTTTATAACTATTCTCTTTTGGGTTCCCTTTCTCTAACATGGTTCGGTATGCAATTTACAAAATTAACATAAATACATGTATGTATTGATTGCTGGTAGCTTTCTATACATGTTCAATTTAAGTTGTTATTTTTTGTTTGAAAAAGACGTTGTCCAGAGGTAAGAGTATATAAATACTTCATTTTTGTTCGTTTTTTAATAGGAACAAGTACAAATATTTGATTAAATAAACACTGATAACAATTATCAGCGACTATCATTGTTTAGTAGATCACAGCTCGCAGTAAATATTTTGTCTGAGGATTGTTTTATTGATCACGATTTCTTTATAGTAAAAATATAATGATTTAGACGAGGACAAAGGAATGTATCTGTGTTAGTAAGACTATGGAAAGATTGTATTATATCGGTTTCCAATAAAGACTGATACGTCTAGTGTCGAGTTGTTTGTTTTATATAAAGCGTATTGAATGTTGGCGACAAGATGCAGTTGGAAAAGGAAACCCATGGAAATACCGATAGCGATAATAACAACTATAATCTGTGGGAAATTCAAATAGCAATACAAAATCGAATTATAAACGTCACTAAGGTAAGCGAAACAAAGAGACGGCCAGTCAGCCTGCTGAAACTGATTGTGACACAGAGGGGGCGGAGTAACGGCGCGCGACACTCTTTGAATCCTCATGCATATTCATAGAATAAAAAATCCAACGGTCTTCATAGAAGCGTGCCTATATAAGGATTAGCATGGCGACATTTGAACGGATTTGGTCAATTCTAACACACGATGCTACTGAAGATTTTTATACTGAGAGAATGCCATATGTGGAAACAACGCGAGAAAGACTTTGTTGTTACGTGTGAAAGAATTTCGTAGCATCATCCAGACTCTATACTTAATGCTGTTACCAACCATTGGCCAAATCCCGACTTTCGGAACTTTTCGTTTTCAATCCGACTACATGTTGACATAGAGTGAATTCCATGTAAACTCTGTATGTCCAGTCACCGACAGTGCCTTATTTACTTTTAGCAGACCAACAGCTAAATAACCGGTATCACCATGCCTAGAGGATTCCTTGTTAAAAGAACAAAGCATTCTAACGCTATTTCTTATAGACAGCGTCGGAACTCGGATGAGGATACTGAACGTTATGAAAGCGGCTCAGATCACGAAGCCCCAGTCATCACTAAATTTGGATCCCCGGATTCTGGGTACTCTGTGAGTCCAGTCAACCTCATCATCCGTGAAAATCTGAAACCAGATCATGTACAGGTCGTCATCAAAGACGAGGAAAACAACAATAATAACAATATCAACAACAACAGGAACAATGTAAATGAGAAGGATTTTGTTAGTTTCTCGCCAACATCATCACCACTGACTGTAAGTACCACCGCATCATCTTACCCATCGCCTTTTTATTACGCCACATTTGACAAGTTAACAGTGTCAAATTTTTCGCCTAATAATCAAAATTGGAACTTGAATGTTAACCAGAAGGACTCTCAAGTGTCATCTCCGTCTCAGCAGAACAGTCCTAATAAACGCAGGGGCAATAACGATAACGATAACAAAGTCCCTAAGAAATCCAAGGCTGTGAGGAAGATCAACTTTGACGAGGACAAGTCGTCTCCCGTGTCGGGCTGTATCATCAAGGATATATCTGACGGAGAGGAGGAGGGCAAGGTTGTTTACGGAGATATCGACAGTAGCTTCAACTACGTGGAGGCCACCCCAGAGGCGCGTGCAGAATTGGACAAAATCGTAAACAAAATTGGTGACTATGTTTGCCAACTTTGTAAAGAATTTTACACTGATGCCTTTAAGCTCGCACAGCATAGGTGTTCTCGTATTGTACACGTGGAATACAGGTGCCCAGAATGCGACAAGGTGTTTAGCTGTCCTGCCAATCTAGCGTCCCATCGGCGTTGGCACAAACCCAGGCCCGTCAACAACAACAAGACCAACTACCAGGCACCGATACTTCCAGCCAAACCAGATTTAAGTAACATGAACGACAACAATGACATCAACAACATGTCTGAAAGTGTTCAAAACGGGAACGTGTTGTCAATGACAGTTGGTGACCTGCGCGCTTCGCCCTCAATTGACGGACAATATGAGTGCGAAACGTGTGGTAAGAAATTTCGTCGCCAGGCCTACTTACGCAAGCACGTGCTCAACCACGCCAACGATCGACAAACAAACTGTAAGTTCTGCCAAAAAACATTTCCTAACGATGCGCTCAAAAGCAAACATGAACTTTTGCATTTGAATAACAATAACAACAAAGAATTGTGTTGTAATGTGTGTAAAATGTTTTTTCCTAATAAGATAATGTTGGAGAAACATGCACGCACTCACACGTGCGAAGTCTTTAATTGTAAATATTGCGCCAGTACCTTCTATAGTTCTCCAGGACTGACCCGCCACATTAACAAATGTCATCCCTCCGAGAATAGACAAGTCATCCTACTTCAGTTTCCACCTTCAGTTAATCGTCCAAACTAATGTTTCTGTGTAGGGGTGAGTCGCATCTAGTATGTGTGTATCCCCGGGCTCAACCCACGTGCCTTGACCACTGTATGTTATACAATGTTGCCTTGTCACTGGTAATATACCTGAGTGTTATACGGTAAGAATAAGTATACGTGATTTAGTGTGTAAACTGGTGCCTTATGCTTTAAAATAATATGAAGTTTCACAGAATTCAGATTTGTTTCAATTTTGTCATATTCATAATATACCGACAGTTGAAAAAGTCTTTAATGTTTCGCAATAATTCTAAAAACTTTCGCCGATGAACGGTGACAAGAATTTAAATTTAATATGTCCATGGTTAGCATTTAATGTTAAATCAAAATGAGTATGATGCGTGAAGTGTACAGATGTCAGTTTGTCAGATGTGTTGTATATATGATTTATGCTGTAATAACATTTTGTTATCATTTTTTGTTGAATCTTGATTTTGATTTAATTTAAATTATTTATTTATATTTATGTGGTTATGTTTAGTTTTTATATTAATTCATAATATGACAGAGTTGATAATATATTCCCACCTCAGATATAAGTTTTTATTGGTAGTAGATTGAAGGATAGTTTTACTTTTCAGAGTATATTTATACACCGTTTGAGTATATAGTAATTATCTTGAAATCCAATTATCATATTTTATATACTTGTATCGTTCCTATTTAAATTTAAAAGTTTAATATATAGTGGGAATAAAATTTCAAATTGTTATACAAAGCACCCAGTGCAATACTCGTATATTTGTATATGATGCTATCATATGTGTGTGATGCACATCCTTTGTGTGGATCTATCACAAGCAGGCCGATCGTTATTGCAATAATCGATATATGTAGTTAGATTACAAATATTCGGTAATGAGGTGCCTCAAGGGTTTCAATTACTTAGGAGCTGTCATTGTTTTTGAAGATTTAGTTTTTAGTTTTTAGTTTTTTTTGTTTTTTTTTTTAAAATCATCTCTTCACTTGCATTGCCCTAAGGATTTCTTTAATCAAATTATATTTTCGCATTTGTAATATTGAACAAATTATTTAAAAAGAAAAACTCAATAGTATTTGGTATTTGTCAATATAATTATTCAGATTTCTTATTTAATATGATGATCCGTTAAAATCCCCCCTTATGAGCCTTTCTCAAAGTAATACCAGATGGTGACAACAATAGTGAGACGAGAGGTCCGTTAGATGAGAGTAGAAATAGCGGTAAGCCGAAAGCCAGATAACGAGGTAATAAGATTGGTTACCTGTTAAATGGCCTTTGTAAATCCAGGTAGATGGGCAGCTGATTAAGGCTGGCGACAGTCGCGAGCCTGAAGTGTGCCGTGCTTATAGAAGCGTGACCAGGTAGATAAAGGGACATCTATTTAATGTCGTACGTGAATGTTTAAACTGAATATTGCTCACATTTGAATATTTGATAACCGATAAAATCTACAGAAAAAAGAAGTTTAGTGGAAGTTGTTTCACGGGGTTGTAACGTTAAAAAAGACATAGCCGAGTAATTTTGTAATTGAAATCCATTGAGGTGCCTCCTTACAAGTCGATAGTTAGACGTAGAGTAGTATTAGGCTGGGGCGACAGTGCAGTGTATAATAGCTAGCTAGATTTAGATAGATCATTGTCAACCTCACGTCATGCTTCCCTTATTAAGTTGATATGTTGACCATTGGTTGCTTGTCTTATTTTATCAACAACTTTAATATTTAGTATCAATCTAAAAAAGAAAGAAAAATATAATTGCTTGAATACTTTTTGTCTCGATTTAGCAACGTGATACCAGAAATACAGAATGAATAAAAAGCTAATGGTCAGAATATCATCTATAACAATAGGTTTGTGATATTTTAATTTGAAAAGTCAAGACACATTATAGTCGAGCACTTTTCATTAGATTACGTAGTAGTTAGTGATTGTCTTATGTAGAGGAACCATTAATAATTATTTATACGACGTCTTTCGTTAATCCGACCTGAATATCTCACCTATAACATTTACAATTATCATCTCTCCTCCTACCACTTACATTGCCATTAATGTCACAAATTAAGCTAATACAATGCTTCTGCTAAATCAAGTTAACCTAGGATATTCTGAGTGGTCCAGTTAGATTTAGTCACATAGCGTACTCACCTGAATACGTATAAGTCCTTGGCAGATTTCTATTGTTTTCGAAGTTGAAAGCATAATTGATTTTATTCGGTTTCATTTTGATTAATTTTTGCATGATTTGATCAATGGAATGTAATCAATTGAATAATTATGTTTTGTGTTGTTTGTGTGGTTCTACAAATTGTGAAATAGTTGTGCCATTCTGATGCCTTATCGTTTATGTATTTTACTATGACGTTTAAATTGATCATCCAGTTTTTAATGCTGATATCAAAGCCTTGATGAAATTGTTTTTATTCCAAATACTGATAAATTTTGATTGTTTATAAAAAATAATTTCATGTTTTTAAAGTCATAATATTGTTCTTTTTAAATTGCATATCCCAGCGGTTATATATATATTGCACATTATTTTTATAAATCTAAAAATGATAATTTCCCCAGTGCCTAAACGAATATGCCAACATTTGATCTTAATGTAAGTAACATCAACTTTGAAACGAAAATAGAAATGAAATAAAAATAAAGAATATATTGATAATGATAATAAAAAGGTATCTTTATTTGACATCAATCGCATGTGAGATTTTTATCTTTATCAAACCGGTTTTAATTATCTTTGATGGTTGTGTTGGATGATTGTACACTGTTGAATACATACTACAACCAGCAGAGCTCTGGGTAATGTTTCTGGTGGAATGCCAAATATATTTTTCCGATATTGTTACGATGATACTGTGTACGATTAGAGATGAAATAAAAAATAAAGTCTTTGTTTTCAATTAAATACCATTGTGTTTTTACATCCTTTTTGTGTACGTCAGTTTTCACCTAACTACAGGTAGTCAGAGGTAACTCCAGGTGAACAGAAAAGCCCTCAGGTGTAACGATGCACCGATCACCAACAATGGGGCTTCGTAACACATGGCCCTTTCCATTCAAGTCAATATTTTAACAGTTTGGGTGTAGTGCTGACAGCGGGCGCGTGCCAGTGATTCGCTGTTTACCTGAACACTTAACGGTAAGAGGTCTGAAGAGAAACCGCTATATTGTATTATCCTTATCTATTTGCAAGCTGTGAAAACAACCCTGTCACTGGAATCCATGGAAACGAGATCTCGAAATTTAAAGCACATAAATTTATGTCTCCTGTTATTTAACATTAAATAATGTAAGTTCGTGAAGGGTCCCTTCATTCCAAGTGACAGAATTGTTTTTACAAGAAGGCAGTCAAGCGTGAGGATTCCTCCCCCCTGTACCGCGTTACAAAGACATAGGGAAGCAGGTGTGTTACCGTGTCGTAGTCCCGTTAGGATGGTCTTTATGGGCACAGCGAGACAGGCCCCATAATGGAATAGCGATATCAAAGCTGCGAGGGGTAACATATTTAGATAGAATTTAAATACGGCGAGGACAGGATCTTTGTTCCCTCACATCTGTGCACCAGATCACTGCTAAGATCGTGTTAACAACAATGTAAGCCGGAGAGCTAATCTTTCATAGGGAAAGCGGACGCCTTATGTAACAGTAGGGACAACAGTATTACTAAACATCAAAGGAATAATCTGGAAAAATTTTATTTTATTTTCCTCCCGAAAAATGCTGATTTTACTTTATATCATATTTGACAATGAAGGAAAGAGTAATGAAGTTATGATATGAACCAATGATAAAACATTGCCCCTTTATAACGAACTTTGTATGGTACAGGGCAAGACAGGATCACTTGAAATGCTCCTATAAAGAGAAATAAGGAGGTCGGAAGTAAAATGTAATGAAAAAAAGTCAAAATGACACAGAAAAGTTAATAAAACTGATGCAAATGAAATAAATATCGTCCTCACTATATTATTTTAGGTAAGGTTCCATTTGACACTAAATACATGTAGTTAATACGATTGTTTAAACCAGGGACGTATATATCACATGCGTCTCTGTTTAAACGAACCTCTGATATTTTCTGTGGGGACGTACACACATTAATTTCTTTTCCTTTTTGTCATTTTGCAGATTATCCACCTTGGAAGTTTATTGTTTATTCAATGTTAAATATAAGTATGTAATTGAATGAATATAACAATACAGTGTCACAATAACTCAATGTTTAGTATCATTATAATATAAGACTTTTATTTTTGAAAAAAAAGCAATAATGACGTTAGATGGTATAACACAATGTTAGATTACAAATAGACATGATTGACAATGACGTAATTAAAAAGCATGACATTAGGTAAATTTAGGCGACGCTAGATAACCTTACATGACATTATATAATCTTACATCACATTATATAACCTTCCAAAACGTTAGATAATATTACATCACGTTATATAATCTTACATCACGTTATATAACCTTACATCACGTTATATAACCTTTCAAAACGTTAGATAATATTACATCACGTTATATAATCTTACATCACGTTATATAACCTTCCAAAACGTTAGATAATATTACATCACGTTATATAACCTTACATCACGTTATATAACCTTCCAAAACGTTAGATAATCTTACATCACGTTATATAATCTTACATCACATTATATAAACTTACATCACGTTATATAACCTTCCAAAACGTTAGATAATCTTACATCACGTTATATAATCTTACATCACATTATATAAACTTACATCACGTTATATAACCTTCCAAAACGTTAGATAATCTTACATCACGTTATATAACCTTCCAAAACGTTAGATAATCTTGCATTATACAAATACAGACTTTGGTTGAGTGCAATCCATGGTTTTACGGAACTGACCTGACCTGGACAATTTTCCCCGAGGCCGAAGGCCAAGGGGGATATACATATGTAGTTCAGGGCAGGTCCGTAAAACCATGGATTGTCCGCAACTAAAGTCTGCATTTACTTTCTTATATGATTCGTATTAATTTGAAAAATAGAAAGTTCCTTTAAAATACCTCATCACACCACCGGGAGGTCCATATATCGTTTCGCCAGGTCAGTGGAATGTTATATTAACCTCTGCTTAAAATACATCTCGGCACAGATGACACAATTTCTATTTTTGGCAGGAGTATAAGATTCCACGGACCTGACAAAACATTATATTGACTACTCGGTAATGCCATGAGGTATTTCCAAGGAAATAATTGATGTCATGTGATCTCATTAGAACTCATATTGTTACATACCAATCATAGGATACATGACATACAATACGAAAATACTATATGATATCGGATAATCTTACATGACGTAAGGTATTCTTACATGACGTTTGGTAATTTTATGACGTTTGGTAATCTTACATGACATTATATGATACAAGATGATGTTATCGACATTATATGATACAAGATGATGTTATCTAACATATTAGATTGCTATGTTACATAAAATGTCATTCGAAGGTACTACATGGCGTTAGATAACACAACATGACGTTGAATAATCACTTGATGCTTTTTATCACTACATCTTTTAAGATAATATTACCAAAGAATAATTCTAAATATCTAGAAAATACTGTCATAACGTTCTATAAAATACTCGACGTCAAATAACATTTCACCACGTTCATAACGTGATGTTTGATAGCACTACAAGACGTTAGGTTTTATTATGTGACGAGGTTTTAATGTTACTTCCGATAAGATAAGATTACATGACTTTAGATAATTAGAGGTTGCATAACGAGTGGTTGTTGTATATGGTATTTCTTTCACTCGAGTTGTTATTTTCCTCCTAAAACTCTAGCTTACAACCACAAGTTTGTGTAACCTGTTTCTACCACAATTGAAATATTTATCACGAGTGTGAATTGACCCCGCATGGTTATTTTATCATTTGGAGTATAAATCTGTGGACATATGATTTATTACAAATCATAAGAGGCCTTTAACAAGGTTATTTTCTTCAAAGCATTATTGTTTGTTTGTTTTTGTTTAACGTCCTATTAACAGCCAGGGTCATTTAAGGACGTGCCAGGTTTTAGAGGTGGAGGAAAGCCGAAGTACCCGGAGAAAAACCACCGGCCTACGGTCAGTACCTGGCAACTGCCCCACATGGGTTTCAAACTCGCAACAGAGAGGTAGGGGGCTAGTGTTAAAGTGTCGGGACACCTTAACCACTCGGCCACCGCGGCCCCATCAAAGCATTAAATTGGTAGATATCTATATACATAAATAAATATCTGAAAAACAAAAGCAAACTACTTTCTGTGTGTTATATTTTTTTCCTAAACGATCTGAAGCGGCCTTCACGTGTCAGCCAATCAAAACGCCATGAATCAGGTGATTAAAACGTAGCACCGGTCAAATTTCACCGTAACAGCCAATTAAAACGCCTTAACAGTTTAATCCACGCGTATAAAATACATGTATATGTACATGCAACAGTCGAAATATTTAATAAATGATCGAGTTGAATAATACCACCTGTTGTGGTTAAAAACTGCATAACCAATTCGAGGAAACACTTGAAGACGTTAGATAACACAATATACCATTTAGATATCGAGAAAGTGGGTTTATTTTATTTTGTTTAACGTCTTATTAACAACCAGTGCCATTTAAGGACGTGCCAGGTTTTTGAGGTGGAGGAAAGCCGGAGTACCCGGAAAAAAACACCGGCCTACAGTCAGTACCTGGCAATTGCCCCACGTGGGTTTCGAACTCGTGACCCAGAGGTGGAGGGTTAGTGATTAAGTGTCAGGGCACATAAACCACTCGACCACTGCAATAAATGATATTCATTTATAAGACGGTAGCTAACATTACCCTACAGGACATGGTTATGAAAGGTTATCTGACGCCATATAACTATATATGACACTTTCTACCACAATACCCTGTGTTATTCAACTCTCAGACCATCAGTAAATCATTACAGCTGTTGATTAACAATCTGTTTATACCACACGTGGTATAAACTCTGTACGCATTTCGATTGGCTAACACGGTGAACTTTGACCCAAGCTGCAATTGTTATTGACGTCATCAATAATCTAATGACGTCACATCACCGGGTCCCGGACGTCACCGGTACACTTTATTTGCACACGCGAAATTATACTTGGCCACGTTTCCCTTTGATTCAAGCCGATATTATTGTGGTCATAATAGAGGTTACACAACGAGTGGTTGTTGGATATGGAATTTATTTCACACTCGTAAATTATTTTTTAAAAGTTGCAAAAAACACTCGCTAAAGCTCGTGTCTTTTGTAACTTTTAAAAAATAACTTACTGGTGTGAAATAAATTCCATATCCAACAACCACTCGTTGTGTAACCTCTATTTTGATAACCTTACAAGATGTTTGATGATGCAACATTATGACGTTAGAACCTTACATGACGTTTGATAATGCAACATTATGTCGTTGAACCTTACAAGATGTTTGATGATACATTGTAACGTTAGATAACCTTACAAGATGTTTAATGATATGACATTATGTCGTTAGATAACCTTACAAGATGTTTGATGATACATTATGTCGTTAGATAACCTTACAAGATGTTTGATGATACATTGTAACGTTAGATAACCTTACAAGATGTTTGATGATATGACATCATGTCGTTAGATAACCTTACAAGATGTTTGATGATACATTGTAACGTTAGATAACTTTACAAGATGTTTAATGATATGACATTATGTCGTTAGATAACCTTACAAGATGTTTGATGATACATTGTAACGTTAGATAACCTTACAAGATGTTTGATGATATGACATTATGTCGTTAGATAACCTTACAAGATGTTTGATGATACATTATGTCGTTAGATAACCTTACAAGATGTTTGATGATATGACATTATGTCGTTAGATAACCTTACAAGATGTTTGATGATATGACATTATGTCGTTAGATAACCTTACAAGATGTTTGATGATATGACATTATGTCGTTAGATAACCTTACAAGATGTTTGATGATATGACATTATGTCGTTAGATAACTTTACAATACTTTAGGGTAACGCTACATGACGTTGTGTCACTACATGAGTACAGGCGACACTATTACGTATAATCAAATGCTAATTAGTTATTTAGAGTTAATAATTATAATAGCCGTATATGCAGAACATATAAAAATGCAGTATAAATTGATGATTTGATTATGTTGCCTACTCAATAGATAATGTCACATTAATTTCTAAGAGAATAAAAACAAGTTCCTAGCCTAAACGGGTTTCACAAACTAGGAGTAAGCAAAACCAAATGGTGATTTATGGATAGCCACAACAATAGATTTTTATTATTATTTATTATTGATAAATTAAACAGTAAATATTCTTTTCTTAGAACATGCTACACGATAGTATTAATACGGAAATTGATACTCAGTAACTTCGACACAGTCCCGTCACGCACGATAGATGACGAAAATAACTCTCATCACGCGAGACACTTCATCTTAACTTCTCCAAATATAGCCAAGCATGTGAAATTCTGGAAGGGTTTGTGCTTTTGTTTCCACGTCAGCTAATGTGTTTAGATGACATTGTGAGGGTTTGAAATAACGTCTGTATAACAAAACCGGGACGTGCATTAAAGCTATTTGATAAGAATATCGGTCTATCAAAGGAACTTAAAATATCGTTAATATGAATGCACGTGCGACGCGCCGAACGCATGTCCACTGAAGTGTATCAAATGAATAAAAGGCACTTTGGAAGTTTAATTCGTGTCTTTATCAAAGTCAATCAACCTTGGCATTTTCAAAGACCGTGTATCCAGTGCTCAACAGGAAATGTGACAATGCCTTCTCTTTAGTTTCTGTCAGATGTGTGCGAGCGGGAGTCGTAAAATATTTTGAGCTTTGCACCTGTAATTCTGCCTAATAATTCAGCGGTCTCGCGCGCGGGCGAGCGCGCGCGCTCACAAATGCGTCATTTCTAGGAAACTTTTCTGTTTTTATTTCCTCCAGCGTGTCAGCACAATATGAGTTAAAGTGTCTTTGATCGACAATGATAAGAAACCATTAATGTTTACATCTTGGTATTTACAATTTCAAAGGATATGAAATGTGAAGAAGTAATTAGGCTTCGTTATGACACGTCAACCTAGCTCAGTGATTGATTGCATTTCATACGATGAATTCATTGATCTTAAAAATACGATGCATGTTATTTTAGCAGCACATGGATATTACTATAGCAATCATCAAACAATCGATTTACGTTGATCAGGCATTATTGTCGGTACAATACAACTAACTGCTGAGCTATTTCTTTAAACAAGCGTTAGATTTAGTAAAGGGTTATATGTATATTGACTGATAATATTGTCGTTACAAGTCCTTGTTTTACGAATTCTACACTACCAATCCTACATTAAATAAATAAAAAAAAAAACAAAAACAAAAAAAAAACAAAACAAAAAAACAAAAACAAAACAAAAACCTCACATAAAACACAACTTACAAAATACATTATACCCGTTATACATGTTTTATCAAAGGATTTCTTTTACATAAGGTGCATTTGTATTTTGAAACATTCGAAGGAAAACCCTTTTACGCTCATTATATCCCGTCCTATTTTCACACATGACTTTCCCTATCACTATGAAGTATCGATTCATCAGGGAAAACATGTACATGTATGTAATTATTTCCCATCTTATAAAACAATTTTATCAGGTGATCACTTCCGGGTCAACGTTATGATAGTGACCGATAGGGCCATAATTATCATGGTAAATACCACGTATGATTTATAGAATGATATCGGGAATCGTACCAGCCTTTGTTTTATTTGATCTTTATCTTAAAACCGTTCCGGTAGTTTGCCGGTAAATGAGTGATCAATACACACGCCATTACTACTGGAATGCGCCCGGACATATTCATACACCCATTTTATACCTTTATTAGCATTTAACTTCAGCTCTTTGGAATAATTTTTACCTGTAAACTGCTGTTATTGTTGAACGACAAACTGGAAATTCGCATGATAAACACTTATGTAAAATAATTACATGTGTCATTACTGGAGCCAGGCTAGATTTCAGCATTACTCTACGTCCGGGTATACACCATCAAGCTATGTTTCACCCATTCTAGCCCATAAAAACGAGGACAAACGATCACTTAGTCGCGGTGATGACCGTTTAATAGCTGTCCTACCTACCAGAAGCTAGGGCGATTGTGCGCAATTTAGATGATTTTAGACATTAGTGGACACTTCTTGTAAAGCATCTATGACACATCTAGGCAGAATAGGAATCATATAGCAATGTCAGAAAATGGCATGTTATCTCACACCAAAGAAGTAGGGTAAGCAATGTGTATGCGCACATTTCAGATAAGATGTGTGCGCAATTTTAGCATATCGGTACAAAGTAATGTTTAGTTACACGTAATGTATGTAGATATCTAAACAGATTTCAGTATGTTTGTAACTAAGCTGAAGGAAGAATCACATTTAATTTGGAAACATAGATATATTTTTTTTCTAATTTTAAATACATAATAAAATCTATAAACAAACAAAAAATTAAAGGTGCGCAAAATTTTATTTTGCAACAAAAACATACCAAACTTGCGTTCAGACAATTTACATCTTATGAAAAAAAAAAAAAAAAAAAAGTTATTGATTGATTGTTTTACCGCTTTGTATCCACAATGTGTAACATAATATTACTGTTTAATGATGAAGTTAAACCGTAATAAACCTATGGAATGTATATCTGCTGAATTTCAGCAAAACATTAAATGTGTTGACACTTATATAGAGGTGATTAATACTCTCAATTAAAATGATTAATTATATGGATATGTTTTGCTAGAATATATTATTTTATTGTCCCCTAGTCACTTCTGTTTGTCACGTATCACTATCGTATTGTATTGTGTTGGCATTTTTCTTTCTATACGATACATTCCCTATCGATCTTAACATGATCGGCCAGCAAATGTAATTTATTTTTCTTTCATGAGACTTGATGAGACGTTTAGCGGTTCCATACAAATATGCCCGGAGTACGGTTCCCACGTTGGTAACATCCCGCGCGCATGTTGGCAATTCTTCTCCGTACACCTGCCTAGACCACAACACGCGATTCCCCGTCTTTGTTGTAAAAGGTACAACGCTCATTAACCATTGGCTGTTACCCCCATATGCCACGTGCGTTAACAAAGAACATGGCACGCGACTAGAATGATAAGGAGAGATTAAATTTCAAAAGCTGCATACAGATGCATATTCATACGATAGCACCCAAACAGTATTGTACTTCGACCGGCCGTCCGCGGCTCACTGCCTAACTGTCCAGGTATTCCAGGGGTGTCTAAGCTGCCAATAGACGAACGCGCGCGCGGGACGTTGGAGCCGCCGATTGATAGGTGTAACTTACCTGGCCGAGATGGTTTGAGGACTGTCGTTGTACACTTCTTGACACCCATTGTAAATCCACGTGCGGTACAGACCTGACTGACACATCCTCAATGATCCTCTTTAGTACTCATCTGAATTACTCCCGACTTTTATGATGTCATCAGATACTAGAAAGGAAAAAAACTGAATCTGTATTAGCGCGGTGAAATGGAGGAACATTAGTATTATATTTCACTGCAGAATTAAAAGGATCACAATAAAATCTGACAATTTTGCAATGCTTATTCAATATTTATATGTGATGTCAAATGCTAAAACGAAATTGAATGCATTAACTTCAAACTAATGTTTGATTACAAAGATATAAATCACCCGTTCGAATGGATTCCTTTATAGACAGGTAATTTTCTTTACCGTAAAACACTCGAACATTATCTTTTTATCTAAAAGTACAATGAGGTTATTCTAGATTTAAATGGAAATCACTTTCTTCTTTGCAATGTAATTGATGTCATTTTCTGTTTTAGGATTGGAAAGATATGGCAGAAGAATTTCGATTCGTTTTTGTTGTTTATGGAAGTTGATAAAACAAATAATATAAAATAAAATGTGATTCAATTAATAATTGTATTTACATTTCTCCAATAAAATGATATATAATAGAAAAAAATAATATAACATATATGATAACAGAACATTCCTTACATTAAATAATATAACGAAAGTAAAATATAAGTAAAATACAGACTTACTGGACCGGATATTACAGTAAATTTGACAACTAGGCTAGAATAGACTAGCCTACATAGGTTAAATATCTAAAGCTAAATTTGAGCTGAAAAAAATACTGACCAAAAATTGACCTGAAATTAACCTGAATGGAAATGAAGACATTCTGCCTGTGTACCGGTAATAAATACAAAAACAACAAACAACTGACTTAAACTTTGATCTTCCGGGTTTGTCCGATTCAAAACGAAGAGAATAACTGGTATAGTTCAACTGGGTAATTTAACATAACGTAGAGTATTAATCCAGACATAAGACACCTTATTGTTAAAATAAACCTAAATCATTTATAACAATTTTGGTAATACTAGTTTGAAGTCAACATTGGCTATCATACAACACAATTACAGCCAAATCTCCAGATAGATAATAAAATTATGAAAGACCCACATATCCTGGAGACATTTATGGCTATACCGGTAATATGATAGCTAGGTGTCTGAAATTACTATTGGTCCCTTTAACAATATGGAAATATGGAGTGTGTTGTGTGTATATTTGCCTGTTTTTGATATATATTTGTCCTGTGTTTATTTCCAGACGTAAGTATATAATGTTTTCAATAAACCAGCCGGTAGGACTTTAAACCAAAACAAATCCCAAAAACTCAAAAGCACCCCCTCTTTAAATGACAATAGCTGTTGGTAGGACATTGAACAATACAAACCCCTAAACCTTAATATACCAGGTAATGTATGAAAAATAAAAGATGGTGAATCACTTTTATTTCATAGACACGTGCATATCAACATTGACATATTGTGCTGTATTAATGCTTTAACATGAAATACAATGTGCATACCTAGAGAATGCTACGGCGCAAACCGAGGAGGCAAGACCCGGCATGTCGGGTCATTAACTTCCGGTGATTGAAATGTGTGATTGGTGATCTTTGTGTAGGACATCTAAACAGTAGCGATAATTCAACCAATTAAACTCCACTCTATCAGCACGAGCTACGCGATAAACTTTTCAAGGAAATTTCAAGTTGTCAAATTAAACAAAAAGGTGTAAAAACCGAAATTGGAAATCAATATTTTTAAAATTATGTTTCACTGATAAGAACATGTAATGAATTTTAATATTTCGAACAATGGCATCCGATGAGATGGCGATCGACCGAGGAAGATCTATTGTATTGAACAATAGCTGTCCTTGTTATTGACCAGAGTCGTTTTTGTCTGTTTCCTATCAAATGTTCCTAGTCAACAAGTACATAGCTTAAGTGTTAGTCTAATGGGAAATCTTTAATCTCGATAACCCATGCAATCGACGGAATAGCGAGATAAGGAATGTCTACACGTCACCAGGAACGCGCTCACATCCTATGGAAGCCCTCGACCATCAGCAATTTTTTCGGATCCGTAAGGCATGCGTGCATTTGACATTTTAAGTGTAACTCGTAGTCATCTAAAAAGAAAATGTTGAAAATTGGAATGACTGTGAGCTGAATTTAGAATGTCAAATCAGTGGACCAGTAAATTCCAAAGGCATAGAAGAAAGGATTCGATTGGATTTTAATAGTTTGAAGTTATTTTCTAATCCCTATATCTTTTGTTGTATGTATGAGTATCGTGATTTTTTCGAAATCCTCATTTATTTGTTTGATTATTTGACTTACCACATTTCTCTACTCTTTAATTCTCCCTGATTAATCCACCATACCTTGCATTGTATTCTAAATATTTTTTTTTCGAAAATCAACAGTATTTAAAGACAAATAACATTTTGATGTTTGATTTTTAAAAGAAACCCATTGCCAGTATACATGTAATAGAATGTCATGACCAGTAGGGAAAAAGTCATTTAAACAACAGTCATAGATTGCTTTATAGAAAAACTCGAATAATTACTTCATCATCATATCATAGCAGAATGTGTTCTTATCAAGATGTCGACAAATTTATAAACCACTACGATTCCTTATAGGCAGTAGGCCCTGTAGATTCAGGCAACAAATCTTCTGATTTGGGATTATTTGTTTGGGGTTTTACGTCTCCAAACAAAGCCATCCACTGACAAAGACCCCACTTCAGGAAGCATAGCAGAAAAAAGGGGGAAAAGGCCCCAAATGTTACAGTAAGTAAAATAGATTTTTATTTTTAATCCCATGATGTAGGCACAAAACCAGATCTGCAAAGGTTTCCCATTAACGAATGATCAGGAAAAACAAAATGGAAGTTTTCATAATGATAGATTTTCATACCAGATTCATTGGTAAATCGACATTCAAGAATATATGGAACTTTGAGCAAACATCTTTCTTAAGTTGAGTTCTAGAATTCCCGTATACATGGTGGTTGTGCTATAACTTCCATCGCCCTGGCTTGTATAGAGGCATTGGCGTTAAAATGTAGATACAGTGGACTCTGTCTAAACTGGACTCAATTGGGAACCAATGATTTGGCCGGTTTGTAGAGAGTTTCGGATTGTAGAGAGTCTGCTATTATTATGTCAATATCAATATATATAGTTTTATAGTAAATGATTGAGTGAATGCGTGGTTCAACCGAATTGACCTACTTATATACTGTTTTAGTTATTAATTTCCACTCAGAAGTATTATCACATATCATACCTGTAAACTTTATTAGCAACGGAGTACTTATTGCAATGTACCTTTTAAATACTTCTTTCAAAATTCATGATATGCAAATATTTTGTAATTTATTACACGGAATTCCCGCTTTTCCTAGTATTTGCCTGTATGGGATGTGATCAGTAATTTACAACGACACGAAAATCACTGTAATTATATCTTATCGGAACAACAATTTTAATGATGCTGTCAGCCTCCATAGCTTCAGTACGGGTCCGAAGTGGCCATTGACAGGTGAAATGCACTAGTCATGTCCACCTAAAAGCCTTATCAGTATGCACTATCATAGAACAAGCATGACAAGTCAGCAGCATATGACAGCGGTCTGTCCCTCGCTCTGCTGCTACCAGTTAGAAATATAAACGGTGTGGTGTGTTGGTTCAATATTCTTTATCCTAAACGCTAATGAACACCTAGCGGGCATGCTATATTCTCCTGTTCTCCAATGTTTGATTTGTATTTTCATCCGTCGGCCGTGTAAAGATCAAATTTGTTTGATAAGGTTTATGCAAACTTAATTATCAAGATTTGACACGCGAGCGAGGGCTTCAGCCATTGTCATGGTATGTGCCTTACAGAGGATTGCTATGTTTTTATTGATGTAATACGTGCGGATGCTTCTAGATAATTTCAGCGAATCTAATCTCGTAGATGTGCTAGAATTCTCAGTTGAATACCTCGAACAGATTTTTGACCGTTATTTAATTATTCAATTAATTATTTATAACTACTGTTCAAAGATTTGATTGAAGTCCGACACGTGATGTAACAAAAAACCTTTTGTCAATAGTTTGGTTTGAACAAACGATTCCATTTGTTCCGCCAATGCCTATAGTTGGTTTTAAAAAAATCGTGAAATAGAAAGCATTTCCTTGAATGTCTGTCCAACAGTTGGTTAGAAAATCCCAGATGTACTTGGTAAATTAAAGTTTCCTTTTAAAGGGGAAATCAATCGAACACACTTATGTCACGACCCATTTGTCGGATTCGTCGAGTCTGATACTATCTTGCAGTGGCACGCGTATACAATTATATATACTGTTGTAACACGCACTTCCACGCCCCATGCATTGACGCTTCCTTTAGTGAAATAGATTTAGATGTTATGTAATTGTTATACATGTAGTTATTAATAAAGTGGACGTGTTGGTTTATTGGTTTTTTCTTTTATGGAAACCGACAAAGCTTAGAAAAATCTGTTTGTCTGCTTTAGGTAAAACTTTTATAATGTCTTCTGAAGATAAATAAAATGTATATTAGTGTTCTTCAAGGTGAAATTTTATGAAGTCTCCTGAAGATATTGGATGTGAGTGAAACTTAGGTCTGGTCAGAGTTTGTGCAATTAATCGCCCGATTCTTGGATATTTGCATTACCTTTTGTTTACTGGAATGCTGGAGTATTATAGAGAGCCTTTGGTTTTGTCTGTTGGCGCCATGGTGTGTGCATTAAAATGGTGTTTGGGATGTAAACACGCATATTTTGCGTATATTTTCACTTTTCAATTACCTAAATAGTAGAGTTCGACATGACCTTATAGACCATCAACGAGATGCAAATAAAAACAATCTGATTGTAATTCGTGAAATAATTATAATATTGTTACGCACGTGCAGACGATTGTTTAAGGAACCGATAATAAATATTTATTTCTTCATCTTGGAAAATATCCTTTTTAGCGAAGATTGCAATAAAAAACAATAAAACACAACCACGCCTCTTTTTATTTAGCAACATTTCCACCTGTGACTATCTTTAAAAGCATATAATTTCATTTCCCAAAACTTTCTAGCCTGAGCAAATACGTGTATAGAATTTCAAAATTAAAAGATTCGTTACTTATATGTTAGATTTAGTTTAGGTTAACATATTCTATTTGAGAAGAAGAAAAAATCAAATGAAATTTGACACAAGTTATAAATCTTAGTAACGCCCTCTTTCGGAAACTATTATACAATGGTAAATACATGGAAGCATTTTATGAAATTTTGATATGTACATACATATAGAACAAACAGTTTAACATTATTATACTCTGATATACATTTGATATGTTACAAATGATAATATCGTAATGTGGTATAAACTAAATAAATCATATCCAGTACATGTAAAACTTAATAAAGTGAATACAAAGAATGTGTATCACATTCATTAGGTACAATATATTGGATAAGTAATTGTATGTAAATTGCAAATAAATCACCATCAATTTGATTATAAATAGTATTCTGCATTTACAATATTTTGGCTATGACAGTTTAAAGAAACGATTGGAATCTTGATATGTTCTTGTATAAATAATCGCATATTATCACTATCATCCTGGTCTAGATTAATACAGTCATTTAACAAAACATTTAAACCAAGATTTATATCACATATAGACAATCTTCTAAAAGGTATATCACGGCAGTGATGGTAATTTATATTTTAACGGATAAGTACAGTTACATGCTGGTGATAATACAAAGTTACATATGAAGAAATCTGCATTCAACGTGCTTCAGCCGTGCCATAAGTTATATATATATATATATGTATAACATCAAGTTTTCTATTGCCAACAGACAGTTTAGTAACAGTTTTTGCCTTTCCTAAAAACACTATTTTTGATTTATTTGATACACCTAGCGAAATCCACATTTACAGGGTACTGGGTATAAAGGATTTTTCACACAAAACATATCGACACCTAGGTAATATATAATCTAGACCATTTTTAAATCATATCTACCATTCTCATTTACACTATTGTATAAAATGTCATTTAAATAAGAATGATCTAGCTTATTATACATTTTGTACAACAATAACAACTTTTACTGTTTTCGTCTGTCTTCGCGTTTTTCCCAACCAGTTTCAATAAAGACAAACCTGTTACTATTCTGGCTGCTTCCAGTTGTAATTTTTTTTTATATCTTATCATTATCAATAACGTTACAACCATCCCATTAGTATATTTTAAAATAGGTCTAATGAATACATTTTAGAATTTAGGTATAGCAACATTCGTAAAACTGTCAAATGCTTAGAGGCTGATCTAACAATATCAAATTTATACAAGAAAAAATGCGAACACTTAAAATGGAATGAATGTTTCCTATGTTCACAGAATTTGTCGTCCGAAAGAAAAAGAATGTACGTTTGTTTGTTTTACGGAATGCAGAAACACATCATTTAAAAAAAAAACCATTTAAGCATTAAACTTTTAAACACAAAGTTACAGAGTATCACTGTCTGGCTTTCACACGTTCTTAGATTATGCGGTAAAAGAGATTATGGAGGGAGGATTTGCAAGTTGACACCGTGGTAGAATTACAGTAGAATCGGCAGATTGAGGTAGTATGATAGTTATTTTTCTTTCATTTACGCGGTTTGTTGCGCCGCTTTAACGCTTGAACAGTCCGCTAGCTTTGATTTCTAATGGCGATGTTATAACTAAAGGTTTTATCTCGTCAAATTTCATTTTAGCCCAATTTCATTAATGTCAATTTCTATTTGTCGAAAGAAAAAATATCAAGCCAATTCAAAATTTATTGCTGTATTTTAATTGAATGGTTATTGCAAGGTAAAAAATACATTACATGGAACATAGAATATCTTAATCTGATTCTACTTAATGAACAAATTGGCATGTCACAAGAATAACAAGAAAGTTTTCATAATGATGGAGAAACGTAGTGTCTGACCAGTCTGCACTTACTTTGACAGATCTGTTGATAAATATATGCACAGTTTATAAATTGTCGGAAACACTTAAACAGCCTTTAATGGTGTTATTGACTTCGTTCGCACTACACATTTGGAACAGACACCCTTTTTAAGGAGAGGTTTTATGGTGTAGGTTTCCGATTCTTTCTCGTATTTTAAAAGGAAAAAAGTCTTTAAAAGAATATCATTAAAAGCCGATTTATTAAAAAGTTAAAGTATTTTCGATTGTAAAAACCGGAACAGTGGTCATATTTCTATACACTGATGGGTTGGCACTTTTTCTTTACTATTATGTCAAGTGCAACTGCACATCATTAAATACTACCTGACGTCTACATTGAAGGAACTACACTGGTTATCTACATCATAAAGTACTACCTGACGTTTACACTGAAGGAACTACCCTGGTTATCTACATCATAAAGTACTACCTGACGTCTACATTGAAGGAACTACCCTGGTTATCTACATAATAAAGTACTACCTGACGTCTACATTGAAGGAACTTCCCTGGTTATCTACATCATAAAGTACTACCTGACGTCTACATTGAAGGAACTACTCTGGTTATCTACATCATAAAGTACTACCTGACGTCTACATTGAAGGAACTTCCCTGGTTATCTACATCATAAAGTACTACCTGACGTCTACACTGAAGGAACTACACTGGTTATCTACATCATAAAGTACTACCTGACGTCTACATTGAAGGAACTGCCTTGGTTATCTACATCATAAAGTACTACCTGACATCTACACTGAAGAAACTATCTTGGTTATCTACATCATTAAGTACTACCTGACGTCTACATTGAAGGAACTTCCCTGGTTATCTACATCATAAAGTACTACCTGACGTCTACACTGAAGGAACTACACTGGTTATCTACATCATAAAGTACTACCTGACGTCTACATTGAAGGAACTGCCTTGGTTATCTACATCATAAAGTACTACCTGACGTCTACATTGAAGGAACCACCCTGGTTATCTACATCATAAAGTACTACCTGACATCTACATTGAAGGAACTACCCTGGTTATCTACATAATAAAGTACTACCTGACGTCTACATTGAAGAAACTACCCTGGTTATCTACATCATAAAGTACTACCTGACGTCTACATTGAAGAAACTACCCTGGTTATCTACATCATAAAGTACTACCTGACATCTACATTGAAGGAACTACCCTGGTTATCTACATCATAAAGTACTACCTGACGTCTACACTAAAGAAACTACCCTGGTTATCTACATCATAAAGTACTACCTGACGTCTACATTGAAGAAACTACCCTGGTTATCTACATCATAAAGTACTACCTGACGTCTACATTGAAGGACTACCCTGGTTATCTACATCATAAAGTACTACCTGACGTCTACATTGAAGGAACTGCCCTGGTTATCTACATCATAAAGTACTACCTGACAGTCTACACTGAAGAAACTACCTGGTTATCTACATCATAAGTACTACCTGACGTCTACACTGAAGGAACTACACTGATTATCTACGTCATAAAGTACTACCTGACATCTACATTGAAGGAACTACCCTGGTTATCTACATCATAAAGTACTACCTGACGTCTACACTGAAGGAAACTACCCTGGTTATCTACATCATAAAGTACTACCTGACGTCTACATTGAAGGAACTACCCTGGTTATCTACATCATAAAGTACTACCTGACGTCTACATTGAAGAAACTACCTTGGTTATCTACATCATAAAGTACTACCTGACGTCTACATTGAAGAAACTACCCTGGTTATCTACATCATAAAGTACTACCTGACGTCTACATTGAAGAAACTACCCTGGTTATCTACATCATAAAGTACTACCTGACATCTACATTGAAGGAACTACCCTGGTTATCTACATCATAAAGTACTACCTGACGTCTACATTGAAGGAACTACACTGGTTATCTACATCATAAAGTACTACCTGACGTCTACATTGAAGGAACTGCCTTGGTTATCTACATCATAAAGTACTACCTGACATCTACACTGAAGAAACTATCTTGGTTATCTACATCATTAAGTACTACCTGACGTCTACATTGAAGGAACCACCCTGGTTATCTACATCATAAAGTACTACCTGACATCTACATTGAAGGAACTACCCTGGTTATCTACATAATAAAGTACTACCTGACGTCTACATTGAAGAAACTACCCTGGTTATCTACATCATAAAGTACTACCTGACGTCTACATTGAAGAAACTACCCTGGTTATCTACATCATAAAGTACTACCTGACATCTACATTGAAGGAACTACCCTGGTTATCTACATCATAAAGTACTACCTGACATCTACATTGAAGGAACTACCCTGGTTATCTACATCATAAAGTACTACCTGACGTCTACATTGAAGGAACTACCCTGGTTATCTACATCATAAAGTCCTACCTGACGTTTACATTGAAGGAACTACACTGGTTATCTACATCATAAAGTACTACCTGACGTCTACATTGAAGGAACTACCCTGGTTATCTACATCATTAAGTACTGAGACCATGTATTAACCATTGATCTGTAATTGGTGGTCGTTCACTGTGAAAGGATTCCGTCAGCTCATATTTGTGGGCTTTAATTTTCATAAAGACATTTAATGTAATTATAAACATTTGATTGCGTGCTTGAAAAGACAAAAACAGCAACATTCGGGTAACTGTCTTATCATAAAGCACTTACATCTATCCACCATGGACCTCAGTACCTGACACTAAAACCGTACAATCAGTCTTCAGGGACTCGTAAACACCGCCGCGCGATAATATCCCAGCGCTTTATCGCCGATAAATTGTCATCAAAACAGTTTTACTAATTATATCGATGTTACATATATGTTTTGCATTTTATTTCAATCAAGCCTCACCACGGGACTAACTAATGACTTTCCACGCGAATGGCTGACTAAATAAGTACGAAAGTCAACTCTTTGTTGTTAGAGGCGAGTTTTGTCCTGTATTATTCATGATCAGCAATTAGAACGAAGCGTGGAATGGTTGACTTTTTATAGGGATAATTTACGTAATTCTTATATGGAAAGATTTTACACAGGAAAGACTCTTGTGCGGAAGTAACAGCGCAGTTATCGTCAGGGGATCTCCCGATTGTTTGAAAATCAGACAGTGGTTGATTTAAATCTCATCATCAGTTAAAGTGAAATGTATTTTGATGCTATCACTGTTCAGTTTCCTGGAATGGCATTATTGGACACGACATCATTGTTTCCTGTGTGGAAACATGTTTCCATAACAGAGACCGTAGTGTTGTTCTACCTTGCCTCGCTATTTCCACAGGAATACAACAGAGATTTAGTAAACATTATTATACAAAGGAAACAATGTTTTTAATTTCCTTTTTTATCGCTGAAACAGTGCGGGCGCCGGCGCGGAGGTCGATACAACACTATACAAAATCCGTGGAAGCTAACAAGCCCCCGGCGAGTGCTTGATTAGTGCAGCTCCAGCACGCGCCGGCGTTGGTTGAATGGCAGACTGCACATCCATGAAAATGCGCGGGCACATAAATGGAAATGGCACGGTGTGTAATTATTCCAAGATCAATTAATTCTCGTCATTAAATCATTTTGACAAGACCGTATCATCTTTTCAGCTGGTGTGTTTGCACAAAGTCACCGGGCTATCAATATCTTATACAGTATAGCCAAACCTGGGGTAAAATACAAGCGGACATCGGTTTCTGCAGATTTTGACGCGTATCAACGGGAACTAGTGTTAGAATCGGAATAAAGTCGACAGACCTGTAGTGTTAGACAAACAGGCCCGGATACGTCCCCACTTAGACTTCTAATCCTCCATAGTCCTTCACAATTCCTCTCCGGCAGAGGATGCTGCGAGGTACGTAGATTATGACGTGTCCTCAGACAGAATTTAATAAAGCGCCTTGTCTTTGTAACATGGATATTGCGATCGCCGTCAATCGCGCACTGCTCACGGTTATAACATCCATCTAAACGAATGCACGCTCATCCGATAGCGATTTATCTGGCTAAGTGGCCTGGTGAAACGGAGTGAAGTGGTCAATTGGAATAGGGCCACTCGTTAATATCTGCCATGTCAACTTAATTTGTGGCCAAATACCAGTAACGGGCTCAGCAAATAAGGCAATAATTGGCATGTTTAGTCTTGTTGATTTCTCGTGTGATTTATCACCGCTCCCTACACATCTCGTTTATAGGACTAAACACTGTATTGTCTTAATCGGCGTGATAGTGTAGGATAATGCTTATTAAATGGTTAGCACAATGTTTATACATAAGTGATATTCTATGTCTCAATCGACACGGGCGTTATACAATCATTGTTCCTATGTTGTTGATTGTGTGATGGTCAGTTGATCTCATCAAATATTGAACAAAAGAGCTATTGCTTATTTATTGTTTTGCAATAAACACTTATAATCATTATCGAATATTATCCTCATTTAGAGGAGTAAAAAGGAGGATTGCTTCAGATGAAAACATACATCGAAAGTAACAAAATAACAGAATTTTATAAAAGACAAGAGGGAGACTTCCTTTTAATGACAAAAATAACTTGCATTCAAGATTTACACGCAGGACATTCAAATATAATTGTAAGGTAAAAAAAATACAAAAAGGTTGTTTCGAAGCTAGAGACTAGAATATCGTCCTACTGTTTATAAAGAAAACAAATTACGGAAATGATAAGATACAATGACATTTTTAGTTTTGTATCAGATGGCATTTGTCTACATCTGATGACGTGTTATTTCACGTGACATCAAATTTCAATCAGCGACAGTGATAAAACATCGTATTTCACGTTCATGCGGGTGTTCTGTGACGTCACGTAATTTCAGATTTTTCAGACACATTCCGTCAAGTTGCGCGAGGGTGCAAAATGATGTTTGATCAAAGATGCGGTGTTTATGACGTGGTTGTGAATATTATCAAGTAAGATGTAGTTTAAATGATATGGAATTAACCTTTAGCATTCTTTCCTCTGCTATTGATATTAAAGTAATGTAGTATGTGTCATATAAAGCGGTTTCACAACGAGTGGTTGTTGTGTAGGATATTTCTTTCACTCGAGTTCAAGCGAGAGTGAAAGAAATACCATACATAACACCCACGAGTTTGTGTGACCTGTTTCTTCCACGATAGAAAAGCTATTCGGAGAAAGAATTGACATGTTTTGTGTCAATGTGTGTTCAGTTCACAATATCAGGTGTGGTGTAAGGATATGACCTAATTCAAAATGCCGCTAATTAATATGTAAAACTGACAAATTCGGAAATTGTATTCATTACAAATCATAGCAAACTAATTACTAGGTTTATTCTTTAAAAAAGATTAATTGATTAATTTTTTTAATATATTTTCAAGAATACAATAATGCACCTGTGAACTACTTCTTGTGTGGTATCATTTTCCAGGACTTTGTGAAACGGCCTTTAAGTGTTAGCCAATCAAATTGTACTGAACCATGTGATTGAAAAAAATGGTCCCGGTCAAAGGTCACCGTATCAATCAAGACGAATTTATTGTTTATTCCACGTGTGGTATAAATTGAATGTTATTTAACAGCTGCAATGTTTATTCCATGCCTTGGGAGTTGAATAACACTCACATATTGTTGTAGAAATATATATTTCTAATTATTGAGGTTATTTTTATTATATTATATTCTGAAGCTAATTACAAGTTAATATGTAAACGTAGCTTGGTGATACTCATTTCATAAAGAAACGTTCCTCGTTTTTGGTCTAAGACGGTGAATTATAGATAAAAACAGCTGGTCAAATTAGATGAAATGTCTTGTGATGGTGGTCAGTCAGACCTATCCGGAATGTGATGGTGATCAGTCAGACCTATCCGGATTGTGATGGTGGTCAGTCAGACCTTCCGGGAATGTGACGGTGGTCAGTCAGACCTACCCGGAATGTGATGGTGGTCAGTCAGACCTACCCGGAATGTGATGGTGCTCAGTCAGACCTACCCGAAATGTAATGGTGGTCAGTCAGACCTACCGGGAATGTAATGGTGGTCAGTCAGACCTACCCGGAATGTGATGGTGGTCAGTCAGAGCTACCGGAAATGTGATGGTGGTCAGTCAGACCTACCCGGAATGTGATGGTGTTCAGTCAGACCTACCCGGAATGTGATGGTGGTCAGTCAGAGCTACCGGAAATGTGATGGTGGTCAGTCAGACCTACCCGGAATGTGATGGTGGTCAGTCAGACCTACCCGGAATGTGATGGTGGTCGGTCAGACCTACCCGGAAATGTGATGGTGATCAGTCAGACCTACCCGGAATGTGGTGGTGTTCAGTCAGACCTATCCGGAATGTGATGGTGGTCAGTCAGACCTACCGGGAATGTAATGGTGGTTCGTCAGACCTACCCGGAATGTGATGGTGATTAGTCAGATCTATCCGGAATGTGATGGTGGTCAGTCAGACCTACCCGGAATGTGATGGTGGTCAGTCAGACCTGCCCGGAATGTGATGGTGGTCAGTCAGACTTATCCGGAATGTGATGGTGCTCAGTCAGACGTACAGGGAATGTGATGGTGGTCAGTCAGACCCACCCGGAATGTGATGGTGGTCAGTCAGACCTATTCAGAATGTGATGGTGGTCAGTCAGACCTACCCGGAATGTGATGGTGGTCAGTCAGACTTATCCGGAATGTGATGTTGATCAGTCAGAACTACCCGGAATGTGATGGTATTACGTTGCTTAGTGTTATGAAACCTAGATGTCGCGTAAAGATCTAAAGATAAGGAAGAACAAAAAAGTATGTTTGTATTTGAATTAAGCGTTGTGTTGTTGAGTGAAAAGAGGAAGGGAACTCTGGCTATTCTAAAATGATGATCTACACAACCACATATTTGTACAGTGTTAACCGACCGTGCAGTCGTACGAAGGCTAGCTGTGTTTTCCTATATCACATACATATCTACAATCGTTATACAATATAATAGCAGGAATAGCGATAAAGTGATAGGCTGATAGGATCTGTGCATGGACAGGTAATGAAGAACTACAAATACTCCCACAGCTGGCCCATATCAATATACAAGGTCGCCATATTGGATTTTACGACGGAAGTGGAGACTGAAAATGGCAACACTATCGTTTAATGGAATCGACAAATCAATGATTATCGATTGGCGTAGACCTGAGCACCTGTTGCATGTCAACAAATCCCGACATTGTCTAACTACGTATTTTAGACATAATTAAATGAGCTATATAATGAATATTTTGTAAAACAAAATTTCATTTCATATAAAGTCAAAATCACTTTGGTATTGCTATGATCTATGTATTAAGTGAGGATACCACCAAAAGAATAAATGGCATGTTAGAATGGTTGAGGCTTTTAATACGTTACACATGAATTTTTATTTAGTATTGAAATGAAAGTACACTTATTTGTTATGTATTCGATAATTGATTATCAACTGTTTGGTAACAAAACAGCAAAACATTTTTGTGTTTGTTAGTATTGTTTCGATACTAATCGAGGGATAGAGAAGGCACACACCAAAACATGTTCCCTTGGCGATAAAACCACAAACACTAGTATCATAGGGAGATACATTAGAACCAAATTAAGATTAAATTCTGATATTTGAAGGGCAAGTCAACAGCTGTTCTATTTTAATGTGTCATGATAACGCAGAGGACGCTTATATTTCCGGAGCACTTTGAACTTTTCTTGGGTCGCTGCATACATTTTTTTTCTCTTTCCAAACATATGACTAGAAGTGTAATGGTGATTTAGAATCAGGAATGTCTCATGGATGGCATAAGCATATTTTATTTTTTTTATTTTTTTTTATTTTCCAAAACAAATATATCATTAACAATCTCCTCCTCCTCCTCCTCCTCCTCCTCCTCCTCCAATCATCATCATCATCATCATCATCATCATCATCATCATCATCATCATCATCATCATCATCATCCTCCTCTTCATGCATCATCATCATCATCATCATCATCATCATCATCATCATCACCATCATCATCAAATCATCATCAGCATCATCATCATCATCATCATCATCATCATCAATAGTCATCATCCTCATCTGCAATAATCATCCTCGTCCTCACCACCACCACCATCATCATCATCATCAATCATCATCAAAGATCAATCGTCCTCCTCCTCCGCCTCCTCCTCCGCCTCCTCCTCATAATCATCATCATTATCATCATTCAATCACCATCATCCTCACCATCATCATCATCCTCACCATCATCATCATCATCCAATCATCATCAGCATCATCATCATCATCATCATCATCATCATCATCAACAATAGTCATCATCCTCATCTGCAATAATCATCCTCGTCCTCACCACCATCATCATCATCATCATTAATCATCATCAAGCATCAATTGTCCTCCTCCTCCGCCTCCTCCTCCGCCTCCTCCTCATAATCATCATCATTCAATCACCATCATCCTCACCATCATCATCATCCTCACCATCATCATCATCATCATCATCATCATCATCATCCTCTTCATACATCATCATCATCATCATCATCATCATCCAATCATCATCAGCATCATCATCATCATCATCAATAGTCATCATCCTCATCTGCAATAATCATCCTCGTCCTCACCACCACCATCATCATCATCATCATCATCATCAATCATCATCAAACATCAATCGTCCTCCTCCTACGCCTCCTCCTCCGCCTCCTCCTCATAATCATCATCATTATCATCATTCAATCACCATCATCCTCACCATCATCATCATCCTCACCATCATCATCATCATCATCATCATCATCATCATCATTCAATCACCATCATCCTCACCATCATCATCATCAATCATCATGCATCATCATCATGATTCACCCTCAATAAAACTCACAATTTTATCATCCTCAGCAGCAGCAGCAATATTCACATCATAGGTGCAATTCATAATCAATGGCATATGTGTAACATAATTTTTTTTCTTTCTCACACACACTCGCAGTCACAACAATATACAGACTTTAGCACTTTCAAATATCATAAGCATAGTTACTATATACAGTTACAACAACGAACTATCAGGGACTTAAATTAACCAAGCGATCTCGGAGTGCAATAGCGAAACGTTGTAGACTAAATATTGACTAAACTGATCTTTAACTGCAAGTACTAAAGATCAAGACGACCACATACTCTTCAACATCAGCCGGTTAACTTGATCTTTACTTACTACGTAAAGTAAAGGAATATTTATCAAGAAGCATTTAAAATGAACGTGCTATTCGCTATTTCCTTTTGGCGTGGTTACCATTTCTAGAAAGTAGCATAAAATATCGCATACTATGCCACCAACGGCCTCACATCACGAGTCCCATCTAAGATCGCGACTGACTTTCAACTCAGGTTTTCGACCAAAGAAAGTCGATAGAAGCTATTGAGAGTTTTTTTTATTCGACATCATCAAACTAGAAAATAGATGATTCCTTTGTTAGTTAGTTAGACATGTTCAAAACATTGACTTATGCTATAATTTTCTACCAACATCTGGTTAGTGAGAGTATTTGTTGGATTTTGATTTGTATTTACATAATGAGTATCCTCGAGGACGCATACTCGTCGGGAACACATGGTCTTATTCCATTTCATGTTTATACGATCGACAGGATTATAAAGTTATCCAATGACATGTATATATCTACGATGGACCTGGTACGGTATTTTTTTATCTGTTTTGATAAGGTCTCATTAGAAAATATATGAAAGTCGACAATGTCGTTAGACGTGGGAAAGCAGTCACTGTTTATTCTCTGGAATCATGCAGGCAATTTCACGATTTCTGAATTGTTTTTGACATTTGTGTAGTAGGGTACAATTTCAATGTAATTGAAATTGTCATGTAGCCTCTATTTATTGTAATGTATTTGTACATTTTACATAATTTAGATCCGGTCCGGTATATTGTGACGGAACTGTATGTAGTATATTATCATGCTTTGTAAACCGGTTCGTAGTAGTGTTAAGGTTCAATCTATTTTTATCTTATTGCCCAGTGGTCAGTGTGCGCAATGCGCGGCAATCTATCACACCCGTATGAGATTTGAATGATGGCGGTTTGGTTTTCACAATAGGAGACATTTTGATATTCATCAGAGCTGTGCTATTCAATTATATGCAGCATTGTCTGTAACCGGCCATCTACGGGTTATTTCCCTTTGGATTAAGCCCTCTTCCATTTTTGAAGAGGGTTTTTATCCCATGGAATAAATGGAACTTCACAGAACTATCGTGTGTTTGTAGTACGTGTTCGATCCCAGAGCAGTACGACTGCTACAATGGCGCCCATGTAGGGACCCGGGAAAAATACTCAGGAATGCTCCACAAGCATCGCTGTTACCCCTGGAAACTCGAGGACGAGTTCTTTCCTTGAGGGGGAGTATGTAACCCTGGTAAATAATAGCTGCAATATACCGCTCGGCTAGAGAGATCTTCTCTTTAGCTCGATCGGTTGAGCGGGAGACTAGTAAGCCAGTGGTCCCGGGTTCGATCCTTAACGGAGGCAGTGATTTAAATTTATATAATTCCTGCACTCTGTTACATTTGTCTATTGTAGTGTTAGACTGGTTTCGTCAGCCCTTGAATATGATACTGAAATAAAATATTCTAATGGTATTTAACCTAGTCTCGTGCGTGAAGCACCACCGAGTTCAAGTTGTGAGTAACGCCTTAACAATAAAAGGACCCATCGAGTTCAGGTCACTATTTATTGTCAACTTTTGATTGGGACCATCGAGTTGGGGCCATGCTAAACGTGTTCACTTGAGAGAAGGGACCATGTCCGGGTCATGCATAATGTCACCACTCGCGACTTAAGTCATCGAGTCTGGGTATTATATCTCCAATCACGTGAGATTGACAAAATCAAGACTCAGTCACTCTGTCATCACGTGACGTGTCTGATCAGGAAGTCATAACTACAGAAATGATTGGTTGATTATGCGTCCCGAGAGTACCTCTAGATTTGCCGAACCATCACGAAATATCTTTATTTTCTGTTTGAGTGTCGCAGTATATAGTAATGAGTATGCGTTGTCCTACTTGATCCAAATCAAAAGTAGTAGGAAAGTCATAAAACTAATACACTAATCATATCTGAACAGACTGTTAACCGGAAAACTCATCTGCCTGCTGACATTATCACCTTCAAACATTTTGATATTTGAAAGCAGAAAAAGATTTAATGCTTTTTATATTGTCCATTGTCTAAAGCGCGGTACCACCCTTATTTCTCATAGATACCGCGATAGTCCCTAATTCCATTTAGTCAAGCTTCCATTAATTGGAATTAAGTCTTAATTACTAATGGCAAACGTGTTTGTAAAATTGAGGATGATTAAGTAATTACTCCGGTCTTTTCTAACATTAAGAAACCCCTCGCGTATTACGTCTCCGGATTGCGCGTGTGATTATACACGAGCGTCAGCCAAGATGGCCGCCTGTGATAGCTTGGCGGACACACAATTAGCTGTGCAATCTTTGAAAAATAGCAATCCTGGATTCCCAACCCTTTCATTAAATTATAGTTCGGTGACAGTAATGCAATATTAAAATATCAGATTTCATACTTCATAATCATGTCTTTGGCGAGAAGGGCGAACGCTCAGCCGGGATCGATCGGTGCCTCATCACTCATCGAGACAATCCCGTAACAAATCCTCCGCATGCTGTGATTGGACAACCCCTCGTGTCGGAAGGAGATCTCTTGTTTTATTTTGGTCCGACTAGTCACTTCCGCCGACATTAAAATTGTCCAATTTGGTTTTCTTCTATAGTTCAGATTTACACTTTTATTGACCTATATTGAGCTTTTTCGGTCGACTCTCCGGTATCAACACTTTATGATCTTAGCGATGAATCCTAAAGGGACGAAACATCTGTATGATGTCCCTAGGATCACTGACGAGTCCTAGAGGGACGAAACAGCTGAATGATGCCCATAGTAGACCGATCCTTTCGGGACACCTTGCTTTTTTTCTCGATGCACTTCTTCAAGGGTCTCAATGTACATATCCTTAGTAGTGTCATTTTTGATTTAGGATATATTTCATTTACATTTCGATAGTTTATGGATATACATGGTGGGTAGTTTATGGATATGTATGGTGGGTGTCGTTGATGAAGCAGAAGACGCTAGCTCTTCCGGGGCACGTTACTTTCCAAAATCAATATTTTTGTTTAATTTTGTCCTCGTTTTATCAATTTTAATGCTTGAATTATGGTTTCATTATCAAGTCGGAACCTTCCTGAATGATTATACATTATTAT
The DNA here is from genome assembly GCF_902652985.1 of Pecten maximus. Lineage (NCBI taxonomy): Eukaryota > Metazoa > Mollusca > Bivalvia > Pectinida > Pectinidae > Pecten > Pecten maximus. The sequence continues at coordinate 43,240,279 of NC_047017.1, forward strand.
ATCTGTATAACTGAACTCTTTATTTAGACGGGAACGATATAGTGCTACCGTATGAACATGCTTAAGTAAAAAGATATGTCGATTCAAAGAAATTAGAGAGTAGGAATAAAAGAGATAAACACGATATCAAGCACACAGCGCTACCAGCCACCAAACTACCCGGTATTCACACACCGAAGGAGTCTCTGATAAACTTAGTAGTCGTTAAATACTGAGCGTGTCTTGCAGTAGTGAAGAAATAAATAAGTAAATTGTTCTTTGAGGTCAAAACCCCGTTATTTTTCTATTTTCAGAATACCTTGTTAAAAGTACGTATTACTAAAAAAAGTCGAAATGAAATGCTTCAAGTGCATCTTAATCTGCTTTAACCTGAAATTGTATTCGCTGACGAGCGATGGAAAAACGCCGAAAACTTAATGTTAATCTCAGTTTGTTGTAACAACGTATGTTCAGGTGCCTGATAACTCGGAACTCAATATTTAGGTATTATACTGTTTGAACAGAGAGGCTCTGAAGTGTTTTAAATGATGTTCATAAAGACAAATGTATATTTTTCATGTGATAATTATTTGATGTATTGGAAACGATACTGTTTAGATACAAAGTAAACATTACAGCCGTTATCAAGTTACTAAACGCTTAGTTCTATGTTCTGTTTAAGAAATATGGCGCTCGTTTTACTTGTTTTTGCAAATATGTTCTGAAGAAGAGACGCATAATGGAGCATAGTAAATGATGTTCACAAAGTGTGGTAATGAAGTACACCCCATGTTTGTCTAGTGTTCAGCCAAGCATAGACGAACATTCATGTTAAAAATTTTAGGCTTCCATACGTTATCTTTTAATCTGTTTTTGCATATTTTAGGCATTAAATATGCATGTCGGTCTTTGGTCTAAACTGTTAGTGGTATTTCATATTCGTATTTTATGTATTTCTGTCGGTGTGGCGGTCGATGTTTGATAAAGGTCACCACCAGGGGACAAAGTTTATTGGTTGGGCGGCAGGTCAGCACACTGAGGCATCACGGGATGAAACAAATGGCGGCAAGGTTGACACGAGCCGACTCCGCCAGGAGACAGGTCACCTGCCAAATGTCGTAAGCAGGAGATGCGTATTTTTAGAAACGCGTGTGTAAAATAATGTTACCGACATATTATCTTTTGGACATCTTTAGATGTCAATTGAGTACCACAAAACGAGTTGTGAGGTATAAATGCAGTCCCGAAAACCAGATAACTAAATAGTATTCGTATCTTTATAGGTCTCTACACAAACTACATCTAAACAAGAACTGATAGTTCATATCATAACAAAGTTTCAATTTGTAATCGCTCACACATTTAACAGCGCTTCAACGTCAATAAATAAAAAAGGGTATCGTGGAAACGTATAAAACATCGTAACACTCTACCTTTAGGATGTCTACTATATCTAACTTTACTGTATCTAACTTTACTGTATCTAACTCTACTGTATCTAACTTTACTGTATCTAACTCTACTGTATCTAACTTTACTGTATCTAACTCTACTGTATCTAACTTTACTGTATCTAACTCTACTGTATCTAACTCTACTATATCTAACTCTACTGTATCTAACTCTCTACTGTATCTAACTTTACTGTATCTAAATCTACTATATCTAACTCTACTGTATCTAACTTTACTGTATCTAACTCTACTGTATATAACTCTACTGTATCTAACTCTCTACTGTATCTAAATCTACTGTATCTAACTCTACTGTATCTAACTCTACTGTACCTAACTCTACTGTATCTAACTCTACTGTATCTAACTCTCTACTGTATCTAACTCTTTACTGTATCTAACTCTACTGAATCTAACTCTACTGTATCTAACTTTACTGTATCTAACTCTCTACTGTATCTAAATCTACTGTATCTAACTCTCTACTGTATCTAACTTTACTGTATCTAACTCTACTGTATCTAACTCTACTGTATCTAACTTTACTGTATCTAACTCTACTGTATCTAACTCTACTGTATCTAACTTTACTGTATCTAACTCTACTGTATATAACTCTACTGTATCTAACTCTCTACTGTATCTAAATCTACTGTATCTAACTCTACTGTATCTAACTCTACTGTACCTAACTCTACTGTATCTAACTCTACTGTATCTAACTCTTTACTGTATCTAACTGTACTATATCTAACTGTACTATATCTAACTGTACTATATCTAACTCTACTATATCTAACTCTACTATATCTAACTCTCTACTGTATCTAACTCTACTGTATCTAACTCTCCACTTTATCTAACTCTCTACTGTATCTAACTGTACTATATCTAACTGTACTATATCTAACTCTACTATATCTAACTGTACTATATCTAACTCTACTGTATATAACTCTACTGTATCTAACTCTACTGTATCTAACTCTACTGTATCTAACTCTACTATATCTAACATTACTGTATCTAACGTTACTGTATCTAACTCTACTATATCTAACTCTACTATATCTAACTGTACTATATCTAACTCTACTATATCTAACTCTACTATATCTAACTCTACTGTATCTAACTCTACTGTATCTAACTCTACTATATCTAACTCTACTGTATCTAACTCTACTGTATCTAACTGTACTATATCTAACTGTACTATATCTAACTCTACTGTATCTAGCTCTACTGTGTCTAACTCTACTGTATCTAACTCTCTACTGTATCTAACTCTACTGTATCTAACTCTCTACTGTATCTAACTCTACTGTATCTAACTCTACTGTATCTAACTCTACTGTATCTAACTCTACTATATCTAACTTTACTGTATCTAACTTTACTATATCTAACTCTACTGTATCTAACTCTACTGTATCTAACTCTACTATATCTAACTCTACTATATCTAACTCTACTGTATCTAACTCTACTGTATCTAACTCTACTGTATCTAACTCTACTATATCTAACTTTACTGTATCTAACTTTACTATATCTAACTCTACTGTATCTAACTCTACTATATCTAACTCTACTATATATCTAACTCGTTTTGAAATGTGCTAATATCGTGTGTACAATCCTTCAACGAAGGAACACGTGTCGAGCTCTCTTACCTTCCGTCAAATAAAAAATGAATTGGGAAGATAATATAATTAGAGACAAACGTGTAGAATATACAATGTACTCATTGTAAATCAACTCAATGCATTTGTGACCGTAGAAGATGAAAACGTTGTAATCAACTTATTAATGGGTTTTTTTCCTAACAAGAATGACTTTTGTCACTTGTTTTTGTGTGTAAACAGCCGTCATGTTGCTTTATCGAGTCATGTGCATGCGCTTTGTTCTGCGTATGTGCGGTAATCGTTGAGAAAAAAAATGTAGGCATAATCAATTGTTTTGTTTACTTTCGGATAACTATCAAATATGATTGCAAGAACTATTGATTTTCATACTACATATATGTATATACCAGTGATTTGTGATGTATATCAAAGGATAATAGACTTTCCTTGTGGTATCTAAATCAACATTAACTTAGCTTTTTAAGGAGGTATATTTTCTCACTTGTTCAAATTTACATATTTCATACTCTTAAGAATTGTTCGATATCAAAAATATCAACTTCATTAAACACACCTTCCCTTCTATAACTTTGTGATTACATTACCAACTTACCTACTGGATTTCCATACTCTGTTAAATGATGCAATTTTGTGAATTATTCCAAATAAATTGCTGCTATCTATATATACTATTAGTACTTATAGATGAATTCATAATCATATATCCAATTCCTAATTATAAATAAGCATGTGTGTTTCATGTACTGTACAAACATATCGTATCGAAGTTAAAAGAATTGAAGTGGATCGTATTTAGAGTCCACTACCTTGCAACATTCGACAAGAGAATATCCATAGAAATATGTACAAATACATATTATTTACTAAAGCATGGAAGAGAATTCAGTTACTTTTACTTAGGATTGGAGAAAAAACCGAAAACTGTGGAAAAGTCATGGTTGGTTAGTTTGAGGCCCGTCATGGCATCATTGACATCATTAGACTATTATACAGGTGTATTATCAACTATTCCACTGTTCCAGGTAAACCTTTACCTATTATACAGGTGTATTATCAACTATTCCACTGTTCCAGGTAAACCTTTACCTATTATACAGGTGTATTATCAACTATTCCACTGTTCCAGGTAAACCTTTACCTGTTATACTCGTTTACTTCACTAAAAAACCATGCATCATACTTTGCATGGATTTTATGGATGTTTCTGTGGTAGTACTTTTGAAACAGTTACATCGTTTAGTTTTCACTGTTCAACATGGAGGACTGTAATACTAGTGATAATGAAATTTTCATTGCACAAAGAAAAAAACTAACACAAAATGTGACCTCAAAAGTGTTTTTTTGCGGATATATCGAGTGCGATTGATTCAGAACAGGAGCTCATCCAGGCAACACATGAAGCTGAGGAAAAAGGCAAAACAAATCATCCACCCACAGTTCCAAACTTTGGATGATGCTTACATTGAAAACCTTCAAAAGGATGCCGACTCAAAATACAGCCTGGAAAAAGTGGACAGTCCATCTTTTTGAAGGAGGATAGGAACCAAAAAGCCACAATAGGTCAAAATTTCAAAAAGTGAAAGGGAAACTAAAAACATTGAATCGAGAATCGGGGCAAAACACTGTACAAAATAGTCGAGGTGATTCAGTATCATCTTGATGAAAGCCGTCGAAATGTATTTTTTTTGATGGAGAAAACTTTCAAGGAATTTCAAGATTTTTGGATTCTAAGGTAATTGTATCCAGACAGAGGATTGTAATACAGAAACGTCAAGTCTGTGTAATGTATCTTCAATGGAAGAATAAGTTGTGGTCCTTTGGAATTCTTGGTACAGCCAGACCATAAAAACTATTAAACACCCTGCTCTATACTTAAGGACTTAATTTTACCATCAGAGCCGGACAAGAGCAAAGGGCCTTGAGAGTTGGCCGCAACTCTCAGCTAGGTCATTACAAGGAAATATATTCAGTACACACAGGCTGTATCTAAAACTAATCACGGAGGTCTCAATCATCGTAAACTGACACCCAAACAAACATGTGCTTTGGTAACCCATAACAACCAGACAGATATATAGTAAGAATCCATGAAAAGCACCTGGACCCAAGATAAATATACTACTACTTGTAATTTGTTTTTTTTCCATACTGACCTGACCACCGCACCCCCAACCCGTTCCTGACACATATTTAAACCAATACTGCTCATTGTTGGTTAAATCATTTATTTTTTTAGTAACTATTGTGACACCTATTATTATAAAATTTCAAATCTAATGCCCATTTTACTCTGTAATAAGTATTTGCATAAACAAATATTTAAAACATGGAATTTATACATACATTATAATTTCTACATTATATCCTTTCAGACCTAAAACGGGAAAATGTGAATCATTGTTCCCCAAACATCTCAAGTATACAACACAAAACTGCTGCTACGCTGATGCTCCAGTTTGCGTGAACATTTTGAGCCAAATAGTGAGTAGGATGTGTAAAGAAGGAGGCTTCCAAAGTTTTTATGTCGGTCATAATCTAACAGCAATTGCTGCAACAAAGATGTTTGAAGCAGGTATAGATGATCAACTTATTAGTGAAAAAAGAAACTGGCCACATGTCGACTGCTGCGAGGGGATACAAACGTACCAGCCAAAATCAGTTAAAGAAAGTCAGTGATCTCTTGATCTAAGGATTTTGAAAAGAATTCAGGCAAAGAAATAAATATCCAGGCTTGAGATTAGAAAATTTCTGTGAAATTCTGATGAGACACTAACATTTCCTTCCACGATGATGACTGTGCACTTGTTTAAGGATAGCGAAAGTGTTGTACTGCTGATATAATTATCTCCCTTTTCGGAATTTTTCAATTAATAATGTGTGCATTCTCTTACAGATTTATACGGATCAATACGCGTTTCCTTTCTATATATGTTTTGAAATGAAACAAGTATCTGTTAACAGTTTGTTATTTATATAAATAAACATATTGTTGGAATAGTTGCTGGAAATACTGTTGAATGGTTTGTTACTATTCCACAGAAAAAGGGTGACTATTCCACATTAGTTTGTCTCAACTATAATTCATGGAACAGCAATACATGACATCACAACCATATTTTAAGATATCATTATTTGATTATTTACTTAATATTATTCAATACTTAATAAAACGAATAATCTATTCTGAACAAATAGCCCTATGCACTCTACAGTACGGCGATACAATCTGTCCAGTCAGTATATATATAAATTGAAAAATTTACTGGAGCCACAGACACTGTCACCCGTTATTGACTTTATTTATTAAATTGATATTTTTTCTAGATTACCGATAGTATATCGAAATATCATTCTATATTAAGTTACATATTACGGCTAACCTTCTTTTGACATGTCTTTTATCCTTTATCTGCTTTGTAAATCAGAACATCGGCTGAAACTGTTTTGTGTTAACAACCCGAGTACAAATAACTAATTACATTCCTCATCTATAACACATCAGTCCGACTTGCCGACAGTCATAAAGTGTCTTTTCCATTAACAACTCCAGAGACTTTCCAAGTTTCATAAGTTGCCGGTGTAGGTCTGTTATGCACCAGTAAGTTGAGAGGTGATGGTGTTCTACTTGGGTCTCCTCAATATACCCGACCGTACATTTTGTGTAGCTTCTCTTAATTGTAAACTGATTTTGTATATTTCAGCAGTAGCTGTTGGTTAACCCATCATGAGTTGTCCGGTTTAATGTCGTACATGATGAAACCTTTTGGAAGATACTGATCCGCCTTCGCTGTTCCATTTGTTTTCGCGTCTTTTCGATCCACGAATTAACTGATAATATCGGCTTTCTTCTTATAATTTGATGCTATTTTTTTTCTATTTTCCAATATGCAGGCCAGATACCGTTACATATCCGTCTCTGTTCTGGCAGCGATGTCTAATGATTTGGTAGGTCTCTCAGTCAGTATAGATTACTCTTTAGTGCATTTGAGTCTCGCTTACTACAAGTATATCAAGAGTTCCCGGACAGTTTGTCGGTTATGTTGGTGTCGTCAGTGGCAGAACAAGAGAATGTACTACACTGTCAAGTTAACGTCATTGTGATGTGTTTTCGAAGATAAATCTCTTTATTGTAGTCTAATTTAAATACTTGTCTCCTATCCAAGGTTTTGTTCTAAAATTAATTTCTTTATTGTAATTCAATACCTAACTCATTTAGACGATGGCATACCGTTGGCCAGTGGAAACATATCCCGTAAGGCGGGTGGCTATCGATGTTGTCAATTTCCGCAGGCTGATTGATAGATGGTCGGTCCTATCAACATTCCTTGATGTCAATTCCATCTTTATAAGTTCTATCTAAATTATGCATGGCAGCGGACAATGAGTCCGGAACGCAATGTTTGGATTGAGTCATAAGTACACGTCACATCGTTACCTGAGGCGTTTTCTGTTTTGTGCCTATTACACACATTACGTGGCTTATATGCATTTATTGATTAATGGTATGAATACATTTTTGTAATGTTTTGAGATCGATATTTAAGATTGTAAATGATGATTATAATTTGAAATCTCATGAAAACAGAAGGTGTGATCCTATGTACCCAGGCAGTATAAATATTTACGCTGCCTTTCAATTCACAGCTCATTGCAGCTTAAAGTGGAATAAGGATTCATTTGATTAAGCTACCAATTCGAGTAACTTGTCATGTCAAACATGTTCTGTACTAAAACCTACAAAACGCTTATTGATGAAATGGATAGAATAGAAATGACAGAAGGCTGGGTAATTTGAGAACAAGCATGCTGTAAACCGTATGTAGTTCAACCTTTGGGCAGTATAAGATTCCATTTTAAACAAAATATAATAAACATCCTGACAAATATCAAACAAGCAACTATTACAATAATGTTAGTATACGTGAAATTGATTTCTTTTTTTAATTTTATTCCTCAAATTATGTTCAAACGAGTTTGTTTTACAGCTAAATATCTCTTGCTGTCCGGATGGTAACGGGGTGAGGAAATGGCAGCCGGCGAGAAACTTTGGACAGGTGATTCCATACTTTACACGTCCGATCGGGGAATCGCACCTAGACCGTCTTGGTGATGGCCATACAACTCCAAGAATTGCGTCAAATCTGCTAGTTGTCAATAACAATATACCCTTATATACAAAACAACTAGTTCTGTGGTTAATAGGCAATTGGATATTTGCTTAACTAAAATACTTCACATATGACGTATAAATCTAGACAAAGGGCTTTACCGACCTCTACAAATGTCTATTTCGTCTTTAATGAAATCAAACGATACCTTTCTTCACAAAACATTTTATCATTGATAAGTTAAATCTTAGGAATTTTCTCTCGAATTGGTTATTTCGGAACATACGCATCAAAAAGTGCTTTGAGTTTGGGTTTGAGTTCGCATTGCTTTAAGGTTCGTCGACAATTGAGTCCATAGGTACCACGGGACCACGAAGAAAGTGATGGCGCATATCATGCAAATTATAAATGATTTAAAATAACATAAGTTTAAAACCTTTGCACTAGTAGTTGTACGATATGATCATTGAGGAGATAATGCATCCATGTCAATACCAGACGGGTTTTGTAAGTTAATGAATGATGTGATGTGAGGTGATTAATTCTAAATGTCTTGCCCTGTCTCCCATCAGGGTTATATGTTCTTTTAATCGTAGTGGGCACACAATGCCGAGAGTGCTGTAACCAACTGCGCCAAACTGCCACGACGCCGGTTAATACAATGTTAATACAATTTGGCCTTATACGGTCATTTGGTCAAATCGTGCTGACATTAACGCCATTATCATTGGCTGTGATTCCGACCTGGACAATGAGCGATGATGAATTAATGCGATAAGAAAGCGCTGTCGAGCTCCCAATCATCCATCGTCCCTTTAACATGACCAGCACCAGACTCTGAGAATCGATTTTGTGAGCACTACAATGAAGACACGGTCAGACCAATCAGGGCATAGGATAATTAGGTGTAATCTGTCTGTCAATCGATGTATATAGTATAAGATTAAAAAAGTTCATTCCTTTAGTCAGTGATCATTGGCTTAAAGTGAATTCCGGCATTTCCTTAATGTTTTAATATTTCCATTTGCGTGTTCAAAGCGTCCTTTAAAAAAGCACCTCTACATTTTCGGCTGATTCAATAAATAATGCCCCGCCAGCATTGTAATAGTGCATCTTGGCACATTTGGTATCTAAATAAAGACAAGCTCATGTATTGTTAAATTGCAATGTCTCTCTCAAAATCTGTTTCTTTAATTTACACGAACTTCCATACGCGAACGTCAATAAAAATGAGATAAGACTATATAATTTGTTTGATATTGCAAATATGAGCGGAACGATGATGTCTCCTTTTACTACCGATCGAATTCTGGGTTGATGTGTACAGATTACGTTATGAACCCTGTGGTGTCTAACATGCTACTAGACTATCATCAGTTACCGGTATCAATACATGAAAGCGCCCTATTTTGCCAGGGGCAACACTAAATGGGCAGCTAACAAATGTTTCTATGTTCTCCAAATGCTTATCTCCCCTATCTAGAAGTTCTCCATAAATATCATACATATGGGACAAAGAAGAAGACGAGGTGACAAAATTGGCAAATTTTATATCATCAGGGACTTATCAACGATGGGTCCTTTGGTGAAAAAAGACGTTTGGAGCCGAGGAACAGATGTATGGCATTCCTATGGCGCTACGTTACCTAATTAGCCCCGTATTCCCCTAAGAGACCCCATCCACTCAAACTCATATTGCTCCGACATACAAAGTTAGGTTTATGCGCACAAGCAGGCAATATATTGTGTGAATGAATGTGTCCGAGCGGGAACTCTACCCTCCGTGGCATCAGGGTCCTAATTTTGGTGGAGAAAGTATTACAAATTGTCAAAAATGTGTCAAGTTCCCACGATGGGCCACACTGCAGCAGTTGTTATACACCTGGTTGTGTCGCGAGATAATTGGTTATTACAGCACGCGTTACCTCTATGAGGTCATGGAATGGGCCAAATTGATAGCGACATTTGGAGGTCCCATTTCGGGATGGTTTCGCTGCTAATCTACTCTGTCATGCCAATTTGACATAATAGAAGGTCACTTAAGCGTTGGTTTGCCTTTAGTTGATATTGAGTTTTAGTGAATACAATACGGAAATTATGAATTCCATAAAGCGCAAATATTTCATTGAGCGCCTTTACGATTCATGTTCAATTAACTCTTTCTATTCAACATTTATATTGGCGATAAACGACCGGGAAACAGTTCACTAATTATATTTACCACTACTTAGATATGCTAGCATATCAAATGTAATGAATTTATCGAAATTCCGGATTTAGTTTCAATGCATTATTTTAATGGATAGAACAGATTTCTTTGATGGAGGGTCACTTAATAAGTTTTAAATGATATTTTCAAGCAAATTATCACAATGGCAAAAGAATAATGTTTTAATATATGTCAGTGACCCGGATATCATATTTTTTCGGTTTAATTTAAATATCCGTTTAATCTATTATGCAATGTAACATAACTGTCCCTCATATAAAATATTGAATGACGTTTGTCCGCTGAGAAGTCAAGATTCATACCCCCCCCCCCCCCCCCCCCCCCCTAACAAATCTATAATTTATTGTACCAGTCTTTTTTTTATTTTTGTAAATCACGTGTCTTCACTCTTTACGTCGTAACATATTATTTGGTGGTCATGGAGAAATAAGTGGGGACGTGTTAGTATATTTTCTATGTGAATAAATTTTAGCTAGAAGACGGTTTGACAATCATAAAAAAAATACCAACTGTTTTCTTAGCACATTTCTATGATAAATTGATGCATATCAATTTCATTCTTTGCTGAGAGTATATTTGGATTATTCTTCATTCCCACTGGTCACTCCAAATTATTCTGATGTTGATATGCAACGACAACAACTTGCCAAGAAATTAGTATTTAAGTTACAAAGTGTTCTTTGTGTTATTGTGTGCCTATTTATGTATGTTATTAATGGGTAGTCATTCTCACAGTTGATAGGAATACTACTTAAACAATGTCGTATGATGATAAACGTAGTTAATTGCGTATATGACGTTTGTCCATTTAATTAATCTCATGTCCATTATGGATTTGATTAAGGGACAACAGACAGTTCATTACTGTATATTAATCATCATAGGACATTGTCATTAGTTCACCTTACTATGATGGAATTAGGATCATAGGAATGCTGCATGTTAATTGTCAGAGACTGAAATATCCAAAAATGTTTGAAATGAAAAATAAACTGCTGTCATTAATCATTCAAAGTATGAACCACATGGACAAAGCTAAATTCGACGTAAGGTGCTCCTCAATTTGCCTACTGTCGAATACTGCCATATGGGAGAAGTTGAGAAATTGAACATCCACCTTAAAACAAACGAAAACAAGACAAAAGTGCATTCTTTTATACAAAGAATGATACAGTTGTATGTGTAATGAAGTGTGACAATGTTTACTAGCTATAAGAAGGACTATGGCTACAAACTATATACATAATAAAATATAAGAAATTACAAACATACTTTATACTGATAGTAAAGAATAGCGACGTCTACAAACCGTACGCTATTCATTAGTTGCATGTTAAATGCCAATAGTATACACCATCCCATGCTTAAGTGATACCATATTGAATGAAAAATGGCATCAATTGGAAAAAAGTCATTGTAAAACAAATGATTTAGTGATAAAATAATAAAACATTTGAATATGAAAGTTATTATATGATATGTGTTTAAACATGAATGTTTGCATATGATATGTATTTGAAAAGGTACCTCCTAATGCAGTATAATTTAACAAATCATATCATATAAATTGTAGTAACTTCTTTGGAAAGAAATGTAGCCAAGCATTTAAAAAAAAAAGAAGAAACCATCCAGGACCTTACAATCTAACAATAGCGTTTCCTCTATATAAAAGACATTACTATACTTCGGCGTTGACACCAGAAAGTAGAGGCTATGGCTACAAAGTACGAACGGTTCAGATACGGAGGTATATGATGTCTAGTACCCACAACAGTTCCGCACGAGTACTCAGGGTAGAACGCGCTATCTGGATGATCTCGAGCTCTCCCTCACGAAGAGACGGGGTGGAGCGTTGTGTCACCCTGGTACGGTATGTCGGGTGATTCACGCGCCAAACCTCGTCAGATGGTCTTTCGTGATTCATCTCCAGCAGCCGTGATTCATTAGAATGGGTAAGGACAGATTCTACCCATTCTAATTACACAGCCAAATTATCCCATTTATGTTCGCTATTGACACATTCCAAACCAATTACGTAAATAAAGTCAAAACATTTGTATGCGATTTCTAGGTGAAAATTGTCTGCCACCGAAATTATGTGCTATGCATTTTTCAAGAAATTAAATTTGATATTCTATTTTCAGAGGTTAATTCCATTACGTAGTAAACTTAATTTCCCGTTATGATACGGGAACGTCTGTTACTAACACGTATAGAACAGTTATCAGTATGAGTATGCATATTACACAGTCGAGTCATTGTAATGCGTCAACATTGACAAAATAGTTCCAACAGTTTACTAACAATCACCATCAGGATGGGTAATGGGTTCAGTTAGCCATGTCATGTGTGTTTTCTTTTTAATAGTAGGTTGTTTATCCTTGATAATATCATCCAAAGAAAACTTTCCAGTGATACATATATCATTTACATTATACAGACAGAATGTTAACAAGCGGAGACTATCTAGCTCAGAGAAACATATATTTACTATTGTAGATACAGCCTAAGAAAGCTCAAATCAGAAGTAAATATATATATGTAACACCAAAAATGGTATACACTGTTAACATTAGAAGTCTCTACCAAACACCGAATCATGACTAAGCTGTCTATTTGTAATCATGACTCGTCTATAATTGTCGAAATATGACAGAACAAGTCTTTATACATGGCCCATTGCATGTTACTGCTGATGAAATGAGTGTTTGCTATTATCACGCTAATCAGACGGTTTGTTAATGATGTTTTTATTTTGAGTTTTCTTGTTTTGTTTGTGTTTTTTCTTGGTTTTGATTTGTAAGGAGCTAATGAATATAACGTATACCCGTTCTGTGACCGATGGGTCGTGGGCTTTGGGTGAACATGGTTGTTTACCCCGATATATTAGACATAGTTACGATGAAGCGTACTGGAATCGTGATTTTTTAATAGCTAAAATTTTCACAGTTTTACAAATTGTTTCAGCAAATAAGGCCGATTTTTCACAGAGAAAACAAACTATAGTGCTCTCTTTTAATTCAATTTTCAATGTACTTATATGCTATAAAGATCCATTGTTTTATCATCTTATTGTATCTCGAAAACAGATAAAAATGTAATTATTTGAAAGCACATATTTCCAACCAATGGTCAATATACAAATATATGTATCATGATACAAAATTATATAGACCGTCTCTGTGTGCTTGAAAAGTATACGTATGACGACAGTACTTGTCGTGTACGCTGACGAGAACTGCTCAAGTACTGCAACTTAATACAGTGCTGAAATCTGACCTAAAGTGCAGAACAGCCGAGGACTGGATTCATATTGCGAGATATTGTTCTACCATAATTATTCCGTGCTACATGTTTGAGAATAATTGATTAATGCAATTAATGAATCCTTTAATAGAACGTTACGAGCCGGTCAGCGCCGACCCCTATGATTCATAACAATTATTCGCTTTGATAGATAATAGGACGGGTGATAATAATCCTACAGCAGACTGTCAAACTTCCCGAAATCTTCCTGTGGACCGTCGAGTGTCCATCATAACTCCGGAACTATCGGACGATGGTGGCGTCTATCTCCACTCTGAGGTCGTAGATTCGGCAAACTTATGTCCACGGGGATTAGTACTTAGGCGCATTAGGAGCCGGGGCGATACCCCAGCCTTGTGAACAGCTGTACGGGACAGCCTTAACGGTACCAATCATATCGGCCACGCTCGTCCACGAATCCAATAGTCCCTCGGAAAGGATTACGAGATTGACTGTCCCACTAATTAAAAGCGATTTCGTAAGAATTGAGCATTGTCACAATGGCTAGTTCCGAACCTATTTATTCTGATAGGGAATAATGAAATGGTATCTTCGGCCATATTTAATTACATTTTTATCATCAAAGTGTTAAACTACATGCAATAGTGCTAGGCTATTTATGGCATTAACCAGGAATTACACACCTCGTGCGCCGAATGCCTCCGCGCGACGTCCATGTCGGAGAAACAAAAGCGTGGCCATATGTGCTTTGTAGCAATGTACGCCATGATTCATACGAACCGCGTCTAGGCAACTTCTATTTTCTCTTAATTACGGCACTGACATTCAGGAATTCATTTCCATGAAAATATTTGTCCATTTTCTACAGTGTGTCTGGTACTACCCTAGCCGGCGGCTTCTCAGAAAGCTTTTGACTCCTATTCCGGTGCTTATTAACGGCGGAGGTCAGAAGATAATACCAAATTACCAGATCAAACGATAGTCCCGCGACAATTCGCCCGGCCGTGCCGTGCAGTGCGCGGTCGGTTCGCCCGCTATTGACAGAGGGAGTCGTTGTGAGACACATTGATTAAGATTTAGGACGCTGTCGGCCCATTAACGTGTACGGGAATCCGCGCTCACTCTCTATCGCTATCATTCCAAGAAAAAGCTTAGGTCCCTGGAGAAATGACAATTTTGTCAAATTTATCCAATTATCTTTATGAACCATTGTTCACGAAAGATATAAAAATCGACCAATTATTCTTGCAGTGACGACAATTATGGAGAGAATATTTCTCAAACAAGATTATGTTGCAAAAAGCCATCGACAGTGTCGTCTAGCCGAGTTTATCTCCAATGAACGCGCATTAAAGCCAGCAAAGTCGGCGGATCTCGAAATTAATGAAAAACAGTGGGAAAACGGAATAAAATCGTGCTCAGTGCTGAGACGACAAAAGTCCCATTAGATTTGTAGTCGAAATCACGGCTTAAGTTTATCGGCGAGAAAAACAACGCTGTGAATGCTAATTTAATATTGGGTTAATTTGTTAAACGGGGGATTGGGGAGTTGGCCCGATCTTTATGGTAAAGGTTATGACAAGTGAGCAAAGCTCTTGTCCGTTCTGGACTGTCCACTCACGATAATAATCGACATGAAGTTTTATTGGCAGAATTGCAACCTGTCGGGGGTTAAGGTAATTGATTTCAGTCTATTGGCGTGAATTCATCTCGAAATCTATTCCTGTGAGTAAACACATTGACCACATCGTTGGGTACTAAAGCTATTTTGTTACCATCATTGATTACAACCAGAAATTGATTAGCAATGCATTGTGTCCAGTCTCTAGCTCCTATCAGTAACAAAGTGTGATATTTTTTTTATCTCGCTACTGACATTGTGCATCAGCTTGTAAATTATAAGGTATTCATATTCAGAAGCCATTCCGTAAACCACACACGTAGTGGTTTAACAGTGTTAAAAGCTTAGTGAAGTTTTAAAAGTTATGTCACCCAAATTATATGAGAGATATTGTTTTGTATTGTAGGTTTTTCGTCATTAGTCGCAACATTAAATGTAGTAGTACTGTGTCTAGTGTTATTTCTACCACGAAGCTAAAGTTTAAATATCGGATTAGATATCTCTTATATAGTATTGTGCTCCGCTGGAACAATGGATTCTGAAAGCGAACTTGATTTGTTCTCGCTCATTTGGGAAGGATGGTTTCACAAAATTGACCAATGTGTTGTGACTGTGGGTATGTGGGCCTTGGTGAACTTGTATTGACTGTGGGTATGTGGGCCGTGGTGAACTTGTGTTGACTGTGAGTATATAGGCTTTGGCGAACTTGAATTGACTGTGGGTATGTGGGCCTTGGCGAACTTGTGTTGACTATGGGTATGTGGGCCTTGGCGAACTTGTGTTGACTGTGGGTATGTAGGCCTTGGTGAACTTGTATTGACTGTGGGTATGTGGGCCTTGGTGAACTTGTGTTGACTGTGGGTATATACAATATGTAGGCATTGGTGAACTTGTGTTGACTGTGGGTATATAGGCCTTGATGAACTTGTGTTGACTGTGGGTATGTAGGCCTTGGTGAACTTGTGTTGACTGTGGGTATGTGGGCCTTGGTGAACTTGTGTTGACTGTGGGTATGTAGGCCTTGGTAAACTTTCTAGTTGGTATACTGTACCAATGTGTTGACTGTGGGTATGTAGGCCTTGGTGAACTTGTGTTGACTGTGGGTCGTGGCGAACTTGTGTTGACTGTGGGTATGTAGGCCTTGGTGAACTGGTGTTGACTGTGGGTATGTGGGTTTTTATTGTTTGCTTTGATGCATCTAATATCCTGTTTCGACGACATGGTGGTTTTTCATTATCGATTTTTGACTGTAGCCGCTGGGTGGAATACAACACCTGAAGTGAGTATTGAATAAGTTCTATAATCAAACAAGGAAATGAAAACGCCACCGTAATACAAAAAAGTGTTGAAGAATGGTACAAGGTTCTAATCATTACATTAAGTATGGCTGATAAAATACTTCTTCAGGGAATATAGCGTAAAAATATTTACCGACATCATTTACATCAAAAGATCTGTCTAAAAACGATAATATGTCTTCTTACATAGTTACACGATCTAAAATGGCATTTCCCTTTGGGACAATGAGACTCGTTCGAAAACCATCGCGAGCTTTGAGAATATAGGTCATAATTCCAAGTAAATTGTATAAATTAATGGAAAAGGCAAAACCTATGAAAATATGGGATTACAAAACAGTATACAGAGGAGGTACAGGTGGAAGTCAACACGTTCCAGCATCTATCCACAAGGTAGAATATACAGACAAGTTTGGGGAGGCCTTCTATTGGGAACTGGTGCTCAGACATTCATGCCATAACACCACAGATTGGGGTCACAGCAGCAATCCAAACTCTCCATTAATAATTTGTCCTATTTTTATCACCTTTCTTTAACCTTCAATATGCATGCAGCATTTTAAACATGTGTCGTAAGATTAAGTTAAAATAACAAGTTATGTAAATCTCTCACAGAGTCAATAAATATATATATATATATATGCCGAATCATTCTTTTCTTTCTTAGTCAACATGTACTTATATTTATACCATACAAAACGTCCGTATTATAATACATTGAATTATACCAGATTTCGTTATTGTCCTTCACCAAATTAGGAAAGGACAACTACGGACAACACGAGGCGAGGTGAGGCGAGGCAAGACAAGGCGCAATAGACCATTAGACGCTGAGAATGAACAGTAAATGTAATACAATATACACTCTAATTAATGTTTAGTAGAAAGCGCACTCGCCTTTCTCTCGAGACGATCTGGCTTCGATTCCCCATTGAGGCGTGAAAGGTATGTATAGCCACAATGGGTTTTCTCCGGATACTTCGGTTTCTTCCCTTATTAGGACTACATGGATACGTACATCTGGACAAACAGGTGCTATAAAATTAAAAACACAAACAATAAATATTTTGGTAATGAAGGAAGGGAGAAAAGTAAGTAACCTAGGAAGCAAATATTATAGTGTAGATTTTCAAAACTACAGCGAAAAAAAAAAAAAAAAAAAAAACCCACAGCAAAACATTCATGATAGACTTTGGAAGCTCAATCGTGATAACGAAGAAGTATTGTGTAATGAGCCAAGTTGGGGAAATGAATATAAAATACAGAATTTCAATATACAACATTCTCAATAAGCCGATGAGACACAATTAGCAACATCCAGTGCTCTAATATAAAATGCAAGAATCCGAGAAGACACAATTAGTAACATAAAAAAGTAATTGAGGAGATATCACAATATCGGGTGGTGTGAAACAGTATCTGACATCTCATATTCATGAATAATAACCAGCATCTGCCTAATCTCTCCCAAAGTATAGTGTTCAATGCATTATCTATAGGCATTGTACAAATAGATGTAGGCGATGACATAAATGATGGAAGGAAATTTTCCACAAAGCTACAATGTATGAGTCGGTCGGAAAAATTAATTGATATTTAGCCGCGTTAAATAGAGAAATCTGGTTTAACAGTGGACAGATGGAAACATCTTATCTCATGTCTCAGGCATTCATCATTAGATTTGAGTGTTGGCATCTGATTTACAATATCATATTGCATTCTGTCCTTGATTATGATATCATGTTTTAAACGTTAATCTTATCATATCTCCCATTAATAGTGTGTATCCGTTATCTGGTACCTATATTATACAGTTATTGAATGGGTGTGAGGGAAATAGCACTTTTATTGTCCCCCGAGACATTAACCATTTTCCGAGACGAAGCCGAAAACCGAGGGAAATAGTTAATGTCTCGGGGGACAATACAAGTGTTATTTCCAGAAATACCCATAAAATAACTGTTTTATTAAACCAACCTTTAAATTATTCCATTTTGTTTAAGACTAGTAATAAAAGCAAAGTCTGTTTCAGTGATCAAATTTTAATGCAAATTCAAAATCAACAAAAAAAAAAAAAAAAAAAAAAAAATACTTGTGTGTTGTAGTTGTCGTTGTCTTTCAAAAACAATGCTCTCCAGCGCTTCTTCATCCAGATATAATCTTGTAGGTGAAATGTTCCTGTAGCATTCACTTGAACGATTATAGTAAACGCTTACGTTTTCCAAAGTTTTCGGACTTCATCCTAATACAAGGGATGGCGATAGAGACGAACCGAAGAGATATGACAAATACATTGTCCAATCAGACTGAACAAAGAAAAAAAAAAAAAAAAAAAATTCGCTCATTCCGAGTAAATAGCACTTTCGACTATTAACCTGGTAAATAGCATTTTTTTAGAGGATGTTTTTCAAAAACCTTAATGGTTCTTCGTAACCTTCTTATAGTTTGGCCAATAACCATAGATACACAGGTACTTGTAAGTCATACCCCTATCACATATTCAACCTGTAATCCTATTTTTAAATTCGCCAATGTGATGTCTTTGCACATGTCACTAGTGCAATATACCATGGAGCGGAAACAGATTGTGACGTCATAATATGGAAAATGACGTTACTCACATAATTATCAGAGCCTTGGTTCGAATTGGTTCAAATATATACAGGGCAGTTGATGGCAGACATCAAACCACAACATAGACCACGACGACTATGACCATTGTTGATTGGAATCGGGAGTATTGAGGTAGATTAATTGATAAGATTCCACGTTAAGAGTTAACACTCTCCCGACTGATATTGAGATATTCTGATCGTAAGTTAAAATTAAATCGTAAGAAGCGTGCTTGTGCTCAAATCTGATTAAATACAGTTCATCATCATACGCTAATATTGTTTAATAACGTAGTTATAATGATGATCTGTGTTTTAATTGGATGACGTAGGGTATAATGATTATCAGTATTTTAGTTGAATAACGTCGTGTATAATGGTTATCTGTATTTTAATCAGATAACGTAGTGTATAATGATGATTTGTATTTTATCAGATGGCGTAGTGTATAATGATGATCTGTATTTCAATCAGATAACATAGTGTATAATGATGATCTGTATTTTAATTGAATTACGTTGTGTATAATGATGATCTGTATTTTAATTGGATAACGTAGTGTATAATGATGATCTGTGTTTTAATTGGATAACGTAGTGTATAATGATGATCTGTATTTTAATTGGATAACGTAGTGTATAATGATGATCTGTGTTTTAATTGGATAACGTAGTGTATAATGATGATCTGTATTTTAATTTGATAACGTAGTTATAATGATGATCTGTATTTTAATTTGATAACGTAGGGTATAATGATGATCTGTATTTTAGTTGAATAACGTCGTGTATAATGATGATCTGTATTTTATCAGATAACGTATAGTGTATATAATGATGATCTGTATTTTAATTTGATAACGTAGGGTATAATGATGATATGTATTTTAGTTGAATAACGTCGTGTATAATGATGATTTGTATTTTATCAGATGGCGTAGTGTATAATGATGATCTGTATTTTAATTGAATAACGTCGTGTATAATGATGATTTGTATTTTATCAGATGGCGTAATGTATAATGATGATCTGTATTTTAATTGAATAACGTAGTGTATAATGATGATCTGTATTTTAATTGAATAACGTAGTGTATAATGATGATCTGTATTTTAATCAGATAACGTAATGTATGATGATGATCTGTATTTTATCAGATAACGTAGTGTATAATGATGATCTGTATTTTACTTGGATAACGTAGTACATAATGCTGTACTGAGTTTTACTAAGCATCTTAAGTTACGATTTGTTGGTCTGTATTTTAATCAGATTTCTGGTGCTCTAGAATTGATATGTATCACTACGCGTTACGTATCGTGCGTCAGTAGTACATATACATTTGGTTTGATGACCGAATTACTAAAGTCTTTATAGACCCACGAGTAAACTTAATCTTCAAAGCGTCCCCGCCGACAATGCTATCGTTTTGTTTTATAAATACATTTGTAATATTAGAATGGAAAATGCCTTAAATAAAAAAGGAAATAGTCTTGAAAATCTTGATCATTTCCTCATTATGACATATTTAAATGAGAAAATCGAGAGCACATGACAAATTTCCATACGCATGATTCATTGCATATAAGGCAAAGTGTAATTTTACAAACTTTTCCTTCGGGTATGAACAAAGAAAAGCTTGTGAACTTTCTACGACGTAATGCACGTGACCAAACATACCGATGACTCGGGTTGCTGAGTTGGGGACAATGCATGACACATTCAAGCTTCCGCGTAACGTTGAGTCATTGTTCCACGTCGTATTTCAGGACCGAACACAAACAGTTCACCGCCCCAGAGTGATGTAAGGCCACCCCTGACCTCTAGTGTCACTCTCATTTGCATAATCTCATCAATCTTATCAGTCCGCTGTCTTAGCTAACAAAGTTAGGCAAACGAAGAAATTAATGACTCAATGAACCTTAAAATATTTTCACATTTGAGTTTAGCTGTTATAGTATGCGGGTGACGTAATTGGTGTAGCCGGAAGGGTTGCTGAGGATGAGGCCGTGTACATTACTGGGTAGCGCTCACATAACACGGCATGCAGCACTGTAAAAAATAAGATATGAACTGGAATAAATGAATAAATAAACGGAGGCCAAAATCACTTTTTGAATTATGTGACATTTATTGAGGATTGATTTCGATATATAGATTAGTGATGCTATTACACATTGGGAAGGGATAAGGGGGATCAAACTCGGACTACCACGAGAATGATCGACTCGCTGATAAAGTTATGATACATGTCATACAATTCTTTCTGTCGACGGCGATAAATTGACGATACCAAAGCGATCACATTCGCTATCGAAACATTCTGTACGTCTCCGACCTCACTCGGTAGTTTACTCTATCAAACAACACAGTAAAGGTTGTCTTAAACAAACTGTCCGTGACGGTCACCTTGAAATAGATACAAATCGCCTGTAATGGTCCCCTTTATATAGGGACTGATTTTCTGTAACGGTCACTAGCTTCATATAGAGACTAATCGTCTGTAACGGTCACTAGCTTTATATAGAGACTAATTGTCTGTAACGGTCACTAGCTTTATATAGAGACTAATTGTCTGTAACGGTCACCTTCATATAGAGACTAATCGTCTGTAACGGTCACTAGCCCCATACAGAGAATAATTGTAATGGTCACTAGCTCCATACAGAGACTAATTGTAATGGTCACTAGCTCTACACAGAGACTAATTGTAACGGTCACTAGCCCCATACAGAGACTAATTGTAATGGTCACTAGCTCCATACAGAGATTAATTGTAATGGTCACTAGCTCCATACAGAGATTAATTGTAATGGTCACTAGCTCTACACTGAGACTAATTGTAATGGTCACTAGCTCCATACAGAGATTAATTGTAATGGTCACTAGCTCTACACAGAGACTAATTGTAATGGTCACTAGCTCCATACAGAGACTAATTGTAATGGTCACTAGCTCCATACAGAGATTAATTGTAATGGTCACTAGCTCCATACAGAGATTAATTGTAATGGTCACTAGCTCCATACAGAGATTAATTGTAATGGTCACTAGCTCCATACAGAGACTAATTGTAATGGTCACTAGCTCCATACAGAGATTAATTGTAATGGTCACTAGCTCTACACAGAAACTAATTGTAATGGTCACTAGCTCTACACAGAAACTAATTGTAATGGTCACTAGCTCCATACAGAGATTAATTGTAATGGTCACTAGCTCTACACAGAGACTAATTGTAATGGTCACTAGCTCCATACAGAGACTAATTGTAATGGTCACTAGCTCCATACAGAGACTAATTGTAATGGTCACTAGCTCTACACAGAGACTAATTGTCTGTAACGGTCACTAGAAGCGTATAGAGAATAATTGTCTGTAACGGTCACCTTCATATAGAGACTAATCGTCTGTAACGGTCACCTTCATATAGAGACTAATTGTCTGTAACGGTCACCTTCATATAGAGACTAATTGTCGGTAACGGTCACCTTCATATAGAGACTAATTGTCTGTAACGGTCACCTTCATATAGAGACTAATTGTCTGTAACGGTCACCTTCATATAGAGACTAATTGTCGGTAACGGTCACCTTCAATTTCGTATCAAGTCTAACTGTCTAAGACATTGCAATGTATAACCATTTCAGTTACAGAGAGTGTGTCTATCACTATCTACATGTATAACACCGATTTATGGCGTTTACAGTATTGTACACAACCTCGGGTTTTTATAGCTACTACTGAACATGTCTATAAGAGCAACTGTCCATTTAGACAGTTTACTTTCTCTCACATCAGTGGTTCATATAAGCACCTCAAACTCTAGGAAATGAGAAATGTGATTATCATGCTTAGAAATTTTCATGATTTATCTAAATATTTATTTCTACACAAACCATTTATACGGAATCCTTAATTATAACCCTTGTTACACAGGCAATATTCCTTCACGTGAAATTCATGTGAAGTTTTTCATGTGAAATTCATGTAAAATTCAAGTGAATTTCACTTGTGAATTTCACTTTTTTGCCCTTTTCACGTGAAATTCACGTGAATTTCAAGTGAATTTCAAGTGAAGGAACATTGCATGTGTACTATTAGTACTTACAATCATCAATGTCTGCTGCATGTCATGTTAAAAATCTTTTGAATGTATTTAGTGAGTAACTAAGGGGATGTGATATCTAAAAGAGAGAATGGCCCTCACACTATGTCTGTTTTGTAGAGGCTATTGGGTACTACAAACTTACAGCACTACCCCTAACCATTAGATGGTTGAGACAGAATATCATATTTGAACCTAGATATCAGACTTACATCAATAATGGCAAACACAGAACGAAAGGAGAGAATGTGTTATGTTCAGGGATAACCTTTTCAGCATTACTTACGGAGGCGTATGCTTTAATAGCCTTTCCCTTCTGAGTGATATCATATATAATATTTACGTGCAGGAGTTACACGGTGGATCTCAACCATTCCACGCTATTGCAAATCATCGGATAGATTCCATACCGACAAGTAGTTTTTTACTGCTAAAGACTAGAATCTACTACACAAACCGGTCCATTCATTCAGCTCTGTTTGCTTTAAAACTGTAGAATATAAAATAACAAACAACCTAAATGTCTGTAAAATCTTGGAATACTTGTTGATAAGGTGGACGTCGTTAATTATAAATAGAAATTTTAAGATATATACTTTAGAACTTAAACGTTAATTTTAGAAAAGGTGCGCGAGAATTCTGCCATACCGGCCACCCGACAAGTTTAAGTGGTCTTACGTTCAGTGGAACTATCTTCCAGTTATAGCAATAAGAAGTCCAATATTAGGCCTCACTGCGCATGCTCTCTATCTCCGAAAAAACACAACTTTACATTTACCAACCATATCTTAACCGTACAAATGAACTGTTTCTGTTCTGTTCTGGTTTTTTAATTTTTTTTATTAAATTTTAATTCCCATCTTCCACCACTAAACACAACTTTTATATCACTTATTTTACCGTTTAACTTTCACCGACGCGCACTCTGCATGTAAGGCTTGAAATAGGATAATACAGTGCATGCGGCATGCATGCATGCATGCAGGCAGGCAGGCAGGCAGACAGACAGACAGACGGCCGGACGGACGGACGAGCAGGCAGGCAGACGTGTTCATCAAATGGCGATATAGCTTTATATAGTTTTACTTTGAGGTACCTCTTTAGTATGCTCTAAAGATCGAATGCAGTGAAACCACCTGCCGCTACAATTCCTTCGACCGATTTATGTTTTGAATTTGATTAACTGAATTCAGCGATTTTGAACATATTTTAATAAGCTAAATGAATATCATTTTAATGTTGAAAGCTCGGAAAATAAGACGTCATTGTGACACAATTAAATCATCCTCTCCGAGAGATATTGATATAAAGCATATATATATGAACATAAGCTACATAACCTACATTGTATTTCTGAAGTTCGATTTTGAGACTTGTTCTGACGTACCTTGTACTTCAAGTGGGTGGTACGGCAATTCTATCGACCCGTCTGATCAAACTGTGGACATACCGCCATGTCATTATCTATAAACTGTTAGAACACCTGCGACTGTGACGACAATGAACCTAAAATCCTACATCCCTCCCCATAGAAATAATCAATATACAAAGACTAAATCTTAGAGGAGCAGAAATGAGACAATACCAGAAATTTAGGAGACACCATGATGTAAGAAATATAAATATCAACAAAAAATGGTAATAAATAGGAAACATTGCTTAAAAAGTCCCGGAGAATAACTTGTGGTAACCGCGTGACGCACGTCATGTCTTCTGTCTCCACACATGTTTGTCATTGTCAATCATCACCACATGTGGCACTCGTCACCTCCCCATCACCACGTGATATATGCTACGCCCCCATCACCACATGTGATACCTGTGACGTCCCCATAACCACGTGTGATACCTGTGATGTCCCCATCACCACGTGTGATACCTGTGACGTCCCCATCACCACGTGTGATACCTGTGACGTCCCCATAACCACGTGTGATACCTGTGACGTCCCCATAATTACCACGTGATACCTGTGACGTCCGCATAACCACGTGTGATACCTGTGACGTCCCCATCACCACGTGTGATACCTGTGACGTCCCCATCACCACGTGTGATACCTGTGACGTCCCAATAACCACGTGTGATACCTGTGACGTCCCCATAACCACGCGTGCTACCTGTTACGTCCCCAGCATCACGTGTGATACATGTTACGTCCCCATCATCACGTGTGATACCTGTGACGTCCCCATCACCACATGTGATACCTGTCAAGTCCCCATCATCACGTGTGATACCTGTGACGTCCTCATAACCACGTGTGATACCTGTGACGTCCGCATAACCACGTGTGATACTTGCGACGTCCCCATCACCACGTGATACCTGTGACGTCCCCATCATCACGTGTGATACCTGTGACGTCCGCATAACAAAGTGTGATACCTGTTACGTCCGCATAACCACGTGTGATACATGTCACGTGCCCATCACCACGTGATATCCGTCAAGACCCTATCATCAATTGTTGCACCCGTCATATATCCCACGAAATAGTACATAACATATCTTATATATTAATACGAAATTGGTTTAACTTTATCACATAGATTCGATAAGTTGGTGATAATTTGCGAAGTTGATTGATTTTTTTATGAGAACAAGACAGAAACACAACACAGAAAAGAATACACGGTTGAGATTAACGTGAATAGAGAGTAATTATAATTGCCGACAGGGACGAATGACGGAAAAGTCATCAGAATCGGAAAGTTAAAAACCTCTGCAATTATTTAGAAAAAAATAGCCTCAGTTTTTAAGTATATATAATCTAGGTAAATGTAGTAAATTTTACAAAAACAAACTTTATAAATTGATACAAGAGATAGTATACGATTTTTTTTAGTGCTTACGATTTTAAGGTTACCAAAAAAGCGTGCATCCTCCCCCCCCCCCCCCCCCCCTCTCACACACACACACACACACACCCACACACACACACACACACACACACACTTTCTGATGACTTCCTACGCCACTGTTAAGTGATCATTGTACTCGAAGAAGTTCGCTAACAAAACGTGACACCACCATTTTCCAAATCGTTAGGAAAAATCGATATTTAATGTTAAGCGAAGATGATAATTTAAATACTATGGACTACCCCGTAGTATACGATAACTGATAAAAAGCTACATTCAATCAGAGACGTGTATATCAGATATACACGTCTCTGATTCGATCCGTACATGGCGTTAACAGGAAACCCTATAATTTCATCAAGTTTTAACCGACCTGGATGTGGTCGAGTTTGTGAAGCACTCCACATACCAGTACAAGAGGACTCCAGCTAAAATCTTATGACGCGAAATTAAACTTTGTTTTCCTTACTCAAAATGGTTCTGTATGTACTACTGTGGTGGGTATCGTTTAGATATGGCAAGCACTGTAAGAAGGTTGTTTTAACAAAACACATTTGAAACGGTCAGCGACAAAGGGAAATAACTCCTATGGTATCTAGGGTCAATTTGTTTGGCATTCAGCTGGCAGTTTTCTTGGTAGTGAAGTAACTTTATATTATATCATAGACTTAGATATACATTAAGTCCGAGATTACGTGTCCCCTTATGTAGCGCCATACCCGTATTGTTGGTATGGATTGTGGATTGTCATACCCGTATTGTTAGGTATGGATTGTGGATTGTCATACCCGTATTGTTAGGTATGGATTGTGGATTGTCATACCCGTATTGTTAGGTATGGATTGTGATACCCGTATTGTTAGGTATGGATTGTGGATTGTCATACCCGTATTGTGGATTGTCATACCCGTATTGTTAGGTATGGATTGTGGATTGTCATACCCGTATTGTTAGGTATGGATTGTGGAATGTCATACCTGTATTGTTAGGTATGGATTGTGGATTCATCATTGACCTACACTTGCCACACTACAGGAATAAATTACAATCATACAAAGTATGTATATATAGCTATGGACGAGATCATGAACAGTCCTGTGCTGTCGTACACGCGTGGTAGTGTCCTTGGGCAAGATACATTTACTCTAGTTCTGTTGCTCTGGTTTACGTTCAATGCTATATAAGTCTTCGGTTTTCTGCTACAGACTTTTCAAGTGTACTGCCAATGATCTGATAATTTCAGTCCGGAATTTACCTTTAAAATAGGAATAATAAACAGTTCCAGAAAATGAGCAGGTGGAATCAGGGACGTCCCTGGTGGAGTCTGGGACGTACAGAAATAATCTCATTATAAGTCCCTGGTAGAATAACAACAACTATTAGCAACAATATTGTACTTTCATGATTTATTTCTGATTATATGCAATGATACCAATCACCCTATTTACTCACAGATCAACACAACTGTCACCAGAACATATGTTCAGTATTGCATGGTGCTCCATTTTAAAAGCAACCTGATTATTGGATTTTAATCAAATTGCTGTGCAGTGCAATGCTTAAAGGTAGAAGGGAGGTAACTCTTACCAAAAATCGGTGATAAATGCAGCACTTTCCTTGGTAAAGGCATAAAGCATGAGCCAGAAAAACTGTTGGTCAACATTATGATCAAAGACCAGTGATATTTCGAAAAATATTGCATGGTGCTCCATTTTAAAAGCAATCTGATTATTAAATTTTAATCGAATTGCTGTGCAGTGCAATGCTTAAAGGTAGAAGGGAGGTAACTCTTACCAAAAATCAGTGATCAATGCAGCACTTTCCTTGGTAAAGGCATAAAGCATGAGCCAGAAAAACTGTTGGTCAACATCATGATCAAAGACCAGTGATATTTCGAAAAATCTTTAAAAATGCAATAAATGTACGCTTGCATATAGTCTTACCTTAACTGTAAGGTAGAATTGTAAGTTAGTATGATTCCTTAACTTAAAAATATAATTAAATAAGTATTTATATAATAATCCGAATTTTTATGTTAATGACCGTAGGGACTAAACAACAACTGTTCTGAATACATATTGAAAAAATTAGATGATCTGACCATACGGGAACATTGTACGATGTTTACTTGCCGAAATATACGCAATTTAATTCCAATCCAAACCGCCTCGCAGCTTCAGGTCGCCATCTTTGTTAAAATCAAAGCATCTGTGCGTTTTGAAGAGTAAGTACTGCAAAGCTTCTAAATGATCTTGCGATACAATTTTTAAGATAATAATAGAAACGAAATATGGATTTTAAAATAATTTGATTTAAATTACTTATGCTTTAGATTGGCAAATAGTAGCAATTATTTACAATGAACTTTAACGTTGTACTCAGTACTGATCACGATGCTTTTATTTAACGTTTTCTATTTCTTTCGCTTCATTTCATTTAAAGAATTGTTTTAGATTTCCCAGTTATTTCGCGGGAAATTAATTTGATGACGTAGGAAGCCCACATGCTATAGAATCAGGCATCTATAGTCGATAAGTGGAGGTTTGGAGTGGATAACACTTCGGTCCATTAGCTTAGAACGTGACCCAGAAAACACGACGATAATAAAAACAGAAGACCATTGAACATTACCGGATTATTTTCGCAATTTTTGAGACACCATTGTGCTAAATTACAATGGAAAGTAACACTGATTTAATTCATAGCTATCGTATCGTAATCTATACATCATTTATGTAGTTGGGCAAGACCTACTTTCGTTTTAGAGCAAGGGTACGTAATTTCGCACAGTACGTAAATTCGCACACCTGACGATTTTGTGCGTTTTTCCTCTAAGTGGTCGAGGACTGTGCTTTTTTGTTTATATGTTGACTAATGCCAACCTTTAGTGGAACATTTGCCATTTTAAGTACATCTTTTCAGATAAAGTTCGTTTTGAAAACAAATTTTAATTGATACGACTCTCTTCCGATAAAATTGATACCGGATGATTAAATATTTTATTTAAAATAATCCCAGTTGTTGATTGGCATGTGAATTTGCAAATATTTAGGGAAAATATTATTTGATCAGATTATAAACAAAACTGAATACAAATCCACTTAAGTATAACTTATAGCAGCGCTGACCTGTAGACACCCCGTCATTTTCACCGCCTTGTTTACGTTACCTCCGTAGGGAGCGGTCATTATTTAAAGCTAAAATGGCGGTAAATTAACACTTTCTAATTTCACATTATTTTGTTTTTAAAGATTTTTTTAATCATGGCATTGGGCTTAATCTTAGTTTAGGATGTTGTTTGTCTACAAGATGACTGGAAACTATTTTTACCAACAAAATTAAATAAGTTAGATGGGTGTGCGAAATTACGTTCCCGATCGTCTTCAAACCCAGCAATAAACACAAGTTAACAACAGCTCCCATGCGCAGTGATACGTGTGCGCATATCAGGTTGCACACTTGTATGTTACGAAGCATTTGTACATCTAACAATGTGAGGTATTCTTTCTTGATTTGAAATTGATTTGATGGAAATGTATTTAAATACATACCGAAAGTGTGCGAAATTACGTACCCCCACTCTACAGTTTACGGATATGGTCATATAAATAATTCATCTTCTCAACCATAGTCGAATTACTTCACGGGATAGTTCTATCAGGTACATTTGTACTTCTCATGTATAGGGTGCATCTTTGTTTAGAATTGACTGGTCTGCAGGTGTGATCTGGCTACTCTCAGCAGACCCTGACCCAAGGGTCACGTTACTATCGTATCCCTTTGTAAACACTTCATAATGGATTACTACAACTTTCTACCTTCTGGAAGAGACGTGTATATGATATACCATACTTACGTGGATGGGTACTTCAGCATTTTAAATACTTTAATATATAATTACTTATAACCGGTAAGCTTGTAATAATATTATTTTCAATAGTGATTTAATAAATCATAATTGTTTAGAACCAAATCATACCCACATTTTAGTCATATCTATAATGCCAGGATATTAATCAATATATTGTATTTTTTTAATAAAGTGATGGCAAAAATATTCTTCAAGAAATAAGAAATTTGAAACCAAACTCGAAAAAAAAAAAAAGAAAAAAAAAGCTAAATTTTAAGATTTTAGAAATGATTTTCTTTAACACTTGCACAATGGGCAGGACCATCATTAATATGTAGATATATGATTATTACATGCTATTATATCAATGTAAATTTGTTAATTTTTTCAATGCAGATATAAACATTTCAGCTGTACACTTCACTTATTAAGATTACAATTACAAAATTGCTGAATATCAACTTTCATATAAATATAATTTTTGCCATTCCGCATTCAAATGATTCTAAACATGAAAACTATTATACTCATATACAAAAACAAGTTTCTCGTATAAAATATTATAAAACAATAATATATAACAAGACATTAACAACTAACATTCAGCATAGACCTATTCAACGACCTATTCAACAAACTGTTTCATAAAAATGAAGCTAAGACTGAATGCCAACACTATCAACTAATATACTGTGCTCGTCTATCTGTGTGCCCTCCGTGAAAAAGACCCAGCACACTATATTAATGTATACAGGATACTGAATACTGATAGGAGAGTTTCATTGATATCTCTTTATATAAGGGAAATAACTCTTCAAGAAAAGTAAATAAATCGGAAAGTCAATTTAGTTTGCGCACAGAAAAAATCAGATACCCAATCAGTATAGAGAGTTTTGTTGAAATATATGCAGTAATTCTAAAGAGGTAGCAATAACAGATTTATAGACATCCTAAATTTCTTAAGCAAGTGTAAGATTAACTGGCAAGAATTCAAATATAAAATACACACAGATCTAATATATGCTATAAAACTATGAACTATCAAAATGTACGCGTGTATTTACAAAATATACATTTGAAATATTTAAACGTAAAATTGTGACGGATAAAAGTTAAGTCAATCTGAGGAACCAGATGAACACAGCAAAATTAAAATATATGTATTTTATCAAGAAATATAATAATTCTTGAACCTATTGAATTCTACCTCATTACTGATAGGTCAATTGTCATGGATTAATTCACTGAAGTAAGAGTGCACTTTGTAAAGATTTATATTAGCATCATGGTATTATCAAGATACTCTATTGAGCATAGCTTGGTAATAATAGCACCCTTTCAGCATTATAAGCAAGAGAGCAAGTTATTCTTTTTCAGGAGTTTTTTTTGTTTAGGGCTTTTCCAGTAAAACATCTACCCCACCCCAGGACTCCAGGTCTGATTAAGGGGTACCACCTATAGAATTTATTTAGTAAATAACAAAGAGGTAATAGAAAGGAAATCCAACCATGGATAGAAAGTGATTTATTGTGGAGTCCTGGGGTCAGGTAGATATTTTAATGAAATAGAACTTACAAGTTCTTTTGCGATTCTGAGTGAAAATTAATACAAAGCAAAATTTAAATGGCATTATACAGCATTTAGCATAGCAATAGTTATGATTTCATACTCTTTTTCTAAGTCTTCTCTACAAAAATAAATCACACATTGGAGTATATAATACTATCAATACTTGTCTAATAACAAAAATATTAATCACACAATGAAGACAATTTGGATATCAAGTACACGGAATATATATTATCAACCTGAAGAGATACACAAAATTCTGTACCATTTTATCATCTACCGGGTATACATATATACATGCATATATACATGCATATATACATATGTTTTGTCTCTATAAATAAATAAATGCAAAAATAATGAAGGACATTAACATATTATAATACTAGTAATGCATGTTTCGTTTGTATAAAGATATAGAAGTGGTCTGTATACCATAAGTGAATGAAACAAATTCTACTGTTAGTAATGTATTTATAATGGTGGGCTGGTTTCTGAATATCAATGATATTATGTTTTTCAATACGTCTTTAAAGACAAATTAAACGATTTTTCAGCATTGAAATAGGACCATCAACATCTATAAACTTTCAGAAGGAATGTTAAAATAGGTTATCCAGTTGGTGACATTATTTAAAATGGTATAATTTATACTGTAAGTTCCATATGTCTAAAAAAAGCAAAACACAATGTTTGTGATATGTCTACCAAATAACTAAAATTAAACATATTTTATAACAAAATCCTTAGTTTTTTAATATACAAAAATTTGCATAAATTATATACATATGCAACACTTTTGGGTTTTGCATTGTTAATAGCATACATATGTTCAATATTCTGAATATATATATATCTATGATACTGTTTGTGCATTTGAATTTGAACCATTTTCTGTTTTTGTTTCACTGCTTTTATTTTTAGCCTCTTCTATTTTCTTTTTATTGTCCTCAATGATTGCAAGCCGAATTTCTTCTTTGGCCTCTGCAATAATGTGACCAGCATCAGAGTCTAAAATCAAACGGGCCAGTTCCATTCCAGCATCCTCACAAAGCTGCATTTCTTCTTTAGACACACCATTACTTACAACACTGGCATAAGTCTTTCCATTTTCTGTTCGACAAACCTAGAAAACAAAACACATTTAAACAATAAACTTTTGTGTGTGTTTGCCTCTGATCATTACCACTGCTCTCAATCATATTTTCAATAAACATATATTTTCACTGCAGTGACACTATAAGCACATTTAGATTTTCACTGAACAAACAAGCACAAAAAGATACATTTATTTAAATCTTTTCTAAAAGGAAATCTGTGCCTGTTAACAGCTTCAGAGCATTTAAAAGTTTCTATATTCTTATTTTCATATTAGAATATGTTTCATATCAGTGACTATCATTCAATCAATACCTCAAAATATGAAAATGAAGGTTTTGTTGTTCACATGTATTTTTTAAAATTTAATTACAGTAACTGATTTGACTAAGTTTCATTAAATTTGCATTTCTTTTCATGCCAATGTGTTTCTTATGTTTTGTAGCTAGTTTTTCAAGTTCATAATTATGTAGAATTTATTTTGTACAGGACATATCTTTTCTGCCTTATTTGTCCCTCCTTACCATCATGGAGGTTTTTTTTCTTTCTCTCTGAAGAAAAGCTATGATCCTGTGTTAACAACTGCTAACAATAAACTCATGATAAACAGTTAATATTTTAAAGATTAACTGGTATCCAAAAGAGTTGAGACACAAAAACTCTGATTTACCTTCTTTGCTGGCTCCTGGTCGGGACAGAGATCTTTTGATATATGGACAATTTTGTGCTTGGAGCCATCAATACTGAATACACCACCATCTATATTCAGCTGCAGAAATAATGATCATCTGATTATTCAATTTTCCTCATCATTTACAGAGTATATAACTAAACATTCAATTTCATAAGGAACCATGGTATTTATGGAAAACACCTTTTTTCTTGTTTAGAATCTGGTGTTGATTGTAAATATTTTTTTACATAGGTAAAATTATAATGTTTTTTTATAAAAGCTTGTGGAACCAATTGTTCAGCATGATAATGTACTACAAGGCCATCAATGGAGGCCCATTGTTTTAGGCGAGATGCTTACTTGACTGTCTTTGATCTCTGTGAACACACATACCGGCACACTGCATCCCCCTTCCTGCATACACAAGAAATATGGCTGTGAGATACTGATATTAGTGATCATAATTCATCAATTACTGTACAATATAAATATCTCATATGGACATATGCCTTAAAAATGTAAAAAAAAAACATATTGTCAAACGAACATTATATCATGTAACAGCATCAACAATTCAAAAGAGGATATTAAGCCCATTCATGTGTAATGACACTTTGTTTTGAAACATTTATGTTGATAACTTCACATCAAAAGCTGTTTTAAAGTTAGATCCTAAGATTGAATGTCGTACCAAAGTCTTTAGGAAGGCCCTCTCCGTGACACACTGTAGTACAGTGTCCTTGTCATGGATAGCTGATAACATATCCAGAGTGTCTTTGTCTTCAGATCGACACTCCACACCCATGGCTCCCTGGCTCACGGCATACATACATAGGTCAGGGGTCAAAACCTGGGACATAAAGGTCAACAATTCCATGTAAAACAGTGCAAGGAGCCTGTATAATCTGTATAATAACCTTTAAAAAGTCAGTTTAATGTGTTCCAGTTATCTTTCTTTTAACATGCAAAGTTTTTACAGTAGGATAAAAAAAATACATGCTTCATGAGTGTATCATTTTCAAGAAAATCTCAGAATGTTAAAGAAAAAACCATGTTAGGGCTACAAGATAAATCTTAATTTTGAAAATGTAAGTAAAAACTGGCAAATTAATTTGTGTACTAATTGTAAATTTGGACATAGATGGTGTGTTTCTCTGCAGAGAAGATAATGAATGTCCTATATTACTGTAACCTTGGTCATTATATATTTAACATTTATGATGTTACAATACTGTAATACATTGAATTCAACATATATCTTATGATATTGATAAAGTAGACTTATCAATATCACATGGTAGAACAAGCTGGTTATGAAGTTATCATATGTAACATTACGTTGTTTTAGTACTTTTCTTACTGCCAGACTAGTCTGAGCATGAGAATAGTTTTATGAATACTTTTTAATATTCTTACACTGACTTGGAATAGTATTTCTAACACAAACTCACTCCTAACAAACTACACATGAGTACATACCTGATCTATTCTGTGGCTCCATCCCATTCTATCCAGGCCTGCTACAGCAAGTATGGTTGCATCGTATTTATTATCATCATCTAATTTCCTTAGTCGAGTGTTCACATTACCACGCTAGGACAAATGTTAAGGTACGTCTCGCTCAAAAATGTGAAGAACTCTTCATATAATTTCAACATATCTGATTGTACATACAGTATTTATGTATCTCCGTACATAAACTACCTATGAGCTTAATAAGATTCCCTGGTAAAACAGAATGAATCATCATACATACAAGAATATACTTAAAAAAATCAAAGACATACATTGTCTATGTAATATATACAGTTTTCTCTTCTTTTAGAAGGATACAATGTTCTCAAACTTAAATGTTGGGAATTTCCTGGCTATCTGAGACTGCCTTCTCAGGGAACTGGTTCCAATAACACTGCAACAGAAGATGGCAAATATATAAAAGTGTTCACCTCCATTCCAGCATGAAATGTAGGAGGACTCTCTCATTCATTCATTTTCTTTTCGTCTCATTTAATTTGCTCTTCTATCTTCCAACATTTTTACGATTCTATCATGACCTACCTGCCATCTGGTAGATCCTTGAGAGTTTTCCCTTTGTGTTTTGGGTGCATCACTACAGCATCATACGGACTGTCTCTTCTGGAAAGCAGTATGTTACACAGCTCAAAATTTACTAGTGTCATTGGGATTTCTTTCTTCAAGAACACAGTAGATTATAAAACTCAAACACAACTACCAGGGTAGCTATTGAAAACAAATTATCCAAATTTGAACTGATGTGATTCTATCTAATGATTTGATGAAGACTTTCTGCATTGTACTCATCTGAATTAAAACAATAGGCTAGTATCTGCAGTTACTTGTGATCATTTGTGCCATTAATATTTTGACATGATATCAAAATGAATTGTTTTATCAATACTTTATAGCTGCAGTCTTACCACCTAAATTACATTAATATTTAATTTGTTCATTGAAATACTTTTGAAACTATACTTACTTGTAGACACATCCAACCACTAGGTCCTTTGGAAGGTTGGTAGGCAGATCCTTGAGAGAATGCACAACGAAGTCAACAGATTTATCCACCAGAGCATTCTCCAGCTCCCGTGTGAACAGACTTTTTTCTCCTATCTGAAAGGAACACACATACACTTCAAGCATGTTTTCTTATCCTCTACATTCATCAGTGCATAATTTTTGAATTCTGTATAAAGTCACCACTCAGTAGAGATAAAAAGAACTTAAAGATCTGTTTCGTCTTGCCCACATGCAGTGGCCGCAAATGCACACTCCAATGTAACCTGATGATAAGCACTATAAATGTGTATCTGAGGTATGACCAGGACATTTCAGTTGACCCAAGCTGATATTTAGTAATATCTGAAGTCTGATAACATTTAAACCACAAAAACATGACAAACTTACAGCCAAAATCAAAATATTGTTTGTTTGGCATTGTCCAACTAACTTGATCCCAGACTGAAATAATTCTATTTCCAACCCTTAAGTTTTCTCTCATAAACAGTATTAAGAAAGAGTATCTAAATGCAATGGTATGCCATATAAAGTAAAATATTTCTTAATTGATTCACTTTAACTAGTGGATGTTCTACATAGTATACTGTGTTGTTAACCATTGTCATTTTATATCATATTCACAAACAAGTGCTGATTTTCTTTTTTTTCTCCAATAAAATATTTCCCTAACTCCAAAGTTCTCTAAAAAAAAGTGGGTCAATGCCAAACAGAAAATTTAATGATGACTTACTATCCATTCACATCCAAGAAGCAATACTATTGAAGTAAATATGTACTCAGTAGCAAGTATAGCGATACTGATGGCCATGGCTTGGCATTTGCGGACATTTTCTATTTCTGACCAACCCCGCAATTAACAACAATACATCAGAACCATCTCAGGATCATTTCAGGCAAGTTTGAATGGAATCCAACTGGATGAACTGGAGAAATTCTAAATGTGTCTTTTAAGATGGCAGCCATGGTGGCCATCTTGGATGATGGACCACCCCGAAATATACCTAGCAAGGTAACAACACTTGGTCAAAATAATCTCAGGATCAGTACAGACAAGTCTGAGCAGAGTGCCACTGGTGGATTTTGTTTGTTTTGTTTTTGTTTTAACATCCTATTAACAGCCAGGGTAATTTAAGGACGTGCCAGGTTTTAGAGGTGGAGGAAAGCCAGAGTACCCGGAGAAAAACCACCGGCCTACAGTCAGTACCTGGCAACTGCCCCATGTAGGTTTCGAACTCACAACCCAGAGGTGGAGGGCTAGTGATAAAGTGTCGGGACACCTTAACCACTCGGCCACCGCGGCCCCTGGTGGAACATGAGAAGAAGTGCGAAACGTTTAAAGTTTATGCACAAGGCCTGGCGGATGCTGAACGATGATTGACAAACACAATGAATATAGGTCATCCTCACCTGAGCCATCGGTCAAGTGACCTAATTAAATATTGGTGGAGCATAACAACTATTCAAACATAGTTACCTTTGACAAAGCAGCATCTAAAATCTTGTCTCCTGTTGTTGCCATGGTAACTGAAATATATAAAATTTCCATTCAAATATCAGTTTCATGTTACCTAGGGACTATAAGACTAAGATCTGATACTTCTGTTAACTCTTTATAAAAATAAAATTCTATTGATGAATGTTATTAGTATATCCAACACTATTAAATCTATATCCACACTGTGAACCATAATACGAAGAAAATACTTACCAACTTCAAAGGTAACATCTGGATGGTACTCCTTTAATTTGTTGATCACTGTGTTTGTCTGTTTCAAAGCCAGCTTTAAAAAGATATTTTTGAAAATTAACAATAACAGGCCTAGACCTTGTTGATTGAAAAAACGTTGCCCATGAATATTGCTTTTGAACAATAAAATGTTTTAAACATTATTGCTCATTTTTCATTTGGGCATATATATCATAAAGACATTTTGTTGTGCTGTCTTACACATCATAGCCTAGGCTAGAAGAGCCATAGATATAGCAGTGTTTAAAATATTCTCGTATCTTAGATTTGTTAAACTGGGCATCTTTTTTCTAATTTGTAAATTAACAATATCTCGATTTACATGTACACTGTACATGTACTATACTCCAGCTTATGTCCATTCAAACAGAAGATCTTCTAGGTCTGACTTTTATGAAATTCAAACTGGCCTTATGTTGTGATTGAGTTAGTCTGTGTCATTAAAAAGATCTTTCTCAGGAGAGGTTAATAACCACATCATGATTGGATGATGAACTTTATTTGTTGAAATACTTTATTCATGCTACTGTCAAAAATTGACCAAGGTCATTCTGATTGTGTGGATCCCAAACTTTTTGAATATCCCCTTCATTTAAAATTCTAGATCTTATAGGTATAATTGTCACAACCCTAGCCCTGATCCTCTTGGCAGTCCTGGCTAATATAGGTATATCCTAGCATCTTAGATTTTAACACATCTGACCTTTGTCATTGTGTACTTTAATATGTCCAAGCCATTCATAATTGGTAGCCCTACATCCTAGTACATTTACAGTACTTGTATATATGCTACTGTCTAAATGTCATGGATCCATGCATGCATTGTTGCTCACATGAAGTGGTTTTTTTTTTTGAAGATTTCCATAAATATTTGACACATTATACAGTTGGGTCAATGTCATTTATTTAAAATGCCGTAGCCACACCATACTTTTTGTCTAATATAATGACACTGCTCTCTTGGTTGTTCAGAGGTTGTTATGGTATATTGACACTGTAACCTAAACATTGGGAGAGACTGGTCATTCAATTGATCAAACTGCCATATATGACACCATTCCCGTAATTGACCCTGTATTTTCCCCAATTCAAGTATATGTATCTAAATTTTCATGACTGATCAGAATTTCACACCAAAAGTCTCAAAGTCTCCTAATTGTAAATTTTATAACTGACTGTTTTAGATTCTGATGATGAGTATGCAGTTTGGAAACCAGTAAAATAAAACTATCACAACACAGGAAAATGCTGACAAAATTTCGAAATTTTAGGACAGGGTCACATTGAATATTTTGTTGTCACCCTGGGACCTTACACTTACAAAAGTTGCAAGGTCATTATTTACTTGTAAAAGTGGAGGTTAAAGGTCACACAGACTAGTGGGATTTTCCCTTTAGCCTTACTGGAGGTTACACTAATACATTAGGTCACTTGCCCTTTGGGCAGATTAGCTAAAGATCAAACTACAAAAGTAGCATATAAATGTATTAAGTATAGGCCTGATAATTGACTTGTTTTCTACATATATGTAATGCCAATGATCTCTCGTCATTTTTATGCCCTGCTGTGATCAAAAACTTCCTTACAAACACTGTACAAGTTTAAAAGTAATTCAGCATGAAGATGTCTCTGTCAAGCACAGGAACCATACATCTTATTCTTGATATATATTTTACATCTTTTTTAATTGGTTGATGGCATGATCACTTAATCATTAACGTGACACATACATGATATTACATGTAGACATGACAAATTTTAGGGTCAACCACACTTCATAGATTACATACTTCTGATCTTTAAGGAGGCTAAATGTCAGGGGCCCAGGCAATCAGTACCATCTCATGCAGTTTATATATGTATATATATATGTTTATAACTCGGATATAACAGAATAAACAAAAGTAATTTATGATATACGGCTGATAAATCTAGTAATTTTACATTTACTTCTCCGTAAGTACCATACCAAGTAACAAAGTGTACACTGCCCATACGTCGGATTATTGCCAGAGTAAATATTTGTTGAATACCTAATGTCCCCGTAGCTCAACCTACATCTTATCTTCGTCAAGTTCGTGTCCGATCCCTGAGCACCACGTGTCAACATACAGAACCCAGTTGTCTTATGATGTTTAAGACTCAAAAGACGATTTAGTTAGACACTTCGTTTAGTTTTCAAAGATCGACGTTAATATACAAGTATTTGTCTTACCTCACTCTTCCTTGAGCCGACTTTGACAACCTTTTCCGCCGACATATCTGCAAAAATCTAGTGTAAATCAAGGTATATTTCGTCTGCACACCGCGTCATTGAAGCCGGATGGAGTGAAGGTCAAAGGTGACAGCCTCGTTTTGAGACGGGATTATTACAACGTCTAGACCGGAAGAATTATATTCCGGAAAATAGGAAGCTCCAACCTATCAAGAATATTAAATCTTTATTTGTAGAACAAATATTTTTATATGGAAGCTGATGAAGATTTAAGGACTTAAAGTCTTTGATATTGTTCAACAATTAAGGTGAAGTTTTATCTATATCAGAGACATATTGGCCTACATAAAACCAGAGACTTGTATATACAAGTCTGTGATAAAACTATAACAAGCCAATGCAAGTTGACATGCGGAAAAGTTTATGAGATATATCTGTTATGATATATCTTATGTAATATAGAAGATATCTCATGAATTTTAGATAAGATATCTTACAAACATATAGGATATCTCATAAATAATTTGGTAAAATACTGGATCGACAATGTTTCACGAATAAATGACGGCTTGCCATATAACAATTTAAAGGGACTAAATGGCTAGATTTCCACTTAAATAATATATAAAAAAGGATATACGATTTAAAATGATGTAAAAAGTTAAGCACTTTATGTTAATTATACATTTCAAAAGTGTCCATAACAATTTGTTAAAATTTAATGAAAAAAATAAAATAAATTTGACTAACCTAGTAGTTATTTCATATTATTATTTTTCGATGTGTGTAAACAAATACCTCTGCGTACCTTTGCGCATGCGCGATGCGGGAAATTGGAAACATCATAACAAAAATGGCGAACACCCGATCTAAGTGGAAGGGTCCTGAATCAGTTTTAACCGAGAGCAAGAAGAAACGAATAATCGAGAACGTGATTTTAACTTCACAAAGACGAACACGTATCTTAGAGACAGAGCAAGCAGATGGCATCAGTTAAAAAAGACCGAAGGGATTAAAACAGACCCTCCTTTGGCCAAGCTAATGCCTTGAACAGGTTAGTTGACAGCACTGGACTTCGATGTTTCGTAGATCAACTGTCGTGTACGCCCAGATGATGACTTGATAGTACTTGATGATACATAATTATCATAAATGGTAACAACTGATATCGAGATTAAGCTTAAGAAAGGTCACGTAGTGTTAACACGGCATGAATCGCTTGGTATTGGCCTCAACATGTCCTAAATGGGAATACAAATCAAAGGGGGCGCCCAAGAGGGAATTTTGACATTTGTCAAATTAATCGTATTATACCAGAAAGTAAACTTGATGACTTTATGCTTTTGTTAGACTGCCTGTATATTACACATTAAGTTTACATTGTGTTATTAATATTCCGTTGTACAGTTTTGAAAGCAAGCCTGAGATCTAGAGCGTACGTAGATCTGGTCATAAAGAAACTGAAGCCAAGCAATGAAGATGACCACAGGCGACATGGAGTACATGCAGCCACTACGGACGACACTATTACTAGTCGCACTTAGGTATTTTTCATAGTTAATTAATTACTAATCCTTGAGGCCATTAATTAACAAATATTTATATAAATCATTAGCATTTGGATGCGAAGGAAGAACATTATTTATTTATTGAGTCGTATAATTAAAAAGTCGTGGAATAGTTTCTGTCGATGCTAATTAACATTCAAAATTCTCATAATTATACAACACAAGTCATGTATCACTGTGAACTGTTATTACGTTATGATTTGCATATTGATATACAAAAAAATGTAGATATATATATGTATATAATATAGGCGTCAAGTTTGATTACATGTTTTGGTCTATAGTATATGACACATATTGTATATAATCAGTTTGAAAACATAACCAATTCCTATACATGTATTGGTTTGTAATCAGATACCACCAACCGATCAATTTTCGATAACAATTTTTTTTTCTAATTAAAATGAATGGATTTGAAATATTGTTTTTGTTTAGCAGCTACCAATAATGGATTTTTTTTGTAATTAATAATTTGAATCAGAATAAGTGAACCAATCAGTTTTGACCACTATAATTCATGCATGAGCTGCATGCATGTGTAGCGGGACTGGACTGAGTCGATCATCAGTGACCAGGTAGCTCAATAGTTGGTAGAGCATCCGGCTGGTGTTCGGAGGCCCGGGTTGGAACCCCGGTCTGGCCGCTTACGCTACGTTATCTCCTGATCTCCTGTTACACATGTATCCTCTACTTTTAACACTTGTTGAAAATTGCTGAATTCTTAGTGTATTTGGTAAGATATTGTGCAATTGGAGATTGAAAAACTTCTGGAGTATCAATTTCGTGAATTTAGTATTTTTTTTTTTTTGCATTATATATTGATAGTGATTGATTCACCAAATTAATGCAATAACACCATAATTAGTTTAGTTATTTCCCATGGTGTTTTCGGGCCTAATGGCCATCTTCATACGCTTCATTTATTTGACGTCTTGGATACCACATTATGATGTCACATATATACAATATCATGCCTTAAGATAGTCATTAGGCCCGAAAACGTAAGCGAAACACAACATATGTTGTGTTGAATTTACATTTTTCAACTATTGATACTGGTATACATATTTAAGACCCAGCAGAAGCCTTGATTGTGTGTAGAGGCTAATTAAGCTTGAATGTAAGTTGAGAAAATGTTGACAGGCGAATTATTTGATGAAAAATCAGACAAAATATCGTGAAGAGCCATCTTTGCATGATAAATAATGACTGCTATGTTTCAATATAAGGCATGATTATAATATTGCCAATTTTGCACATTTTGTTGGTTTGTGTAACTGGAAATTACATTGATTTTGTGTAAGAAAATATCTTTTCTTCTTCTTATAGATATCACAGGATTTATAACACAAAAGTTCTTGGAGGACAAAAAGTGCCGTACAAGGTGGAAAGGACATACCAACACATCCAGGGACTCATCAATCTGATAGTGGCCAACAGAATAACAGATAGAACTGGAATATCTAGCCAAAACCCTTGCATCAAATAGATCCCAGAAGATTCAAACTCCTAGCCCATGCTCCTCCACCATCTACTGCCCAAATGGTAGAGGAGAAGAAATCCCAATTAAGATGAATGGGAATAATTGACATTTTGAGACTAATCACGTTCCAGAGACTATTACTTTTGAATATCTGTCCTTACGTTTAGTAGCTGACCTGGTCCGAAGGACCAAGGTGAGTATGCCATACTGAGGCGTCCGGCATTCGTCTGTCAACATTGTGAACACAATATTTGAATAACTTGAGTAAATGTCAGAATATACCAAATTTAATAAAACTTTATAAGCAGCCATATATCGACAAGATCTCAGACAACTTCAAAAATAGAAATTATTGGACAGTAGTTTTTGACAGTAGTTTGCAGAGTTATTGCCCTTTGTAATGGTCTTATTATTAACATTTTTTTAGTTCACTGGTCAGAATGGAAACTCTTTTAGAAATTCTACTAGTCCTGAACAATTAAATGGATTTGATGAAATTTGGTCAGGAGAATTATGTGGCAATGTTATATGTTGCATAAATGAAGCGTCACCATCATCTGAGTGGCACCTTTCGGGGCAAAATAAGAGAATTACCTGGTATAGCAAAAAAAAAAAGGATTTAACTCATTTTTTTTTTCAAGAATTACATCTAGTCCACTTGTAGTTTGAACCATTGTTGGGAGAGGTAGTTCAAAAGTAGAAAAATGTTTGAAATGTAACTTAAATTTGAGTAGTATTTAGTTTATTGGTATAATGTTACTATAATAGCTTAGCTGTTATCCATTCCATTAATGTCATATGATAATCAGTGCAGCCTTAATTTCAAAATTTATATAATCTCAAGAGACAAACAACATTGTCTGGTCTGAAATTTAAATGCTTAGTCAAAAATGATTATTCATAGCTGTACATGTGTGCACTATTGAAATATTCATGTTAACACTCACAAGTAATTTATAAACTCTCAAAATTCATTGATGTCAACACCCACTAGTGCTCAATAGTCTTTAATGTCAACACACACTAGTACTCAATGGTCATGCATGACAACACTCACTAGTAGTAGTACTCAATAGTCATTTATGTCAACACTCACTAATACTCAATAGTCATGGATGACAACACTCACTAGTACTCATTAGTAACGTATGTCAACACTCCATAATACTCCAGTCATGTATGTCAACACTCCATAA
Source organism: Pecten maximus (assembly GCF_902652985.1). NCBI lineage: Eukaryota > Metazoa > Mollusca > Bivalvia > Pectinida > Pectinidae > Pecten > Pecten maximus. Next base: position 43,284,409 of record NC_047017.1, read on the forward strand.
TACTCAATAGTCATTGATGTCAACACTCAATTATCACTGATGCCAACAATTGTCATTGATGTTAAGTCACTAGTCATGGCAGTCAACTTTCTCTAGTCATTGATGCCAATGCTTACATCTGAGCAAGACAATAAATACAATGTGGTAAATTCTTTATTTGCATGTTTGACTTTTCTCAGTGTTTTCTATATCAAAACTATTTGTGAGACAAATTGTACTGTGCATTTACTGTTTAGTGTATTATCAACATCATAAGTCACTGTTCTGTTGATATTCTGATAAATTAGGGTTGGATCTTTAGGTCACCTGAGATGAAGTATGAAGTGACCTATTCTAACTGACTTTTGTCCGTCGTCTTTCCTTGCTTGTCTTTAAACAATTTGTCAGTAAGCTTTCATGGTCAAAAGGTCAACCAAAACTGTGGATTACATAGTCCCAACCTCCAGGGACCTGAGGGGCAGGGTCAAAAAGGGTCAAATTGACTAAAATTTGAAAGATCTTCTCAGCTCGCAGATATGGTAGAATCATATACTGGTGTCTTTAACAAAAATTGTGAATTTCATGACCCTGATGGGGGACTAAATTTATATAGGGAAATCACAATTTTGATCAGCATTTGTTTGATTTCTATTGAAATTCATTCTAACTTCATTAACATTATCAGCATGGGATGACAGCTTGATCGCATGCACATGTTGGCCTTGACTGACCTTCTGGGCGAGGCTAAAAAGGGTCAATTAAATTGAATATTTCAAAACTCAGGTGACCATTAAGGCCAATTGGCCTCTTGTTTTACATAAGCCAGTATCAGTGAAAACTGCTGCATATGAAATATGGTACATAAAACAAAAGGTTTCCATGAATTCAATGATGTAATGTAATTTATTTTGATTTTATATCAAACCTTTTCACTGCACAGGTGTCAAAACAACTTCCTTGAAATAAGATAATTCAGCTTATGTGTATGGGCAAACAGACAAAGTGATTACCAATAAAATGCTGAAATTTTCACGATTTCTATATTTTCTTTACTCCTGTCACCTTGACCTCTACCCATATATAATTAGACTGCATGCTCTGCTGACTTGCCAATCAAGATGATATTGAGGTTGACTGAAATACAAGAACATGTAACATATAAATGAACATAATTGTACATGTAGGTAAACTTGAGAATAGTCCAATTCCTCAATCCATGACTGTCATTGAGACTGTCAGCTAATCATTGAATTATTAAAACAGTATGGACATCAGTATTGTGAATTAAATATCTCATTTATATCGATGATAAATTGATATAAGTGAGATAATACATTATTGATATAAATGAGATAATCAACAATACTCATATCCATCTTTTACCATGTATCAGTGTTATCCATTTCTTAACGTACATATTTAATTATATAATTCATTAAATAACGTACAAGGCTTTCAACAACATTTTAACTACAAGCATTAAACAGAAGCAAAGTTAAGTGCAAAAACTACTAACTCAATGAAGGTTCCGATTTTTAATTAGGATGTCAATCTGAAAGGCCGAGGGATTCAAACAGTCGAATAAATTACAATTTCTGTGTAAAACTGAATTATTTTTTCTTATATCTAGACCTACAGTTTGTGTTTTGCTCTCAGTGCAATCAATTTACAATGTAGATCTCCATTAATCAGATTTAAATCGAATTCACTTTTGGGTAGGCCTATCACGTTAGTGATCGGCATTTTTTTTGTATGTTACAACAGAGACATATATGTCTGGTTACAACTGTATAGCTGTTACGTCGTCATAGCACTTACGGTCATACAAAATAGCAATTCCAATTTGAGTTTACACTTCGATTTCTTACATTGGGACGATATTGAATTGAATGAACACTTCAAAGATGAATAATAATAATGTTTTCCTACATCACAATAAACGAAACGAAGTCCCCTTTGGAGGCCCCATTGCCGAATGTCAAAATTTTACATGCTACTTCTGAGGGTTATACGTACTTTTATCTGTTTGAGCTCTCAATCAACAATAGTGAATAACGATCGGTACTCCTCGAGACCGTATAAACCATCCGATTGCAAAGTAATCACGTTCTACATCCACGTGACAAAATGTTTACACTTACCTCGATTCCATTTTCGTCGGGTGAAAGCGAGGATACTGAAATCATGTGACGCACTCGGCTCTCTCCGATGTAAACAACAAATGTTGTTCAGCGATAATTCGAAGTTGATAAACATTGCCAATATTTCACAAAAAGTGTCATAATTTTGTAAACAATTTAATTTCAAGTATCACAACGCTTTCCGGAAATCAAATGCATGTAGAAATTATTGAAATCTAACCATTTAGTCCCTTTAAACACTAATTTACAACTGACTGATACTATAGTGGTCAGATGTGCACGGTATCTAGCGTGGGAAGCGTACTATTTTTTTTAAATTAAAGCTGTCAATATTTCTACCTACAACAATTTAAATTCCGATGCAATGGCATGAAAAATATACTTCACGATATCGATGTAGCTAGGTCATGTATGTATTGGCCATCACGGTAAACTGTAGTACACGATGTAGACCACTGATTTACATGTGAATCCACAATTCGACAATAATCGATATGTATACATTGTATATCGTTACACAATACAATCATACATTGCAAGATTTGAATACAGCATATGAAAGATAACCAGACTTTTACCACCTGGACTGAAAGACATCTCAGTGATATTAATAGATACACGTTCACACTCGTATATAAGGAAAAGTCAATCTGCACCTTTACTGAGTCATAAATCTTCAAGTGACTGAATTCTAGCTAACTGTGACACATACACTTATGTATGTAATTATACATGTATCTGAGGGGATTTATAAGTGAACCGATACACGTAAATACACACACTTATATATATATTAGTAGTATGTGATACAAATCATAAGTAATAAATGTATTACTATATATCAGAGACCTATATAGTTCTCTGTATATATATACATAACTACATTTTATAAAGCTTTTTCACATCATTTATTTTTCACCGGTCTTCCGAGAGACATATAATTCAGGATACAATTTAGGTATTAAAATTGAGGTCTGTGGCCGTGCTCGTCATATATATATATAATATGTATCACCGCTTCAGTTATAAGTTGTTAAATACAGATGTGTGCCCTTGGCAACACAATTATCCAATTATATTTTTGATAAGATTTATTTTTTTCCCGATCAAGCCGCCGTAAACGTATCCAATATTGATGAGTTGACAGAAAACAGCTCCAGGGATTCTCGGGAGCGAGATCTGTTGTACCGCAGGCATGCACACGTACATTATATGTATATGTGACATGCTTGCCCGAGGATTACATTGAGCTTCACTACGGATCTAGACATCTGATTGTCAATGTATCCTTGTCCTTCCCGATGTTCAGCTTTGTCCTTCGGCGATCTGTTGGTGTTTTATGCTTTTGTTTTTTGAAAATATGAATTTTAATAACATTCACTGCATACATTTATCAAAATGTTGTTATGATACAATGAAATCAGAAATATTAAACATGCTAGACTTTTGTATATAATGTTAAGGTCAAGACTGGCCGGGCCACACGAACTGTAACTAATGAAGGACGAGCGTGTAGAGTAGTGTAGAGATTTCCTCTTAAGATGTAGGCTGGAAATGCAAGTTGTGTTTAAGTCGAAGATCAACTTTGAAATATTTATTGAGTCAAATGTCAACATATGGGATTAAATTGGTAGAAAACTATGTCAGAACTACCTCCAAAGTTCCACAATACTCAACGTTACTATACCTAGGCCAGTACACCTGGACAGTGGACACAGAGTGTGTCTTTACATTGTCATGGGTCCACCTTCAAGGTGTCGCGGATCAAATATACGTAAAACTGTCTGTAGTATCACAAGGAAAATGATAGATTGGTGAATGCATGTTAGATGTAGAGCAACATTGTGTTATAAAGGAAAGGTTAACAATGAGAGGAAGAGTTTCGGGTAATACACATAGACATTCATTTGCCGAACAAGTGTCGGCCCAAAGGCTATTGACATAGTGAAACGAAGGGAAGTAACTTTGATAGAACAGCCGATGACCACCGTATATAGGGCGCGGTTATAAAAGGTCACACAAGATATTAGTCGATTTGATTTTTCAATACAAACTGAGAGTCAGACAAAGGACAGAGGGAAAACTGAGATAAACTGCATCTTCGTCAGTGAGGCTGTGGGCCTAAAGTGTTAATACATAACAAATACATGTACGTACATACCGAGGATTTGTTTGTTTTTGTTTAACGTCCTATTCACAGCCAGTGTCATTTAAGGACGTGCCGGGTTTTGGAGGTGGAGGAAAGCCGGAGTACCCGAGAGAAAAACCACCGGCCTACGGTCAGTACCTGGCAACATACCGAGGAAGCAACTGAGGAAACTAGAAATGTCAAATATCGATGGAGAAGGTATAACAGCCCAATGATTCAATAATACACTTCACTAATGTTTCAACATTGGACTTCAACAGGTTGATATTTTAAGCCCTGCCACTACTATTCAAATGAATTAACGTGGCATGCAGAATACTACAAACTACGATGACTACGTACAGTTGTACATTCAAATGGTAAAGTGTCTACAACCCGCAATCTCAAAGGATTGTTCAAAAGACAACAAGATTGAAGTTTAAAGGCTAGCAAGTACATAATTTATTTGACTAGATTTCTCTAATGTTCCCCATGTGAAGGACTTCAAATTGCATAGTCAAGATCTCAAATGTTGGACAGTTCCTGTTACATAATTTTGCAATATTATATAGAATTCACCCATATCAACTTACATGTTGCCAGGATTGGCCTCATGTCTCAATCCAGTTCTTGGCAGGACAAAAGCCATGGATCGTAGCATAGGAATATCTCACCTCATAATCCGAGCTACATGGACTGGTCATCATGCTATCCGGAATGGCAAAATCTATCAATAAAAGTGCAATTTATGGACATGAGGATATTAATTAACTCACGGTCTGTCATTTAACGATATATATCTTCGCTGGGCATGAAGAAATCAACAAAAACATGCTACTATGGTTAGCTTAAGTTGGATCTGGATATGATCTATAATGTATTGTCAACACCTTAGTAAAGTTGATTCATTCAGCCATCCGTGGCCAGTAATATTCTATAGTGAAAGTTGTTCTAAAATATCCTGTTTGTTACGTTGTATGTTGGGAGTTCTGGATACAGAAACAAAACTCGTCTTGGCGTGCCATGTGCTCTTTATTGTGTAACCCCAAAACATATGACGTAATACGCACGTACACAAATACGTAACTATGACTAACATAACATCTCCCTTTCTCAGGCTGTTGCTTTAAACACTGTAAAGAAATACTCTAACACTATCAACTATATCAAAACAGCGAACTAGAAATGACTAGGAACAAAGTGTTATGAACACATTTATAAAAGTTAACACAGTTCATGTTCTGAATCAGAACTATGAGCGTCTCTTACAATAAACACAGTATGTAAACATAGACTCTATGTACAGCTACAAGTTCATCCTATGTAACTACTCTACCTGAAGTAGAACTAGTATTGCATGTACTCTGAACTTGAACAGTGTCTTTAGGACTAACGTTAAGTATCTCTGGAGATTTTGGAATGTCTGAAGTTTCTACAGTCGGAGTAGGACTGTTCAAAGCCTCATCTTGCTCTGGCACCAACATGGGTGCTGACACCAGGTGGCGTCTGTTACTCCTGACCTATTGTCCGGTAGGTGTCTCTACAACGTAGGACCTAGCATTAACGACCGACGCGCGCGTTACTGAGGATGTCACAGTCCCACCGAATCCTGCGCCTGGCCCTCATACCCATACCGTCTGACCTGGTTGTAGTTTAGGTAAGGATCTGGCCTGATGGGAAATGTCAAAGTTCTCCTTTTGCATCGCTCGTTCCCGAGTCTCCCTTTCGCAGATCTTAGCCAAGTCTGGCCATAGAGTAAGGTTTTGAGGGTTTTCGGGGAGAGTTGTACGCAACCTCCTACCTATCAAAAGTTCTGCTGGACTATATCCGCACTTTAGATGTATTGCGCGATAGGCTAGTAAAGCCTGATATGGATCGTTTGCTTTCCTTATCGCACGTTTGATAGTCTGCACTGCGCGTTCCGCCTCACCATTACCTTGAGGGTAATATGGACTGCTAGTCTCATGGCAGAATCCATATTCCTTTGCGAATTTCACAAACACTTCACTCGTATATTGCGGACCATTATCCGACACTACAGTCTCGGGTATTCCGTGCCTTGCAAATATTGACTGCATATGGTTCACGATTGCCTGGGATGTTGTTGATTTCAACAAGGCAATTTCAATATACAGTGTATCTCGAAAAGTAATCGACAACGAGCAAGTAGTTCGCGTTCTTTATTTGGAATAGATCAGTGCCAACCTTCTGCCAAGGTCGTTTTGGAAAGTCAGTTGGTCTCAAGGGTTCAGCATGGTCAGTTTTCTGTTTGACACATACTGTACAGTTTCTCACAATGTCCTCGATCTCGTGATTGATTCTTGGCCACCATACAGAATTTCGCGCACGTTCACGACATTTTACGATGCCCTGATGGCCCTCGTGTATCCTCTGAAGCATTTCCGCTCTCAGACGGTTTCCACGCATCAACAATCCCTGGCATAGAGATAACTCCTCTCGAACTTGCCAATACGGTCGCGTCGCGATGTTTGTAGATGGTTGTTCGAACCCTGGCAAGCCATCGTGACAATATTTCACGATTACACTTAACACGCTGTCTTCGTGAACTGCTCTACGTAGCTCCTCCAAACGCTTTTCACTGGCTGGTAATGATTTTATAACACTGTCAACAAAGGCCTCAACATCATTCTGAAACTCTTCTTCCTCTACTGTCGTACTTTGCAGTGGTGCTCTCGAAAGAGTGTCGGCAGTGTACAGAAACTTTCCGGGAACATGGTTTACTTCGTATTGGTATCGCGCCAGCCTCATTCTGAAACGCTGGATCCTTGGTGGCAAATCTGACATTGTTTTTGATCCCAGAAGAGATACGAAGGGTTTGTGGTCAGTCTCTATTTGGAATGTCACCCCAATAATGAAATCGGCGAATTTTTCACATGCCCATTTGACAGCTTTCTCTACTTGGGCATAACGCTGTTCTGTACTGCTCATTGCTCTTGATGCATACACAACATGTTTCCATTTGTCTCCACTTCCTTCAGGGCATTGAAGAAGGACTGCACCTAATCCAAATGATGATGCGGCGGCAGAGATCTTGGTACAAGCCTTTGGGTCACATAAGGCTAACAATGGTGTAGAACTGAGTTCCTTCTTGATACGGTCAAATGCCTGTATCTGTGGATCTTCCCAAATCCACGAGCTTTCCTTCTGGAGTAGATCTCGAATAGGCTTACTATGCTCTGCGAGATTGGGAGTAAATCTTCCAATTTGGTTTACCATACCTAAGAACCGTCGTAACTCTGGTACATTGGTTGGAGCTTGGAAGTTGACAATGGCCTCAACCTTTTTGGGGTCAGGTTGGATTCCTGAGGCATCAATCACATGACCAACAAAGATAATTCTGTCCTTTGAAAACTGACACTTATCGCTGTTGAGAGTGATTCCGGCTTCAACAAGTCTCCTTAGTACAATCTGGAGTCTCACATCATGCTCTTCCTGAGTTTCTCCGAAAATCAATATATCATCCATTTGGCACAGTGCCCCTGGTAGCCCTGTGAGTAGTGCCTGCATGCGTTTCTGGAAATACTCGGATGCTGACGTGATTCCGAATGGCAGTCTGTTGAAACAGTATCGTCCAAATGGCGTTATGAATGTTGTTAGTAATCTCGATGACTGCGCGAGTGGTGCTTGCCAGAACCCACTGTTAGCATCAAGTTTTGAGAACACCTTTGCACCAGTCAACTTGTGTAGGGTATCTTCTGTACTGGGTAGTTGGTGATTTTCCCTTCTCACAGACTTATTGAGTTGAGTCAAGTCCACACACAGTCTCACAGTGTTGTTTTTCTTTGGAACCACAACTAAGCCCGCACACCAGTCTGTTGGTTCATCAACAGGCGATATAACACCCATTTTCCCCATCCTTTTTAGCTCTGCCTCCACTTTGTCCAAAAGCGGTAGTGGTATACGTCTAGGTGTTGACACTGCAACTGGTTTGCAGTCACTTCTAAGCTTTATCTCATTTTCTCCGCTTAGTTTTCCAAGTCCCTTAAAAAGTGTAGGGTATTTCGCGACATATTCTTCTGACTGGACAGAAGCTACATGTTTCACCATATCAAGCTTCTCAATAGCTGGTCTCCCTAGTAATGGCTTGCTTAACCCTCTGACGACATAAATCTCTGTCGAGGTCTTGGACTTCTCCGATTTCAGTTCTCCAATGAACTTACCTGCGACATTTAGACGAGTCTTTCCAAGCCCTATCAGTATGCGGTCTGACATCATTAACTTCAATGTTCCTAACTTTTGAAAAGTATTTTCTGGTATGGCGGTGACATCAGCACCTGTGTCAACTTCTCCAAGGTTAAGTTGACCTTCCATGGCTCACTGTTGTCCGAACTGTCAATGGCCCCTTTATGATATATTGACAGCCGTCCGACAAAGATATCAGATGCACCCTTTGCATTTTGACAGAGTAAATCCTAGGGACAGGTCGATAGGTTTTCCCTCTGATTGGTATTTCGTTCAGTGGACGTATTTGTCCTTAATTTAATACGACAGTTCAATTTGATACATAATTGTACATACCGGGTAATGATTATGGTTTTATAGTACTATCATCATCTGTTAACCGAATCCAGTAGTGTCAGTTATTGGCCTGATCTTTGTTCTTTCCTTTATGGGCTGTCGTGGACAATGTCTAATTTTGTTGTTGATGTAACACTGTTTTCTCCTGTTGAACTTTTTAATTAAGCAATTTAATTTTCTATTGATTACTTAATATAAAATGATGAATAGGTTTCGAGCTACAGGCCTTTTTGAACAGCTATTGTAATTTTTTGTCTGGGACCAGTATCATCAATATTCCTTAACTTATATATCCCACGGGAAAATCCTTACACAATTTAAAGCTGTTTCTATAATGCTTTCCTATGGAAATTTTAAGTTAAAATACTCTCTTAAGTTAAGGAACCTTGATTAAGCCACGGCCTGGTGGGGTGCACAACAACCTGAGATCATTTGATAGTTTAGATGTTGTAAATGTCTCAGAAGGCCCAGGAATACCATTCGGTAAAATGACACCATTTTCTGTTCATTCATAATTATCGAGCCTATATTACCAGGGCAGATATTTATGGGGTTGCTTGTAGATATGTTTAATTGTTCTTTGTCACAGCCTCGGTTCTCAGTAGATTTATATGGCAGGTAGCGTCAATGAAGCAGAAGACGCATATCCTTCCTGACTACCTGGTCGTATTCTCGTACATTTTCAATGGTCTGCACATTAATCTGTACTTTGTCAAAGCTCTGTCTTCGTTTGTCAATTCTGAGTTACACTTCTGCCCTAGTATATACACGAAGGATACTTAGATCCTTCCAAGGTCTGAGATCATTTCTGCTTCGGTTGCCTTTAGTATACATATTCCGTTGTTTAACAACACCGGTTTCCCGATTGTTATAGATGATTTTATCATTAACATTTGTATGATTGATCTCGTAGTGACCTTATATAGGTAGTATGTCAGTCAGGGTTTTTATCAGGGTGAGGTCTTACTTTTGACAGTGGTAGCATATTCGCGTTCTCCTCACGTTCGCCTCACGTTCTCCTAACTTTTTATTGTTTTTCATTACACCTCGCTTTCCTATCTCTCTACCGTTTTTATAAGGATATCTCTTTACAATGTAAGAGGGATGTACTTTTTAAGCATGTTTTTATCATCACGTTGTCTGCCATGCTTTTTATCAACGTCATTTTTACCTTTCCTGAAGATTTACATTATAATGTCTCTCAATATCTAGATTCGTAATATCGATTTCATCCATTTGTTTGTTAAAGGGTCTTCAACATGGCTCTAGTATTGCAATAAGATTCATTGTTTTTTTTTCAGTTGATCATTTGATTCCACATAGGAGCAGTCGATATGCATGTACCAACGTTGTCTTAAAATTATTTGGCCTAAATCCCAATCAATTTCCTAGAATGTGTTAGAAAATATTGGCTAATGAATCAGGTGTTCAAGAAGCAGACATGCTTAATATAATACCGACGACAGGTATAATACAGTGTATGGCATTGAGTTAGTTTTTCGCTTGCTGTAGTAATATAAAAAATCGCTCTCCACTCGTTTGTGTCAAAGGAAAATAGCAGGAGTAAAGGCAAACGAGATGGTCACCGAAGCACAGATTGAAAATCAACACACATTTGCCTTCGGTCTGTAAATATTGTTCAAGCCTCTGTGATGACGATGGATTTTTCCCTGCTGATATATTATATTTTTTGTCAAAAGTTTTGAAGTTTACATTTGTTGGTTCGTTTGAGGAATGAATCTAAACGCTGTTTACATTTTAAAATAGGATAGGTCTGTTGGATAGTGATAACCCGGTTACCTCCCCTCCCTCCTACATATGACAAGTCTATCGGATAGTGATAACCCGTTCACCTCCTCCTCCCTGTGGGGTTTTAATTTAAACATGAATTATCATCCAGACGTCAAGATTACAGACGATTCATCAAAATTGTAGGCGATAATAGCAGCGTTTATGTAATAAGATGGAAACTTGCCCGCCATAACAGTGTAAAATCATAACTCGTGGAACATGATTGCTACCTGGAGATTGTTTAAAACTCATCGTTTTGGACACATTGTTCACGACCAAATTATAGGATTCGCACCATGAAATATAATTGTCTTTTCATAACATATTTATAAAATATGATTATTGCGCTATATGCAATCATAGATGATGTAACACACATATGTATGTGTTCATGTAATATTATTTAGATAAATCATCGGGAGCGAAAAAAGATAAATATAAATAAAGTCAATATGAATGCCTCGTGGAAAACACAATAAACTGACTGTGTGGGAGCCCTTTTGTGTAAGATAGAATGGACCACAAGGTAGTATGTCGATGAGATTGACCGTCTTTTGCTTGGATGTAGTTAGTATGCATTCTGTAATTATCAGTAATATGTATCGACAACGCGATAGGTGCTATTGATGTCTGGGACCAATGAACTGGTTAACAATGAGTCTTTGATCCTGACACAAAACATTCTAAAGCTGCAGACAAGATATGTATATCGAAAACTGTTTTCATTACCTTGAGAATTATTCCAAATTCCCATATTTAAGGTATGGTATCAGAGTTGCCCTACTTAAACGTTAGACTCTACACATACATCTGTTTATAAAGTTGGTGGTTTTGTACCTGGTATAGGAACCACATCCATACACAGTTCGATCCATTGTACTTACTGCCATAAACTTATATCGGTGTGCGCTCATTGCTCTCCGTATATAACCTACATGCTTGCCGAGATATAACCCCACAGCTCTGTCAGCCGAGGATGTGGGTACTAGTTCTGATTAGCAAGGCATGGCCTCATCAACTGTAAAATAAACAACAAATCGGTTTCCAAAATCCGAATGCCATAAAAATGATCAGAAAAATAACTAATTTATCAATTAAAATGTCAGGATAGTATCCAGAATAAACACTTGGGTGTAATGCTTCCAATTACTGCAATGGAACAGCTATGTATAACTAAAGTTATAACAGTAACAAAAATACACACAGCGACACCCCGTAAACTGAAATCTATAACAAACAAGATAACCTAAAAGGTGTTTATTTGCTTGAAAACAGCTGCGAAATATAAGACAACTGATTTAGAACAAACTTTTTGATATATCAGGGATAATTAATCAATACGGATATGTGCATACCGTCCAACTGCCATCCCAAACTGATATTTCAAATTTAAAAGTTTGAAATATTTCCAATAGAAATTTACTAAAGTAACAACTGATGCTGAAAATACAATTTTCCTATATGATATATAGTACATGTAAATTTTAACTTTCATCAGGGCAAACGTGATACCCCAGGGTCATTTTAAATCGTAGTCAATTGGACCCATTTTGCCATACCTTACCCCCGGGGTGGTGGTTCATTTAACCAGGATCAAAGTCACCTAACACGCAGGCACGTCTGTAGAACTGGAATCAAAATTTGGTGCACACACACGCGGTATTGTTCGGACACGGAGAAAAAGGATATATCCTACTTTGTATTTTCAAGAAATGAATGATAATACTCTTTTTGCTAACATAACGCAAACATTTCAAAAAAAAAAAAGAAAAAAAAATTCAACAAAATCCATCCCATCAAATGCTTGATATACCTACAATGTTTTTTTGTTTTGTTTTTGTTTTTAATTCAAAAATATCCTTTTTTGACATTTATTATCGTCCTCTCACAAGAGGGCTTTCGCTCATTACACGTTCGCATTTATTATTTTGTTTAAAAAAACATAATTAGTGATATATGCATATATAAATTGTATTACTACTATTCTTATTTTTTGGAAACTACAAATATCCGGCTTATCAGGTCGGCTCATCATATACATCATATGGTTACTTTCCATCTGTTTAATTTTGGAATTCATCAGCAATAAACAATGAAGACATACATAGTATTCTACGTCTTTTTCTTAGCATCAAACTGACATGCTAATATCATCTGAAGAAGAACGGACAGCAAAACGCAGGTGGCTAGACTTCCTTGAAGGAGTATCCTTCATAAAATTGCCACACACTTTGTCCGTCACCTTTATTCTGATTGATAGTGTTTATTTTTTTGTCTGCTTTATGGCGTCCCTCTTAGTATGAGTATGAGGCGGATTTTCAGAAGCTTCCACAAAAAGTCTTTGGCCGTGTGTTTCTGGTTTTCTGCAAGACTGGTATCGCCCCTATCTTTACATTGTCCTGTACCTTATCAAGCGCCATCTGAACACTTCTCCTCGTCAGAGTCCTGGAGTCATCCGTACCTGTGTTGTTTTATCATTTGATGTGGCATTCTATGTGGCCTGGCTGTATGCATTCTCTACAGATCTTATCTTTGGTACAGTATTTTGAAATGTGTCCCTTCCTCAGACGATTTCCACATTTTGAATTGTTATTATCATTTGGTTGGCCTATGTACTTCACTGTATTTCCCTATCTCCATGAGTGAAGAGAGAGGGGATTTGAGGTCTTTGACGATCAATATTATATCACCTGTTTTACAGTTATTGAGAAAACTGTCACCTCTAAGTCTCTCCCTCTACATGTTTACAACTTCACAGATGTAAACTGAAATGGCCATTTTTCTCTGGTCGTCTTCTGTTGGGAGTGGGATGTTTTTAACGCGAACTGCTGTCATATTGTCGTTGTAATCAAATGGGATGTTTGGGTTGGTAGAATAAATTCTAATCGACTTAACCCTGATAGCTGAGTTTTTTAGTAAATCAGATTTCCCCGGATTCTTCGTTGTCTTTGTATATTCTCCACATGCCACGGACTCTTTTCAACCCAACTGAAAATTCGATGGATATTATTTTAGCAATGCTTTTGTATAATTCACCGTGGTTAAGTTGGTATCGAGTTAGTAACTAGCCAGAAATTGGTCAAAATCACACTTTTGTATCACTTTTAGAAAAAATTATAATTAAATAACTTAAGTTGAGTGTTCGCCGGTGTGAGGAAGGATTTTGGCACTGTCCCTTGGCCGAGTCCATAAAAGATCGTAGTCACTAGTCCTGCTTAGCGATTAATATTTTCGGAAGTGAGATGACTGTTGTCAGCATAATGTGACTGGGTGAGGTGTCCTGCTTGGTGTCTTTGGCAGAATGCTTCAGTGAGGCAGCACTATAAAGTCGATACCGATTCTGTGCCATTACAAGGGGACAAACACGAACATAACGCAGCCTCCTTAAACCCTCTCAGACATGTATCTCGCACGTTTATATGCCTGTTGTATCGTACGATATGAAATCAGACGTGTTGATAGCCTGTTGTATTGTACGATATGAAATCAGACGTGTTGATAGCCTGTTGTATCGTACGATATGAAATCAGACGTGTTGATAGCCTGTTGTATTGTACGATATGAAATCAGATGTGTTGATAGCCTGTTGTATTTTACGATATGAAATCTGACGTCTTGATAGCAGGATGTATTTTACGATATGAAATATGATGTGTTGATAGCCTGTTGTATTTTACGATATGAAATCTGACTTGTTGATATGCTTGTTGTATTTACGATATGAAATCAGACGTGTTGATAGCAGGATGTATTTTACGATATGAAATCTGACTTGTTGATAGCCTGTTGTATCGTACAATATGAAATCAGACGTGTTGATAGCCTGTTGTATTGAACGATATGAAATCTGACGTGTTGATAGCCTGTTGTATCGTACGATATGAAATCAGACGTGTTGATAGCCTGTTGTATTGTACGATATGAAATCTGACTTGTTGATATGCTTGTTGTATTTTACGATATGAAATCTGACTTGCTGATATGCTTGTTGTATTTTACGATATGAAATCAGACGGTTTGATAGCAGGTTGTATTGTACGATATGAAATCAGATGTGTTGATAGCCTGTTGTATTTTACGATATGAAATCTGACGTGTTGATAGCAGGTTGTATTGTACGATATGAAATCAGACGGTTTGATAGCCACTTGTATTGTACGATATGAAATCAGATGTGTTGATAGCCTGTTGTATTTTATGATATGAAATCAGACGTGTTGATAGCAGGTTGTATTTTACGATATGAAATCTGACGTGTTGCTAGCCTGTTGTATTGTACGATATGAAATCAGATGTGTTGATAGCCTGTTGTATCGTTCGATATGAAATGAGATGTGTTGATAGCCTGTTGTATTGTACGATATGAAATCAGATATGTTGATAGCCTGTTGTATTGTACGATATGAAATCAGATGTGTTGATAGCCTGTTGTATTTTACGATATGAAATCTGACGTGTTGATAGCAGGTTGTATTGTACGATATGAAATCAGACGGTTTGATAGCCACTTGTATTGTACGATATGAAATCAGATGTGTTGATAGCCTGTTGTATTTTATGATATGAAATCAGACGTGTTGATAGCAGGTTGTATTTTACGATATGAAATCTGACGTGTTGCTAGCCTGTTGTATTGTACGATATGAAATCAGATGTGTTGATAGCCTGTTGTATCGTTCGATATGAAATGAGATGTGTTGATAGCCTGTTGTATTGTACGATATGAAATCAGACGTGTTGATAGCCTGTTGTATTGTACGATATGAAATCAGATGTGTTGATAGCCTGTTGTATTGTACGATATGAAATCAGATGTGTTGATAGCCTGTTGTATTGTACGATATGAAATCAGACGTGTTGATAGCCAGTTGTAGTGTACTATATGAAATCAGACGTGTTGATATACCTGGCGTATTGTACGATATCATCATATTATGATTTTAACAACCATAGTTCTCATGTTGAGGATTAACTACATATGTAACCCCATATTTGACCTACATATCCACAGCCATCATCATCATCATCATCATTTAATCACTACATGATCAATACATCATCATTTCGTCTCTACATCATTATTTCGTTATTATATCGCCATTACATGATAAAACACTACTTCTCTACAACATCATGTCATCACTCCATCGCCATTACATTATTACATCATCATTTCGTCTCTACATCATTATTTCGTTATTATATCGCCATTACATATATGTACATCATTACATCATCAAACACTACTTCTCTACAACATCGTGCCATCACTACATCGCCATTACATCATCCTTTCATAACTACATGTATATCATTATTCCATAATGATATCTCCATTTAATCTCTGCATCATCATTTCATCACAACATCAGTACATTACTATACCTGCAGTATTTCATGACTTTGTAATTACACATATCACTACGTACCTCCACTGTCATAGTCACTACCATCACGTTCAAACAAAGTACTAGTATATATAACGATACCGATATCTCACCCTTACATCAATTATCATCATAACATTGATACATCATTTCAACACTCGTTGTAATCATTGTCATCATGATATTTCAACAAAATGGATCATATTGTATGCTAAAAATACACATGATACACCATACACACTAATTCCTATATAGTATAGGTAGATCTTGCCTATATCATTATGTATGTATCTGAAACTTCATGTTGTTACAGATAAAACAGGTTGTTCTCCTAAAATGACTTCCAAGCCAGGAACCCCTAAAGACAATGACACTTACACACACCCTCGAGTCCTAATGAAGTAACACAAATATTGAACATTGATTTTATCTTGTAAGTCCCCGAAGTTTTGGAAATATTTTGTCTGCGTCCTGTCATTTGTAATTGGAAATCTTGTTGTGTAGATAAGGGTATCCGAGTAGTATTAGGTGTACCTATCAGAACATTTGATCAAACTCTATTATTATTTATAAGATACTTACCGAATGTTTATTTCCCTTGAGATAAAGAATGTGTTATATGCCATGTTAGGAGCAAGAAGAGTTAAACTATTCAGAAAGGATATAACTGTGTTATATGCAAGAAAACAAACCAATACGTTTTTCTAGAACATAAAACATCACTAGGAATATTAGCTAGAGATGTCAGTCAGTGGCGAATGGCAAAATCTACCTATAACTGAAATGGGTAAAATATGTATCTAACACAAGTAACACGTAACCGTGAATGTTTGCTGCACTGTCTTATCCAGACCAAAACCTTCGCTTACTGTTTAAACGAGCACTAAGACAATCGATTTACGACGTAATCACGTGGAGGAGGAAGACGACACTTACCGGAATAATTGACAGTAAATTAATCATTGTATTGTAGATATAACTCTATGTCGACTGCTATTAGATTAAAAGGCAAACACACGACACAGCTTTAGCTAACGTCAAATGATGAGTTACTCCGAATGATCCTATCAAAATCCTATCTCTTTTAAACAGTTTGTGCACCTTGTACACGGGGAATCCTATACATCACCCTTTCTTAAGTCATTTCACAAGCTATCTTTTCTTATACACAGATTTTGTATAGAGATTCGACAGAAATAGCGGAAATTCTTAATCTCGGAGAACTTCAAAATATTCAAGGAAGACCGCCGAAGTGAGTGTTCCGAAAACACTTCTACATAAACCAACAGCGATACAGTGCTCCAGCCATTCAGACCTTTAGCTTTGTTCAAGAAGGCTTCGAAGCAAATTAAGATCACATATGCCTAAAGATACTCTAAAATATACTTAGATATCTCAACATGTGCAACCATCTAATTATTTGATACAATATATTCATGTACTAGTGCCATCAACACTTCTTGCTGTGAAGAAGGGGGCAATTTTCACAGCCGAAAAACTTTGGTGTATTGAGCATAGATACTTAGATCTTAATAGACAGGTGGTACGGATTATATATGTGGTAGTCATAATCGTTTGTGTTGTATGCTGTAAATTTCCGAGGGGTTTAATGTCATGATTTGGATAGGTAAACTTTACGGAAGGGGGTTATTTCCGCGGGGGTTTTAATTTTGTAATTTCGATAGGTATAATTTCCGCTGGAATCAATTTCGTGATTTCGATACGTAAACTTTACGGTGGGGGTTATTTCCGCGGGGATCAATTTTGTGATTTCGATATGTGACGTACGGATGGTGGTTATTTTGAAAGGAAAGCATAACGGATGGGGTTTATTTCCCTCATTTTTCTTTTCACACTTGTTCTATAAGTATCAGATTCATCACAGAACAATACACACGAATAACCTTCGTGTATTTGACGAAAATTCGCCACTAGCGTAAATTAACACGTTTACAGTGTCAGACTACTAATAATCCTAGAGCGGTTTACATGGTATTCAAATCCATAAATTGTTAATTCATAGATATGCTGCTGCGATATAGTACTTTGCAACTTACCCACAAGATATTTATACTGTTTTGAATATAGAGGAATAATAAGTAATTCAAAATTTCAGGATAGATTAAGTATCCGAATATATCACATTTAGAAACTTGGTGGTCAGTACGTATGGGCGATTCCTTATATTAAGGTTACTCTTGAAAAATAAACACTGTTTTTGGCAGTCCATTTTACCCAAAATATTGATCCAAAAACTAGTATATTACAAAAGTGTATGTACTGTCTTAATTAGATTCAGAGGACGCTGGCGCATGATGTTCTGTGTACGCTTATCTTCACTTTTAAAATGACTTTGACCTATACTAACTTAAACAATACTGCGCCAGATCTTTCGCGTGCTTACATAACCTGAACTTTACAAATATAGTGTAAGGTGACTGACAGGAAACGGTCGTATGGAGCGTTACGTCATACAAATCAAATTAATGTCATGTGTATTAAAAAAACCCTTAAAAAACCCATTGTCCTAAGGAAGACATACCAACATACTTGTGATAGACATTTATCAAGAATTATAATAGTACTTTGTATCCAAACAAATAAGATTTTTTCATAATCACGTTTTTCTTTGTAGCGCTTTAAAATCCCAAATGTTTGCAGTTGAACAAATAAATCACGTGGAAAACCAGTTCATTGTAAGGTCAAACGTACATGACGCGATCTAATTAGACCAGAAATGTTTATTAATGACACGTGATTTTCATTATTAGGTCTTTCATCTGTTACACATTAACGGAACATCAAAAATTCAAGAAATATCCCCCACAAGAAGGAGTTTAATATACCGACGAGTCTCCTCCCAAACACTAAAGTCCAGGTGCGTGTCAAACAAGGGCGGAAGTTTTCTGTAATTCCCGTTTCCGGCATTTCTAAAATCTACTTTAGTGGGAAATGAAATATAGCCTAAACATACACAGGTATCCTAAGTATATAACATTCCTACAGACACCATACCTGAAATAGATACAATAGGTAACCTATTACACAGGTATCCTAAGTATATAACATTCCTACATACACCATACCTGATATAGATACAATAGGTAACCTATTACACAGGTATCCTAAGTATATAACATTCCTACATACACCATACCTGATATAGATACAATAGGTAACCCATTACACAGGTATCCTAAGTATATAACAATAGGTAACCCATTACACAGGTATCCTAAGTATATAACAATAGGTAACCCATTACACAGGTATCCTAAGTATATAACAATAGGTAACCCATTACACAGGTATCCTAAGTATATAACAATAGGTAACCCATTACACAGGTATCCTAAGTATATAACAATAGGTAACCCATTACACAGGTATCCTAAGTATATAACAATAGGTAACCTATTACACAGGTATCCTAAGTATATAACATTCCTACAGACACCATACCTAATATAGCATACAGTAGGTATATATATATATATAATAGCGGGACTCATATACAGATATTGTCTGTTGGTATATAGTATCAGGACTGATTTACAGATATTGTCTGTGGGTATATAGTATATAGTATCAGGACTGATTTACATATATTGTCTGTGGGTATATAGAATCAGGACTGATATACAGATATTGTCTGTTGGTATATATAGTATCAGGACTGATTTACAGATATTGTCTGTGGGTATATAGAATCAGGACTGATATACAGATATTGTCTGTGGGTATATAGTATCAGGACTGATATACAGATATTGTCTGTGGGTATATAGTATCAGGACTGATTTACAGATATTGTCTGTGGGTATATAGTATCAGGACTGGTTTACAGATATTGTCTGTGGGTATATAGTATCAGGACTGATATACAGATATTGTCTGTTGGTGTATAGTATATAGTATCAGGACTGATATACAGATATTGTCTGTGGGTATATAGTATCAGGACTGATGTACAGATATTGTCTGTGGGTATATAGTATCAGGACTGATCTACAGATATTGTCTGTTGGTATATAGTATCAGGACTGATGTACATATATTGTCTGTGGGTATATAGTATCAGGACTGATATACAGATATTGTCTGTGGGTATATAGTATCAGGACTGATATACAGATATTGTCTGTTGGTATATAGTATATAGTATCGGGACTGATATACATATATTGTCTGTTGGTATATAGTATATAGTATCGGGACTGATATACATATATTGTCTGTTGGTGTATAGTATATAGTATCAGGACTGATATACAGATATTGTCTGTGGGTATATAGTATCGGGACTGATTTACAGATATTGTCTGTGGGTATATAGTATCGGGACTGATTTACATATATTGCCTGTTGGTATATAGTATCAGGACTGATTTACATATATTGTCTGTTGGTATATAGTATCAGGACTGATTTACAGATATTGTCTGTGGGTATATAGTATCAGGACTGATATACTGATATTGTCTGTGAGTATATAGTATCGGGACTGATACACAGATATTGTCTGTGGGTATATAGTATATAGTATCAGGACTGATCTACAGATATTGTCTGTGAGTATATAGTATATAGTATCAGGACTGATTTACATATATTGTCTGTGGGTATATAGTATACAGTATCAGGACTGATTTACAGATATTGTCTGTGGGTATATAGTATCAGGACTGATTTACAGATATTGTCTGTGGGTATATAGTATCAGGACTGATTTACAGATATTGTCTGTGGGTATATAGTATCGGGACTGATTTACAGATATTGTCTGTTGGTATATAGTATCAGGACTGATATACTGATATTGTCTGTAGGTATATAGTATCAGGACTGATCTACAGATATTGTATGTGAGTATATAGTATATAGTATCGGGACTGATACACATATATTGTCTGTGGGTATATAGTATATAGTATCGGGACTGATACACATATATTGTCTGTGGGTATATAGTATATAGTATCGGGACTGATACACATATATTGTCTGTGGGTATATAGTATACAGTATCAGGACTGATTTACAGATATTGTCTGTGGGTATATAGTATCAGGACTGATTTACAGATATTGTCTGTGGGTATATAGTATCAGGACTGATTTACAGATATTGTCTGTTAGTATATAGTATCAGGACTGATATACAGATATTGTCTGTGGGTATATAGTATATAGTATCAGGACTGATTTACAGATATTGTCTGTGGGTATATAGTATATAGTATCAGGACTGATCTACATATATTGTCTGTGGGTATATAGTATCAGGACTGATATACAGATATTGTCTGTGGGTATATAGTATATAGTATCAGGACTGATTTACAGATATTGTCTGTGGGTATATAGTATATAGTATCAGGACTGATCTACAGATATTGTTTGTGGGTATATAGTATCAGGACTGATATACAGATATTGTCTGTTGGTATATAGTATCAGGACTGATATACAGATATTGTCTGTGGGTATATAGTATCAGGACTGATTTACAGATATTGTCTGTGGGTTTATAGTATCAGGACTGATATACAGATATTGTCTGTTGGTATATAGTATCAGGACTGATTTACAGATATTGTCTGTGGGTATATAGTATATAGTATCAGGACTGATCTACATATATTGTCTGTGGGTATATAGTATCGGGACTGATACACAGATATTGTCTGTGGGTATATAGTATCAGGACTGATATACAGATATTGTCTGTGGGTATATAGTATATAGTATCAGGACTGATTTACAGATATTGTCTGTGGGTATATAGTATATAGTATCAGGACTGATCTACATATATTGTCTGTGGGTATATAGTATCGGGACTGATACACAGATATTGTCTGTGGGTATATAGTATCAGGACTGATTTACAGATATTGTCTGTGGGTATATAGTATCAGGACTGATCTACATATATTTTCTGTGGGTATATAGTATCGGGACTGATACACAGATATTGTCTGTGGGTATATAGTATCAGGACTGATTTACAGATATTGTCTGTGGGTATATAGTATATAGTATCAGGACTGATCTACATATATTGTCTGTGGGTATATAGTATCGGGACTGATACACAGATATTGTCTGTGGGTATATAGTATCAGGACTGATTTACAGATATTGTCTGTTAGTATATAGTATCAGGACTGATATACAGATATTGTCTGTGGGTATATAGTATCAGGACTGATTTACAGATATTGTCTGTTAGTATATAGTATCAGGACTGATATACAGATATTGTCTGTGGGTATATAGTATATAGTATCAGGACTGATTTACAGATATTGTCTGTGGGTATATAGTATATAGTATCAGGACTGATCTACATATATTGTCTGTGGGTATATAGTATCGGGACTGATATACAGATATTGTCTGTTGGTATATAGTATCAGGACTGATTAACAGATATTGTCTGTGGGTACATAGTATCAGGACTGATCTACAGATATTGTCTGTGGGTACATAGTATCAGGACTGATCTACAGATATTGTCTGTGGGTATATAGTATCAGGACTGATATACAGATATTGTCTGTGGGTATAAAGTTTATAGTATCAGGACTGATCTACAGATATTGTCTGTGGGTATATAGTATCGGGACTGATACACAGATATTGTCTGTGGGTATATAGTATCAGGACTGATATACAGATATTGTCTGTTGGTATATAGTATCGGGACTGATATATAGATATTGTCTGTAGGTATATAGTATCAGGACTGATATACAGATATTGTCTGTGGGTATATAGTATCGTGACTGATCTACAGATATTGTATGTGGGTATATAGTATATAGTATCAGGACTGATACACAGATATTGTCTGTGGGTATATAGTATCAGGACTGATTTACAGATATTGTCTGTGGGTATATAGTATCGAGACTGATATACAGATATTGTCTGTGGGTATATTGTATCGAGACTGATATACAGATATTGTCTGTGGGTATATAGTATCAGGACTGATTTACATATATTGTCTGTTGGTATATTGTATCGAGACTGATATACAGATATTGTATCTGGGTATATAGTAACAGGACTGATATACAGATATTGTCTGTGGGTATATTGTATCGAGACTGATATACAGATATTGTCTGTGGGTATATAGTATCAGGACTGATTTACATATATTGTCTGTTGGTATATAGTATCAGGACTGATATACTGATATTGTCTGTAGGTATATAGTATCAGGACTGATCTACAGATATTGTCTGTGGGTATATTGTATCGAGACTGATATACAGATATTGTCTGTGGGTATATAGTATCGAGACTGATATACAGATATTGTCTGTGGGTATATAGTATCAGGACTGATTTACAGATATTGTCTGTGGGTATATAGTATCAGGACTGATCTACAGATATTGTCTGTGGGTATATTGTATCGAGACTGATATACAGATATTGTCTGTGGGTATATAGTATCAGGACTGATATACAGATATTGTCTGTGGGTAATAGTATATAGTATCGGGACTGATTTACAGATATTGTCTGTGGGTATATAGTATCAGGACTGATACACAGATATTGTCTGTGGGTATATAGTATCAGGACTGATATACAGATATTGTCTGTTGGTATATAGTATCAGGACTGATTTACAGATATTGTCTGTGGGTATATAGTATCGGGACTGATTTACAGATATTGTCTGTTGGTATATAGTATCAGGACTGATTTACAGATATTGTCTGGGTATATAGTATCAGGACTGATATACAGATATTGTCTGTTGGTATATAGTATCAGGACTGATATACAGATATTGTCTGTGGGTATATAGTATCAGGACTGATATACAGATATTGTCTGTGGGTATATAGTATCGGGACTGATATACAGATATTGTCTGTGGGTATATAGTATCAGGACTGATCTACAGATATTGTCTGTGGGTATATAGTATATAGTATCAGGACTGATTTACAGATATTGTCTGTGGGTATATAGTATCAGGACTGATCTACAGATATTGTCTGTGGGTATATAGTATCAGGACTGATATACAGATATTGTCTGTGGGTATATATTATATAGTATCAGGACTGATTTACAGATATTGTCTGTGGGTATATAGTATCAGGACTGATTTACAGATATTGTCTGTGGGTATATAGTATCAGGACTGATATACAGATATTGTCTGTGGGTATATAGTATCGGGACTGATATACAGATATTGTCTGTGGGTATATAGTATCAGGACTGATTTACAGATATTGTCTGTGGGTATATAGTATCAGGACTGATATACAGATATTGTCTGCCGGTATATAGTATCAGGACTGATATACAGATATTGTCTGTGGGTATATAGTATTAGGACTGATATACAGATATTGTCTGTGGGTATATAGTATCAGGACTGATATACAGATATTGTCTGTGGGTATATAGTATATAGTATCAGGACTGATATACAGATATTGTCTGTGGGTATATAGTATCAGGACTGATATACAGATATTGTCTGTGGGTATATAGTATTAGGACTGATTTACAGATATTGTCTGTGGGTATATAGTATCAGGACTGATATACAGATATTGTCTGTGGGTATATATTATATAGTATCAGGACTGATTTACAGATATTGTCTGTGGGTATATAGTATCAGGACTGATTTACAGATATTGTCTGTTGGTATATAGTATATAGTATCAGGACTGATGTACAGATATTGTCTGTGGGTATATAGTATATAGTATCGGGACTGATTTACAGATATTGTCTGTGGGTATATAGTATCGGGACTGATATACAGATATTGTCTGTGGGTATATAGTATCAGGACTGATATACAGATATTGTCTGTGGGTATATAGTATCAGGACTGATTTACAGATATTGTCTGTGGGTATATAGTATCAGGGGTGATTTACAGATATTGTCTGTGGGTATATAGTATCGGGACTGATACACAGATATTGTCTGTGGGTATATAGTATCAGGACTGATTTACAGATATTGTCTGTGGGTATATAGTATCGGGACTGATATACAGATATTGTCTGTGGGTATATAGTATCAGGACTGATCTACAGATATTGTCTGTTGGTATACAGTATCAGGACTGATCTACAGATATTGTCTGTTGGTATATAGTATCAGGACTGATATACAGATAGTGTCTGTTGGTATATAGTATCAGGACTGATTTACAGATATTGTCTGTGGGTGTATAGTATCAGGACTGATTTACAGATATTGTCTGTGGGTATATAGTATCAGGACTGATTTACAGATATTGTCTGGGGGTATATAGCATCAGGACTGATCTACAGATATTGTCTGTGGGTATATAGTATCAGGACTGATTTACAGATATTGTCTGTGGGTATATATTATATATTATCAGGACTGAATTACAGATATTGTCTGTTGGTATATAGTATCGGGACTGATATACAGATATTGTCTGTTGGTATATAGTATCGGGACTGATATACAGATATTGTCTGTGGGTATATAGTATCAAGACTGATCTACATATATTGTCTGTTGGTATATAGTATCAGGACTGATTAACAGATATTGTCTGTGGGTATATAGTATCAGGACTGATATACAGATATTGTCTGTGGGTATATAGTATCAGGACTGATTTACAGATATTGTCTGTGGGTATATAGTATCAGGACTGATATACAGATATTGTCTGTGGGTATATAGTATATAGTATCGGGACTGATCTACAGATATTGTCTGTGGGTATATAGTATCGGGACTGATCTACAGATATTGTCTGTGGGTATATAGTATCAGGACTGATATACAGATATTGTCTGTAGGTATATAGTATCAGGACTGATTTACAGATATTGTCTGTGGGTATATAGTATCAGGACTGATTTACAGATATTGTCTGTGGGTATTAGTATCAGGACTGATTTACAGATATTGTCTGTTGGTATATAGTATCAGGACTGATTTATAGATATTGTCTGTTGGTATATAGTATCAGGACTGATTTACAGATATTGTCTGTGGGTATATAGTATCAGGACTGATTTACAGATATTATCTGTAGGTATATAGTATCAGGACTGATACACATATATTGTCTGTTGGTATATAGTATCAGGACTGATTTACATATATTGTCTGTTGGTATATAGTATCAGGACTGATTTACAGATATTGTCTGTGGGTATATATTATATAGTATCAGGACTGAATTACAGATATTGTCTGTTGGTATATAGTATCGGGACTGATATACAGATATTGTCTGTTGGTATATAGTATATGGACTGATATACAGATATTATCTGTGGGTATATAGTATCGGGACTGATATACAGATATTGTCTGTGGGTATATAGTATCAAGACTGATCTACAGATATTGTCTGTGGGTATTATAACGGGACTGATTTACAGATATTGTCTGTTGGTATATAGTATCAGGACTGATTTACATATATTGTCTGTTGGTATATAGTATCAGGACTGAGTTACAGATATTGTCTGTTGGTATATAGTATCAGGACTGATTTACATATATTGTCTGTTGGTATATAGTATCAGAACTGATCTACAGATATTGTCTGTGGGTATATAGTATCAGGACTGATTTACAGATATTGTCTGTGGGTATATAGTATATAGTATCAGGACTGATACACAGATATTGTCTGTGGGTATATAGTATCAGGACTGATTTACAGATATTGTCTGTTGGTATATAGTATCAGGACTGATTTATAGATATTGTCTGTTGGTATATAGTATCAGGACTGATTTACAGATATTGTCTGTGGGTATATAGTATCAGGACTGATTTACAGATATTATCTGTAGGTATATAGTATCAGGACTGATACACATATATTGTCTGTTGGTATATAGTATCAGGACTGATTTACATATATTGTCTGTTGGTATATAGTATCAGGACTGATTAACAGATATTGTCTGTGGGTATATAGTATCAGGACTGATATACAGATATTGTCTGTGGGTATATAGTATCAGGACTGATTTACAGATATTGTCTGTGGGTATATAGTATCAGGACTGATATACAGATATTGTCTGTGGGTATATAGTATATAGTATCGGGACTGATATACAGATATTGTCTGTTGGTATACAGTATCGAGACTGATCTACAGATATTGTCTGTTGGTATATAGTATATAGTATCAGGACTGATCTACAGATATTGTCTGTAGGTATATAGTATCAGGACTGATTTACAGATATTGTCTGTGGGTATATAGTATCAGGACTGATTTACAGATATTGTCTGTGGGTATTAGTATCAGGACTGATTTACAGATATTGTCTGTTGGTATATAGTATCAGGACTGATTTATAGATATTGTCTGTTGGTATATAGTATCAGGACTGATTTACAGATATTGTCTGTGGGTATATAGTATCAGGACTGATTTACAGATATTATCTGTAGGTATATAGTATCAGGACTGATACACATATATTGTCTGTTGGTATATAGTATCAGGACTGATTTACATATATTGTCTGTTGGTATATAGTATCAGGACTGATTAACAGATATTGTCTGTGGGTATATAGTATCAGGACTGATATACAGATATTGTCTGTGGGTATATAGTATCAGGACTGATTTACAGATATTGTCTGTGGGTATATAGTATCAGGACTGATATACAGATATTGCCTGTGGGTATATAGTATCAGGACTGATATACAGATATTGTCTGTGGGTATATAGTATATAGTATCGGGACTGATATACAGATATTGTCTGTGGGTATATAGTATCAGGACTGATTAACAGATATTGTCTGTTGGTATATAGTATCAGGACTGATATACAGATATTGTCTGTTGGTATATAGTATCAGGACTGATTAACAGATATTGTCTGTTGGTATATAGAATCAGGACTGATATACAGATATTGTCTGTTGGTATATAGTATCAGGACTGATATACAGATATTGTCTGTGGGTATATAGAATCAGGACTGATATACAGATATTGTCTGTTGGTATATAGTATCAGGACTGATCTACAGATATTGTCTGTGGGTATATAGTATCGGGACTGATCTACAGATATTGTCTGTGGGTATATAGAATCAGAGGTGATCTACAGATATTGTCTGTGGGTATATAGTATCAGGACTGATTTACAGATATTGTCTGTAGGTATATAGTATCAGGACTGATTTACAGATATTGTCTGTAGGTATATAGTATCAGGACTGATTTACAGATATTGTCTGTGGGTATATAGTATCAGGACTGATTTACAGATATTGTCTGTGGGTATTAGTATCAGGACTGATTTACAGATATTGTCTGTTGGTATATAGTATCGGGACTGATTTACAGATATTGTCTGTGGGTATATAGTATCAGGACTGATTTACAGATATTGTCTGTGGGTATATAGTATCAGGACTGATTTACAGATATTGTCTGTGGGTATTAGTATCAGGACTGATTTACAGATATTGTCTGTTGGTATATAGTATCGGGACTGATTTACAGATATTGTCTGTGGGTATATAGTATCAGGACTGATTTACAGATATTGTCTGTGGGTATATAGTATATAGTATCGGGACTGATTTACAGATGTGGGTTTATTGTACCAGTATGATACATGTATGATACAACAGCACACAGACAGTAAAGGCGCTGTTCAAACTCATACCGACCCTGATGGTGTTTTCATCTTCATTGTTGATAATTATAAATGACATTCTTTCCACTAGGTAACTTGATTAACACCACACTGGAAACACTTTCATCTACCGTAAGACCCCCTACAGGAGTGCGCGTGCTCCTCTACATGTTCGGTTTACGATTGCTTGTGTCTTAATAAATATTCATTTCAAAAGTAATGCGCTGTGGCGCAAAAGTAGAAAAAAAATGAAGTCACATTTGGTCTTTATCTAGAGACGGTAAAATCTGCACCGTAAGATTCGCAAAGAAGGAATAAAGCATTATAGACACCATATGTATGCATAGCATCGTCTTTAAGTCGATCCCTCTGTCACTTCACGTTGTGTAAGCCTTGTATGTATAATTTACAGTTTGTCGGTGTCACCATCCCAGCCGATAGACCTGTGTGCCTGTCACGATTCCGGATCTTGTGTCCGGCTGCCTACCGTGTGTTCCGATACGGAAAGACAATGCAGAAAGTACGATCATAGCGCGATGTGACCTCATCATTCAGTTTTAGACTTGTTCGTTGGCCATAAATTAATGTTTAGCTCTAAACGCATATTAACGCAAAATAATTTACAAGATTTCGTGTACTTGAATATATCTGTTGTTAACAGAAAAATCACTGAGGATCACACTTCATCGATCTAGGATGAAATATACATTAAGATGTGCTAGTGTACAGTAACGCCTAACTCAGGAGGCCCCGGCTTCATCAATACTCCTTAACTTCCAACACCATGGACAATTGAAGTTGAAGAATAACTATTGATGACTGTCGTATTGAAAATATCTAGCTTTATAACCGTTGTAATCATAATTTTTTTTTATATCATCATAATGACATTATATGTAAATGCATGGAAGCATGACTATGTTGTAATATTTTTTTTTTATCATATTGGAACGTGTCTCTTCATTTACATCGTCGGTAACTCACGGTAGTCTCGTTACGTGTCTCTTCTATTACATCGTCGGTAACCCACGGTAGTCTCGTTACGTGTCTCTTCTATTACATCGTCGGTAACCCACGGTAGTCTCGTTACGTGTATCTTCTATTACATCGTCGGTAACCCACGGTAGTCTCGTTACGTGTATCTTCTATTACATCGTCAGCAACCCACGGTAGTCTCGTTATGTGTCTCTTCTATTACATCGTCGGTAACCCACGGTAGTCTCGTTACGTGTCTCTTCTATTACATCGTCTGTAACTCACGGTAGTCTCGTTACAAATCTCTTCTATTACATCGTCGGTAACCCACGGTAGTCTCGTTACGTGTCTCTTCTATTACATCGTCGGTAACCCACGGTAGTCTCGTTACGCGTCTCTTCTATTACATCGTCGGTAGCCCACGGTAGTCTCGTTACGTGTCTCTTCTATTACATCGTCGGTAACCCACGGTAGTCTCGTTACGTGTCTCTTCTATTACATCGTCGGTAACTCACGGTAGTCTCGTTACAAATCTCTTCTATTACATCGTCGGTAACCCACGGTAGTCTCGTTACGTGTCTCTTCTATTACATCGTCGGTAACCCACGGTAGTCTCGTTACAAATCTCTTCATTTACATCGTCGGTAACCCACAGTAGTCTCGTTACGTGTATCTTCTATTACATCGTCGGTAACTCACGGTAGTCTCGTTACGTGTCTCTTCTATAACATCGTCGGTAACCCACTGTAGTCTCGTTACGTGTCTCTTCTATTACATCGTCGGTAACCCACGGTAGTCTCGTTACGTGTCTCTTCATTTACATCGTCGGTAACCCACAGTAGTCTCGTTACGTGTCTCTTCTATAACGTCGTCGGTAACCCACGGTAGTCTCGTTACGTGTGTCTTCTATTACATCGTCGGTAACCCACGGTAGTCTCGTTACGTGTGTCTTCTATTACATCGTCGGTAACCCACGGTAGTCTCATTACAAATCTCTTCTTTTACATCATCTGTAAGGTAGTATCGTTACGTGTCTCTTCCATCGAAAGTGGGTTACCGGTGATGGGTTGATACATACTTGATAGATGTCAAAACGCGGAGACAAGGAACATATCTTAGGTACATTGGTACTGGTCACAATAACATTTCCGTACTGATATTTATTAAATACACATAATATATATACCATGCAGGCACCAACCTAGGTATAATAATTTGATTCTGAGAGGATCGGGATAAATATCTGCAATACTAATACCGTCACTTCATGTGTTAATTTTCCCCTAAAAAGAGAAAAAAAACCCCATTTATTATTAGAAAAAACCCAGTCCTTATGCAGATTTGGTCTCGCTCTGATACGGGACTGGAAATGTCTTTGACGCTAGAGCATTTTGATTCTATGTTCTGACGGCGCAAGACAGCCATTTTGTTTTCAGATTTATTAACTGATAAGTAACCAGGTGAGAGACGTCATTGTGAACAAGAAGATGACAAACACTGCTGTGGTGTTCTAATCGAGAACTGCCCTATCTCTGGCGATGGAGGTTTCTTCTATAAAACTGCCTTACCTCTCAAGGTGTTATATAATTGGTTGTATCTAAAAGTCTCTCTTTGTTCATACATACACAAATAACACCAAGCACCAAAACACAGAATCAAAATAGATGACAGTATTAAATACGATAGTTTTGATGTAACATGTACAGGTACTTGCGGCCAATAGATTCAATTCAGGTACACTGTTATGTTTGAAAGCCTTAGTCATTTAGACTGAATAGGTTGTACTTGTTTGTTCTTTGAGTGGTTTACGTTCGTTTCACTCCAACAAGATATCAAGCCGTTAAGATATTTTCTGTGTCGAACCTCACACGACGGAAACGCACGTGCTTGTTGCACATTACGTACGACTCTGTTTATCAAGGCTGTTAGGAGGACACAGATATTCGTTATCATGGAAACATTTCCAGTCCGTCCCTCGACCTTTGGTATGGTATAAGATATTGATTTCCATAAAAATGAATAAAAGAGAAAAATAAAATCGGGGATACAAGCGGCAGCATTATACTGCGCTATATTTTTTTTTTCGGTATCAACACCAGAAACTTACAGATATATAACGGGCACCTGTTAAACTATAGGTTAATTGGCATGGTTGCCAGTTTGTACATACAGATAGTGTCCAATTTCATCAATAGCCTATCGTGAAATTCAATAGAATATTAATTTCAGAAAGCACACTCAATGGCTTCTTGTACGCGCAATAGGCAGTTCACGTGAATGCGCACGAACGACGACCGATAGACGCCGCCTAGTATATGTAAGTGGATATTATCAGTGGTCTTGTCGTATTTAATGAAAACCTATGTGGCAGTATGACAGGTCAGCACGCTAGGGAACTCATTACTCACGATCTGGTCAATTGCTGGGGATGCACCTTCATCAATTATTCCGGCTGGTCTGGAGAAGTCGGTCAAACACGGAGTTAAGGAACAAGATCGTGGTCACCCTATCACAGTGGTTACCCATCAACCTCTCACCTTGTCCTGGTGCGAGGTGGACATACTACAGGG
The DNA here is from genome assembly GCF_902652985.1 of Pecten maximus. NCBI lineage: Eukaryota > Metazoa > Mollusca > Bivalvia > Pectinida > Pectinidae > Pecten > Pecten maximus. The sequence goes on from NC_047017.1 coordinate 43,316,592, forward strand.
CATAGCTCGGACGGGGTCCTCGGAAAAACCTATAATTTGCCAGATAAAATAATCAAGAAGAACGAAATGGACACTAGTCGCTTAGATCAGCTCAGGCAGGGGACACCATATTTAGGATGGACAGAGTGCTCTGTCATGACATTGTGGCATCAAGCGTAGGAGGGAACGTTTTAAACGGCACTACTGTTTCTTCCGGTTATTGAACCACAAATGATTGTGGGGAAAGTTGAGTTTATCTGCCATACACATCCCCACTAGGGCGAAATGTCATGGGACTTAATTGTCGATAAAAACCTTTCTTAATTGTTTTAACTTAACTGTAAATGTCACCGATGGTGGTCATTTACAATGTAATTGTTATTTTCAAGTTTGAGGAACATGATTGATATACAGAAATACCTATGACTGCTGCCACGTATTGTTCCAGATTGGTTAACATTACTGGTAACACATTATACCATCCTCTTGTTCTAATCTAAATATACTATTTCATACAATATGGAAATGGTAATTACAACACTGCATCCAAGTACAGATCGATATAGAAGTAATACATAGTTATCCTCGGTCAGGTTTACAAAACAGACCAAAAACACAATATTTATTTAGTCAAACCGTTTTTATTGCAGCCGGGATACTCCTGAGGGGGAGTTGTTCAGGTACTGTAAACAGCTGGAGAAGGTCGTCTCGAAACGTATGGCAATAACACACGGCCAATGATAAGACAGATATTGGATTAGGTTCAGATCAAAGGTTATATAACTAACTCAAGAGAGAAATAAAATCACTTTAATATCTTGAGTTGTTCGCCGCTACATGGCTGTTGTTAAATCGACCACTATTTAGCTACTTCATATTAATTGTGTCTTAACATTAAGACGCTAAAACAATACAATACCTTTTGATATGTATGTTCGAGTGGCTCTAGAGAGTCAGTGCTTGTGCTGCCGTAATAAATAAATCAATTAATGTAAATTTAAAAAAAATATATAGCTAATGTCGACAAATATCTGTAATTTAAACATTTTACTGTTTATGGCGCATGCGCATACTACTCATCGTATCACGCAGTTCGGATGTAGAAACAACCATCCGACGGTAACCATTTACTGGCCGGATAATTAAATCTGTTAGACACAATTCTATTATTCTTATGGCTATTCTAAAGTGGGAAACCGGATATAGTTTGGAACAAACCGGAAGTCAATATTCGCTGCTTGGTAACGCTGATGGACGCAATTAATACTGGCGTGCTCATAATCATGACTGTGTTATATTAATCTTATATGTAATTAATATATATGAACATATATTGGATATCAAGAAACACATACATAAATAGACCAATACATAAATGTTTTTTTTTATTTATTGTCTATCCAAAACTGCAACTGTGATTCATATACATTGTACATTACAGAACCATGCAAACAGCTTTAGTGCTTCCAAAGTTTTGGGTCCTGCGATGTCAGTCACTTTATGTCAACTATGTTGATGTTTAAACCCTAAGGATAAAGTCGTGCATTAATTAAACTACAAAATAACGAGGATTACTGTAAAATACATAAGTATATACATGTATAAAGTAAAGATTATTACTATGGCTTATATGTCTAAATTCGTAATTAGTTAATCGACCAGAAAGAGGATGCTAACACACTGCCTGTCGAAAATGATAAATCATTTTTGTCGAGTTACAGAATCTTACTTAATTGTCCATAAATATTTCACCCACTTTATTAACTTATGACAAAATGTAGTGTTACCAATGCTCTTAAATTAGTGGTTTTTGAAGTCTACGAATGGACAATTAGCTGAAATATCTAACTTTCTTTTTCTGTACGTAATTATTTTACACGCTGAATGGATGGGTAAGCCGACGTGAGTCTCCTAATACCTAACCTCACCATTCACACGTTACGTAGTGTTTGAAGAGGGGTTCATAAGGAACGCTCTCAAACGTAAGTTGCTTTCCTTGTTTCCTTTGTCCTGTTTGAAGGCGCTGATTGGTGTTCCATGTAATACGGCTCTTCCTGTGTCGGTGTTGCTCTGGCCGGCTAATGACAGTCTCTCCACAGCACCTACAATCTCCACACACCACCTAATAGACGTGGCTGTACAGCAGTGGGATGCGCTAATAACGGGTATACCTTAGATCCAAGTCCTATCTATTGTAAGATGCTGCCACAAGACGAGCGTTCGATTGATATAGTAGCGTCATTGCCACTCTACTGGAACGTTCAATTGAATCGTGTCGTAAATAGTTATGCATTTATGGACTTATTCTAAAAATAACCCACGTCGCACGGACTTAAAACATTTCAAATACTTACGATAAGTAAATGTGAAATTTTGAACGTGATTTTTCATTTTTTTTTGTGGTGATAGGAGGGAAACTAAACATGATGATGTAAGCGGACATATCGCTGCCGTTCGCAGGATTGATATATGTACATAAGTGAACTGCATGTGTTGTACACTACACTAGTGGGCGGAATCGGCGATGAATCTGACCAATAGCGTCACACTGGCCAAGTTGTTTTTATATTTCTTAAAGCAAATATGGAATGTTTCGACTCAGATGCGCATGTTTAATTACATGTTATGATGACATATGGGATATGGCCGGACAATAACAACAAAGATGTGAAGACAGACAGAAGCAGTTTTAATAACGAACAAGTTTATTTACCTGTGAATAATCAGAAGAAAGAATATTTCACAAACATATGAATAACAACATTAATAATTGGTGTTTGTGAAATTATTATGTGATAATCACAATCCGCTAATGATATATATGTGTATATGGTTTGGGTAGAGCCGAGTAACCTGGACAACATGGGCAACGTACCTGGCCAATGTATGGGGCGGAACAGGAACAGACTTAGTACATACCTTACACCGGCCGAGAAGACCATCCTCAAATCTTCGCTCGAGTTCATAAAGGATGATCTACACGACCTTGGCGTAATCGTCTTTGTGAGGTAAAAACAAAAGTAATGTAATTAGGGGGGGGGGGGGGGGGGGGGGGGGGGGGCATTCTTTGTAGTTAGGACGGAGGGAGCAACAAAGAACAGACACAGACACATTCTTAACTCTTGATACCGTCTTTGCTTTACGCACAAATACTTTCAAATTAATACAAAACTATATCATATAAAAAATACAAGGGGAAATTTGAAATTCATTATGGCTTTTTTCTTTCTCGTAATAACGGATTTTCTCCTGTTAAAATGAATATCACAGTCAATAAAATCAATATATATATGTGTATATAAACGATTTTTTTGTTAGGCATTTGAATCTCGAATATTTTTCCTCCGCCACAGAAACTTCCACTAATGATCTAACTGATTTTATAAAGCGATTTATTATTATTTTCCCCTTTTTGTTGATTTTTAAGTAGATTTGAAAATAAGTAATGTGAAATCGAAACTATCCACTTATGTGATTGGTTGTCCTTGAATGTATTCCTAAAAAGTCTGAACAATGCTTAAGAAGGTGTAAATATGTACAATGTATCAACAATAGCCGGTCCGATAAGCATGTGTAATCATTCAACAAAATACATGTATATATACTTATGTTGATGATAACGTTTTACTATGCCAGGTTTGTATTTTACATTACCAGTAAGGCTGATTGATTTCGATATTAGGGCAGGTGAGCTATATTACCAGTAAGGCTGATTGATTTCAATATTAGGACAGGTGGACTATATTACCAGTAAGGCTGATTGATTTCGATATTATGACAAGTGGACTATATAACCAGTAAGACTGATTGATTTCGATATTAGGACAGGTGGACTATATTACTAGTAAAACTGATTGATTTCGATATTATGACAGGTGGACTATATAACCAGTAAGACTGATTGATTTCGATATTATGACAGGTGGACTATATTACCAGTAAGGCTGATTGATTTCGATATTAGGACAGGTGGACTATATTACCAGTAAGGCTGATTGATTTCGATATTATGACAGGTGGACTATATTACCAGTAAGGCTGATTGATTTCGATATTATGACAGGTGGACTATATAACCAGTAAGACTGATTGATTTCGATATTATGACAGGTGGACTATATTACCAGTAAGGCTGATTGATTTCGATATTAGGACAGGTGGACTATATTACCAGTAAGACTGATTGATTTCGATATTACGACAGGTGAGTTATAAAAAACAATTACTAGTAATGCTGATTGATTTCGATATTATGACAGATGGACTATATTACCAGTAAGGCTGCTTGATTTCGATATTAGGACAGGTGGACTATATAACCAGTAAGGCTGATTGATTTCAATATTATGACAGATGGACTATATTACCAGTAAGGCTGCTTGATTTCGATATTAGGACAGGTGGACTATATTACCAGTAAGGCTGATTGATTTCGATATTATGACAGGTGGACTATATTACCAGTAAGGCTGATTGATTTCGATATTATGACAGGTGGGTTACACGCCTAGTAAGACTGATTGATTTCGATATTAGGACAGGTGGACTATATTACCAGTAAGACTGATTGATTTCGATATTAGGACAGGTGGACTATATTACCAGTAAGGCTGACTGATTTCGATATTATGACAGGTGGACTATATTACCAGTAAGGCTGATTGATTTCGATATTAGGGCAGGTGAGCTATATTACCAGTAAGGCTGATTGATTTCAATATTAGGACAGGTGGACTATATTACCAGTAAGGCTGATTGATTTCGATATTATGACAGGTGGACTATATAACCAGTAAGACTGATTGATTTCGATATTAGGACAGGTGGACTATATTACTAGTAAAACTGATTGATTTCGATATTATGACAGGTGGACTATATAACCAGTAAGGCTGATTGATTTCGATATTATGACAGGTGGACTATATTACCAGTAAGGCTGATTGATTTCGATATTATGACAGGTGGACTATATAACCAGTAAGACTGATTGATTTCGATATTATGACAGGTGGACTATATTACCAGTAAGGCTGATTGATTTCGATATTATGACAGGTGGACTATATTACCAGTAAGGCTGATTGATTTCGATATTAGGACAGGTGGACTATATTACCAGTAAGACTGATTGATTTCGATATTACGACAGGTGAGTTATATTACTAGTAATGCTGATTGATTTCGATATTATGACAGATGGACTATATTACCAGTAAGGCTGATTGATTTCGATATTATGACAGGTGGACTATATTACCAGTAAGGCTGATTGATTTCGATATTAGGACAGGTGGACTATATTACCAGTAAGACTGATTGATTTCGATATTACGACAGGTGAGTTATATTACTAGTAATGCTGATTGATTTCGATATTATGACAGATGGACTATATTACCAGTAAGGCTGCTTGATTTCGATATTAGGACAGGTGGACTATATAACCAGTAAGGCTGATTGATTTCAATATTATGACAGATGGACTATATTACCAGTAAGGCTGCTTGATTTCGATATTAGGACAGGTGGACTATATTACCAGTAAGGCTGATTGATTTCGATATTATGACAGATGGACTATATTACCAGTAAGGCTGATTGATTTCGATATTATGACAGGTGGGTTACACGCCTAGTAAGACTGATTGATTTCGATATTAGGACAGGTGGACTATATTACCAGTAAGACTGATTGATTTCGATATTAGGACAGGTGGACTATATTACCAGTAAGGCTGACTGATTTCGATATTATGACAGGTGGACTATATTACCTGTAAAGCTGATTGATTTCGATATTAGGACAGGTGAGTTATATTACTAGCAATGCTGATTGATTTCCATATTAGGACAGGTGGACTATATCACCAGTAAGGCTGATTGATTTCGATATTATGACAGGTGGACTATATTACCAGTAAGGCTGCTTGATTTCGATATTATGACAGGTGGACTATATTACCAGTAAGGCTGATTGATTTCGATATTAGGACAGGTGGGTTACACGCCTAGTAAGACTGATTGATTTCGATATTAGGACAGGTGGACTATATTACCAGTAAGGCTGCTTGATTTCGATATTAGGACTGGTGGGTTAAACTACTAGTAAGACTGATTGATTTCGATATTACGACAGGTGGACTATATTACCAGTAAGGCTGCTTGATTTCGATATTAGGACAGGTGGACTATATTACCAGTAAGACTGATTGATTTCGATATTAGGACAGGTGGGTTAAACTACTAGTAAGGCTGATTGATTTCGATATTATGACAGGTGGACTATATTACCAGTAAGGCTGATTGATTTCGATATTAGGACAGGTGGACTATTTTACCAGTAAGGCTGATTGATTTCGATATTATGACAGGTGGACTATATTACCAGTAAGGCTGATTGATTTCGATATTATGACAGGTGGACTATATTACCAGTAAGGCTGATTGATTTCGACATTATGACAGGTGGACTATATTACCAGTAAGGCTGATTGATTTCGATATTATGACAGGTGGACTATATTACCAGTAAGGCTGATTGATTTCGATATTATGACGGGTGGACTATATTACCAGTAAGGCTGATTGATTTCGACATTATGACAGGTGGACTATATTACCAGTAAGGCTGATTTATTTCGATATTAGGACAGGTGGACTATATTACCAGTAAGGCTGATTGATTTCGATATTAGGACAGGTGGAATATATAACCAGTAAGACTGATTGATTTCGATATTAGGACAGATGTGTTACACTACTAGAAATGTGTTTAGCAGCGTGTATATCAAAAAGGCCATTATTCGTTTGATGAAGGATTAAGGTAAGGAAAAGGAAGAACAATATACATAAAGAGGTAAATGTGACTGGACCAAAATACACTGCCCTATTGTCTTTAATTGAATGATTATGTTTGCAACATTTTTGAGCAACTTGCACTGACTCATTAAATCGTATAATAAGTTTCATAAATGTGACAAAAGGATATTGATATTTGTGACGATTGATCTAAACTGGGTTCCCCATGATAACAATAACTTCCGTGCTTGCTTTGTACTACAATTAGTTCCTGGACTTCCTAATTCAAGTTGGGTTGGGCTTATATATATATATATACCCCCAATATTTGCTTTTTACCAACATGTTTTGATTGGGATGATATGTTCCACTTTTGAAATAACACTAGATATACAGCTGATTCCGGTACATTACATTCCAATTAAGGAGAACAAGGTGAAATACGAGGCAAATGTACAGCCACCAACTATAACGATGGTAAAATGAAATAGAATAGTTAAGTAGTTTGTATAGGAAGGAGTAGTAGGCGTTGTAGGAGATCATTATACATGGACATCCGCCCACTAGAAAGGTCTCCTCTTATGATGATTGTTGAGTTCAAATTGAAAAAAAACCTGTACGTGAAATGAGTTAGTGATGTTGTAATTAACGCATGCTTGACATCCTAAATACTTATTTAACGAACCCCAATACTTGGCACGGTGTTATTTTGGTTGATGACTTTATAACAAGTTTTCTTGATGTTAATGGAATCCGTTTCATGTGGAATCGTATAACGTGGGTTGTGTTGCAGTCTGATGCAGCGAGTGTTAACACCACAACTTAACAGTAGTACCCCCATAATGATGAATGTTAATGTCAAACAAAGGCTGAGTATTTAGAATTCCATACCTCATATTGCTGTCAAGACGGGAGGGATCGTTTGTCAATGCTAGGTAAAAAGTGATGCTTATTTTGGCTCATCAATTCTGAAAATGCGAGAAAAAATAGAAAAATGAAATATATGTGTGTGGAAAATTGCAGTTAAAATATATACGTAAATATGTGTATATATATATCAATGAAATGAATCATCTACCAATGTATATTCAATATTACAAGAGTGGTTACAGTATGGGGTTAATACACTTGGTCTATCATTTATCTGTGTCTTAAATCCGTTTGTTAGTTGTTCCATATTGATTTAACGCTGAACCGTACAGAATGCATTTGATAAGATTGCAGAGGGAATGGAGATTGATTGTGAAATTTCCAGTACCTTATCTCTAACACGAAATTGTGAATCTTCAGTACATTGTCTCTTAACACGAAATTATTATTCTTCAGTACATTGGCTCTAACACAATAGTGTGAAACTTCAGTACATTGTCTCTAACACAATAGTGTGAATCTTCAGTACATTGGCTCTAACACAATAGTGTGAATCCTCAGTACATTGTCTCTAACACAATAGTGTGAATCTTCAGTACATTGGCTCTAACACAATAGTGTGAATCCTCAGTACATTGTCTCTAACACAAAAGTGTGAAACTTCAGTGAATCATCTCTAAGACAAAAGTGTGAATCTTCAGGATGTGCTTCGTTCATTGTATTTTTGATCATTACCACTTTGATCAGATAATGGACGATCAGCAGAATAGCAGCAAGAGACCGGGATTGTTAGTTTGGATTTGGGAGGAGGAAGTTTGAGGTGATGGGTGGGGTGCGGTTTGCGTACAGGCCGATTTTAATTTCCCATTTTTTCCGTTCTGGATTTCCAAATGATGAGTCCTAGAAGAATGGAACAGATGAACTCAATATACATTTTATATTAATCATTTGATATATAATACACGTATATATACCAAATTCTTTTTGAAATGTTGTATTTACTTGTGTTTTATTTGTAATGCCCAAAATGAAATTATTTCCTTCTATATGTCTTTCATTTCATTTCAATATATTTTATTGGAAAACAATTGAATTGAACATCAGGCTTAAGCCTATATCAAGGTTCTCTCCATAACATTTCATGTATTTCAAATAACTAGTATCCGGTTATTAGGCAAGAATGGAAAGTATATATATATATATATATATATGGGTCAAAGAAGTGATATAAACAGTATACGTTTGCCGAAGGGTTCATTGTGGTTTCTCCAGTTACTAAAACATTGTTCTTATTTTATTTTATTGTATTTCCAGTACTTATATATATTATGTGATTGTATTTGTATTGTTTTTGTGTTTTGGTAAAGGGGCGGATTGCCTCGAAAATTTAACAAGCCTCAATGTCCACACTGTTTGAATTACTTCTTTGCCCCATATAATCATTACAAGTAATTCGTATCCTCCATACATTTATGTGAGGATCCAGTGTTATCTGGATGATACTGTTTATATTACTTCTTTGACCCATATATATATATATATATACTCTCTCTCTCTCTCTAGAGTATTTGTGAATAATATATAATGATAATCTTATGTGTTTTCTTTTTCTTTATGATATTAGTACTCGTTTACTACACAGGAGAGAGACCAGTGTTTGATCAACAACAGAGTTTCCGACTATATGTCTTGATAGACTTGTCGATTTAGCATGATCTCGTAAATTGCACACCACGGTTCCTAAGTGAACATATGCTTCACTTGTCATTGGTCGGATAAAGGTGACGTTGGTAAATGGTGACAATACCAGGACCTAAAATGCTTTGTCAATGATCTTTCCTACGTTAACGTCATTGATCTATGCTCTATTTCTCTATACTGAACAATATTTTCTTTGATGAGAAATCAAAGTAAAAACATTTTATTGGCATTATCTTATAAAATCGAGAGAGTAAAAAAAAATGATATAAATATATCCATGTGAGGTTCTAGAACACCTAACAACTAATAAATCAATACCATAAAGTGAAGGTATTACCGTAACATCACCGATACGTAACGCCATTGTAACCAGCGAATGATAATACCAAATTGCAGCACCTCTTGTATTATTGAGGAGTAAATTCAATGTCTTTGTAAGGAATGTAGATATTTCCTTATTTGTAAAACAACTTAAAGCTGGCAGTGCAAGTTAAAAAGCATCCAAATGAGATTTAAAAAAAATACATGTACAGATTTCCAAAAATCGTTTCCGAGATATTCCCCAGTTATGGTAGTGTCGTATCTAAGGACGGGCAGACATTTTTCTTTTTTGTTAGCTTTCACTGTCAGCTTTAAGCAGAATAATAAGTTCAGACGATAAGAAAGAATAGGTATATTTCTTGTCTGTTATGCTATGAAGTTGTTTTTGTCATATTGTATCAATAAAATACTTAAGTAATTAATTTAGATAAATTGATTTAAATAGCAAAAGTAGTGATACGTTTGCATCCCAGGATTAAGTTTTATGCATACCAAGTGTATGAAACTGTTGTGTACATATAACCAGTTTTCCCTATCAATAGCATCAGACTTATGTAGACATCACTATCAATAATAATCAGTCTTCTATGAAGATACATGCATATGCATGTACATGTTTACATGTGACTTACTGTTATTATTCATGTCACGTGACGTGTTTCTGCAATATTGCAGTATCCGGGATACTGTATATTACGTAAGCAATTTTCGCTCATTTATAGAATGGATTACATGATTCCCTTCTCATCCCATATCCTATCTAATACATTAATGTGTATCAAACTGGCCAGCGATCTATCACGGTGACACAAACGTTACTAAGGCTGTAATATGTTCGCGTTGTTGGGGGTGCATTGTCAGGTTTCGACCGGTCCCAATATTTGGAAGGGAATTATACCAATGGAATCGTGAGTAAGTTATGGATGGTCGTAGACTCTATTAATTGAATTGTATTTACGTATCAAAGCTCAGAGATATTAGGATGTAAATAACGAATAGCGATGGAGATATGTCCAATATTGCCACGTGATAAAGGATTTACGCGGATTGACTCCGAGACAGATAAAGGCCAATGTTTATGGATATGTGAACCAAATTAATCCAAAATAAATTAATATTGCAAAAATCAATGTCGATTTGACAGTGACATGGACTTCTAGTTTCTTCTATTCAGGAACAATGTTCAGTGATGTGTGTGCTTCTACTAGTCCGCACAGTGTATACGCTGTTACTCTCACTAAACTTTTTGTTATACAAGCCAAAGGCTTTTTGCCAGAAAACTCCTCCCTATAATTTTTTCAGGGCGTATTTAATAATAGGAACATTAAACTCCCTATAGGTTCCGGTTGTACAAACGGTAAAGGTATTACGACATTATTAACATGGCTACAAATAACGAGACATTACAGGAACAGGTATACCTTATTACGTAGAGACACACCATCAGAACAATAAAAGTGTCTAAAGTAGAGTTTACAACGGTTATAAGCAATACACAGTGTCGCAATTAATAAGTAAACACAGAATGAAATATATATGTTTACATTGAGTTGTCAGTGTCAGGTTTAAGAATCGGTTTCTCGATATATTAGTTAATGTCACATCTCGATGGGGTTCTGTATGGTCGTGTATCGGACAACATGCTCTGTTTCACCAGAATATTTGTTATCTGTCGGTGGGCTCATAAAATGCTAATGAAAAACGTTATGAAGGTCGTCTTGACCGGTACCGCAGATGTTTCTGGTTAAGACCTGGCGAGATCCTTCCGTAAATAAGTGACATGTTAGATTATATCGGAGCTCTTCTCCTCTTGGTCAATTATGTTCACATATCTGAGAATCTGTGGGTAACCTTTGTACATGTCGTTATAAAACAAGGATCTCTTTTTTATCAGTTGGTTTGAGGACGAATATGACTACATATATATTGTATATATTTGTCTTGTCAAGGTTCAATATCATTCACGTGTTTGCTGTAGACTTTTTCATGAAGTCATAACATTGATGTCCTGTCTTGTCTTTTCGTTTTTTCTTCCGGAATCGATATTGTATAAGTGTAATAATATTTCCCTTGTTTATTGAAGATGTAATAGGTTTGTCCCATTGTGTTGAGGTTGCGGTACATTTTGTCTTTGTGTATTGAGGCTCTGTTGCAGATTGTCCCTTTGTGTTGATATTGTGGTACACTTTGTCATTTTCCCTTGAGGCTGGCTGGGGTACACTTTGTCCTTTTGTCCTTGTGTTTTGAGGCTGTGTTACACGTTGTCATTTTCCCGTCCCGTGTGGTACACTTTGTCCTTGTGTGTTACCATGGTTAAGGTTCATATAATCGGGGAATATTACTGAAATCAAAAACTAATAAAAAAAAATACACAATATTGCACAAACTTAGTCATATAATACATTTCAAAATGTTTATCTGGATATGCATTTCCTCAAAATCATCAATAATTTGCTGTAAATTCTAACAGTTCTTCTGTGTAGTTACTTTGTGGTAAGATGAAGCAGCGTACGGTTGTAAGTAACAGAAATAATCCAACTTTATGATAATAGTAACATGAGTGTTTTCAAGACCAACAGTTAACTGTGGAGTATGGAGCCTTTCTCAGAATTGGGTCAATTTAACCTCAAACCCAGCGGATGAACGTTTGTTCCTAAAAACAGTCTATTGTCTAATAAGATAATTTGTGATTATTGAAATGCCTTCGTATATCCCATATTTTAAACATATGTGAAGTTAAATAGGGTCAACTTAATGTTCCTATTGTGTGATTTAGACACTTTTGAGCAAAACGGCATGATGATTTTGTGCAATATATGTTGTACAAATGAGCTAAATTGTGTTTCCCTGCAACATCCATTATTTCATGTTTTGTTGAAATTTACAAACAGCTTAACATATTAGGGCCCAGGGTTAGGCATGATACATACTGACAACTGAAACAGTTACTTCTGTAAAATTGCATCATAGAAGTATTTTAAGGATAGCATATCACTGGTATTACTTGTTTTGCTATTTAGATGACCATAATTCTTCTTTCGTGTATAACGCCGTAGTGAACTCCTGCCCTTAATGGTGCTGCGTTAAATTTTGCCTTGCGTGTTGGCATATTTTTTGTTTTGTCCCTACATATGTATTAACAGTTTGGTATATGTTTTGCCTTACTGTATATGTATGTACTAATCTACTTTCAATAGCCTAAAATGCAGTCCATAACATCCAACATAATAGACGGATATATTGAATGATAATACTCGTGGCGATTCAAATCCAGACATTCTCCGTTTCACTGACAGTCATTATAAATCCATTAACAGTACACAGACAATCCTACAATGTCTAAGCGGGTTGATTCCAGTCAATTCAAAAAGTATACACATTATATGAAAACTATAATATTCGGAACGAAAAATTTGGTTCCCGGACTTTATGGTAAAGATAAAGAAATGTGATATTTGCTGGGCCCGCCTACATACATCAACTCACTTGTAAAATATGGAGATATTCCTGTGCTTATTATTACACCTTTTGACTTATCTGTTTTCGATGTATACAATACGTGTGGTTAGGCTATAGATAATACGTTTTGCTGCCTATTAATTTTGCTACCTACCAGTCTTCAATGAGGCAGGAAATGCTTATCCTTTGCTCCTTTGTTATCATGTTGCCATAGTTTATTTAACAGTAAGTTAGAATTAGGATCCTACAGTATGTTATTGTCAAAGGCAATTCTGGAACAGGTTTTTAAACAAATGTTTCACGTTTAACGTGAAATAGGAGCCTTCCGGAAATTTCTCAAACCTTTTTTCGTGATCATGTTTTCACTTGTGTATATTATGCTATATAATGTTTATTTGACAGATTGCACGTAACACAAACAACACATTAAACAATTGTTGCGACGTAAAACTCCGTTAAACACATATGATCTACGATATTTCCTCACAAGAACATCGTTTGTTTCAATTGTGACTTTGTAATGTGTTAAAAAAAACCCGAATGCAACTTTCTTTTTCCTTGAATATTACGCCATAAAAGCGTGTTTTGTCTGTTTTAAAATCGGTAGATAATCATTAACGGTACGATAATAATGATAATGAGCTGTTGTAAAACAATTGTCAAAATCTTCCTAATTACTATCATGACTGTGAAACAAACCAATGTAAGGTATTTTCTAAATTCCTTTACTTACGTCGAGAGTCATTTCGTAAAAATCTGGTAATATATTGTTCATGTGAATATCTTGGATCCTACGACGTTAAGGCCTTTATATTATGTCCTCTTGTATTTTAACACTAATGGTTGAATCAAATCTTTGTCATATTTGTTAATTGTTGACATATACTTACCTCCAAAGGGGACAAATCAATGAATTTAAAACAATAAACTACAGTACTGATAAGTCATTCGTCAAATGAACAAACTTGAAAATTGAACAAAATAAATGAAAGTATTCGGAATATTTCCTTGACAAGTATGGCTTAAAACGCAGAACCATACATGTACGTGTAGGGTGTGATTGAATGGTTGACAAGATAATGGTAACGCATTTCATGTAAACACTTGAGGCGTTGCCAGGGCTTGTTGATGTTTTGACATAAAACATATTCCCATATTCCTGCTATTATCTTCTTAGATAACGACGAATCGGGCAAGGCATGCAGTAACACATAAACATATAAAGTAGATGATTTATGAAATTAAACAAATGCATTTTCTGTCAGCTACTCTACCTTAATACAGAAATCCTTCTTTGTGCTATCAGTAAAGTGAAATGCTTGTTTCTAAACTCTACAACTCAAAGCCGATGACGGGAATGAAAGAAAAAGACGAGCCCGCATGTATCACCGGCCATGATCAAATACAGGAAGTTATGTAAGTAATCAACGACCTACAATAGCTACAAAGCTATCCAGATTCGTTGTTAGAGGTCATGATAATTGCTGTAAAATATGCTGAATATTGACTTAAATCGATCCGAAAAAATGTCATGGTTACTTATGTAAAAACTCTAACAGGCAGTCAATTGAACGCATCCGCCTAGAAAATCTTATTTTCAGAATGGACTTTGGAGTCTGAGATACAAATGACATAATCGAGAGAAGATGGATATGTTATTACTGTGGAAAGGAAAGTTATCGAACGTGAAATTGCCATCACGTACATCATGATCTGGTATTTGGATAACCGTTGTTTTCTGTGATAGGGACAAAGGATACACATCACAAATGCTGCAGCAGGGATATCAATTCTCCATTGCCCAGTAGAAGACACCAATACAATAAATAGATTCTGTACACGTCTCAATATTAGACACCTTACAGAATCATCCATTGGTATAGAGCTATTTATCCTCGGACCTCCAAGGAATCATTCTATTCCATCCCTAACTATTCCATTGATATCGCTCACATATTTTACGTCAATCTTGAATGGCTTTTATACGGCGCACTTGTTATGATTTCTTAATGAGAAACCATGGTGATATCCATAACATAAACAATTAACACCATTAGTAATGCCAATGATGAAAACTTCAGAAAAATCAGTCAGTATGAATTAAGTAGTGTTTAATGACGACATTACAATGGTCTTACTGGAATGCAATGCATCATCTTGCAAAGCATGGACATGGGTGATCATTATCTAAATAAATGAGTGCAACTTTCGACTATATTTTATCATTGACTAATTTCTTTTCTACAGTGATAAATATTTAAAACAAATAGGCGTATCTATGGCTATAGATAGATATATGCGTCTCAATTCACAGGTAGTGCTTGAAAGCTTAACTGGTATACGAGTACTTCGGTTGATACTGCATGATTCTACATATCGTTTAATTATTGTAAAATTTAATAGACAATTTTAATGTTCATGACCGTTATCGCATTGTTGGTCTAAGGTTTTAGATTTAAAATGACGTAACCATGCTGATCTGTTTATTAGAACGGGTTTAGCTTAGAAGGCACCGTTATGTTGAAGTGCACTCAAAGAGCATGTGAAACAGACACCTTTTGATGAAATGTAATATCGGTATATAAAGGAAGTTTATACTCACGTGTGTCGGGTTGTGTTCCCTGTAACATATACATTTGGAGATATAGCTGTAATTGTACATGTATATGACAGTGTAGACGAACTTTCGACCTGTTTATCTGCCCTTGAGCTTGGAGAACTTTACGATTCACTAACAGTGTTCTATAGAAGCATATAGACAGACACGTGTAAACATACATCAACAGAACGTTTCACTCTACATCAGTACTACAGATTTGTTTATACTGCAGGTCAACAAAATCAGCTTATCCTCCCTTGTCTCTTATCACATCTTTATTTTATAGAAAAGATAGATGGTGGCAGTTTTGTACTATTTTTGTCTCGTTGTAAAATAAATGCATGTATATATACTTGTTTAGCTACTGTATAATCTGTCTGTATATAAACGTGTCTTTTGCTTTAATTTAGAAACACTAACTCCTCATAATCTATAACCCTTCTATCATTATATGCATCTATCGCTACAATGTATGACGAACATTTTCGTTCTCCACTAGACACAAATCACATGCATGTTATGTTTAATTGCTTTGGGTGTACGGAGGAAAGAACTTATTATAACTAATAAAATTCCTGTAATTATTAGTGTGCATGCTATTGATAATTATTGACTAAACAAGTATAACTACTCTATAACACACCAATCCTCCATGTTAAAGGTCGCTGTAACATTAATAATTATATGTAGTCGTTGACTAGCAGGCGTATTCCAATCTGTTTTTCCTAAATAGTGTGGCATATGATTTCTTTTCACTTAGCTAATATAAAAAAACAAGTATTTCATTCCTCATTTGATAGGCTATACCTTAGGACCAGATAAAATAAGGAAAGGCGGAAATAAATTAAGAAGCAGAAATGAACCAACATGTATCAACTACCCTCTAACATAAAGTACAAATATTTACTCGTTTTGATTTGGCACGCGGATTTTATCGCGTATTCGGAACCTAACCGATAATTAAAGGTTAATTCAAATAATTTAATTAAAGTTTCCCCTTCGCGATATCATATTGCAAGCATACACGTATAGCGATACTGCATTATAATCTGTTCTATATGTAATTTACGGTGGCTGCCAAAGTAACTAGAACGCGTGTTGAATTATATAGGAAACCAAACATCTTATTAGTATCTTCAGAAAAACTATTATATCCGTTTGGTCGAACTGCACCGGCATCCCAACCGCCTTACTTCATTGCTAGGGAGGGAGTGATGTTATTGGAGACAGGGTTAGTTACCTGGTATACAGTGTGTGTGACGTAGATGACCTCTCATAGAAAAATCACATATATGCTGTGTAAGCACCAAGACAGTGTTTCCATTTGAATAAGACTACGAAACATATCCCTTTTCCCCCTGTAAATGTTTATCGCTGAACTTAAATTATCGTATATCGTGAAGGGTGGTATCGTAATAAAATTGTTTCGGTCATTAATCGTAATGAAGTTAATATGCCCTCTCACATTGTATTGGTTAAAATCGCCAATATATATATCATCATAATTATAAGAATGTCATGTTCTGTTTTTTGTGTGATTTTAGTTTGAAAGAAAAATGAAAGGAGCTTCCTTGTCGGCTCTGGTGGTTATCACTGGCGTAAACACATCTCAGTGTCCGCCCTCTAGTCGCCGAAGTCCGCTGCCAAGTTGGCATACACAGAACCAAGGCAACATTGTAAATCTGTCTTAAATAAATGGGTTGTATAACATGTTACTTGCTTATTTAAACACATTATATTGGTTTCTGATGTAGCCGTAATGTAATAGGCAAAAAATTATATTAACACGTAAGCTGGCACAATTTTGTAAACCCTGTATTGCCGGATTAGCCATTCCACTAAGATGAGTTATTATTTAAACAAAGTTGTCTAAAATTATTTCTAACAAGCGTCATTTTGTATTCTCTAAAGCAAACAAAGCAACAGCAGATGTCAAAATAGAAACCATGCAACATGCCCAATTCGATGAACGATACTAAATATTAACAAAGGATGTATTTACCTTTTGAAAATGTGCAAGAGTAGATACACTGTAAGCATGATAGGAATGTCTGCCTTGTTGTCGGCATCGGGGTCAAATCAAAGGAATGACGTTTCAAAAAGACGTATTACAGGAGTGTACAAACTACTTTAAAGGTATGAACACATATCTACATGTATATACATTAAGAGTTATATAGAGTAGAACCAACAAGGAATTAATATGCGTCATACAGCTGTCCTTCTAGAACTCGTGTTAATAAACCGCCTAAAGCGTTAATGTCGGAGGCGGAGAGGGAACCTCGAACAGGTGGAAAGAAATGCCGAAAGAATCATATAAAAGGCACACAAGTTAGAATATAGCGAATAATGAATAAAATACACAATACTGCAGTTTCGTCAAAATGCAAAGGGTGTGACATCCATTTGTTGAGAATGTCATACACACAAGATATTTTAGTACACAATTAATATCAAAAATAAAATCAAAAGTCAAATCGTATCACTTATTTAATGGTGTTACTCTTTGTAGTTCACAGAGGAAGCAAATTAACTTTTAAAATTTCCTACCCAACATTATGTTGAAGTTGAACTTGCATGCTTACATTTTTTACATGGGAAATGCATGCTTTAAAAACGTACGATATATGAATTAACAATTACAGTAACTCAGCTGAGTTATCTTGCTCTATTAATGACATGTCTGTGATTCTATATACATCTAACAAAATCAAACATCAAATAATAACATCGTAAAATAAACTTTGCAGCACATAATGAAATGTTGCTATCGTTTTTGGCTGTAGGAAAATTTGTAAGCACCTGTGAAGGCTCAACAACTGCAGTCCCGTTATAAAATAAACGAGCCATGTATTCAATTAAGATACTCAGCAACATCTTTATCATAGAGATAATTTGTGTCGACTTTCGACTTAAACTTCAAGGTACTACAAACATGATATGTATGCTAAGTAAACGGCAAACGTTGTATGAAACAAATACACTTCAAGTGGCACACGAGGAACGTATTTGTTCAAAACGTGTTCAAACTTATTGACCTTCACCGAACACATGTCTTACCCAACAAAAATTCCCTAATACTATGGCATTGATCGGAAACAGACATTGTTTATCTTATTCACGGAACTAAATAATTCTGTTTCGGGTCAAGAATCATATCCATGCCTGATGTACTTTTAAGAAATGTTTTCTCTTGAAGTTGATAAACGTGATTATTGTTTATTGTGATTATGATTGAGCTTGTAACGGTAGCGATGTCAACTTAACGAAACCCGTTTGTTCCACGTGAAAATGAATGTTGTATAAAACCTAAGTGTAATTTCTAAAATCCCTTTATATATACTGAGTTGTATGTACTTTACTTTTTATTGTACTAGTGCACACACTGAAAAATTACTCAACACAGAAACTAAAAGATAAAAAATAAAATGAAAGCAAAAATGGCTCTAACGGGCTTCCTTAGTAACAATTCAGACCCACATTGTGACGTAATCACTAATGCAATATCCTTTGACTATCGCTGGCACGGAAATAATAAATAATATAACAATGGAGAACACAGTTCAGACAGAATTGACCAACGTTAAGTTAGCGCGTAACCGGAAGTTGTTATCGAGGACAGAACGTTAATAACATCAAAAAACAAAACGGTCCAATCTTCACCATTTTTACGACAATGACATACATGTATTGTATTTCTCTTAAAACGAATAATAGAATCTTCACGATAACATGTTGTTCCTTATTGATCTAAGGTACTCATAAAATCACAGTAACTTTCCTCCTTGTGCTTTTCAAGGCAATATTGAAGGAGAAAGTAGGTTATGTATTGGTAATAGAAAACAACATCTCAGAGAGACATAATTACCACGAACAGAGAAGTATAAGTAAAGCAATTAGATTAGCCTTTCTATCTTACCATCAGGGCCCAGTTGTTCAAAGGGTGATTAGCTTATGCACTTGATTAATGAAAATCTCATTTCTCCTTTACTTTAAAACCCACGTGTGTGTAACCCTGAAAATAAATAGATAGGAAGAGCCTAACTATTGTTATAGTGTCATTGAAATTAGTCAAGTTAGTTTTACTAGAAATGCTTTGATCATGATTTTTAAATCGTTGTTAAACTGTAATTAGTATAATCTCTTTTTGAACTACTGGGCCCTGTAGGGAGTATGCATAGCAGCTCAATCCTTTGATTACATACCTCTGTTTGTATAATATTTTCATTAAAACGATTGTTAACAAGCATCTCAACATTATCTTAAAATGGTATTGAACAGCCACATCAACATGTTTTTTGCTACAAAAGTTTCTAAATGTTACCCACATATCTATGGCAAACGTGCGACTCTCTTGTATGTACAGGAGACTTGTTCCCGTATTTTTTCACCCCGTATTCCATGACATGAGCATGTATCTCACTCAGAAACTAGAACAAAATCAAGTGTATGAAGTAACAGCTGTACGAACTTTGGCAGGACACAAAGGTATTATTTCAATTAGGAAGCTTGATTGGCTGGAGTCCTACGTATCAAGTTTATCCCGGCCGGGGCATTGATTTATCTACTCCGGGTTAACGTTCCAAACAACAATAAATATAATAGACACATGTAAAACCACACCGTTTTTTTCTAACCGAATGATTAGAGGGATTAATTAGCTGTGATAGATGTCAAAACCCATATACGTTTTTAAATGCGTCTTTTGCAGTAAACAGTTTTTAAGAGCTTTGGCAACACGAATGGCTGTAGTATATAGATCAAAGGGTAACTGGAACAGTTTTCTTTTAGGAACAACGTTTGAAATGACATCCTTAACCGATATCACTTTCAAAAACAAATGTAATTTCGAAACAGGCGTAATGTTTTGATAAAGTCCAGGTAACATTGCTGTGTGTGGAAGATCCTGTCGGAACAGGTGTGTTGGATAGTCATGTCAGAACAGGTGATGGAGTTTAATGAAACGAGTGTTTTGCTACATTCCATGAGCCCCAAGGTGGAACATCGATATCAATATATGGAAGAGTATTTTTCTAATATTTTGCTTTTCTATCGCAAGATTCCACTATTTTGCATTCAGACATTCTGCCAGTTTGAATATTACTGCAACTGGAAATGAAATATCCATATCCGAAATGGTTTCGTAAAACTTTCATGTTTTGTGTGTGTCCTTTTTATGAAAACCAACTTGGTTTCAGATAATGATGTTCTTTTGATGGGAATACCACCATTTTGTTGACACCTTAACGCAGCGTCATTATTTGTCTTTGTGATATCATTATCAAATCACGAGGCTTTATTAAATGGGTAGTCAGGTGATACAGTAACAGATATATTAATTAATTACTGGCAAAATGTATATCATTAATAAAATATTAATAAAATTTATAACCTGTTTGGTGAGTGTTGAATGATGGTATATAAACTATTCAGACACTACATGCCCTTCCCATTTCCGATGATTAGCAAATTATCTTGTACATTTAGTAGAAACTATAAATAACACTACAGAAGTAATACAATTACGCCTTTTCATACATCAAATAATAACGGAAGTTGAATCTGTTGCTTTGGTCACGTGTTACTTTATTATCTATTGTTGTCTATAACGCTTTGTGGCGGAAACGGATATGTAAGGTTATCGCGTCTCGTATCGGGATAATTTCTGATGTTGTTATAGCCTGTGATGTAGCTTGTTTTAATGGTTATTAGGACTTACTAAATCAAGAGTATACCCGAAGAAAGAATGAACATACTAATGTAAGCATTTGTCAGCAGTACAATATCCATTATCTTGTGTGGGGCTAAAGGGTATAACTGTGGTAAAACATGCCAGGCAGCAATCAATTTGTCGTATATTAATAGTAGTGTCGTACTCTAACGGTTAATCTTGCAAATATGTGTCACAGTCGGAGAAGTACGATGGCCGATATCGGACGGGCAAAATAGTGTTACTAGTAGTACGTTTTTGTCAACGAAAAATGTACGTACATATTGTGTGTCAAAAATATCTACTGCTATAGTAGTAGATAAATTTGTACACAAAAAGTGTACGTACAAATCCTGTGTCAAAAACCTATTACTAGTAACACATTTTTGACACAAAATGTGTACGTACATATTTTATGTACAAATTTATCTACTACTTCCAAATATCAATTAACATTCCTTTTATTCTTGATTGATTACCATGCGGTCGTATGCTGAATTTGCCTGATAAGGTAATAAAATCCAGAACCCAATTAGCTGCTCGAATTTAAAGTCACATACTCCCAAATAACCTAAAATTCTAGTTGAACATATGTATTAACATATGTATTAATGGCAGTCCAAGATCCCCATTCACGCTCTCCTAACATTAAAATGACCACTGGTCTGGACGCTTGACCGGAGTAGTCCTTGAGACATCAGTGTATAAAAATAAAACGCCGCATTTATTTTTATTGCAAGATTTGTCACGTAGCCGAGAACGAGGCTATACCAACGTGCACTGCACATAAACTACACGCTTGACCGCTGTTTACATATCGAGTATACGTGAACTTTGCCTATTAATGCTTTAATTTAAACATATTAACAGAATATTGGCGTAATAACTGAACAAAATAAACACGCAGTGAAGCTGACAATGTTCAAAAGCTAACCAGCAATCCAATAGACGTACGGCAATTATTATTATTATTTTGGGGAATATCCCGTTTACTGTCATAAAAACACATTTTCCTTCAGTTTTTGATTCGCGATAATTTGTTAGGTATATATTAAATCTAAAAACTGCAAGGATCTCGACTGTATATGGTTTTAAAGTATTGCGTTATGCAGAGACCTATATACTTTAATATAGGTATCTGCGTTATGGAAGAATGGTATCACTCGAAACCAAAATATGTCTGGTTTACCTCGTGCAAATGCGACAAAAGTTAATTGTTTACTCGTATTCTTATCAGATGCAGTCAACATACGACCACAAGGCGATCAATCAAGATAGGAAAGAATGTTAATTGATATTTAGAAGTAGTAGATAAATTTGTACATAAAATATGTACGTACAAATTTTGTGTCAAAAATGTGTTACTAGTAACAGGTTTTTGACACAGGATTTGTACGTACACTTTTTGTGTACAAATTTATCTACTACTATAGCAGTAGATATTTTTGACACACAATATGTACGTACGTTTTTCGTTGACAAAAACGTACTACTAGTAACACTATTTTGCCCGTCCGATATCGGCCATCGTAGAGAAGTGATCGGCTGAATAATCGTACAAATTTCAGTTGCTGTTAATATAGGAAACATTCTTTTTTTCCTGGCAAAGATTTTTTTTTTTTACATTCGACTATTCCTGAATATATAAGTATTAGAATATACTACGATGGCCGATGTGAGCCATGTACTTTCAACAACAACAATGATAATGTTGTACATGCAAACTTGACAAAGTGTCAAAGTGACATGTCGCCACACACGTCCAAGTAGTAGATAGTTGTACATTTAAAACTTGACAAAGTGTCAAAGTGACATGTCGGCACACACGTCCAAGTAGTATATAGTTGTACATTTAAAACTTGACAAAGTGTCAAAGTGACATGTCGGCACACATGTCCATGTAGTATATAGTTGTACATTTGAAATTTGACAAATTCAATTAATTTATTTTCCACATGTCGTCAATAAATTAATTGAATACATATCTTTCTGTATTACATACCATGAACCTAATTGTAATGTTGGCCGTCCTTCATTATCCCAAAAATTGCATTAATAAGTATGACAAGTATTTTTGGACAAAGCTTATTCCAAAATACTTAGACTTATTCGTCTGTGATATACTCCTGAGAAAAAACACCCTTTTTCGAACAATACAACTCAAACACCAACATTCATTTTGGAAGTAGCCTTCCCGACAGACGTGTTAGACTGACTTTTATTTTGCAGCATGTATCTAATGCATGTACGAAATAAATGTAATGTGTTCATTGACAAAAATATCAACTCTCTCTCTCATCTCGCCTTATTAAATCTAATCTAAGATCTATGCCATCTTCAATAAACATATATATACAGCATGTGCTTATGTAACGTCCAGGGTTAAAAACAGATGAAACTCAATAAGCCAAAAACTCTGTAAAACCTTATGACGTTTTACCCTTATTCTATCATTCAACCAATCCTATGATCTATATGTATCAAGAACATGACAAACTTTAACCTTTTACCTTTTTTAATAATGATCAAATAAAATTACTTATTTTTCTAAACGTTGTTCTGTCTTGCGGGTCTCTGGCTAGAATGACTATCGCACCTGTATTCCCATTTATCAGGTGTTACCTTCACACAAATGTCGTGCACCTTGCCACTACTCATAAATATTCATACATGCTAATATCCATTTACGAAACTCCCAGACATATATTTCCTGCTATACTCCGTAACACAGGAAAGCAAATCTTTGTCGTTATCAAAAATTAACTCGGCGCGCACAGGCACTGTTGAATTAATCAAGTACAAAAAGGTCCATGGGTTATCAAGTATAACTGTACCTAAATAAATCAGGCAGAATTCTTGTTGGGTACTGAGACCTTGAAAAATGTGTCAATTTGACATGTCACTTTGTCAAATTTCAAATGTACAACTATATACTACTTGGACGTGTGTGCCGACATGTCACTTTGACACTTTGTCAAGTTTTAAATGTACAACTATATACTACTTGGACGTGTGTGGCGACATGTCACTTTGACACTTTGTCAAGTTTGCATGTACAATATTATCATTGTTGTTGCTGTAAGTACATTGCTCACATCGGCCATCGTAATATACGCACTCTCATGTAGAAGTGTGAATGAAGCAGAAACAATGAATCTACTCTCTGGAATGTCTCCTGTTGTTTATCGAACGCGCCTGAACAGATAACTGTGTGAGAACATTGGTCGGAATGTGTTTGAATAGTACCCTTAACTCACTTCGTGCAGCTTCTTCGTCTTTGCGTTAATATCATGCGACGTGATAACACCATGTCCCTCTTGTGAAATATTTGACGTTTGAAATAGGAGGAAGAATAAATGAAGGAAACACCCATGGCGTATATAGGGGTGAATTGAATCTCGATACCATGAGATTGAAATGTACACCAACTAATCAAGATAATAAATTATATACATTGTATCTTTATTTAATGGTTTTCGTCCGCCCAACAGCGTGGGTCCAAGGTGATGAATTCTTAAAAATTATGATAAAACCCGGATGTTATTAGAATACACTTATTGTTTTACAGATTTTTGTCTCGATTTCCCTGTTCTGTCTTTAGAGACAGTATGTTGGGAATCGTTACTTGTAAATTAAATATTTATCTTGTTTATTACCCTCTAACCAGACGTAAAGCCAGACAAAATGTAAATAAGCTCGTTGTGAACTCCTTTTACTGGTGTTACCCATAGATACGTGTTCATTACATATGATTGGATTTGCCAAATTCATTAAATAAAACGAAAACCATATGCTACACATATCTGCTGTGTCGGTAATCATTCACGACGGTGCTGAAATGTATAGGAGAAGCTTCAGTATGATACATAGTCGGTATTTAACAATGATGAATTGATTGCTTACCGCTTGGTTACAAATCTGGACGCCCTTTCCTCATGTGTGCTTTGAAATTCATTTAGAATTCCAAAAATTACAACTCCAGTATACATAAACAGTTGCATGTAACACAATTAACCGTATGCTGTTATTTGCTTCTTGTGGGGAAAAAAGTACGGAAAAAACAAAACATTTTGTTGATCATGTAACATGTCGCAGACAGTATGAAACTCCAGTAAATGGCAAGGTAAGAGTGTCTGGTTTAAATGAGGCGTTGATGGCAGTCGAATTGAGTCCGTCCCTTCCAGTAGGTTTAGAACATGAAGAGTGGACGGCCTACCTGTGTGTTAATTACATGGTAAAACCTTTCTGGCATATGTGGGTAGCGAGTACTCCCCGTCATGTGTGTATGTAAGAAAGTGTCCTTGTGTGTTTGACAGAAGTTGTAACCCATTATTTTGTCTTTGTTTTATGATACACTTCAAATTATTTTTCAATATCCTGTCAATGTCAATAGGTTATAGCGACTCAATAGCCTAACACTTATTGGTCACAGGATAGGGTTCATATAACAATAACAGACGTTACGTTATGAAAGGGTTAACCGTCCACCTGCCGTGCGTTCATTGTAGAGATTGTAACACTAGGTACAAATTGTATAATTACAAGAACGGTTGGCCTTCATGCGTGTTTAAATGGAGGGTAACCCTTTACCCGGTGTGCTGCTGCTGAAGATTGACCCGTTCCCCCGTGTTTGTGTGTTTATACCAGATATATTTGATCGAGTAGTTTCCAGTTTAGGTCAAGGTCCTGTTCGTTTATGGTGCAGACATTAGGACCTTTAGTAGTGTTAGATAGATACCCACTTCCTTTGTGTCTATGACAGTGATTAGTATCCACTTTTTTTGAGATGTCAAAGATTGGGGTTTCAAGTGTACCTTTCCATTGTATCATCCTAACTCGACCTTCACAATTTTTTCAGGTTTTTCGAGACAGAGCCAAAGCTGAAGCGCCTGTTCCCAAAGATCGTGCGTGTGAACGAGAACAATGAGCTGGAACTTGAGATGGACGGGGAGATGCTGAGGAAGCACGGCCATAACGTGATGCACACCCTTGGTGCTGCCATAGAAAACATGGAAGAAAGCGACTTTATGAACACAGTTATCAGAGCCATCGGTTCTACACATGTGCGGCGGAAGGTCAAAGGCAAAATGCTATACGTAAGTTGATAGTAAGACAACAGCATGAAACACAAATGAACTCAAACCAATTAGTTCACCAACATCTGCCGATATTCTAAAGTAGTAAGTTACAATAACTGCTTGTCGCTGACAGGCCGCTCTACATAATAATGTCTTTAAGAACGGTATTTCAAGGCGGATTGTTACACATTCTTATTGACGACCATTGCTTTATACTGAGAACGAATTTGCCTACTCTCTCTACTTGAAAGGACATTTGTCATTTACGTAAAAAAAACAAGTAAAAAATTAATAAAAAATGCCTGTGGTAACTGATTTACTGGGTGTTGGGTAAATGAAATCGTCCACCAACGAATTCGCTTACCAATATTCAGTTGGGTAGATAGGTTTATGGTAGCAGACACAGTAGGATAGCCTGGTCATGGGTGATTTGTTTTGTTAAGCAATCAACTACTGTATTATGATACGCTTAAAAATGAAAAATAAATAGATATATACTCTAATTGCTATATTCAATATGAAGTAGTACACTGTATATAGATGCTTCACATTTATTACAAAAATGGTTTCGAGATTATAAATTTCCGGAAAATTTCCGTAAGTGTGCTACCACTGGAAATTTAGTTTCACCTACAGTTTTTCTTGCAGCAGAAAAACTTAATGATGAACATAATTATGTTAAAACAAGGTTTATTCTGTCTTTGGGATAGAGGTATTCAATTTTAGATAGGTTTCAGAAAAAAAATGTGTAAGGAAATTTGTCATTTTGGGTAAAAAATCATGATATTTTGCAATTTTTAAGGTTTTTTGAAGTGGTTACTTTGATTTTCAGAGGTCTGAAAAATATAGAAAAAATAAGTGTTTTATCGTTCACAGCTGTATTAAAATTGAAAATGCTGTATAGATTACAAATATATATACTTTACAATAGTAATATGTAGGGTTAACTGGCTACGTTTACAAATCTAAAACATGTGCCTTATTTTTAGGAATTGGGCATTTTTACTGTACACTGCTACCTATATCTGAAACTATATATAACTTACACTATCAGAGATTGACGATGTCTTATTTCATTTATTTGTGACATAGTGACGTAAAGTATGCTTATTCTATTTATACAGACACATTTTTATTCATTTGATTAGTGGCACGGCTCAGCATATATACACATGTGCTTGAACATTATTATATGTATTGAATTACGGGGCCCACCTCCCCATTTAGATTTTGGCATTTCGTTTAGCCTATTATGATAAATGTCTCGCCTTGATTATCACTTGAAGAACGAAACAGATGCTCAATACTGTTTTATTCTGTTGGTTTGTCTATTTCTAATTAGTATTTGTAAATGAGTTAATAGTCCGTGTTGTTGAGCCGTGTATAATCCGTTTACTCGGAATTGATTTAAATCGAGCAAGGCCAACACGTTTTAATTTAGTAAGTAATTAAGCATTACAACTTTCTTTACTAATTTGATGTTTACCTATGAATAAGTTAACCTATCACAGCAAATAAATTCTTACACGATCTAAGTTTTTTTGATAATTTCAAACTAGATATTTTTTGTTTAAAGAAGGTACATAATTTATATAATCTCAAAACGAAACTAACAATCAGGAGATACTTGTTTCTTTTCCTCATTTTTGTCCTCTTAGCATTTACTACATTGTGAATTATTACTTAATTCATGCATGTAACATTCACACATTCAATATTAAATGTAACTCCTGTTAAACCGTGATATTCTGTAAACTATTATGTTTGTGTTCATAGTATACCAAATCATTTGAGATGAATTTAAAGTGTATCAAACCATATTGAAAGAATCAGCATCTGTCAAACATCCTTTGTATTGTGAATGACAAATTATGCAACGATGGATATACTCTTCTTGTGAACAGACGTCAGTCTAGATATCTGTATAAGAAACGCAGAGTAAACGATTTCGGCATAAACCAAGGGCATGCTGCCACAACATTAAATGGCGCATTTATGTCAAATTGATTGTCAAGAATGCAGATAAACAATTACACATATATATAACTCCATTTCTTTTCGTAATAAACCTGGGACCAGGCTAGGGATCGGTTTCTCAAGTAGTGTGCACATATCCAAACGAACAGGTTCGATGTTGATCAAGAGCGACTTGATACGTGGCGGACATCAGTGGGGGAGCTCCCTAGAGTCCGACATGTTAACACTCTCTGGTTGTTTGGTAACTGTATTGATTTTACAAAGATTCCCTATACACACTGTAGTGATTGCGTGACCAGAGTTTATCAAAACAATGGGGACCAATTGTTTGAATCACCACCAAATACTTACTGGAAATCCATTGTTTTGACATACACATTATTCTCATCCTAGGTTGATTTGATTCTTGAAATACATCACACTGCAGACATTGTTTATATTTTTGTCAAACAAAACTGAGCTGTACGCGATAGTGAAGTGTTGTATCGTAGCTCATAAATAAATACTTGTACAATGTAAATGCATTGATAGTTATCAGCCCGGAGATATGATTGATTTACTTCCATTTAACAACTTCTCATTCCCATTATCAACAGTCTGTAAACAAGTTTATAGGATAACTGATATGGTCTTTGACGTCTTTTTGTCTACAGCTTCGTACATGTATATAAGGATCTTTAACACTAAATCATATTATCTTCGATATTTCGTCTACATCTCCCTATATGAGGATCTTTAACACTACATCATATTTTCTTCGATATCTCTCCTATAGCACCTATGGCCGTCGTTGGACTACGGACTCCGGGACATGTTGCAGGAGCGATACACGCGAGAGGTCGCCGCCGCGTGGAAGAAACTGTTCCACTATACCATCAACCAGATGAGGAGGGGAATGAAGGCCAACAAAGTTCGGAAAGTAAATACAGAACGAAAACACAGTCACGTGAACGAGGCAAAATACAGAACGAAAGCACCGTCACGTGAACGAGGCAAAATACAGAACGAAAACACCGTCACGTGAACGAGGCAAAATACAGAACGAAAACACCGTCACGTGAATGAGGCAAAATCAGATCAAAATACAAATTAACGAAACTATATGATATTTTATAGATGTATAGATAGGAGAATATCTTGGTTGATTTGGTAGGTTTAGAGGTAAAACATGGCTTTGACTGGATATAGGGATGTAAATATGTACTTCCAAGAGGCATGAACAACATTACTACATACAGTTGCGAGAATTACTATGTTTGAATGATGTGATGGCTTGGTATGCTTAAGTCATTAGATTTGATGCTATGATGATTGACGGTCTCCCTTAGTGCGACAAAACAATTTGTTATACTTTATGTCTTGGAAGCTTCCTTGTTATATCGTAGGTTGTGATGCTCTGTGGTATTCGTAAAATCCGGGATTTATGTTTTTTAGCATAAATCCAATGCTTTCTATATTCTTAAACATGCACGACACGTCATTGTGATTTGGTAGTAAGAAATCAGACATGCACGGCACGTCATTGTGATTTGGTGGTAAGAAATCAGACATGCATGAGACGTCATTGTGATGTGATAGTTATTTATCCCATAACTACGCTTGTTTCACAACTGATATGGCACGTGATAACATTCGTAGCAGTGTGTTATTGTTTTTGTTTACACACCACAGTGTGTAACAACTTTCCAAGCCTCCGATTGGTCATTTTTGACCCCAACAAATCTTATTGGCTAACCTCTGGCCTTTGACCACGGACTATTTTTACTACTCTCACTTAGACTTCTATTTGTTTTGGTCGTCTGTCTTCCAAAAAATCAACATTACATGGACACGTTTTGTGGATTTGTCGGTGCTCAACATAACTATGTTAGAGGGATGTCCTCATGGAAATGTCGATGAATCTGAGGTTTGAGTCGTACGAAATAAAATTTGATGATGGTAAAATAGACGATGTACGGAAGCGAGATGCTGCATCGAATATAGGCCTAGCGAACCAAAAACTAACACCCCACCTCCCCCTTGATTCTAGATATGCAGGGGACCCCTATAGCCATGAATGAATTATCAAAACAATGAACAGATGCAATACAAAATGGTTAAATCGCTGTCTCTAATCGTAGTCATTTGAATGAAACGGTCACGGCATCTAACGTAGGCCTTCGCCTAGAGCTTCCCTTTCAGTTGAGTGTCATTCGGTACGGATATTGTACCAACAACAACAAAAATCAACGAATAAACACTTTCTTATCATTCCACTTACTTTTATTACGAATATATTTATCCAAAACACAAAAATGTAAACATCATCTTGAAACTTTTGTCTCATGTCAGTAAACTGATGACATTTCGTGTAAACACACTGACAAACGTAAAATACATATTGCTCAGCACTCCAGCTCGGCTTCCGAAATATTTGTTGAAATGCACGATGTCTTGAATGAATAAATCTCAGAATGAACATTTACCATCACAATAACCAGTAATAGCATACGTACGAAATCAAGGATAGGACCGATAATTGAATCTGACAATGAATAGTCTGATATTCAGCGGTGACGTTCGACTTCGCGATGACGGTGTCGTCTTCGAATGTTTTGAGCGGAGTCATTTAAACAAGTTACCTATTAATAAATCACACGGGCACAAGGATTGTCAAACTAATATTTCGTTTTGTAAAATATTATCATTTACAAATGTAGTACAGAAGATATGAGTTGTGCATCTAAAAATAGATGATATTCAGAGAAGCTTTCGTTCATAACGACCTATATTTTGTCGCGTAGGTGATTTGGTTAACGGAATTTAATTGCTACGTTGGGAGAATTTGAACTTGTTACATTGATAAGTTATGGGATAAACAAGTTCCCCTACTCGTGACCATTGTTCATCATTTTTGTCCAACTCTCGTTAGTTAATTTTCTAATTTAAAAAGTAAAAAAAAATGGAGAAAAAAAAAAAATCAAAATTAGAAAATTAACTAACTCCAGTTGGATAAAAATGATAAACAATCCCCACTCGCTGGGGAACCTCTATATATCAGACATGCACGACACGTTATTGTGATGTGATAGTTAGATGTCGGACATGCACGACACGTCATTGTGATGTGATCGTTAGATATATATGCACGACACGTCATTGTGATGTGATAGTTAGATGTCGAACATGCACGACACGTCATTGTGATGTGATACATGTAGTTAGATTTCAGACATGCACGACACGACATTGTGATGTGATAGTTAGATGTCGGACATGCACGACACGTCATTGTGATGTGATAGTTTGATGTCGGACATGCACGACACGTCATTGTGATGTGATAGTTAGATGTCGGACATGCACGACACGTCATTGTGATGTGATAGTTAGATGTCGGACATGCACGAAACGCCATTGTGATGTGATAGTTAGATGTCGGACATGCACGACACGTCATTGTGTTGTGACCGTTAGATGTCGGACATGCACGACACGTCATTGTGATGTGATAGTTAGATATCAGACATGCACGACACGTCATTGTGATGTGAAAGTTTGATGTCGGACATGCACGACACGTCATTGTGATGTGATAGTTAGATGTCGGACATGCACGACACGTCATTGTGATGTGATAGTTAGATGTCGGACATGCACGACACGTCATTGTGATGTGATAGTTAGATATATATGCACGACACGTCATTGTGATGTGATACATGTAGTTAGATTTCAGACATGCACGACACGACATTTTTCATAATAATGTTTTGACAAAAAAAATGTGTATGCCTTATGTACCAAAGACAACTAAAATCCTATTCTTAAAAAGTGGTCCTCCGATGCACTGGTATCGTAAAATTGATAAAAAACGTAGTTGATGAAATATTTTACTTTAGCATAACTAGACTGACTATAAATGATAACACAAACTACAAATGTCAATAAGTCCGCATAGCTGATATAGTAGAACCACCGCTTAGCAACCCGAAGGTTCGAAATTCGAATACCAAGATATATCTTTTCATATTGTCTTATGTTTCTTATTACCGATTTGTTTTGGTACTGTGGGAATCACTGGGGTCACGTGATATTTCTATTGTCGTGGCCGAGGTTGAGATAAGTATAAACAGGGACGTACATATGTATGCCCACGGTATAAAACAACCATACTTTTTGTTAACTATTTGTATCTATATTTCAGGAATAAAACCACAGATGTCTGATAATGTCATATCAAAGCATGAAACAGTGACCAAGTGTGAGACCAGCTGTGTTCGCTGATGATATATTGGTATATTGGCACAGGCGACGGTGGTGTGATGGGTATGATAGCCCATTGAGAAAGGCTCAACACTGATGCCGTTTATCTTCTGTTGTACATGCGCCCACGACACGGATGTCTTATACAATTTAACTATTGTCTGTTGTATGTAAGAAAGCACGGGTCTTTATGTAATGTTATCGGACTTTTATAATGCCATATTCTATGACCATGTCAATTTTCGGTTCTCTTGGTTTGAGATAAAATAGTGTTAATTTTAAATGATTGTCAGCAGCAAATGAATATAACAAGCGATAATGCGAAACTATTGTATTGTATGTAAATGCTGATTTACCGATTAAATATAATTCCCTTTAACGCCATACTCACTGGAAATCTGCATACATTCAACCTCATGTCTAAGGATCCAAGGGAATCCCGCATTGTAGGATATTACATTTTACCTTAGTATTAATTTACCTTATGTATCAAGGTTTTCCAGGGACACTCGCGTTGTACAGTAGGTTATTACATTTTACCTTATGTATCAAGGTTTTCCAGGGACACTCGCGTTGTAGGATATATAACATTTAAACTTATGTATCAAGGTTTTCCACAAACACTCGCGTTGTAGGTTATTTGATTGCCATTGAAATACTCACTTGTATGACTTTAATCTAGACGGTTATTTATCATTATGTTAGCATTGTGCCTTTGACAAAGATACGTATAAAGCTTTTACAATGATACATCTGACTGTGTTGTACACTGAACACGTGATATTGTATTCAGCTTGAAGTCAATGATTTAATATGTCATAAATGTTGTTGAATCGATGATATCCTTTTAATATTTTATTTGCCTTGAGTGGGATATGATCATTTTAATGGCTCCTTTTTATACTACACACATCTTGTGATTGTCTCGCCACTTCGTTCAAACATTACACACTAACAAAATATGTGTTTGTAGTATATCACATCAGATTTATTCGTATTGCGGAGTCACCTTACAATATATGTTTACATAACGACTCATTTTCTGATTTGGGGAAATCTTAATCAGTATCAATGAGATGATGATAAAACGTAAGATGAAAACTGTTAAGGTAGACAATCATAACAGCCAGTGTGAGGAAATTTCGTCCGCCGTATGGTAAAGCGGAAATTGAGTTTTGTATTTGTGATACAAATATTGTATATACCAACACGCTATTTACACTGCCTAAGTAAATATGAGAAATTATTTCAGGTCTCCACTTTCTTAAGTTGTTATATTTATATATATGTGAGTGTGTATATCCAATATATGTAAAGATATGTTAATTCTTGAATTTCGTGTGTTTAAAGAAACTTTAACTTGTTGGTGTTATCAATATGTTCAAAGTAAAGTTCTAGTTAATAACTAGCAACTTGCAATTGAGTACAAAATAGTTATTTTAAAAATAATAAATCCCAAACAGCTATCTACCGGTACTGATGCTGAAGTAGTGATACTAGTAATGCTTTAACACCATATAAGTAACTAGCTGCTCTATATCTCCATGTCTACCTTACTAACATTAGATACGTTGTAGCGTGTACTTTGCAAGTACCATGAGAGTTACAAGCGCGTATGTGCAATGAAAATTGTCATTTCCGCCGTGAGAGTTACAAGTTTTCGGATCATAATATAAGTATTTCACTGTTAATGATGATAATCAAATGTGTCAACATCCGAAATCACGATAATTAAGATCTAGGTGTCCCCTCCGTGTAATTTACAAGTACCGGAAGCGGAACTTGCAACTATCACGGACTTGCAAAGTACACGCTACAACGTCACGCCGTTATAATTACCGGCGCATTCGATAACATTTTCACCCAGAATATGGAATGTGGTTTTGCGTAACAAATATTGTATGTTTTATTTATTTTACTATCAATAATTTATGGAGGTAATACGTGTTATATTATAACAGTAATGCTGTACCTATTTGTTCAGTCAGAACAATGAAGCTTCAACATGACGATAGAATGACATAACATTGAAATAGTAGGCAAACCCGACACTAAACAAGAGGGTGTCGTAACTATGGTCCGAAATCAATCCGTTTTTACATGGAGCAGTTCATCATTCTGTGTGTACGCGTGTAAGGAAACACGCATTTAGTAAAATATTGTGTGTGATTCGTTTCCATTTTATATGTGCATTCGTTTTCATGACTGAATCGTTGCAAAATTCCCCAGACTAGCGTTCCATAAATCTCATATCAATTAAAATTTCACCAATATATCCATCATTTATGTCAATATAGAGGCAAATATAAAGAAATATTATTCAGGCAAGGGAGGTAACGCTGTTAAACATTTTTGCAAATGTTCTTTAAATGCATTAGATATATACACCAATTAATATAAAACAAATCTTACATCTACCGACTGTTTTCGTTTTATTACAATATTTAGTTATTGGCTATATTCGATTCAATCGATAACATGTAGGTAGTAAATCGCTTCAATGTTCCTCCTCTATCTGTTTTGATCAGTTTCTTTGTCGATGTGATTACAACGCTAACACAAGTTATATCTATTTATATTCATTACGCGTGTTGGTGCGGGTAGAAGCGCGAGGGCGTCTTACTGTGGAAGAAAACCGGAGTATCCGGGGAAATCCCACTTTTTGGGGCATGCGTAGGTGACCCCATACCCCTTCACCTCCGATAGTTAAAAGACAAATGTGTGACAACTCTGCCACCCGACCACCTAGTAAGAAATGTTCTTACGTTTGTATTTACACGAATGTGTGTTGTAGATAGGCTTTTGATATCTCAATATATTATATATTATATTTTGTGCTGATGACATATATTTTGGAACTCATAATTCAATATCAATACTGTCAAGTTGAATTATTAAACGTCATGCCTTATTATTAATTTGTTTTTTTTGTGTGTATATGCATCTCTAAAAAAAAAAACATTTAAAAAATCAAATCAAAATCGAACATTTATAATAGTATGTACAGCTATATATATTCTACTGAGACAGTGCCGGGCCGGGGAAGATTGCGCTAATATGAAGACAGTACGATATAAAGATTATTAAATTTGCAAAAAAAAAAAAAAAAAAACAACAACAAAAAAACAACAACAAAAAAACAACAACAAAAACAAAACCCAAAAGCATTAACCTTTAGGAAATTAAACTCATATTACACTCGAGTATTTAATAGAATGTCAAAATTAAATAATATCCAATTAATTAATGTCAAATTTTGAAATGAAGATCCGTTAGGTTTTCGCTCGTAGTTTGCCATTTTTGACGCTCATTGGATGCATAACGTCCGCCTATTATTTGTTCAGAGGATTGTTAAAAAGGTGCCAACACCTTTCAATGTTGAAAGTTAGAAAGAGTAAAGCCAAAAATGAACTAAACAGCATCATACATCTATTTGGTACTTATATGAATCACCAACGAGGCTAAGGGCATCAAGTGTTGATACTTGAAATAAAATTATGGTATGATATAAAGCTAATCAAATATAGTAATAATAATAAAACAAAACATACTACGAGATAAGAAAAATCCTATCCGTTTTCAATATAGCTCTATAACGAAAAGAAACAACAAAATATCTAGGGGGCATTAAACTCCGGACACAAACGAGTGTTATATAGCATGTCAAAGTGTTGTCATATGAATGTCCGATTGTACATTTCAATGACAAATTAGATCAGATTAAACTGCTATTTGATTAAAAAAAATATGACGGAATCAACGTAATTAACAGAAATATTATATTAGAACTTATCTTTGTTTTGGTTTAAATAAGTGTTACTGTTGATTTTGGATTTAAACTTTACATTGTGTAACATTTTTTCTTTAAATGCCCTGAGCCATACAAATGACCTACTTATCTTACCATTGGATGATATTCTACAAACTATGGATACTATTTTACATATTTTGGATATCATACTAGCCAGTTAGTATAAGATGACCAAAGGATTGTTTACAGGAGATCATCGGTGACATGATAATTACATTGTTGACGGAATCGAGCATAATGTAAGGACTGATAGCCATACGATAATCAGGAAAGTATAGTGATTGATGGATTAGTATATCACAAGTTTTTATTTCATCCAAATGCAAAACAAGCATATAGGGAACAGTACAAACATTTTCATAATTATCATAACATAGACAAGCATAAGATGGCGGAGGACAATATCACCATCAATACTACTGTAATGAGATGTACAAGACCTGTTGTAACTACATTGTGTTATCAATATACACTGTAAACTCACCAGTTTCAACTTATTGAATTAATATGACAAAACCGTGACGTCATACATAGTAACGATACGTCATAACGGATGACGTCATACTATATAAAAAGCTGCAGAAGCAACAGTGACACTGATGAAAAATGATGAATCAATAATAGCAACAAACTAAGATCAATTTAATTACTTGCAAGCAGGGCTTTTCTTTTCGCTGTAGCACGAAACAAATACTTACCCAACATATTCAAAATTTTAACACTTTTACTCGAGAATAATTCAATACACTTATACACACTTGGTCGACAATAAAAATACTTTTTGATGTATGTCGCCCTTAATTCGGAATATGCCGGACAGAGAAGTACAAAATGCACTTCATCCTCTACGTCATTTTTATCACAGACAGTACAAATCCTCTGATTTCTAGGGATGTTAACACAGAATCATCGATAAGGTACTGTGATGTAGTCATTAATTGACCTAGACTATCGTATAAACACAGAAGCAAAATACACTTACACATTTTTCTTTTTGTACTTCTATGGAAATCGTAAACATTTGAACACTCATAAAGCTTCAAATATAAAATCAAGCCGACACACAGACCATGCTTTCAGGTAGAGTTGTGTAAAGAGACGTCTATAAACATGTGTTATATGTACAGTCGTGTCGTATGAGTTGGGATGATGTTAGGGTAGGAAACTCCCTATATCTACTGGTAGGTCTGTATATATTAGGCGTATTGACAGACGAGACAAGTATCTACTGCATCTAGATACAAGATATTTGAAAATTAAGTGGGGATGTCAGGGCCCAGTTGTCCAAAAATTGACAAGACTAATTAAATATTAGGCACAGTTTAACAACAATTTTAAAAGCATGATAAAATAATTCCTGGTAAAACTAGGTGGACAAAGTTGTGTAGCGGAACTGGACCGGGTCGATCATCGGCGACCAGGTAGCTCAATCGGTAGAGCATCCGGCTAGTGTTCGGAGGTCCCGGGTTCGAACCCCGGTCTGGCCGTGCATTTTCCCACTCCTACTACATTTGGTGCCTGTGACCAAACCTTGTTTCAAGTGAGGTGAATACTTGACAAGGGGATACCCGAACCTGGGTTGTGAGTTGTGAAGTCTTCGGGGTCGAAGACTTAAAAAAATAGGAGGGAAGAGTGTAGCGGAACTGGACCGTGTCGATCATTGGCGACCAGGTAGCTCAATCGGTAGAGCATCCGGCTAGTGTTCGGAGGTCCCGGGTTCGAACCCCGGTCTGGCCGTGCATTTTCCCACTCCTACTACAGTTGTATGGAATTCTGTAGCAGTCATTGTTGTCTTCCTACCTGCCTATTTTAAGGAATACACACAGGTTTTGTAGTAAAGGAGAAATGATACTTTCACTAATCACGTGATCAAGCTTATCCCCCTTTGAACAATCGGGCTAAGAAGGCTAGAACAAAGTTAATAGATTGATTGGAAACTGATATTAATCACTCTTCGAGTGTGGCTTACTAAGGAAGACAACTCGTGTAAACGTACGCTGTCTTTCCAATCAGCCAGATTTCCATTGGAAGGGAGACAACTAGAACACACAACTGCAGCCGATCATCAAAACTAAGATGAACTTGTCCAATGCTCGCGAGACAGGACATTTCGTGACTGGTCTACACGAACAACATGAAAGGGATTGGAGCGGAAAACACGAGAGGTTCGACGACCTCTCTACTTCACCGCCGGGATAAATCAGTCTATTGAAAATTCGGCGGTTATTTACATCTTAACTGAACGTGGCAAATGGCGATGATTAATCGAGTTACGTGAGCTTTGGGGCTCTGTACTAGATTGTTCAGTTATAATGATCTAACTAAAATATATTCCATTGTTTCATTTCCATAAATTATCAGACAATCAGACGCTTCATATAAAGGCTCAATGTTGATGTTATACTCCTATAAAGATATAATGTACATGTTAGTGAGTCGTATTGTAACTCAATGTTACATGTTAGTGAGTCGTATTGTAACTCAATGTTGATGTAGAACTCCTATAAAGGTATAATGTACATGTTAGTGAGTCGTATTGTAACTCAATGTTACATGTTAGTGAGTCGTATTGTAACTCAATGTTGATGTAGAACTCCTATAAAGATATAATGTACATGTTAGTGAGTCGTATTGTAACTCAATGTTGATGTAGAACTCCTATAAAGATATAATGTACATGTTAGTGAGTCGTATTGTAACTCAATGTTACATATTAGTGAGTCGTTTTGTAACTCAATGTTGATGTAATACTCAAAGCACCATAAGATATTTCTCGATATTTGACAGATAATTATTGAAGTTTTCAGACAATATTGTTCTTAAGTCATATAAAGGACTATCAAAATCTGCAGACTTTCAATCCTGTATACCTATAGACGTTGGATCTGAATAGATATTGGTATGGAGAAAGCTATACGATTGCTGTATCGGGCCTTTTACATGACAACACAGACAGCACTGTAGATAATTTACTTCTAAAGTAAACCATTAAACAATATAGTTTATAGTTAAGATAAATAAATATTGGTTATTGGCAATACATACATAGCAGATTCAAGTGTCGGGCTGAACAACTTTTAAAGTGACGTGATTCACACGGTAAAGTGATGCTGTGTAAACCAGTATATTTAATTGATGATTTTAACTTTAAATGCTGTGGAATAGACATAATTATACATGTTTCATTAATCCCACAAGATTTGCCTACACGAACCTAAGACATTCACTCAGCTCTTAAAGCATCATAGATGTTATGGGATTTGTGTTCTGTTATTGTGACGTCAATAAGGAAATATTCTTGAATCCCTAATAGGCATTAAATGAGACAACAATTAGTTTTACAGAACATACTCAAAGATGATATGATGATTTTTATTCCGAAGATTTCATTTGAAAGGAATGGTGAGATACATTTTCTCTCCGTGGACATTTATTTAGATAGAGAGAGTGAACAATAAACCTTTGTTAACCTGTGTAACTTAGGATAGAAATCCTGACGTGCCTGTGTAACTTAGGATAGAAATCCTGACGTACATTGTCACAGATTTACTGATACATACTTCATATCATGACGTCACGTTTCTCTTCTATACGTCCACAGACCCTTCCAAACACTTCTTACTGACAAGGAATGGGATGTGCATTTCCATAGCATTATTGTTTCATATTTAAAATAATAAATCAAGAAGCAATTAAGTTTCCTAATGAGAAAAGGAAACTTACTACGAGGCGAATCATCCTTAAGTACTTGTTTTACTTTGGCAGCCTGTGCTTGCGATGCCTGTATGTGTTGGTACATTTTCTGGTATCAAAAGAAAGGTAGTGCCTAAGACAAACATAGATGCTACTTTAACAAAGACATAGTCATCAAACGTTAAACGAAAAGGAACATTTACAATTAGCCCACATTAGTACCAACTTCACAGGTAGCCATTATTGTAAACTAGTCGGCCATCATTGATCATGAATGGCCTGTGACAGACAAGGAGGGGTGTTAATAGTATACAAAGACAATAGCTCAATATGATTTGTCGGACAGAGGGTTTTTAACTTTAAGCCGTAAATTATATACTTAAAAAAAAAATTAAAACTGATTTTAATGACAGTAAGCTTGACATATTTCCATTATCACAAGACCTTTTTAGTAAAAATCATTGTTAAGCAAGCATTAGGTTGTACAAGTTCTTTTTCTACCACCATAGGCGAGTGTTAATCAACTCCCAAGGCATGAAATAATCATAACAACTGCTGATTAACAAACAGTTTTTATCACACGTGGAATAAACTCTACACCCATTATGATTAGTTGACACAGTGACCTTTGATTGGGACTTTTTTAATCACGTAGTTCCAAAGGTTTTGACAGCATGACTAACACCTGAAGGTGCTTCACTGAGTGGCGGAATTGATGAATAAGTTCGCAGCTGATTGTGTGATAGTCAATTTTTTCTATGTACCTTTATATTAAATTATTATTTTTGGTGAAAACAGACCACACAAACTCGTGGATGATGAAGATGGTTTTTGTTTCACTATCGTTAGTTACATATGTATTTTTCGAAAAATTACTAGACAAAAACTAATTTTTAAAAGTCCTGTAATAAAACGACAGGTTTATCACATGTACAGTCCTCTAATAAAACGACAGGTTTATCACATGTACAGTCCTCTAATAAAACGACAGGTTTATCACAAAGTCCTCTAATAAAACGACAGGTTTATCACAAAGTCCTCTAATAAAACGACAGGTTTATCACATCACATGTAGAGTCCTGTAATAAAACGACAGGTTTATCACATGTACAGTCCTCTAATAAAACGACAGGTTTATCACATGTACAGTCCTCTAACAAAACGACAGGTTTATCACATGTACAATGCTCTAACAAAACGACAGGTTTATCACACGTAAAATCCTCTAATAAAACGACAGGTTTATTACATGTAGAGTCCTCTAATAAAACGACAGGTTTATTACATAAAGAGTCCTCTAATAAAACGACAGGTTTATCACATCACATGTAGAGTCCTCTAATAAAACGACAGGTTTATCACATGTACAGCCCTCTAACAAAACGACAGGTTTATCACATGTAGAGTCCTCTAATAAAACGACAGGTATATCACATGTACAGTCCTCTAATAAAACGACAGGTTTATCACAAAGTCCTCTAATAAAACGACAGGTTTATCACATGTACAGTCCTCTAATAAAACGACAGGTTTATCACAAAGTCCTCTAATAAAACGACAGGTTTATCACATCACATGTACAGTCCTCTAATAAAACGACAGGTATATCACGTGTAAAGTCCTCTAATAAAACGACAGGCTTATCACATCACATGTACAGTCCTCTAACAAAACGACATGTTTATCACATGTACAGCCCTCTAATAAAACGACAGGTTTATCACAAAGTCCTCTAATAAAACGACAGGTTTATCACATCACATGTAGAGTCCTCTAATAAAACGACAGGTTTATTACATGTACAGTCCTCTAATAAAACGACAGGTTTATCACATGAAGAGTCCTCTAATAAAACGACAGGTTTATCACATCACATGTAGAGTCCTCTAATAAAACGACAGGTTTATCACATGTACAGTCCTCTAATAGAATAACAGTCTTTACTATTCTGAATATAGAATAACAAGGTTTACTATCCCTCAAATAGAGAATAGTTATTTATCCATGTTTTTATGGATCTATTCCCATATAAGCCATTTTAATGAGCATCATGCTTTGTTCATAATTTGTTCACAGCTGGTTATTTTTAGTTGAATAATTTGATCTCAGGTTGTCTGTTTAAGTTTGATAGTCTGATAACAGGTTGTTGGGTTTAGTTTAATGGTTTGATAACAGGTTGTTGGGTTAAGGTTGATGGTCTGATAACAGGTTGTTGGGTTTAGTTTAATGGTCTGATAACAGGTTGTTGGGTTTAGCTTAATGGTCTGATAACAGGTTGTTGGGTTTAGTTTAATGGTTTGATAACAGGTTGTGGGGTTTAGTTTAATGGTCTGATAACAGGTTATTGGGTTTAGTTTAATGGTTTGATAACAGGTTGTTGGGTTTAGTTTAATGGTCCGATAACAGGTTGTTGGGTTTAGTTTAATTGTTTGATAACAGGTTGTTGGGTTTAGTTTAATGGTCTGATAACAGGTTGTTGGGTTTAGTTTAATGGTCCGATAACAGGTTGTTGGGTTTAGTTTAATGGTTTGATAACAGGTTGTTGGGTTTAGTTTAATGGTCTGATAACAGGTTGTTGGGTTTAGCTTAATGGTCTGATAACAGGTTGTTGGGTTTAGTTTAATGGTCTGATAACAGGTTGTTGGGTTTAGTTTAATGGTTTGATAACAGGTTGTTGGGTTTAGTTTAATGATCTGATAACAGGTTGTTGGGTTTAGTTTAATGGTCTGATAACAGTATGTTGGGTTTAGTTTGATGGTCTGATAACAGGTTGTTGGGTTTAGTTTAATGGTTTGATAACAGGTTGTTGGGTTTAGTTTAATGGTGTGATAACAGGTTGTTAGGTTTAGTTTAATGGTTTGATAACAGGTTGTTGGGTTTAGTTTAATGGTTTGATAACAGGTTGTTGGGTTTAGTTTAATGGTTTGATAACAGGTTGTTGGGTTTAGGTTGATGGTCCGATAACAGTTTGTTGGGTTTAGTTTAATGGTTTGATAACAGGTTGTCTGTTTTAGTTTAATGATTTGATAACAGGTTGTGGGGTTTAGTTTAATGATTTGATACCAGGTTGTCTGTTTTAGTTCAATGGTCTGATAACAGGTTGTTGGTTTTAGTTTAATGGTCTGATAACATGTTATTGGGTTTAGTTTAATGATATGATAACAGGTTGTGGGGTTTAGTTTAATGGTTTGATAACAGGTTGTGGGGTTTAGTTTAATGGTCTGATAACAGGTTGTTGGGTTTAGTTTAATGGTTTGATAACAGGTTGTGGGGTTTAGTTTAATGATATGATAGCAGGTTGTGGGGTTTAGTTTAATGGTTTGATAACAGGTTGTTGGGTTTAGCTTAATGGTTTGAAAACAGGTTGTTGGGTTTAGTTTAATGGTCTGATAACAGGTTGTGGGGTTTAGTTTAATGGTTTGATAACAGGTTGTTGGGTTTAGCTTAATGGTCTGATAACAGGTTGTTGGGTTTAGTTTAATGGTGTGATAACATGTTATTGGGTTTAGTTTAATGGTCTGATAACAGGTTGTTGGGTTTAGTTTAATGGTGTGATAACAGGTTGTTGGGTTTAGTTTAATGGTCTGATAACAGGTTGTTGGGTTTAGTTTAATGGTCCGATAACAGTATGTTGGGTTTAGTTTAATGGTCCGATAACAGGTTATTGGGTTTAGTTTAATGGTCTGATAACAGTATGTTGGGTTTAGTTTCATGGTCTGATAACAGTATGTTGGGTTTAGTTTAATGGTCTGATAACAGTATGTTGGGTTTAGTTTAATGGTCCGATAACAGGTTATTGGGTTTAGTTTAATGATCTGATAACAGGTTGTTGGGTTTAGTTTAATGGTCTGATTACAGGTTGTTGGGTTTAGTTTAATGGTCTGATAACAGGTTGTTGGGTTTAGTTTAATGGTTTGATAACAGGTTGTTGGGTTTAGTTTAATGGTGTGATAACAGGTTGTTAGGTTTAGTTTAATGGTTTGATAACAGGTTGTTGGGTTTAGTTTAATGGTCTGATAACAGGTTGTTGGGTTTAGTTTAATGGTTTGATAACAGGTTGTTGGGTTTAGGTTGATGGTCCGATAACAGTTTGTTGGGTTTAGTTTAATGGTTTGATAACAGGTTGTCTGTTTTAGTTTAATGATTTGATAACAGGTTGTGGGGTTTAGTTTAATGATTTGATACCAGGTTGTCTGTTTTAGTTCAATGGTCTGATAACAGGTTGTTGGTTTTAGTTTAATGGTCTGATAACATGTTATTGGGTTTAGTTTAATGATATGATAACAGGTTGTGGGGTTTAGTTTAATGGTTTGATAACAGGTTGTGGGGTTTAGTTTAATGGTCTGATAACAGGTTGTTGGGTTTAGTTTAATGGTTTGATAACAGGTTGTGGGGTTTAGTTTAATGATATGATAGCAGGTTGTGGGGTTTAGTTTAATGGTTTGATAACAGGTTGTTGGGTTTAGCTTAATGGTTTGAAAACAGGTTGTTGGGTTTAGTTTAATGGTCTGATAACAGGTTGTGGGGTTTAGTTTAATGGTTTGATAACAGGTTGTTGGGTTTAGCTTAATGGTCTGATAACAGGTTGTTGGGTTTAGTTTAATGGTGTGATAACATGTTATTGGGTTTAGTTTAATGGTCTGATAACAGGTTGTTGGGTTTAGTTTAATGGTGTGATAACAGGTTGTTGGGTTTAGTTTAATGGTCTGATAACAGGTTGTTGGGTTTAGTTTAATGGTCCGATAACAGT
This sequence comes from Pecten maximus, assembly GCF_902652985.1. Lineage (NCBI taxonomy): Eukaryota > Metazoa > Mollusca > Bivalvia > Pectinida > Pectinidae > Pecten > Pecten maximus. The sequence goes on from NC_047017.1 coordinate 43,361,586, forward strand.
ATGTTGGGTTTAGTTTAATGGTCCGATAACAGGTTATTGGGTTTAGTTTAATGGTCTGATAACAGTATGTTGGGTTTAGTTTCATGGTCTGATAACAGTATGTTGGGTTTAGTTTAATGGTCTGATAACAGTATGTTGGGTTTAGTTTAATGGTCCGATAACAGGTTATTGGGTTTAGTTTAATGATCTGATAACAGGTTGTTGGGTTTAGTTTAATGGTCTGATTACAGGTTGTTGGGTTTAGTTTAATGGTCTGATAACAGGTTATTGGGTTTAATATAATAATCTGATAACAGGTTGTTGGGTTTAGTTTATTGGTCTGATAACAGGTTGTTGGGTTTAGTTTATTGGTCTGATAACAGGTTGTTGGGTTTAGTTTAATGGTTTGATAACAGGTTGTTGGGTTTAGTTTAATGGTCTGATAACAGGTTGTTGGGTTTAGTTTAATGGTCTGATTACAGGTTGTTGGGTTTAGTTTAATGGTCTGATAACAGGTTATTGGGTTTAGTATAATAATTTGATCTCAGGTTGTCTGTTTAAGTTTGATAGTCTGATAACAGTATGTTGGGTTTAGTTTATTGGTCTGATAACAGGTTGTTGGGTTTAGGTTGATGGTCTGATAACAGGTTGTTGGGTTTAGTTTAATGGTCTGATAACAGTATGTTGGGTTTAGTTTGATGGTCTGATAACAGGTTGTTGGGTTTAGTTTAATGGTGTGATAACAGGTTATTGGGTTTAGTTTAATGGTGTGATAACAGGTTATTGGGTTTAGTTTAATGGTTTGATAACAGGTTGTCTGTTTTAGTTTAATGGTTTGATAACAGGTTGTCTGTTTTATTTGAATGGTGTGATAACAGGTTGTTGGGTTTAGTTTAATGGTTTGATAACAGGTTATTGGGTTTAGTTTAATGATCTGATAACAGGTTGTTGGGTTTAGCTTAATGGTCCGATAACAGGTTGTTGGGTTTAGTTTAATGGTTTGATAACAGGTTGTCTGTTTTAGTTTAATGGTCTGATAACAGGTTGTTGGGTTTAGTTTAATGGTCGGATAACAGGTTGTTGGGTTTAGTTTAATGGTTTGGTAACAGGTTGTTGGGTTTAGTTTAATGGTTTGATAACAGGTTGTCTGTTTTAGTTTAATGGTCTGATAACAGGTTGTCTGTTTTAGTTTAATGGTTTGATAACAGGTTGTTGGGTTTAGTTTAATGGTCTGATAACAGGTTGTTGGGTTTAGTTTAATGGTCTGATAACAGGTTGTTGGGTTTAGTTTAATGGTCTGATAACAGGTTGTTGGGTTTAGTTTAATGGTTTGGTAACAGGTTGTTGGGTTTAGTTTAATGGTTTGATAACAGGTTATTGGGTTTAGTTTAATGATTTGATAACAGGTTGTTGGGTTTAGTTTAATGGTCTGATAACAGGTTGTTGGGTTTAGTTTAATGGTCTGATAACAGGTTGTCTGTTTTAGTTTAATGGTTTGATAACAGGTTGTTGGGTTTAGTTTAATGGTTTGATAACAGGTTGTTGGGTTTAGTTTAATGGTCTGATAACAGGTTGTTGGGTTTAGTTTAATGGTTTGATAACAGGTTGTTGGGTTTAGTTTAATGGTTTGATAACAGGTTATTGGGTTTAGTTTAATGATCTGATAACAGGTTGTTGGGTTTAGTTTAATGGTCCGATAACAGGTTGTTGGGTTTAGTTTAATGGTTTGATAACAGGTTGTCTGTTTTAGTTTAATGGTCTGATAACAGGTTGTCTATTTTAGTTTAATGGTTTGATAACAGGTTGTTGGGTTTAGTTTAATGGTCTGATAACAGGTTGTTGGGTTTAGTTTAATGGTCTGATAACAGGTTGTTGGGTTTAGTTTAATGGTTTGGTAACAGGTTGTTGGGTTTAGTTTAATGGTTTGATAACAGGTTGTCGGGTTTAGTTTAATGGTGTGATAACATGTTGTTGGGTTTAGTTTAATGGTCCGATTACAGGTTGTGGGGTTTAGTTTAATGATCTGATAACAGGTTGTTGGGTTTAGTTTAATTGTTTGATAAGAGGTTGTTGGGTTTAGTTTAATGGTTTGGTAACAGGTTGTTGGGTTTAGTTTAATGGTTTGATAACAGGTTGTTGGGTTTAGTTTAATGGTGTGATAACATGTTGTTGGGTTTAGTTTAATGGTCCGATTACAGGTTGTGGGGTTTAGTTTAATGATCTGATAACAGGTTATTGGGTTTAGTTTAATGGTTTGATAACAGGTTATTGGGTTTAGTTTAATGGTTTGATAACAGGTTATTGGGTTTAGTTTAATGATTTGATAACAGGTTGTTGGGTTTAGTTTAATGGTCTGATAACAGGTTGTTGGGTTTAGTTTAATGGTCTGATAACAGGTTGTCTGTTTTAGTTTAATGGTTTGATAACAGGTTGTTGGATTTAGTTTAATGCTTTGATAACAGGTTGTTGGGTTTAGTTTAATGGTCTGATAACAGGTTGTTGGGTTTAGTTTAATGGTTTGATAACAGGTTGTTGGGTTTAGTTAAATGGTTTGATAACAGGTTGCTGGGTTTAGTTTAATGGTCTGATAACAGGTTGTCTGTTTTAGTTTATTAATCTGATCACATGTTGTCTGTTTAATTCACTAATTTGATCACAGGCGTTTTAGTGTTGTAATTGGATAGCACATCATTATTGGTCTCCAGCTAAACAACACTATTTATTACTGAATTTGTTTGTCTATGGTAATTATTTACTGAAACCAGGCCTTATTTTGTTTTAAATTAACGATACGCTGCATGCTGATTTAATGAGCAGCAGGCATATTAGTTCTCGAGACTTTAGAAACAAGACCATATTATCAATCTGTTTAAATTTGTTGCTAATTAAACATTCACCATTGAATGATGTTTTATATATCAAGCATTGCTTGCGGACTCATTTGGTCGGAATTTATGTAACTACATTGTATTGCATTATCTTATGTTGAAGATCTTTCTTTCTTTCTTTCTTTCTTTCTTTCTTTCTTTCTTTCTTGTTATACTCCCACCTAAAAGAAACTAATATCGAAAACTTGTATGCTATGTTGAGTTTTCCTTTTGTTAGGCAGGAACTCATAAAACGTGCCATTTATGGCGTTATAAACGCTAAGAAAATCTTTTATCTGGTTTCGATTCCCCTTGGGTCGGTGTTGACGGTAAAACTGTCCTAACATTTTACAATAATATTTCTCCTAAGATGTCATTATCAGGTGGATACTTTTGTGTGCATTTTCCCCTTTGGCCTTTCGAATCATGAAGACGATATATTTGTGTTGACATTTCTACATTAGTTGGTTGAGTCATGATGTCATTTCTTTTGTGTTTTCACGCCAAGCTCCTTTTGTATCGACTGTAGGTGTTGCTTTTGCCATTATCCCTAAAAGATGCAATATATTTCTTATGCTTTCAATGAATAAACAGGACATTAAACACTGCGAAATATGAACAACCCAGCTATAAATTCACCTGCCTATGAATAACACTTCTCTATCAATCATGCCTGAATTGAAACCTGTCTAAACGACCACGTGTCTCAATGTACTACATGCATCTGTTTGTAAAGCAAAACAGTCTAAAGTATGAAAATACTACTTGTCTGCAATGACCACATGTTTCAATTTACTACCTGGTACCTGTCTGTAACGACCACATGTTTCAATGTACTACCTGGTACCTGTCTGTAACGACCACGTGTTGCAATGTACTACCTGGTACCTGCCTGTAACGACCACGTGTTTCAATGTACTACCTGGTACCTGTCTGTAACGACCACGTGTTTCAATGTACTACCTGATACCTGTTTGTAACGACCACGTGTTGCAATATACTACCTGGTACCTGTCTGTAACGACCACGTGTTACAATATACTACCTGGTACCTGTCTGTAACGACCACGTGTGGCAATGTACTACCTGGTACATGTCTTTAACGACCACGTGTTGCAATGTACTATATGGTACCTGTCTGTAACGACCAAGTGTTTCAATGTACTACCCGGTACCTGTCTGTAGCGACCAGGTGTTTCAATGTACTACTCGGTACCTGTCTGTAACGACCACGTGTTGCAATGTACTATATGGTACCTGTCTGTAACGACCAGGTGTTTCAATGTACTACCCGGTACCTGTCTGTAGCGACCAGGTGTTTCAATGTACTACTCGGTACCTGTCTGTAACGACCACGTGTTGCAATGTACTACCTGGTACCTGTCTGTAATGACTCCGTTTCAGTGTACTAATGTACAACCTTTCTGTAAAGATCACGTGTTTCAATGCAATACCTGTCTGTATTTGTCACATCAGTACCTTACATAGAAGACCACGTGTTTGATCCAATACCTGTCTGTATTTGTCACATCAGTACCTTACACTGAAGACCACGTGTTTCAATGTAATACTCTCTGTAAATATGGCATTATCTGTCCATTAATGAGCTGTAATGAATACCACATAGAAATCAGAAGCGATCTTCTAGCTCTCCTGGCCAGTCGTTATAGACAGGTAACAACAGTGTCAGGCCGAGTATGATAGTTATAATACAGTAAACTGGTCCCAGAATATATGATGATTAAATAAATCGAGCTGATTTAACCTGTGACACTATTGATGAAGCGGATCGAAAGGAAGGGACGTTGATTTGACAGTCAGAGGCAGTCAGATCTATCACAGGGTCAGTCACTGCAAGTTGAAACCTTTACACATCATCAATACTATAAATGGCGTTTTGGTCGTACTTCAGTGAAGAGTGAAACCAATGAAATTATCATTTCTGTCACTCACGATCAATATGTAAACAATTTTCTATATGCGATTTTTGTATTTAAGGCAACACGACACGGTCGACACGAACCGATTACACACTGAAAATCGACATCCAATATGTATAAGTGCTCACAGGGGGAATAACTCTTACAAGCTGTACTCAAACGTAGGTATCGGTTTGGAGATTGTATGAGTGGTTCATATCCCATTAAGTCCCCGACTCATCCAAATCGCAAAAACAGAAAGAAACAATATACCGTAACAGAAAGTTAGACCCTTTGGAGTGGATTACTACACAATACATATTTATTATATTTTTATCAATGGGAAATCAGAAATTATCGATTTGATTAAACAGTTATATCATCACTACATTTATCATCAATAGATATTCTTATTGTCGATTGATAAATAATTAGTAATTGTATCGCTTGGGAAGGTATGTAACAATTAGCTGAACGGAAATAATGTAAATTAGACAATATTCATTAACATACAAAAGAGTTGCTTTTAATTGTCTTTCTCGGTTTCCATTTATAAGTCGTTTCCTCTCTGGATGCTATTATACGGGAAATACTTTATGATATAATGGATGTCCAATTTATCGGATTTAAGTAAGTTTAACATGAAATATTAGTTGTCAGCGATTAAAAGAGCAATTAAGGTCTTAATATTATAGGTGATTTTGATATCAGAGAAACAAGCAAACTATACTTAAAAAGCAACATTTCAGGTTATGAAATCTCCATTATTTGTCATTTCTATTTCAGATAAAAGTACTACCACATATTTCACACCGAATCCTTTTAACAGCGAGAACTATTTGAGTGGACGCCAGTTGGCCTGGAGAACTGACACATACAGATGATGCAGTGTACCATTATAGTGATGTATAATTCTGTGGCGACAGCTTTGCAATAGAACCACTTCCTTATAAGTATTCCGTTTCTTGATGAAATGGACAAACCAATATTGTAAAGCACTAGTATATGTGGTCCATACTGTTGGTATAGTGCTCCAATATATTTACGAAGTAATCATATGGTTGTTAAACTGAAATAAATTCACCCTTCACTTTTGTATATTCTCTAGGCCTTTATAACACAACAGTTGGTTTAGTATTGTTTAAAGACCTATAAACTGCTATAGTCATTTAAGGATGGCCTCCTGTTTGTGAGAGATGCCGACGTGTACTGAATGTGTATGTGTTTAGGGAGGCTGTGGTTTATTCATGTTTGTCTCCTTGTGATGTGGACTTTGTAGTGCTACCTCACTGAACCATACTGCCGAAAATGCCAGCAGGACACCCCACCCGGTCACATTACACTGACAACGGGCAAAAAAATTGGACCTAAACTTCTGATCGTAAAGCAGGAGTAGAAATGTCTAGGTCAGGGGACAGAACCCAACGCCTTTCTTACATGTGCGAACGTTTAATTATAGGCCAAAAGTGAGGCAGTGTCAAGGGAGATATTAGAAAGAAAACAGTTGTTTAGAAAGAAGAGACAGGATAAGATCCCACATTTAATCTTATTTTGCGATCATGCAATGTAAAGAGCAGGTATAATTCTTACCCTACCTGCAGATGTTTTGCGTCAATATTCAACAGTTCTCTGAACCTCGTAGATGTAGTTTCATCAATAGTTTAATAATGCTCAATTCATCTCCTGCCAGCAGAGGCTTACGATTACAGTTTTCGACGTATTTTTTTCAGGCAAAACCAAAAATTCTGTTCAGCTGTACAGACATAAGATAGAATGCATCTTTTCTGAATAGGCCAAATAGATTTAATATTACGCATGCATGTGGATAACAAATCTCAGACAAGCATGACAAATAATTTGTAGAAACAATCATATAGAGGCAGACTGTTAACTGATCTCACATAAGGGAACGACAGAAGTTAATTACTGAAGGATTCCCATAGAGATCCACTCTCACAATATAGAATTAACGTCCGTTCAGATTCGTCAAACATCCATAAAGATAAGGGAAGTGAGAATAGAGAGACAAAGAAAGGTGGCTGGTCCATAAAGATGACGGTAGTCCACTAACAGTTTAACATAAAAACATAACATAAAGTTTAACATGAGGTAGTCGTCTACACAGCTACAGATAGGAATCGTCAAGAGTTCAAAGATATATAGTTGGGTACAAAAGACCGTACTACAGATATAAAGTAGTTATTGGATTTTATGGAGACAAATGACAACAAATAGATAGACTAGCGCATGGATATGACAACTTATATACATCCATACAATATACACACATTACCAAACAAAACATCCATACAATATACACACATTACCAAACAAAGCATCCATACAATATACACACATTACCAAACAAAGCATCCATACAATATACACACATTACCAAACAAAGCATCCATACAATATACACACATTACCAAACAAAGCATCCATACAATATACACACATTACCAAACAAAGCATCCATACAATATACACACATTACCAAACAAAACATCCATACAATATACACACATTACCAAACAAAACATCCATACAATATACACACATTACCAAACAAAACATCCATACAACATACACACATTACCAAACAAACATCCATACAATATACACACATTACCAAACAAAGCATCCATACAATATACACACATTACCAAACAAAGCATCCATACAATATACACACATTACCAAACAAAGCATCCATACAATATACACACATTACCAAACAAAGCATCCATACAATATACACACATTACCAAACAAAACATCCATACAATATACACACATTACCAAACAAAACATCCATACAATATACACACATTACCAAACAAAACATCCATACAACATACACACATTACCAAACAAAACATCCATACAATATACACACATTACCAAACAAAGCATCCACACAATATACACACATTACCAAACAAAGCATCCATACAATATACACACATTACCAAACAAAGCATCCATACAATATACACACATTACCAAACAAAGCATCCACACAATATACACACATTACCAAACAAAGCATCCATACAATATACACACATTACCAAACAAAGCATCCATACAATATACACACATTACCAAACAAAGCATCCATACAATATACACACATTACCAAACAAAACATCCATACAATATACACACATTACCAAACAAAGCATCCATACAATATACACACATTACCAAACAAAGCATCCATACAACATACACACATTACCAAACAAAGCATCCATACAATATACACACATTACCAAACAAAACATCCACACAATATACACACATTACCAAACAAAACATCCATACAATATACACACATTACCAAACAAAGCATACACACAATATACACACATTACCAAAACAAAGTATCCATACAATATACACACATTACCAAACAAAGCATCCATACAATATACACACATTACCAAACAAAGCATCCATACAATATACACACATTACCAAACAAAAGCATCCATACAATATACACACATTACCAAACAAAGCATCCATACAATATACACACATTACCAAACAAAACATCCATACAATATACACACATTACCAAACAAAACATCCATACAATATACACACATTACCAAACAAAGCATCCATACAATATACACACATTACCAAACAAAAGCATCCATACAATATACACACATTACCAAACAAAACATCCATACAATATACACACATTACCAAACAAAGCATCCATACAATATACACACATTACCAAACAAAGCATCCATACAATATACACACATTACCAAACAAACCATCCATACAATATACACACATTACCAAACAAAACATCCATACAATATACACACATTACCAAACAAAACATCCATACAATATACACACATTACCAAACAAAGCATCCATACAATATACATACATAACCAAACAAAACATCCCTACAATATACACACATTACCAAACAAAGCATCCATACAATATACACACATTACCAAACAAAGCATCCATACAATATACACACATTACCAAACAAAACATCCATACAATATACACACATTACCAAACAAAAGCATCCATACAATATACACACATTACCAAACAAAGCATCCATACAATATACACACATTACCAAACAAAGCATCCATACAATATACACACATTACCAAACAAAGCATCCATACAATATACACACATTACCAAACAAAGCATCCATACAATATACACACATTACCAAACAAAGCATCCATACAATATACACACATTACCAAACAAAACATCCATACAATATACACACATTACCAAACAAAACATCCATACAATATACACACATTACCAAACAAAGCATCCATACAATATACACACATTACCAAACAAAACATCCATACAATATACACACATTACCAAACAAAACATCCATACAATATACACACATTACCAAACAAAAGCATCCATACAATATACACACATTACCAAACAAAACATCCATACAATATACACACATTACCAAACAAAACATCCATACAATATACACACATTACCAAACAAAACATCCATACAATATACACACATTACCAAACAAAACATCCATACAATATACACACATTACCAAACAAAACATCCATACAATATACACACATTACCAAACAAAACATCCATACAATATACACACATAACCAAACAAAACATCCATACAATATACACACATTACCAAACAAAACATCCATACAATATACACACATTACCAAACAAAACATCCATACAATATACACACATTACCAAACAAAACATCCATACAATATACACACATTACCAAACAAAGCATCCATACAATACACACACATTACCAAACAAAAGCATCCATACAATATACACACATTACCAAACAAAGCATCCATACAATATACATACATACCAAACAAAACATCCATACAATATACACACATTACCAAACAAAGCATCCATACAATATACACACATTACCAAACAAAACATCCATACAATATACACACATAACCAAACAAAACATCCATACATACCTCCATGAATACGAAAATCAACGAGAAAGAATATATAACTGTAATCAGTTAACTCATTTAAAAAGAAAAGAAACTTGAGTTAGATATAAAATTGTTTCATAGTGAGGTATTTCACCTTTCCCTGTTTGTCGATGTGTTTTGAGTTCGCTCTCATCACAGTGCTACATATACAAATTAAACTTTAATGTGACAAAAAACTTAGCATGGATTGAATACTCCAGTAGTAAGTTGTAATAATGGAAATTGTTTTCTTTTGCTTAGATTTACTTTGTACAATGCCGACGATTTCAATAGTACTTTAAAAAACAGAATCGGTAAATACACACATAAAACACAGATTTGGAGCTTAAGAAACTCCCATAAACCTTATTTCACTTTCAAAAGAGGAACCTCAAAATCGAGAATTAATATGTTTCTCGTATCGTCCGATCATAATATGATAACAATAAAATATAGACAAAACATCCATGTGTCCAGGATTGTAGAAAATGAATGCCACAGCGATATCTATAAAAATACATTTGAAGCGTTTATGACTGCAGAAAAAACTTTAACAACTTGAAGGAATGATAGAATATTGCAAAGATTGAAATATGGGAAATAACGATTATTATATCGAAGTTTCTTGATAAAGCTGATATAGAGATTATTGAAATGGAAAAAGAATCGAATGTGCTAACAAAAGTAGAAACAGGAATAATGAAAAACAAATGATATTTTAAAGAACACTCAAAAAGGCTTTAGGATTAAGAGTCAGAGTACACGAAGAGAAAAGGAGAATAGACGATCAACTAAATATTGTTTGGTCTGGCGAAGCAACGAGCGAAGGAAAAATTGACATCATATAAAAACTTCAGAAGGCGAATATAAAGAGGATATAAACTCAAAAAGAATAGATTCGTTTTTGAAAATAAAAGTTTTACTTCAGAATGATGGGATAGGGAAACTGCGCATACAATTCTAGATAATGTGTAGAAGAAAATAACAGATGAACAACGTATGCGTGTGGAAACTGACCCTAGTAAGATAAAGAAAAGTGTCAAGGAGTTGAGGAATTAACGTCTCTGAGGGAGGATGCTTTAGTTGCAGATTTTATCAAATCTATTGGGACATCGTTGGAAAGAATTCCTTGAATGGCATCGTTGGAAAGAATTTCTTGAATGGGGTTGGTTAAATAAATGTTTTTAGCGCTTTGATTTTGCGACAAAAATGAGAGGTTGGACACGAATGTTATTAGTGGATGCGAAAATATGTATAAAGAAGACAAACGGTTTTATCTCTGTGAATATTTTCAGATATCAAGATCTGTTATACAGGGCTGTCCAATAGCGTCAGTTCTGTATATCATTCAAGTGGAACCATTAGCATGATCCATTCGCAAAGGTAGTAACTTAAATGGAATAACATTGTAAGGAAAAATTGAAACAAGGATAAATGTGTATGCTGATGACACTAAGATTTTCATGAAAGATGAAATTTTACTTGTTGAATCTTTTAAACTTCAAGATAAATATGAAAAAGCCTCTGAATCAAAAGTCAACCTAATCCGCCGGTATCTATCTTGGAAGATGGACACATAACTTACCATGTTAGAGAGCAATACATTTGACACGGAATGATTAATGAGGATGTTTACCCACGCTTAGATCCGGCCTTTAACATTCGAAACAATGGAAACATCGAGCATAAAATACTTAAGTTAAAGATAATAAGCGTGAAATTAAATGGGTGTAATGAACCGAAAGTTTTAAGTAAATAGGAAAACATTTACGGAAACTAATATTTGTTGAGTTAGCTAAGCTGTTTTACAATATGAACCGGTAGGGAAATAAAGAAATTTCAATGAAAGTACATACATTTGTAAATCTATAAAAATTTGAAAAATATAAATTCAACACGACAAATGTTGTGTTTTGCTTACGTTTTCAGGCCTAAATATATACAGAAATGATAATAATCAAATTTGAAAACTCTGACGAAAAATGGCATTAATGCAAATTTGAAAAAGAGTATACATACCATTTGTTCTTTAGATGTCAATACACTAAGATTACTTTGAAATCTGTATAAACTATAATAAAGGATACTGTACCAGGTGATACCACGGAAATACTCAATAAAGAGGAAAATGTAACTCTGGCTATCTAGGAGAAAATATTTCACCATTCTAGTAAATACTGTCATTTTTATCGTTAAATGGATAATATTGAAAGGAAGAAATGACATAAAACATAACAACAAACAAGCAAACAGTCACAAAACTACAATTTAGGAGGCAACTAAAAATGTGCTTTGGTTTTCGATGTAATAATAAAGATCTGAAGGTATCAATACTTTTGGCTCTCAGCATCACTGGCAAGTCCCATAATAACGAGAGGACTGCATTATTCAGTTTAATTCATTTTGTCTCTACTATATCTTACCTAATTATGAAATAGGGTTTAAATATATTTTGTACAATTCTAGAGACCTTTAATACTCCCGAGTAATTGGATTTGCTTTAGCGTTGGGTACATACGTCAGACAATACAGCAAAGAAAAGGTGATGTCCTCCTCCATGAGAATGTTCACCAATGATTGTCTTTTATAAGGTTGTAGGTAGGTCATGGCGCAAATGATGTTGTTTGATAATGTGCTAGACTATTCACATCAACATTCAACGAAGCGGGCGTTCAATGTCCTTGTGGGGTGAAATCAGGATGTTGATAGGGATCTTGATGTAGTGCGATAACATCTCTCGATTACTGCTGTATTTACTGTCATGTCCGGGAATGTTATAAAATGTGCCTTCGAATGAGCGAAATCTTTGTGAGATCTTAATTTATGTACAAATTCTAGTTTATATAGTAAACTTTAGTTTGCAATATTCGCTCCATGAAACAGGACTGCCGGAATGTTTATAGCTTTTGATTGAAATGAATCCTACTTGGCAAACTCCTGACTGGTAATTGGTGGATTTCAGTTTGACACTTACCGCTAGGTGTCTAATCAGTGCGCTAAGTAATAATGCTTTGATACACGTGTTAAACACATATATTACATTCCTGTGGGCGAATTATTGTTATTTTTGTATCCAAATGAATGTTTCCTTTACTTCCCTCGAGTTTGGCAATATAGCTTACTGTGACTGTTCTATCTTTACAAAAGTGATTGTAACAGCTCTGTACTTTCTATTGTGAATGTGTCAAGATGAATTAAAGTGTTGGAAAATATTCGTTGTAAAGTGATTTATATATCAAATTCTATTAACTGAGAAACTTCCATTTCGATTATACGTAACTACATCATGCTCGAGTTATTTTGGTTTCTCCTGTTTTCTTTTGTATGACTGTTCTCTTCTTCAAAAGTTGATAACGACATCATTACCCGCCGGTTTGTTGACTTTTTCATTTTCAGTGATGATTGTGTTTTACATGTGATATCCATCATCAAAGTGTCCATTTTGAGAATGACACGGTCTTGAATGTGGCCAACTGCGTACTCTCCTGCACACCAGTTTACCTCTGTGCTGTATGACATTGACTCTATGATGTACCACATATACCGCGGCCATTGACTCTATGACGTACTACAGATGCCGCAGCAATGGACTGTATGGCGTTCTACAGATGCCGCGGCCATTGAATCTATAACATAGTACAGATGCCGCGGCCATGGACTCGATGACATACTACTGATGTCGCGGCCATTAGGTCTATGGCTACTACAGATGCCGCGACCATTGACTCTATGACAACTACAGATACCGCGGCCATTGCCTCTATGAGTACTACAGATGCCGCGGCCATGGACTCTATGACTACTACTGATGCCGCGACCATTGACTCTATGACAACTACAGATACCGCGACCATTGCCTCTATGACAACTACAGATACCGCGGCCATTGCCTCTATGAGTACTACAGATGTCGCGGCCATGGACTATATGACTACTACAGATGCCGCGACCATTGACTCTATGACAACTACAGATACCGCGGCCATTGCCTCTATGAGTACTACAGATGCCGCGGCCATGGACTCTATGACTACTACAGATGCCGCGGCCATTGAATGTATAACATAGTACAGATGCCGCGGCCGTTGACTCTATGACGTAGTACAAATGCCGCGGCCATGGACTATATGACTACTACAGATGCCGCGGCCATTGACTTTATGACGTAGTACAGATGCCGCGGCCATGGACTCTATGACGTACTACAGATGCCGCGGCCATTGACTATATGACTACTACAGATGCCGCGGCCATTGACTCTATGACGTAGTACAAATTTTCTCTACCGTTCTCTTCACCTTCCTATAATGGTATATAATGGTTAACTTCTTTTCTTTTAGATTGATATGTATATCCTGTTGTTTGGATCGTAAGCATGCGAAGGATTTGTCTCATTGTTCCCTTCAAGAAGGTATTGTTTCCCAATGTTGTAAGCTGGTCGTCACATATTAAAGGACAAGCTTTATGGTGTTTACCTCTTTCAAAAATAATTTATTAAGATTGGTTCGTTATCTTTTGTTATGACACCTTAAAGATAGCCATATTGAATTTATTTCCATTCTTTATCAGATAAAAGTTTTCATGTTTTCCCTTATGTAATAGCACCGATTCACGTGGTGGAAATGATATCTACATTGTCAGATTTGTTCATTGTGGTACTCGTAAGATATCAACAATGCATATTTGAGTCTGTCTTCGACAACATATTTTTGCAGATACCTCAACGGCAAATGTCCTCCTAATGCTGTAATCTAGCAATGCTCTGTTTGGTAGCATGTTCCTAAATATAAGCTATCGGTGAGTACGTTCTATCCACGATATAGATAGATTGTAGTTTTACATAAAATGTATTGCGAGTAAATCGTAGATATAGAATTGTGTATTTATTCAGAAATTAAATGCATCTCTGATAAAAGAGATCGGTCTATACAGTGCAAGGGTTTGGAAAAATGCCTGTCATTTCCAATATTGTCTCACATCAACATAGTAATGACTAGGCCTGACATCTTTTGTGACACAGTATTCTCGGCGCATACAACATGTTTTCAAAAGCATGTCCAGGGTAAATTGACTAGCCATATTTAGCTAGGGATGCATTGTAGCATTGTCAATACACTTAATAATCATTTTTGATGAGTTTGCTATCTTTTCATCAATACGCTAATGGAATGTATTAAAATTAATTCCACTACACTGAATACATAAAACGTTTAAAAAGGTTCGTTGAAAAAAATAAACATGATTATTAACAACAAGTTGATTGACTGACCAGCTTAAAATAATAAGTTTCCGTTGTAAAAAGCGCTGTTTGAATTAGTCTGAACCAGGAGTAATATTGCGCAGTATAAAACATTGGACAAACAATAGCCAGCCTGCTCAGAGAATATATTTGTGTTATGCTTTTATTTGTTTACTTGGAAATCAAAGCAAATACTTTTTTATCAGAAAACTTAGAAAACTGATATTTTGACAAGTTTTAAAATCAATATGTGGAGGACTTAATCAAACAGAGACAGCCATTTTGTTGTGCCATTTACAATTCCTGACGCCTCATAATTTTACATATTATGACCTCACAATTAACCAACAACCAATTAAAAAAATTCCTGGATATATTGCAATATTCACATAAGCAAATATATTACACAGGGGAATTCATTGGATAACACGCTGATAATGTAACAAAAGGGGTTAGGTTCGGATTAGTGTCAATTAATGGCGAGATAAGCATGATATTTTGCGTTAAAGATTGCATATAATATGTTATTTAAACAATCAGATTTTGGGTGTTTGAAGAAATTTTACTTGTTAAAGAGATTGAGAGTCATGTGGTGTTGATAGGTTATGTTAGGGTTACTTAATGCGGTTCGGTAGCGTTTTTTATGATAAAATTCTTTGATATAAAAATCTATCAGATCTATACAAGGTCAATGCTATCTAGTTTTCAGGTATTTCTTCAACTTTTTAACTGATTTTTTAAAATCTGATACCAATTTAGCGGAAAATACAAAAGCTATAATTCAACAAAAAGATAGCTCCCCTTTCTCCTAATTGAATCCCACATATTAAACCACACAAAATCTTATTTTATAGCTCCTGAAGTGCAGATACCTAAATGTGTCTTTTGGCCGAAATCTTGTACTACTTACTTCGGAGTCGCACAACGACACAAATTGACACCCTTTCTTCAATCCAAACTGCTTTGTTTAAAGCTATTGTTTATCAATCAGGGCTATTTTTTTGGTTTGGTGTTTGTAAGTAAACAAAATTATAATATTATACATGTATACAAGTATTAACCTCGTGGTTGGTTACCTAGGGGATTGTTTGTTGACATATATCAGCTTTTTATACCAAGTCAATACTTCAATCATAACAACTTTATTGAATTCGATGCAACTATATTGCCATGTATATGCAAATGGTTCCTCTTGTCGAGAAGGAAATAGATATTGAGCCAATTTTACAAGGTTCGGTAAGGGCATCTACTGCTTTGTACTTCTCTGGTCCTAGTGGGCTATATGGGTCGGACATAAGCCTGTGTTATCAGGGAGTGGGGATCACGCACAGTAATATGCGGGGAGAGTGGAAACAGATGACACTTTTGCATGCCTGAAGAGTTCCACTATGACACGAGTCATCGTGCGTTGTTGGAACATCAGCCATCTTTGTAAATAATCTCCAGTATGATATATATGTTGTTGTCAGTGTACAATGTATTTCACTGACATTCGTCGCTGTAGAGGTAATAACACAGTACGGGAGACTAGTTGTTCGTCCGATAGTAGAGAATTCTGAAATAATGGTATTAGAATGACCGTATTACATCATATTTAGGCTCATTGTCAACGGTGACCCAATCTAACGATAGTTCTAGGTCTCAAGTTCCAACACTATCGATCTAAAGAAAGGTCAATCGTGAACTTTGTGCTAGTGTGAAATTGTGGCTTGTATGTGAGTGCGCATATGGTGAACTACTATAATGCATATGCTTAATTTAGTTAGAACTATGCGATTCACTAAATGAAATAACTAGAAATATGTTATGGCAGATCACATAAAAAATATTTAATTAAAACATGCATGTGATCACTTTAGCAAATTATGCAAGAAAGATTTGAAATATCAGTTACAAAATGAATTACATATAAACTGTCTATGTATAATTAATATCATTTGTGAATTCACTCTTTACATAATCAAATTACCGCTTCACTAGGTTGGTAGGCCTTCTCTCTGTGTGTCGTCCGGAATGTACCCGATGTAGTCGTACCTCTTGGCACTGATGTAATAACGAGTTAGTGGAGCCCTCCCTGTGACGGAATATCACACAGCTCACTAATTAGATCCCCACCAGATCCACGAGTGTAGCTGTCACTTGGCCACGCCCACTCATCTCCATTGGCTCGTGCTGATGTTTCCGGTGCTATTTGTTTTCATTATCGACTAGGATTTCAGCGACCACGTGCGTGTTTATTTACAACGATCCAACACTATGTTAGTGTTTAGTGATGTTATGCCTTCGACTTTTAACACACCGTCTACAACTCTGCCATCTGAGTGATCGACTAAATGACACCCCTCTATCTGTAGTTCGATGCGTCAGTCCTTATCTCGTTGTGTCAGCGCTTGATTGCGGAACCTGATTATCCCTGCTCCATCGACATCTCTCTCTCGACAGCGTTTACACTACACACGTGCTGAATGCATATTTGTTACGACATCAATTTACACGTGCTTTTGATGAACTCTACATGCAAGGTTAAGGTAATTGACATTGCTGTTTTTTATACGAATGATGATAAAGGTCTCGGACTGATGTATGTATAAAACATATGGTTCCTGTAGTGTACGTTTCACGATTCATATGACTTACAGATGAGTGACTTTTGGTTAGCATTCGAACTGTTTAGTGTTGATTCAAGCGTCGGCCGTGCTTCACAATAAATACGTTTGGACAATGGATTATTAAGATGATCCCCCAAAGTGTTGCTGTATAGATTGTACTTTCTGATGTGTTGACTGTTACTAAAGACATACTGTTTCTTTAAAAAATCGCATTATGGGTAACCAAGCTTTGAACTGTCCCTCAGCTGCTACTGGGGACACTCAACTGAACACCTACCTGACACCCCGCCAAATTCATCTCGTACAGGACACCTGGGACATCATTAAGGATGACCTGTCCAAACTTGGTGTTATCGTCTTCCTCAGGTATGTATGCTAACTTGTCATTCAAGCTTTACCCACAGAACACAAAAGGCGTCTTCAGCAAAAAATGATGTGTACACTTTTTTAATCTGATCTCGTTAATTATATTAATTTTCACGGGGATACTTGCTTTATTTTATTGGAAGTATTCAAATGAAATTTATGCTTCGTTTAAAGTTGATGAAGTATTAATAGTGCATCACACATCCTCTACGTGCCAATGTAATTAAACGTTTTAGTACTTAATAAACTTATCAGCTAGGTAGGTATAGCTTACTTTACCACCTTAACTCTCAAGAGTAGTACTACACACAATGTACCGTATGCCACTATTTCCGCCTACTGAAGATATTTTCATAAGATATTTATATAAATGTATATTTATCTACCAAGTCGATTTCTCTCCCGATCCTTCCGTATACTGTTTACCTTTGTAATGGAAGCCCGCCATGTCTTTGCTTTTCCCTCCCGGCGGAGGGGCAGGTGGACCGACACTCTACAATAACACACAGCCGCCGTAATAATACACAGACTACCATTATCAGGGTATCAGACGTCTTCACTCCCCGTCAGGTTCGGTTGAATTAGTACATCATAAACGTATACACACGTTTTATTCATTTGAGATGGAAGCGGGTTTATTACTAGTCAAAAGATGCCACCAATTGTTTCTTACAAAATGATAAAACGCCACTAATTGAAAAGTATATATATACAACGTTACGATGCTACAGGTTGTTGAACTTCAGAAAGTCCTTTTTATCAATACTGTTATAAGATAAGAGGTGACAAAACGTGAAGATTGTACTATATAATGGTACGTGTTCTGAGTTTTGTGTGGCAAATGGACCTGCTTTCGCTCTTACGTAGACACTTCTGTGTGTATCAGTAAAGAGAGGACATATGTTTACGGGGGTGTTGAAGTGGAACTTAAACACAATATCAACTCATCCCTATTTGGCAATAAATCCGAAATAAAACTTTAACCTTTTCTAGTATAAATGAACGAAGTATTTCATCTTGATATTTACTAAACTGTTTAGTGGTACCGCTGATCCAGCGATGTACTCGTACATTACGCTTATAACGTTTGCAAAAATAATGCTGATATGAAGCTTAAAAATACCCGTGTTTCCGCTAACCCTACTAACCCTACATTTTCATTCTTATGATGAGGGCTTTTTTTGTTTGTTTGTTTGTTTGTTTTTTCTGTCATTTTCAAGGAAAGACTATTAAAGTCAAGAAAACTGTTAAAAAATAAAACACAATCTAAATATAACCTATTTTTCTTGCATGTTAGTGGAAACACATGTGTTATTTTTAGGTATAATTACACGTACTGTAGTTAGAGATATGTTTGGTTTTGTAATGTTTAAGTTACGTACTTTTTCTCTTTGGAATCATTAAAGAAGCCACAGGGTACCATCCCCGGTATATCCCCCCCCCCCCCCCCCCCCCCCGATGTGTATCTGTAGAGAAGTATCATAAATTATTTACCACAAAATTTGGAAATTATACACTCTTTTGTTTTACACTGCTTCAGACAATACTCGACACTTCACAGTTTTACATACATGCGCTAGAAAACATTTTACATACATGCGCTAGAAAACATTTTACTATATTGTACAGACGAGTCTAAATAAACCAGACCTTTACACTTATACAC
Source organism: Pecten maximus (assembly GCF_902652985.1). Lineage (NCBI taxonomy): Eukaryota > Metazoa > Mollusca > Bivalvia > Pectinida > Pectinidae > Pecten > Pecten maximus. The sequence continues at coordinate 43,381,270 of NC_047017.1, forward strand.
AAATACTAGACTTTCTATAGTTTAGCATTGGTACAGAAACCACTAGACCTTCTACAGTTTTACACTTATACAGAAACCACAAGACCTTCTTCAGTTTTATACTTATACAGAAACAACTAGAACTTAAATATATTTATACTTATACAGAAACCACTAGACCTTCTACAGTTTTACACTTCTACAGAAACCACAAGACCTACAGTTTTACACTTAAACAAAAACCACAAGACCTTCTACAGTTTTACACTTATACAGAAACCACAAGACCTTCTACAGTTTTACACTTATACAGAAACCACAAGACCTTCTACAGTTTTACACTTGTACAAAAACCACAAGACCTTCTACAGTTTTACACTTGTACAAAAACCACAAGACCTTCAGCAGTTTTACACTTGTACAAAAACCGCAGGGCTTTCTACAGTTTTTCACTAAATACAGAAACTACTAAATCTTTTACAGTTTTACACTTATACAGAAACCATTAGCAATGTGTTATTGAACAGTGTGATAAATCTATAGAGAAATGTGTTATTGAACAGTGTGATAAATCTAAAGAGAAATGTATTAATGAACTGTGCGATTAATCTATATTGCGGTGTTTTATTAAGATATGTGATAAATCTTTAGTACAATGTGTAATTGAACAGTGTGATACATATATATAGCGGTATGTTATAAAAACAGTGTGAAGCATCTATAAAGCGGTGTTTTATTGAACAGTGTGATGAATTCTATAGAACGCTACTTTATTGAACAGTGTTTTAAATCTATAGAACGGTGTGATAAATCTATACAGTGGTGTGTTATTGAACAGTGTGATACATTTGATACTTTTGTGTTACATTGTATTGAACAGTGTGATAAATCAAAAGATCGGTGTGTTATTGAACAGTGTGATATATCTAAAGAGCGGTGTGGTATTGAACAGTGTGATACATCTAAAGAGCGGTGTGTTATTGAACAGTGTGGTACATTTTATACTTTTGTGTTACATTGTATTGAACAGTGTGATACATCTTCTAGAGCGGTGTGATATATCTAAAGGACGGTGTGTGTTGAACGGTGTTATACATCTTTAAAGCAGTGATGAATTGAACAGTGTGATACATCTACAGAGCGGTGTCTTATTGAACAGTATGATACATCTACAGAGCGGTGTGATATATCTAAAAAAAACAGTGTGTTGTTGAACGGTGTTATACATCTTTAAAGCATTGAGGTATTGAATAGTGTGATACATATAAAGAGCGGTGTGTTATTGAACAGTGTGATACATCTAAAGATCGGTGTGGTATTGAACAGTGTGATAGATCTACAGAGCGGTGTGGTATTGAACAGTGTGATACGTTTATAGAGCTGTGTGGTATTGAACAGTGTGATACATCTATAGAGCGGTGTGTTATTGAACAGTGTGATGAATTTAAAGTACAATGTGTTATTGAACAGTGTGATAGATCTACAGAGCGGTGTGGTATTGAACAGTGTGATACATCTATAGAGCGGTGTGTTATTGAACAGTATGATAGATCTACAGAGCTGTGTGCTATTGAACAGTATGATAGATCTATAGAGCTGTGTCGTATTGAACAGTGTGATACATCTATAGAGCGGTGTGCTATTGAACAGTGTGATACATATACAGAGCTGTGTGCTATTGAACAGTGTGATACGTTTATAGAGCTGTGTGCTATTGAACAGTATGATAGATCTACAGAGCTGTGTCGTATTGAATAGTGAGACACATCTATAGAGCTGTGTGGTATTGAATAGTGTGATACGTTTATAGAGCTGTGTGTTATTGAACAGTATGATAGATCCACAGAGCGGTGTCGTATTGAACAGTGTGATACATTTATAAAGCGGTGTGTTATTGAACGCTGTGAAACATCTATAGAGCGGTGTGTTATTGAACAATGTTAAACATCTATAGAGCGATGTGTTATTGAACAGTGCTATATATCTATAAATTTGTGCGTTATTGAACAGTGTGATCAATCTTTAAAGCGTTCATGCATTGAACAACGAGAGAAATCTACATATTCTGTGTGCTATTAAACCTGCGATAAATTCATAAAGCGTTGTGGTATTGAATATTTTGCTCTGAGGGAGGCTGTGGGCAGAGGTCGTTCTTAGGAAGTTCTGCCGGGTTCTATCGATTGTTATTTGGAATTGTCCATATGGAAATTGTAGAGTTCATAATTTCTTAAAGCGATGTCAGCTTTGGTTTATTTCCTGGTCAAGATCTGTCATATCTAGATACACTTGCTCGCGGTCTATCCCCTTGAGCTATACTTCTGTCTGTTGCCACTTACTCTCTAGAATCAGCATGTAAAGTTCTTACTCATATTGCTACGAGTCAGATAATACGCGTACATATCGAACATGTACGTCGTTCAAATCAATCAAGACTCGAAAAACACTATGTTTGAATAAAATGACTAATAAATAGTACTTGTTACTTTTGTTTGAGATTTGTGTCATCGTCTTCGTAGACGTACACGTATATGTGTATCCTTACTGCCTATACGCTTTTTCGATGTTTCATTTATGCTGCCGAGTGCTGGCATCTGAATGTTCATAGATAGATAGACAACCATGTATATGTAGAACGCACTTGTGCCTTTTTCAAGAGCGGTACTTCGTTCAGAAAGAGCGGTATATTCCGTACAGATCACAATGGTATTGCCTGCTGCATACGATGACTGATTACACTGGCTTTTGTGACTATTGTACTTATGACTCCGTAGTATAGGCCAGTGATGTGTACAGTGTTACTCCATAATGCCTCGATAAAATGCTGCACATTGTACAGAAATCTTGATCCTTGTCACTTCAGTAATGGTGAACTAGAACAAATTGTACAGATGCCGCTGGGAAGACGTGTATGGTAATATCATATAGTTTACCAATGACAATAACCTGATCAGGCATTCGATAAGGATCATACAGCCCCAGGCCACGATGTAGAAACGTTCTATAAACGATTAGGATAGCAATGTAAAACGACACTTCGGTCATAGAGTTAAATATTGCTTCTAAATGTAACCTCATATAAAGTTGCTCCCGAGACTGTAAAGCAATCTCGACCGACTATTAACCTTACGTGTGTGTCACACGCCTGATACAGACTTCTTCCCCTAGTTACACAAAGAAGGATGGCCTAACAATCCTTGTACCCTTAATGGGTACATTATAATACACTGGACCATAAATCAGAACTATTGGGACACCATCCCTGCACTGAGGAGAGGATTGGCGTCAAAACTGTAAACAAGAAAGTAATTCCTGTATAAAACGAATCGATGATTATTCGTTGCAGCAGATGTTTTGATTGTTTTCACCAATATAAATTTTGAAATCACTCTATCCATCGAGTGTACCTGATCGCCAGACAGACTTCATGTTTTCAGAGCTGCTATACTGCTGTGAGGCAATGTAAAATGGATTACTTGATACTTGATATGATTCTCAAAAAAGTGAATGTTAAAACGAAACTGAATTATAATAATAATTTACTGCAGGTTTACCTGATAGGAAGACCAATCTGTGATCATCTAACGCTGGAAAATGTTTTGTGATTTTCTGATAGTTTTCTCTGGTGACATATAGCATTAGCTTGTGACATATGTGCACATTTCTGGTAGAAATGGCACCAATGGTAGGAATTCATTTGGCAGTTTATTCAAATAGATGGGATACCTCAGATGATATTGAAATAACTAAAATCATCATTAATGTCATCACAACGCGTCGTTTTATTTTTTATTTAACATGCGATACATTTCAAGTAATTTCATTGATTTGCATAAAATCATGTATAAACACAATGGGCACGATTGACTAGATATTGAATCATTAAGCATACAGTATATATCTACATTATAATTAAGACGTGAACATGATTGAAATGATGTTGAAATGCAGTGACTGTAATAATTTATTGATGCTTCATTGTAGTGACAACTATGATATCACATCTAATCCAATGCTTAATGATAAGGCATACACTTGCAAACATGTTTAATTATAAAACATACAAAATATACAATATACTCGTGGGTACACAAACCAGTTATCCGAACTTAACGGGTACAAGAAATTACACACGCAATGACGTCTAGTTGAAATCTAGGGCATGTCGAGTTCACTACATGAGGTGGCCACAACAGATACAAATTAGCATAAAACATGTCAAGCTTGATATCGCGCAAAGGAATACCACACGTCTCATTGAAATCAAGATGATGTGGATAAAACTTATCAGTATCTTCATCAACTTATATCCCTGGTAATCTTGTGCCTTTCCGTCTGCGATAGACCTTTATCTGGAAAATCGTTATATATGGAAGAAACCATTGTTTTACCATTTAATATATCATGTTAACAGTAATAAGTATACGTTATTTTATAGAAACAAATAACTTGCGACAAAGAAAAATCATCATGACGATATCAAACAAAGAAAGGACAGAAAAAAGTCCGTCTGCCACAATCAGAAATCAATATATATCAGCATTTGTTCAGCCAGTCGGAGGCCCTATGATGCTTGTCATATCAGGCACACTGTATTTTGGCAAATCCAAGTCATAATGATGGGGTCTGTAAAAGTGAGCATGTCACAAGTTGGACAGTTTGTTGAAAGCTTTTTATCCTTTCTTCTGTATTTTGTGATCCATCCCAAGCCGTGGGGAAGTCATATAATACTCTGGCCGCCACCCTGTATTGCTTCCGTAAAAGGACATGTGTTCTTGTAACCATTACAGAGGGCAATCGGTACCCAGGCTGGTGGCAATATGTTATATGTCTAGTCGGTCATACGAAAGAAATATCACAATGATTACTTAAATCATTGGGTTTGCAGGCTTTAATTAGGTATGAATATTTATTTGTGTTTTTGTGTATTTTGTGACATGTACGTGCTTTGGCTATCATCCCAAGTGACAGCGATGGAATTGGATACGTTTTGAGGAGTACGAATTCAGGGACTAGTCCATGACTGATTAAACAAATATGTTTAAGATGGGATATACAACTCCTTAAGCATAGAAATATGGTAATATCCAATTACATGTTGAAGGATGATTTAAGTAAACATGTGATATTTTATTCTTGTTTGATTTTTAATACGTCATTTCGTGCTCTGTCTTTCATCGGAATGACACGTTATTAAAATTCATCAGAATGACACAACAGCAAAAATACACCTCGTTACATTATAAATCATTCGACTCTCCCAGAGAGCTCTAACATCTTAGTAAAAGCGTACATGATTTATGACGTCATCACTTTATAAGTAATCGACACCCAATTACAAATATTCAGGTTATGGTACGTTCTTAAAATGCAAATGCGGATGATAACAAAGGTAGCATTAGAAGTATTTCTAATTAGATCACGATGTCGACCATTAACCGGAACACTCCACGATTTACAATACTACATGTAACACTCGCTCATTTGTAACTAAGACACACACCACAATAACCAACTATGGCGGCTTACCATGTAGTTCGTTTGTTACACATGCAAAACGTTCCGTACTCTTACATCGGGATCCATGATTTTCCTTTTTTTCTCTCTACAATATACTCTTCCCCTTTATATATCATTAAAATGACTCTCCATTTGGATTTGGTCCATAACACCACTGACGAGTCCTAGAAGGACGAAACAGCTGATTGATGTCCTTAGTAACACTGACGATTCTTTGAAGGACAGACCAGCAGCATGATATTCCTACCATTGCTTAGGACGAAACAGCTGTGCTAGCCCTAGCATTCCGTAGGAGTCTCCTAGAAGGTCGAAAAAACTGTATGATGTCCCTACCATCACTGACGAGTCCTAGAAGGCCGAAACAACTGTATGGTGTCCCTACCGTCACTGACGAATCCTAAAAGGACGGAACAAATGTATGGTGTCCCTACCGTCACTGACGAGTCCTACAAGGCCGAAACAACTGTATGCTGGCCCTACCGTCACTGACGAGTCCTACAAGGCTGAAACATCTGTATGATGTCCCTACCATCACTGACGAGTCATAGAAGGCCGAAACAACTGTATGATGTCCCTACCGTCACTGACGAGTCCAAGAAGGCCGAAACAACTGTATGATGTCCCTACCGTCACTGACGAGTCCAAGAAGGCCGAAACAACTGTATGATGTTCCTACCATCACTGGCGAGTCCTAGAAGGCCGAACCAACTGTATGATGTCCCTATCATCACTGACGAGTCATAGAATGCCGAACTAACTGTATGATGTCCCTACCATCACTGACGAGTCCTAGAAGGCCGAACTAACTGTATGATGTCCCTACCATCACTGACGAGTCATAGAATGCCGAACTTACTGTATGATGTCCCTACCATCACTGACGAGTCATAGAAGGCCGAACTAACTGTATGATGTCCCTACCATCACTGACGAGTCCTAGAAGGCCGAACCAACTGTATGATGTCCCTACCGTCACTGACGAGTCATAGAAGGCCGAACTAACTGTATGATGTCACTACCATCACTGACGAGTTCTAGAAGGCCGAACTAACTGTATGATGTCCCTACCGTCACTGACGAATCCTAAATGGACGGAACAACTGTATGATGTCACTACCATCACTGGCGAGTCCTAGAAGGCCGAACTAACTGTATGATGTCCCTACCATCACTGACGAGTCCTAGAAGGCCGAACCAACTGTATGATGTCCCTACCATCACTGACGAGTCCTAGAAGGCCGAACTAACTGCATGATGTCCCTACCGTCACTGACGAGTCATAGAAGGCAGAACCAACTGTATGATGTCCCTACCATCACTGACGAGTCCTTTGGCGTAGCTTTATACACAGTATACGCTATTTACAGTTTAAATAACTGAACTATTTAAATGTGTTATTCAGTAAAGACGAATAAGTATATATCCATTGTGCTGTTCTACAATATATAATATGGAAATTATACCTTAAATCTGTTGAAGTCACTACTTAACCTTTTTACCTTCTGTTCTTAGCTTCACTTGGTTCCAACCATGCATTACCATGTGTTACCCAAAGACTGAACGAAGAAATGTGGCGCTATTTTCTAACTTTCCTAATAGGTGTCTCTTCCAAGAGAAGATTGATTTTTAAACAAATATAATTTGCAATTATTATGTGTGCATGCTTTTTGAATAGAAAAAAAACAAAGGTCCGTCCTGGTTTACAATATCATAGTACGTGCTGTAACTAGCTATTTTGACTAGATGATTTTTTGTCTCTAAATAATAAGATATTCGTTAACCGTATCAATACCCACAGGAGGAAATTAATGACATATTACTTTACACCGCCTGCCTACCTCGGTAATTACTTAAAACATGAACTTCACCGACAGCTTAACTGTGCAATAAACGTGACGTTTTCAAACTTCATGTTATAATCATAAAGATATACTTTTTTAAGAGTAGCATTTCTATTGTACCATCTAATGGTGTTAAAGTATTTACTTGTTGCAGATGATAATGAAAAAATCGAGTTTGATTACAATTTGCATGATATGGTAACGGATAAAAAATGTAGTGCGTGGTTTCAGGTTATGTATGTTGATAGAAACAATCCGTTATAAGTCATAAAAGTGACATAATAAGAGTGACAACTAGTTTGTATGACACAAATTAGATTTCACTTTACTTCCATCGAGGTAGCCAGACTGAAGACCGAAACATCTTTTTCGGGATCTGTTGTCATGAGATGGCATCTTCGTTATCTACGCGCTACTAAGACATTGCAGGGTTAATATATGGTTATCATCTTTATATAAATGTACAAACGTTTATCTTTCTTTCTTCGTCGTAACCAAGATGAACATTTGAAGACACTAACGACATAACACTACAGTTAGGAAGAAAGACGAGTTTCACTAGCTGAAATCATGTTGCTGTTTCCGGCTCATGTTGGTGGTGCCAACAAATAATTTGATGTAACACAAATTAGCGCTCACTCGCGTTTTTGTTGTATCTGCGTTGTGTTCGGACTAGTATGGCTAATTAATAGTTATGTATCGTCCCCATTACGTATGTAACGTACCTAAACATGAAGTGACTCACGGACTAATGAGGTGTTTTGCACTATTAACACATCTATTGTGAGAATCTGGTGTACCCTTTTGTATGTATCTTTTGAATTATTAATGGCAATGCCAGTTATATATACGGGTACATGAACATGTGGATCTGGTTAGCAGCAGAGCATTTTACTAAGCATCTTTTATATTATTAAAACCTGTCACTCTATGTCAATGCATATAACATATTTTTCGACTGTTTCTCAGTAAAATTGCTAAAAAATCGTAACAAGCTGGTCACCATTCAAAAATGACAACCGGTCAACAGTCAAAAATGGAAACCGGTGCGTAACACCTGCACGCGCCCAATCATTGAAATGACAATTTTAAAATGTTAACTTATAAGGCAGGACACAACTTACATTGTTACCGGACTCACTCTTTGTTATGTAAGTTGAATATTGTCGACTATTTTCCAGTAAAATTGCTAAAAATTGTAACAAAGCGGTCACCTGTTAAACATGTTTATTGACGTTGAACATCCGAACGCGCCTAACCTTTTAAATGAATATGATGAAACGTCTTTCTGATTGTGATCGATTTGACATGGTGAAACGTCTTTCTGATTGTGATCGATATGACTGCTTCAGGACGATTCAGATATCAAACGATGCACTTCTTAAAAGGCCCATATCTGATTATTTTGGATTATTCCTAAAGTTGTTTACGCCGTGTTAGTCAACAGTCAACATTACTTTACCGAGGTTTTGGGGCCAACCCGATGAACTGTTTTTCGAGGCCGCAGATATGTCCTGGTAAACAATAAGGTATTTTAATAAGCATAACCTATGACAACTTATTTTAAAACATGCATCTTAGTGATTTACCAATTAAACAATTAACATTATGGCAACCATTAAAATAACGTACAAACATTGTATCAGAATAAAGGCACATTTTAAGTAAACACTATATAAATCCAGTACGTTGGAACACAATTCTTCAGGAAGTTTAGATAGAAGTAGTGCATTAGTAATCCTTACTGGCATATAGATAGTCTGTCAAAACACGTCTCCTTCAATTGAGCAGTCATTTATTGTTTGAATACACAATTAGTTTAAAACTATTTTCTGTTTATATGCTAGTCTAGCAGTGTAATGTTCAACCGAATGGATCTCTTTTCCATTGAATACAACACTATTTACCTCATTGTTTTGCAAATTACATGCCAAAAATATTGCTTTGTCTGTTTTCATGTGAAATATAAGCTTCACATCTATCTATTCAGAGATAGATTTACCTCATTTCCATTTCTAGGCTTATTCCGTTCTACCCAGGGAAAAGGCAATGCTTAAAAGTCAAACGTGAAGCAGCCCGTATTGTCGCAGGTGTAAAATCGGAATAAGTCTTAACTTTTTAAAGATATGTTTTTTGTAATTCTTGCTAAGTAGAAATCGACATCAAAATATTGCTTTGAAACATTGATTCGATTCAGGCATAAAATGATTACACACCGTCATCACCATTGATGTTCCAGTATCAGACACCCCGTCCTATCATATCAGTTTTTTTCTCAATTTCACATAAAGATGATCAATCCAGCAGATATGTAATAATAATAATAAAAAGTTTTAAAACTCACCCTAATTTGCTGGTTATTAAATATATGTACGAACATTTTAAATTGTATTGTGACAAATAAATAAATTGAAAATCGTGCCGGTAATTTAAGATTTATTTGCGTCCAATACAAATGAAAATCACGCTTGCTTATGAGGCTCTCTTAAGGTTGTAGATAGGTCTTAATCTATTACCCTCTTAGCATTAATTTAAGTCATCGTCTATTGAAACCCGTATTTTGCACCGTTCTTATTGTGTTAATAGTACAGCGATATCAAACCAAATTCATTTTTGCTCTGAATGACCTCTTTTATAAATATTCAGACGTTTTAGACGTTAGGTGCCAGTGGCTTGAGGCTTGATACTAATATTATTATTAATATTCTGCTGATTTAGAGATTCTTTACAGATTCGAGTCTACGGACGGACTTCATTTATAATTCATGGTTATGTCATCTGAGATGTGGGTGCTTTGTTTAGTGTGATATCAGGATTCTTGGAGAGTATATGCAATTCGTCTGTGCTGTCAACTAAACTGTCATTTATAAATTTCACAACTGGCAGTCGGAAGATGTTGGTAGCGAAAAGCTACATTACTTTGAGGTTTGTCTTAAACCTTTTGATTTTTAAATGCAAAGGCCTAATGGTTTCCAGATGCATGCGGTATCCCAAATAGTACAGGATACTGGTTAGTTTGGCACATACCCCATGGTTTTCTGACCAGTAGGACACTGATAATAGTAACCCCTAAGCTATATTCGGAACTCTCATGCTCCATCCAAACACTGTACTTTACACTGTCTTTATGCCTCGAGTGGATCTCACAATGTCCCGATGTATTCAGATCTCGTAGTCACCATCATCACTGAGGTGTTCACTGATGTTGACAGCTACCAGTGCTATTTGGTATGTGCAGCAGGGTATTATTCGAAGGTACATTGTATTCCATGACAATCTTTGGCAAGTCACAATTATCGGCAGTCGCATCTAGTTGGACAAAGAGTGACTTCTGGTAAGATCTGGCTCATCTTTAACACACCGAACTAGGTGTTCTAACATATAGGTCCTCGGATTCCACTGAGACCGATTGGACTGTTACTATTCTAGCATCTGACACCAATGAAATAATTTGAGGCCAGTGTTTTGAAACAGTCATTGCTTGAATCGTCCGTGATGTGACTCCACTTCCATTTTGGATTTAGATATGGATCTATCGAGGTTAGCTTGTAGGTCGTCATGCTGAGTCTGCCCAGGTCTTAGACAAGACGGCATCTTTGTTGTCAAACCATATGCTTCTAAATCTGGCAACACATCCCTACGCCCTCGATCAACAACAACATTGTATTTTTTACCCAGCAAGGAGGGAATAACTTCGATTGCTTTTGTAATCTTCATATCATTATCGCTTCTAGGAAAAGGTCCTGTTATGTACAGAATGTAATCGTCAGTCAGGACTAGGCTTATGAACTTCAAATAGTTCCGCTTCTTCTAGTCACAGTAGAAAGTATGACAGTCGCTTGCCCACCAAAAAAATGCTTCGGAGAACAATGTGTTGTGCTCCAGAAAGATTTCTCTTGTAAGATGTTCACGTCCAAGTAACAATGGAACAAAACCATGTTTAATGATTTTACTATGAAATGAAATGTTTTCGAGATACTGGAAACTAACATGTTAAAAAGGGTTTAACACTGTTTCAACGATATGCCCGTCTTCTTTTTTACCCAGAACAAAAGAAACCCAGAGTAAATGAAGACTCCTGCTTTGATAGCATATGTGATAATTCCAAAACACCATAGATTATTTCCTTTGATCTGGAGGGTAGCTGGGAAGTCAACATTTATCATTTATCAGTGTGAATTTCAATGTTAGGATAAAGATCTTTCCAAATGAGATGATGTGAACAATTCGTGAGGAGCAAGGACACCACAGTTTGTGGTGAAAGTTAGTGATTTGCCCGCTTGGGTACTTGGGTAAAATGGTCGAAGATTGATTGAAACTCTTCATACATGGTATGGATTTGGCGTGGGAAAACTGGCCATAAAATAGATCCTCTATGGATAATAATGTGATGTTCCGCCACGTATCAACATCAATACCAACGTTTTGATCTTTAAGTTGTGGCTTTCGTTTCTGATAATTATTGAAGCACTCATGTCAATATCTTGATCACCAGTAACGTTATTGCCATCTGCTTTTAAAACATCAAGCAACCAAATGTGCTGGGGAAATCTTATGGGTTTGAATGTCTCTCCTAAAGACAATTTTACGACCCGAACCTAAACACTTATCCCTCAATGTTAGAACGGAACTGTATTATTGTTTAGCGTCTCCGTCAGACGCGATTTTAAGAATAGGATATAACCGCTTTAATATATTATTTCAAATGATCGACATGGGCTTTTCACTAAGGTCAAAAGAAAGATGAGATTGGTGTATATGAGGTATATTGTTGCATGATTGGTTTAGTCACTAACAGTCATGCAGTATATCGTATTTAACGTCCTAATTATAATTAACAGCGATGGTCATTTAAGGACGTGGTCTACACTGTCGGCATTACTTGTATGCGTGTTAAGGCTTGTTATATTGTTATATTAGGTAACAGAAATGTGTACATTAAGGTTAGGAGTGTAACAGTATTGTCTACTATGTCCACTATCGTTCAGCAAGTCATTTGGGTGACACACAACAAAGTCAAAAATCAACTCTTTGGGGGTCGAGTAAGTGATAAAGCTCTCTATGTGCTAAACAATTTTGAATTGACTGAATATGGAAGGCATTCAAAATTTCAGTTATTCACACAACTTTGACCTTTCACTTACAAAATGCTTTAAATGAATTATATTGGCGGTATACATACTGTTTTATAATTTTGTTATTTAGCTTATGGTTCAAACTTCGTTAAAATAAATAATTATTTTGAATCTGATTTTTTTTTCACAATCTGCTTTCTTCGTTTAGTAATTAATTCAGGTTAATTTGGGTAAAATGTAAAGCCAATGGAACCATCTTTGATGACACAAGCAATGTATCAGCGAGAGGTTTCTATAGGCTTTGAGTATGAGCAATGATAATGAATATGATATATTTTGAAGCACTTCATATGCTTTGATAATCCTAATTTAATTGATTCTTCTACGGAATGTCATCCATGAATACCTTCTATAAAATTTCGGGTGATATGCCTTAATGCTTGTCACAGAGGTTAGATTCATATTCTTTTAAAGTAGGGTACACGAAAAGCTTTGCTAACGGACATGATAGATTGTGAAGAAGAGGTCAACATTTATAAGACAGTATTCACGGGTAATTGTCTTATCCATAGCCATCTGCACACCATCAGCGTTGCTATAGAGATGATTGACATTGTCATAGAAGATAGTGTCTCCTGTTGCTATATAGATTGAACATTAGCCGAAATTGACTATGGACGTAGGACATGTCTTGCCTGTTATTGTTAAATTGATGAGTATGTGACTGGTATTGTCATATATGTCAGGAAGGCAGGAAATGGCAGGTGTTGTACCACACAACCTTTTGTAATGGGCTACAAAGAGAGTTAGCATTATGCTGAAGTAAGAAGTGTCGGGGACGAATAGATGTGTGATATGTATCGATGATTTACAAATGTACGACGAATGTGGATGCATTACTGATTAGCGAAGCGTGTCGATGATTTACCGATGTACAATGTGACGTGTGTCGAAGACTCACTGATGTACAACATACATGTGTCGAGGAGTAAATTATGTAAAATACGACGTGTGTTGATGATACACTGATGAATAATATGACATGTGTCGAGAACTCACTGATGTACAACATAGAATGTGTCGCTGACTTACTAATGTATAACATGACATGTGTTGATGACTTATTGATGTATAACATGACATGTGTCGCTGACTTACTAATGTATAACATGACATGTGTCGATGACTTACTAATGTATAACATGACATGTGTCGATGACTTACTAATGTATATCATGGCATGTGTCGATGACTTATTGATGTATAACATGGCATGTGTCGATGACTCACTGATATACAACATAGAATGTGTCGATGACTCACTGATGTATAACATGGCATGTGTCGATGACTCACTGATGTACAACATGGCATGTGTCGATGACTTACTAATGTATAACGTGACATGTGTCGATGACTTATTGATGTACAACATGACGTCTCGATAACTTACTTATGTACGATTGGTATCGATGATTTACTGACTGATTTACGACGTTTGTGGATGACTTACCTACGTATGCCGTGTGTTAATAAGTCACAAGTAGTAACGTTATACGCTTTGATATATATCTTGCACGTTTAGAAAATATGTGTTAGGAAACCGATCACGAACCTGCCAAGTAAATGGTAGCAAATTGGAAGACCTCATGAAATCTCAGAATCAGCGGCAATACCAACTAGCTATCGATGAGGACGATCCGATTTACGGACTGATTGTCCAGAATCACACAAGCACTGCCATGATGCGCTAATTAATTACTTGGAAAATAGGATACTACGATTGGTATTTATCACGGGAATTTATCACAAATTGTGCGTGTTGCCAATCACGTGACGTGGCATGGCCTTATGACGGTTCTGATTGGTTACTATATATACGGATCCTAAGACTTCTTGAATGATTATTATAACTACAAAATAGCTGTTCTTTTAAAACCAGGAAATGATGCCGGATACCTACAATATTAGACATTACGTGATATGACAGAGATAGTAAAGATAACGCTCTTACAGGATGCCATAAGAACGAAGACGTTAGTTATAAAGTACATGTATATATAAATAACCTCTGACTATTACATGTACCATTGATTCATGTAAAACGTTGTAGATATACCTGCTTTTAGTGTGAAGTGAGGTAAAGGAAGCCATGGAATGCTATGAAAAACGACGATAGAGGTCGCATAGTCGGGTAATTGATTGTTTTAGTAATTAATGAGCTACTGAACAAAACGAAACCTGCTCCAGCCTTTAAACAATACTAATGACAAACAACTAGTGATAGAAATAAACGTTTTAAAATGTATTTATTAATGTATAAACCAATCACTTGTTTGAAAAATACACTGTAACAATAAAACCTTTGATACGTGTTATTTTGAAAGCAAAATATATGTACAATGTGGAGCGGCCATTGACCCATAAATCCTTAGACGATATTTTATTGTTGATTATCATACCTCTATTTTATTTACTCCATATAAAAGTTAACTGGTTAAATAGACTAATTCCGTCCTTTTTGTTTAATCTCGCTTTGCTGTGCGCTAGTCCTGTGACTTAGTTCTGAAAACTACATGTAGCTCACCCCTGAGCTAACACACACCTGCATCTTCAGGATATTTCCGCCGAGCCAATCAGACACGAGGTAGGCGGAGCTTGTTTCCGAAGATGACGTTAGTAACAAGCGTAGCCAAGTGGGCGGAGTTTGCTGCTGGAAGCGCCGCCTACTTGCAGACGGCCGGTCAACTGAAATGGCGCTGTCAAGATTTTTGGAGCTAGATGAAAGTAATTTGAAGTCCCTACTTGAATAAAAAGATTCTAAAAGAACTAGGAAAACAGTGAAGGCCTTTGTGGTCAAGTTTGGGCATTATTTGGAGGCAAGGGACAAAACAATTGAGGAGATTGACAGTTGTCAGTCTGCCGAATACGATCAGATGTAAAGAAAATTTTACGCTGAATTTCAGGTGGTATATCCCATGTAGCAGATGATGGCTACCTCAATGAAAATTAAGTTTTGTTATGGGAAATATTTGAAATCATGTTCCCTGCTTTGAAAAAAGGCATATTATCCCTTGGCCACTTTGCTACAGTGTATCAAAATGGTGGCTGGGACAATCACATGGAAGCTTGTTTCACAGCTTATGGTTTAAAAGAAAATCTGCTGAAATAGTGTTTCCAGTTTGTATCGGTATAATAAAATGGTTAAAGTATGTGGTTGAGAGATATAGCAAGTTTCTGGTGTCCCTAGACCATGCCTATTTCCCTCGACTTCGCCTAGGGAAATAGACATGGTCTCGGGACACCAGAAACTTGCTATATCCCTCAACCACATACTTTAACTGTATGCTAACCACGTATCATGGACACCGACTTGTATTGGCCTTTCCATGCACGTTGAAGTTAGAATGTCCTTCTATTGAATGGATGGAGTATCAACCACCTTTCTCTATTTTCTCCTGGAATCAAATGCGAATAAGGCAAAGTCGGACTAAATACCCATCCAATATTTTCTACAAACGTATGTACTTCACGAACCTGAATTATCATTAGGCCTCTTATTTGACCCTACAAAAGACACACAGGCATATAGTACCATTATACGGGAGTTTAGTATTAGATACAGGACATGTCGTGTAATGAACACACAACTCCACTATATATCTGCTCCATTGATTTAGTAGTGATGATTGATCCAACATACAGGTATCAGCATTTTAAATTTGCGTCCAAAGTGTATGCTTTTCTATCTCTCGCGAGATTATAGGTGTAAAACACGAGAAAGAAATTAACGAATACATACGTTTCTGGACATTATTGATGTGAGGTTTGAGCGGGCGCTGCGTTTGGTTAAATGGAAACTAATTATATGAAATATCGGAGCCTCAATAATTGGTCTAACGCAGTATAGTCAGATCGACGTTGGATATTAATCAAACACATCAGTAATATTAATTGAATTACAAATAAACTGAGTGCTACATTAGAGTAATGCATTATACATAAAACAATCAAGTTAATTCCCTGCGCACGTATCTCATCTTGGCTTAATGAGTGATATGTTAAGTTATATACCACTGAGAGCCGGCACGGCCAAGTCGTTATGCTATTTCCATACGGGTTTATATACATATGAATGTCGTTATCAGAGACTGGCGAAGTGTTTAATTGACAGGGAGCAAATATATGTAGCCAAATTAGTTATATCATTCGCTCCTGAATCAAGAGATAACATCTTATCTATTTCCAACTTAGACCAGATGTTTATAGATTGGTCACAACTCGACTGACAAAAACTGCATCAGTTTGTCTTTAAAATGTTACCCTCCTACACATGTTACATTTTCTATAATTATTTCACTTAATTGATTGTTTGATTCTTAATCTCCACATATGCCTCTTTGGTTATATATATTTCTTTTTCTTTATTATATCAATACATGCTATTTGCATAACTTTGCATTATTAAACAGAATGACCATGACTGGAGGTATCAGACAAGGGTTTTGCCTACCTCGGTACTTACCGATACAGACATCTCGTACTTACCAACTACAGGCCATACAATTTCTTATATAACATAAACAATTTGATAAGAAAGTTATCGTGAAATTATGATCACTTTCTTATCCATCTTATTCATCACAAGTATCCATGTAAATATTTTAATAGGTCTACTATTTTTGTTCGGAAGACAATCTCTTTACTCTTTTCTAACATATCATCTGTATAATAAATTATTATATTTTGAAGGTTTGACAAAATGGCACTTGAACGTTTTGTTGTTGTTTTTACTACGGTTTGCCGTCTATTTCACTATTTAGCTTTGGCGGTATTTCGTCTTTTTTCGGCTTTCGCGTTTGCCTTTACTCGAGTTGTTCCTGACTACAATCTTAATAATTCGTGTATAGCTCCTACCTACCACCCAAGCTGCACGTGAGACACATTGTATGTGAACATGTAGGACACGATTTGTACTTTTGACGTGTTGGTGTGAAGAACATGCATTCTGCATGCATTTCTATGCATGTTCTCAAACTGTTAACGTAGTTCTGATTCTATCTTCTGATCTAAGCTATACATCACAGCTGCTGTCAAAACAGGCATTCCATGGCCAACTCCCATACCTGTCTGACGTAAAACAGTCTCAACTCACTCACATTTTACTCCACTCGCCTACCTCAACCTCTAGTGTTATGATTTGTGTAATTTATAGACAAAGTGTTGCTCTCAGGAACGTTAATCATTGGTCTTAATTAGAACCGACATGTATGTCGAGGGACACATTTTTATTTATCAACGTTGTTTGGAATACACGATTACTGTCTTTGTTAAATAGCGATATAGTTACTTATAAATATGCCATTTTTGAAAAATGTCGTTTTTACATCCGGGGATTTGTTCCAACAAAAGACATGTACATACTTTTACATTCCAAAATACGAAAAGAAAAACTTGCTTGGACAAAAATAAATGGTTTTGTTTAAATTTTAAGAATACGAGAGAAAGATATTGATAAAATGTGCCATAGTCGTTACCCTAGATAAGACAGCAGTATATATCATGTGTTATGACACTGATTGAAAACCCAGCTAGCAGTTTATATACCGCCCAGCTACACTTCTAGTCAACTTAGTGTCGAGACAAGCACATGTTTGCACGTGCCCCATGCTCTTACCATCTAAAGTAACTATACAAATACGTACGAACAATTCTAAATACTATGTTGATATGATTACTTCGTATTTTTGTGTAAAACAATAAAAATGGAAATTTATATGTATTATCCAAAAAAGGCATTTAGTTAAAATTCCGTTTTTTAAATACTTTTAAACGGACTTTTCAAATGCGGTCGTGTTTTCCGTTCTCAATGAATATATTAAAAAAAACACAGTTGATTTCTACTGAACGGTAATCGCATGCTGCATTCTGCATCTCGAGAAAACTGTAATGAATAAAGATACATGTCTAATCTGATCAACAACTACTTAGTACCGATCCTGAACTGATCTTATATACATCTTGTACACTCCATTACACTTATCGTGATAGTTGTATGTATTTTGTTTCAAATCCTACTCGGCCATTTGCTCCTATTCTAATCTGTAGTTTGATCTTCCGGTTAGTAGGTAAAATGTACCGCGGATGTTAAGTGAAGTAGTCTGTGACAAAGTGAGCCCTGCCAGTTAGAACTTGTGTATGTCGGTAAAATACACATCTCATTTACAGATATTTGATTCATTTGTCTCTAGTAATATCCTATAGTCTCTTATCAGCAACGGCTGACGGAGGATTGTTGTTTGAATAAACTTTATTGTGCGAACACTTCTAAGAAATTAACTGATTTTCAAATAAAAAATCTTCTTTTTTTTGCAATCTTTTCATATCAAAAATACAAATCAGAAATGCTGACACGAAAGCTTTGAAGCTTGCTACACACGCCATCGAAGCTTATAATATAATGAACAAAACGTAATTATGTGTAAATACGGAGGAAGGTCTCCTCTACACGATTTCGGAAAATTTAATTAGAACCGAAAGTATTTGTGCTCTAATATCGTTTTGAATTAATCACTTGTGTATGGGAGAAAGATGCTCAGTCGTGTGGCATACTCTCCGTATTGCACGATTACCTGGCGAAAAGAGAA
Source organism: Pecten maximus (assembly GCF_902652985.1). Classification (NCBI taxonomy): domain Eukaryota; kingdom Metazoa; phylum Mollusca; class Bivalvia; order Pectinida; family Pectinidae; genus Pecten; species Pecten maximus. Next base: position 43,400,329 of record NC_047017.1, read on the forward strand.
AGATAGGAAGATGTTAAGGGCGCAGCAGTAAACATGGTGTGTGCCGTATTTGTAGTTAACGTATCCAAGTCCTTGATAATCAGACACTGTTGACATGCTAGTTTATTGACAATCACGTTACAATGTATCCATTGCAATGTTTACAATTAAAGGTGACACTAGTGAGTGTGTCTTTTGTGTTATCAGTTCAGAATCAGTTCAGATTCTTGGTGGTTATTCGTTACACTTGAAATGTACATAGTATTTCATAATATGTTTTATTCAGTCATTGGGTTATAGGGTCGATACATTTTCCTCTATTACATCATATATTTAGGCCCTTTAGGTTATAAGGTTAATCGACCAATAAGATCACTTGATTGAGGCCATTTCTTAAAGAAGTTTTGTAAAGTAGTATTTCAAATTTCTTCCCATAGCCGTTAATAGAAGGCAGTGTATATTTGAGTTTCTTTATGTATGTATGAGACTTTGATAAAATTATTGATATGCTTGTGTTTAATTTTGTGGTCAAGAAAACCGAAGATTACACTAATATTGTTTAAGTATATAACAACACTTGTGAGGGTTTCTATCTATGAAGCTTATTTTTCCTAGAAGTTAAATATTGTTCTACTTACAATCTCAAAAGAATTGAACAATTAATTCAACATTTCTATTACAGAATGAAGAGAGTAAGGGTTAATATTAATCTTTATTGCGCAAAAATATTTTTGTAGTTGTTATTCTGTGTGCAATACTATATTGAAACCATTGGAGTTTGGAATCAGATGCTGGTTTTACCACGATTGCGTTAATTCATTTCCACCCAAACTCGTGGTTTTGTACATCATGATAAGCTGACCTTTTTTGATATATAGTAATTATATTTAGCTGTTTAATAAAGAGTTTATATACAAAGAGTCTACGTTTCTTGTTTGTTAAAACACGATGCAAATAGACAGAACAATATGGAAGTATAATAGTAGCACCTCGATTTCTAAGAAAATTCCAATAATCTTAAATAGCATTCCTGATACAATAGAATTCTGTTTTTATAGGATGAAATGCGATTTTTCCTATCTTTTGTGGAATTACCGGGGTTACCTTTGGCATGACTGGGTGTGAGGGGGTGTTTTCATGGAGCGGTCGATTAATCCTGTGTTATATAATAGAATTTAAAGGTGAAACAGCCTTCACGAATCGAGATATCGCATTGATCATAGCGGCTACTTCCATTTCACAGCACTTGTCTCTTGTCAGTAAATGGACTGGCACATGAGAAATACACATTGCACTGCTCTGCAGCTCGATTTCCAGAATATTTGTTGAAATGCGCGGTGTCTTGAATGAAGAAATCTTAGGTTGAACTGTTAACATCACTATAAACAATGATAGCTACTTACCAAGTCTGGGAAAGTACTGATAATTCAGTCTGACAGTGATTATTCTAATATTCAACTGTGAAGGTCGGCTTCCCGGCGTCATCTTTGAAAATTATAATTCGCTAAAGCTCGTGACTTTTTACAGTTTAATGATTAACTAACGAGCTTTAGATTAACATGATATACAACCGTTACTTGTTGTGGAACCTCTATTTCCTCTATACTATCATATGGCAAGGCCCATTTTTATTTCCCTGAATTTATTTCTGGAGCTCTAGGTCCTTAACGTCACTAACAAGCCCTATGGGTAGTCGGATGGCAGTTTCGACTCACTTGCCTTTTACCTAGGCGGTCGGAATTCGATTCCACAATTGGAAGCGAACATTATTAGGTCACCTGCCATAACAGGGTACCCCGAATTCCTTTCACAGTAAAACTCCCACACTCTTCAATCCGATCCAACCAGCGTGATTAAGTCGATATAACGTGTTTCGCAATTGTTGGAAAATAAAAGGAAAACTTTAGATTTAAAAAGTCGTAAAAGGACCAATCAGTGGTGTGATGCAGATTCATTATTCGTCGTTTACTCTACACATACTTCTTTTTTTTTGTACTGCCTTTTCTTATCCTGATCAAGTATACACTTTATCATTGACGAATTGGCTAACTTGACCATCGCATATCGTTTGTATTGGTAATGCTATATCCTGTGATGTTTTTCTGAATATAAAGTGTCATTAATTGCGGTAATTGAAAAGAAGCATATTCGTAATTTAATGGAGCCAACTCCATTTCCATTAAGTGGTTCCTTTACCAAATTGAGAACAAGAAGCTCCTTCATTTCTGATATACGTCTTTATTCATAACTGCGCTCTGCACATTTCGATAAGACTGGAATGTATCACCATTTCGAACTTATACCACCTTCAGGATTTATAACGACCCTGTTGACAAGTTAATGCAAAAAACGGATCGTCACGGGGAATTTGTCTCGTGGGAGATAGTGTCGCCTGCCTGGAGTATATCGCCTATTGCAGATACTCCTCTGACGTACGGCCGTATAACATGCACCGGCCTTTGTTCTTATTTCACAGTCAATTAGACGGCAGCTGTAATGGACCAACAGAGATAAGAGGATAGTGACAAAGTGTCGAAGATATCACAGTGCATCTTTCAGTTTTTACATGCAGGCAATAACGCAGCAAATGTAACAGTTATAACATTCAGATGCTGGTATGAACGGAAAGTCGTTGGGAACATTTCTGTCATTTAAAAAAAAAAAATGAAAATCCCTTTGCCAATATGTCCTTGTACTTCTATGTATTTTTAGGGGAATTCCCTGTACCAATATGCATTTGTGCGGGGAACTTCTCTCTCTCTCTCTCTGTACTAGTATGAGAAATGTAGTATGCCAGTGTGAATAATATCTGCGTCTAGGCCGGGTGATTCATATACAAGCGTAATCAAATTATAAAGCATCGGAGTAAAAAAAAAAACTCTGACGGAAAGCATGTCCAGAGTCCTGTTCAAAAAGAATGAAGAATTTATTTCAATTGACGCGGTGTCACTCTTTTCCAGTACAGTGTCTTTTATCGTGGCCAACTCATTTGTGGAACATTTGCAGCCAACGCCTATTTCCTCCAGAGTACTAACCTAGCTTACATACCACCACCAACTTAAACAATTCGCGAGAAGAAAATAATTAGCAGTATGCCCTCTCCCTGACAGGCCTCTTTTGAACAAAAAACCCAACTCACACGGACCAACACTTCATCTTCCAGACTCAACATCCGCAAAACCAGATGTTGGGCGTTGTACGAACGTTACTCAAAATATGTAATAAAATTTACCAGAACAACAGACTACAATTCAAGAGCAGAGTCATGTCCATCCTGCTATGGGTATTCTGTTTGGGCACCCAAGCTGTTAAGACAATATTTTATGTAAACAAAGAGAAAAACCAAGAGAAGGACTACTATTAAAAGTCAATGGTTGAAAGAGCAGGTAGTCATTCTCAACATAAAATGGATTTTCCGAAATCCAGTCGATCCATCGCGGACACGGTATTGGAATGACCGTGAAACCCAACAAGAACCTCCAAAGTATCCTTGTATGTCGTAATGATGTGCCATTTAAAGAGTATGTTGTAGAATACATGTACAAATTCGAAATACCGGCGATGCATCAGATATCGCAGAACTGGGAGGGAACTTAGGATCCGTCTTTTTGAAAACCAGAAAGACGCGGAAACCTCATATGGCGGAATGAAAATTATCCGAATCCGAGGTCAATAAATCGGCAATCACAGATTATGTCGTACAACGAAATATTGAATTGACCGGTATGGCGCAAACTTGGTTGCCATAGAGGACATCTTTTCTACTAGTGTAGGACACAAATAAGGGGAAACTCCATTGACAATTGTTTGAACTTTTTTCTGTACTAGTTTGGCAAAATCCCTGAGCATTTTCGGGGACCTGTCCTTGAACCAGAGAAAGGACTGGGATATTTGATGAACATATTTTCTTTATATAACTGCTTTAATTTACCATGTTTTGTGATCTGCAATCCATTTCCTGAATAAAACCATGGCAGCATCACCCGTCTCGTTTACACGACTTTATTCTGATTATGGACAATCATCATTCGAGCTGTTGGTATTTCTGACAAATTCGGGGAAGCTGTCAGTCAGTTAACAAGTCATCGTTATTCATCTCAATTGGATTCCTGAACGAAAGCCTTGTGTTTCTTATCTATGACTCTCGTTATGTCACGCAAATACAAATGAACTCTGTGCCACCTTATTTGTCTGATACAATAGCTCTACAGATAAATGGTACCAAGAGAGAACCTTATCGATACAATATGGTCTAATTGGGAGCGAGATGCGTAAATCTATCCCAGTTACGTTCTCGCTTTACCATTGGGATCACAGTCAAGAAGATGATTGCGAATCATACATTACCCAGGAGACATTAGGTCGACTCAAACCTTCCATTTGTAAACAAGCGCAACATTGGACAGCGGGTGATCGACAGATTATCAACCATTCACTGTCGGTTGTCTTTAGACGACCGAGTCCGACCACTAAATACTGAAGGATAATAAAGCGAACCGTTGATACATACGTGTCACTTTCCTCGGGGATCTGACGGGATTGAGACATTGATGACACAACGAACCGTAGATACATAAAATGACACTCCCTCGGGGATCTGACGGGATAGGGACATTGATGTCACAACGAACCGTAGATACATAAAATGTAACTCCCTCGGGATCTGATGGGATAGGGACATTGATGTCACAACGAACCGTAGATACATAAAATGTAACTCCCTCGGGATCTGATGGGATAGGGACATTGATAACACAACGAACCGTAGATACATAAAGTACCACTCTCCTCGAGGATCTGACGGGATAGGGACATTGATGACACAACGAGCCGTTGATACATACGTGTCACTTTCCTCGGGGATCTGACGGGATAGGGACATTGATGACACAACGAACCGTAGATACATAAAATGTAACTCCCTCGGGGATCTGACGGGATAGGGACATTGATGACACAACGAACCGTAGATACATAAAATGTAGCTCCCTCGGGGATCTGACGGGATAGGGACATTGATGTCACAACGAACCGTAGATACATAAAATGACACTCCCTCGGGATCTGACGGGATAGGGACATTGATGACACAACGAACCGTAGATACATAAAATGTAACTCCCTCGGGATCTGACGGGATAGGGACATTGATGACACAACGAACCGTAGATACATAAAAGGACACTCCCTCGGGGATCTGACGGGATAGGGACATTGATGACACAACGAACCGTGGATACATAAAATGTAACTCCCTCGGGGATCTGACGGGATAGGGACATTGATGACACAACGAACCGTGGATACATAAAATGTAACTCCCTCGGGGATCTGACGGGATAGGGACATTGATGACACAACGAACCGTAGATACATAAAATGTAACTCCCTCGGGGATCTGACGGGATAGAGACATTGATGACACAACGAACCGTAGATACATAAAGTACCACTCTCCTCGGGGTTCTGACGGGATAGGGACATTGATAACACAACGAACCGTAGATACATAAAATGTAACTCCCTCGGGGATCTGACGGGATAGGGACATTGATGACACAACGAACCGTAGATACATAAAGTACCACTCTCCTCGGGGATCTGACGGGATAGGGACATTGATGTCACAACGAAACGTAAATACATAAAATGTAACTCCCTCGGGGATCTGACGGGATAGGGACATTGATAACACAACGACCGTAGATACATGAAAATGGTAACTCCTCGGGGATCTGACGGGGCTAGGGACATTGATGACACAACGAACCGTAGATACATTAAAATGTAACTCCATCGGGGATCTGACGGGATAGGACAGGATAACACAACGAAACCGTAGAACATAAATATGTAACTCCCTCGGGGATCTGACCGGGATAGGGACATTGATGACACACCGGCACGTGAGAATACATAAAATGTATAACTTCCCCTCGGGGATCTGACGGGATAGGGACATTGATGACACAACGAACCGTAGGATACATAAATAACTGTAACTGCCCTCGGGAATCTGACGGGATCGGGACACTGGATAACACAACGAACCGTAGATACATAAAGTACCACTCTCCTCGGGGATCTGACGGGATAGGGACATTGATGTCACAACGAAACGTAAATACATAAAATGTAACTCCCTCGGGGATCTGACGGGATAGGGACATTGATAACACAACGAACCGTAGATACATAAAATGTAACTCCCTCGGGGATCTGACGGGATAGGGACATTGATGACACAACGAACCGTAGATACATACAATGTAACTCCCTCGGGATCTGATGGGATAGGGACATTGATGTCACAACGAAACGTAAATACATAACATGTAACTCCCTCGGGGATCTGACGGGATAGGGACATGGATGACACAACGAACCGTAGATACATAAAGTACCACTCTCCTCGGGGATCTGACGGGATAGGGACATTAATGACACAACGAAACGTAAATACATAAAATGTAACTCCCTCGGGAATCTGACGGGATAGGGACATGGATGACACAACGAACCGTAGATACATACAATGTAACTCCCTCGGGAATCTGATGGGATAGGGACATTAATGACACAACGAACCGTAGATACATAAAGTACCACTCTCCTCGGGATCTGACGGGATAGGGACATTGATGACACAACGAACCGTAGATACATAAAGTACCACTCTCCTCGGGGTTCTGACGGGATAGGGACATTGATGTGGAATGTACTGTTTGTGAGTCTCAATCAAGTTTCCTACGTATCTAATTATTTTATACCACGCATCCGGCCCAGCAACATCGCTAAATCGGAGTCAGCAGAACAATTTAAGATTATTGTGTAAGCGAAATATCTAGGTTGGAAAGAGTCCCGAAACCCTCTTGGGCCAATTATTAATACATCAATATCACCGCATGACATACCATTCTTGTGTAAGTGTTTGAATAAAATGATTCAATTCAAATACACATTCCAGTCGATTTAAAGAATGGACAAGTCTATTTTGTTTGAACTAAATTATCGAAGATATCTGAACAAAACTCGATCAAATGATTTATACAGTCCCGAATAAACCATGATTTGCCGTAGGGAAGTTTTACGCAGAACGCATTACACGTTCTAATCACACTTTTGTATGCATAGAGATAGCTACGTGGCCAAGGGGGTATGGGGCAATATTTGCCAACGGTTGCAAAACAACTCCAAATTATGGCTTACTGAACTTATCAGTCATTCAATCCATCCGATGTTGTTTGCTTACATTTTGTTCAATTTATTCAAGAAATTGAAATGTAGAAGGGCCACCTGCGTGTTTAGTTTCCCAATATATTTATCGTGGATGATGTCCGGAGGATGTGGCGATGGAGTTAGTATGGTCCCTATCGGATACAGGGTTGTTATTCGTGTATGGGTAGGTTTGTCTTTGCTTTTTATTTCGGTTCGTTCCACTTTATTCGGGGCTCATTCGGGGCTCATTCGGGGCACGTGTACTTTATTTTCTCACAAATATAAGGTAGGTATTCTTAAAGGGACACGTCCAACTTAGACACCGTCAGTATTGCCTTCCATCATCATTCCTTGGTGTAAATTATTTGTGTTGAATTAACATGTATCAGTACAATGCTATAATATTTTTATACACAATACAATGTTTGCTTCATTAAAATTGTGTTTGTATGGAAAACAGTGCATAAACTTTATTATAAGTAGATAATGGCAAAAATCAATGATTTTTTTTTCCAAATGAGTTTTTCAAATTCTTTCTCAGCCTCTGGAATGCCGATCTTCTGTTGATGACAGACGTTCATTTTATATGTTAAATTAGTACAATGTATAATGATGACAACTAGAACACTACAGCCTTTAATGTAGGCGTCTGATGGGCATCATTCTATGGTAGCGAGTTTATCTACTATTCCGCAAAAGATCAATGTTAACAGCTTACTATATCACGTTTCTTGGTCAAGTGATCGACTTGTATTTCACGTGTCACTATAAGATCCTGATATTGGATTTACACGACCGGTCTTTAATTGGGAAATAACTAGAATTGAGGGGTGAAGTCCGGATATAGCGGGCGATATTGAATCCGGTGTCAGCGCACGGTGACCAGCTGTAATCGAGTGGACGTGTCGGTGTCCATGTATTAGTTCACCTGTCTACCCAATAGTCTACAATCCCTGATCCCTCCAGTCCCATCGACGAGTCCGTAATCAACCACACCTACCCATAGGACGTCGGAAATGAGGATTCTGTCTCCCAGCAAATTGTGTCTTATTTCTTCAGATCTCCACTTGTGTCAGCAGTAGCGATAGGAAAGGTCAGCAAGAGAATAATATAATCGTACATCCGACCCGTGTGATAATTTTCCTCACTTACTAATAAAACCTTAATGTTTTAAATTGTAAGTTCTTGTGAATCCTGACGCGCCATCACCAATGCCCCACGAGATGTGTGTCAACATTGATGACGTTACCAATCTGCGACATGGTTTCGCCACACAAAATCATGATGCAATCTTATTCTGAATACTTTATAGCGCCTGTCAGCTGTCTTTCCCTACTCCGTGTGATGTAGTTTTCTTTTACCCTAGGCAGGAATATCACAACATTACCGGTGTGATGCTACATATGGTCTTTACACGCTCTAAACAATTGTATAACGTCACGGCCACAAAACCATGGCGTCACGTCGAGTCAACATTGTTTGCATTGATGTAACGTCAAAATAACATACATAACCGGATAACAAAGGAAGAGAACATAATTGAGATAGTAGGATCTGAGTCCTCAAGGAAAGATGTTAAGCTGTCCAAACACGAGGTAAGCTTCGTAGTGTTTGGTAACTTAAGGATCTTCTCCTCGGGTTGATATTCCCCTGTCTCACCCCAAAGGGATAAACCCATCCCTAGCAACCACACAAAAGGGATAACCCTGTGAATTATATGAGAATAAATCCATCTGCAACTTTTTTTCTGCTCGACAATGTTGACATTGTGTTGATTTCTATTTTATATTTCTATATTTTGTTGATTTAGAGAAGAATAAAGCAAGATTAGTACAAGATTTTCCTTCTGTACGCTACACGAGTGTTTCTACAATATCTTACGAACGCTCAGTTACACAAGCTTATCTCGGAAAATGAGCTTAATATCAACATGGTCGTGACACGATAGTCGGTAATAGCTACAGGAAATTGTCTGGTGAAATTGTTTCCTACTATTTCATTATTTATAGAAAGAGTATTTAGGCGAAATAAACAGGATAACACAATTGTTCCAACTACCTACCCATGGTACGTTATAATATTCCAACTTAACACTATAAAACATGTTTTACATTCTAAGTTCTTCGGTTAGCTGAATATGGTTGCAGAACCGTTTCAATGTATGACTTTGTAGCTTTTCAAAAACTATGATATTTGCTTTTGATATTGAATTGCGAGCTGCAACGTAATGCAGACTTGTCCACTCGCGCACTGTAGAAACGGGAATTGAGCTTTTAGAAGGCGCCGCGACCTATCAACGATAATTCAGCTTGGTATCCGACTCGTTGGCTTTCGGCGACAGTCATTCGGGAATGATTGTATCAATAACACCACCTATATAATCAAATCCATTTGAAACTTTTGTAAAAAGCAAATGCATTAAATGTTATGTTTGGTTTGGTACTATTGAATTCGTTTTTGTCAGTCTGCTTTCTATTTAGAGTTGAAGCGTATAATTTCGCATTGACGTCAAACGAGTCTGAGTGGGGAAAGTCACATGGGCTTGGACGGCCAGAGAGAAATACTACAAACACCCCGATTATGTATATGTATGGCAAGGAAGAAATACTATAAATACCACCGATATATATGGCAAGGAACAAATACTATAAATACCCCGATATGTAAGGCAAGGAAGAAATACTACAAATACCACCGATATGTATGGCAAGGAACAAATACTATAAATACCCCGATATGTAAGGCAAGGAAGAAATACTACAAATACCACCGATATGTAAGGCAAGGAAGAAATACTACAAATACCACCGATATGTAAGGCAAGGAAGAAATACTACAAATACCACCGATATGTAAGGCAAGGAACAAATACTATAAATACCCCGATATGTATGGCAAGGAACAAATACTACAAATACCCCTATATGTATGGCAAGGAACAAATACTACAAATACCACCGATATGTATGGCAAGGAACAAATACTACAAATACCACCGATATGTATGGCAAGGAACAAATACTATAAATACCCCGATATGTAAGGCAAGGAAGAAATACTACAAATACCACCGATATATATGGCAAGGAACAAATACTATAAATACCCCGATATGTATGGCAAGGAAGAAATACTACAAATACCACCGATATGTATGGCAAGGAACAAATACTATAAATACCCCGATATGTAAGGCAAGGAACAAATACTATAAATACCCCGATATGTATGGCAAGGAAGAAATACTACAAATACCACCGATATGTAAGGCAAGGAACAAATACTACAAATACCACCGATATGTATGGCAAGGAACAAATACTACAAATACCACCGATATGTATGGCAAGGAACAAATACTATAAATACCCCGATATGTAAGGCAAGGAACAAATACTATAAATACCCCGATATGTATGGCAAGGAAGAAATACTACAAATACCACCGATATGTATGGCAAGGAAGAAATACTACAAATACCACCGATATGTATGGCAAGGAAGAAATACTACAAATACCACCGATATGTATGGCAAGGAAGAAATACTATAAATCACGCTATGTATATGGATGGTAAGGGAGTAACAACACGTGAGACCCAAAATGTATACAACTACATGGGTATGAATAGACATTTGTGATAGTGGGGCCAGTCATATGGGTATGGATGGCCAGACAGTAATACCACTAATAGCTCGATATGTATATGGATGACCAGGGGCTAGCAACACTCGAGTCCAATATGTATGTATACATCAACACTTTAAGTGCATTTTTCGTTACGAAATATCGAATTATTTAAAACCCACAGGGATTAAATACAGCTGTTGTCGTTGTTTCTACATTGGCAAAATTGCCTACGATAAATGGAAAAGCTTTAGTTAGATGTTGGTGGTCCATGTAACATGTATCATCCTAGCGACAATGCACATAAAAGCTGTTGTCCCTGCTGCATTGATTTAGGTATGTCATCAACTTTAACTCAATTGTTACATGGCATGACGCTGTGGCCTATTCAGCACAATTGGGTTACTACCCCCAATGTATACGAGGCTTAAATACCTAATGGCGTTACAACATAAGGCCATATTGCGCTTACTTCTGTTTATGTGATAAAGAATTGCATCATGATGATGTTAGAAAAAAGCCCGCGGTGTGCTTCGTCGGCTATTCAAGTACAACACAACTTTCCCTTGACTATTTTGTTTTACGGTGCTTTTGGGAGTATCAAAATTATCTCATTCTCTTGGTTAAGATTTCTCCGTATACATTTTTGGGTACGCTTAATTATTTGATCCCGGTTGTTCTTTTCTAGAATTTTCCCCTTCTTCCTTGAGGGTGTGATAGAAAAATATCCTATACGGGGAGAGATAGTGTTGGTTTTCTAACCCCAGGCATTATTAATGAGTAGACAATCCAGAATTTCACCGCGAGGGATGGACATTTCTCCGTCACGTCCTCAAGGTAGAGGTGATTATTTTCTCCAACCATACTATATTATTTACATTGGTTCCAGTTGTTCAAATATTAAACAAAATTTTGCAATTGAACACAATGTTTTGGAGACATAAATGTATTGATGCCATGACGACATTTTATTGTTGCCTGTACGGGCAATCTGTAATACCCGAGAGGTTGACAGATAAATCGCACCCTAGGGGTGACAGAGGAACCGTAAACAGGTAAAACGGAATACAAATCTATGAAAAGAGAAAAAAATCTGTCTACATCGTTCTATAGAGAAAGGTCTAAATCGGAAGATCAGCATGTCTGTGTGCTGGACAATTTCATATATTACACTATTACACCAATAATGGCGACACGTTTCATCAACATTTAAAAAAAATGCTTTAACACTTTTTTGTATCGCTGCATTTGCACTTCATGCAGTCGTTTGAGTGTGACCTCAGGGCGGTCCAATTTTTTTAACGGAGGGCTAGACGGACACAGATTTCAATACCGTAAAAACTTTTCCTGTTGGCAATAAAATGCATAGACGGTATCATACTCAAAAGTAGGAGGCGAACATCTTGCTACCTGGTCAAATGTAGCAAAACTCATTTGAACTATTCGTTTGTACTTTCTTTCGAGGTTTCCAGATACTTGGAAAGTTTCATGGTACAAACTTGGTACTGAATATACATAGGATTTTAATTTACTATTTTTTATGGAACCACTCTTAGGAATTTTTGTTTTTGCAAGCCTTAGCAAGACGAGCTTTATAGTTCTTAACAGTATGGTATTTCTTTTTTATTATAACACGAATGCTGAATTCTAAAGCTGTATGTTTAGCCTTAACATAATTATTAATCAAAGTGCCATTATTTACAATAAGTCAATTTTGATATGTGAGATACCAGAGTTTACAGTGGTATTGTTTTAATGGTCAAGAGCAGCGTCCTTATACATCATAGTGCAATCATTCTCAATGGTCAATCGGCCTTGGCAAACTCCATTCATCATTTCGGACATTCAATTTGGTACTGAGTGACCTGAATAATTGATACCATCACAATGCGAAGACAGTTCCATCTATAGACGCCGATTATCTGATTACAGCGTGATGGAGTTGTGTCCAGTCCCACGTGTCTGGTCATCCCGTCTACGTTACAATGAATATTGTCTTAGGTAGCGGCCAAAAACGGAACTCTAGAATCGATAATGAGGAAATCAATACGATTTTCAATGGTATACTTGACTGTGTAGACATATATATGTAGTCTCACTTTAACATGGTATTTCCAATAGGGGCATTAGTGTGAGGACACCTTCCAAATATAAGATAAGTTTAAAAAAAAAAAAAAAAATCGGACATAGGTAAATAAAAATAAATTGTTCCTTTCCTTTACTTATGGCGTTTCCGTATTTGGAAACGCTTTACTCCTTTGGTTCGTCCCCGCTTCTTACCATATAAATACATGCGTCAACTGTGTCTCCTATGTTCCAGTTTCATGTAGCTTCGTTTTATAGCTGAAGATTGGCTTGGCATCTTTGCAAAATTATACATTATATACAGTTACAGTTAGTCAAAATCTCAATGATGTCTTGATGGAAGGAAACCAAGGCACGTTGCGACAGAATGTCCCTTTCCAAATGTACCACGATAATTAACGTATAATCGTTACGTAATTAAGTACTGCTCATTAAGTCAATAATTCCCCGTCAATAAAAGCTTGAAACACGCGTGACATTCATTATACATATAGACAATGACGAACGAGCCATGCTAGGGTATCGGCATCGCTGGGACGAGCAATATCACTAACCATGATACATAGGCCTCGTGTTTCCACGGACGTTCAGGATAATAATAGATTACCTGTAACTATCCTCCAGACATTATATTGTTAACTGTGTTCTCAAGGTGTCTGATCTTCGTTTTCCAGACACACAGATGCGAACAAATTTAAAGTAATATACCCCGTAGTGTCTACTGTTCTTCACATTGCTAAATAGGGTTACACAACATGCATGCGCTATATATAACATTACCAATATCCATGGACTGAGCTGAATACCTTGATGATTTGAAATGATTACTTAAAGAATGAAAATCATCAATGAATTCACCATTCAAGTTGGCGTTTCAAACAAGACCATTACCCAGGTGTTATCACTTGTACACTACATTACCGCCTATCCCCGCTTACTCTGTTCAGGGTCCACTGTTTTGGGTATGCATCGCGTGCAATTTATTTTACAGGTACGAATATTGCTGGATGGTTAAGAGACCTATGGCGTGCAACTACTCCAGATTAAAAAAAAAAAAAAAAGGAACAACTTTATTTTATTTACAATAATTGCGAAACAAGTTATATCAACAGATATTAATCACTCTGATTGGCCCGGATGGAAGTGCGTAAGGGGTTTTACTGTTGGAGGAAACCGGAGTAACCGTGTAAGAACCACGCGATCGGGCAGGTACAAACTTTTTGTACCGCCTAGGTGAAAGGCAAGCATATTACCACTCTGCCACCCGATCACCTTAATTAATCCAGTACTTCACATCATCTGACCTCGACAATACTTTATTTCGGCTTTTTTAATGCTTGTCTTCCCTATCAAGTATTTTCACTGATTTTCCAACACTGCGACAAGAATATATAATCATAAGTTTTTATATTGTATATATTTGAGGACATTCGACGAACCTGTTTCTACTATTTTTGAAATACGTGATGCTATTGTATGTCGACCTCAGATATATACTAACAGTAATCATAGTGTTTCTATCTATCGACCAAAGTTCTACTTCTGAAACACATTTGTCAGTGTGAATTAGACATTTCCTTACATAATAAAACCATTTGCCATTCCTTGAATTATGGTTATGTGCTATCAATGAAGTCGTTTAGAAAAGATAGTTTTGAGAAGTCTGACACGTTTTTACTTGTTTTCACTGCGTTGCTCCTACCATGCCTCGACATTTATTGTTAGACGAATGCTTTTTACTCCTGCTGGTTTCAGTGACGACGGATCTGACTTGAACCTTGTGTTTACATTACTAACAGCAACTAAAGCAATGCATGTACGACTGTTTACCGACACACTCAGCAGGTCACCCTGTATCAACTGCTTCTTTTATGCATCATAACTTTATGTACAGTGTTGTACACACGAACTAATACCATAGTTATTAACCGTGATATGAGGTAGGCTGTTGCCAAGTAGTGCTACATGTATATGCTCCATGAAGAAATGCCCCTTTGTAAAGACAGAAGTTTCAAATATATTGCTCCTCTGAAAATAGTGTTTATTTTATTGTTTGTTTGTTTTTTTAATTTTCATTCTCTATTTTCATTTGCTTTTACTTTTTTTCCGTTTTTTTTTACTACAATTGATTGATATACCCATGAGTTGTAAGAAGAAGAACGCCGTAATCGGTAATTCACACAGGGATCCACAAACACTCCAATGACATAGATTTGAACTGAAAGCCCAAACGACCTAAAACTGTCAGTGTGGCGTTCAGTAACATGGACTCAATAAGATCGAGATCACGATAAATCCCCGCCGAGATTCCGAACTTGTCATTGCTCCTTGTCATTGGCATTTGTTGCCGTCATTCCTCTCTGGTCGATCGTGCCGACAGAACGCCGTATATCCGATTTAGGTTCATTACATGGCCACCTTCTCTCTGTCATTTAAAAAGGGGTATGGTTTTCCACTTGACTTCCATGTCGATAATAAGCCAATCAAATGTTGTAGATTTGATCAACCAGATCGTTACCATACCAACGCCTGCTAACTGGATCAAACGTTTCCAGGACCTAGAATCACATAGACAAGTACTGCATTACCAAAGTCCACGGATCAAGGTAATAATCCAGTCCTACGGTCGTACATGCATCCTTCTCTATTGCTTTTTCGCATTTGTTTGTTTGTTTAAGTCTTTATCGATATGGTTTACCACGTGGACGTCGAGGACTACTTAGAGCACATGTTATCCTTCCTATCACTGCTCTCTGCGGTCTTAAACCGTACAGCCAGACTTGTTGGTCTAACTCTCTAGGTCACTCTCTCGGCTTAATTATAGGGAATATTTCATTAATCTAGTATCACAATTTTGACAAAGAAAGTCTTTATACGACTTACGATCAATAACATTGATATATGATGTAACCTATACACTGTTTGTTGACAATGGTTCAATCAGAACCGTCCAGAAATTTTGATGCGATAAAGCCTTGTTAAGCTGATGATACATTGGTCTGGTGCTGACTTCTGAGTGAATTGTAACCACACTTCAATGGCACGCTCTTAATCTTTAGCCTACACTTTTCCTATCATCTGCCATTTCACTAAATAAATACTTGTACGATTCCGGACGGAAGTCAACCGGAAGTTTGCGCAGTACGAGACTTTGACGAGCGCTTAACGTGAGTTAATGGCCGGTCATTCTACGAAAATCTGTGACATAGAAATACAGAAGCACAATTTAATGAGCTCAAGCTAATTTTTAGATGTGTGTGACCTGGTTTTAGTCATTCGATCATACACTTTTACTACTTTTTTGTTTCTCTCATAGTTACATTAAAGGTAAACATACACATGTATATACTGTATCTTTTCTAAATATATGCTTATACTAATACAACTTATATAAATGTAAAGTTTAAGTAATATTGTTTTGGAGATCGCTGATGTTATGAAATCCCGTGATAGCGTGATTGAATGTGAAGAAGTCGTACGTACAACAGCTGAAAACCAACAATTAATTATGTGTAATCAGAAACCAAATACATTACCATAGCAAAGATTGATCGATCGTTTATGACAGGAAACAGAGAAACCTACACAATAACAATAGCAATAACTCAGCATTTGAAATATTGGTCCTTTCACGAACTGCGGTTTTCGGTATTTACAGGAGAAACTGGTCGATGTTGCGTGTAAAGACTGTAAGTCTACAGCTGTACAAGGTTATTGCTTTCATCTGTTTGTTGGACAGAAGTAGGGGATTGATTGACCTCCGAAGAAGAGGGAAGAAAATTAAGTTTCTATATCTGTGGACACGATCGTCTTGAAACCAGTCGCGGCTATTATAGGTGGTCAAGCTTAGGTCTAATAGTGTTACAGTAATAGCGTCCTATATACAGTAACACGCGATGATCGATGATATGTATTTATTAATGAATAAAGCGAGCATACCGAGAGCACTGACCACAAACAGATACAGTGTCAGGACAGCTTAATGCCCAGTAATACACTTGTCAACTTTTAATACGATAGCATGCAGTCCCGGAAAATCTTTCCTGTAGAGATACGACACTGTTGAATTTATCTAGTGAATAGTAATATTGTTTGACAATCGTCCGAATTTAGGAAGGCCAAGGACAGCATTTCCGCTGCAGACACTTGGATTGTTTGTACGTACATATGATTTGGACAGCGATCGGATCCCCGAAAGTGTAGTGGATCACGTACGAAGTGGAGCAAAGAAACGGTGCAATCGTATCGTTACTGATCGATCGAAATACAACCTCGAATCACCAAAGATTTAATAAGATAAATCCACGTCATCTAGACGTTTGGTAGCCGTTATCCGAGAGTTGATTGGCTATAAAATATATCCTCAATTTACTACTAACAAAATATATGATTTATTTTATCAGGGAAATATCTTTGGGAAATAATGCCGTTCTTCTGTAGGCCAAAAAGTCGTGGGTTTAACTTCACGCCATTACCCAATAACGTAAGCGTTTATGAAATGAAATCGTCATTTGGTATATTGTATCTGTTCCAGAAGGCTATCGCGATACTTGAGACGAATTGTGGTCTCTTCATGTTACTACTGAGAACAATGAAAAAATATATGTACAGTCATGTCTTCTCACGCTGTACAATTACGAACTATGTTTAGCCAGTGACGAAATATGGGCTAGTTTAAAATATGCATTTTAATCAACCTTGCAGAAAACACTTCCTAGATCTGAATCATTTGATACGGCAGACAATTATGTTAAAGAAATTACATGTAATAGGAATTCAGAGGTTATTGTTTTACTTCCACGTTGGAATTGTGTTGAGCATCCAAATGAAATTGCGATGTCTTCTTATTAAGGGGGCGCCATAAGAATATGGTGCCAAAACTACTTATGATTCCGGTGATTTTTTACTATACTTTTTCATCTTAAAAATGAGATAAAATGGAAATTTTTTATATAGACTACGCACTGAATGAGTGGAAAAATCGAAATGGCACTAACGAATAAAAATCAATTACTATATACATTTGTAATATGAAAATTAATTGATGTCAACGAAGAAGGAAACAAGACACTAAAGCTTGTATGAGATGTTAGATCACGCTCTAGTACGCACTTGACCTTGACCGTGACCATAGAATCAGCCGTCTTTAATTTAGACAGACAACTGTTGCCTGCGAAAAAGTAATTGACAAAAATATTACGGCGATGCAATGTCGCAAATCTTACAGCTAGCTAATCAACTGGGCGTATTTTACAAATAGTGTATACATAATACCAAATAAACTGATGGATAAGGATGCATGAGATGATTCATTAGTAAAACGAATTTCAAGCGTTTTGATCAACGATATCAAACTTCCGAAAGATCAAAATCGTATTCTTTCACCGGAAGTGTTCATATCTGCACTTATAAACATTCATTCATTTAACTCGCCAAGTGGATCGTGCCGATATCATCAAGTACCGAGCTAGCTATATATGTCCTTTCGCCATTACTGATTAGCATGGTTGTCAATAATTGGCCGTCTGATACCTAGATCTCTCACGATAATTCTATAACCCACCTCTATTATCTTTGTTCGGAGCTTTATTACGTATTTGCTGACATCATTTTGAGATAACACGATTCTTGATAGACATCCCACGTAACCCTCCAAACACTCATTATAGATCTTTTCATAATTACGTAGTTTTTATTGATGTGATATATTTTATATTAACCTAGTGAATTGTAGCTCGCGGGACAATCAGCTTCGTGTGCGTTTTTATCGAATGGAGATATTTTAAGTACTGTGCAACATTTGAAAATGAGATGAACATAATCGATATATGACAATTTCATAATAAAGAACTGATGTAAGAAAGCTTATTCAATTTAATTCCGAGACGACTGATTACAGATATCCAGAAGGAGTAACACGGGCTATCTTTCTTATGCAGATCAATCATGTGTAATGTCGACGGGGATATAGGATTATTTCCCCCTAAAACCGCGCTCTTTGACAGAAATATCTCGGTGGAATCAAACATAAAATTATATTGAATCTTTACCGTGAAAATATAGTTATCGGATTAAGTGATTCTCCGCCTCGATACATCATCTGTACTAGAACCTATCACCTGCACTGTGCGCGGCCGGACAATTAAACAGTAACTAACTAGTATAAATCAGTAGATAAGAGTTCCTATTTCCGTCCATCTTCCATCCTTACTTTCTTTTTCTTTGGTTGAATTACGCCCAAACAAATAAGCTAGTGTTTATTGCACCACTAAATCTTTTTTACTACCCGGCGTCAGAGTGATTCAGAAACTTAATCGGACTACCCTGCAGCGATACCAGATCACGTTATCAATAGACCACCCTATGTCGCCCGCTATCTCTGGCCCAACGCACGCGCCTCTGTCGTAAAGGAAAACTTGGGAAATGATCCTATAATTTCTTTGACATATATCATCAACTATTGATGAAAATATGCGGCCTTTCATGTCACCAGATCTTGTTCCGGTTTTATTTTTTGTTTACGATCCCCAGACTACAAAATGTCATAGACAGCTTTATAATATTACACTGACACACATCCACAAAGGTCAGGGACCGTAAACATCTGCAGAGTATCCCTCGCGTCGGCGTTAACGTGTATCGGAATGAAATCGCTCTCGGACAGAAAAAGTCCTGAGGATCTTCATCATCGTGATGCATACATTCTGGTATGACCTCCCTCACGTCGGAACGATCTCAATACAGGGACAGAACATTATAACGAAATCACCATCATGACACAGACATCGATATGGTGTCTATCAGGTAGTAAAGGTACTGTATGTTTCCCTCGCGATGTCTGAACTACCAGATAAAGCGGGGGAATATCAGTCTAAAAGAAGTGCTTTGAAACCTAAAACCCACTGTTTTGTGTTTTTTTCCTGGGAAAGTCGTTGATCAGTTCAACATTTGTACATTTTTTAAACAAAAACTGATTTACGAATAAGATCAGTCTGTGCAGGTAACGGACGGTAGAATCCGTGAAAGAAGGCCCCGGCTTGGAACTAAAGCAGTTAATACTGAACATGTAGCAAGTGGAAATAGATACGATATCAGTATGATTAACCTAAAACAGATACTATATCAGTATGTCTAACCTAAAATAGATACTATATCAGTAAGCTTAACCTTAAATATATGCTATATCAGCATGTTTAACCTAAAATAAACACGATATCAGTATGTCTAACCTAAATATATACGATATCAACATGTTTAACCTGAAATAAACACGACATCTGTATGTTTCAACTTAAAAAGAAACGATATCAGTATGTTAACCTAAAATAGATACGATATCAGTATGTTTAAATGTAAACTAAATCATTTTTGCAGACGATGGGAGCATGCTATTTAAGTAGAATTGATAATAGTTATATTATACTATTAACATTTTATGCGTGAGAAAAAGTAGATGACACGTAGTCAGCGTTTGTAGACAAAACCTAAAGCATGTCTAGGTATTTGGCTGACAGCCTTCGCTAATATTTTAATTGTCGAAATGGAGTACAGAACTATCTTCATAAAGAAATATGGAACACGAGGAAATTCAAATTTCACTTAATATAACATCTAAATCATGATGGCTATCTTTAAGGTTTAGATGATATTTCCATCATATTCCAATTTTATTATTTCATCTAACTATCTTATTTAAAAACCTATATGATCAATAGAGTTAACAATTAATGGAATATCCATGTGTATGCATTATGTACATTATCAGCAGACTGCTCCTCCTCCAGGTCTTTGACTTGGTTAGATAAAACACAAGGCCTTTGGTTCCAACATTGCCAAATTATAAAATACATGATGCACTTAATCTGCTTCAACATTTGACGAACAATTTAAGAAATATTGTGTAGACAACCCAAAGCTAACGCACGATATAACGACTGAGATAGTATGGGCGGAGGAAAATAGTGAAAAAGAAGTCCTTCCAGGACAGACAACGACTGAAAAGTGTCTCACAACATACACTAAAAAATTTAACAGTGGGGGTGTAGAAACCGTTAGGCAACGTTATCAACATGACACTTCCATAATGTTCGTTTTAGCGGCCAGGATCTCGAAACATTCGGAATGCATGTGATAGGATACAGGATTTTGTATCCTGATGAAAAACATGTACCGTGAGTCCACCTTCGAGTTCCCGAATAGCTAACATAATATCATTCATTTCCAATAAATGTTATTTCAGTTTTGTCTTTATTACGTGCATAACTAGCGGCTGATTCTGTCCCATATGTTTTATTATATTTATTTTTTCAAACAAAATGATAAAGGGAACAAAAGTGCCATTCATGGAAATAGAAAAGGCTGAGTCAACGAAAAAATATCAAAAATAAATAACTTCGACCAAAACATGGAAATTCATTCATCAAAAGAGCCTAACTATGAAAACGACGTAATACTTTATACGTTTTTGTTGTCTTTGACGTACAGAACCCTGTAAACAGATCAATTACACTTCCCCAATTCCATGCTTGTGAAAACTATGCCAAATCCAATAAAAGACTTTTGAAATATTACAGAATAAAATAATGTATGTTCTCGCTATTCAAGTGATACATCTAATTTACTATACATTTCAATTAATTAACATACGGTTGAAAAACAGACTGATGTATCTTTAACTGTATATGTATTTTACAAATAGCTATTAAGCTGTTTGATAAATCAAATGCCTATCACCATTTTAAGTATACCGTAACATTACTACTTTCAACAAATTGGAATAAACAGAAAATAGATTTAGTTTTATAGCCTCACTTGCAATGTTACGATGAGATATTGAATGTTTCAGAGAAGTGTTTAGTGAACCATACGTTTTCATCAATCTCCAATACACCGTAGGATCGCAATTACACTGTCCTTTAATGACACTTAATAATTCCTAGAAGTACGACTTTTTTTGCAAATGAACGCCAAATGTAATGTTTATTCATTGAATCAATTTTGAAGTTTTTGTTTGAACTTGTGATAATTCGCATCATTCTCGCTTTGTTAATTGTCGTTAAAGGCAAATTCAGTTAGCATGACAGTCGAATCGATCCCCGGATGCACTCTACACATTTTAAAGGATATAAACATAATTTAATTCAGGAACCGACGTTTCAAACATTGATTGTTTGTCACCATGAGGCCTCTTTGGTCGTCTGAAGATCTTTCACATTTTATCTAATACTGTTCTTAGACGTCAAATAAACGCATGTTTCCTTCCTATGAGTGTCATGTAGTTCACTCCTCTCGTTCCGTCATGTACTCACTTGATTCCCATGCGACAGAAGCAGCAGACAATCTGAAGGGTTTTTATTCAATCGCATATTACATCTGCTATATCAAGTTAGGAACAATATGACATCAACAACACCAGCAAAATATCACTAGAACAACTAAATGGTGATATCTTATCATATAACATAAAAAAGTGTTTGCTTTCATGAACAACGTACGGAAACCTTAAATAGTGCATAAGCACATTCTTCAAAACAAAATGATATTCTCATGACAAACCCAGTGCACTTAGGTCCTTGGAATGTCTGTTACACGGGGGCAGTATATATCCTCTAATGAAACCTTATGCACACCGACAAAACACCAGTATATCAGTAATCAATGGCAAATGTCATTGGTACACAGGTAAAATGTCTTCATTCAGATCAAATTCAGATAAATTTCATGTGAACATTTTCTGTTCAAATTGATCGAAAAGAACAAAATAATCAATTCATGTCAGGAAATTGACCTGAAAATGTCTTCATATGAAACTGACCTCATTTTCAAGTTCATTTCCATATCAATTTCAGGTCAGTTTCAGATCAATATTTTTTTTAGGTCACCACTAAAAAATCTTCCTATTTTGATAGGTCAATGATAATTCTGAGTCCGTTGAATGCTACCTTTTGATTTAGAGTTTAGTACTTTAGTTTTAAATCTAAACACAAGAATGAAGCCATATCATTATTGGTTACAAAGCCGTTCATTAAGACACAATTTGTAATTTCATGCGAGGTCTTATCTTGGTTGCGTTCGAGCGTAACTGTTTGCGCGCGTTTGAATTCCACGTGTCATGTGTCGTTTGCGGACGGTGGCTATAGACCACACAGCGCTAAACCATATCATGTATTGCTGTTTATCCGAGTTAATCATATCAAACAATGCAATATAGGCAAAGTGTAGATCAAATATCAAAGTAATTAAATTGCTCGCGCATTTTTGATTTCTTTCTAAGGTATGTTCGTAGTTTTATTGTCATATCAAAAAGGTAAGGTACTATGTGCCGCCTTTAAAGTTCGGAAATCGTTTATGATTAGAACTGCTTTTGCCTTCAAAGAATTTGACTGTAGGAATGAGTCGGAAGACCCGAGGGACAAGTGTTTGTAAGCATAAAAACAGGACAAAAAACTAGGTTAAATCTGTCTAATGACAACATTATATAATGATTCAAGCTCTGAATCTGGAAATGCGTTTCAGATGCACACATGTACGTTCGACCTATGTTTGCTATTGATCTGTAACAATTAAGACAAATGGAAACCGATGCCATGGCTGCATATTCCTAGCACAATCTCACTTCTATCGAAATAATGATCTCGTCGGAATTGTCACGATGAGTCGATTTGTCGTTATAACTAAATTGAATTATCGTGATCACCCAGAAGACTTGTCATCAAAATTATCTCACTTATTCAGCTTTCAATGTCGAGAGATAGTTATCATGCAGTCGGCATTTTATCGCTACAGGTCGTCTTAGTGCTAAATCGACTATGGTGGTTAGCTCGTCTTTGTAAAAAAACACCCCATGATTCTTGTTGATTTGTGAACAATATTGAACATGTTCCTGTAAATTTGCATCCTTTCATCAGGTACGTGACACAGACACAGACATGGCACCCACCAGACATGGCTGGAAAAATTCGAACACTCTTTTTATCCCTGTCTATTCATCATTAATTACTATCTGCTCGCCATTTTTCTTTTGTTTTGTTTAGCGCTTTGTGATGGTAGCAATATTGCACAAATATGCAAGACGGTCAAGTGTGTAATTATTTTGTAAACTTATTTTGCAATAAAATTATAGCATAAAGATACATTTTGAGAGTACTAATGTTTGACTCAAAAGCGTCGTATATATATAACATCTCCACCTTCAAAACGGTGAACTTAGCGTAGTAGATTAAAAAGATAAGCAGAAGCGGAGGCCGGGGTTCAACCCACGCGAGTCGAGCATCTTTTTCGTTTTTGTTTTGTTTTTTGTTTTGTTTCTGGTTTTAAAATTCCATGCAAATAAAAATCTACTTTCGTTAATGCATTATTCGACCCCGGCCGGGTGATGCATAAATGCATCATCAGCGGCTTTACGAGTCAGGTAATTAAATGAATGTATTTCTGGATTTAAATCGGTCTCTGGGTCCGGTTTCATCAGATGCCAGTGACATCAGCTATTGATGTAACGATGAAACCATCATTTTAATGCCAGTTGTATAAGATATACATGTAGATGAAACGAACCAAAGTAACATGTACTACGTCCGTTACATCAGCTGTTGATGCTTATATGAAAAAATGTATTATAATGCCGGTTGTATTAGTTGTTGATGAAACAAATTAACATGGTTTTTTTCAATGACATCCGGTCAGGTCCAAATATGGTATCATTCGAAGTAGATTAATGAACGAATGAGAGAACAGAATATTGACTAGCTCAAAAATAAGACAAATCCTGCGTGTGATGCAGTTTCGACAGAAAAAAAGACTTAAACATTGTCAGTTGTATTTTCAGTACTTTGAATTTTTGTCTTTAAAAAAAATTTTTTTTATTTGTTCTATGATGTTTTTACGTCCTCTTCGTAGCCAGAATTGTATGAAGGGGTGATATGACTCTATGAGTTCCCCTAAGTAAAAGACAACAAGACACAAACGCTAAGCCATGGCTATCCCTGTCAATTTCCAATTTCAATTAATCTTTGCGTACCAGATATCATTTAATATCAGAAAAGCAATTTCCCAAATTAACAATGTATATTGAAAACAATATGAATGACATACACTTATCCTTTGGCAGTTGACATTGACACATCGCCGCCATCTTTGCTCTGTTCTTGCTGTGGAGGTGGTATGATATTCCTGTCCCTGGAATATGCTCTCTACTTTGTTCTCGATGGTAGGACAATAAGAACATTGGTCCGGTGGTCGAGAACAACCAAGAACATTGTTCTGGCCCTCGCCATCGCCCAAAGATACCATATGCTTCCAATGCCTATTTAAAATATGCACTTTACGTACGCGTTCTGCTACCCTACCGAAACATTGACGGATATAACTCTTTTGAGTTCTTAAACTACTCGATCTACTATAAAGAGTGGATAATAAAACAGTATTTTTTTTATAAAGAAATTAGAAATAAGTAATTATCATTTGATAGAGCGTAGATATAACCTCCTAAAATAAATAGTGCATAACTTGTTTTGTCCTTGATGCCCTTTGCGGGATTCCAGAAAGATTTATAATTTGAGATCTCTAAAGTGGGGCATTTTCTCTTTTCCTGCGTTTCTCTTAATAAAAAAAAATAGATAACACCATGTAGTAATCATAACTTAGGAAGTAATAAATCAATGTTTGGTTAATTACGAATTAAGTATAACGAAAAAAGTATATGCTTTCTTTGACAACTAGATATAATTTCATTTTGCAGAAAGAAAGGAACCGTAAATTACCAACCTTGTCAAAAATGCCTTTCAGGGCATTTGCAATTTAGAACAAGTATTCAAACATAAAAGAAGAATCATATCAAATACGAAATTAGGCGCCAGGATTTGCATTATACAAGGAGGAAAAGTACTTAGAGAAGATAATTGATTCTTGATATATATGTCTGGACATAACTGATAACAAATCTTTATTCTAGAATAAAGTAAACAAAGTGAAAGACACATATATTCTAGTTATTCGAACGCCATCAGATTGCCTGTGAAAGGTTTATTGTCAAGTGATGTACTATGTCTCTTCTCATTCAGGCCTTCTTTGGAGGTTCGTCTATGGACTCGGACATAATTCTTCCGCAGACAAAATCTCCCGGGAAATCTTAGATTAATATGAACTTACCAATTGAAGCTGATTCATAATGGTCGCAAAGTTTTTTTCCTTAGACTTATATTGTTACTAAGATCTCAAACACACGGGGACCAATTAAACTGAGGCGATGTTTTGTTAAGTTATCATCTAGACGGACCTCATACGCGTTGTATTGAAGACACCGTCGTTCATGTCCTGCAGGGAACTAACACGTATAAGATATGGCTTCATTTCAACATAGTCAAAACATGTGGACTTGTATACAACTCCATTACAGGGAACACATCGAATATGTACGTCTTCTACCTAGAGGGGACGGAAACGTACCGGGCGAAAACTTACGTTGGCAGATGATCTAAAAAGCAAACTCTGGGGTTGTAATTTCGGGCAAGTAATACCTAGGGTAGACGGAAAGGTGCAAAGGACTGTGTACATCACATAGTTCAGGGTTGTATCAGGAACCACATGGTCTGACAATGAGAATATCTTCAGTGTAAAGCCTATATTTTTATTACTTTTTCAAATCTTTCATTATGCATTGCTTTCGTAAGCCTGAATGAAATAGCGCAGGCTTATGATTTCAAATTAAATCGTTTTGTCTAGTTCTAGGGTCATTACACTAACAATTGAGCCAAAATGTCGTTTCAGCCTTGTGATTGATTACGAGTTCAGTCATATACTGTGTGAAATTTCATTATTTTATGAAATGAGTGGATCTCGTATGCCACTTTTTACCTATTGGGAGTATTAAGCACAAAAGACCAGATTTCATACATTGTTAAGTAGGTAATTTAGACTTGATGTCTGACCAGTATGTTGCCGTCGTTGTAAACTACATTAAATTATAATGTAGGCCATTTCCTTGTAGGTAATACAAGATGTTAAAACATCTCTGATTAAATGAAATGAGATTCCTAAATAGCGTTTGAGGTTTGAGGTTTGTTTTAATGCAGAAGCATATCTACGGATCTTGTAAGTCAGATAACTCGACTACAGCGCTGACTACCAACATCAAAGATGATTTGTTTATCAAATCCTACATTAACAGGTAAAACCGTAAAGCAGTTTCCCGTCTCCTAGTGAGTTTTAAGTGTGTCCGATATTTGTATGGAATGTTTGTGTTAAATATAATTCTCGGCGTGTATTTAATTACAATAAAACCACATAAGTTTAATTAACATTAACGAAATAAGGTTTGGGATATGTAAACTAGTGCATTGGCTTGTCTTCATTATATCAGGGCTGACACATTGCCCATGCGTATTTGGATATTTGCACCAGTTAACATGGCTGACTCTGTGGCCTATTACATTCTTTATGTCACTATATTGATGTTATATTGGTAAGGCACCACTTGATAGTGAAAAAAAATCGCTTAAACATTTCAAAGACAGAGCAATGTCCTAACCTTGTAAACGCTAATGCATTTTTCGTATTTTTACCACAGTTATTGTAAAAAAAAGGTTGGGTTGTTCAAATGAATCAGATAACCCTCGGGCTTATGACTACTCCAAGTCGTTATCCGACCAGCTTACATAACACTGATCAGGCGGTCTGAAACCCAGGAGTGAAGTACGTGAACATTTTCACGTTAACATCTATTTCTTCCTATTACGTTATGTTATAATGGATTTCAGTTGACATCTCGGACGCAAATCAATCAACCCAAACTGATTAAACAATTTGTCTCATCCTGTCACTGAATACGGCCGGGCAACATCAGCAAAAACAGAATAAAACACGCAACAAAAACGGAACGCTCAATACTTCTGCTTGAAAATTTGAATTTGCGTAAGGTGATTGATTGGATAATCCTCCATTTACGTAATCATTGATGACAATGAAATATGACCTTTGTCCTCAAATATATTGCAATTGTAGTTTACAATCTATATTTAATCGTTGTTAGAATATAGTAATATTGATAGGGTCGATGCATAAACTAACCGTGTAAAATATCACAGTGATTTCTTGTCCAGT
Organism: Pecten maximus; assembly: GCF_902652985.1. Taxonomy (NCBI): domain Eukaryota; kingdom Metazoa; phylum Mollusca; class Bivalvia; order Pectinida; family Pectinidae; genus Pecten; species Pecten maximus. The sequence continues at coordinate 43,428,335 of NC_047017.1, forward strand.
AATGTCAATACTCTAAGATAGTCTGGAAGTCATGCCACACTGTCCAGTACTGGCCAGACTCTGAGATAGTCTGGAAGTCAAGCCACACTGTCCAGCAATGTCCAGACTCTGAGATAGTCTGGAAGTCATGCACACTGTCCAGTAATGTCCAGACTCTGAGATACTCTGGACAGTGTGGCAAGACTTCCAGAGTATCTCAGAGTCTGGACATTTACTTTCATTGGTGATGCAAACATGCGGAAATGTCACGTGATCACTACCGAAGGCCGATAGATACTCAAATGATATCCTGTCACAGTATGTATTGTACGTTGTTTTAAAAGAAAGAGAATACTGATGATACAATAAAGGCATTTGTACGCTTAAACAAGTTAAGTCTTTTCGGGTCTTTGGTAAAATAAGAATGTAAGTAATGTCGAGTTTTAAGTTAGAGGTGGGATGGTAATGACAAAGCGGAAAGGACTGCAGGTCTGACGATCATCAAATGAAATTTCCTATGCAACCAGGATTGTGACCATCGACTTCACTCATAGTCTCCCGTGATGTTTGGAATCAAGCCTTTGAATTTCGATATCCAAATACAGTGATTGAGGAAAGCATGGGTACTACTTTTAGAAGGTCAAGTTCAACACTGGAAACAGGATTTCCTTTCAGTTATACAGGGAATGTTTCGATATTCGGTAAAACAGAATAAAAATGTACATATATATGGCATTACTTTCTACGGTATACATGTAGTTGGCACTGATACAGATCAACAATAGATACCAAGCGAAACTTTAAACCATGCATGTATTATGAATACATATTTTATACGTGGTCGTATAAATTTATACGGTTAATTATCCTCTATTTGCGTCCGACAAGGAAAACTTCGATATATTAGACCCATGAAATTAAACAGCGTGTCAATGTTCAATATGCCAACTCATGATATATGAAATTCAATCTGAAAATGAAAACATTTACATAATTCGTAATACGTTTTAGTTTATTCCGGTTTCCTGGTATATAACTTTTCATTAAAGGTCTTACTGGAAATATCGATTCGGAGATTCAATAGGAAAAATGACGTATTCTAATTCACCTTCATCCAAATCACAGCAGCACACGTTAAAGGATAGGGACTCTAAACTGGAATACGAACCCAATCTCGGGGTCATCGTAATCAACGGCGTAAATAAAATCAAGTTCGGCCATTAGTCTAGGGGACGACCTAGAATCCCAGGAAAAAAGGACGGTCTGGTTCTCCTAATTCACCTCGTACTGTCTGTATGTCGCATACATACCGCTCTCAAAAGGAAACCATCTTACACAAAATAGTTTACCCGTTTAGATTGTAATGATACATTAGCGAACGCACCATCTTGACTCCGCATTTTCAATAATGACGGAATTATTCGGGTTGGAAAGTTGATTGATTATGGAAAGGCTATGTATGTTCGAGGTAACAAACGGGAAGTGACGTAGTAGTGTTAGCCGCCTCTGAATGGTCAGCTAGATATAAATTGTCTATATTGGCTGATAAATCATACAGTAGCCTCAATTCCTGTGCTTCCTGTAGAAATATTAGGTCGTCTGTGTCTCGGCGTAATACGCCCGCGAGTCGATATTTTGTCTCATGTTTTTTTTTTCAGCTGTCGAATACAAACGCTTCTCCTTGCAACATTGTGCTGAGACTAACATCGAAAGGGTGGTCAGCTGGCACTGTTGTTACGCCTTTAATCACGGCAGCCAGAATACAATTCTCCAATCGGATGTGAAAAAGGCATAGGGTCACCTGCCCGACCACGTGAGTTTTCTCCGGATACTCGATTTTCCTCCCATAATAAAATCCTTCGCGCGCTTCAATCCAGGCCAACACAAGTAATTAATATAAACTGGTATAATTTCACTGTTGTAAAATACATTTACATTTAACATTTAGAGTAATTAAACACTGCTTCATGTATCGAACCACAGTAATATTAGGTATGGAGAATTACATACCCCGGTATCAAGAAAGGGACCACGGTTGCCGAGTGGTTAAGGTGTCTGGTACTGACCGTAGACCGGTGGTTTTTCTCCGGGTACTCCGGCTTTCCTCCGCCTCCCAAACCAGGCATGTCTTTAAATGACCCTGGCTGTTAATAGAACGTTAAACAAAAACATATCAGGAGGTCATCGAATTTTTCAAAAGTAAGTGTTTCGCTAAAGTTCATGAAATCCACTATTATGTTTTGAGAAATCCAATTAATCATCAATATTCGTAACAGTCTAAACTATTTCTCACAACAAGTTTAGAAATAAACGTACGATGATATGATATTTGTGCGGACGCCCCAAGTACGATTTGAGTTTAGAAGTGTTATCTATCGCTTCAATTAAACCGCGCCCGACTGACGTGGAATCAGATATAAAGATTATTATTGATTCATCCTGGCGAATTTACCAGTAACAACAACAACATAATTTCATCTATTGCTACTTGTTGTACGTATCTTGCACTGGAAACACATTACCTGTGGACTTGATATATCGAAAATTATGGAGATCGTTCAGAATAATAATTTAGAAAAAACCAACATGGTTATCAAATTCACACCATCGTATAAACGTCTTTGACATCTATAAACAAAATCTAACGAATTACTCTTAATTAGATTCTACCTCAGACGTAAATGTTTAAAATCTACCCGAATTTATTAATTCACATGTTGCTCCCAATCGACATAATATACCTAGTGGTACTACACTTCAACAGTAACCTATTGTGTGACCTAAAAACCATATTACTACAATTGTAGTCACTCAGTATAAAAGTTTGTATATTCTGTTAGAATGTTCAGTAAAGACCTACACTGACAGTCCATTTCTATTGTTATATTCTGTTAGAATGTTCAGTAAAGACCTATACTGACAGTCCATTTCTATTGTTATATTCTGTTAGAATGTTCAGTAAAGACCTACACTGACAGTCCATTTCTATTGTTATATTCTGTTAGAATGTTCAGTAAAGATCTACACCGACAGTCCATTTCTATTGTTATATTCTGTTAGAATGTTCAGTAAAGACCTACACTGCCAGTCCATTTCTATTGTTATATTCTGTTAGAAGGTTCAGTAAAGACCTCCACTGACAGTCCATTTCTGTTGTTATATTCTGTTAGAATGTTCAGTAAAGACCTACACTGACAGTCCATTGTTCAGTAAAGACCTACACTGACAGTCCATTTCTATTGTTATATTCTGTTAGAATGTTCAGTAAAGACCTACAACGACAGTCCATTTCTATTGTTATATTCTGTTAGAATGTTCAGTAAAGACCTACACCGACAGTCCATTTCTGTTGTTATATTCTGTTAGAATGTTCAGTAAAGACCTACACTGACAGTCCATTTCTATTGTTATATTCTGTTAGAATGTTCAGTAAAGACCTTCAACGACAGTCCATTTCTATTGTTATATTCTGTTAGAATGTTCAGTAAAGACCTACACCGACAGTCCATTTCTGTTGTTATATTCTGTTAGAATGTTCAGTAAAGACCTACAACGACAGTCCATTTCTATTGTTATATTCTGTTAGAATGTTCAGTAAAGACCTACACTGGCAGTCCATTTCTGATGATGTCTTGTTACTGTAGTAGCATAACTGAATAATACCACCACAAGGGAATACAACATGAGCTTTAACGAGTCGCTTGTTATCAAATAGAGCAAGTCATGCCTTAAAGGCTATAAGAAGCAGGCAATAATCACCGGTAAACATTGGTCATCTACCCTTATTCCCATTAAAAACTCCGCGTTCAAATGTACTCGACAAAAACGGGCATTGTTATTTGACTTGTATAACTTCACGGCTTCACACAAATCCACATAATTATATAGCGATACGATTCTTCTGCAAAACATGTTTTTACCACTCCTTTACATTAAATAACTGTACTTTGGTATTGAGATAGAGAAATCTGTCGGGGTCAGTACCACTATCAAGGTGTTATGTTTGTGGAATCACCAATGGAATCTCTGGTCATTACCCTCATATGACCTACCGGTATATGTATCTGTAAGACTAGGTGTCCTTCCAAAGAACATATAGACAAGGCGGTGTTTAATGTCGCTATTTTCTAGTGTGTTAACCCTGCATTGACCCATAGTAATTATCACCTTAATCCATGCTGAGCCAACACTGTCGTTATGTGGACTGCATTCCATCTGTTGTATATATAAAATGCTGGGCGTTGATACTTAATGTAGAGACTGAATGATATGTATCGTCGATGTCGTCAGTCCTTGATCGTATGGTTATTATTCACTTGCGTCTATTGCACAGTCACGTGACTGTTCCTACTCTCAATGTTTTGTTCGCCTCCAATAGATTCTACCTTTTCCTAAACGTCATATCACGTGTTTCTTTGCTCGCCTCCAATATATTCTACCTTTTCCTAAACGACATATTACGTGTTTGTGTGTTCCCTCAGAAAAAAGAATTGTACATTTGTATCTACTGAGAAATGGTGAGCAAAGGTAACATAGCCTTATAGACGCTTTCATTATGCTTATAAAAGTAACCTGTTGTATATGTACATGTACATCTTGAAATACTATGTTATCAGTACAGTGTCTTGACTTCACAACTAATCAGTGTTCCCCTTCATTAAAGAGTATCATCATCGTCTATCTTGTCCTTTGAAACCAAATTACATCTCGTTTGTATTTTACAACGCATTTATATCTCTGATAAATGTTCATTTCTGGACATAAACAACATAAAACATCTGGTAACCTACAGAAATGTACTTATGGATAACGGATTGCCTCATAAATATCACAAACAGTGTTTGCAGCTGAGTCGTTTTCTTTTGTAGAAACACATCTGTAGTGTTCCTCAAAGTTATGTATAAGGTCTGCAATAACACTGTCTAATAATTTATGATGTTTCGGAAGAGCTTTTCTCTTTATCATGTCCTTTGCTAATGACTAGTTGCTGGCGTTTTCATCTCTGAATCTCGTTAATATTGAATCTAAGAATGAATATTTAGACTGGTGGGGCCTTAATAAAAAAATAAAAATCCTAGATATTTAAATTCAAGGACTATGTCCTTATTAGTCTTTTCGATTAATTGAACAAGCCCGCTTTTGGAATTAATGAACTTCACAAAATATAGCAGAGACCTTCAGTGTGGCGAGGAATGAATTGGATTATCTTTTGTTTCTAAAATAATCAACAGATCAGTTTCATGTTTCCTGTATTTGTTTTCACCTCTTATAAGATTAAAGGATAAAATATATGTACTAATTATGGTGTGGAATGTGTGAAATGTTAACTTGTTAACTGTCCCTCGATTTAGAATTAAAAAAGCTGTTTGATTGTGTTTTAAAGAATGGTCAGAAGACGGAACTGTTTTACCAACAGTGATCCGCATAAGTCATCCGGGAACCACGCGCAGAATATTTGTACAAGATTCTGGCCTCGACACGTGTTATAAGCTGTCATGATGACTTGGATTCATGGTCATACCTATCTGTATAATATAGGAGATTTCCTCTGGTGTTAATTCACCCGACTGTTGGTCCATACAACCATAACCTTATCTATCTCTAGGTCTATTCATTAAATTTGGTTTGCACTTTTGAGAATTCGATGCGACGAATGCCGTACTCTCCCCAACGAAAGCGTCATAGTCGCAATACATAATCATTTTAGTAAAAGTGAGCCATAGCGGAACTATCTGGGAAGTGCGATAGGAATGCTTTCAAAATGGACGTTGATATGCTTCGACATTTTGGTAACCATCGCTAATATAATACCTGTGATATGGCTTGACTAAGTGATTACTTCGTTGTAATATCGTTGTTCATGTACGTATTGAACACAATGTGCTTAGCTTAAAAAACAGGGTGAATTTCTTAAATTTAAATGAGCAGGGTCGCGATATTATACATAATATAATCACAGACATGATATATATATATATATATATACATTGTATATATATATATATATGATTTAAATGGTATGCAAGTCCGACAAGATAGCAAAAACAGCAATGTCTTTATACTATACAAAACACAGAAGTGCAATATCATGTACTGTTCCCCCTGACTAATGAAATTAATAACTGGGATCGGTTGTTTAATACTGGAAATGTCCATATAGGCCATCATGTCTATGGTACATGATCACGTTACAGATTTGTATTTGGCGAGAATATTATATGAAATCGAACAAATGGGGTGATAGCACGAACCTCTTGTGATAATGTCAATTCCACACATTTAAAACTTCCGGTAGAAATGCACCTAACACTGTTTCATTGCTGATAGCATAATCTGTCTAGTCGGAAAATACAAGTGAAATTAAAACGATGCAGTTTAAAGTTGTTCTGACGTGCTACTTGGACGTGTAGGCACTGCCGGGGTATTTGTTTTAAGCAGTTTGAAACAGAGAATCGTCTCCACAGCAAATACATGAAATTGAGAGAATGTAGGTTAACTCACAAACACGAGACTGACCTGTTACAAATGTATGAGATTCTTTTTCGATCACATTGTACTTCAGATTTATCAATAGCAAACATTTTATAATGTACGACGTTGATACACTGGCGGGTTTGACCACCCACATCCCGAATCATGATGTTTTTTTCTCCAAATAACACATCATGCAATATTAGATAGTTTGATGCCGATTCACTTAATGGTATATGGCAAAGACAAGTGAAAGAGAAATTAGTGTTATCGGAAGTGATCATTAAACTACAAACATTGATAAACAAGGCTGGTAGTGTGTTCCACAACGCAATAAACCTGCAGCTCTTGTGGCAATGTTGTCTAATTTCATAGAGCGTTTGATTGAAACTGACAACATGAAACAAATATTGATATACATCAAGACGGTACTTTGTAAATGACGGCCGCTGACATCTTCAGTCAACACTACCCGATCTGTTTCTGTTGCTATGGGAAATATCTGAGAGGGCGCGTTTGGTGGCATTTTTGGGATAGGCTTACAACACATTATAGAACCAGTAAGATGACTGTTAGGTTTTAACACGTGCAGTAGTACCAAAACAAATTTCTTCACTTGAAATCCACTCCAACTTTATGTACAAAGAGCACATCGTTTAAGATTTCGTTGTGTTTTGGCAGCTAGATTATTTAAAACAAGCAAAATATTTGGAGTGAAATTGACAAACTTGGTGAAGTGGTCTCTTCTCCTTGGCACGTGCATGAACATATGGCCTTCATTCCTGGTTACGATAGACTGATACAGAAAGGTTAGCAAGGCTTTGTAACATATCTCCAAACTTGATCATTTTATCAAATATACAACAAAAGATTTAACTGAAGATTGAAATGAAGAATAAATAGTGTACTTTGATATTATTGCAGAGAGTTTAACTTGTTTTTAGAAACATTTAAAATTGATAACACGGCAATGAGTGTCCCTTCTAAACACAAAGCAACGTTTGCACATTGTTTCGTTGGTTACTCAGTGTGAGGGGTGTACAGAGAAGAAGCTCTCTCTAATTCTATAGTACACGCATATGCTGATCGGATAAACAGCATTGTATTCACAATGGAATGCTCAGTAAGAGTTATGAGAAAAGGGGATTAAAATGCCATTAAACTGTGCATGGTATATATGAAGGTGATGGGTCGGATGGTAGCAATGCGTGCGGAAGGGAATGCCCGGAGGTCCCCCGCTAACCCTCCGTGGCATTTGGCAAGCACTGCTTACAATAACTGACTAGTATTTCGGTACTTAAGATTACATTAAGATACCTTAGTCCTATATTTTTTACAATAGTTAGAACGTGTTATAATTATTTGGTTCAGAAAAACTGTTAAAAACATCATGGAGATTGTGTGTTCAGAATATACCGAAACTGATATAATGGTTTCTTTCATTCTGTTCATTTCCATTTTCTTTAATAATCAATAACAAAAAATGGAATTTTCTGTAAAACAAAAGGGAAATTAAAATTTCAGAAAGATAATTGGGTATCATAATCAGTGGATGTATTCTTCTTACAAGGTCGAATCTGAATCTGGCGAGGTGTATTCTGGTTAGTAATGATGTATTATCCATTATCACGGTGATACCAACTAGCTCATCGATGAATTGGCAAACACATAGTATGATGTAAGGCTACCTTACATATTCCACTGTTGCGCATATTTTATTACCTGAAGTTATTCTTGACTTTAATTTAAACAAAATACATCATGTATTGCTCTTTCATGAAGTGACAAAAGACCCCAGCGTCTTGAGATAATTTGATGACAAAATTCAAAAGGTATCCTCGAGAGCCCGAAATCCAGGTTTCATATTACACAGGTTTTCATAGAGAGGTTGATTAAAACATAAAACAAATGTATACATCATGACAGGGTACTTTGTTATTGAAGGTCACAAACAAATAAAACATAAATCTTAATTTTTGTCTTTTTTTTTCGTTCAGAATTATTTATTGTTATTCACGACAATAAGAAAACAACGACACACTTGCACATACCTTAGATCAGTAATATTTTATTATTCTTTACATGAAAACATTTTACCCACTAAAGAACCGAGAAACACGCTGCAGGTTAGGACGGCGTGTGTACAAATAAGCAGCTTCTGATACACCATGCTGTCGTGGTCCTGATGAAAGATGGATAGATAGGGGAATCTGGTGTCATTCGGAAACGTGGGAAACTGTCTGCGTTATTAGGTAAACAAATTATCATTAAAGAAGAGAGAATAAACATGGTTTATAATATTTGATAGTAAAGATATGGCGAGCCTACTCGTTGGTGTGGGATTTCAAAATTTCAAATACAAAATTTTACAATTATTAGCCATTTTTTTTCCATTTCAACAAAAATTGACACAGCCAGACAGTCTAAACAAGTAACTGCGTTTTGTTGGTAAAGAAGTTAGTTAGATCAAAGGAAATAGTCTAAAATAAAGAAAACTTACCCTTAAGTAAGAGAGAAACGCGATCATTCCTATAGAAAAAAAAAATCATGTTTAAAATGTTGTATATGGTTCTTTAGCAGAAGTATAGTAAATTAACTAACTTTCTCTTTATTTTCTGGAGTTTTAAAAAGATTCTTTCACTGTAATATTCTTTTGAGACCTTTCCTGAAATACTGAAAGAAAGATAACGAAAATCACAAATTGTAAAAATCGTTCATTTTATCCTACGTCATACAACCCTTGTAGCCTATCCCCTCATTACTCTAGTCAGTCTATCCCCTCATTACTCTAGTCAGTCTATCCCCTCATTACTCTAGTCAGTCTATCCCCTTACTCTAGTCAGTCTATCCCCTTACTCTAGTCAGTCTATCCCCTTACTCTAGTCAGTCTATCCCCTTACTCTAGTCAGTCTATCCCCTTATTACTCTAGTCAGTCTATCCCCTTACTCTAGTCAGTATATCCCCCCATTACTCTAGTCAGTCTATCCCCTCATTACTCTAGTAAGTCTATCCCCTCATCACTCTAGTCAGTCTATCCCCTCATTACTCTAGTCAGTCTATCCCTTACTCTAGTCAGTCTATCCCCTCATTACTCTAGTCAGTCTATCCCTTACTCTAGTCAGTCTATCCCCTCATTACTCTAGTCAGTCTATCCCCTCATTACTCTAGTCAGTCTATCCCCTCATTACTCTAGTCAGTTTATCCCCTCATTACTCTAGTCAATCTATCCCCTCATTACTCTAGTCAGTCTATCCCCTCATTACTCTAGTCAGTCTATCCCCTTACTCTAGTCAGTCTATCCCCTCATTACACTAGTCAGTCTATCCCCTCATTACTCTAGTCAGTCTATCCCCTCATTACACTAGTAAGTCTATCCCCTCATTACTCTAGTCAGTCTATCCCCTCATTACTCTAGTCAGTCTATCCCCTTACTCTAGTCAGTATATCCCCTCATTACTCTAGTCAGTCTATCCCCTCATTACTCTAGTCAGTCTATCCCCTCATTACACTAGTAAGTCTATCCCCTTACTCCAATCAGTCTATCCCCTTACTCTAGTCAGTCTATCCCCTCATCACTCTAGTCAGTCTATCCCCTTACTCTAGTCAGTCTATCCCCTAACTCTAGTCAGTCTATCCCCTCATTACACTAGTAAGTCTATCCGCTTACTCTAGTCAGTCTATCCCCTTATTACTCTAGTCAGTCTATCCCCTCATTACTCTAGTCAGTATATCCCCTTACTCCAGTCAGTCTATCCCCTCATTACTCTAGTCAGTCTATCCCCTTACTCTAGTCGGTCTATCTTCTCATTATTCTTGTCAGTCTATCCCCTTACTCTAGTCAGTCTATCCCCTCATTACACTAGTCAGTCTATCCCCTTACTCTAGTCAGTCTATCCCCTTACTCTAGTCAGTCTATCCCCCCATTACTTTAGTCAGTCTATCCCCTCATTACTCTAGTCAGTCTATCCCCTCATTACTCTAGTCAGTCTATCCCCTTACTCTAGTCAGTCTATCCCCTTACTCTAGTCAGTCTATCCCCTTACTGTAGTCAGTCTATCCCCTTACTGTAGTCAGTCTATCCCCTCATTACTCTAGTCAGTCTATCCCCTCATTACGCTAGTCAGTCTATCCCCTTACTCTAATCAGTCTATCCCCTCATTACTCTAGTCAGTCTATCCCCTTACTCTAGTCAGTCTATCCCCTTACTCTAGTCTGTCTATCCCCTTACTCTAGTCAGTCTATCCCCTCATTACTCTAGTCAGTCTATCCCCTCATTACGCTAGTCAGTCTATCCCCCATTACTCTAGTCAGTCTATCCCCTCATTACTCTAGTCAGTCTATCCCCTCATTACTCTAGTCAGTCTATCCCCTCATTACTCTAGTCAGTCTATCCCCTTACTCTAGTCAGTCTATCCCCTTACTCTAGTCAGTCTATCCCCTTACGCTAGTCAGTCTATCCCCTTACTCTAGTCAGTCTATCCCCTCATTACGCTAGTCAGTCTATCCCCTTACTCTAGTCAGTCTATCCCCTCATTATTCTTGTCAGTCTATCCCCTTACTCTAGTCAGTCTATCCCCTCATTACACTAGTCAGTCTATCCCCTCATTACTCTAGTCAGTCTATCCCCTTACTCTAGTCAGTCTATCCCCCCATTATTTTAGTCAGTCTATCCCCTTACTCTAATCAGTCTATCCCCTCATTACTCTAGTCAGTCTATCCCCTTACTCTAGTCAGTCTATCCCCTTACTCTAGTCAGTCTATCCCCTTACTCTAGTCAGTCTATCCCCTTACTCTAGTCAGTCTATCCCCTCATTACTCTAGTCAGTCTATCCCCTCATTACTCTAGTCAGTCTATCCCCTTACTCTAGTCAGTCTATCCCCTCATTACTCTAGTCAGTCTATCCCCTCATTACTCTAGTCAGTCTATCCCCTTACTCTAGTCAGTCTATCCCCTCATTACTCTAGTCAGTCTATCCCCTTACTCTAGTCAGTCTATCCCCTTACTCTAGTCAGTCTATCCCCCCATTACTCTAGTCAGTCTATCCCCTCATTACTCTAGTCAGTCTATCCCCTCATTACTCTAGTCAGTCTATCCCCTCATTACTCTAGTCAGTCTATCCCCTTACTCTAGTCAGTCTATCCCCTTACTCTAGTCAGTCTATCCCCTTACTCTAGTCAGTCTATCCCCTCATTACTCTAGTCAGTCTATCCCCTCATTACGCTAGTCAGTCTATCCCCTTACTCTAGTCAGTCTATCCCCTCATTACTCTAGTCAGTCTATCCCCTTACTCTAGTCATTCTATCCCCTTACTCTAGTCAGTCTATCCCCTCATTACTCTAGTCAGTCTATCCCCTCATTACTCTAGTCAGTCTATCCCCTCATTACTCTAGTCAGTCAATCCCCTTACTCTAATCAGTCTATCCCCTTACTCTAGTCAGTCTATCCCCGCATTACTCTAGTCAGTCTATCACCTTACTCTAGTCAGTCTATCCCCTTACTCTAGTCAGTCTATCCCCTCATTACTCTAGTCAGTCTATCTCCTCATTACTCTAGTCAGTCTATCTCCTCATTACTCTAGTTAGTTTATCCCCTCATTACTCTAGTCACTCTATCCCCTTACTCTAGTCAGTCTGTCCCCTCATTACACTAGTCAGTCTATCCCCTTACTCTAGTCAGTCTATCCCCTCATTACTCTAGTCAGTCTGTCCCCTCATTACTCTAGTCAGTCTATCCCCTTACTCTAGTCAGTATATCCCCTCATTACTCTAGTCATTCTATCCCCTTACTCTAGTCAGTATATCCCCTTACTCTAGTCAGTCTATCCCCTTACTCTAGTCAGTCTATCTCCTCATTACTCTAGTCAGTCTATCCCCTTACTCTAGTCAGTCTATCCCCTCATTACTCTAGTCAGTCTATCCCCTTACTCTAGTCAGTCTATCCCCTCATTACTCTAGTCAGTCTATCCCCTTACTCTAGTCAGTCTATCCCCTCATTACTCTAGTCAGTCTATCCCCTTACCCTAGTCAGTCTATCCCCTCATTACACTAGTCAGTCTATCCCCTCATCACTCTAGTCAGTCTATCCCCTCATTACACTAGTCAGTCTATCCCCTCATTACTCTAGTCAGTTTATCCCCTCATTACACTAGTCAGTCTATCCCCTCATCACTCTAGTCAGTCTATCCCCTCATTACACTAGTCAGTCTATCCCCTCATTACTCTAGTCAGTTTATCCCCTCAGTACTCTAGTCAGTCTATCCCCTCATTACTCTAGTCAGTCTATCCCCTCATTACTCTAGTCAGTCTATCCCCTTACTCTAGTCAGTCTATCCCCTCATTACTCTAGTCAGTCTATCCCCTTACTCTAGTCAGTCTATCCCCTCATTACTCTAGTCAGTCTATCCCCTCATTACTCTAGTCAGTCTATCCCCTTACTCTAGTCAGTCTATCCCCTTACTCTAGTCAGTCTATCCCCTCATTACTCTAGTCAGTCTATCCCCTTACTCTAGTCAGTCTAACCCCTTACTCTAGTCAGTCTATCCCCTTACTCTAGTCAGGCCCTGTTCAAGGCGTGTAACAGAATCAACACGGGTAGATATTCATCAAGTGATACAGTAGTATATTTTTTTTATTAGGCGGATTTTTGCCTGTTAAGGCCAGTTAGACAGTCGTTATACATCATACGGAAGACAGTACTGATATACACGCCGCGCTGAAAGTAGCGACATTCCTTCATGTTATCAAAGCGGAAGGTTCCTTACAGATATGGATGCCGATTTGCAGACTCATCAATCAATCCGAAGATTAAATCAATGTGTCCATCACATTGTTTTGTTTTTCACTTGTTAGAATTCAAGATAATTGCTCAATCTGAATCCAGTGTTTAAGAATCGATATTAGTGATCATCATGTCTCCGCCGCGACATTCAACGACACAAATTAATTAGTACATACTGACAGTAGCACAAGAAGCAAACCTGTTAAATTGAAATTAATTTTCTTTCGATTTTGCTATAAGAGGTTGTTCACCACAAACCATGTGTTTTAAGACTTGCAATTACAAAATACTTTGGGAAACTAATCTTAACTTAACACATGGTAGACGGATTTCACATTGTGGAACCTGCTTTCTAACGATCACCAATCCAACACAAATCCAGATTTGTTTGTGCCGACTCATTGAGTCCAGTAGTAATCAGGCTGTAATACTATAACACACCTGTATCTAGAAAAGATGTACGGAAATGTCATCAGGGAACGGCGCGGGTGTCTCATGTTATACAAAGAATAAACCATCAGCACATGAATTTGCATCACTGAAGGACCCTTGTTGATATCAGAAAGCAAGCAAAGTCCATCTCATACTGGAGGATAGCAATTAACACCAGCAGTTCATAACCAGATCGGCCTTTACATTATTTTGTATTTTACACATAGGACGTTTGAAACCAACAGTTGTCATTGGACAGACCAGAACGTTACAGAATGATAACAATCAACATCAGCTGTCCATTTAGAGTGAACTCTATGGTGTAAGTGTAGTAGAATGAAATGGCCCAATATTACATGTATAACACAGGTACCTTATATAGCGTTCCAATCGGCACGTGAGTACTAGTATATCATCAAAACACTTCACTTAAGTATTTTTTTTTTTGGTATAGAGAGTCTCGGTTGACTTTTTGTGGGGAAAGGGGGTGGGGGCTTTGGCGTGTGGCTTGCACATTTTTAAGTTGATTCTCTGCCACTCAGCTGACGGAGCATTCTTCTTTGGGCTCAGGAGGTATTACAATGTATACCAAGTTAAATTCAATAAATCGTTTTTTCATGTACCATATGACTTACGAGACTAAGTAGAATGAAACGGAAATGATACGATAAGATACTGATAAAAAAATTAGGAATTAAGACAGGTCAAACGCAACAAGCATGCTTTGAGTACTTGTAATACGTAGAAAGATGAATGATATATACTGTATGAGTTATGATGTAATTGTGTTTGAATTCAATATAAATGCACTAAATGCAATGGTTAGCTTATTATACAGCTTATGATTAGATACCTTGTAAGTAATATGCTGTTTGTATTCAAAACGAAACAGGTGTTTTCCTGCAAAACTGTTACATAATATAAATTGTAGTTGGCATGCGAAACATTCCAATATGTGTATTTACATTTCCTACACATTTATTGTTGATGAAGATAATATTTCGAGGTAAACAAAAAAGATTAATTACTATCAACATAGTCTCTTACAATTAAACTGGGAAAGCATAAGTTGTAGATATCCCTAGATATATAACTCTGACTAATAATGACGAGTAATCTCACCTACAGTCGGCAAGGTTTATATAAGGGCACTGTCATGTAAATGTATATGAATATTACCTTATATGGGCGTATTAGTACAATGTAGACGCATTAATAACGCATTGGCGTGTAGCTATATATAAATGCCACAAACTCAAACCTCCATCTATAAATAGAAAATTTCCATATCAATATTACATTAAATAACTTGATGCATCGGTCTGTTCAATTTATCACCGATATGTTTTAAAAATGAATAGCCTTGTTAGGATGAGAGCGAGAGAACAACATACGTCTTTCTCACTGGCATTGGGCATCCCCACTTGACTTGTACTACTAGTTTAACCCCACACAAGCAGGATTTGCATGCAAACCTAGTGTATACAGCAAAGATACGGCAAAGGTACCACTTACTCCAACTTTGCTTCATGCTGTAACTGGGGAAAACAATCGGCAGGTTGCAATGTTGTAAAAAAGCACCGATGGTCACTACCAGTTAGTTATATGATCACACGTGATGTCTGAAGATTGTGTGTACCATCAATACATTAATGATATTAATTTTCAAAAAAAGATGTTTTTATTATTGGAGCCCGACTTATCAGCGCATTTTTTATAGAACTGTTTAAGAGTATATACGTTTTACTGCCGCCGAACAATAAATGTAGCATACAGAGACATTTTCTACGCCAGATATGGCCCGGGTTACGATACATCAATCAGAATATGTGGTATGGTGCGCCACATATCTATGGTTGCAGTATAAAAAAATTATATACATTAGCTATGATATTGGGCACTGCTACTTTCTGGATGCCATATCATCCATACTGAACCCTTATTTGCCTTTGTCACGTTATGAATCACATGATTTGATACAGTTTGTCGGAAGTTTATCGATCACAGTGCCATATCTCTAGTCTTGAAATTATCCTAAATGAAGCCACACATGATCCGATAACCCTTTTACAAAATGACAAGGAAGTAAAAACATATTTGGTAAACATTTGATTCATTGTAACTAATTGAAGAATGACAATTTGGTAACTGTTTACAAATCCATTTCCCTTTTGCAGAAAATCCTGATGATTTTTTTGGTTATAAATTGCATGACTGTCCGATTACCAACAGTTTTTTATGGTGAAGTTAAGCATTCCTTTTACAAACGCGGAGATTGTTTAGGCGCCCTTCCTAGGTATTAGATTGTCTGAACCATTTTGCTGGCGTTGTACTAGTCATTCGAATACGATCAGAGATTTAGGTCTGCATCGATATACACGCCTTCCATCTATTTCTATTGACATATTCCTTATTCCCTGATCAATCATCAATTTTTATAGCGCTTATTTTCAGCCCTGTTTGCCAAGACTACCACCACTTACCTTGTTTATGCAGTATGTGACATTGTGGGCTATACAGATTCTATAAATCGATGTTCCTATCGAGATCAGTTATATAACCTCACGAAGAGCAAAGAAGAGGAAGTTCAAAAAGATACGTCAACGTCCAACAGATATCCGGAAGTATTACTGCATTAATCTCTCAACAAACCGCCTCGCTATTTTTACCCCAGTGACAGATTGCCTGTATAGATGACTTAATGCCACTCCTTCTCTTTCTTGCTTCCCTCAACAACGATTCTAGTTTACACGTAATAAAATATTCCCTGGGTTGGTTTCATTTGCATCTTCTAAATTCTGTTCAAATGTTCGTCGGTATACTAAACATTAACGGAAGTTATGAGATGGGCAATAATTTTAGCGATGTATTTCATTTTTAATGTCTATCTTGCTCTCTTTTATGCTTGTCGATATGCCAAGTGGTTCTCTTTTCACGGCCGTATTTCTCATTTTTAGAATTCAGCGTAATCCGGATTTGACATAGATATACCTGGTCTTATTCCCTTAGTCCGTTTGCAATTGCCTCCATGTAATTTGATATGTTCTGTTAATATTTTACCCTTGTTTTATCTATTTTGAACTACAGTTTCGTTATTACATTGTATGTCGGTGTTCTCTGTTCTCGCATGTTTGCGTAAAATAGAAGCAACCTCCGCCGTATATTAAATTGTTTGGAGTTGCTGTACCGTGTAGATGTGATTCTGTAATTCATATTGATAATTTTGTGGACTGTAACCCTGTTATATGACTGAGGAATTTGTAATATTTAACTACCATCAATACCTGACTTCCCATTGTTCTGTAATGTCTTTAAGTTATCACTAAAACAGATGATACCTACTTCAGAACAAATCGGAGACATATGGCTATATTGGTTTGCTCCCTCTGATACTGATAATGTAGCCGTTATCGCTGGTCAGATAGACTTTTGACTGAGTATAGATCAATATGCACATTACGTGTCAGAGGCAATTTATGTGATTCAGATCCTGCTTTACAAACCTGCACTTCTGCTAAAAAAATGACACTCTTAGTCTATGCAGTGAAAATGTTTCATTTGTATGTTTTTGTCGACAACCGTGTGCTGCGGCGGACAAATTAAATTTACTATTCCAGAGCTCAGAGTAATGTATATTCATTATAGTCCTGCCGAGTGGTAAATCTTTGATCAGAGGGTCTTCAATATCCGTCATTTATGAAGTAGTTTGGCCAACTTTCCCTATTTATACTGATGCAATACTTGCCTCGGGCGTTTTCATATTGAAGACGTTCATAACTCTCTTTCAAATTGAATTTCGTTTTTTCGTTGGCTGTGTCAATATTAAGTGAGGATTCCTTGTAGAAGTATGATTAGAATTTATGGCAATGTCAATATGAGTTCCCCGTTGAATATCAGGAGTATTTCCATCATTAGCTATTACACTGCCGGTATTAACTGTACATGCACATATGGCAAAATAGCGTACAGCTAATACGAATTACTGTAAAACCAGCGAGGAAGATAACCAAATAAAGTATGTTATTTTTCAGAATATTTTACGATCAATAAGAGATTTTCGAATTTGATTTTGTACATTAATATTTCAATAATGGACAGAGTAACAAGTCTATAAGAAATCTTAATACAAGCAGAACAACAGATACAGGGGAATCTTTGTTTTAACATAACAGTAAACACAACATCTGTTATCAAACAATTGATGTGTGATAACTCTTCGATGATGAATATAGGATCATCTTTGTTCAGGTGTATTGAATTAGGACGGGGCTTGATACCTTTTTCAGGTGTACTGAATTAGGACGGGTTTTGATATCTTTTTGACGCATACAATGAATAGAGAAACTTTCGACAATTGAACTGAATCTATATTTCGATTTGCTTGCACAAGCTCTTGCTGTTTGCTGTGCATGTAAATTATCTCGGTTGCCACAATCGTAGAAACAAATAGACAAAGCCAGTAGGGAAACATTACATATTTACAGAACGATATGGACAACAGTGGATGTGTCGGTAAAGAATGCCCTATCTATTAGCGCATGTCGTTATTTAAATGATATCCGATGATGATTTCATAACAGATCCGAAATAAGTTGCGATGATAATATCATTGAATGACATCATTGTATGGCAAATATGTAACGCTACCATACTTAATTTGGAATTCATCTCGATTTTCATGGCGACATTACGATCTCACTAACTCATCATCCGAGTTCCATAGATCATCAGTTTAATTCACTCCGCCCTTACAATGTCAATATATGTGCAGATGTACGTTGACTAGATTAATCTGTTACCGGCTGTCAACCTGGTGCTCGTTACATATATGTTTGTTCATATTGAAATCATTATAGTTTGGGTTCTCTTTAGATGACAATCAGGCACCAATGGATGGGTTTGTTATTAACATGTCGCGATGTCATATTAAAGCAATAAAAGGTTATCAAATTGTAAACAAAATCAAAATTACAACTGAAAATCGATGGAGCAATAGAAATTATGAACATATAATGGTGTAAGAGTCAGCTCACTTTAAATAAGACAATGTGTTTCGATTAGATAACTCGACATGGAAATTTAGCTTGAATTCAAACAACGTTCTCAAAATGAAAATAAAATTGGTTACAATGGCACCAACAAGCATATTCACAAAAATCAAACACGTGGGACTTCATAAAGCGTGAACTAACAATGTTAGAAAAATGTATATGGCCATGACAAATATCATTTTACCGCCTAGATGATATCAATATTCCACACACCAATGATAGCCCGGTGACAGGATCTATACCCATTATATCCTGATACAGGAATCTCATTATACATTAAAATGTTAATGTATATATACTAAAGTCGACATGCTTACTATATAAATGGTGTTGATGCGGTTTGATACTCTAGATTGAAACTTTTATCATTTCATTAAGAACATAACTATACTTCTAAATGTGTTAATGTCACATTATTTGGGTTTGATATTGGACCAGAGACATATATACAGAGAGATTAGTAACATCGCTATTTCCCCGTACACGTAGTGGCTCCCTTTATTCGTGACCACTCAAGCATATCCCTTATCGAGAGCGTCCTGTCTCCTATCAAACACACGCGAGCGCAGGTAAATCGGGCTATGCGCATGTGTGTATCGTAGTATTGGAACTTATTCGACATGTTCTTGTTAATCCGCCATTACGTCAGACCAAAACATCGTCATTTTAAATACACACAGAAAGCACATCGTTTTATTTTGGCCACTACAAAAGTTACCACATTAACCAAAAACTATCTAACTTATGGGATATAGTCTTATTGGTCATGCACATTGTTGCCATTTATCCGTATTTTCTAAAATCCATTGGGTCCTTTCGACATGTCCAAGTTTGTAAATAGCCGACATTACGTCAGACCAAAACATCGTCAATTTTAAACGCACACAAAAAGCACATCGTTTTATTTAGGCCACTACAAAAGTTACCACATTAACCAAAAACTATCATACTTATGGGATATAGTCTTATTGATCATGCACATAGTTGCCATTTATCCGTATTTTCTAAAATCCATTGGGTCCTGTTCGACATGTCCAAGTTTGTAAATAGCCGCCATTCCGTCAGACCAAAACATCGTCAATTTTAAACGCACACAAAAAGCACATCGTTTTATTTTGGCCACTACAAAAGTTACCACATTAACCAAAAACTATCTAACTTATGGGATATACTCTTATTGGTCATGCACATTGTTGCCATTTATCCGTATTTTCTAAAATCCATTGGGTCCTTTCGACATGTCCAAGTTTGTAAATAGCCGCCATTACGTCAGACCAAAACATCGTCAATTTTAAACGCACACAAAAAACACATTGTTTTATTTAGGCCACTACAAAAGTTACCACATTAACCAAAAACTATCATACTTATGGGATATAGTCTTGATTATCATGCACATTGTTGTCATTTATCCGTATTCTCCAAAACCCCATAGGGACTTTTCGAAAATTGGAGATTCCCGCCGATCTTTCCTGCGTTGTGCTTGACTTTCATACTCAAAATACAAACACTTGGACAGCAAATTGTGATATATTTCATATTGATGACACTTCTGCACTTTGATATTAATAAAATTAAAGCACATAATTGGATCTTGGTGATGATTTCAAATAGAAATAATCGATAATTATGTGTCTGGTTTTCAAGTTTTCTCCAATATGGCGTCTAGTGAAGACTGAACCGAGCGACCGTAAAGGATTGTGGGAAGGTCAGGGGCCACTATGTAAACACAAGGGCAAATAGAGAGCTGCCAATCTCTCTGTATATATGTCTCTGATTGGACCAATGAAGACCCATTCAGTTTAGCCGTTCCTTCTGTTCACAGTGGTCGATATGCTACTAGCATATGTCTTATTCCTGTTCTTATAAGTCCTTATAAAAACAAGAACAGTATACCAACAGATGGATGAAAACACTAACTTTGTCTGATATCAGGTAGATGTTTCATATCATTGTTCCTTTCATTCAGGCTGTATTTCTTCAAAGAGCAGAGCATGGGCATGTATCATCACACTGGTAATAAAAATAGCATATAAAGTCACCGTTTATATATACGTAGATATCAAAGGCGGGTTTATTTTCGACAGGGATTTGCGCCGGTACATGTATTATGATCAAGATGATCTTTTCAATTAGCTCTTCAAGACGCGAATCTTCTGACAGAGGGCTTTGGTTGTGAATATATAACAGCATTAAGCTGATAAGTGCGTCCCACGGGAACTGATGCCATTAATATACATTCTAGTCATCGCTTTTCTGATCCATTTGTAGTCAGTGTGTTTCGCACTGTAGGTTCTTGTATGAGTGACCTAGGTGATCACAGGAATACATAATTATTACAGACAAATACTACAAGGTCTGTGATATACTTAATGAGGAAAACTTCTTTTCTCGACCAATATATAACTAGAACACCAAAATACTTTTGGAAGTAGCCTGCCCGGCATAGTTGATGGACCGAGTTTTATTTTCAGCCTAGTTTTGATGCATGTGAATGTGATGTATACATTCACAAATGTATAGATCAACTCCTCTCTCATATCGCGCTATTAGTATAACACATTATCTATTTATCTTTAATAAACACATGCATACAGCCTATGTTTATACAACATCCAGAGTTAAAAACGAGAGATGAAACTCGATAAGACTAGACCTTGTGGAAACCTGTCACAAGGACAATTATAACAAGAACACTTTTGTTGTTTCTACCTCGACTATCTTTTACAGACAATACTTTTCCCTTTACTATTGATAAAAAACAAACGATGTTCTACCATGCCGATCTGTCGCAATAATGACCCTTCATCACACCTGCATTCCTATACATCACGTGTACATTCACACAAAGTCCATCTACCTTGTCGATAACCTCAACTTACGAAACTCTCTGACATATCTATCCTGCTATACTGCTTAACGCAGGAAAGTTACAGTCTGTGAAATGCTTAATGAAGAAACCTCTTTTCTCGTCGGACAATACATAACTCGAACACCAAAATACTTTTTGAGGGTGACCTACCCGATAGACTTGACAGAATACAACAAGGAAAGGGTGGTATTCTGAGATTCATCCTGACATTTAAAAATATGACTTGTTTTATAAAAAAAAAAGGGGGTTAAAAATAAGATTTGTTGTCTCTCCAAAGTCCATGCCTCTTCCAACATCGCTCAATCACTGTGAACCTTGCCGCCATTACTGCACCTAATGTTCTCAATGACTGCAAGCTCATATTTACATTTCCACACAACCCCTGTACAAAATTATTTCTCTGGTCCTTGTGTGTATAATCGGTTTATCGTTAGTACTAAATCATACTAATCCTTAGACCTATAAGCTGGTTTCAATAAGGAAAAGTCCCCCGACTTCAAATCAATCTACATTTTCTACTGAAATATATCGCTTCGGAATACTGATCGGATGCTGATGTTGTTATTCCTTCAGTTTTTAACTTGATAGGAAACAGTAACAAAATATATTCGTAAAGGGAAACATCAATGCAACTGCTCACCTCATCAAATCTAGAAATAAAAACCAAATGAAACTTAAGAAGTTCATGGTTAAATCTCTCAAGACTAAAATATCACTCCAGTTTTCATATTTCTCACATAAATTTACAATCGACCTAGACGTCACAATATCTCTTCTCACTACAAGCACACTGTTCTTTCTTTTACATGATTCCAGTAAATTGGTTATCTAATGATTGACACATCTCTCTGACTTTGTCAGCCTACTTAATACTGCCATAAACCGCTGACTGTATAACACTTACTGAACACTTCTTGTCTGTCAAATCTGTCCGATACAAGGCCACATGCACAGGGTTAGCTGGTATAGCTTTACCTCCTTCAGTATTTATGAAACGCTCCTCGATTTCATGTGTTTGGACATGCTGCTGGCCAATCAAGTTATCTGTGACCACGCAAGGTTTAGATATGTCCGTTTAACAGCTTCCTTCGGGTTTCAGTCTGAAATCGTAATGAAATTATAGGTTTTAATACAGAAAACCACGCAATTGAATTTCAATTTGATATGGCCATAACTTCCGTCGTTGCCTTTTCCCTTCTTTGATACTTCAGAATCCAATACCAGGAAATTTTTTACAAAGTCAACATCACCAGTCTAACAGTGTACTTTTACCCAAAAAGGAGCTGACTGTTGCAAAGAGATTAACATTCCCATTGTATTTATCTTTCCTTATGTTATTAATTATTTTGAAAATCAAACGAGGAGGTGGAACCCACAAATGCAGGTGTGTCTGAACACCAACATCTTGAATTAAGCTTTTCACAATTAATATTGTAATTTGAAAACCTGTCAAATTTGCTTACCCCAATTATAATCCAGTGTTTTAAACGTTTTGTAATTTAAGCAACAGTCATCGCTGTCTGAACACCTGCTCAGACCATCTGAATTTATATTTCTGTCTCTGCTCATCCATACCGGATTTATATAGCACCTATTGCTATATCGCGATGGTCTTTCCGTGTAAATCAGCTCACGTGCTGCCCTTCTGTATGATACTCCGACCGGAACTCTTCTCTTTTTCGATTTTTGACCATTGGATCTACCATGTCTAATTTCCTTTCTCAACCACATACCTACCGTTTCCGTCATCCGACATATCGGTGACTATTCATGCATGCCATTTTCAACTTACTTACGAAACTCTCGGGCATATATTGCTTGCTATACTGCGGAACGCAGGAAAGTTACATTTTCTCTGTATCATCTATGTGGAATAAAGTTATAGATAGTTGATATCAGTGGTTTGGGATCTTAAAGAAGGCTGGGGATCTTTCTCGATTTCCATTGTTCGAGAATGAGTGACACAATCGATTACGTCCCCTTAACTTACTTCCGATGCTCGGGGCGATGTAAATCACTGAGTATGACCTTTTAACCTCATCACGGATTCACTATAGTGTATGTCATGATGTATGTCACAGTGTAAGAGCAATCCTAAGACACTGACTTTCCAATTTTCCCCCTCCAATACTAGGTTCTGATTAAGTAGTGTGGATTGGTGAGAACTACAGCAACAAAACGTTTGGGAAGGTGTCCTTCTTAGGATGTACACGTATACGATATAAAACACAGGCGACGACTTTCCATTGTACAATCAGTGGATATATCACACACTTAGACAAATACGGTAAACTGGGAGACCATGATAAATAAATTGATGTATCCTCCTTGATACCAGTTCTATGGTATATCATTACCCGTGTTACTACATCGTAGAGAATACATAAAAGGCAGCTAATTAATTTATTTAATTTAAGCTTATGAAAACTTACGAATAATGACTAATAAAAAAACTCGAGAATAATAATAATAATTTAGTGTACTTT
Organism: Pecten maximus; assembly: GCF_902652985.1. Classification (NCBI taxonomy): domain Eukaryota; kingdom Metazoa; phylum Mollusca; class Bivalvia; order Pectinida; family Pectinidae; genus Pecten; species Pecten maximus. Next base: position 43,452,405 of record NC_047017.1, read on the forward strand.
TATTATTGTTCCATCTTATAACGTTTCCCCAGTTTCACCAGTTCTAATTTTTGTTCTTGCGTTGCGATTCTAAGTAAGAGGTAAGCATCTTTAACATGAGATTAGTTATAAACATAGATATATATAATTCTGGCTAATCTGATTGGTCAAACTCAATTGTATAAACCTTTCCCTTGCAAACTACTTTACATTACATTGAACATTGTTTTATTAATGCTTTGATTTGTGTTTTAGTTATTGGCGAATTTTTACATCAAACTAATGTGGGTTTTTTTTTTTATCTTACTTGTGGAAAATCTTTACTTTAAAAAATGCTTTGTTGTGTCAGACTTTTTTTATTTGTCTATAATTATAATCAAATGTCACCTATGATGACCATTTTCAATGTATGTATGTATTGTGTTATTCTTAAGTTTGAGGAACATAAAGAGGCATAATGATATACTGCTTGAACAATGTAAGCCGATATCACACAGTTTCATACGTCAGTTGTTATCTTCACATACAGGTGTGAATGTCCGATTAAGCTAGCGTAAAGTAGTCAGATTCCCAATGTCGAAGATCTTTGAACATCACTCCTAGCGCATGCCTAATACGGGTGCCATGTTTTATCAGTGCCGCTATGGAGTGCAACATGTTTGGCGGAAGCACCAGACGAGAAAACCGGATATTGTACGGTATGGTGACCAGTGTTGTTTTCCCTCATATTGCAGACCTTAATTACATCACCCACGCTTTCCACTCCGATTAACTCGTAGACGTTCGAGTGAGATTCGATTAAGACCAGAATTCATGGCTGATTTTGGTGATATTATACACTCAAGCTATCAATCGCAACGGGGACATGACGGCGTTACCCTCAGGTATGAACACAAAAAGATAGCTTACCGTATGTCTGTTAGGTACTTAATCATACCAGGTGCAATGATGCGTACACAAACGTCCCAATCAATTATATCGTCTACTGCACCACGTGATCGGCGACATTACGGACGGACCAACTATATGTCTGCATTACGGCAGTGAGTCAAAAATCATTATATCAATGATTGTATATACTGTTGGAATATAATTTTATTTTATCGGTGACTGTATAATGTTAGAATGTAGTTTCGTTTGTTTTACTATATAGATGACGTCCTGACCGCCCCCTCAGTGTACAAAAGACACCTAAGTGAACAGCATCTTTACCGTGATATTAAATTAAACAATTGAGAAGTACAAACAATGTTATTACGAATATTCTTTTTATGCATATAATACACAATCATTATTTCATTAACACGTAAAAACAGTAAAAAGCTTTTGTTTTGCTATTTACAAGTAGATGTTTACTTACTGTATATATACTTTTAATTCGAAGGAAATGAAGATTTTATGTAATGATAATCCCCTCGCCTAATTTGAAGTGATTCATTCGTGTGCTGAATAAGGATGAGGGATTGCTGTCTTCGATACACATATTTTTAAAGTCTAAGATGCATTTTGTAAGAGATTAAAATAATAACTGACACATATTGAATACTGAAGGATCGATTATGTTATGATTATCAGCAGTTTCTGACCGGAATGGACCAAAGTGAAGTTGTGTTCAGTATGAAAGATAGGTGAATGATGGACGTGATCGGGGAATAAATACTCGGTCTAGTGAAGCCTCGGCGCGTGTAGGTCTAGTTATAGTAGCGAACTGACCGCATGCCCTTCGGTCCTGTCATAGCGATGACGAATATAACTAAATAAACATCACATTGCATGCCTATCTACCAAACCGCAGCGGTTAGGTCGGAGTCACCTGAACTCACCACCAGATTAATCGCGCCAATAAGCTTCGTTTTGGCGCCTTTTTGATTAGTTTTTTGGTTCAAATTAAATCCAGGGATATTATAACTTTCGGACACCGTTATTGTCTCCCACCAAGAATTTGTTCGGGAGAAATTGCATCTTGTCAATTTTCCGTGTCTCCACTAAAGGAAGTGGAAGTCGTGATTTGGATCCGGATCCGGAGATAATTAAATGACGATGTCTGCGGAAAGCCCGGAGAATTTACGGAATATATTTAATGACTGTGTACGTAGTGTTTTGTACTCTTGAGCAGCGACCGGAAGATAGGCCGCCGATAAAACATTTCAGCTCACACCTTCTTAGCCACACATCATATATACCTCAGCACTCCCTGCTCCAATCAACACCTGTTCATACATCTCTAATTACACTACACTGACACCCCTTTGTAACCACAGTGCTATATCCGGGTCACACCGATATCACAGTCAGAACTTTACCATTAAACCAGTCATTTTGTCCAAAAATGGCAAAATCAGAGAATAAGAACTTATTCTTATGTAATCGGATTTAACACTGAACACAGAAAGTTCTAGGTTCAGGGATGGCGACCAAAGTGCTGCAATAGTTTTCCAAAACTCCAATGAGAAGACAAATGGCAGCTATTAGTCACTTTTTTTCTAGTTGAACATATTGTCTTTTGTAGTTTAAAAAAATATATAATACGGTCAGATAAAGTATATAGCATCATTTGTGCTTGTGTATATACATTGTATCGACACTTTAACACTAGCCCTCCACCACTGGGTTGCGAGTTCGAAACCTACGTGGGGCAGTTGCCAGGTACTGACCGTAGGCCGGTGGTTTTTCTCCGGGTACTCCGGCTTTCCTCCACCTCCAAACCTGGCACGTCCTTAAATGACCCTGGCTGTTAATAGGACGTTAAACAAAAAAAAAAAAAAAAAAACACAAAAAAACACAAAAAACAAGTATATACATTATTAAATACTATTTTTATAAACTTTTAGTCTCCAATTAATGTATGCTGTCAAAATAAAACAACGTACCAATAAGAAGTTTCGTTTTAAAGATGTCATGAAGACGATCCCGAAGCCGACTCATGTATTACCTAGTCTGTGGATTATCATAAAATAGGCTACATTTTATATGTGTATGTGGTGGATTTTTGTAACTTATTATTCGACTTCTGTACCCCGTATATTGTGTATATTCAAACAATCGGTCATTTTGTTGGATAAAATTGCTGGTCTTATAATTCCTTTTATATACATATATATATATATAGAACGGGATGTATTGTTTACAACCTTGCCGACGCACTCTTATTTCTAAACATTTCCCGATAAGAGGTAATTATATGTACCTGTAGTAAAGGTACAAAATATCAATTATGGTGTACGAATATGTATGTATAATCTAGAGTGTTTATCCCAAATAATGATATACATATCATCCATATAACTTTAGGTGCAGTAGCTAACTAAATAAAATACATATTTAATAGTACACCCCCACCCCCACCCCCCACCCCCGAAAATGTTTAATATACCCCCTCCCGGTATATCAGTTTCTTCCTATATGGTTTCCTGGATAAACTGAGACATTTCATCTTGTATTAGATCTGCGTATGCTGAGTCGAGATACTATATCGCCGTACCTAAAGCGGACTAATATAGCTCTCTATGTTCTATGTTTTAGGCTGTTTGAGACGGAGCCGGACCTGAAGCACCTTTTCCCGAAGATCGTCCAAATGAACGAGCAGAATAAGCTAGAGTGGGACATTGACCGGGAAATGCTTACAAAGCACGCAGTCTCTGTGATGGAGGGACTTGGCGCGGCCGTGGAGAGCTTGGACGAGTCCGAGTTCCTCAACAGTGTCCTCATCTCTATAGGACAGACACATGTTAAGCGACAAGTAAAGCCCCAGATGTTAAAGGTAATTCTCACCATTTCTAGAGGGAAGTCTATGATGTGAGGAGGGGGCAGTATCTCTAAATGACAGACTAACATGTGAAAGTCAAGATTGTTAAAGCTGAGTACCCCTAGAGGGTAGCGCTGCCTCACCCGTTACTAGTTGTTGGTATTTACTTAGTGACAGTTGTCAATTGTAACGGGAGGAGCAAATTGCTGATTCTCAGAAAAACAAACAATAGAAGACATATCAATCTCACACATTTACAATCTTTACAACAATACACATGGATTACACGACCATACACAATTGTATTACGTAAGACTGTACTCCACCACTGTTTATTAAAGTAAATAATCACAGAGTATTTAGTGTTCTACTCAGTGAAATTTCAATACCCAAAGTCGCCGTGTAAGCTTCTATCATATACGATACTAGCGCAATGGAATTGTTGAATGACAAAAACCTTTCATAAACGTTCCTACTATTGTGGTCTGCCATCCACTATCTTTCAAGAAGTCATAACTGAGACTGAGTCAACCTTCCACTCACAAAATGACCCGCTCCCATCACCACGTGTCGTGTCACACCATGTCCCGCCCCCATCACCACGTGTCGTATCAAACCATGTCCCGCCCCCATCACCACGTGTCGTGTCACACCATGACCCGCCCCCATCACCACGTGTCGTGTCACACCATGACCCGCCCCCATCACCACGTGTCTGTCACACCTTGACCCGCCCCCATCACCACGTGTCCTGTCACACCATGACCCGCCCCATCACCACGTGTCATGTCAGATCATGTCCCGCCCCCATCACCACGTGTCATGTCACATCATGTCCCGCCCCCATCACCACGTGTCGTGTCACAACATGACCCGTCCCATCTCTACGCGTCCAGTCACACCATGGCCCGCCCCCATCACTACGTGTCCTGTCACACCATGACCCACCCCCATCACTACGTGTCCTGTCACACCATGTCCCGCCCCCATCACAACGTGTCCTGTCACACCATGACCTGATCCCATCACCACGTGTCCTATCACACCATGACCCGTCCCCATCACTACGTGTCCTGTCACACCATGGCCCGCCCCATCACCACGTGTCCTGTTACATCATGGCCCGCCCCCATCACCACGTGTCATGTCAGATCATGGCCCGCCCCCATCACCACGTATCATGTCACATCATGTCCCGCCTCCATCACCACGTGTCGTGTCACAACATGACCAGTCCCATCTCTACGCGTCCTGTCACACCATGTCCCGCCCCATCACCACGTGTCCTGTCACACCATGACCTGATCCCATCACCACGTGTCCTATCACACCATGACCCGTCCCCACCACTACGTGTCCTGTCACACCATGGCCCGCCCCTATAACCACGTGTCCTGTCACACCATGGCCCGCCCCTATAACCACGTGTCCTGTCAAAACATGACCCGTCCCCATCACTACGTGTCCTGTCACACCATGTCCCGCCCCCATCACCACGTGTCGTGTCACACCATGACCGGCCTCCATCACCGCGTGTCCTATCATACCATGACCCGCCTCCATCACCACGTGTCCTGTCACTCCATGGCCCGCCCCCATCAGCATTTGTCCCGTCACATTGATCATGAACCGCCCCCATCACCACGTGTCATGTCACACCATGTCCCGCCCCCATCACCACGTGTCGTGTCACACCATTACCGGCCTTCATCACCACGTGTCCTGTCACTCCATGTCCCGCCTCCATCATCACGTGTCCTGTCACGCGTTAATCCGCCTCCACCACCACATGTCCTATCACACCATGACCCGCCCCCATCACCACGTGTCCTGACGCAAACAGTCGATCAGAGGCATGACTGGTCAAGGTACACAATCTTCAGCATGACAGACTATCTGGTCACCATGACCGGATCTAACTACAATAACAGATATCATCTTAAATAGCTACAAAACCAAAGTTACTCTGTCTTATATGATAATTATGGTATAATTATTCATAATAACCCAAAGATACTGCTGTGTAACCAACAAACAATAATTGAAACAATAGGATAAATTATAATAAACTAAATATACACTGAAGCAACGATAAGATAGTCATTTCCACCCCAATATGTTTACAAGTAAATGTAACAATTAATACATGCAAATGCATGCATGTCACATTCTCTAAAGTTAAGATTGAGTGCGCGAAATAGTACGACGATAAGTTATCTAGTGATTAGATCGATAAAAACAAAAGTAAAATTACAGAACCCCATAAAGAACACAAAAGACAGAGTGTATTCTGAACCTGCTTTTGGACATGTACATGTATGCAGGATTAAGGCCTATCTCTAGGCCTAAAAAAAAACAGCAAAGTTTATCACCCAGGACTTTCAATTGACAAAGTACAGGTATTTACGACTTTCTAACACATTACCAATAGGCGAACATCCTTTCCTGTTTTACTTAGGATTCAATTAAATTACGATCGGTTTACCTAATGATTAAGTTACTAGCGGATGTCTTAATGTGAATTTATTCCCTCATTTTTACTCTCTGAAAGCTACATAAATAGCAAAGGTTAGAGAAATGCTACGGATACTGCTGGAAATAAAAAAAAAAACTAAATTGCTGATTACCCAAGCGTTAAGTTTTAGGAAAGGACTTATATCTTAAGCGGGCTGAAGTTAGCAACGGATTCGTTATTCGTTATTGGGGATTCGAATAAAGAATCCGCTTCCCAATAACATATTATAAGAAAAAGACTTAGATGTTACTGAATCCCCAATGCACTGCTGCAGTGGAATTGTTATTTGAATCCAAACGTCAAAATGTCAATAAAAAGAAATATCATTCAAAAAAGATAAACGGCATAGTTTTAATGCTGGTGGTTATAGTGTAAAACTGCTGGTGAAATAAATTAACAAACTAATCAATAAATGCATTTCAGCACGGATAACAACATTGTATCAGTTTGAATCATTTTTGGTGACAATAAGACTGCATTTGAATCAAGAATATAATTTTATTAATGTTTCATTTGAATAGATACATCCACTTATTCAGCTTGCATTCAATCTTAATTTTGTTTCGTCTTTAACTGCATATCTGCATTTTGCATTTACCGGTACATTGACCAATCACATACTTCATCTTGACCAGAAAATCCTGCTTTTCCCTATCAACTTAGATTAATCCCAGTGTCTCTCTAATGAATATACCTAAATCCAATGACTATTTTCTGTTAGCAAAATCATTCTCAATGGCATGTTGTTATGAACACCAACCTAAAGATGGTCAAAAGGAAGGATATCGTTATAAGGATTTTAGATATATCCTTATTGGGATGTGTTGTACATGTCAGATGTGGGGTACGTGTCAGAAAACATGATACACGTATCAGAATATGTGACAAACGTATCAGAAAACGTGATGAACGTGTTAGAAGATGTGAAATACGCATCAGAAAACGTGATGAACGTGTAAGAAGATGTGAAATACGCATCAGAAAACGTGATGAAGGTGTCAGAAGATGTGACAAACGTATTGGAAAACGTGATGAACGTGTCAGAATATGTGACATACGTATTGGAAAACGTGATGAACGTGTCAGAATATGTGACATACGTATTGGAAAACGTGATGAACGTGTCAGAAGATGTGACATACGTATCAGAAAACGTTATGAACGTGTCAGGAGATGTGCCATACGTATCAGAAAAAGTAATGTACATACATTAAAATAATGTTATGCCGTTGGGACCGTAACGTTCATTACAGATGTTTTTTACCCATGGTCCTATTAAAGTGCTGAATTCGCCAGTCATTGACATGGATTGACCAGAGTGTCTGAGCGAATTTCACTACATGTAAACCACCTACGAATCTCTTGTAAGTGGAGAATATGAACGCTGGCCATGGTTTATAGCCCAGTGAACAGCCAGGCCATTTTTGGGAATCCTTGTAGTAGTTCGTGACTAACTCACTGAACAACAACTCGGTGATCCGTCGCATGCCGTCCTGTCAATTAGGGTAAGGTGTCTTGCCCAGCCACGACTACACAGACCGGCCCGTTTCCCAACTTCCCGAGAAACTCAAACCGACAGAATATGAATAGATACGATAGAAAATATGACTCCATAATGAATGGTAGGTATATATATTGTTAAAGGAGTCCTTATTTCTAAATGGTCAGCGAGGTACATGTAAATGTCTCGACACTAACCAGCTTTACAAAAATAGCCTGATAGAACTCGATAAAGAAATCCAATACCAGAATAAGCTAAATAATATTAATAGATATTTTGGTGGTTAGTGACCAGAGATGTACTCCTAGAACTAGTGATTACTGCGCGCGGCAGTACAGGACTACAATGGCCTTTTTTTTATGTATGTTTGTGATAGATGGCGACCATGCAGTCGACTAGATTGAAAGGAATGTGACGCTGCTTCTATAATACATAATTACACGTTATGCGCCAACATTCACGCATGTCATGTCGGTAAATTCTATGTAATTAAATAGAAATAATTAAACTTCAGTTATTTTTTATAAAATGTAATAATTTTCTGCTTCTTAATTAGTTTTCAATTTTAAAAATAAATTGAATGTAGCTGTTATTAATAATAATGTAAAAATAAGATATGGAAAGCGTTAGAAAATTGGTTTCGTTATCCTTCCTTCAATGTGTATGTATCATAAATAGCATAAATACATATACTGCATACTCTGCCAATCCAATAGCATTTCTGTATATACATTACACGTGCATTAACTGTCACTCATATTCAATTCCATCCATAATGGCCAATCTCCTTTAGCATACGTCACAATAAATAATGCTTACCTGGACACATGAAATGTATATAACACCGCTTTGATTATTTGATATGAGACCTCGCTGATTAGTCACAATCCTGGGTGTATCTGACTAAATACCTTAACACCAGTGACACAAAACATACCGATTTTTCTTCTGCTAAATAAGCAGGGCAAATCGATATGTTCTCCTATCGGGCGAAATCAACCGAGACATTTTACGGGAGCTGTCTTTCCTGCTAAACGTCTTTGAATTTTACTCGAATTTCCTTTTTGTGTCGTGACCAGAACTGACCAGTGTAGTATAAATATCTTGTTATAGGGTATTGATTTGTTGATGTCCACAAGCTGAGAGGTGAAATGTACACACATTGTGTGCCGGCGTGTCCATCTGATATATAGTTTGTAGCATACACATCGAGTTATTACCCACTCATTAAGACCGTGTAAATACTATAAGAAATGACCAGAAACAGTACGCGAGTAAACCCGGATTGATGATTTATGGTGTATTCTTAATCTTCAGTTTATTTGTTACTTCTAGGGATGTTGGGATACTAGACCCAAGTAAATTGTCCTTTTACAGGTTTTCACTTGTATGCTCACTTGATCGAGGTTGGTAATACATCCAGTACTGGCCACTAGTGGAAAGAGGTTTGGTTTGATTTTGAATTGTTTGACTTTAAACATATTTTATTGTCTAAACAAGAACAATAGGATTAGGCACAAGTTATTACAACTTATGAAGCCTTCTCCACTCAACATGTTAATATTTACAAGTAATGACATAGGTATAATATATAGTAAATCATGTAACAATTAGGAGGAAAAATGGATAATTTAACATACAATATACATTTACATAATAAAGAGATACAAGTATATATATTCAAAATCTTCTGCTGGACTTTATGAAAGACTGCACATATCCAAATACATAACTATTTACTTCCAAAGCCAAGTTTTCATTACCATATAATAACAAATTTAAATTTACATGTATATTTAAATCATTAAAATATTGGAACATTTCAGCACGAGCAGTAGCATATATAATTGTTTAACGTCCTATCGTTTTCCCTTGTGTGCGAGAAATATGCATGTAGTGTTTGTCCTTGTGTATTGGGAGACGGCGGTATAACGCGAAACTATGGTGGCTGATTACAGCCATCTCGTGTTGGCGTGATGTACGCGCCAAAGAGGGATTTGATAGATAAAATAATGCATTGTTCTTGTTTTTAATGATATGTGCATTGTCATGATATCGGAGGACGTGTAGTTATAAAATGTACGTGTAAAATAAATAGCTTTATCATCACACATAGCGTGTAAGGAGAAATAGTTAGCACGTGACAAATAATGGTATGCAACACGTTAAGATCTACTTCACGTGTAACATACGTATCAATATATACCACGTGTAAAGTTAACAGTTTTCACGACGTTATAAATTTAAATCATGTGCATGTTTACATAAAACCTGCAACCGTTTATGTTCAGTAGTGGTGTTAAATGCATTGAGATAAACTACACAAAGATAATGTCACGCGCAGGATAGGGTTGTATACATAAAAACAACAATTGTCCAAGGACAAAATGTACTAAACCAAATAAATATGTCCTACGAACTCCCTCGTAAATTAAGACTTGATAAGATACATGTAAGGCGACCATTGAACACAAAGAAGAGGGAAATTCCATTTTTCCAGTTTATGTACAACCTTCCTTTGCTAGTCACGAACAGGAAACACATCGGACAACCGAAGAACAAGTTAAATATAATCGTATGCGTTGTAAGAGAACACAAGGATTACATTAAATGTATTTGACTATAAATTAGTACAGCAATACCTGCTAATGATACCAACACACTTCCGTCGTATTTATGGGGAACACAGTAAGGTGTCAAAGTATGGCGTGATTCAGCAAGTATTGGCCTTCAATGGGTACCATGTTGACGGATGTTGTATATAGTAATGGTGAATTCTATTTCAGTAACGCACTGCTATGCCAGACCTTGACAGTTAATTAAATAGATTTGCTTTACCAATGATATAACTTCAACTCCCCTCTGTCTGATGCCAATAATGTCATGCATTTTTAAGGATTTGATAACATTTCGTTTCTGTTGGTAATAAGCATGCCGTCTTTGAATCAGATGGCAGATCTAGCGTGGGCTGTATTATCTGTGTATTTGTTTGTTTTACATGCAACTGACAACGGTGGCATTATTGCGTTAAAGGGGTTTAAACATCATTTAACATTATAGCAAATATTTCGGCTACCAAATCCCCTGTATTGAATGTGTTTCCTTTGCGTAACATCATTAATCTAAAAATCAATGTACAAACCATTTTTTTCGTTTGCAATTTGCCACGATATCTGAATAACGAGAGGAAATATTAAATAAAGACAGCAGCGCTATTGCACAGAGCATGTTCAGTCCCTAATACGATAATACTCATGATAGATTAATACAGCCGATCATATGTATGTAAGGTGGGTATGTAAAATTTAAAGTTCTGCTCGAGATCTCAAATCTAGGCCAGATCAAATGATTACAGAGGTTTTAAATCCGATTCCAAAGACGAGGATAGAATTTTAATGTCCCCATACCAGCATAATCTGAAGCTTAAGCGGGATTTTGAGAAGGATATTACCAACGAAAAAAAATTTGTAGGCAACATCCTAGAAAACGTTGAAAGGCGTAAATAAAGTCACTATTGGCCCCTCGCTTATACTGTTGTTATAATGGAGTTGAAACAAAGTTCTCTTCCGCTTCTAGGAATATCTGAAGTAGTTATTTTGCAGTGTTTCTTCGATGAAACCTCATACGAGGTAACGTTATTCATGTACTGCAATTTTCTTTCGAGAATTGATTTGTTCATAAATAATGATTAGCGTTTTGCCAGAACAGTGATCCGACAGCTGAAATGTGACTATATGTGGTAGCCACTATCTACGAAAGAAATACAGAAAAGCAACTGCCATAAAAACCAGGACAAATGAGATTAAACAAAGCCATTCGCTGAAATACTGGATTGAACAAAATAAAACAAAGTAAATGTGACTTATCAGTCCCAAAAGGCATTGATTGAGATATTAGGTTGTATTCTTGAACCGCGTATCTATATTTTTAAAATTTGATAAATGGTGCTTCTTTTATACAAGCGTTTGGTTCGCCATATGGTAAACCCTGTCGACAGATTTCTATAACCCCTTTGGTCTTCTGGTTGGTAAACCCTGTCGACAGATTTCTATAACCCCTTTGGTCTACTGGTTGGTAAGCCCTGTTGACAGATTTCTATAAACCCTTTGGTCTACTGGTTGGTAAGCCCTGTTGAAAGATTTCTATAATCCCTTTGGTCCGCTGATTGGTAAGCCCTGTTTACAGATTTCTATAACCCCTTTGGTCCGCTGATTGGTAAGCCCTGTTTACAGATTTCTATAACCCCTTTGGTTCACTGGTTGGTTAGCCCTGTTGACAGATTTCTATAACCCCTTGGTCCACTGGTTGGTTAGCCCTGTTGACAGATTTCTATAACCCCGAGGTCTACTGGTTGGTTAGCCTTGTTGACAGATTTCTATAACCCCTTTGGTCCAATGGTTGGTTAGCCTTGTTTACAGATTTTTATAACCCCTTTGGTCCACTGGTTGGTTAGCCCTGTTGACAGATTTCTATAACCCCTTTGGTCCGCTGGTTGGTAAGCCCTGTTGACAGATTTCTATAACCCCGCGGTCCACTGGTTGGTGAGCCCTGTTGACAGATTTCTTTAAACCCTTTGGTCCACTGGTTGGTATGCCCTGTTTACAGATTTCTATAACTCCTTTGGTGCACTGGTTGGTTTGCCCTGTTGACAGATTTCTATAACCCCTTTGGTCCGCTGGTTGGTTAGCCCTGTTTACAGATTTCTATAAACCCTTTGGTCCACTGGTTGGTTAGCCATGTTGACAAATTTCTATAACCCCGCGGTCCACTAGTTGGTGAGTCCTGATGACAGATTTCTTTGATCTCTTTGGCCACTGGTTGGTGAGCCCTGCTTACATATTTCTATAACCCCTTTGGTCCACTGGTTGGTGAGCCCTGTTTACAGATTTCTATAACCCCTTTGGTCCACTGGTTGGTTAGCCCTGTTGACAGATTTCTATAACCCCTTTGGTCCACTGGTTGGTTAGCCCTGTTGACAGATTTCTATAACCCCTTTGGTCCACTGGTTGGTTAGGCCTGTTGACAGATTTCTATAACTCCTTTGGTCCACTAGTTGGTGAGCCCTGCGTACATATTTCTATAACCCCTTTGGTCCACTTGTTGGTTAGCCCTGTTGACAGATTTCTATAACCCCTTTGGTCCGCTGGTTGGTTAGCCCCGTTTACAGATTTCTATAACCCCATTGGTCCACTGGTTGGTTAGCCCTGTTGACAGATTTCTATAACCCCTTGGTCCACTGGTTGGTTAGCCCTGTTGACAGATTTTTATAACCCCTTTGGTCCACTGGTTGGTTAGCCCTGTTGGCAGATTTCTATAACCCCTTTGGTCCACTAGTTGATTAGCCCTGTTGACAGATTTCTATAACCCCTTTGGTCCGCTGATTGGTAAGCCCTGTTCACAGATTTCTATAACCCCTTTGGTCCACTGGTTGGTAAGCCCTGTTGACAGATTTATATAACCCCTTGGTCCACTGGTTGGTTAGCCCTGTTGACAGATTTCTATAACCCCGAGGTCTACTGGTTGGTTAGCCTTGTTGACAGATTTCTATAACCCCGAGGTCCACTGGTTGGTTAGCCCTGTTGACAGATTTCTATAACCCCTTTGGTCCACTGGTTGGCTAGCCCTGTTGACAGATTTATATAACCCCTTTGGTCCGCTGGTTGGTTAGCCCTGTTTACAGATTTCTATAACCCCTTTGGTCCACTGGTTGGTTAGCCCTGTTGACAGATTTCTATAACCCCTTTGGTCCGCTGGTTGGTTAGCCCTGTTTACAGATTTCTATAACCCCTTTGGTCCACTGGTTGGTTAGCCATGTTGACAAATTTCTATAACCCCGGGGTCCACTAGTTGGTGAGCCCTGTTGCCAGATTTCTTTGATCTCTTTGGCCACTGGTTGGTGAGCCCTGTTTACAGATTTCTATAACCCCTTTGTTCCACTGGTTGGTGAGCCCTGTTTACAGATTTCTATAACCCCTTTGTTCCACTGGTTGGTGAGCCCTGTTTACTGATTTCTATAGCCCCCTTGGTCAGCTGGTTGGTTAGCCTTGTTGACAAATTTCTAACATTCCTTTGGTCCGCTGGTTGGTAGGCCTGTTGACATTTTTCTATAACCCCCGTAATCTCAGGTAAAAATCCGAGATGGGTGGTTCGATACTCCAAACCAGTGTCGGTTTGTGTTTCCCGTGAAGCTGAGAAACGGACCGGTCTGTGCTGCCATGGCTATGTCCTTGGGTAAGACACTTTGTCCTAATTTTGCTCTGAATGGCATGCGACGGGCCTCCCGTATGTTGTTCAGTCGGGTAGTCACAAACTACTACAATGAGACCTATGACCCTGACTGCAAACAAACACACAATCAAATTGGTAAGCCCAGTTTACAAATTTCAACAACCCCGTGGATCACCACCACGATTTTTTAGTTTGAGAATGTGCATTGAGTTTATTTTAGAGACTGACAGGTATCGTTTATAAAGCAGACGACACATGCCCTTCCGGAGTTTTATCATCATTACAACCCTAGAAATGATTTGCATTGTTACATATCTTGCCCTTGCTTTGTCAATTTTGAGATAAAATTATGGTTTAGTTTACATACTTTCTTCTTGTTGTCTATAGAACTACATGGGCTTATCTACAAACGTACACACGTACAAACGTCATTCATGTTAACAAATACAATTCTGCTCTTTTTATACTACACAAGTTTTACAATATACGTACTGCAGACTTTATGTTTTGTTTGCTGTGGTTCAAGACATCAGTAAGCAGGGACTGATTTGGACCCGAATCGCCATCACTGTGTCGAACCTCTATGTTTGCTTATCTCATGTATGTATTTCGTCCTCGTGTTTTAAATGATGTAATGAGAATACGATTTTGGTAGTAGTCCCCCTGGAAGCGATGCGGGCTATTTGTCTAGCCAAGCTATCTAGATCGAAATCAAACCTTAACTAGACTAGTCTGAAATATGGGACGTCACAAATAGATTCGATGTGGAAGATTCGGAGACTACATATCAAAGATGTGATTCTCGTGGTAGAATAAAACAGGAACATAGACAATAGTGCGTTGTAACCCTGTCTAATCATGAATAATTCATAAGGCTGCAATATGCAAATTATATCTGGGATTTAGATAAGAAACAATATGCCTGCATAGGCAAATAAACGAGGCGTTATAAAATGCCTTTTAGCCGGATCAGCGTAAAGCACGTGGTATTCCTATAGTCCATCCCCTGTCGTGCTCGTGTGCCAAGACAATTTGAATGCCAACAATAAACCGGTGCCCATCCCAATTATGTTATTCAACATTCCTTACCATTGTACATTTACGAAATGAACCATGGAACCGAGTTTAAAGAATGGCATTCTGTTATCGTATATAAGACATATTGAACAGCGTACTGTTAACAAGTTGGTTTTACAATAAAGGATATTGCATAGGACAAATTATTGACTCTCTGTTCATTCTCTTCTAAATAGAATCAGATAAAATAGTTGGGATATGATATTTATATTGGCATTTGTTGTGGCCCATTACAACATTAGTTTCAGTACAGGGAACCCTCCAGCCCACCACCTAGGTACTAGTTTTACCAATGCCCTGGTAGAAGTATATACCGATATTGTATTGGGTTGGTATTTATGATAGTCGTACATCCTAAATCAGTTTTATATATTAGGGTTAATGTTGACCTGTAGCCTTATTGTACGTCTGTATTATATTTGAATACTTTTGAATTTTCCAGAGACTTTGGCCTTCCCTGAACTACGGTCTAAAACAGGTTTTGCAGTCTAAATACAATAAAGAGGTGAACGAGGCCTGGAAAAAGGTCTACCTTTACATCATAGCGCATATGAAACGTGGTATGGAGAATCCTGATCTCGAAATGGACTACGACCCCAGATGAGGGGGCCCAGCGCACCTCCTAGTGTAACTATCATCGAACTTAAATCGTCACAGGTTTTATGACGTTTTGTATGTATGGTTTGAGTAAAAGAAGACTGCTACGTGACTCGTGATCTCGGGCAAACGTTATGAAGCATCATAGACAGAATCGTACAATGACGTAGAGCATTTGATGTTAGATATAGTGACAATGAAATTCGATGAGTATTGTTAGTTAAAAATGGCTATTGTTTTCAAAGGTGTCGTTTATATGTACATTAATACAATGAATTTTGAATTCCATTGCATGAGATTGTATGCGGAGATTAACTTGTATATCGGACACCATCGATATATGATCCTATAGAAAATAATACCTCTGTGTTCAGGCAAAGCATTCTAGTTTATCATCTGGATACTAATTATGCTCAAAACATCATAACAATATAAACAACGTGGAACTGGATCATAATAAACTCCGTCAGTTTCCAGATATTGTCTCCCTTAGCTTCCAGAGATTGTCCTATCGTCGTATTGGGTAAACGTTATTGTATATGTGAATGTTTTAGTACAGAAAAGCATCGACTAAGAAAGCGAGATTATCATTGAATCATATGTGTCCCGCGTAGTGGTCGTCAAGTGTCTGCTACAATACATTGTTTGTCTTCATTGTATTCCGCTCGTGCATTATATTAGTGCTTATTGGGTTACATTGTCTGTGGGTATATCTTGATATATGTATAACATAAGCAAGATCAATGATCATAATGTACCAAACCATTTGTATATCTCTCGAAGTCAGAATCGATCACGTGGACGATCCGCGTTTTTATTACTGTAAAAGTACACATTTAAGCGGTAATCTTATTTTAAACGTATGCCTCTCATTTATGATTGAGCTGACTACACTTTCTTTACATTAAACGGCAAGGATTCTGCGTGTGTTAATTCATCATTGACCGCACAAAAACAGTGTATGTTTACAGTTTAAGGTCATGGAATAATGCCGAGATCATTGGAATGATTTCGGGGGTTAAGGTTTTCATGAACTTTGTATAAAGTTGCTGTTGTATGTTTTATAAAAAAAATGTAATGAACTGATCGTCTTTCCTGTATCGCCCACTATTGGTTGTACATGTATGTTAGAGCCATACAAACGGGTTAGAAAGTGTGTTAGGGCATGACCGTCTTTCATGTATTGGTTATAACGTCCCGTTGTAAGCTTTGAGACTTTACGATGGCTTGGTTTGAGGTCACAATCAGAGGGTTGACTTGTAAGATTTGATATAACTATTGTCTGCTACCTTATGTGATATGTCTTAATGGATGACACATGTGTATGATGTCGTGTTGAACTAACCTGGCCAGTTTGGTATTATTGTCAATATTTGGTTTTTCGAGCCATATTCATCCATATCTTTATGATAAGCTTTGACCCACGTGTAATGTTAATAATAGAAATACGTTATGGTTCAATAACAGTTTGGTAACTTAGTTATATTTATGCTTCAATAACTGTTGTGAGTAATATTTGTATCAATTTAAAATCATTTAAACATTTGTAATATCTTTTAGTCGAAACAATATTTCATTTCACAATATTTTATCAATCAAAATATCATTTTTACAACAGACACTGTCTGCAAATTGTAATATCCTATGCCATGTACACAACCCGATACATGGTTTGAACTTGTTTCGTAACATGTCATTTCATTAGTTAATATTTTTTATGTTAGAAAATGAAATTCGACATGCATTTGGAAAGCAATATGACATGCTTACAATTGACTATGGGATCTACAAATACCGTATGCTATTGGGTGTACTATTAACGTTCAAAACAGAATTCATGTTATTCGTTTAATTGTCAATACACTTATCGCACTATTAACAGTGAATCACACTTCATTATTGTTGAATAAGTTATCATCAGACAATTGCACAAGAGGTTAATACTTTATTGTTTTTATTCTACCACAACATGCTACCATTGTGTTGTAGTCAAACCAGAACTACATAACGAAAAAATGTAAATAATGACTTTATTGTGATGAACTACAAAAACATTTAACTACCTATAAAAAAGATGGACATTTCGACTACTAATATATTTTTTTCAAATCTAAAAATACTTCATTTCTAATTAATTATTAACACTTCAATTCACTATGAAATGTGACAATATCCTGAGTATCAAAATATGAAGGCTATGTTAATTAAAAGCACCTGTCAGATCCAGGGTTAAGTATCTATGGTTACATTTCTCCATTTTTTAAATGTAGTGAATCCAATAGGACATTCGACACTCGAATCTACTTCATTTTACTATTCCAATATTAAGAATATGTAATTACATCTACCAGATACCTAGGCAGTGGTGTGCATTATTTAGTACATTTGAGCTCGACCAATTTCATAACATAGTTGTTTTGCTGAAACAATAGTTTATATATGACACAAAAACAAACTGTATACGTAACAGGTTTGGTGTCAATAATTAATCTGGTTTAAATGCATCATATACTGATGATCTGTGCATAAATCAGATTGGTTATTCGCCTCCAAGTAAATTGAATTATGCGTTAGTATTATATAAGTGTAAAGAATTACGTGATAGGCTCATGATCTGTTTGTGGATCTACTCTCGACCTTTACATTTAACAAGATGTCTACAGGAAATGAAATAAAATTGATATCAACACTCATTGACGTTTAGTAGTATTTGTTTAATGTAATTAGAAATAAGCATGTCAAAGGACATCCACTATTTCATTATCACCTTTAAAGACCTTAGTAATGTCGTTTATTGTTGAAGGTGGGTATAGAGCATTAGACAGAGCATTCTGTTTTTTATACGCAGTTTATATCGAGACAAACGGTGAACAACATAAATTGTACACTTTGGGCTAGATTAATTATTCTAGAATTCTAGAATGTCCTTACGTGGCATTAGAAGTAGCTTTAATGGTATGTAATAGTGTTTCTGATATAAAATGTTCTTCTCTTTAACACGAGTCTCCTTTAGCGCTAATCAGAGATCACCTTTGCCTTCTGTATGATTTAGGATGCAAATAATTATATCCTATACGGCCTACTTTAGTTACAATATTCTATCTGAGAAAATCGCACAAGAAATTACTTCTGTTGTATATATACCAAAAAATCGAAGTTGGGAAACGTCGATTTTAACATCATAATATTTCACAGTAATCGTCAGGTCAACAAATGTATAAAACAGAGAGACATCATAATTCACAACAATCGTCAGGTGGACAAGAGACATCATGCTTCACAGTGATCGTCAGGTTAATTAGGAGACATCATGCTTCACAGTCTCGTCGGGTAAACATATTAAATAACTGAGAGGCATCATACTTCACAACCACTGTCAGGTCAACAAATGTATGTACACTTACTCGAATACGTCATAATTCACAGTGACCGTCAAGTCAACAAATGTATGTACACTAACTCGAATACATCATAATCCACGGTGACCGTCAAGTCAACAAATGTATAAAACTGAGACATCCAATGCAAGATTTTAATGGAAACGAAAACTTCTAAACCTGCTCCATGGTATTTTCCCTTTCGGGATTGCAATTAGACATCAGCTACATGTATATACGGTGTTCTATTTATCTTTTTAAATTTTAATCATAGTGAAGCCACTAAAATAATTTTTTTCAGTATTGGCACTTAGAAGCCTGCACGGGGTACTTCGTCAATATTACTATTATAACACTTTGAAGCTCCATAGTGAAGATGAATCTACGGAATTGTAAAACAGATAAGAAAAGGTAACCTCGGGAAAGATGTAAAATATGTTTAATAGAAAATTAGAATGATGTAAATAGGGTACATTTTGTATTACGTCAGGGTATTATAAGTAATGCACATGCAATTTGACAATTTATAAATAGTACCTTCATTCAAAAATAATCGGTTAAGATGTTACTTTACATTTCCGGTGTATTTTCGTTATATCACCTTACTAACGAAAACATCGTTTACAAGAGTGTAAGCAACATATTAGACGCGAAGGAATTCATTGTTTATAGCCGAACCGGCACACATCCGCAATTAATGGTAATGCGCAATTACTATTTTCGTTTATGTTTTTTCCAATTAAATATGAATGGAATATGGCAGAATAAGCTTAGATATAATGATGAAAAATAAAATATCTTACTAGAATCGATAAAAAACACGATGTTTCTGTGGAACTATATTTTGTTTCTTCCTGTATTTGACAACCTTTCCCGCCAAATTTAAATAAGCTGTTTAGCGATTCCATTAATAAATTTGTTTTTGATAAAATTTAATAAAAAACATAGGTTAAAATGTAAATATACGGAATAATAGTTGTAATATTACGATTACTGGTGTGAAAACTCCATTTTAACAGCTATTTCAACATGACGCACTGAATGTGTGAAAAAATGCAGTGTTCACACCAGGAAACAAAACAAAAATTATTCATTAAATACAGATATAAAGAACGGGCATAACGTCTCATTATCTCATTACATTTTTTTTGTCAAATTAGCAATGGAAAAGCTACACACAGGAATGCTTATTTATATTTACAAGACACAATCTTTGCGTATTCATGTTAGTACAAAAAAAACAAAAACAATAACCAAATATTAAGCAAGCAAGCAAATAAGCTACAGACAGACGGAGATGTCGATAGATGAATGAATGAATGAATGAATGAATAAATTAACAAATAAATAAAGAATGTGTCTCACTGTTTAATGTTAGGCATGTAAATAAATAAAAGTCTGATGCACATTTTGTTAGAATACGTAGTAAAGTCTACACTAGAGAAGAATTGGCCTAGGAGGATTACTATCGGGGGTTTCCATACTAGGCATGACAGGAAAATCTCCAACCCTCAGATACTTTTTAATGCCCAACCCTCATTTGAGGATAGAGTGTAGAGTATTAGGTCTGAGATTTCAGACATAAGAGTTATTCACATATCCTCCGTTTTACAATTCCTATTTCACTATCCGTCTGTAAATTAAGTAACTTACAACTCTATAATACCAGGGAAGACAACCTGTACACGACTGGGGACGAACGTGCCGCGACAAAGTTTAAAGAAATGTTATACGATCTAACAAAACAGATTAAATCATATAAACATTACACAAACCTGTATCGATTGTTTGAGTTAATTGTTGTTCCAGAGAACATTGCCTCCGTATATAACTAATAAAACATCGCCAATGTAATTACAGGGAAGTGCAATCCGTAGCTGCGCATTCGTGTGAAGTGTTAAACTAAACATAATTTCTTTTTGTTTATTCAAAAACAGATTGCGTCCAAGCACTGATGATGACATAGTGTAAAAATTACGAGTTTAAAGTGAGACAGTAATTCAATATACACTACAATATGTGAACGCAAAGACAAAACAACTTGTCATATTGCATTGAAAATTTGCACAACAAATTCAGAACATGTTACAAATTGAAAGGTATAGAAAACAAACGGGCCATTCGAAAACAGAAACGGTTCCATTATGGCGGAAAGCAGCGTCAGAAAAAGAACAGTAGCAATTTGATTATGATCTATAAACCGTTTTACTCGAATGGTCTTTGAGTTTTTGGGATGAGGAATCACAAAACTAGCAGAATAAACGTCATGTTGCATTAGAGAATACATTTTGTTATTTTGAGATTTATTTGATCTAGTTGGTGTGGTGTATATTTAAACAAGCGTAGACAGTTAAAACATGTAAAATAATCCAAAAGAACACAAACCATTTTTAGAAGAAAATGACAACCGTTAAGATTAATGTCAGACAATCGGGGTTCATGTTCAATATATCTATCAACAACTGAGGGGAGCGAACTCTAACACGTTTTAACCTAATGTATTATCCTGAGTGGTTTGCACTGCTAGGCATATACTGACACTGTAATCTAGTTTCGGAGACAGCACGTCACAACACAGTCTAGTATTTAGTGTCGAGAACAATACATCACACACATAGATCACATACGGGAATCTAATTCTCACAAATATCTGGTCATCTATTTTCCTACATTTCGGAAGCTTGGTCATCCAAGTCATAAATTTATATTCTTTGATGTCTCAGTTAACGGAACGCTTACCAAGACGATGCTTATTCATCAATGCAATACATCTTTGCAGCATGGGTGACTTCAAAGATGATGGCTAGCATCATCACTACTCTTGGCAATGGTTAGGCGTACAGCTATATTAAATGATTTGTTTCCTTCCAAATTAATGTTAAGTTTTAGTTAATTCCAAGAAACAGGAAAGATATCCTACTTTCAGGATCCAGTTTGATTTTCAAACATACCAACGATATTTTAATAAAAATGTGATGACTAAGGCGCTGCACCTTCCCTTTGTTTGAACTTTTAACACAATATAGACTCTTCCTCTGATCAACGACGACGGCTAACCACTAATCTGAATGGTTAGCGTTACTATTTTGATTTACCTATCATGAACAAACAGCTTAAATAGACGATTCGATATTCAAGTATGCAGTGGGCCAATTGCCCTGATGAAATGTAGACATGTAACAGCTGACGAAAGAACATACTCCACAACTATAGAATGGTCGTCATCATTATCTCATTCGAGGATATTTCTCAAGTTCTAATCATGCTAACAAGAAAGATCTGCCCTTCCCCGGTTACTATCCCGTTCCTATTTAGGCATTTTATCACATGATATTGTTCTTCTAGCACTGCTAATACTTATTACATGTAAACATTACAAAATATTTGTGTGTGTGTGTGTGTGTGTGTGTGTGTGTGTGTGTGCGGGTGAGTGTGTGTGTGTGTGTGTGTGTGTGTGTGTGTGTCTCTCTCTCTCTCTCTCTCTCTCTCTCTCTCTCTCTCTCTCTCTCTCTCTCTCTCTCTCTCTCTCTCTCTATATTGCGATATTTTGGTTTAATTTTGAGTTCAGTCAGTTTTCATTCCATATTATTATTTTCTGAAATACGTTTTTTCGGTGTCGGTTCACATTTATCGGCGACGTTGTATAACACAATTACATCCCTAAAAAGTGAATTGTTTTTTATTTGAGCATGTCATGGGATCACACGAATGAAATGGCAGATTACTCAATTAAAGTGGCCTTATCGTTACACCTCGTTGGTATCATACTTAATAGTAAATATTTAATATCCAATATGACAAGGTCGTTAACGACTTAGTAGTAAACTAATTGTCCCGAATATGTAGACTGCCAATTAAACCTACCATCACTGAAAGGTGGCCTAGTTATAGAGAAGGCGCCGAGACAAGGTTAACCTTGCCCCTCTCAGGGTTAACCGTATAACGTATGATATGTGTTGAAACGCGAAGACCATTGTCAATACATAGCATGTCTCGAGCAATTTACAGTTATTAAAACACTTTTTTGTTAAACAATATTGACCTTCAGACAACTGACTTAGTATCAAATGATAATGTAACAACATGTCTTTTGAAAAAAGCAAATATCTTCACATTTTTATACTACAAGATGCATGCTTAAATACATAACAAAAAAAACAAACAAACTAAGAACAAGAAAACGATTTTTACAAGCTTTTGCTAATCAGCTATGGCTCTAGGTAATATTTGTTTCTGATGGACTGGAGATAAAGTGCAGTATTAACCATTGTCGTATTGTACTGCGGATTCTGTCAGATGGGAATGGCGTATACACATCTCCTGGAACTAACCCTGTTATATATTAATATCACAAACAATTTAGATGACAGTTCTCGCTACCTCTCCCTTATTTTATTTAAAATTCATAACGTCAAAATATTTTTTGATTTCACAGCAACTTATACTTCTGCTAATTTCCTGGTACAGTAACTATGACAGCAGGAGGGTAACAATAACATCAGTACAGTAACTAGGACAACAGGAGGGTAACAATAACATCAGTACAGTAACTAGGACAACAGGAGGGTAACAATTACATCAGTACAGTAACTAGGACAACAGGAGGGTAACAATAACATCAGTACAGTAACTAGGACAACAGGGGGGTAACAATAACATCAGAACAGTAACTAGGACAACAGGGGGGTAACAATAACATCAGTACAGTAACTAGGACAACAGGGGGGTAACAATAACATCAGTACAGTATCTAGGACAACAGGAGGGTAACAATAACATCAGTACAGTAACTAGGACAGCAGGAGGGTAACAATAACATCAGTACAGTAACTAGGACAACAGGGGGGTAACAATGACATCAGTACAGTAACTAGGACAACAGGAGGGTAATAATAACATCAGTACAGTAACTAGGACAACAGGAGGGTAACAATAACATCAGTACAGTAACTAGGACAACAGGAGGGTAACAATAACATCAGTACAGTAACTAGGACAAGAGGAGGGTAACAATAACATCAGTACAGTAACTAGGACAACAGGGGGGTAACAATAACATCAGTACAGTAACTAGGACAACAGGGGGGGGGGGGGGGGGGGGGGGGTAACAATAACATCCGTACAGTAACTAGGACAACAGGAGGGTAACAATAACATCAGTACAGTAACTAGGACAACAGGAGGGTAATAATGACATCAGTACAGTACCTAGGACAACAGGAGGGTAACAATAACATCAGTCTGGTACAGTAACTAGGACAACAGGAGGGTAACAGTAGCATCAGTACAGTAACTAGGACAACAGGAGGGTAACAATAACATCAGTACAGTAACTAGGACAACAGGAGGGTAACAATAACATCAGTACAGTAACTAGGACAACAGGAGGGTAACAATAACATCAGTACAGTACCTAGGACAACAGCAGGGTCACAATAACATCAGTCTGGTACAGTAACTAGGACAACAGGAGGGTAACAATAACATCAGTACAGTAACTAGGACAACAGGAGGTAACAATAACATCAGTACAGTAACTAGGACAACAGGAGGGTAACAATAACATTAGGCTTGTACAGTAACTAGGACAACAGGAAGGTAATAATAACATCAGTACAGTAACTAGGACAACAGGAGGGTAACAATAACATCAGTACAGTAACTAGGACAACAGGAGGGTAACAATAACATTAGGCTTGTACAGTAACTAGGACAACAGGAAGGTAATAATAACATCAGTACAGTAACTAGGACAACAGGAGGGTAATAATAACATCAGTACAGTAACTAGGACAACAGGAGGGTAACAGTAGCATCAGTACAGTAACTAGGACAACAGGAGGGTAACAATAACATCAGTACAGTAGCTAGGACAACAGGAGGGTAACAATAACATCAGTACAGTAACTAGGACAACAGGACGGTAACAATAACATTAGGCTTGTACAGTAACTAGGACAACAGGAGGGTAACAATGACATCAGTACAGTAACTAGGACAACAGGAGGGTAACAATAACATCAGTACAGTAACTAGGACAACAGGAGTGTAACAATAACATCAGTACAGTAACTAGGACAACAGGACGATAACAATAACATTAGGCTTGTACAGTAACTAGGACAACAGGAGGGTAACAATGACATCAGTACAGTAACTAGGACAACAGGAGGGTAACAATAACATCAGTACAGTAACTAGGACAACAGGACGGTAACAATGACATCATTACAGTAACTAGGACAACAGGAGGGTAACAATAGCATCAGTACAGTAACTAGGACAACAGGAGGGTAACAATAACATCAGTACAGTAACTAGGAACTAGGACAACAGGAGGGTAACAATAACATCAGTACAGTAACTAGGACAACAGGAGTGTAACAATAACATCAGTACAGTAACTAGGACAACAGGGGGGTAACAATAACATCAGTACAGTAACTAGGGCAACAGGAGGGTAACAATAACATCAGTACAGTAACTAGGACAACAGGAGGGTAACAATGACATCAGTACAGTAGCTAGGACAACAGGAGGGTAACAATAACATCAGTACAGTAACTAGGACAACAGGAGGGTAATAATAACAACAGTACAGTAACTAGGACAACAGGAGTGTAACAATAACATCAGTACAGTAACTAGGACAACAGGAGGGTAACAATAACATCAGTACAGTAACTAGGACAACAGGACGGTAACAATGACATCATTACAGTAACTAGGACAACAGGAGGGTAACAATAGCATCAGTACAGTAACTAGGACAACAGGAGGGTAACAATAACATTAGGCTTGTACAGTAACTAGGACAACAGGAAGGTAATAATAACATCAGTACAGTAACTAGGACAACAGGAGGGTAACAATAACATCAGTACAGTAACTAGGACAACAGGAGGGTAACTGTAGCATCAGTACAGTAACTAGGACAACAGGAGGGTAACAATAACATCAGTACAGTAACTAGGACAACAGGAGGGTAACAAAACATCAGTACAGTAACTAGGACAACAGGAGGGTAACAATAACATCAGTACAGTAACTAGGACAACAGGAGGGTAACAATAACATCAGTACAGTAACTAGGACAACAGGAGGGTAACAATAACATCAGTACAGTAACTAGGACAACAGGACGGTAACAATAACATTAGGCTTGTACAGTAACTAGGACAACAGGAGGGTAACAATGACATCAGTACAGTAACTAGGACAACAGGAGGGTAACAATAACATCAGTACAGTAACTAGGACAACAGGACGGTAACAATGACATCATTACAGTAACTAGGACAACAGGAGGGTAACAATAGCATCAGTACAGTAACTAGGACAACAGGAGGGTAACAATAACATCAGTACAGTAACTAGGAACTAGGACAACAGGAGGGTAACAATAACATCAGTACAGTAACTAGGACAACAGGAGTGTAACAATAACATCAGTACAGTAACTAGGACAACAGGGGGGTAACAATAACATCAGTACAGTAACTAGGGCAACAGGAGGGTAACAATAACATCAGTACAGTAACTAGGACAACAGGAGGGTAACAATGACATCAGTACAGTAGCTAGGACAACAGGAGGGTAACAATAACATCAGTACAGTAACTAGGACAACGGGAGGGTAATAATAACAACAGTACAGTAACTAGGACAACAGGAGTGTAACAATAACATCAGTACAGTAACTAGGACAACAGGAGGGTAACAATAACATCAGTACAGTAACTAGGACAACAGGACGGTAACAATGACATCATTACAGTAACTAGGACAACAGGAGGGTAACAATAGCATCAGTACAGTAACTAGGACAACAGGAGGGTAACAATAACATCAGTACAGTAACTAGGAACTAGGACAACAGGAGGGTAACAATAACATCAGTACAGTAACTAGGACAACAGGAGTGTAACAATAACATCAGTACAGTAACTAGGACAACAGGGGGGTAACAACAACATCAGTACAGTAACTAGGGCAACAGGAGGGTAACAATAACATCAGTACAGTAACTAGGACAACAGGAGGGTAACAATGACATCAGTACAGTAGCTAGGACAACAGGAGGGTAACAATAACATCAGTACAGTAACTAGGACAACAGGAGGGTAATAATAACAACAGTACAGTAACTAGGACAACAGGAGTGTAACAATAACATCAGTACAGTAACTAGGACAACAGGAGGGTAACAATAACATCAGTACAGTAACTAGGACAACAGGAGGGTAACAATAACATCAGTACAGAAGTTGGGACAAGACTTGTACTGCCAGTTTAATATTCGTACAGTTTCTTGGAAAACAAAGTACTTTGTAACCCCTAAAATAAAACATCTGTAACAACAAAATAAGAGAGTCATCACTACGACAGTATGTTTCAGTTATTTGGACGATGACACTTTCACCATGATCCTATGGAGATGAAAGACAACACCAAGACAAAATAATTGAAATGATAGCAATAAAGCTTTCTTCGGAGATAACAAGATGTGTCGGCTCCATTTACCACTTGTAAGCGGGCATGTTTCCGCTTTCTATGGGCGTCAGGTGACAAGGAAGAGTACATGACCTAAACATGTCTGTAATGAGAGAATTGTGGACTAAGGATGTCTGGGTACACCGGATATGATAAGGAAATGGAATGGTGAGGAGAGAGTATGGGAATGGTAAGATGAATAAGAAAGGGAAATAAATAGTTGTGATCCTAATGTAATCAACAATGGTCTTAAATGACTCACATGACTGTAACATGTCACATGAAATTATTAGAAACTAGTTAAACTAGGATGCAAGTTTAATCAAATCGCATATGAAATGAAACCATCATGATTTCCTACCGACGCAGTCAATAAAAACAGACCTCCCGGGGTTTATTACTATTGTGACAGGTAAAAAATATATATCATCAGTGAATCTATTGGATAACTGGTCTGGTACGCGATAAAAGAGTAGAATACAGTTGTTTCATTCCTCTAGATAGCGTCAGTGATGCTTTGGATCAAACGATGTGGGGGGAAAGCGGAGGTCCAATCCAAACCCAGAGACATGACAGGTATGCAGAGGCCCGAGAAATATTGATATATAGGGCTGTGTATAATGATGTTTCGTTTCTTTTTTTCAAACTTGATAAGTCTATTTCTTTCTGATATGTTCAGAGAACTACACAGTGACGGAGACGAAATGACCCTGAGGTGTGCTTCAGACGGTCTTGGGACTGGTAAATAATAGATACAAATGTAACTATTAGTAGGAGAGGTAATTATTCCATCTACAAAGTTCGGTAAAGGTTTAATTTCAGAGCAACACGCTACAATATAATCAAATATAAAATTAACAATCACATATCTCTGAGTCTGTCATTTCACATCCATCGTTATCACTTCCGGAAGCAATAGATCGTACCAGATATGATATGTCATCCATAATGATGACGATAGGGGGAAGCAGATTATACTTAATGTGTTCATATTACCTAAAATCCAGCAGGACATGGCATGTTTACTTACTGATCATTGTCATGATCTTAATACGAGACTCCATTATGTTTTATTATACCTCAGACTTGTATCACAGCTTCTGATTAGTGAAAACCATGTCACGTGATTAAAAACATTCGTTATGTCAACCACAAATTTCCAAATAATTCACTATTTACTTGCTGTCGCTTTCGAAACATCATGTCACCCTCTGAATATCATAATGTCACCCTCTCGTGAGCCCTCCAAAATCGTTATGTCACCCTCTCGTGAGCCCCAACTCGGAACTCTCTTCCGTAACGTCTTCAAAAGTAGTCGAATCAGAGGAGTTCCGAGTATTCTGCTTGATAACAACAATGGCTGGCGGCGGACGCTATCGTCTGCCAACAGAGGAGAAAATGGCGAAATTATTGCAAGAAAAGGATTCTAAAAACACCAAAAGGTTCATCAATGGGGCCGTGGATTCCTTTATACATTTCCTATCTGCAACAGGTAGACCAAAGGAGTTTGAAAACTTCGACGTCCATACAATGAACGTTCGACTGGGAGAATTTTATGAATAGTTGATGAATTAATGAAATAAATTTTCTTAAAAACTGTTGACAGTAATAAATAAACTTATTGATACCAAAATTGATTCACTTATGTTTTTTTCGGTATAATAAAACAATTACTGCCCTTGTTCCGGGTGGACATGAATATTTGCCCACCCTTGAGGTGTCATGTCACCCTCGGGCTCGGGTGACATAACACCTCTCGGGTGGTCAAATATTCATGTCCACCCGGAACAAGGGCAATAATTCTATAATAGCGTTTCTGATTGGTTAATACGCATAACATGTAAACGAAACAAATCATCGCAATTACCTCACGTGATCATGTCAAGTCCCATTGCCTCGATTGGTTGTCACTAGCGAGTATTGCTTTCTGGGCTGCTTTGATAGATATAGATTCAATGGGTTCCATCTAGGAGTAGTTACATATAATTATAATGGTATAATTAATAATATGTAGTTTTATATACCGCTTAACATAACAAAATAGTCGTCTCAAATCGGTTCACAAATTATTGTAAGTGGCTATTATCATTGCGAAACCAGCCAATACCTTTCTTAATTCCCCGGGGAGGAGACCGCCGGAGCTGCCATTTCGGGGATAACAGCTTACACGCAACATGCACTGACCTACCACGTACTTATGTACAGCTGAGTCGACTGGAACACAACGAAGTAAAAATATCTTGTTGAAGGATACAACACAGCGCCCTTGGCGGTACTCGAAACAGTGACCCTTCGATCCCGTATCCCTGCGCCCTACCACTAGGCCAGCGTGTCTCCAAAGTCTGTGTATGTTCTATATGTATGTGCGTGTGTACGGATGTCTAAAAAGAAATCGTTCAGGTGTTTATTCAAACGACAAGTATCCTTCTTGGCGTAGCTTTTGATAGATTTATAACGCCCGATCTGTTCCGATTAAAACAAAATAACTGTGGCAGTTATATATCTAGCTAGATTTACTATACCACAGTATGTATGGAATGTTTGCTGTATATAGATTCGTTTACGTGAAGTTACATTCTGTTTACGATTCAAGTTGTTTGAAAATGAGAATTAAGAAATTGTAAAGTGAAATTTTAAATCAGCTCACTTTGAAGACATGCGTACATGTAATATCAGAGAGTTAGCATAGTTGGTAATTGTACACTAATGAATTTTACATCAATTCCGAAACAAGATATGCCAACATGATTACTAAAAAATATAAAAATCACTTCGCCTTGGTGTATAATTCACCTTATCATAGAAAAAGGCAAAAGTCTGTTAATATTTCGACATGATTCGGGTTTCTTTTCAATTCCTTCAGAAGATAAAAAAAGACGAGCTTTTAGTCAAAGTAGGAAACTATCACTTAGTGGGGCGAAACCTACATATCCCGATAACATGTCATACAGAAGTATTTACGTTTATGTAATTACGCAAACTCCGTAGCTCGTAACTAGTAATGCTCATTGTTTGTGTATTGATGTGTAAGTCATATCAGGAAAACTGGGTTAATTATATACCGGGTAAATAATACATATATAAACAACAGAAACAAATCTAACCAGTATTCTTCAGACATGAACACGCGGCAATTCAAGACGGCAGATTATATTAGAGAACGTAGGACGAGCGATACAAAGGGCCAGCGTACCCGTGTGGAATTACGTGTTACCATGGCCAACATATCGGTAGTCGGTAACAACGCCGTCTTTATACCATGACCAACATATCGGTAGTCGTTAACAACGCCGTCTTTATACCATGGCCAACATATCGGTAGTCGTTAACAACGCCGTCTTTATACCATGGCCAACATATCGGTAGTCGTTAACAACGCCGTCTTTATACCATGGCCAACATATCGGTAGTCGTTAACAACGCCGTCTTATACCATGGCCAACATATCGGTAGTCGTTAACAACGCCGTCTTTATACCATGGCCAACATATCGGTAGTCGTTAACAACGCCGTCTTTATACCATGGCCAACATATCGGTAGTCGTTAACAACGCCGTCTTTATACCATGGCCAACATATCGGTAGTCGTTATAACAACGCCGTCTTTATACCATGGCCAACATATCGGTAGTCGTTAACAACGCCGTCTTTATACCATGGCCAACATATCGGTAGTCGTTAACAACGCCGTCTTTATACCATGGCCAACATATCGGTAGTCGTTAACAACGCCGTCTTTATACCATGGCCAACATATCGGTAGTCGTTAACAACGCCGTCTTTATACCATGGCCAACATATCGGTAGTCGTTAACAACGCCGTCTTTATACCATGGCCAACATATCGGTAGTCGTTAACAACGCCGTCTTTATACCATGGCCAACATATCGGTAGTCGTTAACAACGCCGTCTTTATACCATGGCCAACATATCGGTAGTCGTTAACAACGCCGTCTTTATACCATGGCCAACATATCGGTAGTCGTTAACAACGCCGTCTTTATACCATGGCCAACATATCGGTAGTCGTTAACAACGCCGTCTTTATACCATGGCCAACATATCGGTAGTCGTTAACAACGCCGTCTTTATACCATGGCCAACATATCGGTAGTCGTTAACAACGCCGTCTTTATACCATGGCCAACATATCGGTAGTCGTTAACAACGCCGTCTTTATACCATGGCCAACATATCGGTAGTCGTTAACAACGCCGTCTTTATACCATGGCCAACATATCGGTAGTCGTTAACAACGCCGTCTTTATACCATGGCCAACATATCGGTAGTCGTTAACAACGCCGTCTTTATACCATGGCCAACATATCGGTAGTCGTTAACAACGCCGTCTTTATACCATGGCCAACATATCGGTAGTCGTTAACAACGCCGTCTTTATACCATGGCCAACATATCGGTAGTCGTTAACAACGCCGTCTTTATACCATGGCCAACATATCGGTAGTCGTTAACAACGCCGTCTTTATACCATGGCCAACATATCGGTAGTCGTTAACAACGCCGTCTTTATACCATGGCCAACATATCGGTAGTCGTTAACAACGCCGTCTTTATACCATGGCCAACATATCGGTAGTCGTTAACAACGCCGTCTTTATACCATGAGCCAACATATCGGTAGTCGTTAACAACGCCGTCTTTATACCATGGCCAACATATCGGTAGTCGTTAACAACGCCGTCTTTATACCATGGCCAACATATCGGTAGTCGTTAACAACGCCGTCTTTATACCATGGCCAACATATCGGTAGTCGTTAACAACGCCGTCTTTATACCATGGCCAACATATCGGTAGTCGTTAACAACGCCGTCTTTATACCATGGCCAACATATCGGTAGTCGTTAACAACGCCGTCTTTATACCATGGCCAACATATCGGTAGTCGTTAACAACGCCGTCTTTATACCATGGCCAACATATCGGTAGTCGTTAACAACGCCGTCTTTATACCATGGCCAACATATCGGTAGTCGTTAACAACGCCGTCTTTATACCATGGCCAACATATCGGTAGTCGTTAACAACGCCGTCTTTATACCATGGCCAACATATCGGTAGTCGTTAACAACGCCGTCTTTATACCATGGCCAACATATCGGTAGTCGTTAACAACGCCGTCTTTATACCATGGCCAACATATCGGTAGTCGTTAACAACGCCGTCTTTATACCATGGCCAACATATCGGTAGTCGTTAACAACGCCGTCTTTATACCATGGCCAACATATCGGTAGTCGTTAACAACGCCGTCTTTATACCATGGCCAACATATCGGTAGTCGTTAACAACGCCGTCTTTATACCATGGCCAACATATCGGTAGTCGTTAACAACGCCGTCTTTATACCATGGCCAACATATCGGTAGTCGTTAACAACGCCGTCTTTATACCATGGCCAACATATCGGTAGTCGTTAACAACGCCGTCTTTATACCATGGCCAACATATCGGTAGTCGTTAACAACGCCGTCTTTATACCATGGCCAACATATCGGTAGTCGTTAACAACGCCGTCTTTATACCATGGCCAACATATCGGTAGTCGTTAATACTACAACGCCGTCTTTATACCATAGCCAACATATCGGTAGTCGTTAACAACGCCGTCTTTATACCATGGCCAACATATCGGTAGTCGTTTACAACGCCGTCTTTATACCATGGCCAACATATCGGTAGTCGTTAACAACGCCGTCTTTATACCCATGGCCAACATATCGGTAGTCGTTAACAACGCCGTCTTTATACCATGGCCAACATATCGGTAGTCGTTATAACAACGCCGTCTTTATACCATGGCCAACATATCGGTAGTCGTTAACAACGCCGTCTTTATACCATGGCCACATATCGGTAGTCGTTATAACAACGCCGTCTTTATACCATGGCCAACATATCGGTAGTCGTTATAACAACGCCGTCTTTATACCATGGCCAACATATCGGTAGTCGTTAACAACGTAAACGCCGTCTTTATACCATGGCCAACATATCGGTAGTCGTTATAACAACGCCGTCTTTATACCATGGCCAACATATCGGTAGTCGTTATAACAACGCCGTCTTTATACCATGGCCAACATATCGGTAGTCGTGATAAGTTAACAACGCCGTCTTTATACCATGGCCAACATATCGGGTCGTAACACGTCGTTATACCATGCCACACGTAGCTTACACGCGTCTTTATACCATGGCCAACATATCGGTAGTCGTTATAACAACGCCGTCTTTATACCATGGCCAACATATCGGTAGTCGTTAACAACGCCGTCTTTATACCATGGCCAACATATCGGTAGTCGTTAACAACGCCGTCTTTATACCATGGCCAACATATCGGTAGTCGCTAATAACGTAAACGCCGTCTTTATTATGGTATTTGTGTGTTGACATATACTTTACTGTTGCATGTCTTAAATAAAGAAGAAAGATATTGTAGCGTATAAAGAAGAAAGAAAACATAACGGTAGTAAAACGCACGTTTTTCTTCAAAACAGTCGGCACTCATTGACAGATCTTTATTCACATGGCCAACAATCTAAAATCAATAAAAATATCGGAACTGAACAAGAGTCGTTATATAATGGAGTCCAACACTTGTTATAGGATTTATTTCAATTATTTGAATACATCCGGGCTGTTAGGTTGAGACACGATATCCCATTTTAATAATGTATCTACTTGTTATAGGCCCTAGCATTTCCTCGTCGTTATTTCATTCCAGACATCTACAATTTACAGAAATAGACCAACATTTGTATGTCTGAGAACCTGAATTAATGAAGGACCACAGTGTTACTACTAAAAGTATTCAGTAAAACCGCACGATTCTCTCCTTACCGAATCACATTAACAAAAAAACTATCTATCGATCTAAAACATTTTTTTGCAATTCTGGGTAAAAAAAAAGTAGTGAATGGATATGACCGATTTGATCTTCGGTCTGGTTTCTTTGACCTGACGTCATAACTCCTGTCAATAGGTGTACTAGTGGACAAGTTTCTTCTATTCAACACAAAATACTGCTATACCTGTCACAGTTTATTTGAAATGTGTATATTATAATTCAAAGTCAATTTTGACCCCACTCACAAGAGAAGTGATTTGTTGACGAGATTTGGTCTGGTATGACAAACCTGTCTAAGGTTCCTTGTACAGGTAAGTAATCAACTACCCGTACGTTATCTACACGCCAGGTACATATCATATAGGACACAGATCTACGGACTCTTATGACTTGTACAACAAACTTCGGCCCCATATAGTTATTTGTGTGCATTTTGTAGAAAAAAAAATATCTAAAGAAAAAATAGAATTCATCAAATATATCTTTAAAAACACAATATATAATATTCAAATAAATAAAAAAAGTTTTTATCAGGTATGAATAGTTTGTAATATTATCTAAAATTATGAATCAATTGTTTATAACCAAATGGCTCACAGAGGCTCCCAAGCTCAATTGAAAAGCTCCATGACAAGTAACAAGCAATTTGCACAATTTCTATGGAATGACTCATGTCATACAGTACAGACGTGTGTTCTATGGAATGACCCATGTCATACAGTACAGACGTGTGTTCTATGGAATGACCCATGTCATACAGTACAGTCATGTGTTCTATGGAATGACCCATGTCATACAGTACAGACGTGTGTTCTATAGAATGACCCATGTCATACAGTAGAGACGTGTGTTCTATGGAATGACCCATGTCATACAGTACAGACGTGTGTTCAATGGAATGACCCATGTCATACAGTACAGACGTGTGTTATATGGAATGACCCATGTCATACAGTACAGACCTGTGTTCCATGGAATGACCCATGCCATATAATACAGACGTGTGTCCTATGGAATGACCCATGTCATACAGTACAGACGTGTGTCCTATGGAATGACCCATGTCATACAGTACAGACGTGTGTTCCATGGAATGACCCATGTCATACAGTACAGACGTGTGTTCCATGGAATGACCCATGTCATATAATACAGACGGGTATGGAATGACCCATGTCATATAATACAGACGTGTGTTCTATGGAATGACCCATGTCATATAGTACAGACGTGTGTTCTATAGAATGACCCATGTCATACAGTACAGACGTGTGTTCTATGGAAGGACCCATGTCATATAATACAGACGTGTGTTCTATAGAATGACCCATGTCATATAGTACAGACAAGTGTTCTATGGAAGGACCCATGTCATATAATACAGACGTGTGTTCTATGGAATGACCCATGTCATACAGTACAGACGTGTGTTCTATGGAATGACCAATGTCATACAGTACAGACGTGTGTTCTATGGAATGACCCATGTCAAATAGTTCAGACATGTGTCCTATGGAATGACCCATGTCATATAGTCGAGACGTGTGTTCTATGGAATGACCCATGTCATACAGTACAGACGTGTGTTCTATGGAATGACCCATGTCATACAGTGCAGAAATATCGATTTCTCCTTTGTGACAAATACACCCATTTACACGCATGTTTGTATTCGAATGCATTCTTAGGTTCGTAGTTATATTTTAGACTTTTGGTACGATATTAAGATATGCTTAGTAATCAACATCACAATGCAATGTATGTGATTACGTGTTAATGGTGATTTTGAACATATAAAAGGGAAATATGTCTATAACACAATGCTCTAGACACTCATTAAATATTGATATAAATTTAAATGATCACGGCCATACAGTGAACTAGCTAGGGGACATGATTCTACAGAACACCGGTCCGTTTTAATCACTTAAATACTTTTTAAAAGGGAAAATTTATCAAATTAAACAGACAAAAAAATGACAATAAAACAAACATCATTTTAATATAACTGTCATAGCATTCTCAACTTTTTGTGTTTCTGCCAATGTTGAGAGTAGTCCTTATAAATCACTCCCTTTATCATACCTGTTTATAAAATTAGGGCTTAGAACCTTTCAAAAGTGAACAACTTGTTACTTGTCAACGTGCATTAGTCAAGCGTCGTACGGCTCGGCCAGTTTGTATACAGAAGTCCCTTTTCTCTCCGTGTGTAACTTTCCTTTCACTCCTAGTCGTCATATCGCCTCAGTGATATACCGTTAAAGGTAGTGAATGTTATCTTATAAAACCTCGCTCACAAAACTAATATACAGTCTGATAAATTAACGGGAAATGACAACATACGGGCCAGGAGTTTGAATAATCTACTGTATACAATTGAATTTACATTCAGACTCTAATCAGCTATATACTAACCACGTGCGTTTGATACAGGTATGATACAGGTACCGTATATGGTACAGGTACAGTCTACGCTTGGTACCTGTCAATCTAGCAATCGTCAAACCGCTACCGTACACCATTTAACTTTGAGATCGTTTTATGTTAGTTGTAAGTGTTGTAAGCGTATCGATAGTTCCTTACCTGTGAGACCCTGATATCACGAGCACTATAGACTAAAGTATTACAATCGGGACACAGATAACATTATAACGACGGAATGGTCATTACGAGATGTCGCTCGCTTTGATGTATGCTAACATGCAGATTTATTGCTGCTCAGTATCAACAGAAAAAGACATGCGCGGTTTAAGGACCTAATAACAAGTTTCAATCAATGTACAATGGGACACATAAGATGTTTAATTCACATCTTCCCTAAAGGACAACCCAAAGTGAACAGAACATTTTATTTAAGGACACAATTTTGGAGATTATATTTAACCATGGTATGGGATGTACAAAAGAGCACTTAAAGCTGGTGCCAGGTACTGTGTTGCTGGTGATAGGGTTCGTACTAACTATTGTCGGACTGGCGTCTGTTCACTGGTGTCATTCGGAGGATAACACTGTTAATATTGGACTGTGGGAAATATGTTTCCTCGTGAAAGTAGCGGAAGTACAATGTTTCGAGTTCCGTGAGCGGGATTACACGCCAAGTAAGTACAACATCTAATAAAATAGATGCTTATGTAAGTATATTAGTTATATCGTAATGTATTTAGTCAGGTACGGATAGAGTGATATATTGTGATACATTGACATACTGTTATACATTGACATACTGTGATACATTGACATACTGTTATACATTGACATACTGTGATACACTGACATACAGTTATACACTAACATACTGTTATTTATAAATATACTCTGACACATTGACATACTGTGATACATTGACATATTGTGATCCATTGACATACTGTGGTACATTGACATACTGTTATACATTGACATACTGTTATACATTGACATACTGTGATACATTGACATACTGTTATACAATGACATACTATTATACATTGACATGCTGTGATACAATCACATACTGTTATACATTCACATACTGTGATAAATTGACATACTGTGATACATTCACATACTGTGATACATTGCCATACTGCTATACAATGACATACTGTGATACATTGACATACTGTGATACACTGACATACTGTTATACAATGACATACTGTGATACATTGACATACTGTGATACATTGACATACTGTTATACAATGACATACTGTGATACATTGACATACTGTGATATATTGACATACTGTTATACATTGACATACTGTGATACATTGACATACTGTGATACATTGACAAACTGTTATACATTGACATACTGAAATGCATTGACATACTGTGATATATTGACATACTGTTATACATTGACATACTGTGATACATTGACATACTGTGATACATTGACAAACTGTTATACATTGACATACTGTGATACATTGACATACTGTGATACATTGACATACTGTGATACATTGACATACTGTTATACATTGACATACTGTGGTACATTGACATACTGTTATACATTGACATACTGTGATACATTGACATACTGTGATACATTGACATACTGTGATACACTGACATACTGTGATACATTGACATACTGTGATACACTGACATACTGTGATACATTGACATACTGTGATACATTGACATACTGTTATACAATGACATACTGTTATACATTGACATACTGTTATACAATGACATACTGTGATACATTGACATACTGTGATACATTGACATACTGTGATCCATTGACATACTGTGATACATTGACATACTGTTATACATTGACATACTGTTATACATTGACATACTGTGATACATTGACATACTGTTATACATTGACATACATGGTGGTACAATTGACATACTTTACATGTGACATACTGTGATACATTGACATACTGTTATACAATGACATACTTTTATACATTGACATACTGTGATACATTCACATACTGTTATACATTGACATACTGTGATAAATTGACATACTGTGATACATTGACATACTGTGATACACTGACATACTGTGATACATTGAC
This sequence comes from Pecten maximus, assembly GCF_902652985.1. Classification (NCBI taxonomy): domain Eukaryota; kingdom Metazoa; phylum Mollusca; class Bivalvia; order Pectinida; family Pectinidae; genus Pecten; species Pecten maximus. Next base: position 43,491,328 of record NC_047017.1, read on the forward strand.
ATACTGTGATACATTGACATACTGTTATACAATGACATACTGTTATACATTGACATACTGTTATACAATGACATACTGTGATACATTGACATACTGTGATACATTGACATACTGTGATACATTGACATACTGTTATACAATGACATACTGTGATACATTGACATACTGTGATATATTGACATACTGTTATACATTGACATACTGTGATACATTGACATACTGTGATACATTGACAAACTGTTATACATTGACATACTGTAATACATTGACATACTGTGATATATTGACATACTGTTATACATTGAATTACTCTTATACATTAACATAGCTGTTAACAAAAAATAAATAGTTTGTTAGAACTGTATTGAAAAATAAAATGTTCGTTACAACTGTAAACAAAAGTAAATAAATCGTTCGAACAATGAACACAAATAAATAGTTCGTAAGAAGAACAAAAAAACAGGTCGTTAGAACTGTAGACAAGCTACATTTATAAACAAAAATAAAAATTAGTAGTTCGTTGATACGATCAACACAGATGAAGTCCAATAGAACTTAAAATGAAAATATAAACAGTTTAAAATGTCTATCTGTTCCCTCTGTCCCGTTGGTACCCTACACACTTATTGATATTTCACTTTTTGTTTTATATTACTCATTACTGTCCATATGCTATACTTTACGGCTAGTGCACGTGTAACAACGGTGCAGTTACTAATTAAATTAGATACATGTCTACCAAGACTTAATTTCCTCTGTACGTTAGTGGGGTATAATAGTGAGATATGCCAGTACCTTTGAGTCCAGTGGTATACTTTGTTGTGATTTATATTTTGAGTCATTGATGCATTTTAGATGCCAGTTCTCGAACCATATATTTATATTATGCATATCTGTTTTGGGTGTAATATAAAGTTATTCGCTGATGACACTTCACTGTACATAATAATAGATGATAACCAACAACAAGCAGCTGCTAGACTGAACGATGATTTACATACATGTAAAATATCCAAATGGGCAAATGATTGGGGTATACTTTTTAACCCGGATAAAACTGAATCCTTAATAGTAACTAAGAGAGTTAATGCAAATAACTTGCATCCAAACCTGATATTTAATAATACTCGGGTAAACAACATAACAAATCATAAACATCTAGGTGTCTTTTTAAATGAACAAGGTAACTGGACACATCATATAAACTCTATCTATGAGAAGACTTGTACAAGAGTGAATATACTTAGAATGTTAAAATATAAACTATGTAGAAAGGCACTTAAACCCTGTATGTCACACTTATTAGACCTATACTTGAGTATGCTTGTGTTATATGGGACAGCTGTACAAAACAAGAAAAAGATCTCTTGGAATCAATCCAGCTGGATGTAATAAGAATAATTACTGGACTAAGAAAAGGTACTAGTCATGACATATTATACAAAGAAATAGGGTGGGAAAGCTTACAGACTAGAAGGGACAAACATAAACACATCTTCTTTAAAATAGTAAACAAAATGACCCCAAGTTACCGACATGAAATTATTCAACCTTATGTAATACACCCAGTAGAAAATATACACAATCTTAGACACTCCAGAATTTTCAATGTGCCCCGTCCCAGAACCATGCTATATGCTAATAGTTTCTTTCCCAGTATGATGAACATATGGAATAGTCCCAATAATAGTTTTAACAATATTAATAGCATAAGTAGCTTTAAAAGGGGAATTAAAAAGACAATAGTAGGAAACACAGCTCAAACAGTATGCACACCTGTATTTAAGTATTTAGGACCAAGAAAAGTCAATATAATAATATGTCAATTAAGAAATGGAGTGAGTCAGCTAAATTATGATCTGTTTAAAGATCATTTGAAAAATACCTCAAATTGTTCCTGTGGTTACAGAATTGAAAACTCCTACCATTTCTTCTTTGAATGTCCTAGCTTTACTGATGCTAGACAAACTCTATTTCAAGATTTTACATTAATTGATATAGACTTTATTGATACAATGTCTTTAGATATAATTCTAAATGGCAATCAAGAAATTAATCATGTACAGAACCAGGATTTGTTTGAGTGTGTGCATAGATACATTATTGCTACACAACGGTTCAAATAGCTGATATAGACATATAATTAGAAGTATATTTATTATAAATTGTTGATGGTGTTATAGTAATTCTATGATGCTGAAATAATAGTATTAACCGGTAATGGCTGGTAAAATTATGTCATTATGATAGTATTATATACAAAATAATTACCTGTGTTGATTGACTACTGGGCATCACTTGCCAGTGGACTTTATGTGGTCATGATTCATAAGGTATATACGTATACATTTAGTATGAAATAACTAATTTAAAAGTTATGACATAATATATTTAATTATTACATTTTTACCAGTGAAATATCAAAAATGATTCATTCTGTAAGTGATATTTTTCACTAGTGAAAAATATCACTTTTGCTGATTTGACCAATCAAATTAATGATTACAAAATACCAAAATTATTGACCAATCAGAAAGCCCGACATATATGTCAGCACCTGGACAGGGGGAACTACTGTTTTTGTTTACAAATTATTGCTGTAGGCCTAGTTAGCATACGGGGTAGGTTGTTTGTTGATAAAAAATGTAATAAACAGAATATCTTACAGTGTATTCAGTAATACCAAATATATTTCACTCGTGTAGCTAATATTTTGATATTTTTCACTCGTGCTGCGCACTCGTGAAAAATATCAAAATATTAGCCCCACTCGTGAAATATATTTGGTATTACTGAAAACACTGTTAGATATCCTCTATGCATTGTATTTATTGCGTAACACCAAAATAACACCAGTACTCTTATTATCTGTTGTTTTTGAACCACAGTGTAAGTATATGGTATATGTTAATGCCCACCAGCTCATAGTATCTTCTAAATATCTAAAATTAGTCTTCATAACAATTATATAATTACATGCATGCAATGTCTGTGAATGTATAATGTGTGTATGAGAAAGTATGTGTTCTAATAGTCTAGTTTCTTTTTTTTCTTTTTCATTTCCCCCCATTCATTTACAATATCTTTTAATTTTCATTTATTATATACTGAAAGCTAGAGAGAGAGCTTATATAGGCTATGCCTGTTGCTTAATCCCCATTGATTTATCAATAAAATATGTTTGAAATGAAAAAAAAAATATCTGTTTTAATTATTTCGGTTCCTTCCTCCACATTATTTTTGTGTCATCTGTAAATAGTTGAGATGTTAGTCGTATATCTAATATATCTGTATAGGGTCGGGACTTAAACACTGTATTGGGGAATTTCTATTTCGGAAATGGAAATTTACTTACTACTGAGCTTCAAAGAAGTCACAAATAAAATTCTGGATTTTTAAAGAGGTATTTTATCTATTTATTTAAAAAGAAGTGAAATGAAATTATGTGCGTAAGTGTTAAACCTATAAACCAAAATATATTATTATCTGCCGGATAGCAGTAAACTACCATTTGGAATATTATTTCCAATACAAGTAGTTGAGTTTTTCCAAACTTTGTTCTAAAATAGCGACATTCCTTCCTAACTCTTCAGATGTTCCTTAAAGTTTTCTCTTATAGTTCTCCATACGTTTATCAATCACGTTACATACAGTTGATACTTCGGACGATCTGTTTTACAGAGATTCCACAGCTTTTCCATATCTTTCTTTATACTTTTCTTCAAATGATAGCATAAAGATGATTTTTAGCCTTGTTATTTCTAAAATGTTATATCTATTTTGTGTAATTCTTTTTATCTAAACACAATATGTTGTTAACAATAATTCTTGCAGATTGCCCTAAAAAATAATACCATGTATACCGTATTTTGTTCACACTTAACTAAAATTGGTCAACAGTAAAGATGTATAGCACCTAACACAAAATCTACAGGCATCATCACGTATCGTAGTTATCATTTATATTAGATGGAATCGAACCTCGGCCGCCTAGATAGAAGGCAAGTGTGTTGTCACTGTGCCACCCGACCACCCATGGCATATGATACGGATGCAGTGTTATTCTATTACCATTTTGTTTTTAAATGGCCGACATTTTCCGCAGGCGCTGCCTAATTTATACTGCAAACATGTTATATTTATTCAATTACATATATTCAAAAGGAAAACCATTATAGAGAGGACAAGAATTTTTTTTTCGGTTATCGTAACACAAATGACTAGTTCATCCTCTTCTGTCTGGATATATAGAAAAAAAGTTACTACTTGTTTAAATATATAACCAAGTAATACATTCACATGCACCGTGTGTTTTGTTCTGGTAATAGTTCAGAATCACAATACAGGCGTGTAGTAGACCCACGATATTGGTTATCTATCTATCTTAAATCTAGAACCCTATATATAAGGAGGCTGATAGTTAATCAGCAGATTTAAATACAACAAAGGTATCCATATCACATTGTGTACAACAGGTACATTGATACGGGTAGTGATCAGTTACACTTGTTATGGTACTGTTCTTTACAGGTCTATCATAAACAAATACAATATTCTCATTCCATAAACAATAGGTGCTTTGTCCGATTATCACATTTAAAATATCTGTAATTGTGTTATTTCCTTTAGCAGGCTGTGTATAGATGTTCTGATGGGGTACCCGTAATTAATACAATTCCAACAAACTAATTGTTTACAAACTTCACATTTAAAGATATACGTTAGGTACATGTATTCTAAATCAATAAATAATATCATGTGAAAGAAAGAGAAGAGAAGAAATATGCTCTAGTTGTTACATTTCGTAATACCTAGCACATTTACCATTATGCGTATTTTATAAAAATATCAGAATATCATATTTGGCATGATTTGTAAAAATGTACTCATTACATTGTACCGGGTATTTCCTCTACATATTTTCACAGCCTTGTTCTTTTTTTTCCAGTTATTATATTCATCACCAGTGCACTGTGTGTCATCGCCGCCATATTTGAATTTGTTGCTGTATTATGGGGTGTAGCAGCTGTATTCCAGAAGAAAAGGCGTGCATTCAAATGGACACAGAAAGCGGGCATCATGGCTGCTCTAGCAGGTATAACGAGATGATGATAGCTGACTAACTGGTTCTCTAAAACGCTGAACCAGAGGTTCTGATTAGAAAGAAGACATTTCTGATTTTACAATCCAGAAAATAAAAAAAATCTGACTAATGTTTATAACACAAATCAAACAATACCATAAAACTACATCCATGTGATTTTACAAAAAGAAAAGTCTCGATCTGTCTGTCTCTGTCTTGAAGATAAAATGAAAATTAGTCGTGCAAATACTTATGGCATTTGATGTATGCACTAGTTTCATCAATATCGTCTACGAAGATGAGCAGCATTGCAATATTGATAATAGACTTTGTGACATAACCCAGAAAACATGCGTATTTATTATTATTTTTATTATTTAACAGATTTGTAACGAAACTAACATTGTTCTTTCAGATGTGTTGGTGGTTATTGCTGTGTGTCTGTATGCTGCTTCATACAAAACAATAAAGTACCAAAAGATCCCACGATGGACATCGGGAACCGAAGTTAACCTTACATGGTCATTTTATGTCACGTGTGGGGCAGCGGTGATCATTCTTCTGGGAGCAACATTGTCCATTGCAATGGCGCTGCAATCTTCATCTATTTCAACTGTCCACGTGACATCGATGCCAACACACAGCCCATCACCGTTGATGCATCCGCCACCAAGCACCCGAATCCCATCCCCGTTCAGACTTCGTCCGCGCGCACCATCACCACTGCCATTTTCACGGGCTGCCTTTCAGACCCCTCGGATGAATCACTCCCCCGTGTTGCCTTCTTGATGTGTTGGTATATTGTCAGTGCCCGATTGTCTTGCCAGATACTGTGATTTTCCATCGAGTGATGACCAGACCTAACCGAATATTCCATGATTAAAAATGACATGTTTGTGTTCCTAACTACGCCTAGCTGCGATAACGTAGCTCTGGACGACGGACGGACAATTTCTGACAGATGGTCGTCGTCGGAGAGCATTGTAGGCAGGGTATGAATATTCGTTCTAGACTACGTCCAAGCTATCTAATTATAAACGCTTTAGTAAAACTGTTATAATATGTATATTTTAGATGATACTGTGTCGATATGAGTGCCCGTGTGTATTGGCATTACCTACATTGCAAATACGAAACTGCTGAAACTATGAACTTGTCTATAAGCTTTTACATAGTATGACGTGTCCATGGTTATGTTTGTCAGTTACCGGGGGTGCAATGTTATCTGCCACACCTCATCAGATCATTTACATATTTTTACATATTTCAGGGGAAAACCGTGTTTATACTTTATATAAGTGATCTAGGTAATCGACATTTTGGCAAATATAACATCCATTAAAATGACTCAAGCATGTACGAATAATTATTGGAAATTGTTTTTATGAAGTAAAATTGTCAAATGTGACTAGAACAACAAGCTTTCTTCACAAGTAAACAAAGGGAAATACATAATTCTTACCGAAATAAATTCAGTGAAATATCTTCTCACACCAACAGCCCTTATATAAAAATGTGTACGAAGTTTTGTAAATGTCGGAGATGAGGAAGAATTTATCAGCAGAGATCAGGACATAATGTCTACCGGAACAGAAAATCACCAGCTCACAACTACATTTTTAACTAGTGTTATTCTGATTATAATAAAGTCCCACACAAAATGCATATATACAATTGTATGAACTATGATCGGTATATGTGGCACTGAGAATGTGTTTTAAAGGTGGAAAAAACAAAGAAATATATTTACAATGAAACCATATTAGGATATTAGAAATGGTTAATAGTTTAGAACAAAGTACACGTTTGACAGACAGAAGGACGATTGGATGAACACCTAGATATCTACATACATGTACATGTGTACCATTATGACTTTGTTACGTTAATCTCAATCGGACTTAAATCAATGAGAAAGTTGTTAGAACGACAAACAGAAAATGACGGAACAAACACTTCAACACGATAATTAAAAGGACGACTAAAATAAAGATTTCGAATTTTATTGTCTGATTATCATTCTATTGTGGTAAATTCAACAAGGTACATTCAACTCGATATACATTTAATATCTTATCACAGCAGTACATTGAAGTATTTTCCCTCCAGTTTCTCGGTCTCCGACCTGAGTTAGAGTATTTTGATTACAGGAAAATACTAAAAAAAACTTGACATAATGTTCAATATATTAAAGGAATTATTTACAAAATTTGATAAGATTTCAATTGTCTGGTAAATTATCTACATGTGTATTTGTATGTCATAACGATGTACGTATAATATCAGACAAACAAGCAGATGGTGGTATGAGTTCTATATACTGCACTGTACAACTATATACGCACAGTAAAATGGTTCATCCCAAAACTTTGGTTTCTGAAACTAATGTCGTTATTGATACCAATCAAATGGACTTATTATAAATGAAGCAGTTTGGTGAAGGAAGTGCCATTTTATGGAATTGTACTCTGTAACAAGTGTTGCCCCCATACACAGAACCATATTTTTGTCTACTCTGTAACAAGTGATGCCCCCATACACAGAACCATATGTTGTCTACTCTGTAACAAGTGATGCCCCCATACACAGAACCATATGTTGTCTTAAGTTTAACAAGTGATGCCCCCATACACAGAACCATATGTTGTCTACTCTGTAACAAGTGATGCCCCCATACACAGAACCATATGTTGTCTACTCTGTAACAAGTGATGCCCCCATACACAGAACCATATTTTTGTCTACTCTGTAACAAGTGATGCCCCCATACACAGAACCATATGTTGTCTACTCTGTAACAAGTGATGCCCCCATACACAGAACCATATGTTGTCTACTCTGTAACAAGTGATGCCCCCATACACAGAACCATATGTTGTCTACTCTGTAACAAGTGATGCCCCCATACACAGAACCATATTTTTGTCTACTCTGTAACAAGTGATGCCCCCATACACAGAACCATATGTTGTCTACTCTGTAACAAGTGATGCCCCCATACACAGAACCATATTTTTGTCTACTCTGTAACAAGTGATGCCCCCATACACAGAACCATATGTTGTCTACTCTGTAACAAGTGATGCCCCCATACACAGAACCATATTTTTGTCTACTCTGTAACAAGTGATGCCCCCATACACAGAACCATATGTTGTCTACTCTGTAACAAGTGATGCTCCCATACACAGAACCATATTTGTGTCTACTCTGTAACAAGTGATGCACCTATACACAGAAACATCTGTTGTCTACTCTGTAACAAGTGATGCCCCCATACACAGAACCATGCTGTCTCAAGTTTAACAAGTGATATCCCCATACACAAAACCACATGCTGTCTTACATTTGATAAAATATCACATAAAAAATTGAAATTTAAAAGTTAAAATTAAAATGTATATAGAAATTGCCAACAATCTATTGCATGTACTATATAATGTAAGACACTGGTACAATATTATAAACAATATCTATATAACCAAATTATTGATCAAAGATAACAATTACAACAAAATGACCACGATTATTAAAACTTTACATGTAACATGATCTTATAAATCTGCATTCAAATCAATAAATACAGCTCACAGTCACTGCTTAACAATTTACCGGTAGGTACAATTTTCTTGTAGAAAGCTAAACTTTCTATGTAATGAATTAGCATATATGCTTATAATCATTCACATAAAATTTAACAATCTGCAGATATTTTACAAAGTTTGCTTTATCACATGATGAATAATCAAATTCATAAAAACCAACCAATCTGCAACAATTCGTATTTAATACAAACTGTGTTATTATCATGTCTTTCTCTAAAACATGATTCCGCGCTACCTGATTTAGGTGATTACCAGCTACAGCATAGCGTAGTTATCACTGATCACCCTGTTAATGCTTGAATGACAAAAACTGTAGATTAAAGCTCTGGGACTGTTAAAAATGGAAGTGTTTTGATTGCACAAGATAGGACATGTTTAAACGCCCCCCAAAAAGGGATGCAAAATAACATCGGAATCGCCTTAACAAATCAGATACTGAGATCAAAATTGAACAGTTCATCATTATGGTATACACATACGTACATATATAATTATACAAACTACATTACAATTTTGTTATATGTATATATATATATATATATATATATCAATCAGCTGAGACAGGGACTTTATACTACAGCACCAGCATATGTATGTATATAGAATGTATCTGACGGTATACACATCTTAGTGCCGTGCATAACATAAAATCTAAGTTCAGTGCACGTGGTGACTAGACCTATATCATTGTACCCTGGGACTTCAACATATGCTGGGTATATGACACCAATGAACTGCTTATATACAGCTGTCCGTAATCATTCTGCAATGCTCTAAACTGTAAATATTGGTCGTTATCACGCTCCAAAGCGGCATACAATAAGACATTCATTTCCCAATACCACACGTCCTAATCCATGGCTGCATCAACTACAACACGCACCCTGCTTGTTGGTTCTTTTATTATAGCTCTCCTCTGTCTCAAATGAATCATCATAATGGGAGGTGTTGTTTTCTGGTGCCAAACTGATGTGTTCGGTAGGCTGCTGGCTCTCGCTTGGAAGCTCCAAGATATGCTGTATAAGGTACTTAATCGCCTCACCTAGGGTTAAATATACCTTATATAATATGATATCACCCACAGACAGATACACATAAAAATACCAGATATATACATTATACAATACCGCCTCACCTATAGGGAGATACACATTTTATATCATAACGCCTCATCTAGGGTTAAATATACCTTATAGAATACGATCTCACCGAGAGACAGATACACATAAAAATACCAGATATATACATTATACAATACCGCCTCACCTAGGGTTAAATATACCTTATATAATATGATCTCACCTAGAGAGATACGCATAAAAATACCACAGATATATACATTATACAATACTAGGTAACATACATATTGTATGTAATATTACCTAATCTAGGGGTATATACATTTGATTTAATACCACCTCACCTATAGAGACATACACATATTATATAAGACAACCTCACCTATAGAGACATACACATATTATATAAGACCACGTCACCTATAGAGATATACACATATTATATAACACCATTTCACCTATAGAGACATACACATATTATATAAGACCACCTCACCTATAGAGACATACACATATTATATAACACCATTTAACCTATAGAGACATACACATATTATATAAGACCACCTCACCTATAGAGATATACACATATTATATAACACCATTTCACCTATAGAGACATACACATATTATATAAGACCACCTCACCTATAGAGACATACACATATTATATAAGACCACCTCACCTATAGAGACATACACATATTATATAAGACCACCTCACCTATAGAGACATACACATTTTATATAAGACCACCTCACATATAAGACCACCTCACCTATAGAGACATACACATTTTATATAAGACCACCTCACCTATAGAGACATACACATATTATATAAGACCACCTCACCTATAGAGACATACACATATTATATAAGACCACCTCACCTATAGAGACATAAACATATTATATAAGACCACCTCACCTATAGAGACATACACATTTTATATAAGACCACCTCACCTATAGAGACATACACATTTTATATAAGACCACGTCACCTATAGAGACATACACATATTATATAAGACCACCTCACCTATAGAGACATACACATATTATATAACACCATTTCACCTATAGAGACATACACATTTTATATAAGACCACGTCACCTATAGAGACATACACATATTATATAAGACCACCTCACCTATAGAGACATAAACATATTATATAAGACCACCTCACCTATAGAGACATACACATTTTATATAAGACCACCTCACCTATAGAGACATACACATTTTATATAAGACCACGTCACCTATAGAGACATACACATATTATATAAGACCACCTCACCTATAGAGACATACACATATTATATAACACCATTTCACCTATAGAGACATACACATATTATATAAGACCACCTCACCTATAGAGACATACACATATTATATAAGACCACCTCACCTATAGAGACATACACATATTATATAAGACCACCTCACCTATAGAGACATACACATTTTATATCATAATGCATCATCTAGGGAACATTCTTACTGATGTTGGTATAAACTACTTACTGACGTTGGTATATCTATCTATTGACGTTGGTATATCTACTTACTGACGTTGGTATATACTACGTACTGATGTTGGTATATACTACTTACTGATGTTGGTATATCTACTTACTGATGTTGGTATATCTATCTACTGATGTTGGTATATCTACTTACTGACGTTGGTATATACTACGTACTGATGTTGGTATATACTACTTACTGATGTTGGTATATGTACGTACTGATGTTGGTATATACATGTACTACTTACTGATGTTGGTATATCTACTTACTGATGTTGGTATATACTACTTACTGATGTTGGTATATCTACTTACTGATGTTGGTATATCTACTTACTGATGTTGGTATATACTACTTACTGATGTTGGTATATCTACTTACTGATGTTGGTATATACTACTTACTGATGTTGGTATATCTACTTACTGATGTTGGTATATACTACTTACTGACGTTGGTATATCTACTTACTGATGTTGGTATATACTACGTACTGATGCTGGTATATCTACTTACTGATGTTGGTATATCTACTTACTGATGTTGGTATATCTACGTACTGATGTTGGTATATCTACTTACTGATGTTGGTATATCTACTTACTGATGTTGGTATATACCACGTACTGATGTTGGTATATACTACTTTCTGATGTTGGTATATCTATTTACTGATGTTGGTATATCTACTTACTGATGTTGGTATATCTACTTACTGAAGTTGGTATATACTTCTTACTGATTTTGGTAAATCTACTTACTGACGTTGGTATATCTATCTACTTACTGATGTTGGTATATACTACCTACTGATGTTGGTATATACTACTTACTGATGTTGGTATATCTACTTACTGATGTTGGTATATTTACTTACTGATGTTGGTATATCTATCTACTTACTGATGTTGGTATATCTACTTACTGATGTTGGTAAATCTACTTACTGATGTTAGTACAAATGTATATACTACTTACTGATGTTGGTATATACTACGTACTGATGTTGGTATATACTACTTACTGATGTTGGTATATACTACTTACTGATGTTGGTATATCTACTTACTGATGTTGGTATATCTACTTACAGATGTTGGTATATACTACTTACTGATGTTGGTATATACTACTTACTGATGTTGGTATATCTACTTACTGATGTTGGTATATACCACGTACTGATGTTGGTATATACTACTTACTGATGTTGGTATATCTACTTACTGATGTTGGTATATCCACTTACTGATGTTGGTATATACTACTTACTGATGTTGGTATATCTACTTACTGATGTTGGTATATACTACTTACTGATGTTGGTATATACTACTTACTGATGTTGGTATATCTACTTACTGATGTTGGTATATACCACGTACTGATGTTGGTATATACTACTTTCTGATGTTGGTATATACTACTTACTGATGTTGGTACAAATGTATATACTACTTACTGATGTTGGTATATACTACTTACTGATGTTGGTATATACTTACTGGCGTTGGTATATACTACTTACTGATGTTGGTATATCTACTTACTGATGTTGGTATATACTACTTACTGATGTTGGTATATCTACTTACTGATGTTGGTATATACTACTTACTGATGTTGGTATATACTACCTACTGATGTTGGTATATCTACTTACTGATGTTGGTATATCTACTTACTGATGTTGGTATATCTTCTTACTGATGTTGGTATCGGTACTTACTGATGTTGGTATATACTACTTACTGACGTTGGTATATACTACTTACTGATGTTGGTATATCTACTTACTGATGTTTGTATATACTACTTACTGACGTTGGTATCGCTACTTACTGACGTTGGTATATCTATCTACTGACGTTGGTATATCTGCTTACTGATGTTGGTATATACTACTTACTGATGTTGGTATATCTACTTACTGACGTTGGTATATACTACTTACTGATGTTGGTATATCTACTTACTGATGTTGGTATATCTATTTACTGATGTTGGTATATACTACTTACTGATGTTGGTATTGCTACTTACTGATGTTGGTATATACTATTTACTGATGTTGGTATATACTATTTACTGATGTTGGTATATACTACGTACTGACGTTGGTATATACTACTTACTGATGTTGGTATATACTATGTACTGATGTTGGTATATCTACTTACTGATGTTGGTATATCTTCTTACTGATGTTGGTATCGGTACTTACTGATGTTGGTATATACTGTACGTACTGATGTTGGTATACACTACTTACTGATGTTGGTATATACTACTTACTGATGTTGGTATATACTACGTACTGATGTTGGTATATCTACTTACTGATGTTGGTATATCTACTTACTGATGTTGGTATCGCTACTTACTGATGTTGGTATATACTACTTACTGATGTTAGTATATACTACTTACTGACGTTGGTATATACTACTTACTGATGTTGGTATATACTACTTACTGACGTTGGTATATACTACTTACTGACGTTGGTATATCTACTTACTGATGTTGGTATATACTACTTACTGATGTTGGAATATACTACCTACTGACGTTGGTATAACTACTTACTGATGTTGGTATATCTACTGACTGATGTTGGTATATACTACTTACTGATGTTGGTATATCTACTTACTGATGTTGGTATATACTACTTACTGATGTTGGTATATACTACTTACTGATGTTGGTATATACTACTTACTGATGTTGGTATATACTACTTACTGATGTTGGTAAATCTACTTACTGATGTTGGTATATACTACTTACTAATGTTGGTATATACTTCTTACTGACGTTGGTATATACTACTTACTGATGTTGGTAAATCTACTTACTGACGTTGGTATATACTACTTACTGATGTTGGTATATCTACTTACTGATGTTGGTATATACTACTTACTGATGTTGGTATATACTACTTACTGATGTTGGTATATACTACTTACTGATGTTGGTATATCTACTTACTGATGTTGGTATATACTACTTACTGATGTTGGTATATACTACTTACTGATGTTGGTATATACTACTTACTGATGTTGGTATATCTACTTACTGATGTTGGTATATACTACTTACTGATGTTGGTAAATCTACTTACTGATGTTGGTATATACTACTTACTGATGTTGGTATATACTACGTACTGACATTGGTAAATCTACTTACTGATGTTGGTATATACTACTTACTGATGTTGGTATATACTACTTACTGACGTTGGTATCGCTACTTACTGACGTTGGTGTCACTCTTGGCGGAGGTAGGAAACCAGCCTATGAACTGGTGTTCTTTACAGAACTTATCAATTTTGCTTGTGTCCGGATCCACACCTTCTAGGTCACACTGAAATACAAAACACGCATCTGTCGATCTACTGTCCCTCAAAAGATTTGACTTGTTATGATCAGTAATAAATACTTTAAGAACATGTATCAAACTGATTTGATTTACACGGAATACATAGGGCAGTTACATGTCTTTATGCTGTCCAGATAAGACAACATGCCAAACTAACATAACATCAAGGCAGCCAAATTCAACAAATTCGCCATGCCACATGTACATTTCAAATGAAAGACATGTTTAAGAATGAAAACCTATCTTCAATTTAAAAGGCACTCATATCATATTTGTGGGTCACCGAGTGTCACACAAAATTGTAGAAATAGCATCCATTGCGTGGTATGTTACGATCGAATGACAACACGAGTGACAAACGTTACAGAGGTTTTATCAACTTAATTATTTATAATGGTTAGCATGTCTGTCCTCTGACTATAAAGGCCCAATTACTGGTTAACAGTACATGCTCAATAGCGTTATTTGGTCCTGAGAGCAATTTTTCAATAAATTGTCCTGAAAAATAATAACACTTGCTTAGGTAGCACACCACAGTAAGACAGCCTGGCCATGGGCAATTTTTTTGTTAAGCAAATAACTCCTGTATTATGATATGTATAAAAAATGAAAAAATAAATGTACACTATAATTGGTATATCCAGTATGAAGTAGTACATACAGGCTTCACATTTATTAAAACAAAAATCAATAAATTGGTTCCGGATTTTAAATATCCGGATTTTCCGAACGTGTGTTTACACAGGAAATTTAGTTTGGCCTACAGCGCAAAATGGAAGCCCACAGAAAAGGTAAGATAGCGGAAAAACTTAATTTACAACATATGTCCAAACAAGATTAATTCTGTCTTTGGGATAGAGATATTTAATTTTAAATAGGTTTCAGAAAAAAAATTGTGTAGAGAATTGTGCCATTTTGGGTCAAATATCATAATATTTTGCAATTTTTGAGAATTTTTTAAGCTGTTACCATGGTATTCACAGCTCTAAAAATCACAGAAAATATCAGTTTACTTATCCTTCAGAGCTCTATTAAAATTGCAAATGTTGTACAGATTTCAAATATATATACTTTATTAGAGGTTATATGTAAGGTTAACTGGCAATGTTTACATATCTAAAGCATGTGCCATATTTTTCAGAATTTGGCATTTTTACTGTATACTGCTACCTTATAAGGGCTGAAAAATGTTATTTTTTGGAAATTGTGCTTAATTATGCTTGATTAAGCTTCATTTTAGTTCATTATTGCTCAAAAATGCATAAAAACAATTTAAAACTTGTTTATTATCAGGCTTGTCATATTAGAGGAATCAAGGGAGGTAACTCGCATATTTACCCATTTTAAGGGTGGGTTAATTAAGCATAATGTTAATGAGTCAGTGTAAATTGAAAAGATATTCTATGTTTTATAACAAACCCAAAATAACTTATTGGGTATCTAACAAACCATATAGACTGAATTCTGGTTTGTTTTACCTGATTTATTACCCCGTATCCATGGAAACTATTACAGTAAGTGTTATTTTTTGAAATATTTGGTGAAACCATTATTTTCAATTTATTTATACATTGGTAAGCATGTAATTTCAATTGATGGAGTGTACGGTTGATACAATATTGTCAATTATTGTCACTTCCTTCGGTAAAGCAGAAAAAATAGCATTTTCCGCATAAAATGGGATCAGCGGACACTTTCATATGATCATTGGTACATATCTGAATTACCGGGGTGGAAACAGATGACTGTGATGTCATAGGCATGACATTTTGAAATCTTGGATGTCATGTCATGATTTATCAGTTAGAATATTGCATGTGTTGCTAAGCTGAGGTTTGGAAAGGAATTTGGTTATTTATTATGACACCATTGAGTATTTATGACGTCATAGATACCATCTGATGACGTCATAGTTACTGATGACGTCATGGTAACTATGACGCCATATTACAAGGCTAAATTTGATAGTTGTATAGTATTTTTTGCTTGATTACATGCACAGAGACTCAAAGTACCACATTCAACTCAAAACACAACTTTATTCAAGAGATATACAGAATTATGGGAGTTTTCATCTTTAAAATTACCTCCCCTTATTACTGGATTGGGAGAAAAAGTTGTCAAAATACACCTCTCAGGGAAATCAGCAATACTCGGTGACTATTAAAGATACACAGTAACCCGATATGTCATTTTGTTCGTCGGAACATATTCTAGACATTCATGGGGTTTTTAGTAAAATTAGAATTAACAAAAGTGATGTATAAGGTAGCACACCACAGTAAGACAGCCTGGCCATGGGCAATTTTTTTGTTAAGCAAATAACTCCTGTATTATGATATGTATAAAAAATGAAAAAATAAATGTACACTATAATTGGTATATCCAGTATGAAGTAGTACATACAGGCTTCACATTTATTAAAACAAAAATCAATAAATTGGTTCCGGATTTTAAATATCCGGATTTTCCGAACGTGTGTTTACACAGGAAATTTAGTTTGGCCTACAGAGCAAAATGGAAGCCCACAGAAAAGGTAAGATAGCGGAAAAACTTAATTTACAACATATGTCCAAACAAGATTAATTCTGTCTTTGGGATAGAGATATTTAATTTTAAATAGGTTTCAGAAAAAAAATTGTGCAGAGAATTGTGCCATTTTGGGTCAAATATCAAAATATTTTGCAATTTTTGAGAATTTTTTAAGCTGTTACCATGGTATTCACAGCTCTAAAAATCACAGAAAATATCAGTTTACTTATCCTTCAGAGCTCTATTAAAATTGCAAATGTTGTACAGATTTCAAATATATATACTTTATTAGAGGTTATATGTAAGGTTAACTGGCAATGTTTACATATCTAAAGCATGTGCCATATTTTTCAGAATTTGGCATTTTTACTGTATACTGCTACCTTATGATAATCTCAGAATCTTTCCAGGTAGGAACCAAATCTCACTGAAGAAGATATTTGGTATGTGTGAATTTTTTATGAAAACCATTATACATCCATTGTTACACAGTGACCAATCGAAGTCAGCCATATTGGACTTCGGACATGGTAAAAAATATGGACCATTCAAAGGGTCATCTATACAGAGGAATGGTTAGACACTTTTTAAGCTTAATATTACTTCTCGGGCCATATTTCAAAGAAATCAGTTAATCAACTCTTTGTATGCACCATGTCTGATCGCAGGGCTTGTTTGTTTCATGTAATTTTCTAAAGTGCCCGGCAATTATGGTAAAATATGCGAAATATTTCATGAGAACCTACACAGCTCATGCAGATTATATGTTTTGCAAAAAACAACCAGTCGTTATGCATAATAGAGACACAACCACCATTAACATTCAAGGTCAAAACATAATCAATGTTTACATTTTTATATAATCATATCTCATCAAATCAATATCCCTATTGCATCTTATAGATACTAGCAAGTATAATCGAATGGTTGTTTTGTACAAAATATGTTATCCACATAAACTGCACAGATTTTTATTTTGCATGCTTCGCCAAAATTGAAAAACAGCTTAGCAAATAACATGCCAAGAAAGCTCCATGGTTAACCATGATGCACACTTACAATTGATTTTCACAAAAGTAGTGATTAATAGGCTACTAAAACGTCACTGGATATGCTATTTTATGCTAATTAATAGATCCTCCTAAAGTCCATGTCGAACATTAAATCGAACCGAAAGATACCAACACTTTGTAGACTCAAGTTTCCTGAACATTTCCGCCACGTTATGGCCCAATTAGGCTGGTAGAACTTGTGATTTAAAGGTGTGTTTTTTTCATGGCGACAACCTTGAATTTCAAACCAACAGAAGAAAGGGTTATCCAATTGTCTAACAATTAAACAATTACGTTTTGTTGTTGTACCTACCTTATTGGCCAACAGAAGTACGGGTACTGGTTGTTCGTTCGCTAACATCACTTTAGAATTAACGTCGTTTAACCACTGCAATACAAATATTTAATACTATTCTGAACACGATAAAACTAAACCTTTTTTTCATAAGGATATAAGGATGATACAATGTAAATGATTTGCATAAGATATCTAGATTATTTTTTGTGTCAAAAACGGAGTCAACTCGTGTGAAAAATAGTTTATCTAATGTGTGGTAGTTTTACATCGTATTAGAAAGATAAAAACAATCATAGAAGTCCAGCAACATCAACAGGGGCACACACAGGTCATGCTCTGACATCTAGGAGTGATAAACAGTTAGATAAATTAAAATATATTAATAAGTATGGAGCTATGATGTTTAATCTTGAGATTCTACCAATACCATATACTGAATTTGATATTGTGAGTAAACATTGGATCTAAATGATCTTATGACAGAATCAAGTGTTCTTGGTGCTGGATGGAATAATGCAACTTTTGTCTTAATTAACTTCTCCAGAGCCTTCTTATATATGCATTAGCTTGCGTGTGAAACTCTGGGAAAGAATGTCTTACCTTCAGCACCGAATCAAACGTGGCAGGCCTGTGAAATACAAAACCAGACAGGAAAATGTGTATCCGCAGCAAACATGGTAATATCACGTAATTAAAGTCCATAAAATGGGTCTCATTCAGAGTTAGAAGTCTTGACAGGAAATTATTGCATTATTGCTGTACGAAGTGCACGAAGAGCATGATCCTTTTCATCAACTTTACTATCCTTACAAAAGAGTTTATTTCAAAAGCATCTCTCCGCTTACTGACAGCCATATCTGATATCCCACAAAAACGAAAACTTAATTGTTTCGGACTTCATACGTGTCATCATCTAAAACGTTAAAAACTTAACTTTATATATTTCATCTTTCCTAATACACTGAGGAAGATAGAAAACAACCTACCTGGACAAATCAAAAACGATTATTGCACCAATTCTGTAACGATTAGAACAACTTCATGTATAATATGAATTCATAATTAACAAGCACAAACAGGTTAACTATAGATCATATGGATTGTTATCTTCATTAAACAAACACTAACAAGTTAACCATTCACGATATGGATTCATCTCTTTATAAATAAGCAAAAACAGATTCACTATTGAATTACTGAATGATAATGTGACTTGTAATTGAAGAGTGTGTGTATTCAAAGCTACAAGAAAATTCAACCTGATTAAAATCGTCTACTTTTTGCTTTATTTGTTACATGTTAAACCTGAAATGGCATTGTACATGTAATTAGTCCTACAACAACCATTATTATTGGAATATATTATACATACGCATATTTGTAATAAACTCTTGTCATGTGTCCAAATCGTTCATGTCCTGCAATATCCCTGAAAAACATAAGTAAAGCGATGCTATAATTCTAAAAACAAAAGGCCAAATGGGCCTGTATTGCTAATCTGTTACTTAGGCGACTTAAAAGATATGTCTCTTTTATGTGACTGTTAATTAGCTGAATACATCTTTGTTTTGATATGAGAGTAGGCCTATAGTGCATTAATTTTGATGAATATTGTAGTGCCACATCCCGGCATATTCCTGGCACACATTTGATAATTAAGACCTTGAACTTTGAACCTTTCATACCACACTGCTACTTGCCCAATACCATGATCATGGACCACTTGGTTATTGAGAAGAAAATGACACCTATCATTGACCTTGAAATTAGTTGAAAGTCATTCATTTTTACCAAGCTGGTACATTCTGTAGCTTTTCATCCCAGGATGCAAAAAGTCTCTTGACATTTTAGTTAATGAGAAGAAGTTGTTCAAAGCAAAAATTAAATGTTGGACACCAGAGTATGAATGCAGCATCATCATAAAAACATAAGCTTACTGGTTAGGAGACTTATAATGGTAATTTACACGCTTTCCTATTGTTTTAGCATAGGTTCGTGTTTTCTCATAAAATTAATAAACCTACCAATTCTACTCTCCCCTTAAATAACTATAATCGATGATCACTTGTTCAGATGAAGCAATTTTACCATTTCATTTTCTTGTTGTTAATGTTTTCTCTTAATTCTCAAATCATGTGTCAAACATAAGTAATCTTTTGTCTGAAATTCGTTCACAAAATAGAAACTGTTTTCCACAAAACAAATCTTCTTCACATTAGATTCTATAAAGCACGGAACAGTGTAAAAGGATAAAATGCCCATTATAAGTATGGGAAAAGACTCCAACATGTATCTTTACAAATCAATCTTATTTTGTATGTGTTTTGGTCTAGCTGAAGAAAATAATTAACTAAGGGCATTGACCCTAAATTGATCATGCAATATTGTATTATCATATTTGCTAATATCACACAAATTGTATACAACATGCCAGGCACAGAAGTTTTATATTCATGAAGTTTTACATACACATGAAAGTAGTTGTAATAGTTCAGACAACTAAATGGTATAAAGTTTGGAATTAATTTTTGAAAACCTCAATTAAAAGGATATAGGCATTATATGGCCAAAATGAAATTAATAAGAATAACTTTCCAAGTAAGAAGCTGTAAACCTGGAATTTAGAATACAACCATCTACCATCTACCATGCCAACATGTGAGATAGGAGAAGAAAAACACAATACATGTGACTAGACTAAACCCTGGTATTTATGGGGATGAAAATTGCAATATAGAACACTGTGACCTCCAGATCAGAGATGTGTATGACAAGTTATACAACTTCTAAAGATGTGGCAGAATGAATTCCATAGGCTAGGAACTTGAGACCATACGAAAACACTGTATCCATGTCAGTCAAGCATATAGATATTCAAAATGTAGCGAATAGTTTTCCTAAAAAAATGGTATCAATGCCATCATCAAACATTTTCAATAACAGACAAGATAACCACTGGACCAATCAAGAATTTTTGTTTTATTTATGAGCTATAGTGTTAACACTTAATGGATAATGTAATGTCACATTTCATTTTGTGTTTTACGTGTACTTGTTTAAAAATGGAAATAATGTTTTCAACTTTCGGATAACCAGTTCATATTTTACATGATAGGTTTAATTTGGGACCAACATTTTACTTCGGGATAACCGAGGTTTTTTTTTGAATTATCCGAGTTCGAATTATCAGAGATTTTATTACTAAGAAAGAGAAGGATTTTGGCCAGGACCAGAGTGATATTTCGAATTAAACAGGGTCTTCGAGTATCCGAGTTCGAGTTAACGAAGTTTGACTGTATGTTTATATACCTGGTACTGTTATACATTGTCTTAGAGTTCATTGAAGAAGATCATATTTAGATCCTATACTGGAACACTGAACTGAACTAAACTGATGTACACACCACCTAATGAAGGTACATTAAGAAGCCACCAGCAGTCAGCCTAGTAGTTCCACTTGACTCCTCTCTCCTGATCAACATCAATTCCTATAGACCTCAAAGACACATGAAAGACCCTATACTGCCATCCCTTAATTGTTATATCTATCAGGGCATCAAATGTACAAATAACATAATATGAACAAGAGGCTCAATGGACCTGTACTGCTCACCTGGTTCTACAGCAACTTTGAAGTTGATATAGGTCATTTCTGCAGATACACACCTATTATGCTGATTTCTATTTTATTCAAATATCAGAGTATGCTAGGATTATCCATGTCAATAAATTTTCTAGTCCTTCATTGCAGCATTATTTTGGCTTGATATCAGGTCTCAAGGGTCTCTATCGAGGAATAATTGTTTAAAGATTTTAGCCCATTCAAACCCTATGACCTTGAATGTAATTATAAATGACGGTAATTTATTTGAATAGACTTGGATGCATTTCACCCCAGCATGCTTCAGGCCCAATATCAAGTCCCTGGGTCTCTTGGTTATTTGAAAGAAGTTGTTTAAAGATTTAAGTCTATTTGACCTCATTGACCTTGAATAAAGGTTATGGTCATTCATTTGAACAAACTTGGTAATCCTTCACCCCAGCATGCTACAGGCCAAACATCAAGTCCCTGGGCTTCTTGGTTATTTAAAATTTAGAAGAAGTTGTTTAAAGGGAAAAGTTGACGCCGGATGGCTGAATGGCCGGAAGATGGACAATGGACGCAGCACCACTGCATATGCTCACTTGCCCTTTAGGCAGGTAAGCAAAAAAGGTCATTTATGCTAGCATAACGAATATTTATTCCTCTCTATCCTAGGTAGATTTACCTTCTGGACTTTGAGAAGAAGATTCTGAAAGTTTTAAAAATATTTGACCTCTGTGACCTTGAAAATAGGTCAAGTTCATTGATGTAAGAAAAGTTTCATAGTATTTTATAGCAGGAACCTACTTGTCGAAGATGACTGCCCTGGGTCTTTTAGAACTTGAGAAGAAGATTCACAAATGAGTTTTTAACTATTTTGCCCCTGTGATCTTGAAAATAGGTCAAGGTATTTCATATGAGGACCTCTTAATGTACTCTTCCCTTTGTACCTCCTGGCCAAATATCAGTTCTCAGTTGCTTATAGTTTTCTAGAAGAAATTAAAAGTTTACGGATGGATGACGGACAACAGATGACAGATGACAGACAACAGATGACATACAACAGATGACAGACAACAGATGACGTACAACATATTACAGACAATAGATGACAGACAACAGATGACGTACAACAGATTACAGACAATAGATGACAGACAACAGATGACGGATGATAGACACCCACTCATGCACCATACCATAAGATAATTGTCACTTTGTGTCATTTGTGCTAGAAATGAAATAACCAGACTTAAGTCTCAAACCAATGATATCAAAATTTCATTGTAACCAATAGTTTCCTGGCCACCAGCATTCAGCCCAGTTCACCTTTGCTTCGTATGTGTATAATAAATTGTTTGTATGTATATGAAAAATGGACAAAAAGTATACAAAAAGCGAAGCTTTTCAAAAAGGGGCTGCCAAAAAGCAACGAAAACTAGTAGTCAGTCACTGTAGTGTAATCTAGATAATTAAAATAAAATCAATTATTTTGTGAGTGAAGTTATAGTTGTCACAAAGCCACCATAATTCAAATATGTAATTGATATTATCATATAGTTTGATATATATAAATGGATAGTATATGATCTGCAGTACTCTCTGACAATGCAGATTTGTACAAGATGGGTGAAATATATACATTAAAATTTGCAAAATGGTGGAAGGCCACTCATTGGACAGTGTTAAATTGCATGGATACACCTGTATTATTGGCTGTAATTATTGAGGAAAATGGGTGCATTATCAGTATTGATTGTTAGGACAATTGATGGTGCATTATCATTATTGTTTATTAGGACAATTTATGGTGCATCTTTTAATCTGTAATTGAATTAGGGTGAGTGGATAATAACATTTAAAGAAATCATTTTTCTTTCCAGTTTTAAGTTATGAGGTAGAATAAGTTCACTTCTCTTAAAATGAAACAGCACAGTTCATTAATAGAAGTGGCAGGCATTCCACTGAATTTACTACAAACAGTGTATTTTGAATGAAGGGAGATAACTCTTACCCACCACAGTTGCATGTTGACTTTTGTGTTTTCATCCCAAACCATAGACTTCAATGCAAAATCTACACCAATTGTTAATTTGTAGTTTGGAGAAAATGTTCCTAAAATCAAAATGAGGATAATTTCAAAATAAAATCAAATAGTTGTTGAGTCCTGATAAAATCATCATTATTGCTGTGAACATTATATAAGACAAAAAAAGGAACTATGTCAACTTGTCTGCTAATATCAATCTAAATCTACCAGTATAAACAGTACTTATATTATTAGTTTAAGAACTATTATACAAAATATCAAAACACATTATTAAGGGATTTTAGCCCAAGACCATTGAACACTAACATTAGACATTTTTCAGCCACAGCATCTATACCAAAGAAATTTGAAGCTAGTATACGCTGGTATAATGGAATTAGAATTGGACATCAATGTTTGTTTATGCTCTGGTGTAAGTAAATATATGTATTTAAGATGTAAGAATATTAGCTACATTTTATCTGCTGCAATAAGAAATGGTTCTTTAATTATCATGTTACTACTAGTCTACTGTTTGTATACACATCATTGAAGATTAAATTTGACAGAACAACTACATTTGTAAAGCTTATATATCTCTTCACGGTTGGTTTAAAGCTACCCACAACTTAAAATGTTAAAAATCAACTGCCACAATGATATTTTGCAAAAAACAAATTATCACATATATCACTTAAATTGTGTTCACTGAGCGCCATGTGCAATAAATTGGTTGATATATCATATGCATACATTTTTTTATGTATATAAAGTGAACATGCATAAATCAATGTATATATATACTTGTACATTCATTAGAAAACAATTATCCTATATATGTTTAACATGGTGAAAGCATTATGTACATACCTTCTGTGTATCTTCGGATAATAGAAGTCTTTCCTTGTAAAAGAATAAAACATAATTTTGAGACTACTGCTTCAAATTAAATTATCCATGTGAACACTTATATATATACGTAATAAACTACAGATGCTTGCATCCATTTATTTACTATTCAGAAAATATTGGCCCACTGCACCATAGTACAGGCGCCTGTGACTAAACCATGGGTGAGTCATGCAAGTAAGGTGTTTGGTTCTGTCTCCTGATTTGTAAACCAATTTTAAATTCATAAAATTGGTAATTGTTTCTGGTTAAAATTAACTTTAAAATGAATTGGTAGGAAGAACTCGGGTTATAGCCCTTTCAGTAGCTTTGTGATGGGCCGAAGGATGAAGCCTGATGACACACTGAATGGTCATGATATTAGAGTGTAATATTCCTGAGCTAAGGTTCTATTATCTGTGGGCACTAGTACTGTCTTTATATGTGTAATGTGAGAGGGAAAATGTAATGACCAGACTAGGACTTGAGTCAGGGGACCTTGGAACTACAGAATGTACATGTACAGACAGATGATCTAACCTTTTGAGCAACATGCATGGCTGTGGTGTTTAGACCAATTATTCCAATTCTGTATTATATATATGAAATAAGTTAACAATGTAGAACTTTAAAAAAATATTAAGTTTACAACTTGTATTGTGTTTATTCAGAGTCATCTATTACTTGTCATAGCGTTTAGAATTAAGTCACACATTCACTGAATACACAATAATAATTACCTGTATTAATGTACAAATCACAGATTGGGCCCCAGTTTCACAATTTTGAGTAATAGATACATATTGTACAAGTAATTTATATGTTTTAATCTCTTCACTGAAAAACATTCAGTGAAATTAATCTCCTTCACATCAGTCACTTCAGCCGTCACAGCGGAAGCCGTCAAAGTAGCCTCCCAGTGTCAAATATGTCCGTCCACTACATTCTTCTCTCTATTCATATGTAACAATCTTGTCATAACAACAACCCCCAAAATACCATCCCATATTCATATCTCAGCTCATGACATGTATTTATAACCGTCAATCTATTGATGGTTCGTCATTATCTTGAAGAGGAAGAATTACAGTGTAGAATCACAAGCATCTACTTCTGGTAAGTATTAATAGAAAAGGAATACTAGCCTCTACTCATAATAGCAGGAGTAGGGCTTATACATGTACCTTTTTTAGCTATTAATACTGACCAGAAGCAAACGCTTGTGGTACTATGTAGCCTGGCTGTTACTGGCTTCCTTTGTGCATGTTTTTACGTATCAAAATTATCTGATTAATTAGAAATGGTGTACATTGAAAATTTGACAATTACATATACATACATGTAAATCAATAACGACGTACACAGTGCAGAACGTAGCGTTCAATTACATGTATATGTGTAATCTTGAGTAATGCAGCCGTGATGTACACAGTCTACAGACTACTAGATAGGTTGTGTCATGTTGAATTTTATCGTTAGTCTAAGATACAAAACACTAATCAACCGATATAATCGTTGTACCAACAACTTACCTACTCCAAATTCCCCAATCACCAATATTTTATACAAATGCTCCTGATTACTGCCAGGAGCTGAAGCCGCCATCTTGGATTATCATGTGATATGTAGGTCACATGATCATGAACATTGAAAACGAAAGTACGTTTATATACACTGCCTATCGCAAAAAATGCATAAAATTGTAACCACGTCATAACAATGATCTATTTAACATCAACAGACGAAAATAGGTTATGGCAATGTACTAATTACGTCCTGTGTCCTAATCATGTGTGAATTTTGTGGGTATTTGCAGAGACATATATAGAACGATAAGTAACATCGCTATTTCCCCGTACAAGTGGTGGCTCCCTTTATTCGTGACCACTCAAGCATACCCTTATCGAGAGCGCCATGTCCCCTATCAAACACACGCGAGCCAGGTAAATCGGGCGTTGCGCATGTATATGTATCGATGTACTGGAACTTATAATTATTCGACATGTTCTGGTTAATCCGCCATTACGTCAGACCAGAGACCTATATACTAGTATATAGGTATCTGGTCAGACCAAAACATCGTCATTTTAAACACACACAAAAAGCACATCATTTTATGTTGGCCACTACAAAAGTTACCACATTAACCAAAAACAATCATACTTATGGGATATAGTCTTATTGATCATGCACATTGACGTCATTTATCCGTATTCTCGAAAATCCATTGGGTCCTATTCGACATGTCCAAGTTTGTAATTAGCAGCCATTACGTCAGACCAAAACATCGTCAATTTTAAACGCACACAAAAAGCACATCGTTTTATTTAGACCACTACAAAAGTTACCACATTAACCAAAAACTATCAAACTTATGGAATATAGTCTTATTGATCATGCACATTGTTGTCATTAATCCGTATTTTCGAAAATCCATTGGGTCCTATTCGACAAGCCGCCATTACGTCAGACCAAAACATCGTCAATTTTAAACGCACACAAAAAGCACATCGTTTTATTTAGACCACTACAAAAGTTACCACATTAACCAAAAACTATCAAACTTATGGAATATAGTCTTATTGATCATGCACATTGTTGTCATTAATCCGTAATTTTGAAAATCCATTGGGTCCTATTCGACATGTCCAAGTTTTGTAATCAAGCAGCCATTACGTCAGACCAAAACAGCGTCAATGTTAAACGCAAACAAAAAGCACATGGTTTTATCTAGGCCACTACAAAAGTTACCACATTAACCAAAAACTATCATACTTATGGAATGTGGTCTTGTTTGTCATGCACATTGTTGTCATTTATCCGTATTCTCGAAAACCCCATAGGGACTTTTCGAAAATTGGAGATTCCCGCCGATCTTTCCTGCGGTGTGCTTGACTTTCATACTCAAAATACAAACACTTGGACAGCAAATTGTGATATATTTCATATTGATGACACTTCTGCACTTTGATATTAATAAAGTTAAAGCACATAATTGGATCTTGGTGATGATTTCAAATAGAAATTATCGATAAATATGTGTCTGGTTTTCAAATGGTTTTCAAAGTTTTCTCCAATATGGCGTCTAGTGAAGACTGAACCGAGCGACCGCAAAGGATTGTGGGAAGGTCAGGGGCCACCACGTTGATATAAGGGCAAATAGAGAGCTGCGAATCTCTCTCTATATGTCTCTATATATGTCTCTGGTATTTGTTAAAACTGTTTCTTCCTTATTTTAATTTTTCCTTTTCCCCAATTTTACATTTTATTATTTCCGTCATCTTGTAGAGAAAACTGGTGTGGGTTATCACCAGCCTTCTCTAGAAGACTAATGAATGCTCCCGTATCCCAAAACCCATACAATACAGTGACGAGTACTCACGTTTAGTGGCTGTATGTGTGCATTGCAGGGTTCAGGATCAAAGAGACCGCTCTCTGACACCCCGCGGGATTTTATACTAGCTCACGTGCGGAATGAGCTCCAACCAAGGGAGATAACTCCCCCGATTTTCACTACACTCCTCCCTGTTTTATGAAGGCCCCCTCCTGGACTCTGTACACTCCCTGGGAAGAATTGGTGGGTGTCCTAGCATTCATGGATCCAATGGCATGGAGGGCTCCAGATTCTAGGGTTGATGATCTTCCGAGGGACGACGAGGGTGTGGGCCTCCTTAAGCTAGATCTAATCCTATGTCTGTTGTCTAATTCCCATGACTGGAAACGGTGCACTTTGGAACCGTTACTCACATGGGAGATTCTTTCAGAATAGCCGAGATCCTAATTTCTGAAATTCTATTTTTGTTTTACTAATAGCAGCTATGTATATAACTGCTGTGTTAGACGACGGTCAGAGGGTTTTTATCCTCAGACTTCCTAACTAACATTTAACTCTGAGTATATATTTAAATATCCAAACTTAAGGGAGTTGGGGTTGTTCCGAAGGCCCCAGCCTGAGAAAACCCAGGGGTTCCTTGAACAACCATTTACTGTTTTATGTGGAGGGATTTTATTGAGGGTTAATGCAACTTACTTCATGAAATTATACCTGCTGAGATGAAGAATAACTATTTGTGCAACTGATATATGTACAATATTTACATTCCCCTATGTGAGGAAAGGCTTTAAGTTGCTTGTTAAGTCCCAGCCCCACTCGGATGAGGGTTCCACTACTAAGTGGTAGGCCCCAGTACCCGACGGTTCTATGGGCAACACTTAAGCCATAACTGATCCTATATACATTAGATGTATTTTGACCAATTAAACCAAAACTGATAGTTTCATAGGATAAAAATACTAGGAGTGTAGTCACTCCATTCCCTCCCCCCTTTTATTGGAGAGCACTCTTGATAAAAAAACTACTTATACTAGAAGTGTACTCCATTCCTTACCCCCTCTCTTAAGATGAGGTGTGCTCTCTGTGACCAATGGCTACCTGATGACCTGAGTGAATTTTAATTATATGTATTAGTTCTCAGGGGAGGGTCTCTCAGGTAAGCTATATACCTGTCTCCACAGATTCCTCCCTCTCCACCTGAATACTCAAGGGGGGAGCCTGCGGTGACCTTGAGAACTTGTGCTGGAGGTATAGAACCTCACACCTTATCAATCTGTTGGTGTTGTGGCAGCGTGCACACCCTCAGAGGCTCTCAGACCCACAAATTGAGGAGAGATCTCTGTGTGACTGCACGCCCCCCTTGAGGGACTTTAAGTTCCATCAGCACCAGAGTGCCTTGAACTCTAAACCCTCCTTCCGAGAATTAGAGAATTCCGATATTTCATCAAGTATATAAATATCAATTGGGATGCTGCCTGCTGAGGTTCCACTGGAACCCCGCGGTGCACATTACTGGTTACATAGACTTTTAAGACTTGCCCCCTTGAGGTTCTACAAATAATTTGGAACCCTAGGAGGCATTTCTCTATTTTGGATTTTTAGGGGCTCCACCGTCACCTCCAGCTCCTATAAAGCGGTGGCAAGGTGGATATCGGGTTTGGTGTTTTAGTGGGGCCCTGGATTGGTGAAGGGACATCCCCCCCGGACGTTTCAGGGGGAATGTTGTCGCCCTCAAGGTCCGTCTTCTCCGGCTCTGCCAGGGGAGCACTGACAGGCCCTGGGGGCGAGGAAGTCTCTGACTCCAATTGAGGAGTCGGATTTGCATACGTTTTGGACTCCTCCGTCCCTGTGGACGGTGGAATCCCTGAGGGAGGAGTCTGACCCACCGGCCCTTTGGGGGTCGATGGCCATGGGGCTTCGGGTTCTAATAACCCTTGGACCTCCCTAAGGAGGTCCTCGAGCCCATCTTCCTGGTGGTGCAATTCCAGGATGTCCATTTATAGTCCTGCAACGGAATTGACTGAGAGTTGCATTGTATGGATCGGAATAGTAGCATTTCCTATCTATATACTCCTATACACCACCTGCATTTGTGCCTACACACACCACCTGTATTCGCTTGCCTAACTTACCTTCCCCCCTCCCGTAGTATAACCTAGGGTAGGAAGTAGTTGTCAAATCTACGGGGTTGTCTGGTTTGTCTCCCCGTACGCGTTACTGGTTTATTCTGGTCCCCCCTCAAAGTGCTATCGGGAGAGCCAACGGTATTCGGGCGGTTCGAGACCCCGGGGCCTGTTGATGGTTTGTTCGGGGACACCACACTTGGCGGTGTGTTACTACCGCTTCCGGGGTGTGCCCCCCCCCCCCCCCCCCCCCCCCCCCCCCCACGACTCGCCGTCGGAGCGTCACTGTCCTCCCCTGAACTCGCGTTACACGGGTCTATGTCCTCCTCGTCCGAGGGTACTTCCGTCCGCGAGGGATCATCGTACGCGGCCCCCGGTAGGAGGTTGTGTCTTAGGCGACGTAGCCATATGGGAAATGTATCCCCCGCGTAGAGCTTTAAGCGATCGTGGTGACAATACTTGGCCCCTAGTCCTGTATCAGCCCCTTCCCAATGGACCTTAATGTCCAACTTATGGGGAGTTTTTGTCTCCCTGTATAGGAGAGTGATATAGGGTCCCCATTCTTCCCCTAGACTGCATGAGTAGGTACCCCCGGGGTCAATCTTCCATGGTTTGACAGACATACTCAGCGGACCCTGGTTCTGTTGGCGTGAAATCCCACGACACTGCAGATAGCGGCCCTTCAGCGCGTTCTCGCGTATGGGTACTACAGACATGTTTTTAAGAAGCTCTGATCCACTTCCTGGGTTCGGATCATTCTGGGTCTTCCATGACACGTCTCTGTTGGAATGGGCTTCTCCTGGCGGCTCAGTGTGTGGTTCCCTGACAGGAAGGGGCATATGGGGCTCCACTGTCTCTATTCTCATGACGTCCTTCCCCCTTGCAATTTTGAAGTCACTGACCACCTTCATAATGGCATGATCCACCCCAGAGGATACCGATGTGTTGCCAAATAATGGCCCCACCGCACTGGAGTTGGGCTGGACCATGACCGGCTGCCGGGTGGTCTCGTTCCAGCTGACATCACAAAACCCTATGGAGTTTGAGGGAATAGTGGTGGTCTGAGTCGCCGACACCTTAGTGGTATTCTGTTTGTTCTCCCTATACGGGGTGAGGGGAATGATCTGATCCGCCATCAGGACCCTCCCGGAGTTCATATCCAGAACGCAGTTATTTTTGGCTAAAAAGTCTACCCCCAGCAACATGTCGTCGGTAATCGGTGCTTCACATACCGTCCAGGGGGTTACTATGTCTCCCACGCTGATGAGTAGATCTTTTATTTCCCACACGTTCTCCACGTTGCCGGTGAACCCTCGGAGCTGTACTCGCTTTCCAAGTATTAACGGCCCGTTCAGGTGGTCCAATAATCCTCTCCGGACTAACGTCATGGTGGCGGCTGTATCTACGACTGCTCTTATGGACGTTCCATTCAAAGTTACTGGTATAGTGAGGCTGCTGCCTTCAGAGACCACCAACTTTATTTCCCTATGGGGGGCTGGATCCCGGAACCAATTGTTTGATGGCGACGGAGAGCAGGACCGACTAGGAAAGCTTTTCTGGCGGTCTGGGGACATGGAATTGTTTACCGGGACGCGGCTGTCTTCCGTGTTGCCCTGGCTCCTACCATTACTCCATCCTGGTGGTGTAGAGTTACGTCCTCGGTCCCACGTCTTCCGGTCAGCAGTAGGGGAACGATCCCGGTCCCTAGGCAGAAATTGACGGCCGTCATTATCCGTTGACCGTTGGAAGCGCCGCGGGGAACTGTCGTACCCGGGAGATCGAGGTCTTCGGTCGGGATTTCGATTCCCTTCACGATACGGAGGATACCAACGTGGATCCCCCGCCGGCGGGTAATACGGAGATGCCACCTCACCTCCACCCTGGTTATGGTATGGAGGTGGGGGCCGAGGCTGGTAGTACGGTGAGTTAGCTGTCCCACCACGCGTAAGCGACCGTTTGAGATCATTTACCTCATCGCGTAGCATTTTAATAATCTCCTGCTGTGTCTCACCGTCCCCGGGTTTGGTGCCTTCAGCGAACTCCACCTGTCTACTCGGAAAATGTGATGAGCGTGTGCCAAATAACGCGCGCTGGTTCGCTACCGAGGCCTTTATATATTTAAGGGCCTTATGAACCGTCTTGGGATTCTTTTCCATTGCTTTTTGAGCCGCCACCTTCTCCCGGCATCCTTTTAAGAAGGATTCTGTCGCGATTTGATCTTGGGTGGTCTCATCAGCATAAGCATACCCATCATTGGTAAGCGTTTGGATACGCTGAGCGTACTCAGCAAGGGTCTCCGTTTCTTCCTGCTTGGCATACTGGAGCTCGCGCCTAGCTACTACAGGTACATCCTTGTCACTGAATCTCTCCTTCATCTTCTTTTTTAGCCGATGAAAGGAGAGCGCGCCGGGTAGTTTATCTGCATATTCTAGCGCGTCCCCGCTTAGACAATCAAAGAACCGGTTAATTGTCTTACGCTCTGACCATGCGTTGTCGGCTACTATGCGGTCAAATTTTAGGATGAAGGGTTCCCATCTATCCTTACCAGTAAATGTTGGCATCTTGTGGCGCTGCGGGCTTTTACTGCGATGTCGGTGGTGGCGGTGTCCATCTCTCCGATGTCGGTTGAAGTTGTCACTGGATGACTCCACATTAGGCTCCTCCTGGTAACTTGATCCCTTATGTATCGACCATCCCTAGGTAGTACATTTATGATGCTGTCCAGATAAGGGTTACCTTGTGGAAGGGTCCCCGACATGACCAACCCCCCTGGTGCCTCCCGTTGTTGGGTGGGTTCCCCCCATACTGGCGGAAAGTCAGGAACTGTGGGTTCTAAGGGCTGGGGGTCTAGTGGTACCTGGTCATGGATGTACTGCGCCCCACTAGGGGTGGTTAGCTGAATTGTTCCCGGTTGTACCACCTTACCAGGAATTGACCTGGTAACAGCGGACTCCTCCTTCAAGAGTTCCGCTGTCCCCCTGTCTACCATAAATTTATCTAATTTTCCCCATAATTCTGTAAACTTGAGGTTGATGTCCCTCATTGCATCGTCCTGTTTATCCAGGCGACTTTTTAAGTTTTTACTAGGGGAGTGTGACCCTCTGGAGGGCGTGGGTGAATGGGGGGGGGGGGGGGGGGTGAAGTTGGCCTCAGGTTCATACCTGTAATCCTTCCCTGGCATACCCAATCTAGCCAAGTGTCTTTACTAATTCTTAATTCCTTTAGGGAAGACAATGTTAATTCTTCCCTCCCCCTGATTTCTATTATCTTCCCTGCATAGACTTCCCCTATACCTGGAAGGGAACAAAGTTCCTCCTCTGTTGCTTCCCTTAAATTAATACAAGGCATGGTTATCACAGGAAAAATAAAGAAGGCAACACAGGTGGTGTAAATAAAGAACACAACACAGTTTTTGTATGCAAAAGGGGTGGTGTAAATAAAGAACACAACACAGTTTTTACATGTGTTTGAAAGCTACTGTTGTGTGGTGCTATGTAAAATAACACCAATAATACATGTAATTATATCTAATCTATGCTATCCTAATACTAACCTAACACTAATTTCCTATAACTAAAAATAAGTTTCCTAACACTAACTACTCTAACCTAAAATACGTGCGATTATAACACACCTCCTCCGTACGCCGCCAAAATATAATGGGCGGCCCACAGCACAGATGCGTAGCCGTATAAAAATAACTACATAAACTAATTTCTAATTAAAAAAAAACCTATGTCACTGTATAATTGTACACTCGGCCTTTGTATGCCGCCGATATGGGCGGCCCACACGATCAAGTGTACCAGCAAAAACACGAAAAAAAAACAAAAATGTTTGTTGGAACGACAATTAAATCGTTCCAACCTACCCTAACCTACAAATAGTTAGCAAAAAAAACCCCTAATAGTCCGACAGAGTGTCGTTCTGCTCCGTAGGCAACATGTGCAGGTCAAAACAAAATGGCGCTGACACGTGCTGTCCGGAACAGGACGACACTAAGTTGAACAAACATGTAGAAAAAATAGAATTTGGCGTGAAATTCTCACACACTCTGACACCAGTGTAGAGAAAACTGGTGTGGGTTATCACCAGCCTTCTCTAGAAGACTAATGAATGCTCCCGTATCCCAAAACCCATACAATACAGTGACGAGTACTCACGTTTAGTGGCTGTATGTGTGCATTGCAGGGTTCAGGATCAAAGAGACCGCTCTCTGACACCCCGCGGGATTTTATACTAGCTCACGTGCGGAATGAGCTCCAACCAAGGGAGATAACTCCCCCGATTTTCACTACAATCTCAAGTTGCAGCTGCATGGTCACTTGAATATAACTGGAGTACATGTAAATTGGCACAGATAAAATGCAACGAGATACTCAAACGACGAAGATCATTCGATTTTTGAAATGTTAATACTCAAAATATGTCAATATGTTATATACATGTATAAGATACATTGTAATGTATCTTATATAAGATATCTTATATAAGAATTTGGTAAAATATTGGATCAATATTGCTCCAAGAATAAATGACAACTTAGCTTGCCATAATTATAGTATACCTGTCACTGTTCCATGTTGTCTTCCCAAATCGCTTGTACGCGATATCTCAGCAATGTACGCTATGTACTCGTTGTACCAAACCATACATGTACATTCGCACAAATGCGATAGCCTATACTTTGCGTATTCCACGAAAAAGTCGAAGTATCGACAGGTTTAATTGGTAGAGGCGGAACAAGATCGAATTTCTTCCGAATGTAATTAATTATTTTCCCACTTCAGATTGAAAATGTAGAATAAGAATCCGATTAAGAAATTCTGTATGGGGTGATAAATAAGAATTTAACTTTGGATATTGTATACAAATGCACAACAGACTATTTCATATCTTAATTATACTCTGTTGGTGCTGTATTACCTTTAAACAATAGCCTCTTGTAAATGCACATGTATCTTTTCTTATAAATGTGTTTTAAACGTACTAACACTAACGATACTAATTCTATATTTCAATAAAATATTTCTTGCTCATAAGTCAACAATATTTTAAAAGTATTGAATAGCTCGAGCTTTACTTTTTAAAAATTCTATTCCTCAGTGTCTTTTGTACGACCTCACCTGGAATGTGCAAGAACAGGATTCTGTCAAGGATCGACTGTATTCCTTCGTTAGAGTATTGTCGCTTTCGGGCAGACATTGTGGATGTATCGCGTTATGATTGACCTTCAGTTACATGTAACTTATATGTACTGTATAAAATACATTGTAGTAGTCATATTCTCAATTTGTCAAAGAGGCCCTCAACATTACTTACAATTGTACATTATAATTCAACTTAGATCCTTGGCATGCTGGCGTATATCGTTACTACATGAGGATGCTTGGGTTACTTGTGGTCAGCGTTATTACTGGAGATCTCGACATGTTGGGCCATTTACACTTCTGGTAATCCTGTAGGCATACAGGCGGCTAAGATCCTTGACATGCTCAAGGTATACTTATTTGTTTCTGAAATGTTTCATAGAGATATATATATGTCTCAAACCTCAAATTTCGCCATAACATACTTAGACTGTACAATATGCATATTGAAAAAAAAAGGAATTCTATCAGTTCGAAGGTAACTGGCGGTATGTTTACATTAGCTAACGGCAAAATATACAACAGTTTTGTTAAAGCACGGCTAGTGAAAAAAGTCAGACCAGTCAGTTGCATCTTCAAATGGAATCAGGACTCGAAGATTTTCAACTCAAGGTACGTTGAATACATTATACTTGTACATTACGTACGAAACAGAGGTAAGACATGTATAATGTGTGATATACCTTTGACCTGGGTATTATGAGTTATCCGGGTTAATATAATCTATATTTTGTTCATATTGCACCACAGTTTTGTAGATTTTTAATTAGAATCACAAAAGCAATAAATGATATCGCCCGTTTGATTACAGCTCTTTGATCTACATACATGTACATCTATGTCTGCTTGCACATACGTAAAGATGATCTCCGAAAGGATTGTAATAGTAAAAGTCTGGGTGATTGTGAACAATAGATACATAAACGGCAGCTGTCAATCAGATACATAAACGGCAGCTGTCAATCAGATACATAAACGGCAGCTGTCAATCGGTTACATAAACGGCAGCTGTCAATCAGATACATAAACGGCCGCTATCAATCAGATACATAAACGGCAGCTATCAATCAGATACATAAACGGCAGCTGTCAATCGGATACATAAACGGCAGCTGTCAATCAGATACATAAACGGCAGCTGTCAATCAGATACATAAACGGCAGCTGTCAATCAGATACATAAACGGCAGCTGTCAATCAGATACATAAACGGCAGCTGTCAATCAGATACATAAGCGGCAGCTGTCAATCAGATACATAAGCGGCAGCTGTCAATCAGATACATAAATGGCAGCTGTCAATCAGATACATAAACGGCAGCTGTCAATCAGATACATAAACGGCAGTTGTCAATCAGATACATAAACGGCAGCTATCAATCAGATACATAGACGGCAGCTGTCAATCAGATACATAAACGGCAGCTGTCAATCAGATACATAAACGGCAGCTATCAATCAGATACATAAACGGCAGCTGTCAATCAGATATAGAAACGGCAGCTGTCAATCAGATACATAAACGGCAGATATCAATCAGAAACAAAAACGGCAGCTATCAATCAGATACATAAACGGCAGCTATCAATCAGATACATAAACGGCAGCTATCAATCAGATACATAAACGGCAGCTGTCAATCAGATACATAAACGGCAGCTATCAATCAGAAACATAAACGGCAGCTATCAATCAGATACATAAACGGCAGCTATCAATCAGATACATAAACGATATCTATCAATCAGATACATAAACGGCAGCTAACGATCAGATACATAAACGGCAGTTATTAATTCATGTATTACAATACAAAACTAAAACAATGATTTCCCATTCAAAACAGGATGCGTCTCCAAAATATTTATTTTTACTTTCTTTTGCATAACGAGATAGAACCAGCTACTTACCACAACTTGGTAAATCATTTTGAAAAACAAAGAATTTTACATTGGAAGTCGGTCAGATACCAGACGGCCTGGGTATGGAACTGATGGTTAGTTCGGTCCTATAGGATGACAAGTACATTTCATATGGAAAATAACAAACAAACAAAAACATTCGCTACTGATAGAGCTGATGTAAACATTCAGATACATTGTATAATAACGCTACAGCTCCTGAATGTCTGTTTTGTGTTATCATTTCCAAGGGTCTCAAACTTATTCGTTGCTCACATTTTGCCCTCGTTTCATTGATTTTAATTACGTACGGTGTTGTGTTATATACAGAGAGTACACAACGTATATCAGTATTGTTTGTTGTTTTTTATTGTCAGCTATAACGCCCACTAGTAGAGTGATGTGTGAACTGATTGTCGCACCATACAGAAGAGTGTGGTTCAGGAAGTCAGTAGTTCAAGACCATGTGGTCATAATCTGCCGCAGTCTATACCGAGCCCTCCACGTCCACCTTCCGTCTTATCATCAGGAGCCCGTCTCTGATAGGAACCATCACCTGTCAATGTAAAATGGGAACCAATACCTGTCAATGTAAAAATGGGAACCAATACCTGTCAATGTAAAAATGGGAACCAATACCTGTCAATGTAAAATGGGAACCAATACATGTCAATGTAAAATGGAAACCAACAGCTGTCAATGTAAAAATGGGAATCAACACCTGTCAATGTAAAATGGGAACCAATACATGTCAATGTAAAATGGAAACCAACAGCTGTCAATGTAAAATGGGAACCGATACCTGTCAATGTAAAAATGGGAATCAACACCTGTCAATGTAAAATGGAAACCAACAGCTGTCAATGTAAAATGGGAACCAATACCTGTCAATGTAAAAATGGGAACCAATACCTGTCAATGTAAAATGGGAACCAATACCTGTCAATGTCAAAATGGGAACCAACACCTGTCAATGTAAAATGGGAACCAATACCTGTCAATTTAAAATGGGAACCAATATCTGTCAATGTAAAATGGGAACCAATATCTGTCAATTTAAAATGGGAACCAATACCTGTCAATGTAAAATGGGAACCAATACATGTCAATGTAAAATGGGAACCAATACCTGTCAATGTAAAATGGGAACCAATATCTGTCAATGTAAAATGGGAACCAATACCTGTCAATGTAAAATGGGAACCAATACCTGTCAATGTAAAATGAGAACCGATACTTTTCAATATAAAACTATCAGGAGTTATTGTGAACCGATACCTGTCAATGTTAAGTCACTTTTTGTCAATGGACAATACAAATCATATTTAGAACACTAATCATCAAGGATATTTATGTTATAAGACAAGCATGCAAGTGGACTACGACACGCCCAGCGTGTATCCCTATGAACCACTACGGTCGTTTTAGAGTTGTTATCAGGATCTGATAACTGATATTCAGTATCTAGTGATTTGAAGACTCAAATTGCTTTACTCTTAATGATATGAGTAGGCCTCACTACGTCTTGTGGAAACAGTATGGCAAGGTACCAACAGCATGTATGATTAATTTGGCTACACGCATTTGTTTGTCTGGTTGATATTCCCTTGGACATCACCATTCCTTTTAATAGCTAGTTGGTGTAACACTAAAACACTGGCCGACCCGTCAAAGTAATTGGTGTGGAACATTATGTCCAAATATGAACTTTATTTATTTTCCAAGATTGCGAAACAGATTGTATCAACTTATGTAATCACGTTTGTTGGTCCGGACGGAATCGCGCGAGGGGTCTTACTGTTGGAATAAACTGGAGTACAGGAGAAAACCCAAGTGGTCGAGTCGAACATGTGACCCCATACCTTTCCCATCCAATCGGGGAATTAAACCCCGGCCGCCTAGGTGAGAGGCGAGAGCTTACCACGTTCCACAGCGATCTGTGACAAATGAGCGGGTTGATCAACAAAGCAACCACGACATCACGGGATGGTCCGGAATTTCAGCTTCCTGAAACATCCAAACCGTCCCTTTTATGGATCGAACTCACACCTCAAATATTCCCATACTTGCCTGGTAGACGTCTTGGTTCTTTAAAATGAACTCGTTGAATTTATGTGTAGTTTGACCAAACTCCATTTCGTCCCGGAGGTATGCGGACCCGAGAAACAAAGCATTGTCCATCAGAATGGTCCCTCCAGGAGATAACATGTTGTTATCCATTATTGCCTGGAAAACAGAAAACCTGCTGAAACCCGTCTTCACTACAATACGTGCGTTATTACAGGTAAAACTTGGTTAAACTCACACATTTACTCCGTCTACATCCAGTACGTACAATTAGCTAGTTAATGATAAAACAGCATCTTTAAAAAAAACAAGTACTGAAAACAGTGTAGAATTCAAGAACGAAGTTTTGATCTGGCTCAGGAGAATCTATAATTTAGTTTTGCAGACGACTAAGGATACATTTTTGTAGATGTACCCTACAGTTAAATAAACAGGCCAACTTTCTCTATGGTGCATTCCGGTCTCCTCATAATGCTGGAGGGATCGCAACACTCAGGATGAGAATAAATAAGGGATATTAAATATGAAAGACTCATGATATCAAATATGAGGGACTCTGTGGTATCAAATATGATGGACTTTGTTATACAAATACATGAGGGACTTGTGTGATATTACAATGTAATTGAAAGAGACACAAATATGATGGACTTTGTTATCTAGAGTTTAGTATATGACCATTTTGATATCACACCCTTTATCAGTCCGAGAGTCGTGATATCATATTATATCATATCACATCATAAAGTTTTTATCATATGTTTTTTTTTCAAATATATACACGATCTTAAGTACTGATTCTAGAGATCGCCATTTATTTTGAGTTGTCAAATTATCTGTTAAAATCTTCATGTCCGATTGATTTTCTCCAAGTGTTTCAGTTTTCTATATTTTTTACAAACGCACCTGTGTCATCTTCATCATCAAATCGATCCCCCGAAACATGTCTTACAACAATCTTAAAATAAGCCGAAATGGCAAAATCCGGATTTTTTACAGGGTGTGTGATATCACTTTCGAGGGGGCGAGATATCACTTCGAGGGAGTGTGATATTACCCGGGCTGATATCAATTTGTGAGAATTGTAGACATATCGCATATACAAAAAGGGTGTTATCAGTAGTAAACATGATAGATAACAATATGAAGGTCCGGCCGTGTGATTCTAATATGAGGGACTTTTGTGCTAAGAAATGTATGTGTGTTATTGATATCCGTTGGTACATAACATATTCAACTCTACCTCAAAGTAGCTGAAGTAATCGTCCTTGTTAGCATCGAGAAATATGACGTCAAATTGTTCTCCATCTCTCGCTAGTTCTTTTATTGTCGCGAGCGCCGGTCCTGTAGGTGAAAAAAAATGAAACTTTTGATCAGCTTAAATGCACAGGCGCTTGCACACAACTTCCAACAGTGTACATACCACTGCCATATCATTTTTTTTCCAAATTCACATTTTCTATGCAAACGCCTGTGCTTAAATGCAAGCTTGATGTAATGGTAAAATGTATATGGCAATGTCATTATATCAAACTTAATTGTAATACGTATAAACTAGGTGGAAATTATCAAGTTTTCTTCATTAGATATCTGACAGTGTTAAAAATTTGGTTAATATTGAATTACATATTAAACATTACGATAACTTACCTCCTTTGATCGTTACTTTCTTTCCATGTGGTGATTTGTCTAAATAACTGCGCGCGAGATCTTGTATGTATGGAAGAATTTCACACGAAACTACAGTGCCATCTGCCGGAAGTGCTTCAGCAATGGTTAAAGCTCCACATCCGGTAAATAGTCCTACTTCCAGTACTTTCTTAGCGTTGCTCATACTCACAAGAATTTTGAGAAAATTACCTAAAAGAAGACGGTTGTTTTTTTATTTCCTGATCTCTATAGAATTACGCTGTATCGTACAATAACACAAGATATTGCTCTCATTATTGCTTTTACATAGTTACCATCCATCATGAATATAGCCCTTGTTTACAAAGCAATATATGTCATTCCAGGTCAACCACTTGCAATTATCTTAAGTTTTTTTTTTCAATTCCTCATTTTAAGTATGATTTTTTTTATTCTATAACCAATTCATATTTGTGGTTTTCACCTCATCCGTGCAAAAATCACCATATTGCTAAGATAAACTTTTGAAGTTGGAGGTCACAGCGACCTGAGGCTGACCTCTACTATTCAAAAACGTACACGTTTATCAATTCGTTGACAAAAGGTGATCACCTATTGTTTTTAGATACACATGAAAATAATAACTTTGGGGATTAAGGACTTAAGATAAGCAACATCTATGTCATTGGAAAAACCCAGTGAATAGACCATATGTTTGGAAGGGTAAGCGTCCTCTATTTCAACGACGATACACGCGATGTGTAATAACACAAGGTATATAGCATGGATAAACGTATTGGCGATATCAAATGAAATATTGGTATGATGTTCTCATTTAAAAAACATGATGTTACTCGGATTTGATCCAGATTTACCTGTCGAGTGTCGTCGATTTGACCTAGATTAACCTGTCGAGTGTCGTCGATTTGACCTAGATTTACCTGGCGCGTTTCGTCGACTTGACCTAGATTTACCTGGCGAGTGTCGTCGATTTGACCTAGATTTACCTAGCGAGTGTCGACTTGACCTAGATTTACCTGGCGAGTGTCGTCGATTGACCTAGATTTACCTGGCGAGTGTCGTCGATTGATCTAGATTTACCTGTCGAGTGTCGTCGATTTGACCTAGATTTACCTGTCGAGTGTCGTCGATTTGACCTAGATTTACCTGGCGAATTTAGTCTATGTAGCAACAGACGCTTACCTTCTGGGACAATTGGTCTAATTATCATTTTACGTTTGGTCACATTCGCTCTCGTTTGATCGATTTCAGTTAAAATAGGTTAACTTATGTTGACTGATTCCCATTGTGTCTTCCCATCCAACACTATCGGTTGCTATTTAAAAAGGTACAGAAAAGCACTCATATAATACTCTCTTACTATTCCATCTAAATCAGAATAATATCATAGCATTGTTTAAGTAGACTACCTTCTAGCTTTCCCGAAACCATTCTCGGAGACATGTAGGGAATTGTTCCGTCTTTGCTGAGCTTGTCCCATGGGTGTTGAGCGGTCTGTTCTATTATATAACTAACACCCTGGCTGGCAGGAGAGGACATCGCCTCACAATATTCATCTCGGGCCTATGAACAGTACAGAGTCATAGAACGTTAGATACACTAACTGATTGCTTGTATATTGCATAGGTTGTTATATACAGCTTTATATGTTTATGAAAGTATGCTATAATGTATATAAATGTACATGATTTGAAAATGTATGGTTTTGTTGCATGAAAACATACCAGCGCAAATACATTCACATTTAAAACACTTATCATCAACCAGGAAGTGGTTTCCAAATCTTGATAATTATGACGACGTCATAATGACGTCATACATTGTCAAAAAAAATGCAACTGATTTTAAATAACAATTTGGGATTTTATCTCTCATAATATATATGATTCGTTGACATGTATTTCTTGGGATTAATTAAATGAGATTCCAGAAATATAGATGTTCACCTTTGTGAAAAACCACGAATAAATTCTTTTGCAATTAGTTTGACT
Organism: Pecten maximus; assembly: GCF_902652985.1. NCBI lineage: Eukaryota > Metazoa > Mollusca > Bivalvia > Pectinida > Pectinidae > Pecten > Pecten maximus. The sequence continues at coordinate 43,534,632 of NC_047017.1, forward strand.
TTTAAGCTATTTTTGTCATAAAACGACCGGACTAATAGGTGATACTAAACATGACAATATAATGTGCTCGAGGTTACTCACCAGAATACTGTGAAGACAACGCTCGATTTGTTTTTGAACTTCCTCAGGAACTCGATTACGTTTCCCTATTTCCTCCAATTTCCGTAGATTTCTGACGGTAGGGTCCATGTGGTGTTTACTTGAATCCATTATCTCCCTCCGTGAATATGTATGTATTACTGAATAATTAGATCATCGTCATATTACCACAGAGCATGCAACATCAGTTAGGATTGTTGAATTGTTAGATTTCCATGGTAATCCTTAAGTATTCTAATTATATAAAGTACATATCATATAGATAATTATATACGAATCTGTCGTGTATTTACTTTATGCCTTATTAGGATGATACAAGTCCAAAGTGTAATCAATGTATAAATCTTACAAATATAAAGAACTATGTTCCGTCATATGAAATTATTATCTTTTCGTAGCGATGTACACCATTGTTGTATGTGATTTAAAGGTGTGCTCATGTTGTGATAAAAAAGGTGGATGTTTGTTTGTTTGCTGGATTTATAGCCCTGTGCACAGTCAGGAACATTTTGAGGTGGGGTATCCTTGTAGTAGTTGGTGACTACCACAATAAACAATATTGGAAGGGGAAAGTGTCTTGCCCAAGGACACAAGCACGACAGCACTGACTGGTCAGTTTGTCAGCTTCCCGAGAAACACAAACCGGCATGGGAGGACCACGCGAAGGTGTTCTAACCGACTAAGCTATCGTGCCGTGCCCCCCCCCCCCCCCCCCCCCCCCCCCCCCCCTCTAACCGACTAAGCTATCGTGCCTCCTACCTCACAAAGATTGAGGGTACCTATCTCTGTATTTTGTCCAATACTGAAAGATTTGTAAAATGAATGTATCGAGATCTTGATTAAGACGTTCGTTGAATAAAACATAGATTTATGTAGACTTTATTTCCTGAACTTCACTAGTAGATTGACACCCCAAGTAACACTGACGAGAGAAGGATTTATACTAGTATATGATTCAGTCATTTGTCGGTATACATTGTATTGATGACCAAGAGGAGGTAATCATCACTTGTATCTGTTGTTTAATCCTTGTAGAGTCTACAATGCATCTCATTATGTTTTCCCCATTGAGTACAAATATACTACAGTATACATTCTGACAGGGCGGTTTCATGCTTCCCTGCGTATTACTGTGTAATCACTTCGTGTGTCCGTATTAATGTTCTAAATTATGACCGGTAGTGTGTAGGCTGTATAAGCAGGCGTGGAGCACGTATATAGCGTTGTGTGTGATGTGTGAGATGCCGCTGATTGATCAGAAGAGAAGATATAACTGTTCGTGTTTACTTCTATCGATCTATCGGACAGGTGATAAATGTAAAGTAATTTACACTAATGAAGCTAATCAAATTATGTACAGATAATATATCACGCCCTGTGTTTATCCCATGAATACAAACATATTTCTAAAAGCATACAATTTAAGTCTCATTCATAAGTTTTTATTCTCACAAGACATACAACGAACATTTTTACTTTCTTATTAAAGAAGTAACCCGAACCCTTCCACATAGTTCTGTCTTAGTTACCTATATAGCTCTACAGGATACAAGGACCAAGGATTCCTAAGTCAGGACCCTAAGACAGCTAAGTCAGGACCCTACGTTACTAACTAAGGGTCCAAACATAATATGTGTCCTTATAATGGATCACCAGATATATTTCTGTGCCATAGAGTATCATGTTGAACCATAAGACAGCTAAGTTAGGGCACATCGTTACTAAGTTTGGGGTCCCCAACGTATTATATGTCCTTAATTAGCCACATAAGAGAACATAACATTATCAGCATTATACATCACAATGTTGATAAGAAAACTGATTATTTACATGTTAATATGTCAATACATATCGTAAAACACAGCATACTTACTCAATGGTTGATTCGGCTGCTGCTCTGTGATCAGTTCTCCGATGTTTTGTCCAATGTTCTAAATTATAACCTTTCTCCTTCTCGTGCTATGACGTCAGCCGTGTGTCCAAAAATAGATGTTGTTGATTCAGTGACGTTATAACGTGACTTATATTATTAGTTCATTATATAGTATTAAATATCTTCATTGTATATAAGTTAGTATTTATTATCTATATTATAGTACATCTAGTATTAAATATCTACATTGTATATAAGTTAGTATGTATTATCTACATTATAGTACATCTAGTATTAAATATCTACATTGTATATAAGTTAGTATGTATTATCTACATTATAGTACATCTAGTATTAAATATCTACATTGTATATAAGTTAGTTTGTTTTATCTATATTATAGTACATCTAGTATTAAATATCTACATTGTATATAAGTTAGTATGTTTTATCTATATTTGAAGTATAATATATAGTATTAATATCTACGTTTTATATAAGTTAGTATGTAGTATCTATATTTGTAGTACATTATCTTGTATTTAATATCTAAATTGTAGTAAGTATTTATTAGGCCTATCTATTAGTACAAATATTCATGATAATATCTATATGCTTATTTATTATTTCCATAAGCAGTGTGGGCCATCACGTGATACGAAAATGATGCACTACGCGGGAAAAAATGACGTCAAAAACCAGGTTAAATCTGCATTTGTTTCGGTCTTTTCGTTGCACTATATTGCTATAGTTCTATGGTGATTTGTATTCGTAACATAACTCACTAGCAATGGTTCTTTAATTTTACGTAGTTTACAACGACATTCGAACACTTTTCAGTCGGCTAAAAAATTGGAGCATGTACTATACGGACGATACATTATTTCACCTGAAATTGGATGACTTTGTCAATTATATACGCTACCGTCGATGCAGAAACGAATTAAGTGTACATTATCGTTGTTTTGAACATCTACACGTACAATCTGTACAAGCGATGGGTACTGCATTTAATATCAATCCACTGTCGTCGCCACGATGAGGGTGTAACGCGGACAATTTTGTGAAAAATATCACTTTTTTTCTGATTTGACCAATCAACACATAGCTCATAAACGACAATGTAGAAAATTGAGAGCTGACCCGGTAAATTTTGACATAAAAATGTAATAAACAGAAGATGTTACAGTATCTGTAGTAATACCAAATATATTTCACTAGATCTAGTGTGGCTAATATTTAAAAAAAAAAAAAAAAAATTCACTTGTGCTGCGCAATCGTGAAAAATACCAAAATATTAGCCCCCATATTACGGCTTTGTTGATGTCGCATTGGTTAAAAATTTTTTTTAACTACATGTATACTACACGGAAGATTAGAAATTTATTTCATTTTACTAATTCAAATTTACAAGTTGGTCAATAATATTCAGGATTTTGCTTTACACTTTTTATAATCTTACGTCAAAACACTCATTCCCAGGCCTTCCTATTGTATTCTAAAATATTGATTTAATTACAAAGTAAGCGTTATCGATGAAGCAAACTACACTTTCCTTACACGAATATATATATTTGTATTGTTATCCTTAAAATTACTTTCTGTTTGTGCTTAGGTATTTTTTGTGTATCTTTTGTTTTCAGCAGCGGCACATTTAAGACTGGATGATTTAGATTTGCCCATCTCTTCTAGATTTCCATACTGTCTGGCATCTGGTGCTGCTAAAAGGTCAAAGAGAGATTCAGTAGCTGTATGATACCATATTGTCTCTTTTTTTCGCCGGTTGAAAATGTACTTAATGTGTTATTCACACGCCGAGTGGAATATTACATACAGCTATCCATGCATAGGGTTTTTGGTCGGATAGACCATAGCTGGACCAAGACTAGAACGAATATTCATACCCTGCCTACACTGCTCTCCGGCAGGGTATGAAGTCCCTCCCATTGCCGATAGTGTAGCAAGCCCCGATGTGATTCACATCGGGCAGTATTAGCAGTGGTGAAATTTTTCTCGGATAAAAAAAACCATGTAAATTGATGATTCTAGTATCTATGATGAATATTCAAGCAACAAACCTGCATATTACTTCAAATGTTTGACAATAAATGGTAAAATCCAAAACGAGCAAGACACACGGAGATATCAGTTCAAACATACCGCCATCTTTGATACAAGTGTAAAGGTCAATTTCCTTATAAGGAAATCAAAATAAATTGATGCTAATGAGGTTTCCCGCGAGATTTCAACAGAAAAACAGATTCGGAGTAATATATCTCGGTAAGGAAGGTCAATTCATTCTGAAATTATTTAATTACGCAAAGTAAGATTCGCTTTCTTCACAAAAGTTACAAAAGAGTGGTTAAATATCTCTGATTATGTATTTATTTATCGTAGTAGCTTCATCCATATATGGATCACGGGTTCCATATTTGGGTTAGAATCCTCGCGAGAGTTCTTCGAGAAGTATCATGGCGGATCACGGAGACAACTCCGAGCAGTATGATATCAGAATATGCGAATTAAAGATTTCTAGATTAGACGGTAGGCTAATACATTGCAAAATTGAATTAGAAATGTTTAATTATACGAACTATTACTCCAAAGTTAAACGATATCCGCTATTTGTAGCATTTTCGAGGTTCACTGTTTTGCTACATTACGAGCAATGGGAGGGAATCGTAGCTCTGACGACGACCATCTGTCAAAAATTATCCGTCCGTCGTCCAGAGCTACGTTATCGCAGCTAGACCAAGACCACAATTAGCTTCGCTATATGTTTCATTGTAACATTAAAATTCATAATAAATTCCCAAAATCTCATATGCAACGTTCCATCTCACCTGGCCAAGACCAACATCTGAGAAGCAAAATATAAAAGTTTCAATACAGCATGTTGGGCATTTTCTGGAGATAGCTGTCAAAATGTGTCACCAACGTGGATTATATACATCCGGGTCAGGGGTAGAGGTCAAATCAGGACTTTTCACACAGGACCCTGGCGCACAAAATACATGATCAATATTAATATTTTACATCACAAAACATAGATTGACATCTCTACTATAAATTTACATTAAATTCATAGACAAAAATCAAGTTCAAACAGGCATTTGATTCATTTCCATGAAATACATACATTTCTGAGGGGGCCTGAACCCGGAAGTACTTAATTGTGGTCTCAGTCCATACATGTATGTCGTGCAGACATGGTCACGTGGTTTCAGTTTTTCCGTTGGAGGGGTCACTACTCATTGTCAAAAACTTCCGATCCTAGGAATAGTCCATGAAAAATGATATTCGAAATTTTGATACTTGCTTGTCACACGAATAATTGAAGTTTAAGTAAATTAGCAATTGTTTGTTTGTTGTACTTACAATGAAACAAATACGAATAAATACAAGCAAAAACAAAAACAAAAACAAAAACAAAAACAAATTAACGTATTAATACACCGTTCATGATTTCCGGTTGGTGTAGCTGTGTACCACTACATGTGTGTCGTCTGCTACAAATTGTCCAATTCTCTTTGTATATTATGCATGTACTTGTGCGTTTTGTCGGACGTTGATAATATTGGCCATACATGATCTGTGGTAAGGTTAGAGAATTCATTTTATGAAGGCATATTGAGTTAGTAATCATGTCATGGGTCTGAAGCGAGATTCTCATGTGCTTAACTGTGACATTGTATACACGTGTCACCGTATACGTATATGTACTAGGCTAGCTAGTGTAACACTGTGGGTTTGTTAGGGTGCGTGAACCTGACTTATCACCTCGAAAAGACATTAATTTCAATTAGGAACACTGTCCCGAATAACATTCCGGCTAGTTGGGTCAAGATACGTCAGAAATTAAATCAAGGCTACAACTGCACACTTTTCCTACATAAATAATATATATGATTATTGATAAACTATTTGTCAATTTAAGAAATCGGTGAATTGCTGATATTGTATTTATTAGATTATGTATTATTGATCGGTTAATAAGTAGATTATAATGTAACAATACAACTACATATGTCCATGTGTTTAGGTGAAGTTTGCTTGGTACATGAATTTGAACCACATGAAAAGCATGTCCTCCAATTCAAATAACAGCAACAATAATGAATTTATGAAATTGACATGTGCTTATAAAGATTAACACTAGGATATAAATACTGCATTCTTGATTGTCAATTAAATGCAAAAAGGCAATTGTGAAGCAAAGCATATTTGGAACTGATTGAATATTATATACATGTACACACATATAAATTGTCAAGACTGTATTGGATCTTTGAACTTTTAAGAATAATTAATATATGAATGTTTAATGCATCTCTCCTTTAATCAATATATCAATAAATACTGTTGATGAATCTAATGTCTTAATTATCTTTATAACTTTCGTTAAATAGAGCAGCTATTACCCATTCATTCCTTTACAAGTCTGTCATTTCGGATTTAAATTGTGAATTTCCGTTACCATAAATCTGAGTGTTGTTCGGAAGTTCTATGAAGTTATATTAACAGCTGAGGTCATTTAAGTCTATCCGACCAACAGGCCTTTGATTTACTAAGTAAAAGCAAAACTACAAGACCTGATATCCAGTGCAAGATTATTATAACGGTCCTTACACGTCAATTGAAGCCCGATAATACATTGTGTTTCGTCAACATTCGTCCATCATGGAAATCATGATATTGACATAAAACTCTTTGATACAATACCAAAGTGAAAAACAATAGTTCGTAAAACACGGATGTTGCTATCGAAAATTTGCAATTCACAATAACAAATGAAAATCACGTTAATCTTATAGTTTTGAAGTAGGCTGTCAATGTTATTGAAACATATTATGTAAGTCTCCGAACTTTAACATCACTTCAAAATGAACAAGCAGAACTTACAACATATAATATGCAGATACAGTAGTAAACAATAATTAATGGACATGCTGGCATTCCGGATCTGGAGGTTAATCATGTAAACGCGACAAGCTCTGGACGTAGTAACAGCCACACGTATAACGTTCACACAAACTCATACACGTGCATTGATCAACAGAACCGCAATTGACGTAGACGATGTTATAATTCAAGTGATAGACGGATATAACATCCTCAAATGACACAGCTGTTTGCTAGTTCTTGGAATATATCAATTATGTAACAAAAGCTCTGAAGCGTGAACACTGTATCTTTATTGTGCTGTATTTCAGGTGTGTATTTATAAAATCAGTGACCATCTCCTCGTCTGCCATATTAAGTGTTGAACCTCTGTTTGACCATGAATCTCCTACTAAAGGTAATGCCTTACATTTGGTTCCTCTGTATGTTAATTGATTCTGAACACCTATATTTTATTCTGATAATATATATGTTTAATTGTAGCTAAAAGACTGATACGTGTGTATGTGGTAATATAGTTTTCGCTAGGGAGACTTATATACCGGTATTGGCTAATGTTCGGAATGAGACTCCCCAGTTTGATATTAGTGTTTATGAAGTACACATCACCCGTCTCTCGGACTGCCTGCACTAATAGAGTGTTATTGGGACGAAAATGCGTCTTGACATCTGAGTTTAAGCGAATAGTGGATGGCAATCAGGACTCAGTCATTAACACTGCTTGACAAAGGAAACACATTTTCGAGTGCTCGTAACCATAGTTTTCAGTCGCTGTGTGTTTGGGAGATAAACATCTTTCCATTTTTTGTTGTATTTGTATTATAGATATTTAAAAGGGAAACATTGAAACTTCATTCTTTTGTGCAAATACGTTTTACTCCAAAACGTCCAGATTGCCCACCGCGAAAACGGTTACCTATACGATTGTTTATAAATCGGGCTAGATCTAGCTTACATCAACAAACCATCGGTGTCTGAGAAGTGGTAAGTATCAGGTTAAAAGGCCCAGAATTTCTCCTCTGATATAACATACGTATCTGATTAAAATTGATGTTGGGATCCTGCATGAGGCGAGGAAACAAAATCATAAAGAACTGATAATGGCTTAGACTTAACATAAACATTCGCTATTTAGGTTCTATTGTAACGACTAAGTACAGTCACGGATTTCACGACGATGAAGCATGCGATTATTAAAGCATTTCTTCGAAAACAATTTTTATCTATCGTGTATTTTTGATGTAACTGATAAATAACAAACATATTACTTTCAGAAACCCCTGAAATCAAAAATGACTACCAAGCCGTATGATGACCCCGTCATTCCACAGTATTGGGACCAGCCAATCCTTCGCCACCTTACTAAGCTACAGGACATGTCTAACGTCCAAGGAGTTTCGAACGATATCCAGACACAGATTCAGATCTGTATAGATTGTATCAAAGTAAGTATTGGTAGATAATTGTAATAGATAACAGTTTTACGCAGCATCTAGTATTCGTGAGGGATTTCCATTGTCACAGATTTTGAAAGAACTCTTGGTTTCCCTCAAATATCAAATTACTTTAGATACAGCAGACTTGCTGACAAGCTATATCATCACGATATAACATCAGTTATTGAAAATGGTTCCGGTTTTTGTCGAGGACAATCAATGGAAACACATTCCCATTGTGGTATGTTTCTCCAGTAACATAATAAATAAAATCTAACATTCATGTTCACATAATATTAAATCTATAATATTTGAATATATTAACTTCATATAGAATAGGACTCATTTCATTTTAATTTAAGAAAATCAATATCATACTCTTGTACATGCATATTGATAGATTTACTGAACTTAAGTTACCAGTGGCTAATTTGATATTTACAAAATATTCGTTTATTTTCAATGCTTGATGATTATAAGTAAAATTAGATGCATTCAAGTGGGTGTAGAGAACTTATAAATATAAAGAAAATATTCTGCTTTGTTTTCTCTGTCTGCGTCTAGGCAAGGGAGGACTACTGTGATGACATCACGTCCCTATCAAGCACTGCTATTGAGAATCTGGTATACCAGACAAACCAACAAAACTGGCAGCAGGTGTACGACCGTGGCGACATCCAGTGGAAGGTGGGACCAGGCATGCTTACAGGAGAATTGGAGGGTACGGTAATAAGACGATGCTTCATTGAAAAAGTTGATTAAAAATTCATATTAAGTAAACGTGCTTACCAATTAGGTGAACATTTACAAACAGCATAGTGACATTCATGTCTGTTTATGAACTATGCCAATATGTATACTTGCTCTACATTTGTTTGAAGTCAAATTATCTAAGCGTTACCCGCAGACAAGTGGAGCCCTTGAAGAGAAGTTCTTACTAATAAGTGTTTGGAAAGGCTCTCTCGGGGAACTACGGTTTACTCCAACAATAACACTTCTCGCCCGCTTCCATCCATGCCAACAATTGTTGTAATATAAAGTTTAAATTAACTACATTATTGTACATATCACAAGCTATCCAATAGTGTATTATACCAAATGAGTGAAGAAACAACTCTTTATGTGCAGATGAGTGTAAATTTATTTCAAATTCTATCAAGATTAGCGTGCAAGGGAACGTGTGGAATGGCAAGAACAGCCTGCAATGCTTTCGGAATTAGAAAGTTAGAATTGGTAGGAATGCTTTTGAATCCCTTATTGTAACCTAAATGTAAACATCGCAAACCCCATATTCTGCGCTACTTTGTATTCCCGTTTTCCAATACATTTTTTTATTGAAAATAAAATATTGATTTACAGGGAACTTCTTAAAAACGCTTGTCAGTATGTCAAATGCCAAGAGAGTTCTTGAAGTTGGCCTGTTCACTGGAAATAGTGCTCTTGCAATGGCAGAGGCACTTCCGGTTGACGGAAAGGTGGTTGCGTTGGAGATATCGGAATACATTGGGAAATTTGCGCGAAAGCTGATGGATGAATCACCTCATGGAAAGAAGATTGATATACAAATAGGTAACGGGAAAAAACAAAAAAACAAAAATAGAAAAAAATAAGGATAATAACGTGTTGGTTCTTTATTAAATTTATCTGACTATGATCTAACATAGGCCCGTCTACAATATCTGTTTAAGGCCCAGCTAAAGATAACATGGAGAAGCTCGCACAAGAAGGACACCAGTTTGACATAGTGTTTATTGACGCCAATAAGGAGGGATACATGGACTACTATAAAGTAATTGGCTATATCTAGATTTAAACATTTTCTCATGCGACATTTAAAATTCAATATTAACTGGGATTAACGACGGAGCAAGTGAGGTACACTGTATATAAATATAAGGATCACTGAAGGTATTGGATGCATATCAGATTGCATTTTCATTAATAATGAACGTTTTTTGTAATATCACACCAGTCCTAATTGTATACTCACTTCACAGCTCCAGCTTTCCTAATGTCTGAGATATTACAGCGACAATCAGTTATGAATAGCTAACATATTAAGCCAACAAAACTGTCTATGTTAACAGATCATCATGGATAACAACATGCTTAGCCCTCGTGGCACTATTCTGATTGACAACGCGCTACATGGGGGCATGGCGTACTTGTCCCCTGAAAACGCCCTTCTCCCAGGGATGGAAGCGGTCAACATGGTAATAACAAAATTCAACGAGTATGTCTACAACGACGACAGGGTCAGCCAGGTAATACATTAATAACTAGATGTTAAGGTAGATCTGAGTATCATCTACCTGAAAATTATTTCTACTAAGGGGCAGCTACTCTTACATTATATGCAAAAACATATTGGCATTAGTATTTCTTTTCAGTTTAAGTAATTAGCGAGGTAAGTTCATTATACACACTTGCAACAAATGTCAATTATCCCCTATCCCCATAGTATCTGCTTGTAATTAAGTGTAATTAGGTTAAGTGGACGCAAACGGGTGTCTGATAAATTCTCCAACGTTATTAGATAATTGGTATGAAAACAGGTATCTTATACAGTCATCTTATTAACAAGTTTCAACATATTATAAGGTTTTCATTAACGATATTTGAATAATCTACGTTGTTTGAGTATGACTTATTGAACTGTTCATTATTGTCGACTTTAGGTCATTTGACCCCTAGGGACAGAGGGGCGGGGCCCAAAAAGGGGAAGTTTGCTGAAATTTTGCTTTAAAATCCTACTCCTCCTTAACCCTTCGATGGATATTATCCAAATTTCGAGTGAAACATCATTTGTGGAGGGCGATCAAACTGTATATAAATGAGGCTGGTCCTACCACTAGGGACAGAAGGGCGGGGCCCAAAATTTGGAACCTGGCTGAAATGTTGCTTTAAGATGCTACTTCTCATTTATCCAAAGTAGATAAGAACCATATTTGATCTGAAACATAACTGGCTGCGTATAGACAATTTACGGTAATGATGCTTGATTGAGGGGTGTGTCCCTGCTGTAAGTGTTTGTCAGATGACCAGATGTCAGTGTATAACGATATAACGTATAGGCTATAGAAATATCGTTTTGTTCAGTGATCATCATTTCGTTTACTATTAGTAGACTAGGGTATGCAACTCTGATATGTTTATAATAAGTTGGCATCCACTATAACCTTTTGTAAAGGGGAGTTATACATAAACGATTCACTACGTAATGTTATGTAGACCTATAGATCAAACATCAATATGGAATTCCTTATCCCGTATAGATGAATGACGTCATTCATAAATGATACATATAACATTGCGAAAACTTTAATACATATTATAATAGTATGTCTCTGTTGTTTATTGGAATAATACATGTTTGAACAGGTGATGATTCCTATACGAGATGGCGTATTGGCGATCAGGAGGAAAGATGAATTTGAGGGGGAAATGTAAACTTTTCTCTGTCATGGCGATCAAGAGAATGATGTTGCATACGAAATGCTTCTGTATAATGTACACGTGTGATTAAAAAAATTATAGGCAGAAAGTGTTCCTATTGATAATGATGTAGTAATACACTAATTAATAGATGATAAGTTTTCATATTGGTACTGGTGTAGTAATAGGTAAAATAATAGACATATAAATGTTTCTTTTGGTACTGGGGTAGTAATACATAAAATTATAGATAGTAAGTGTTCCTATATGAACTGGGGTAGTAATTGGTAAAATAGTGAATGTATAAGTGTTCCTTTGGTACTGGTGTAACAATAGGAAAAATTATAGATGTATAAGTGTTCGTTTTGATTCTGGTGTAGTACTTGTTATTGGTAAAATAATATATGTGTAAGTGTTCCTATTAGTTCCGGTGTAGTAATAGGTAAAACAATAGATGTATAAGTGTTCCTATTGGTTCTGGTGTAGTAATAGGTAAAATAATAGATGTATAAGTGTTCCTATTGGTTCTGGTGTAGTAATAGGTAAAACAATAGATGTATAAGTGTTCCTATTGGTTCTGGTGTAGTAATAGGTAAAATAATAGATGTATAAGTGTTCCTATTGGTTCTGGTGTAGTAATAGGTAAAACAATAGATGTATAAGTGTTCCTATTGGTTCTGGTGTAGTAATAGGTAAAATAATAGATGTATAAGTGTTCCTATTGGTTCTGGTGTAGTAATAGGTAAAATAATAGATGTATAAGTGTTCCTATTGGTTCTGGTGTAGTAATAGGTAAAATAATAGATGTATAAGTGTTCCTATTGGTTCTGGTGTAGTAATAGGTAAAATAATAGATGTATAAGTGTTCGTTTTGATTCTAGTGTAGTAATAGGTAAAATGATAGATATATAAGTGTTCCTATTGGTTCTGGTGTAGTAATAGGTAAAATAATAGATGTATAAGTGTTCGTTTTAATTCTGGTGTAGTAATAGGTAAAATAATAGATGTATAAGTGTTCCTATTGGTTCTGGTGTAGTAATAGGTAAAATAATAGATGTATAAGTGTTCGTTTTGATTCTAGTGTAGTAATAGGTAAAATAATAGATATATAAGTGTTCCTATTAGTTCTGGTGTAGTAATAGGTAAAACAGTAGATGTATAAGTGTTCCTATTAGTTCTGGTGTAGTAACAGGTAAAATAATAGATGTATAAGTGTTCGTTTTAATTCTGGTGTAGTAACAGGTAAAATAATAGATGTATAAGTGTTCGTTTTAATTCTGGTGTAGTAACAGGTAAAATAATAGATGTATAAGTGTTCGTTTTAATTCTGGTGTAGTAATAGGTAAAAAAGTAGATGTATAAGTGTTCCTATTAGTTCTGGTGTAGTAATAGGTAAAACAATAGATGTATAAGTGTTCCTATTGGTTCTGGTGTAGTAATAGGTAAAACAATAGATGTATAAGTGTTCCTATTTGTTCTGGTGTAGTAATAGGTAAAACAATAGATGTATAAGTGTTCGTTTTAATTCTGGTGTAGTAACAGGTAAAATAATAGATGTATAAGTGTTCGTTTTAATTCTGGTGTAGTAACAGGTAAAATAATAGATGTATAAGTGTTCGTTTTAATTCTGGTGTAGTAACAGGTAAAATAATAGATGTATAAGTGTTCGTTTTAATTCTGGTGTAGTAACAGGTAAAATAATAGATGTATAAGTGTTCGTTTTAATTCTGGTGTAGTAACAGGTAAAATAATAGATGTATAAGTGTTCGTTTTAATTCTGGTGTAGTAATAGGTAAAACAATAGATGTATAAGTGTTCCTATTGGTTCTGGTGTAGTAATAGGTAAAAAAGTAGATGTATAAGTGTTCCTATTAGTTCTGGTGTAGTAATAGGTAAAACAATAGATGTATAAGTGTTCCTATTGGTTCTGGTGTAGTAATAGGTAAAACAATAGATGTATAAGTGTTCCTATTGGTTCTGGTGTAGTAATAGGTAAAACAATATATGTGTAAGTGTTCCTATTGGTTCTGGTGTAGTAATAGGTAAAATAATAGATGTATAAGTGTTCCTATTAGTTCTGGTGTAGTAATAGGTAAAACAATAGATGTATAAGTGTTCCTATTAGTTCTGGTGTAGTAATAGGTAAAACAATAGATGTATAAGTGTTCCTATTGGTTCTGGTGTAGTAATAGGTAAAATAATAGATGTATAAGTGTTCGTTTTGATTCTGGTGTAGTACATGTTATTGGTAAAATAATATATGTGTAAGTGTTCCTATTAGTTCTGGTGTAGTAATAGGTAAAATAATAGAATAATAGAAATATTCTTTCATTTATCTTCTACTACAATAAGGTGGGTGTTATTCAACCCTGAAAGCATGAAATATACATCAAAACAGTATGTACCACAATTAGAATGAACTCTGAACGTGTTTCGATTTGTTGATACGGTGACCTTTGACGGGAACTATTTTTAATCACGTACACTGTAATTTAATGAGTTGTGATTGGCTAACACCTGGAGGGCCACTTCACGGAGTCGCAGAAAGGATTATTTATTTTGATATAGATTTCTATCAAAGTGTTGCTTTGAAAAAATATACTTGCTAATTATTTGTTTTGATTAACAATAAATTGTAACATATGTACGAAACTGTTTGTGATGCATATTGATTAGCGACATTTCACTTCAGGTCATATCCTTATACCCCATCTGATATTCTGAAAAAGAACACACGTTGTCACAAAACCTGTCAATTCATCATTAGAATAGCTTTTCCATTGTAGTAAAACAGGTCGCACTTTATCGTGGAATTGTATATGATAAATCTTTTACACTCGCTAGCTAATTTTCCAAATTACAAAAAGGGTGAAAGAAATACCATAGACAACAATTCTGTGTAACCTTCTACGTTTTCTTGAAAACCTCTTGATACAACTTTATACCATGTGAAAAGCCGTAGCCACCATATTTTTATAAACTTTTATTTGCCTTAAACAGGTCCTAGTACATGGGGACTATATGTATCTAAACCTGTTTAATTTCTGATTCAGCAACAAAACAATACCATTTAATGCAGCACAATTGACAATTGGAAACAGCTAAACGACAGACAGTTTTGACCAGAACTATAGGATAGATTGTTTTAAAAGCAATATTCATTCTAAATATTTTTCAATTGACGTGTTTATGATAGCATGACACCTCCATGTATTGGACTATTTCATTGCTGGCCTGTGAGTGTTATTATCTATATGTAGCATGCTGTCCAATCATACACGTGCATCTACATAGTTTTAACGAAATATGGATGTAATCATACACAGCATCCAGGACAAACATGACCTGACTTGATTGACCTCCTACTATGACCTTAACATTTCGTATCCCCTGACATTACAAACGTATGAGAAAGACGTGTTTTAAGTAGCTTCGATATTATTAAATATGACGATAATCAGCGATCTGCCTAAATCCATCATGAGCTACATGACAATACTGTGATTGGGTCACATTTACATCAGAAAGAAGCCTGGACCTGAAAACATAGATTCTCGGTATACACTACAGTTCCCAGGGCCTTAATACAGGCTTAATAGTGTTGTGCGAGTTATCTGCATCCCTTAACCGGACAGTGGGATCGTCTTAAGTACCACAAGACGCCTGTCTCTTTTGCTTCCTGATAGTTTGCATATAAGCAGGAGCCCAACCGTTTCCTGAATTACTTAATAAGTTTTCATTGGCGTTCCCTGGTGTTAACGAGCCATATACGTGTACACTGCCTCTGTCTCTGTCATGTCTCTGTTCATTGTCGCTCAGCAATCGGCATATAATTTGTTTTCCCGGTATCCGTATATTGATAGACGGATGCTACAGCTGGTCTTGGCGAGCCTGTTTATATTTTAATATATTTACTGAGGTTAACGATTCCGAATGTTTTATGACCAATTAGTTAATTTTATCTTATCGACAACCAAATAACTACGCGAGAATTTTTTTATAGTTCTCATTAGAACGTATTTTTTATCGTATGCGATATGAAGCTACAGTATATACAGACTGTATATATTCAATGCTCGTTAAAACGTTGTCACCACTCTGTCTTCTATCATTTCAGCTCATATTTTTGTTTTATCGATGTATTTGAATTAGAATTAAGATATTAATAGCATTCTCTATGTTATTTTTCTATAATTTTTCTAACCGCTGATTTTATCAACTCTTCAAATTTTGGGCTTCAAACATTAGAAACAGGGCATGAAGTCCGTGTTAGAATTCTGAGACAATGCCACTATGAATTAGAATCCAGAGTTGACATGCCAATTTATGTACTTCATAAAACATTATTTACAGCCGTTATAATGGATATGCAGAAAAAAACAAAGTCGTATCTTTTTTAAAACATAAAACACTTATTATTATAGCTTCATTAATTTTTTATTTTTGCTGTTCCGCAACTGCATATATTACACGACAATAAACGAACACATGTTGTTCATTATGTACGCATACAACAGACGCACTGAAGTGAATCACATACTTAGGTTATGGTTATGTTAATTAAGTATACGAACTGTTACAGGTACTTACAGCTCAGAAATAGCAATCTTAACACTGTACGTTGTACAATGGCAAACCATATAGAGAGACGTCAAACATCAATTGGTTTAGTGTTTCAATGTATCGTGTAGAAGTGTGCGTAATTAAAAGTAAGTAGTTGACCCACTTCAGTTTTAAAACATTATCATGCCTTCGTCAGGATATAATTACAGATCCTTTTATTACATTTATTGAAAAGAGATTAAAGTCCCAGCTTAGATATATTCCGTCGGTTAATGACATACATGTGTAGTAGGTACATAATTTAGCGACCAATAGGCGCCGGTAAAATGTCATTGTCTTTTTGACGTGAACAGTATACAATGTACATATCATCATGCCTACTAGTATCATTAGAATCAAGGGATATGATTATCTGTAAAGAGTTTTGTTTGGTTTTTAGGCACAGGATCATCATTGCCCTCGATAATTTATGTATATAATCTTAAAAACAAAATAGAGCATGATAATGTTGTTTTCCTGATATGTTTGTGCGCTGGTACCCTCTACTGCTTGTATATATATAAAGGTGTAGACAGTAGGTGGTTTACAAAAATCAAATTATACGATAGATCTTTGAAAGCAGTGATTCTGTTATCTATCTTTGTTCTATGAGAAACGAATGAGCGTACCGCTACCACACGATATTAGCGAACATTGTTAGTCAATATATATTGGTAATTGAATGATGACTTTAAGCCGGTGTCTGTTTATTATCACAAATCACTGATTTTGTTTTAAAATAATAAGCTGAATCAATGATATCATAATTATCACGATATCACTGGATAATCTAAAGGTTGGAATGTTATATAGGAATAAATGTTATGTACATGTGTGGTGAACACGTTTAAAGAGGCTTGCCCGCAGAGAGATCAGAAAAATTGGCTAATAGAAAAAGATTTTTTACGCATGACAGATTGTTGGAATTGTTGAGTTTTTCATTTTATTTTCCTTATAAAACGCTGAAAAGTGATATTAAAACCTCATTTTTTAAATATTATTTATTTAATCGCAACCCGCAATAAGTCCCGGCTATATAGTGGAGTCTAATTTGATTGACACATCAAAGACACAAGCACGTGCACAGTGCCGCACAGTGATAACTTCAAAGGCAGCGGCGATTTACAAAGAAGATTTGCCGTTATATTCCATACATTTCCCTCTCAGGTTGAGTTTTAAAACGTCTTTTAAATACATACTTGTAATTGTTTTCAAGAAATAAAGTCGGAAAGCCTCTAATTTTGTCACATAGAAACGTGTACTGAAGTTTATTTAGTGATCGGAGATGTGCCGTTTACCGGTCCGTCTGCGGGTAAGCCTCTTTAATGTTTGTTTCTTACATGTCGGTAATGGTTTCCGTGTTTGTTTTATTATCAAACTGTATAATGTTATCAGTGTCTCGTTGTGTTCTTCCATTAAGGATTCTACCATAATCGGCGTCGTATCGACTACACACCTTGTCTTAAATACATCCTCATTCATGTGAACAGTAAAGCAAAGGACTTTGATATATGGATATTGGTGCAATATTTGTCTTCTTTGAAGTTTTATGGCAGTTGCCAACTGTCATTGCAGCTGCTCAACATTAGTTCAAAAGAACACGAGTGTGACCTTCGTGCGTGTGATGTATGTAGATGTATGATGACAACAGTACATTCATGCACAGGCGTCTGCTTCTGGTTAGTATTAATAGCAGAAAAAATATTAGCCATACTCTTACTATATCAACAAGGTGTAACACTCAAAAAACTGAGAGTAGGTGAGAACTTTTTGAAAAATTTACTTGCTATTCTTTTGTCGTATGATAATTATTTAAAGATGAGAAGATGGATCAAAGCGATCGTAATAGCCAACGATGCATCGACTGTGGAACGGAAGTTGTCTGTTTAATTTAGAGTGGTTTACAGGGGAACAATCTGATTGGTTGACAACAACTCTAAGTTGCAACAATGCTAGGTATAATAATCGCCCAATCAAGTCTACTTCTGTTCCACAGTCGATGCATCGTAGATCTTAAAGTGTTACGGCTTGTTGATATAGTATGAGGGTCAAGTATTTGTATCTATTATTACTACATTGTATAAGCAGACGCCTGTGGTCCATTTATCGTGAACAGTTCAGTCCCACTAATATACCAGGATGAAGGCAATTCCGTGTATGTTCGCCCTATTCATATTCACAAAACGACCGAAGGGTAAATGAAACCGTACTTCAAAAAAAAAAAAAAAAAAAAAAAGAATTATAAGGGACTAACATGTAAAATATGCGTGTATATACAGTAGAACAATGAATAACGTAATAAAGAGGTATTCCGAAAGATCAGCGAGTGTCTTCTTCTGCATCGACGACATCCGCCATGTAACTCGAACTGAGAACCAGAAAGCACAAAGATATGACTCCGCACACCGCTCGTTCACATCATTTGATGAGTTTAAGTGTTCTTCTAAGAATACAATGTATGTATTGTGTTGGACTTGATATTGTTGATTATCAGCACCAACCTATACATGTATGTACTATAGCTCTCTGATACACTCTTTGAACTTTTTCATCATAAAAAAGAAATCAAATATGAAAAATGATGAATAAATGAAAAACAATTTTCACTGGTTCATCCCGTTTATTTGAGACATTAAGTCTACTTAGAAACGTCATAAAATTCATTCACATCTAGTTGAAACAGAGGTCCACATATTTGAAACATTGAAAATATTATATTCATTAGCAAAAAGACCAGTTCATCTTCATTGATTTTTAATTATATAGTATATATACAAACACATTCTAGTGATCCAAAAACAAATTCATTATCTGTTTACTAAGACAGTACAAATTAAAAATGGGCAGGTGTTATCATAACGATAGTGAACGGACACCATTCATTTACCGAGACATTAAATGAAAGAAAGTTAACCGTTGAATGAAATCAGTTGCTTTTGGTCTTGCTTGAAACGCCATTATTGTTCCGCTGGCAACACAGATACCTCCATTTATTGAATAGTTTAGCTATTATGTAAATCGAAATGGTGAAGGACATTCCTATAGCTATTAGTATGTCCAAGAGATAATACTGATACCAGGGCATGTCAGTAGAGTACGAGTAGATGAACTTGTTACCGTACCGGACCACGTGATCTATCCAGTAGGACGCTCGCTGTAGCGGAGTTTCCGATCGACTGTGGAATATCTGTGACGCATTCCCTATGTTGTTTAAGTAGATTTCCTTTTTTGTTACTTCTGTTAAAGCTTTTTCGATTTCGCTGACGCCAAATGAGCAGAAATCTAGTACAACCCCGTACTCTTTTTGCCTCATACGTTCACAGTTGTAATATTGATCGGAAAATAACGGAAACCCTATCATAGGAACCCCGTGATACAAAGCCTCAAACTGACCATTGTTGCCACAGTGTGTCATGAACGCAACAGTCTTTGGATGACCTAAAAGATCGTTTTGTGGTATCCAGGGAGAAAACATTATATTACCATCAGTATATCCTGCCACGCCATGCTTAACGATAAAATTCAAGTCAGGGACGATTTTTAAATGCTTTAATAAAAGTATCAATTCTGTCAGGGGGAAAACCATTAAGTCCACTTCCAAATGATACTATTATTGTGCCATAATCGCTAGAATCCATGAATGCCTGAAACACATCTGATAAGGATTTAGATGGTTTGGTAGATATCCCTCCAACAAAAGCAACGTGGGGCAATGACGGTTTTGGATAGTCAATGAGAAAGTCAGTTTCCACTAAATGAAATGAAGCTTTCGACATAAGCTGAATGGCTGTTATTGGTTCCCTATCGTTTGTGTATTTGGCGATATTTGTAACCGACACTAAGTAACTTGGAGCTATCTCCATTACTACTGACGTTAGAACATTATATAGTCTTTCGCGGAAACTCATCTTGTCACTTAAAGCAAAGCGAAAATAAAAAGGAGTTGTTGCCGGTGAAAAGGGAATTCGCATTCTTACAGGATCATACAAAACTCCAAAATAAATATATGGAATAGAAAGTTTATAGGAAAAGGATGCAAAACATTCTGCCAGGGGCACATTGTCAACAATTGCCAATTTAAATTCCCTGTTTTTGAGTCGTTTGAAAAGACGCGTGTCGTTGTGAAACTTATCACACGTCATTACTATATTCCATTGTTCTGTTAGACTGGGTCTTTTACCTATTTTTCGTAAGTGACATATATCTTTAGCTAATCTAGTTTCCGCATCCTTAAAGTCAGCTTTGTCAAATACACTGGAAATAATGATATCGATAGCAGCGTTAGACTGGAGTTTCAAACTTGTAGCTATCATGGTTGATGTCACCACAGTTGCTTTGTAACCATAGGTCCGAGTCACGTGATTGACAACATCCAACAAGTTACGTGTATGGCTGAATGTTGGGAGCGCTAGAACCAGAATGTGTTCCGCGATAACTGGGTCCATAAGGACTACCAGCATGATACATGTCGTAAGAATATGAAGAAACAATGACCTGAAAAAGAAACACAAATATCTTATTGGATTTAATAGGATATTAGTGAACGCAGGCCTTTCTGCCTCTACATCCACATCAATATTTAAGTCAAAAGAAGCCAATAGATAAAACGCTGTACATCGTGCTTCAACTTAGTTTAAGATTATTGATACAAATATCAATCCGAGACATATGTTCAAAGTTCAAATGCATAATTGCATACCTAACCAAGAGAGCACGTGACGCTATTGTGTGTGTTTGATGGCATAAAGGGCATCTCCAAGTTCATATGTCGACTACCGGACATGTACAAGCAAGAGAACAAATGACAAACATTCTACTCACCCCCTCCCTCGTTATTTTTTCTGATGCTACTCAATTGACCAATTGTCATGTCAGGTTTTGATGAATCTCTACATGCTTAACTTGATGGCAGTTATACATAGTCCATTCTATTGATTTTTTTTACTATTTATGTTTTTCTCGTTTAGCGTTTTCAACTGTTCAATACGTAGAACAGGTCCCCGTAATCACCTCTGATTCCCACCATACGTACTGCTATTTCAGAAACTAGAAAAAGCAGTCCGATGGCATTTAACATGAAATAGAGATCAGTTTAACACCGCAACATATTTTAGAAGTTATTCGTATAATACACACGTTCTATTAGTATGATACTTTCACGAGAGTTTATTCCGCTTGTTCTGTTGCTAATTATTTGTACTTGATGCGTACATTTTGCGATATTACTTTCATAATAACACTCATGCGACAGTGTTGGTAAAGTTGTCAGTGCTGCTTTAGTCTCTATAAGGATGTGTCAGTGTTTATTTATCGATATTTTAATAATTAATTTATTCGATCTCCCAAAAATTGTTATCTATATTATTTTAGATACATCTATTTTAATGAAATATGTTTTTTTTTCTGCTTGACAGATATATGCGATGTTCAGGTCTGTCATATAAATTTTAATGGCATAAATATAATTGTCGCGAGGCATTTCCCTGTCTATCAAGAAGTTGTCTTGATAATACTAGAAATTCGATCAGTTTTAGATGAAACAGAGGTAAAATGAGCTCAGGCCCGGCAATATTATAGAGCATAAGTAATATACATTATACTTGAGTGAGGCACTACTATCGTGGTTATTACGAGTTTTCTTACAGGATAACAATGGTATATTTACAATCAAACAATCTTAATTATTGATGTAAAGCACAGAGTCAGCAACATGATGTCTACCAGCAAATCTTAATTATTGTAAACGAATGTTCTTATGTTATTTTGTGTCGTTGTTATGTTGTATAAAAAATAATCAATACGTTATTGATATACCAATAAGGTAAAGAAACCATAACAGTATATTCACTTACCTAGACATTTCTGTAAAGCTGTTTCCCGTTTCGATCTTTTTTACAGAAGAGGGACTAAGGATGAACGACCGGTCAGATATATACACAGCGAGTCATAGCGTACACGTGACACCGGCGACAAAACATGTATGTGTTTTCGTTTATATTAGTATAACTAAATTGTCCTTTACGCCTGGTTTATTTGATATGCTTTGTATCACAATAAAAAAAAATATTTTGTTTTGTAGTTTGATTGAGTTTTCATACTTTAGATAACTGATTTATAACATTTTCGGAATGCTTCGATTATTATGATGGTATAAGTATGTTGTTTTAGACACACTGTTATGATGGTATAAGTATGTTGTTTTAGACACACTGTTATGATGGTATAGTTATGTTGTTTTAGACACACTGTTATGATGGTATAAGTATGTTGTTTTAGACACACTGTTATGATGGTATAGTTATGTTGTTTTAGACACACTGTTATGATGGTATAATTATGTTGTTTTAGACACACTGTTATGATGGTATATGTATGTTGTTTTAGACACACTGTTTGCTTCTGAGTCTGTAATTGTGAAGCTACAAATTAAACTAAAACCCTGAATATATTCAAAAATTCGAGTTAAATTATTTCTATTTTTGTGATGAAAAATAGTCGTTGTCGACGTCAGGAGATTCGGGATTTTTGGTATAGCCCATTAACCGTTACTAAAAACCGTCAATAATCTTAAATCGGTAACTTCATGTAGTTGAGTTAATTATGATAAACATTAACCACTTCGGATTCAGAATTTTAAAGAATAATGCTGAACGCTATTCACCACAATGATAACGGCGAATAAAGATTCGCTGTCAAAATCGAATTCTGATAACTAAGCTAACATTCATATCTGACTGTAGAAAGTCTTGTACTACGTTAACTCGAATACTCGGGATGTCCCGAAGGTTTTATTACCCACACGGACTTCCAGAGAACGAGGTTCAACTGTGTTACAAATTTTGTCCCTTCTTATGTAAATTTATGTTCATCGTTTTGAACAAAAATGGGTATCAACATTTATGGTATGATCTCATTGCGAAATATTTTGGAATTAATTACCACAGTGAAATGACCTTTATGATAAATGGGAATTAGGGTTAAAAAAATATCTCTTGGTTTTCGCAATCAAATATTTATTCATGCCATTATAGCCAATTGTACAGAGAAGATAATGTACATTTTGTATTATTTTGAATAAAGTTATGCAGTTGTATAAATGTTGAACTTAAACATTCATTTGATAAAAATATCCTTTTTATGGTGACTTTTCTGGCAGGGTCCCCAGATAATCAACTCGTTCCAGAAACAAAGATTTCTGTTGTTCAAAATCGAATATAATGAGGTTTTCCCTATGAGATTTTACCAAAATTAGTATTTTAATTAGTAACCGATGCACAAATACATTTGCTTGCCATTTCTTCCCATCAGTAAACAATAAGGTTATAATGTGGTTTTCTCTTGATTTTTTTTTATCTCTTACGGGGCCTGAAAGTCGTTTTCTCAAAGGTCGATTTTGGTAAACGTTGTCCCTGTTATAATGTAGGTACCCATAATTCCAAAAAAAAAAAAATATATGCGTAAATTTGCTGGATATTTGATTCTACTCGAGGACTGGTAAATTACTCATTCGGGTGAATTAGGCTTGGAAGTAGTGATGTTTGAAATGAGGATTTTGTGCATATTGAATTGATTATCAACAAAACATGATTGACTAATGCAAATATGTGCTGAAGAAAACTACAAGGGTTTATTTTGATGTGATTAAGTTTCCCACTTAATCATTCTGTAAGTCTGTTCTTCAGGTAACACTATAGACCTGTACCTGACCTACCAGTATAAAACCTGACGAAGAAAAACTTCGTTTATATGTAATGATAGTTTCTATGCCAACGCACATTCAAATAAAACACGAATGCATATTGTATTTGTTTCGAAACATATGAATAATACTTATATGTTTAACTGTTGTCACATACATTGTATACAGGCCAGGTACTCAATAACAATTTTAACGAATGCATATTTTATATGTTTCGGAATATATGAATAATACTTATGTTTAGCTGTTGTCACATATATTGTATACAGGCCAGGTACTCAATACCAATTTAGCTCACTTTATAAATGCGTTTAAAAGGCACTGAGTTCATAAACTGTTTTTTATGAAAGCAATGTGCATTTTACTAACAGCAAATTCTGTCTTTTCTCCAACTCAACATTTATCAGGTAACTGTAATGTCTATTATATCCCATTTACAACTTGTTTTTAATATTGGAGATATGTAAGTTAAATACAATACCTGATATCAATATCACTCATACAAGACAAGACATTGATTGTGTTCGGTTAGAAAGTTGTTTGTCAAAGTAATGTGTTTAGATATTTATCTTGTGTTTGATATTAATGTGTCTTTCCACTATTACACCCGTAATGGAAGCATTTTCTGTTGAAGTTTTTGGAAGATTATCATATTAAGCCCAACAAATCTTAATGGTTTGAGCAATAAATGTAAACTACTCATATTAATTGATCAGTCCATTTATTATAATAAGCTAAATTGATAGTGTTTATAAACAGTTGTTAATTAACGCTTCGCGTTCCGTTGGTATATTACTTATTTTATGTAAAATGATTCCCTTTACTCATCCTTTTAAATATTGGAATGGGATTACCACCACATCCATGTCTTCACGCATTACCAAACACCAAATTCGATCTGAATCCAAACCATTTTTAAGTTGATCTCATGATCGTTTGCGTTTGACGTCATACAGTAATGTTTCTGTTTGTCACGATTACATTGTAAACTTTTGTGGTTTTGATGTAGTGTTACCCCTGGATAAAGAGTCCATTTTTGCCAGTTGATACATAAAATATATATTGAAGTAATGACAGCTTCATCAATTGTAACCTACGGCAAATAAGTCGCTAATCATTTACCTCTGGTACAGATGTTGACGTAATTAGCTATGATTCAACGGCAGTGGCAACATATGTATATACTATATCAAGTTATATGCAACCCTGTACACAAAATGAAAAAAAAAAAAGATTAATTGTATGATTTAAACCCTCAACGCATAATCCCATAATCGACTGATGTGTTAGAGTTATAAATATAGGGCGCAGTAGAAGTATAGCAATATGTTTCAATTTCAATTTCACACTAGGTTTAATTCACAAGTCTTCGTTATCGACTTTGCAGTCCCTTAAATATTATTAGGGATTCATCACGATTTAGTGTTATCTTTTCACGTAAACACGCGTCATCAACATTTATTAGAATGAGATACAGTATAACTGTGTTACAGCAGAACTATGAATACGACTGGTGGGAACAAAACAAAGCATTACACAATAGTCATTGTAGGTGTTTTTTACTGACATTTCTGTCAGACCAATTATGTATGATAAAAACAAGTAAATGATTCATAATACACCACTTAACGAAGAACACAATATTTCTGAATTACAACTATCTATTCTATTGTTAACTCTATAATATCGCTTCAACGTGCATGTATGAGCCCTTGATAAAAGGGCGAGGGTAATCCACACATTATATATCATTCACATGGCTTATCAATCTGGAAACATGTTTGTTGTTAGAGGTCTGTTCTTCTGTGTCCTTACATGGGCTATTGGTGAGTACATAAGAATGATAGATAAAACATTTCAATTGACTGAAATCATAAAAATTGTGGAATAATGCTCAGGCCATGACAATGTGAGAACACTGATGAATGATTTAATCGGTACCAGTTATAAAAGTATCAGAAAAGAGGAATCATTGGCGCTAATTATTTAATTATTCTATTTCTGGAGATTGATGTAAGATTTTCAAATTTTAACTTTATCAAGCTGATTAACAATACATATGATTTTGTTTGGCAGCCCCTGTTCAGAATACACCCCGGAACTACGTAACAATCCGTGCCAATAGTGATATTTACTATGGCAATTTGAGGCGCGCGTGCTACACCGACAGAGGTTTTCTTCCTGTCCTCAGTTCCCTTAGCCGTGACATTACCTTTGATACAATGCTACACGAACAGATCATAGTTGAACATCAAGGGACATATAAACACGTCGCTGATGAATATCTTGGATCTTACAATTGCAATAAAGAAGAAATACACAATGTCACAGGTAATCCATGAGTACAGAATAGTTCCGCCGCTACCTATTCAATGGAAAATCTACATAATATTCCTTGTCATAGTTCATCATAGCGTTGTAGACGCATGGCACATTTTTTTTCTGATTTGTAACATTTCATATGAAGTGCCTGTCGGGTATAGGTGGGGTGTTTGGGGACATTAAAGCTGTCGATTGTAGGTACATGTAAATACAGATACATGGATGAAGTGCTCATTAGCTTATATTTACTGTTGTATGAACCCGGATTAAGATATGAAAATGTACATATTGTTCTTTACAACGTTGCTGGTATACTTGGTCCAATCACAACTGAATAGCAACAGTTTTCACCTTTGCAGGTACTGGCGTTGAGTTCCAAACCTTTGACAGGCAAACTCGAAGATTCCATACTGTCCTGTTGTTTGTTTTCCTTAAAGAACAAGTAAGTTACTTTGATATTACAATGAGTTTCACGAGCAGCATCAAAATAAGATACGTAAACTAACGGCACGAACCTGTTCTTTATTAGATAAACAAAGATTTCATTTAATTTTCTTTCAAAAGTATCATCATGCCTTTACAATTCAAGTTTGACAATTTCCCTTACTTTCGAAGATATCTCCATGGATGAAAGGAATGATTGAACAAACAAATCGCCGAATAACGCCGCCTTCTTTAATTGATAATATATACAATATATGCTAACTCATTGATTTATGAAGAAGTGGCGATGGAAGCTCTACGAACAATTCGGATATTTAACAATATATTAAGACAAAAAATATAAAGTGTTTCTTTTTTCAGGACTTTTTAACGCACCTCCGCAGCAGCATCACGCCTGCGTCATAAATGATCGTGTCTGGGAAACAAACGCCTATCTGTCTGTATTTTATATAGTTTTAATAAATAGTTTGCATTTTGCTTTCTGTGTGTGTGGGTTTTTTTTTGTTTTTTGTTTTTTTGATATCTAAGAATAAGCCTCAGGTTTCCCCTTCCCATCTCTAATCTAATTTGTATAGGATTTATCCTAGGAGGACAAAACAGCCGTACAATATATTCGCGGGGAACTTTCTCTCTGGTTTCCAGACATCTAGAGTTTCTTGGTAAAAACTTCCGTGTGTACCCGGTAAGAACAAATAGCAAAGTATTTAATTCTTTCCGGTTCAACGTTTAAACACAATAAACTATTATGTTTAACAGTATCATGCATGTTTTATCTTTAACTGAATGTAAAACTGCCATTCACTTGTGCAAGTGTTGTATCCTATTAAAACATTTTTGTCATATTGATATTAAAAGCATGTGAATGCATATGGTCTACAAATAAAAAAACTTTTTATGATAAGGAAGTAATGATTTAAACGTGATCTGGAGCTAGTTACTAAAACCAAATGATACATTCGGTAACATGCCATGTAGATATAAAACAAGATTGTCAAATGCAGCAATTTGTACGTGATCAGAACAACATGACCACCACGAGAAACAAATTGGATTACAGATAAATGCACAGCTTTAATTTAATGGACAAATTAAATCAAATGTCAATGATATTTATCATCAAATTGCCCTCCAGTGTCAGCATACTTGTCGTATAATAACCAGGGTAATCTAAAGCTATTTATACTATATCATTTTACGACCATCTGTTCACTTTTGGTCTACGTTCGGTAACATGCACGCACATACAGGACTACTGCTGCTCTGTGTTCTGACAGGGGCCTTTGGTAAGTATAGTTTATATATAAAACATGTAAAAGAGTGTATGAATAGGTCTAATACACCATATGTAAACATCTGACAAGTGGTCCTTTTTATTCTCTCAGAGGTTCAATCACAGTTTATAATTTACCAATCTTTGTTACCACCATCTACCAGAGTCTAGTGACTCGCTAAGAATGAGTGTTTGTCCAGAACGTCCAAGTACCGTTATAGTCATGTTTGTAAATGAGCGAGTTTCCTCGCATCCCCAATCTCATTTTTTTTTTGCGAGATGTGTCCCTCTGTGATACCGTTAGCTGTGTTTAATGTTTAAGATCAGCTCTCGATGTGCGCGTCTAAGAACTCGGCAGCTGTCAATTTGCCAATCTTGTCATTGCGTTGTTGTTAAAGATGCTACCGCGTTGATATAAAGTAATAATGATTGATTTAAACCAAGAAAGGGCTGATGTATATTTTGGCCATGCCAAAAGTTAAATACTTTATGCTATTATCACACTCCAAAAGCTTTTCAACTAGGGGTGGAAAATAATGACAACAAACTCCTAGGTCCCTGTGTGTTTGATAATTAACATGTAAAAATGGAATGTACTTGGCCGTATCTCGGGTATCGAGTATCCCGATGGTGGACGTTGTATGTGTCTATACTCGAGAGTTTAAGTTGGCAAAAAGGATGACAAATACACAAACAGAACATATACGAATAAACAGCAACAACAAAAATAACTACATTGTACTTTTTATGTAGACAAACAAAAACAAAACAAAACAATGCTGCACGGCCAGAAGAACTCTTTTCACTTGTACTCACCAACGCAGCTATTTACCCCTCGTGACTGATTCGTCAACGCAAAAACTTTCTGGTATCATTTTAAACTGTTGCATTCATACACATACACATGTATGTGAAATACCCTTTTCCTTTCATGAATATCTACTCGTCTGCCAATCAACAACCAACAACAGAGGTTAATCTGGTTGGATTAGGTAAACAAACATTATTTTTTGTTCGTGAATTTTTATGGTGTAAATAAGATATATTTTATCTACCGTGTGTGCAATTTTATGCATTTTGTGATAGGCAGTGTATAGGCTGTTGGCGCTGTTGGAGGTTTAACACTGTAAGTGCACCGTTTAGTTGAAGGGAAATAACTCTGACAATTTATAAGTGAAATATATACAGGTATTATCATTTTGATCATCATATAACAAATTTAAAGGAAAAGGGGTATGTAAATCTAAGCGATGAGATCTGTCATTTTGTTTATAAATAACTGCATTCTAGTCGGGGTTACGGCATTTTTCTCTCGCACCGTGTACATTTACTTATATGTTACTGGCGTATATAGTCCACTATCACCCTCGAGCTAAGTGGCATTTGTTCGTGATCGAACTCCTCCCTGGCTTATAGGAGCACTAGAATGGACGATATGTGCCCTTCTGGGAAGTAACCCAAAATAGGAAGACTCGGGTTTAAATATCTAACAATAACAATATTACTTTATCACTTATATTATGAACACACTGTATGTCACCTCACTAGGTATGCATAAATTCTGACCTGTTTACGTCATGTTATTTGTTTTCAGCCCAGAGTTACGTCAGAGGACGCAACTACAAAACTATCCCCGCCAACAACGACATCTACTACGGTGATCTAGCACACATTCAATGGAGCAATGGAATCATGTTTCCAATCTGCAGGCGACTCGACCGCGACTTCACGATAGATTTGATGGTATATGACAGAATAACGGTAAAGCGTGGTGGAACATACGCAGCCACAACTGGTCGGGTGTCCGGTATGTTATACACATTGGAAAAATAAAAACTACAGCGATATTCTTGGATGCAAGGCAATAACGATATTTAAAGGGGGAAATCATGAATAAAGTAGTGCATTATTTCAGGAAAGCAAACGCTGGGAAATGATTAATTAGAAATCGATATCATTTGGTGTTTTCAGTGAAGTAGCCAGCAGCTGCTCTACAAGGAAACCCTTGACGCCGACTATTGCTATAAACTCAGCACAACAACGAGTCATTCTTATTTCATCGATCAATATTTGAAACAATCTTTCAGTAAAAATCTCCTTTTCTTTTTATTTTATCATATGTTTTTGAAAGCACACATTAATTTTAATACTAACATGCAAACGTTATACTACATATGTTCTTCTATAATCTAAATGTGATCAGATTCTGTTCTAGTGACGGTCAGTTTGTATTATTCCAGGTATTGGAGTGGAGTTCCAAGAACTTTCCAAGAACGAGCGAAGCTTCCGTACAATTCTCGTACTTGTATTCCCCGGTGAACAGGTAGGTTTGTTCCTGTATATACTTATATATATAAATGATAAAAGTTTAATTTATATATGATAATTTCAGATTTTGAATTCGAATTACGTATTCCCCAAAAGAAATACAAACGGTGTTAATATAACGTTTGTGTACGTTTTAAGTTCTCTAAAAAGATAACAATTTCATCGCTTTTAAGTGTAATTAAAACAGTTTGCCCATGTAAATCGGCTAATGTTTCTTTAAGAAATCCACTAAAACAGACATACATACATAGCATACAACGTATATCAAAAGTACATTGAATCTTCTTATCGACTCTTAACAACCCAACAACTAACCTACCTACTTAATATGTACTAATTAGCTTTAGTTGATTTCTTTACTTGTTATATAAATACCTTACTGATAGTTATCTTTCTACTTAAACAAATGATACCACTGTTATCATGTTTTGTATATGTCCGACTTGTAGCTTCACGGAATTCTCTCTTTTCAGGAACTTGTCCAGTATCTCCCGTTATGATCTGACGTACGTTTCCGTGGAAAGTTTCTAGAAATGACTGTCAGTACTGCCTGATACTTGTATCTGTGAAGAAATAAAACGGTATCAGCTTGTATTTGTTTCTTTTGATTTAAAGGAGCCTTAGTATGGTAAAGCATTACATGTTAAAGCTGTGATGAAAACCATGATCGATAGACTTTGTATTTGAACCTTTATCATCAACTTAACTCCATATGTCTATATAACCGAGGGTTTTCTCTGTCTACCAAGTCTTAATTCGTAAGAATAGTGACACCGATACCAAATATACGCGAACAAATTCCTTTGAAAAATATTTAATATTCAAAGAAAATTAAAAAAAAAATTGATCGAATCATCTTTAATCTTTTATTCTGAGCCGCTGTATGATGTCCCTAATAACACTGAAGAGTCATACAGAAGCTGTTTGGTGTCCTTAGTAACACTGAAGATTTATAGAAGGCCAAAGTAGCTGTGTGATGTCTCTAGTAACACTGACAAGTTATAGAAGGCCAATGTAGCTGTATGATGTCCCTAGTAACACTGAAGAGTTATAGAAGGTCAAGATAACTGTTTGATGTCCCTAGTAAGACTGAAGTGTTATAGAAGGTCAAGATAACTGTTTGATGTCCCTAGTAACACTGAAGTGTTATTGAAGGTCAAGATAACTGTTTGATGTCCCTAGTAACACTGAAGTGTTATTGAAGGTCAAGATAACTGTTTGATGTCCCTAGTAACACTGAAGTGTTATAGAAGGTCAAGATAACTGTTTGATGTCCCTAGTAACACTGAAGTGTTATAGAAGGTCAAGATAACTGTTTGAAGTCCCTAGTACATTGACGAGTTGGTGAAGGTCAAGATAACTGTTTGATGTCCCTAGCACATTGACGAGTTGGTGAAGGTCAAGGTAACTGCTTGATGCCCCTAGTGACACTGAAGAGTTATAGAAGGCCAACACAACTGTATGCATTTTTATTTTCGTTATTCGGCAAAATCTGTTTATCTATTACCAAATTCCTATTTTATAAACCGTTCACTAATGCGTGTTTGTACAATATTGTAAGGCGCTTTCTATTGTCGCATTCGTCATATTTTCACCTGCGTTACGTCGCAATATATCTGAAATTACACAAGCTTGACTTTGATTTGATATCCCCAAGATAAAAAAGACATCAAGTAAAACCACGGCAGAACCCTATCAATGCAAGTACATCGATTTGTTTATATATTGTTCAGCTTTGAGTTGAACGTAATAACAATCTATAAGTACATTTTACAATTAAAAGATATGTCTGAAATAAACGATATGTGTACGATAATATATAGAATACGTTCAAAACTAACACGTTTGTAAGGAATGAGACTAAATATGTCATTTAGTGTGTTATATCTGTGTTGGTTTACGTCACACGGAAAGATAGTGAGAACAGGTGTCTTGGGTCCACAGTTATCGACCATGACCAGCATGACGAAGGTTCTCTTGTCTCTGGCTCTCTTATCTCTACTAACAGGTAAAGGCACAACATAAATCTATATAATTGTATTTCAGTATTGTAATAATCTAAAGCACCGTATTTATATTTATAATAAATCCTATACAACTGTCACCAACAAAGTTCATCATTACGGTTAGTAATCATGGAATAACCTCCTCGGTATGTATAATATTAATTCCTCAGGTCAATCGTTATTTCATTATCCTACACGTTCAAATAAAAGCATATAAAAGAAGTCATTATTGAAAGTTACAGTTGCAAGCATACAATCGAGCTACATATAGATACTTTATAGACACTTTTAGGTCGATAAATAATGGTATTCACCTGAATATAGGTCGATAATTGTTGATAATACACAATTTATGAATGACACCTGATGTCCTATTTGGGTAGTTTGAATATATTAACTTTTAGCAGAATGGAACACACGATATATAAACAGCATTAACATCATCACCTTGGATATAGGCACCAGACTGAGTTTTGATCTATTTTCGGTATCTGCTATAAAAATCATCCTTCTCAACAATATGTTTAGAGATCTTGTTTAAACTTTACAATAAGGAGAAGAGCTCAACAATGTTACTTCACGGTGTTTATGATTAATGGGGTATTAATGGTTAACTTCATGACCTTATTATCTGTTCATATGTCCCACCTACCAGGTACTTCAGACTTTCTCATGAACACATCATTGTCGAGAGGATGTAGAAGTCGACGGTTGTGAGTTAACATTTAGTATAGGCCATGCACCAAAAGGGCATTGCGCCACTAGAGCTCATTGGAAGCATGAGTATGACATATACTAAATACACGTGCAGTACTTTCTGAAACAACATCAAACTACGACCCTCAGAACCAAGACAAACATCAAATTGTTATTCCAGAAGATTCCGAGAAGAGCTAATGAAGGCTATAACATTTTCCTCGAAACCTAGTGTTCATGGCCGCCTGGCAGCGACAGTAGTTGGTATTCATACTCACAAGCGAGTGTGATTCTACGATCCACGAAAAAAAACATAGGTTAGACAAGTACATAATGAGAAATACATAGTAGTAGAACTGATGATGTCAAAAAGACACCCAGGCGGGCGTATAAAAACTAGAAACTTTGTCGATTATGTTGTGAAAAGAAAAAAATATCAAAGAGTAGGAAATAAGGAGGTGGCAGATGGAAAGTATACATTGAATTTGTAAACAAACGTGAATTACACGATTAGCATCCATTGTGGTCAGTTTACGGGCTGACAGCGAAATATTGTTGACTCCGTGCAAACCACAACAATAGCTGCCGACATATGTTTCAAATTTCATGGTTTAATGAATATAGTAATCAATATCGATACCAAGACATAAGTAAAGTCGTTTTACCTTTATACGTTGTTGGTAATAAAGATTGCAATAACTAGTATCACTGACGAGTCCTGGAATAACAAAACAGCAACGAAACAGTTTAATTTATCTTGTTCTACTGTATCCAACCCTTGAAAGGTGATAT
This sequence comes from Pecten maximus, assembly GCF_902652985.1. Classification (NCBI taxonomy): domain Eukaryota; kingdom Metazoa; phylum Mollusca; class Bivalvia; order Pectinida; family Pectinidae; genus Pecten; species Pecten maximus. The sequence goes on from NC_047017.1 coordinate 43,568,536, forward strand.
TATCTTGTGTGTGCTCTTTCTGCATTTAATTTAACTACTGTTATTTCACCTTTGAATACAATATGTGCGTCTCATTGAATAGTTGACGTCATATCGTGACCGTCTACAGTTCTACTGGAACCTATAACTAGTCATTAATGTTAGGTTATCGCCTGCAATATGGCCGCCGACTTATAACTAATCGTAGTTGCCTCGAGATTATTTGTAATGTATTTGTCACAATTTTACCATAATGACTGTGCCATTTACTAAAAATAGTAATTTCCTGTATTTATAAAATCAGCTGAAATAAAATCATTTTCGTTTCCTCTTGATCTATGTTAGCCTATTAATGAAGTATGACAAAATGTGTATCAAAAACCTTAAAGATTTTATTTATTATTGCATATCGGTAGCATCTCGATGAGATAAACATGAACTCTGATAAGTTGCTATCAGTCGGAAGTATGTAGAATATCCAGATATACAGTTTGATATATTTTACCTATCCTTTCCAGATATACAGTTTGATATATTTTACCTATCCTATCCAGATATACAGTTTAATATATCTTACCTATCCTATCCAGATATACAGTTTAATATATTTTACCTATCCTATCCAGATATACAGTTTGATATATATTTTACCTATTCAGATATACAGTTTGATATATTTTACCTATCCTATCCAGATATACAGTTTGATATATTTTACCTATCCTATCCAGATATACAGTTTGATATATTTTACCTATCCTATCCAGATATACAGTTTGATATATTTTACCTATCCTATCCAGATATACAGTTTGATATATTTTACCTATCCTATCTAGATATACAGTTTCATATATTTTACCTATCCTATCCAGATATACAGTTTCATATATTTTACCTATCCTATCCAGATATACAGTTTGATATATTTTACCTATCCTATCTAGATATACAGTTTGATATATTTTACCTATCCTATCTAGATATACAGTTTGATATATTTTACCTATCCTATCTAGATATACAGTTTGATATATTTTACCTATTCAGATATACAGTTTGATATATTTTACCTATTCAGATATACAGTTTGATATATTTTACCTATCCTATCCAGATATACAGTTTGATATATTTTACCTATCCTATCCAGATATACAGTTTGATATATTTTACCTATTCAGATATACAGTTTGATATATTTTACCTATCCTATCCAGATATACAGTTTGATATATTTTACCTATCCAGATATACAGTTTGATATATTTTACCTATCCTTTACAGATATACAGTTTGATATATTTTACCTATCCTATCCAGATATACAGTTTGATATATCTTACCTATCCAGATATACAGTTTGATATATTTTACTTATCCTATCCATATATACAGTTTGATATATTTTACCTATCCTATCCATATATACAGTTTGATATATTTTACCTATCCTATCCAGATATACAGTTTGATATATTTTACCTACCCTATCCAGATATACAGTTTGATATATTTTACCTATCCTATCCAGATATAGTTTGATATATCTTACCTATCCAGATATACAGTTTGATATATTTTACTTATCCTATCCGGATATACAGTTTGATATATTTTACCTATCCTATCCAGATATACAGTTTGATATATTTTACCTATCCTATCCAGATATACAGTTTGATATATTTTACTTATCCTATCCAGATATACAGCTTGATATATTTTACCTATCCTATCCAGTTATACAGTTTGATATATTTTACCTATCCTATCCTATCCAGATATACAGTTTGATATATTTTACCTATCCTATCCAGATATACAGTTTGATATATTTTACCTATAGCATACAGATATACAGTTTGATATTTTACCCATTCTATCCAGATATACAGTTTGATATATTTTACCTATCCTATCCAGATATACAGTTTGATATATTTTACCTATCCTATCCAGATATACAGTTTGATATATTTTACCTATCCTATCCAGATATACAGTTTGATATATTTTACCTATCCAGATATACAGTTTGATATATTTTACCTATCCTATCCAGATATACAGTTTGATATATTTTACCTATCCTATCCAGATATACAGTTTGATATATTTTACCTATAGCATACAGATATACAGTTTGATATTTTACCCATTCTATCCAGATATACAGTTTGATATATTTTACCTACCCTATCCAGATATACGGTTTGATATATTTTACCTACCCTATCCAGATATACAGTTATATATATCTTACCTATCCTATCCAGATATACGGTTTGATATATTTTACCTATCCTATCCAGATATACAGTTTGATATATTTACTCATCCTATCCAGATATACAGTTTGATATATTTTACCTATCCTTTCCAGATATACAGTTTGATATAGTTTACCGATCCTTAAGATTTCTGTATATTGACATTAAGTGGCCTTACACTTGATATTGTATCTACGTCTTCTAGTGACGTCATATGGAGCCCCGGAACGTCGGGGCAGTTGTCTGAGTTACTGTGGGCCGTACGGCGTTACCTGCCCCGATGGTTACGAATGTAGAGGAAATGGGTGTGGCCATCAGTGTTACCGTCCAGCAAATTATGTACAGCCCGAAGGTTTGTTACATTTACTTTTATTTGTGGTTAGTAAATAGCTCGTATGTAAACTTATGGACCGTACAGTTTATGGTCGTTGAGCCTATTTTCTGATCAAATTAAAAACAAGCCAGATAAATTGTCCGCATTTTAATCTAGACTATTACTAATACATGAAGTAAGATATTGGTAATTGAATTTCTGATTGTTAGGTGTTAGGCTCTGTTGGCTGACACAATAGTTTGTCGTTACTAGTGAGGCAATTTTGGAATATGCACACGCACATTTTGTTCTTTCGTGTTAAACTACCCAACAGCTTGCTAAATTGTTCTCGAAATGATTCAACCATGAGGGTAGTGAAGCTAATTTTGATTAACTTCACTCCAGCATTATCTACGACGCCAAAATTTTAAATTGAGTAGTTGTGTGCTCTTTTCTGCGATTCATCTTTCATGAACATTAACTAATACTCTTTTTGAATCGGGTTGTATTGCACATTTAAGTTAAACACTAATAACCGCACGACAGTTGTCATTTCAGAATGAAGGACCTTGGATACTTATATTGTATTGTCTATATACTTACATTGTATTGTCTATGTAGCTACATTGTATTGTCTATATACTTACATGTACATTGTATTGTCTATATACTTACATTGTATTGTCTATGTACTTACATTGTATTGTCTATGTACTTACATTGTATTGTCTATGTACTTACATTGTATTGTCTATATACTTACATTGTATTGTCTATGTACTTACATTGTATTATCTATGTATAGGATGTGTACTGACAACATGTGCCGTACAGTGCCCCTTTGGATATAAAATGACCGCCAGTGGCTGCGACACGTGTCAGTGTGATTACTCCGCCATGACAAATTTAGGCTAAGCACAAGATGGAAAAGCCAAGGTAATAAGCCATGATATGCTTTAATAGAAACAGTAGCCACGTTTTCGTCTGATTTCCAATATTGCAAAATGATCTTTCCAAAATCGAAGTCTTTAGATAGAGTTATATGTTTTCATTTGTGCAATTTGCAATCTAAGACGTCTTACGGCCACTTATGTGTGGAACTGCTTTCATTTAAATGCTATATTTGTTGTTGAGTGTCTCGGCTTATTAAATATTCAGAAAGCATTCTCTGCATGATCTTCATGCATTTGGTTAGTATTTATGGAAAAAAATATTTGCCCGTACTCCTACTATAGCAACAAGGTATAACACTTGAAAATCCGACAAGGCATCACCTGTGGATTGGAAGAAGGCTATCTATCTAAGAGTTGTTTTAAAACGGTAGTCTAATTTGAACAATTTTAGTTTAGTATTGTTTACAGTTCTGTCGACCAATCAGATTGCCGGTTGGAAAACAGCTCTAAATTATAAAGACTTGTCTACTTCCGTTCCACAGTCAATGCATCTTCGGCTATCACGACCGCCTTTGGTCCATTTTCTCATCTTTAAATCATTTTCAAACGGCAAAAGAATAACATGTAGAACAAGGGTACGTAATTTCGCACAGTACGTAAATTCGCAGAATTGACGATTTTTGCGTTTTTCCTCCAAGTGGTCGAGGGCTGTGCTTTTTTGTTTATACATGTATGGTGACTAATGCCAACCTTTAGTGGAACATTTACCATTTTAAGTACATCGTTTCAGATTAAGTTTGTTTTGAAAACAAATTTTAACTGATACGACTCTCTTCCGATAACATTGATACCGGATGATTAAATATTTTATTTATGATAATCCCAGTTGTTGATTGGCATGCGAATTTGCAAATATTTAGGGAAAATATCATTTGATCAATTTATAAACAAAACTGAATACAAATCCACTTAAGTAAAACTAATAACAGCGCTGACCTGCAGACACCCCGTCATTTTCACCGCCTTGTTTATATAACCTCCGTAGGGAGCGGTCATTATTTAAAGCAAAAATGGCGGTAAATTGACACTTTCCAATTTTACATTATTTTGTTTTTAAAGATTTTTTTAATCATGACATTGGGCTTAATCTTAGTTTAGAATGTTGTTTGTCTATAAAATGGCTGAAAACTATTTTTACCAACAAAATTAAAGAAGTTAGATGGGTGTGCGAAATTACGTTCCCGATCGTCTTCAAACCCAGCAATAAACACAAGTTAACAACAGCTCCCATGCGCAGTGATACGTGTGCGCATATCAGGTTGCACACTTGTATGTTACGAAGCATTTGTACATCTAACAATGCGAGGTTTTCTTTCTTGATTTGAAATTGATTTGATGGAAATGTATTTAAATACATACCGAAAGTGTGCGAAATTACGTACCCCCACTATTGTAATTTAGGGAATATAAACCAAGGTACGTTACTGAAATCTATATTTGACATTTTAGTCGGACTAAACTTAAATTCAAAATGAGTCGAAACTCACCCCTTACTTCCGACTTTTAAAGAATTACAACTTGTTAATAGAGTAGAAGTAGAGCTATTTTTCTATAGTTACTATTCACATGCAGATGTCTGTAGTTAAACTATGCAATGTGTAAACCTGTGTGACGTATTTGTAATGTCAACGCTGATTGGCTCGTGAATTTCAAGTAACCAATTAGCGTTGAGATTGCAAATGTGTTACAGGAAGATGCGATGCTGAAACTATCAATGTGTATTGTTTCGTACTTCATTTCCAAATTTTCTAAATATTGTCATTATTTCCTTTCAGAACGCTGATGCTTCCAAATACGAAGGCGCACACATTTCACTTGTGGTCATTATAGTACTTCAATGAATAAAAGTATAATTATTCAACAATACGATTATAGATATGGGTTTATTATAATCTATTTCCAACATAGGTCTTCTTATCAGATTCCTCGTGTCAAGGAAATATTATGGAAATTACCTACAATATCATACAAATTAAGAAAGCTGTTCTAGAAGGATTCTTATATGATTTTAATATTTCAAATTAGACACGTTTAGAAAATACAGCGCATTTCTTAGGTCAATGATCCTACGACGGTCCTACTTATCTACATCCTGCATCCCCTAAATCCAACATTCCCTATATCCAACATTCCCTATGTCCGACGTCCAACATTCCCTATGTCCAACATTCCTTAACTCCAACATTCCTCTACGTTCGACGTTCTACATTCCTCTACATCGTACCTTCCCTACATTACCCTATTGGAATTTTTAAAAAAAAACTTTCCTTAAATCTTGCAATTAATTCCTTTGTGTGTAGAAAGGAAGTTCCTAAAACTAATTCATAAGGAATTGATGAAAATGAGGCCTGGCTTCTTATACTCTACAAAGTAACCAGCAAGACAGCAAAAAACTAAGAGAACGAGATCAAAACGTTCCTTAGAGGATAGCTTGGTGTACCACCTACCTTCTCCGGAGTGAGTTTGTAAACCATAACAGCGAAATGTCGGTGTTTAGCTCGTCTCTTCGAAGAAGAGTGAGAGCTTATGTTGTCACTCCGGCGTCGGCGTCGGCATTGAATTTTCAAATGTAAAGTTTTTGGTGCATGCAAGTGTTGAAATGCATAGTAATTTTTGGTAATATGGTCCCTATGGGGGTTAAACTATCCCCTGTCGGTGTAAACTAAACGATTTTTTGGAAAAAAAACCCAGATTTTTAAAATTTTTTGGACTTAAAATATTTCTGCGTTAAGTTTTTGGTGCAAGTGTTGAAAGGTATTAATACATCACTTTATAATTGTATTAGGGTGCTGATAATTGGCAGTAGAGTCCCTCTGGAGTAAAACTATCCCCTGCCGGAGTTAAACTAAAAGATTTTTTTGGGGAAAAAAACAGAATTTTGAAATTTTTGGACTTAGAATATTTCTGCGTTAAGTTTTTGGTGCGAGTGTTGAAAGGTATTAATACATCACTTTATAATTGTACTAGGGTGCTGATATTTGGCAATAGAGTCTCTGGAGTAAGACGATCCCTTCCTGGATTAAAACTTTAAAAAAAAGATTGGATGTTTTCTTTTTAAATCTGTGTTTTTTTGTTTTTGTTTTAAAATCTTTGGACTTTGTGTTAATTTTATGTTGTGAGTATTGAAAGGCATAGTAATACATGATATTAGGTCCCCTGTGGGGGTTAAACTTTCCCTTGCCAGAGTTAAACTGAAAGATTTTTTGAGGAAAAACATATTTAAAAAAAAAAATGTGGAAATGTTGAAAGCTATTAACTTATCACTTTATGATTGTACTAGGGTGCTGATATTTGGTAAAAGAGTCCTTATGGAGTTACACTATCCCTTGTTGGAGTGGAACTGAAAATAAAACAATGTGAAAATGCTCACATTAAACAATTTATACCGGTTCACATTTTTTAAGGGAGACAACTCTCATGAGGATAATATTTTATCAAAAAAAAATGAAGAAATATGTCCAAAAGCAATTACATTTGTATTTAATATATTCATTTAATCTACAACAGCATAGCTTCTCTCCCGAATGTTTGTCAATAAATAATTTATATATATATAAATTGGTATGGTTTTGAAAATTGCATGAATTCACAAAACACAATCTGATCAAGTAAACAATATAAATATTATTAATGCAATTTGCGAAACCATTCCAATTAATGTATTTTAATTATCTATTGACAAACATTTGCGAGACGAGCTATGCTGTTCTCCAACAGATCTTGTCTAATTTATTTTTACCGAGGGAATTCAAGGTTCCTTCGTCCTTATATTGATGAATCAAAGAATGAGGAGATCAGAACTAACAGACATAGATATAAGAACTTGGGGCATGTAGAAGGAGAGGGAAATAGCAGAGAGGAAGCAATCTGGGTATGATAATCGGTGAATGTAATCACGCCGGATATAGTTTCTCTGAGGTATGGCTGTAACCTACTACTGTCTCCAATCAACTTACAAAAATAATATTCAATGCAAGGACAAAGAATGCAATTAAGCAACCTGTAAAACCCGCAGAAATAAGCTGTTAACAGTCCCAAGATTGCAGAAACAAATTCATTTAGACAACATACACACTGTTCAAATGAATAAATGAGTGGTGTGCAGAATACATCAGATACCATCACCATCATACGAAAAAACACATAAGATATTAACACTGTTATACAAAAAAAAACACATAAGATATTAACGAACTTTAAAGAAAAGACACATAAAATATTAGCATCTTTATACAAAAGTCACGTAAGCCCCAGTCACACATAACGGCGAATCAAGGCGACTCATTTGCGATCAATTTTGACAGCGAACTCTTGCGAACTTTTAAATTAAAATATCGTTTGCAACCTGCTTGAGAATTATTAGCAACACTTTGACGACAAATAGACGAACTTCTTACGAAAAAACAATTTTACACCAGGAATATTTTGCGAACATGGCGATCTTTTGCGACAGATAGCGATTGTAAGCGACCCTATTAGCGACACGGGCGCGACATTTTTACGACACATTTACAACTAAACGCGACAGCGTGTAAGATCACTTACAATCGTTTGAGACAGATTGCGACATGTTAACAAGTAATTACAACAATTAGCGATTATGATGAGATTGATTGCGAATGATTACGAATGTCATGAGATTTTGGTATAAATACAGATGTATTTTTGCAATTAACATTCAGTCAGCTTTATTCTGAAGCAAAGGACAATATGTTACTGGCTCCAAGGAGACTCAGAGAGTTGCAACAGCTTCTCTTAGCAGACCAAGATATGCTACGGGATGACCTTGAAGTAGCAAACGAGATCATAGACTACAGGAGAGAAAGAAAAGAAAGAATGTCGTTTTTTGTCCTGGCCATATTTTGGGTCTGTCTTGTTCAAGAACAATAAAGAAACTGGATGCACCCTACACATAGGCTAACCGTATGTATACCCTCCTCGCAAAAGTCGTTGACAGTCGTAATTATAACGCAAAGGAGTCTCAAAGGGTCGCTAATGTAATCGTTGTTATTCGCCAAAAGGTCGTATGTGTTTGCAAATGTCCAAGTCTGTATCGACATATGTCTCAAACATGTCGTATATTGTCGCTAACAGTTTGCAAGTCGTTCGTACTTGGTTCGTTAATAATTCGTAAATCTGTTGTAAATGATCGCCAAAGAGAATACTTTGCGAATCGCTAAGACAAGTTACAACTCTTTTTCAATTACATACGACAGAGTGGAGAATCGTTAGAGAACACTTTACGACAAAAATTATTTAACGAATTTTTTTGGCAGTCAAAAAAATTCGCAAAGCATGGCGATCATTGAGCGAACCTTGGAGAACCTTGGAGAATGTTTTAAGACAAAAATACGACATTCCGAGACAACTTCGCGATCGACTGCGAATCGTAGTTCGTAAAACATTCGCCAAAGGTCGCGCCCATGTGTGACTGGGGCTTTAGATATCAGCACCTTTCGATTGAAATTTGGTTATATACACAGCAGAGCCAAAGTATAATAAAATACATACTAGTGTCACTTTCTGGCGAAGAAGGCAGTAGGCACATTCTTGCTATACTTCGGCAAGTAAATTGGGTCTCCCTACGTACGACTATACAGTTACAAATTTTAGTAACTATGGTTAATAGTTCAATCATCAACTTCTCGTTTTCAATGTATTTTCTATTTAAAGATGTCACTTGCCCCATTTACCTCATGGTATACCGTGAATGCCATTCCATACATATATATAACGTCATAAAATGGTCGCTTTTAAGACCGAAGGTACCAAATATAAAGGTGGTCTTCAATAGAATATTCGCTTTATAGTTAAAAGGCCTGAGAGAAACTCCAACTTTTGGGTAATATATACTTTGTAAAACTAAACAACAGCCTACTCTTGTTTTCTGTCCTCATTACTCTTTGTCGTAGAAGTAGCGTATATAAAGTTTGGTAAGAAGTGTTTTTCCTGAAGTGGAATACATCGATACCTTTCATGGTTTACGGGAAATATTAGAGATTTCCACCGGGTGTATGAATAATAAAATCCATATGGTTCGGTTTTTCATTGGTCACAACAATACAATCAATCTAAATAGGAAAAAAACCACAATGTATCTATAAAATAAACCTGCAGACGTTGGTATACCATCCCTATTTAATCCATTAAAGGAATTTAATTCCTTTGTGCAGCTTCAATAAATCCATACTGTATAATGCATGGAAAAAAAACTGATGGCACACCTGTATACAAGATGTGATCTGGCAAATCTTAGACAAATAACTATATCTCCCGTTTTTATCAAAATGTTAGAAAATAAAACATGCTTGGAAAAGGATGCTTAGTTGCAATGTATCTCTGTAAACATAATGTTGTTTTTTTTCGAAAAACCAGCTAGGACTTTTTTTTAAGGAATCGACAACCTTCAAAATGGACATGTATATAGGATATTAGTTTACAAACATTCTCTGTTACTTAGGTAAAATGCTTAACCCCAAATAACAACGTCAAATATCTTTCAGCTACAATACGACAAAATATGAGCTTGGTTGGAAAAGTTCTAGTCACGCGGATCAAAGTATGTTTTGCAAACATTTGTAACGGAAAATACAAAAAGATCCCTATATTCGTTTCTATTAGTATAAGATTTATGAAACTGTTAACATGAAAATCATTGGCTATTTCCACAAATGAATTATGCGAAACCCTCTGTATTACAAGGTATGTGGATACCATGCATGTTGTGATAGGCATTTATTAAAAAAAGAAGAAGAAGAAATCATGGGACATCATAAACTAATATAAAGTTAGACCTCCGACCTGTGTATCGAGTATAGTAGGGGAGCTAACTCTTGGTAAATGATATTGAAGTGTCAGACCAAATTCTTCAATGTCCCAAAACAACGTATACGAGCCATAGATCTATTTCAATGATACACGAAGTCTTGCCTGATCTTAATCCTTAGATGACATGATGTACAAGAATCTTAATCTCATTTTTTATTTATTTTTTTAAAGTTTTTGGATGTGATTATGACATTGGTATACGTGTAGTGATTAGGTAATCAAGAGTGGAGTGTTTGATGTTCAAATAAATAGCATAACCAAATAATAACTGCAATAAGTTTGTAATTACTGAGGTCATAGACCATGCCATTTATATACAAAATGCATTGGCAGATTTTCAAGGCAAAATGTCCCCCTAGTTGACCCAATAGTCGTCTATTCGTTGAGCAGGGTTGATCCATTACCTAATTGTAGGTATATACTATATAAGATACCTTATTTATTGTGTGAGGTAGCTTATGAAATGTATGATATACATTTGAAAATAATATAAAAAAATACCTTGCATGAATTGTACCAAGAAAACATGTCAACTTGAATTTGGTTTGTCATACCCACAATGTGGTTCCGAGGGTAAAGACTCCCCCCCCCCCCCCCCCCCCCCCCCCCCCCCCCAAAGTGATTAGTTCGTATCCCCTTCAATTTAGGATGCTCCAGGGCACATTAATTTGGTCACGTTCTGAACTTAGTGCAGCGTCGGTCCTCCAGAAAGGTCCGGAAAAGGGATCATTGGCAAGCAAAATGGTAATTTACAATTCTGCAAACAAATATTGGGAATGAATTTAGAGACGGTAGATCAGGTTATTCATATTTGACCCTTTATTTGTTTTATTTTGACCGTCAATGTCCTGATCTGTTAATATACAAAGGGGGAATGTTATTCTAATGCACTCCGACACACTTTTATAAGTGTTTGAAAAAAGGGGGGTGGGGTGGTCCAGTAATTTAGTGGTAATGCTCGAATTTTTTTTTGGCGAGGAGTCTGGGGGGCCAAAATTTCGGAAAATGGGGAGCAACTTTTGCAATCTTTCGGGGATAAGATTTTCGATAGGCGTTCTTTTTTAAGGCTATGAAAATATTTTTTCCTCATCCGAAGGGGGGGGGGGGGGGGGGGGGGGGGCACCATCCCCCTGGATCCGCTAGTGTGTAACAGAAAGTGTCATACAATAATTATGTATGTGTGTATGTAGGATAGGAATAATCTCGTAGACATTTCAACATTTCATACAATTAGTATTCATTTGTATATCAAATTCAGCGTGGAAATTTAAAAAAAACAGGCTTGGTTTGATCAGAGACTTGATTATTTACCTAAATAACAGTTTAAGTACTTATTATTGTTAAATGGACGAATCATTATATTTCTAACAAGAAGTTAACGTACGTACTTATGGGCTATTGTGATGTGGGACGTGTCTACAACAACCCTTATCCGCTCTAATTAATGGACATAAATTTCTATTGAATGAAGCTTATTAAGCTTGTTTTCCGATCCCAAATTATAAAAATGTCAGGCGATCAACATTTTGAAAAATATATATTAATTCACATTACAAAATAAATTGCAGGCGATCAGCGTTTTGAAAAAATCTGTTTAAATCAAAAGGTAAAAAAAAATCATGATAGTGTAGTTGGCACTATATATTCGAAACACTCTCCGTGCGTTGAAGTATCTTGAAGGTAGTCTTAATTATATCTGAATAAATAAGAAAAAACTATATACAACAGTTGTGTCTAGTACACACCTTTAACACTTACTCAGTCAGAAATACCTGTATGTTTACGTCAGTAGGTCATACGTGCTACAGGTGAGCGACGGTTATTTATAGACGCGGTGAATCACTAGATCGTAGAGGCATTACTAGCCTGTTCATATGCAAATACCTGTGACTGTCCTTAATTTGAATCGAGGCCATTGTGTGTATGGGCAGAAAAGTACGTACTGGATTTCCGGGTGTCAGGTGTTGGTCAAGCACTCGGGGTAACTCACCTTTCGGACAATATGCTCTTTCGTTTTATAATGGCGTATTAAGACATTTGTGTCTAGATTACCTGTGCACACTCAGGTAAAGAGATATGTAAGTCCCATCCGGAACCGAAATTGACAACAAACATGGCGGTTTCCGTCTTATTTTGGGTGTTATATTTGACTTTAATGTGTCTTGTTGACGTCGGATGGGGACAGCGGATTACTCCCCCACCCCCGGGGAACTTACCTGAGGTATCGAATGGTATTGTTTATAATCTTCATCACATACCAGCCATTTGTCGTGAGCCGCGAGTGTTGGATCCAGATGAAATCAAATTTGGGATTGTTATCAAGGGCTCCAAAAAAGCTTTGATGAAAGATCGAAGTCCGTACAAAGTGTATGGAAACATCGAACTGGATAGCAAGTCGTGTCTGTACATCGAACCAGGAACCACATTCCACTTCGGGTCAGGCTATGGAATGATTATCAACGGCACTTTGATAGCGAGAGTAAGTTAATTTGTGTACCCTCTAGATCTAGATCCCGTCGACTTTTCAAGATACAGACTATCAATTTAGGTGTAAACAGACTATCAATTTAGGTGTAAATAATGCAGGCAGACGAAATAACTCGCACATGGAAATTATCTATCGAACAGGTGTGCGAGTCACCGTATAGGTATCTACACATACATGTATATATCGTGTATACACCGATACAAAATCATTACAGTTGGTGTGCCAGTGCAATTAGCTGAGTTTTCTTTACATATATATTTCATGAAAATATATCACTTACTCTAAATTTTCAGACAAATTCACTGAAATATATGCATAATTTAAAGACTTTTTTTTTCTGGTATGAAAACGCAATCGCTTTTAATTATTTTGAATGAAAAACCCTTGTTTTATATAGAAAGGGGAGATAATTCACTCCTAATATATACTCCTTTGAATCAACTAAGACTAGATTTATCTTGACTATCTAATCTTGTGGAAACAATTAACTACAGATAATTGAAATATTGATGCAGTATGGCCAGCAAATACCTGTGAAAGAGAGTCATTTTTATTTAAAGCTATCTTGATGATTGTCAACCCTTATGAAATATTTAACAGAACTAATCTTTCCTTAAAATTTTAAATCTAAAGAGTACTGGAATGAAAAGATTACAGTAAAATACTCGTAATTCATATAAACAAGTTTCTCTATATCTCTGTACCTTAACAGGGCAGTGAAAGACCTGGCGGACGGATCACAATGACTAAAGATCCTGAGGGGATCAACACAATTGGGAGTAGTTCCCCTTTCCCAACTACGGCCCGATTGGTGGATGGTAACACTACAAGGGACGGCAAATTGGAACTCTATTACCAAGGAAAATGGAGAGGCGTTTGCACTAATTATCTCAAGTAGGCACCTATTGCACTGCATGATACTGATAACGTATTTGAATCAACGGAGGCACATCAGGCTAGGTCCATATGGTATATGGACTATAGGAGGCACATCAGGCTAGGTCCATATGGTATATGGACTATAGGAGGCACATCAGGCTAGGTCCCTATGGTATATGGACTATAGGAGGCACATCAGGCTAGGTCCCTATGGTATATGGACTATAGGAGGCACATCAGGCTAGGTCCATATGGTATATGGACTATAGGAGGCACATCAGGCTAGGTCCATATATGGACGTATAGACTGATTTGTACAGCACAGTTTGCCACCCAAAACAATTTTATAACTTATAACATAGAAGTCTGATGTATAGCTCATTGTAAATTTGTACAATGTATGCTGTTCTCAAAGTTCTCTAAAATATACATAAAAACTTATATACTGGTACATCTATATACACTTTATATATATATTGACAAGATCTAAAGCAATATTAATAAAAAAAACTGAATCTTTGATAATCCCACAATTGGTGTATCATTATAGAAACTTCACCTCTAGTTATAACCTTTAGGAGAATAGAGGCGACACAAAATGTTCACCAGATATCTGGAGCACTGTGCATGTTAATTAACACATTGTCCAAGGGTCTCAAATAGCACTCACTATAAACCAACTGAATTTGAAATTTGCCTTTTAAGATTTTCAAGAATTATTCATTTTGCTCTTAAAAATCACATAGGTTCATATATATAATTCTTCATGTTTTATGGCAAAGTGATAAACACTCATTTTCATAATTACTTTGTATCAGAATTGGATCAGGTATATGATCTTGTGTGATTATCTGATATAGCTTTGCCTTTTCCAATATGTCATCTGTATAATATTGTATCAATACTGTTTCCTTGACAGCTACTCCAAGATCGATGCCAATGTGACATGTAAACACCTTGGATTCGTGTGGGGTAACTTCACTTACCATTCCTTTTCCCGTAACAAGACAGAGTACATGTTTTACCCACGCCCTGAGTGTACTGGCACCGAAACAGACCTGTTTGACTGCCCAGGAAATAAACGTGTCAGTGTGGGCACGCACATTTGTGGTAAGTTAACTTTGGTGCAAACATTTGTACTTTAATGTTGCAGGGTGAGAAAAATATTTTTGAAAGGGGACGATCGCGAGTGCATCATGAGAATCACTCATCCCTTTGACTTCTAATTTTCAATTCTAAAAATAGCACACAAAACCTGTGTAAATATGTTTTCAATGTTTTGACCATTACTAGTTGTAATTTCACAATTTAAACTGCAGTTTTGTGAATATTTTATAAAAAAAACGAATCAGTATATCTTTCGCTTTGCCATGGCCTAACAGGAACTAACAAGTCAGTTCTAATCAGTAAAACCTTTTTCCGGACTTTGTTTTAAATAAAGTTTAATCATGTATTCGCATGTAATACTTTTTTATTTCAGGTATTAGAATAACAACACAAAAACGAGATAGAATACACAAAAATGAGATATAAATGTGTATAGAAGTGTGACTCACTAGTGTTCAAAAATTTTCATTCTGAGTGCCGTTAAAAATTGTCATAATTGATATGATACCAGGTCTGGATTTATTTCTGTCATGTACCTGTATTAGTCTCGCCCTTCTTGATCACATAAACGCATCAGTATCACGTAGACGCTTCTGCAGAGCAGCCACGGAGAGAGGGCTCACTGCTCGATTGAACTTACTTAAGTATGATTTAATCCTAATTTGTTTAGAAAATTCTATAGACTTTGAGGAATAAACGCCAAAGACAATATCTATAAACATGAATTTTCATTATTTTCTTTTGAAATTTACTCGTCACCAGGGATGAGTGCATGACAACATTCACTCGTTCGCAGCCAAATTTAACTCGTGCAGGACGAGTGGATGAGTGCTTTTTTTGCACCCTGTGTAGGTACAGTTATTTGAGGGGAGTTAATATTGTCACATGTGATAATTTAATCCTGTCTCCCAAATTTTTAATGAACATAAACTTTTTCACAGGTTTTAAAAGCATGTACATGTATATGTTGATGGTGTTTAGTTTAAGTACAATATTTGCCACATGCTCTTAGTTCAGTTTTATCATACATGTATATGTAAGTACACTGATGCTGTTTTGATAGATGAAAGTGTTTTCCCAATAATAATGTGATACATGTATTGTGTCACTTTGTGTAAAGCTAAAACATCTTGGTAATATTTTGATGGAAACATTTTCTGATGATTAAATTGTTGAGTTTACAACTTGCTTTCACTACAGATGGACAACAGCTGATCGGTTTTGAGTGTATAGGTATCCGATCCGATCTGGCTCAGGACTACTGGCGTGGGCTGGAGTTTTACAACACCACAGTAGAATCAGTCAAGGAAGGCCTTATCGTCCGTAATGAGCCGTTGTCTTGGTTGGAATACCTGGACATATCCTATGCAGGGCGAGACATCAACAGAAATGATGGCATGATACATGGTCGGGCCAGCATCAGTGCCAGTCCTAGTGTGCCCTTGATGAACAATGTGACCATCACCAATGGGGCATATGATGGCCTCAATATGACGGAAGTCACTGGACGTATACATATAGCCAACAGTACTGTGTCCAACAACAGAGGTAAAGACGTTTATGTACAAGAAAATGACAGATATAGCATGAGAGGGAGGCCCAGGGGCTGATGGGCGGGGCTAAAAAGGGTCAAATTGACTGAAATTTCAAAAATCTTTTTTTCTGAAAACCCAAATAAGGTAGAATCAAATACTCTTCATAGATGGAAGGGTCTTATGGTGCTTTACTAAAATTATGAATTTCATGACCCTGGGGTCACAAGTTTGCCCCTGGGGAGGGGGTAAATTTTACTATAGTTTATATAGGGAAATCACATTTTTTACTATAACTTGTTTGATTTCTATTGGAATTCATTCTAACTTTGTTAACATAATCAGCATGTGATGACAGCTTAATGGTATGCACATGTTGGTCCTGAATGACTCCTAGGGGCTGATGGGTGGGGCCAAAAAGGGTCATTTAAATTAACTGAAATATTTCAAATCTCAGGTGACCGTTAAGGCCCATGAGCCTCCTGTCTATTTAACAATTTTTCGTGATATAACTGGTATGTACAAGGATTAGTTGAACTAAAGAATACTCATATATTTGGCTATGACTGAAACTCTAAATCAAACTGTTTGTTTTTGTAGTTCTACATATGTATCACCATTTTTTTATCACACATACATATTGTTCTGTAATGACAAGATATGTTTACACATTATAGGTTATGGAGCGTTTATCCAGAGTAATGTTGGTCGTGTGTTGATCAACATGACTGATGTGGAAAACAACTGGGGTGATGGAGTGAAGATGTACATGACCAACTTTACAATCCATGATTGGGACCGTGACTTTCCTGCTGACAAGTCGTTTTGTCGGTCAGCTGACCTACTGTACCAGACCTATCCAGTTCTCATACATGAAAACATTATTGATGACTATGGGAATAAACCAGAATGGGATGGTCGAGACTGCAGCAGGGTAAGTAGATAAAACTATATCACACGGGACTTTTGTTTATAATTTCTGGTTATACTTGTATTGGACTAGAGGTTCTAAATTTGGATATGGCTAATTCTGTCTATATATATATATATAGCGATAATGTAATTGTTGGATCCTTTCTTTTTTGAGCTTTTGGGTTAAGTGCACACTACAGTATATATGCAGTATGAGCTAGGATGTTAACATTCTGCTAGTGTCAAAGCTGGGGTTATATTGTTTAAGGTAATATTCTACTAGTGTCAAAGCTGGGGTAATATTGTTTGAGGTAATATTCTGCTAGTGTCAATTTGGGGTTATATTGTTTGAGTTAATATTCTGCTAGTGTCAAAGCTGGGGTTATATTGTTTGAGTTAATATTCTGCTAGTGTCAAAGCTGGGGTTATATTGTTTGAGTTAATATTCTACTAGTGTCAAAGCTGGGGTTATATTGTTTGAGGTAATATTCTACTAGTGTCAAAGCTGGGGTAATATTGTTTGAGGTAATATTCTGCTAGTGTCAATTTGGGGTTATATTGTTTGAGTTAATATTCTGCTAGTGTCAAAGCTGGGGTTATATTGTTTGAGTTAATATTCTGCTAGTGTCAAAGCTGGGGTTATATTGTTTGAGGTAATATTCTACTAGTGTCAAAGCTGGGGTTATATTGTTTGAGTTAATATTCTACTAGTGTCAAAGCTGGGGTTATATTGTTTGAGTTAATATTCTACTAGTGTCAAAGCTGGGGTTATATTGTTTAAGGTAATATTCTACTAGTGTCAAAGCTGGGGTTATATTGTTTGAGGTAATATTCTGCTAGTGTCAATTTGGGGTTATATTGTTTGAGTTAATATTCTGCTAGTGTCAAAGCTGGGGTTATATTGTTTGAGTTAATATTCTACTAGTGTCAAAGCTGGGGTTATATTGTTTGAGTTAATATTCTACTAGTGTCAAAGCTGGGGTTATATTGTTTGAGTTAATATTCTGCTAGTGTCAAAGCTGGGGTTATATTGTTTGAGTTAATATTCTACTAGTGTCAAAGCTGGGGTTATATTGTTTGAGTTAATATTCTACTAGTGTCAAAGCTGGGGTTATATTGTTTGAGTTAATATTCTGCTAGTGTCAAAGCTGGGGTTATATTGTTTGAGTTAATATTCTACTAGTGTCAAAGCTGGGGTTATATTGTTTGAGTTAATATTCTACTAGTGTCAAAGCTGGGGTTATATTGTTTGAGTTAATATTCTACTAGTGTCAAAGCTGGGGTTATATTGTTTGAGTTAATATTCTACTAGTGTCAAAGCTGGGGTTATATTGTTTAAGGTAATATTCTACTAGTGTCAAAGCTGGGATTGTATTGTTTGAGGTAATATTCTGCTAGTGTCAATTTGGGGTTATATTGTTTGAGTTAATATTCTGCTAGTGTCAAAGCTGGGGTTATATTGTTTGAGGTAATATTCTGCTAGTGTCAAAGCTGGGATTATATTATTTGAGGTAATATTCTGCTAGTGTCAATTTGGGGTTATATTGTTTGAGTTAATATTCTGCTAGTGTCAAAGCTGGGGTTATATTGTTTGAGTTAATATTCTGCTAGTGTCAAAGCTGGGGTTATATTGTTTGAGTTAATATTCTACTAGTGTCAAAGCTGGGGTTATATTGTTTGAGGTAATATTCTACTAGTGTCAAAGCTGGGGTTATATTGTTTGAGGTAATATTCTACTAGTGTCAAAGCTGGGGTTATATTGTTTGAGGTAATATTCTACTAGTGTCAAGGCTGGAGTTATATTGTTTGAGTTAATATTCTGCTAGTGTCAAAGCTGGGGTTATATTGTTTGAGTTAATATTCTGCTAGTGTCAAAGCTGGGGTTATATTGTTTGAGTTAATATTCTACTAGTGTCAAAGCTGGGGTTATATTGTTTGAGTTAATATTCTACTAGTGTCAAAGCTGGGGTTATATTGTTTGAGGTAATATTCTACTAGTGTCAAAGCTGTGGTTATATTGTTTGAGGTAATATTCTACTAGTGTCAAAGCTGGGGTTATATTGTTTGAGGTAATATTCTGCTAGTGTCAAAGCTGGGATTATATTGTTTGAGGTAATATTCTGCTAGTGTCAATTTGGGGTTATATTGTTTGAGTTAATATTCTGCTAGTGTCAAAGCTGGGGTTATATTGTTTGAGTTAATATTCTGCTAGTGTCAAGGCTGGAGTTATATTGTTTGAGGTAATATTCTGCTAGTGTCAAGGCTGGAGTTATATTGTTTGAGGTAATATTCTGCTAGTGTCAAAGCTGGGGTTATATTGTTTGAGGTAATATTCTGCTAGTGTCAAGGCTGGAGTTATATTGTTTGAGGTAATATTCTGCTAGTGTCAAAGCTGGGGTTATATTGTTTGAGGTAATATTCTGCTAGTGTCAAAGCTGGAGTTATATTGTTTGAGGTAATATTCTGCTAGTGTCAAAGCTGGGGTTATATTGTTTGAGGTAATATTCTGCTAGTGTCAATTTGGGGTTATATTGTTTGAGGTAATATTCTGCTAGTGTCAAAGCTGGGGTTATATTGTTTGAGTTAATATTCTACTAGTGTCAAAGCTGGGGTTATATTGTTTGAGTTAATATTCTACTAGTGTCAAAGCTGGGGTTATATTGTTTAAGGTAATATTCTACTAGTGTCAAAGCTGGGGTTATATTGTTTGAGGTAATATTCTACTAGTGTCAAGGCTGGAGTTATATTGTTTGAGTTAATATTCTGCTAGTGTCAAAGCTGGGGTTATATTGTTTGAGTTAATATTCTGCTAGTGTCAAAGCTGGGGTTATATTGTTTGAGTTAATATTCTACTAGTGTCAAAGCTGGGGTTATATTGTTTGAGGTAATATTCTACTAGTGTCAAAGCTGGGGTAATATTGTTTGAGGTAATATTCTGCTAGTGTCAATTTGGGGTTATATTGTTTGAGTTAATATTCTGCTAGTGTCAAAGCTGGGGTTATATTGTTTGAGTTAATATTCTGCTAGTGTCAAAGCTGGGGTTATATTGTTTGAGTTAATATTCTACTAGTGTCAAAGCTGGGGTTATATTGTTTGAGTTAATATTCTACTAGTGTCAAAGCTGGGGTTATATTGTTTGAGTTAATATTCTACTAGTGTCAAAGCTGGGGTTATATTGTTTAAGGTAATATTCTACTAGTGTCAAAGCTGGGGTTATATTGTTTGAGGTAATATTCTGCTAGTGTCAATTTGGGGTTATATTGTTTGAGTTAATATTCTGCTAGTGTCAAAGCTGGGGTTATATTGTTTGAGTTAATATTCTGCTAGTGTCAAAGCTGGGGTTATATTGTTTGAGTTAATATTCTACTAGTGTCAAAGCTGGGGTTATATTGTTTGAGGTAATATTCTACTAGTGTCAAAGCTGGGGTAATATTGTTTGAGGTAATATTCTGCTAGTGTCAATTTGGGGTTATATTGTTTGAGTTAATATTCTGCTAGTGTCAAAGCTGGGGTTATATTGTTTGAGTTAATATTCTGCTAGTGTCAAAGCTGGGGTTATATTGTTTGAGTTAATATTCTACTAGTGTCAAAGCTGGGGTTATATTGTTTGAGTTAATATTCTACTAGTGTCAAAGCTGGGGTTATATTGTTTGAGTTAATATTCTACTAGTGTCAAAGCTGGGGTTATATTGTTTAAGGTAATATTCTACTAGTGTCAAAGCTGGGGTTATATTGTTTGAGGTAATATTCTGCTAGTGTCAATTTGGGGTTATATTGTTTGAGTTAATATTCTGCTAGTGTCAAAGCTGGGGTTATATTGTTTGAGTTAATATTCTGCTAGTGTCAAAGCTGGGGTTATATTGTTTGAGTTAATATTCTACTAGTGTCAAAGCTGGGGTTATATTGTTTGAGTTAATATTCTGCTAGTGTCAAAGCTGGGGTTATATTGTTTGAGTTAATATTCTGCTAGTGTCAAAGCTGGGGTTATATTGTTTGAGTTAATATTCTACTAGTGTCAAAGCTGGGGTTATATTGTTTGAGTTAATATTCTACTAGTGTCAAAGCTGGGGTTATATTGTTTGAGTTAATATTCTAGTAGTGTCAAAGCTGGGGTTATATTGTTTGAGTTAATATTCTACTAGTGTCAAAGCTGGGGTTATATTGTTTAAGGTAATATTCTACTAGTGTCAAAGCTGGGATTGTATTGTTTGAGGTAATATTCTGCTAGTGTCAATTTGGGGTTATATTGTTTGAGTTAATATTCTGCTAGTGTCAAAGCTGGGGTTATATTGTTTGAGGTAATATTCTGCTAGTGTCAAAGCTGGGATTATATTATTTGAGGTAATATTCTGCTAGTGTCAATTTGGGGTTATATTGTTTGAGTTAATATTCTGCTAGTGTCAAAGCTGGGGTTATATTGTTTGAGTTAATATTCTGCTAGTGTCAAAGCTGGGGTTATATTGTTTGAGTTAATATTCTACTAGTGTCAAAGCTGGGGTTATATTGTTTGAGGTAATATTCTACTAGTGTCAAAGCTGGGGTAATATTGTTTGAGGTAATATTCTACTAGTGTCAAAGCTGGGGTTATATTGTTTGAGGTAATATTCTACTAGTGTCAAGGCTGGAGTTATATTGTTTGAGTTAATATTCTGCTAGTGTCAAAGCTGGGGTTATATTGTTTGAGTTAATATTCTGCTAGTGTCAAAGCTGGGGTTATATTGTTTGAGTTAATATTCTACTAGTGTCAAAGCTGGGGTTATATTGTTTGAGTTAATATTCTACTAGTGTCAAAGCTGGGGTTATATTGTTTGAGGTAATATTCTACTAGTGTCAAAGCTGGGGTTATATTGTTTGAGGTAATATTCTACTAGTGTCAAAGCTGGGGTTATATTGTTTGAGGTAATATTCTGCTAGTGTCAAAGCTGGGATTATATTGTTTGAGGTAATATTCTGCTAGTGTCAATTTGGGGTTATATTGTTTGAGTTAATATTCTGCTAGTGTCAAAGCTGGGGTTATATTGTTTGAGTTAATATTCTGCTAGTGTCAAGGCTGGAGTTATATTGTTTGAGGTAATATTCTGCTAGTGTCAAGGCTGGAGTTATATTGTTTGAGGTAATATTCTGCTAGTGTCAAAGCTGGGGTTATATTGTTTGAGGTAATATTCTGCTAGTGTCAAGGCTGGAGTTATATTGTTTGAGGTAATATTCTGCTAGTGTCAAAGCTGGGGTTATATTGTTTGAGGTAATATTCTGCTAGTGTCAAAGCTGGAGTTATATTGTTTGAGGTAATATTCTGCTAGTGTCAAAGCTGGGGTTATATTGTTTGAGGTAATATTCTGCTAGTGTCAATTTGGGGTTATATTGTTTGAGGTAATATTCTGCTAGTGTCAAAGCTGGAGTTATATTGTTTGAGGTAATATTCTGCTAGTGTCAATTTGGGGTTATATTGTTTGAGGTAATATTCTGCTAGTGTCAAAGCTGGAGTTATATTGTTTGAGGTAATATTCTGCTAGTGTCAAAGCTGGGGTTATATTGTTTGAGGTAATATTCTGCTAGTGTCAATTTGGGGTTATATTGTTTGAGGTAATATTCTGCTAGTGTCAAAGCTGGAGTTATATTGTTTGAGGTAATATTCTGCTAGTGTCAATTTGGGGTTATATTGTTTGAGGTAATATTCTGCTAGTGTCAAAGCTGGAGTTATATTGTTTGAGTTAATATTCTGCTAGTGTCAAAGCTGGGGTTATATTGTTTGAGGTAATATTCTGCTAGTGTCAAAGCTAGGGTTATATTGTTTTGAGGTAATATTCTACTAGTGTCAAAGCTGGGGTAATATTGTTTGAGTTAATATTCTACTAGTGTCAAAGCTGGGGTTATATTGTTTGAGGTAATATTCTGCTAGTGTCAAAGCTGGGATTATATTATTTGAGGTAATATTCTGCTAGTGTCAATTTGGGGTTATATTGTTTGAGTTAATATTCTGCTAGTGTCAAAGCTGGGGTTATATTGTTTGAGTTAATATTCTGCTAGTGTCAAAGCTGGGGTTATATTGTTTGAGTTAATATTCTACTAGTGTCAAAGCTGGGGTTATATTGTTTGAGGTAATATTCTACTAGTGTCAAAGCTGGGGTTATATTGTTTGAGGTAATATTCTACTAGTGTCAAAGCTGGGGTTATATTGTTTGAGGTAATATTCTACTAGTGTCAAGGCTGGAGTTATATTGTTTGAGTTAATATTCTGCTAGTGTCAAAGCTGGGGTTATATTGTTTGAGTTAATATTCTGCTAGTGTCAAAGCTGGGGTTATATTGTTTGAGTTAATATTCTACTAGTGTCAAAGCTGGGGTTATATTGTTTGAGTTAATATTCTACTAGTGTCAAAGCTGGGGTTATATTGTTTGAGGTAATATTCTACTAGTGTCAAAGCTGGGGTTATATTGTTTGAGGTAATATTCTACTAGTGTCAAAGCTGGGGTTATATTGTTTGAGGTAATATTCTGCTAGTGTCAAAGCTGGGATTATATTATTTGAGGTAATATTCTGCTAGTGTCAATTTGGGGTTATATTGTTTGAGTTAATATTCTGCTAGTGTCAAAGCTGGGGTTATATTGTTTGAGGTAATATTCTGCTAGTGTCAAGGCTGGGGTTATATTGTTTGAGGTAATATTCTGCTAGTGTCAAGGCTGGAGTTATATTGTTTGAGGTAATATTCTGCTAGTGTCAAAGCTGGGGTTATATTGTTTGAGGTAATATTCTGCTAGTGTCAAGGCTGGAGTTATATTGTTTGAGGTAATATTCTGCTAGTGTCAAAGCTGGGGTTATATTGTTTGAGGTAATATTCTGCTAGTGTCAAAGCTGGGGTTATATTGTTTGAGGTAATATTCTGCTAGTGTCAAAGCTGGGGTTATATTGTTTGAGGTAATATTCTGCTAGTGTCAATTTGGGGTTATATTGTTTGAGGTAATATTCTGCTAGTGTCAAAGCTGGAGTTATATTGTTTGAGGTAATATTCTGCTAGTGTCAATTTGGGGTTATATTGTTTGAGGTAATATTCTGCTAGTGTCAAAGCTGGAGTTATATTGTTTGAGTTAATATTCTGCTAGTGTCAAAGCTGGGGTTATATTGTTTGAGGTAATATTCTGCTAGTGTCAAAGCTGGGGTTATATTGTTTTGAGGTAATATTCTACTAGTGTCAAAGCTGGGGTAATATTGTTTGAGTTAATATTCTACTAGTGTCAAGGCTGGAGTTATATTGTTTGAGTTAATATTCTGCTAGTGTCAAAGCTGGAGTTATATTGTTTGAGTTAATATTCTACTAGTGTCAAAGCTGGGGTTATATTGTTTGAGTTTATATTCTACTAGTGTCAAAGCTGGGGTAATATTGTTTGAGTTAATATTCTACTAGTGTCAAGGCTGGAGTTATATTGTTTGAGTTAATATTCTGCTAGTGTCAAAGCTGGGGTTATATTGTTTGAGGTAATATTCTGCTAGTGTCAAAGCTGGGATTATATTATTTGAGGTAATATTCTGCTAGTGTCAATTTGGGGTTATATTGTTTGAGTTAATATTCTGCTAGTGTCAAAGCTGGGGTTATATTGTTTGAGTTAATATTCTGCTAGTGTCAAAGCTGGGGTTATATTGTTTGAGTTAATATTCTACTAGTGTCAAAGCTGGGGTTATATTGTTTGAGGTAATATTCTGCTAGTGTCAAGGCTGGAGTTATATTGTTTGAGGTAATATTCTGCTAGTGTCAAAGCTGGGGTTATATTGTTTGAGGTAATATTCTGCTAGTGTCAAAGCTGGAGTTATATTGTTTGAGGTAATATTCTGCTAGTGTCAAAGCTGGGGTTATATTGTTTGAGGTAATATTCTGCTAGTGTCAATTTGGGGTTATATTGTTTGAGGTAATATTCTGCTAGTGTCAAAGCTGGAGTTATATTGTTTGAGGTAATATTCTGCTAGTGTCAATTTGGGGTTATATTGTTTGAGGTAATATTCTGCTAGTGTCAAAGCTGGAGTTATATTGTTTGAGGTAATATTCTGCTAGTGTCAAAGCTGGGGTTATATTGTTTGAGGTAATATTCTGCTAGTGTCAATTTGGGGTTATATTGTTTGAGGTAATATTCTGCTAGTGTCAAAGCTGGAGTTATATTGTTTGAGGTAATATTCTGCTAGTGTCAATTTGGGGTTATATTGTTTGAGGTAATATTCTGCTAGTGTCAAAGCTGGAGTTATATTGTTTGAGTTAATATTCTGCTAGTGTCAAAGCTGGGGTTATATTGTTTGAGGTAATATTCTGCTAGTGTCAAAGCTAGGGTTATATTGTTTTGAGGTAATATTCTACTAGTGTCAAAGCTGGGGTAATATTGTTTGAGTTAATATTCTACTAGTGTCAAAGCTGGGGTTATATTGTTTGAGGTAATATTCTGCTAGTGTCAAAGCTGGGATTATATTATTTGAGGTAATATTCTGCTAGTGTCAATTTGGGGTTATATTGTTTGAGTTAATATTCTGCTAGTGTCAAAGCTGGGGTTATATTGTTTGAGTTAATATTCTGCTAGTGTCAAAGCTGGGGTTATATTGTTTGAGTTAATATTCTACTAGTGTCAAAGCTGGGGTTATATTGTTTGAGGTAATATTCTACTAGTGTCAAAGCTGGGGTAATATTGTTTGAGGTAATATTCTACTAGTGTCAAAGCTGGGGTTATATTGTTTGAGGTAATATTCTACTAGTGTCAAGGCTGGAGTTATATTGTTTGAGTTAATATTCTGCTAGTTTCAAAGCTGGGGTTATATTGTTTGAGTTAATATTCTGCTAGTGTCAAAGCTGGGGTTATATTGTTTGAGTTAATATTCTACTAGTGTCAAAGCTGGGGTTATATTGTTTGAGTTAATATTCTACTAGTGTCAAAGCTGGGGTTATATTGTTTGAGGTAATATTCTACTAGTGTCAAAGCTGTGGTTATATTGTTTGAGGTAATATTCTACTAGTGTCAAAGCTGGGGTTATATTGTTTGAGGTAATATTCTGCTAGTGTCAAAGCTGGGATTATATTGTTTGAGGTAATATTCTGCTAGTGTCAATTTGGGGTTATATTGTTTGAGTTAATATTCTGCTAGTGTCAAAGCTGGGGTTATATTGTTTGAGTTAATATTCTGCTAGTGTCAAGGCTGGAGTTATATTGTTTGAGGTAATATTCTGCTAGTGTCAAGGCTGGAGTTATATTGTTTGAGGTAATATTCTGCTAGTGTCAAAGCTGGGGTTATATTGTTTGAGGTAATATTCTGCTAGTGTCAAAGCTGGGGTTATATTGTTTGAGGTAATATTCTGCTAGTGTCAAAGCTGGGGTTATATTGTTTGAGGTAATATTCTGCTAGTGTCAAAGCTGGGGTTATATTGTTTGAGGTAATATTCTGCTAGTGTCAAAGCTGGGGTTATATTGTTTGAGGTAATATTCTGCTAGTGTCAATTTGGGGTTATATTGTTTGAGGTAATATTCTGCTAGTGTCAAAGCTGGAGTTATATTGTTTGAGGTAATATTCTGCTAGTGTCAATTTGGGGTTATATTGTTTGAGGTAATATTCTGCTAGTGTCAAAGCTGGAGTTATATTGTTTGAGTTAATATTCTGCTAGTGTCAAAGCTGGGGTTATATTGTTTGAGGTAATATTCTGCTAGTGTCAAAGCTGGGGTTATATTGTTTTGAGGTAATATTCTACTAGTGTCAAAGCTGGGGTAATATTGTTTGAGTTAATATTCTACTAGTGTCAAGGCTGGAGTTATATTGTTTGAGTTAATATTCTGCTAGTGTCAAAGCTGGAGTTATATTGTTTGAGTTAATATTCTACTAGTGTCAAAGCTGGGGTTATATTGTTTGAGTTTATATTCTACTAGTGTCAAAGCTGGGGTAATATTGTTTGAGTTAATATTCTACTAGTGTCAAGGCTGGAGTTATATTGTTTGAGTTAATATTCTGCTAGTGTCAAAGCTGGGGTTATATTGTTTGAGGTAATATTCTGCTAGTGTCAAAGCTGGGATTATATTATTTGAGGTAATATTCTGCTAGTGTCAATTTGGGGTTATATTGTTTGAGTTAATATTCTGCTAGTGTCAAAGCTGGGGTTATATTGTTTGAGTTAATATTCTGCTAGTGTCAAAGCTGGGGTTATATTGTTTGAGTTAATATTCTACTAGTGTCAAAGCTGGGGTTATATTGTTTGAGGTAATATTCTACTAGTGTCAAAGCTGGGGTAATATTGTTTGAGGTAATATTCTACTAGTGTCAAAGCTGGGGTTATATTGTTTGAGGTAATATTCTACTAGTGTCAAGGTTGGAGTTATATTGTTTGAGTTAATATTCTGCTAGTGTCAAAGCTGGGGTTATATTGTTTGAGTTAATATTCTGCTAGTGTCAAAGCTGGGGTTATATTGTTTGAGTTAATATTCTACTAGTGTCAAAGCTGGGGTTATATTGTTTGAGTTAATATTCTACTAGTGTCAAAGCTGGGGTTATATTGTTTGAGGTAATATTCTACTAGTGTCAAAGCTGTGGTTATATTGTTTGAGGTAATATTCTACTAGTGTCAAAGCTGGGGTTATATTGTTTGAGGTAATATTCTGCTAGTGTCAAAGCTGGGATTATATTGTTTGAGGTAATATTCTGCTAGTGTCAATTTGGGGTTATATTGTTTGAGTTAATATTCTGCTAGTGTCAAAGCTGGGGTTATATTGTTTGAGTTAATATTCTGCTAGTGTCAAGGCTGGAGTTATATTGTTTGAGGTAATATTCTGCTAGTGTCAAAGCTGGAGTTATATTGTTTGAGGTAATATTCTGCTAGTGTCAAAGCTGGGGTTATATTGTTTGAGGTAATATTCTGCTAGTGTCAAGGCTGGAGTTATATTGTTTGAGGTAATATTCTGCTAGTGTCAAAGCTGGGGTTATATTGTTTGAGGTAATATTCTGCTAGTGTCAAAGCTGGAGTTATATTGTTTGAGGTAATATTCTGCTAGTGTCAAAGCTGGGGTTATATTGTTTGAGGTAATATTCTGCTAGTGTCAATTTGGGGTTATATTGTTTGAGGTAATATTCTGCTAGTGTCAAAGCTGGAGTTATATTGTTTGAGGTAATATTCTGCTAGTGTCAATTTGGGGTTATATTGTTTGAGGTAATATTCTGCTAGTGTCAAAGCTGGAGTTATATTGTTTGAGTTAATATTCTGCTAGTGTCAAAGCTGGGGTTATATTGTTTGAGGTAATATTCTGCTAGTGTCAAAGCTGGGGTTATATTGTTTTGAGGTAATATTCTACTAGTGTCAAAGCTGGGGTAATATTGTTTGAGTTAATATTCTACTAGTGTCAAGGCTGGAGTTATATTGTTTGAGTTAATATTCTGCTAGTGTCAAAGCTGGAGTTATATTGTTTGAGTTAATATTCTACTAGTGTCAAAGCTGGGGTTATATTGTTTGAGTTTATATTCTACTAGTGTCAAAGCTGGGGTAATATTGTTTGAGTTAATATTCTACTAGTGTCAAGGCTGGAGTTATATTGTTTGAGTTAATATTCTGCTAGTGTCAAAGCTGGAGTTATATTGTTTGAGTTAATATTCTACTAGTGTCAAAGCTGGGGTTATATTGTTTGAGTTTATATTCTGCTAGTGTCAAAGCTGGAGTTATATTGTTTGAGGTAATATTCTACTAGTGTCAAGGCTGGAGTTATATTGTTTGAGGTAATATTCTACTAGTGTCAAAGCTGGGGTAATATTGTTTGAGGTAATATTCTACTAGTGTCAAAGCTGGGGTTATATTGTTTGAGGTAATATTCTACTAGTGTCATGGCTGGAGTTATATTGTTTGAGTTAATATTCTGCTAGTGTCAAAGCTGGGGTTATATTGTTTGAGTTAATATTCTGCTAGTGTCAAAGCTGGGGTTATATTGTTTGAGTTAATATTCTACTAGTGTCAAAGCTGGGGTTATATTGTTTGAGTTAATATTCTACTAGTGTCAAAGCTGGGGTTATATTGTTTGAGGTAATATTCTACTAGTGTCAAAGCTGTGGTTATATTGTTTGAGGTAATATTCTACTAGTGTCAAAGCTGGGGTTATATTGTTTGAGGTAATATTCTGCTAGTGTCAAAGCTGGGATTATATTGTTTGAGGTAATATTCTGCTAGTGTCAATTTGGGGTTATATTGTTTGAGTTAATATTCTGCTAGTGTCAAAGCTGGGGTTATATTGTTTGAGTTAATATTCTGCTAGTGTCAAGGCTGGAGTTATATTGTTTGAGGTAATATTCTGCTAGTGTCAAGGCTGGAGTTATATTGTTTGAGGTAATATTCTGCTAGTGTCAAAGCTGGGGTTATATTGTTTGAGGTAATATTCTGCTAGTGTCAAGGCTGGAGTTATATTGTTTGAGGTAATATTCTGCTAGTGTCAAAGCTGGGGTTATATTGTTTGAGGTAATATTCTGCTAGTGTCAAAGCTGGAGTTATATTGTTTGAGGTAATATTCTGCTAGTGTCAAAGCTGGGGTTATATTGTTTGAGGTAATATTCTGCTAGTGTCAATTTGGGGTTATATTGTTTGAGGTAATATTCTGCTAGTGTCAAAGCTGGAGTTATATTGTTTGAGGTAATATTCTGCTAGTGTCAATTTGGGGTTATATTGTTTGAGGTAATATTCTGCTAGTGTCAAAGCTGGAGTTATATTGTTTGAGTTAATATTCTGCTAGTGTCAAAGCTGGGGTTATATTGTTTGAGGTAATATTCTGCTAGTGTCAAAGCTAGGGTTATATTGTTTTGAGGTAATATTCTACTAGTGTCAAAGCTGGGGTAATATTGTTTGAGTTAATATTCTACTAGTGTCAAGGCTGGAGTTATATTGTTTGAGTTAATATTCTGCTAGTGTCAAAGCTGGAGTTATATTGTTTGAGTTAATATTCTACTAGTGTCAAAGCTGGGGTTATATTGTTTGAGTTTATATTCTACTAGTGTCAAAGCTGGGGTAATATTGTTTGAGTTAATATTCTACTAGTGTCAAGGCTGGAGTTATATTGTTTGAGTTAATATTCTGCTAGTGTCAAAGCTGGAGTTATATTGTTTGAGTTAATATTCTACTAGTGTCAAAGCTGGGGTTATATTGTTTGAGTTTATATTCTGCTAGTGTCAAAGCTGGAGTTATATTGTTTGAGGTAATATTCTACTAGTGTCAAGGCTGGAGTTATATTGTTTGAGGTAATATTCTACTAGTGTCAAAGCTGGGGTTATATTGTTTGAGGTTATATTCTGCTAGTGTCAAAGCTGGGGTTATATTGTTTGAGGTAATATTCTGCTAGTGTCAAAGCTGGAGTTATATTGTTTGAGTTAATATTCTGCTAGTGTCAAAGCTGGGGTTATATTGTTTGAGGTTATATTCTGCTAGTGTCAAAGCTGGGGTTATATTGTTTGAGTTAATATTCTACTAGTGTCAAAGCTTGGGTTATATTGTTTGAGGTTATATTCTACTAGTGTCAAAGCTAGGGTTATATTGTTTTGAGGTAATATTCTACTAGTGTCAAAGCTGGGGTAATATTGTTTGAGTTAATATTCTACTAGTGTCAAGGCTGGAGTTATATTGTTTGAGTTAATATTCTGCTAGTGTCAAAGCTGGAGTTATATTGTTTGAGTTAATATTCTACTAGTGTCAAAGCTGGGGTTATATTGTTTGAGTTTATATTCTACTAGTGTCAAAGCTGGGGTAATATTGTTTGAGTTAATATTCTACTAGTGTCAAAGCTGGGGTTATATTGTTTGAGTTATATTCTACTAGTGTCAAAGCTGGGGTAATATTGTTTGAGTTAATATTCTACTAGTGTCAAGGCTGGAGTTATATTGTTTGAGTTAATATTCTGCTAGTGTCAAAGCTGGAGTTATATTGTTTGAGTTAATATTCTACTAGTGTCAAAGCTGGGGTTATATTGTTTGAGTTTATATTCTGCTAGTGTCAAAGCTGGAGTTATATTGTTTGAGGTAATATTCTACTAGTGTCAAGGCTGGAGTTATATTGTTTGAGGTAATATTCTACTAGTGTCAAAGCTGGGGTTATATTGTTTGAGGTTATATTCTGCTAGTGTCAAAGCTGGGGTTATATTGTTTGAGGTAATATTCTGCTAGTGTCAAAGCTGGAGTTATATTGTTTGAGTTAATATTCTGCTAGTGTCAAAGCTGGGGTTATATTGTTTGAGGTTATATTCTGCTAGTGTCAAAGCTGGGGTTATATTGTTTGAGTTAATATTCTACTAGTGTCAAAGCTTGGGTTATATTGTTTGAGGTTATATTCTACTAGTGTCAAAGCTGGGGTTATATTGTTTGAGGTTATATTCTGCTAGTGTCAAAGCTGGGGTTATATTGTTTGAGGTAATATTCTACTAGTGTCAAAGCTGGAGTTATATTGTTTGAGACAACAACTGTCTGCAGCACTTGTACAACATGTATCATATATCATTATCATATTGTATCATTTCTATTGACCAGTATTTGTCTTCTAAATAAAGCTGGTGTCACTTTTTTATGCAATAATGGATATTCTTATATATTCAAATTTTATAAAATAATCTCTAAGCTCAGTGATCAGCAGTGAAAATATCAGATTCTGCAGTGAAAACGTAATGTTTTTCAGAAACTACTTTCCTGTTGTTACCAGATCGACAGCGTATTATTATCATCTTTATCAACTACATTGCTTACATAAAAAGTGGATAAAATATTCTGTTTTAGGAATTAAAAAACTTGAACTGGAATTAATAAGTGTCATTATTGTTTTCAATATATTTTTTGAATGTGGAACTTGAAATGCACACTTATCTCGATCAGCTGACTCGATCAATTGTCATTTTGACAGATAGGAATAGTTCCTTTCTAATAGGCAGGTAAAGAAAAAAATAATAAAAGCATTTCATATGTAACGCCTCATTCCAAATGTAATAAAAAGAAAGTTCAATGACTAAATTACCGGTACCGCTTAATATGAAATATATTTCACTCGTATGGCATATTTTTTTTCGTATTTTCACTCCTGCTGTGCACTCGTGAAAATATAAAAAGAAATCTGCAATACTTGTGAAATATTATTTGATGATAAACAGCAAACCATTGAATATCCTCTATTTATATATCAGAATATGTTGGTGTACATGTGTCAGATATCATACTTAATTAAGTAAGTTCTTTATCTGTTTACAGACATTCCGTGGGTATGGGATGCGGATAACTGTCCATTTCCTGTTGATGGAAAGAGCACCCTCGGTGTCCGGGTTTATGACTGTCTATGATGGGGAAGATGTCGGTGGGAAAATTTTGGCCACATTTCCCTTTAACAATGGAACATTTCCCCAATCCATCACCAGCGACACTGATGCTGTTACTGTCCGCTTGAACTACACTTTACCAGCGAAGCCCACAGACCCAAAGAAACAATGGTGTGATATCTTCCGTCCTTGTGTACGTTTTCTCCTGGAAGTAACAGCTGCATCTGGTAAGAAATGAAAGACGGCACAACTGTTAGAGGAAATAATTCATTTATATTTCTTTCCATTCAACGTTTCCTGTTAGATAACTACGCATCAAGAAAAAAATAGATGTGAATAGACATTTAAGTAAAATTCTGACGGAGTATGTCATTTTAACAACAGGGCATATACCTGGTAAATTACATTTGTTTCTGTTTCATCAATTTTTTGAAAGTTTTATTTGATATGCTATGAATATCATTTGACTTTTTATATAATGATATATATGTGATTTGATATGCTTTGTCCCAGGTCCAGCAGAAGAGTTCCGATTCATAAACTCAAGTGCATCTAACAACAATGGCTATGGGGTCAACATCCAGGACATGAGAAGCAAAGTCTTCTTTAATTCATCTGTTGTTTCGGATAACAAGTACGGTGCTGGTATACGGATCTACCAAGGTGCCGGTGAGGTCGCTATAAACAACACTGTTGTGGAGCGTAACTCACGGTCAGGTGTCAATATCACATACTCTGGAGGCTATCAGCTAGTCAACAACTCAAAGGTCATCGACAATAACGGATACGGAATCATTTCTGAATATGAACGCCTAAACAAGACAAGATTTGAACTTCTCCAAAAAATTGAAATCGTCCATAGCCAGTTTGAATTCAACCAATGGATTGCCCTACGTATAGGAAATTATTGTCGTGGTGGACAAATTCTTGTGAATGAAAGCCATTTTAATTTCAACTTTGATGAGGCCATAGAGTATCTATCATGTAACGTGTCAACAAATGTTCCTACTAACTTTAGTGTGGCATTTAACATGTTTAATGGAAACGTACGTCATGGGGTTCTCATGTTTCCCTATGGTCAACACAATCGGACGAATGACAAATAACACCTTTAAAAACCACAGTCTTGGTGCAGTGAGAATAGACAATGGCTACGACCTGCTCATCAGTAAATGGTATTCAGATTTTGAAGTAAAATATGAAATATTTGAAAACATCTTCAAAGAAAATTATGGACGCTATGCTATTAGTATGCGGTTAACACAAAGTAGTCCATTTCAGAAAATTGTCTTCAGCTTTAATGCTGTAATAGACAATTATATCAATGACACTTCTGTGTACCTTAATCCCAGAAACCGTGCAAATGCTCCAATAATTGTATCATCAGGCAACATTTTAGTGCAGAGAAATAGAATCTCCAACCCTCATTCAGTGCGTGATGTGGCCACTCACCTCGTTGATCCATCAGTCATAATTAAGGGGGATTTGAACTGGTGGGAAACTATCAACCATGAGTACATATATGGCCGGATTTTTGACAATGATGATCGCTACAACTTGGCAGAAATAGAATATTATCCAGCATTACGAGATAACTGGCTATATGGACCATTGTCTACAGCAGAGTATCCAAAATACCGCTGGGTTTTCTTGCGACCTGGTAGACGTATCGGTGGTGTCTTAGACACACCAGGTTTTACAACAGATCCCAGTGTACAGACGTATCATGTTGATAAGGACATTTTTATCCTACCTGGTGTTACTTTGACCAGTCCTGCCTGGCACTACCCTAGAGTTTGAGAATTCTATTGGGATGGTTATTCATGGAAGACTTAAGGCTGATGGTGGATCAGCAAATACTCCTATTGTCTTCCAGTTGAAGGATACCTTGGATGCCCTCGCAGTAGAAAACAGGACGGCATCTGTGCGCCTAGTGGACGGTACAGACGCGTATGAGGGACGGCTCGAGGTGTTCCTGGATGATGAGTGGGGCACTGTCTGCAAAGACGTAAGAGTTATAATTATGATACATAGTGGTATATATATCCATAGTTGATCTTACATTAGCACAGTGTAATAGGAAAATTATTGACAAGTTCAATAAGATTTGTTGCAATTTCAGTCTTTCGGGCAGTTACATACAGGATTTATTGAGATTGATCAATTTGATGTTAAGTTGACACTTATAACATAGACTCTATTTGTCATATAATCTATATTCATGAGAAAGTACAGATTATGGAAGTGTCAGATCTCCCTATGAGAAGGGCTAATTTTGACTCTGTTTGTTTATCTCTACCTAGACAATCACTTATTGCAATCTATTTGTGTGTCACAATATTGTTATTACACATCTTATGATGTTGATGAGATGATGTATTATCATTACATGGTAAGATGGTTATACGATAAAAAATCTTATCAGCACTTTAGATAAAGTATAAACGTGCCTCAGAGTTGAATGGATTATAGCTATTATAACTACTGTATAGTTGGGAATAATTGTGGTAGATTTTATTTCATTATGTTTACATTCATTAGAATATAGCGTGAAAATTAGTTATAGTTACATGTATAAGTACATTATAACAAATGTACAATTTGTATTTACTACAGAATGTGTACAAGGCATGGTAAAATGTGCGAAATTTGATAAGTGTACCTGCAAACTTGGTCTGGATCTTGAAATATTAGTCCCTATAAAATATAGTAAAATAGGTGATTTATCAGAGTTCGTTAGAATAGAGTTTTCCAGAATTATATAGTATGTGCTTCCCGCACTTTAACAGAATATCATTTTGTCCTGAGTAAAAATTTGAACATATTTTTCTCCTATGAATTATCTTAAAATATTTCTTATAATGATCTCATAAGGAAAATTGACTAAATTGGACATACACTGTATTCCAATACATTGTTTCCTAAAACCTTTATGTTGATGTTACAAAATGAATAATTTGTACTAACTTTTTTTACACTCAGGGCTGGACACCACTAGATTCCAGTGTAGTCTGCCAGCAGCTAGGTCTAACCTTTAACCCTGAATTTGGAGAGTCTCAAATCAAGGATCCTGGATTGATTTCATCACAGAAAATGCATATGAGTGATGTTGATTGTGACCAACTGGACACTGACCTCATTAAGTGTCGGTCACTCAGAGGTGACCAGTTCTCCTGTAATCCAAGCAATGTTGTCTTTTTACGCTGTCAAGTTCCTACCTGGTCAGGTTAGTAATATGGACATACAAAGTGTATATAAAAATATTGATTAATAGGTAATTATAAATAATGACACAATGACTTATGTTAAATCTGCCTATCTGTATCAATGTTAAATCTGCCTATCTGTATCAATGAAATTACAGACATTCAAGTTGTTTGCATTACATCTTAAAACTGGTATATAAAATAAATTCCTGAGCTTTGAAGTAAAATAATAGATCAATCAGTGATATAATTTACCTACTATTAGCAGACATAAACTCTGGTTATCACTGGAGATAGTGTCAGATCCATTATATCAAAAAACTGATTAAACCTTAGGCAATATTTTGTGATTCAGTGCAGCCATTAAAACTATAGTCATTCTGCCAGGCAGATAAATAAAGAATTTTCCTTACAGGTGTGACAATCCCAGCTGTGCCAACGGGAGGGAGCCAAGAAGACACCCAGATTCGCCACGTGATCATCCGTAATGCTGGACTGTTGGATTATGAAGAGATGAAATATACGCCAGCACTCAGAATTGATTACATGTTCTATAAGATGACAGGTCTCCATGTTCTCAACTCAGCTTCGGATGGCGTTGTAGTCAGATACAGTAACCCACACACAGAAAACTTGTTTGAATTCTGTAGATTTGACAACAACCTCGGAAATGGATTTCTGACTCGGAGTCCCTACCTGCGAATATTTTACACAACAATGAATGGAAACTTCAAATCAGGATTTGCATATGACCCTTTCTTCACTGAATATGAGGCTCTCAGTGTTAGAAATTTCATTTACAGGAACAGAATAATATCTTTGACACAAACACCTTATTATAGCCTTGGTGACAATTCTATGGTTTTTATCACTACCTCATCAGGGTCAGGAGAGGAAAGACAGACATATGACATGGAGATCAGTGTCACATATCGCTATCGTATCACTCTTCAGCTCCTTGACTACAACCCTCTCACTAACATTGAGTCTGTTACAATATACGATTCCAGCAAATCGGGTATCAACGACAGAACTAAGAAATGGGAGATTGAGAAGGATTTGGTTGACTTTCCTATTGTTTCTACCTCTACCCGAATCACCATCCGTCTTGTTGTTAGTGGAGTGAGAACCGATAGACTTACTTTTGCTGCACATTCACGTAAGTTACCTGTAATCTAGCTGTCAAGGTGACATTCAAGGTGACATTCACTTTCACAATACTTATACTCATAGCTCTTGTCTGTAAGTCAAGAA
The DNA here is from genome assembly GCF_902652985.1 of Pecten maximus. Classification (NCBI taxonomy): domain Eukaryota; kingdom Metazoa; phylum Mollusca; class Bivalvia; order Pectinida; family Pectinidae; genus Pecten; species Pecten maximus. The sequence continues at coordinate 43,605,533 of NC_047017.1, forward strand.
TGACTGACACATAATGATTTTGAATAGTTATGCTAATTTTCTTATAAAGGATTAAAATCCTCCCATAATTTCTCCCGCAATTTTGCACAATCTAAATAAGATAAGATGTGTCCGACTTAAATCAAATTATATCTACATTTTGAAATGATCATTGTATACAGTATTGATAAGATATTATTATTATGTATATTGCCATTGATAAGGTCAAATTTGTCTTTACAGGTGTGTATTCTGCTTCGTTCCCATTGTCAAGCATTTATGTGTACAACTCTACCATGGCTAACAACTATCAGGGCATTCTAACGAAACATTACAACAACCCATCAAATGAGAAAAGTGAGATCTTCCATCGTGTTAAAGAAGAAGAAATCAAATTCGTCTTGGTTCAGGTACTTCGGAACAAAATGGAAGCAATGTATATTCCAAGTCTTACAAAATACCATGAAAATTTCTTACCATCTCTGGAAGAAATGACTCGTCCAGAACGTATTGGTGTCATCATGTATAAGATAGAGCGGACCAAGTTTCTGGACAATGGAAAAGGTGTGGTGGGAGACCATAATCATGTAGACTTTGCGAATAATGTCTGGAGATGGAATATCACCGATTGTGAATTCAGAAATATTGCTGACGGTGGGTTTGATATTGAGCTACCACGTGTCAATGACATGCTGGAAAGGAAATTTCATTCCGTATTTGTACAGGAATCAAAATATTTGAACAATCCACAATTTAGATTTTCCATAAATGGTTACTATGCCAATGTCACCATACTCAATAATATTCTGTCTGGTAATGTATGTCCTCGGGGCCTGGTAACTATTGGAGGGATGGAAAAAGAAATCACATTTCATCACAACAGCCTTGTCCAGAACACGGCCAAGTATATGTTTGAGTTAAACACACACAGTCACTCAGAGTATTCGGGTACCGTGAGTGGGTTGTTCTCCTTCAACCAGTTACAGAATAACAACCCTGCTGCAAATCGTTTTTCTACTGATAGTACAAACACTCCACAAACTTACTCTGTTGCGTTACGAGGTGTGCAGCAGATCAAAGTCAATAGGAATCTTATAGATAATCCCAACATGCAATATGAGCTGGTAGCCGCCATTTCTTCTCTCTCCCTCGACACGGTGCTGGATGTCACGGAAAACTGGTGGGGCACCCAGTACCAGAGTGCCATCCAGAAGAGAATTTTTGATTTTGATGACTGGAATAACTATGCTATAGCAAACTATTTCCCACAATTGACAGCTGGAGATGTAAATAGTCTTCCAGCGACAGGCACTGAATTTGAACCTCCTCTTGACCTTGAAAGACTTGGAGGTAGAGTGCATTCTGACCTATCTCTTCCATACAAGGGTACTCCATACACAGTAGTCTCTGATCTAACTGTAATGCCAGGAGCAAAACTGGTCATTGAACCAGGAACTATCATTGAGTTTCATCCAAATGTTGGTATACTTGTTCTAGGTCAAATTGTTGCGAGGGGACTTCCTTTTGCTAGAATAACATTGCGACCTATAGCCACTAACAAACGTGTGAAACGGGCCGTACCAAACACTCGTAGCACTACAGTCAGGTTACTCAGAGATGCAGCAGGCAAAATACCTGAAAATGAGGGATTTCTGGAACTTTTCAATGTCTCATCATCTTCATGGAACCTCATGTGTGACAGTCATTTCAATGAGAAGATGGCTGAGGTAGTGTGCCGTAGTCAGGGTATGGAGACTGTGAATGTGGATGTTCGTTTCACACACCTCTATGATCACTTTATCTATGGCAAACCCATGTATTTCCTGAAGGAGTTTTGGAGGTATTCGTACTACTGTATAGGTGATGAAGCTGGTCTTGATAACTGTATGAAACGGGTTAACTACGACATTCAGAAATGCATTCAGGCATCAAACTATACTTATATAAGATGTGGTAACAGGAACCTGGACTTGGGTTATCAATACTGGGGTAACATCAGAATTTCACCGCCATCATACGAAGAAGATATTAAACCTATGATAAAATTTGAGGACCGTTCAGTTCTGGAATATATTGATATATATGGTGCAGGAATGCTTCATGGTGAAAAAGTAGGGGCGGTTCAAGCTACTTACGACACCCCAGTCATCAGTTACATCAATATCACAGGCTGTCTGCTGAACGGACTGGATATGGTAGCTCCAAGACATGAAGTGAAGGTACAGACACTCAACGTCTCGGGTAATTTGGGGTATGCTGTCAACATGTTGATTCTAAATGGTGAGTCGAGGGATATTGACGTATCATCATTTACTCCGCTCAAACTCAACACAGTCCCCTACAACATACATGGACTGGTGGACATCTGTAAGATGGAAAAGGAGATAACCATTGATAACCGTCTGATCGTGTTCTACAAAGTACTCCCAGACTGCTCTGGACTGTGTTAAGATTGTTCGGTCAAAGAACTCTCTTCGACGAGTCTCTCTCAGGTTCCTGCAGTTCAACATGTACCATGATGATTTTTATCGTAACACAATTGAAATATTTGATGGAAAGACTGTATCAGTAGCAACAGAGATGGGAGAACTGACATACAACAGCAGCAAGTATGACATCTCGAGACGTTATCTGAGTTCTGATGATTCCATCTCCATCCACATACATGCCTCACCATCCTTTGGGGAGTATGGATTCATCGCTGAGGTGGTTGCCTTCCCACTATCAGGATTAACCTACCCAGGTATGTGTGGTTTGAATGCATATATTTATATTGTAAGTATACTTAATTCATACATTTACCTAGCAATTATACATACAGTAAGTGTTGTACATGTGCTGCATATCCCAACTCCATAAGATCAGTGAAATCATTTCACTTATCACATATTCCATATGAAGCATCAGTGGCACAAAAGAATAGATATGTTTCAAATGTGATCATTGTACTATAAATATAGTTAGAAATTGAATCCATTGATGTTAGGTTTTTAGGTCACCTGAGACGAAGTCTCAGTTGACCTATTGCAATCGCCTTTTGTCCGGCGTCGTGCGTCGTGCGTCGTAAACAATTTACATTTTCAACTTCTTCTTAAAAACTGCTGAACTAAATTCAATGAAATTTTACAGGAAGCTTCCATGGCTGAGGGTGAACCAAAATTGTGAATTATATGGTCCCCACCCCCCAGGGGCCTGAGGGGCGGGGCCAAAAAGGGTCAAATTGACTAAAAATTCAAAAATCTTCTTCTCTACTCTCAGATAAGGTGGAATCAAACACTCTTCATAGATGAAAGGGTCTTAAGGTGCTTTACCAAAATTGTGAATTTCATGACCCTGGGGTCTCATGTTTGCCCCTGGGGAGGGAGTAAACTTTACTATAGTTTATATAGGGAAATCACATTTTTGACTATTATTTGTGGGATTTGTATTGGAATTCATTCTAACTTGTATCAAATTATCAGCATGAGATGACACTTTGAAGGTATGTACATGTTGGCCCTAGTTGACCCCCAGGGGCTGGTGGGCGGGGCCAAAAAGGGTAAAATTTACAAAAAATTCAAAAATCTTCTTCTCTACTCTTAGATATGGTAGAATCAAATACTCTTCATAGATGGAAGGATCTTAAGGTGCTTTACCAAAATTGTGAATTTCATGACCCTGGGGTCTCGCGTTTGCCCGTGGGGAGGGGGTAAACTTTAATTTACTATAGTTTATATAGGGAAATCACATTTTTGACTATTATTTGTTGGATTTGTATTGGAATTCATTCTAACTTGTATCAAATTATCAGCATGGGATGACACTTTGATGGTATGTACATGTTGGCCCTAGTTGACCCCCAGGGGCTGATGGGCGGGGCCAAAAAGGGTCAAATTGACTAAAATTTCAAAAATCTTCTTCTCTACTCTCAGATATGGTAGAATCAAATACTCTAAATAGATGGAAGGATCTTAAGGTGCTTTACCAAAATTGTGAATTTCATGACCCTAGGGTCTCATGTTTGCCCCTGGGGAGTGGGTAAACTTTACTATAGTTTATATAGGGAAATCACATTTTTGACTATTATTTGTTGAATTTTTAGCTCACCTGGCCCGAAGGGCCGGTGAGCTTATGGCATGGCGCAGCGTCCGTCGTCCGTCGTCCGTCGTCCGTCCGTCAACTTTTCCTTTAAATCACTACTAGTCCTAAACTACTCAGTGGATTTTGACCAAATTTGGTCTGAAGCATCCTTGGGTGAAGGGGAACCAATTTTGTATAAACGGTGGGTCTGGCCCCCCAGGGGCCTTAGGGGCGGGGCCCAATAGGGGAAATATAGCAAATTCTTTAAAATCCTTCTTCTTCTGTAGAAATGAAGGGATTTGATTCATATTTGGTCTGAAGCATCCTTGGGTGAAGGGGAACCAATTTTGTATAAACGGTGGGTCTGGCCCCCCAGGGGTCTTAGGGGCGGGGCCCAATAGGGGAAATATAGCAAATTCTTTAAAATCCTTCTTCTTCTGTAGAAATGAAGGGATTTGATTCATATTTGGTCTGAAGCATCCTTGGGTGAAGGGGAACCAATTTTGTATAAACGGTGGGTCTGGCCCCCCAGGGGCCTTAGGGGCGGGGCCCAATAGGGGAAATATAGCAAATTCTTTAAAATCCTTCTTCTTCTGTAGAAATGAAGGGATTTGATTCATATTTGGTCTGAAGCATCCTTGGGTGAAGGGGAACCAATTTTGTATAAACGGTGGGTCTGGCCCCCCAGGGGTCTTAGGGGCGGGGCCCAATAGGGGAAATATAGCAAATTCTTTGAAATCCTTCTTCTTCTGTAGGAATAAAGGGATTTGATCCATATTTGGTCAGAAACATCCTTGGGTGAAGGGGAACCAATTTTATATAAACGGTGGGTCTGGCCCCCCAGGGGTCTTAGGAGCGGGGCCCAATAGGGGAAATATAGCAAATTCTTTAAAATCCTTCTTCTTCTGTAGAAATGAAGGGATTTGATTCATATTTGGTCTGAAGCATCCTTGGGTGAAGGGGAACCAACTTTGTATAAACAGTGGGTCTGGCCCCCCAGGGGCCTTAGGGGCGGGGCCCGATAGGAGAAATATAGCAAATTCTTTAAAATCCATCATCTTCTGTAGAAATGAAGGGATTTGATTCATATTTGGTTTGAAGCATCCTTGGTTGAAGGGGAACCAATTTTGTATAAACGGATGGTCTGGCCCTCCAGGGGCCTGGGGGGTGGGGCCTAATAGGGGAATATTGTATATTCTTTAAAATCCTTCTTCTTCTGCAGGAATAAAGGGATTTGATCCATGTTTGGTCTGAAGCATCCTTGGGTGAAGGGGAACCAATTTTGTATAAACGGTGGGTCTGGCCCCCCAGGGGCCGTAGGGGTGGGGCCCAATAGGGGAAATATAGCAAATTCTTTAAAATCCTTCTTCTTCTGTAGAAATGAAGGGATTTGATTCATATTTGGTCTGAAGCATCCTTGGGTGAAGGGGAACCAATTTTGTATAAACGGTGGGTCTGGCCCCCCAGGGGTCTTAGGGGCGGGGCCCAATAGGGGAAATATAGCAAATTCTTTAAAATCCTTCTTCTTCTGTAGAAATGAAGGGATTTGATTCATATTTGGTCTGAAGCATCCTTGGGTGAAGGGGAACCAATTTTGTATAAACGGTGGGTCTGGCCCCCCAGGGGCCTTAGGGGCGGGGCCCAATAGGGGAAATATAGCAAATTCTTTAAAATCCTTCTTCTTCTGTAGAAATGAAGGGATTTGATTCATATTTGGTCTGAAGCATCCTTGGGTGAAGGGGAACCAATTTTGTATAAACGGTGGGTCTGGCCCCCCAGGGGTCTTAGGGGCGGGGCCCAATAGGGGAAATATAGCAAATTCTTTGAAATCCTTCTTCTTCTGTAGGAATAAAGGGATTTGATCCATATTTGGTCAGAAACATCCTTGGGTGAAGGGGAACCAATTTTATATAAACGGTGGGTCTGGCCCCCCAGGGGTCTTAGGAGCGGGGCCCAATAGGGGAAATATAGCAAATTCTTTAAAATCCTTCTTCTTCTGTAGAAATGAAGGGATTTGATTCATATTTGGTCTGAAGCATCCTTGGGTGAAGGGGAACCAACTTTGTATAAACAGTGGGTCTGGCCCCCCAGGGGCCTTAGGGGCGGGGCCCGATAGGAGAAATATAGCAAATTCTTTAAAATCCATCATCTTCTGTAGAAATGAAGGGATTTGATTCATATTTGGTTTGAAGCATCCTTGGTTGAAGGGGAACCAATTTTGTATAAACGGATGGTCTGGCCCTCCAGGGGCCTGGGGGGTGGGGCCTAATAGGGGAATATTGTATATTCTTTAAAATCCTTCTTCTTCTGCAGGAATAAAGGGATTTGATCCATGTTTGGTCTGAAGCATCCTTGGGTGAAGGGGAACCAATTTTGTATAAACGGTGGGTCTGGCCCCCCAGGGGCCGTAGGGGTGGGGCCCAATAGGGGAAATATAGCAAATTCTTTGAAATCCTTCTTCTTCTGTAGGAATAAAGGGATTTGATCCATGTTTGGTCTGAAACATCCTTGGGTGAAGGGGAACCAATTTTGTATAAACGGTGGGTCTGGCCCCCCAGGGGCCGTAGGGGTGGGGCCCAATAGGGGAAATATAGCAAATTCTTTAAAATCCTTTTCTTCTGCAGGAATAAAGGGATTTGATCCATGTTTGGTCTGAAGCATCCTTGGGTGAAGGGGAACCAATTTTGTATAAACGGTGGGTCTGGCCTCCCAGGGGCCTGAGGGGCGGGACCCAATAGGGGAAATATAGCAAATTCTTTAAAATCCTTCTACTTCTGTAGGAATAAAGGGATTTGATCCATATTTGGTCTGAAACATCCTTGGGTGAAGGGGAACCAATTTTGTATAAACGGTGGGTCTGGCCCCTCCAGGGGCCTGGGGGGTGGGGCCCAATACGGGAATATTGCATATTCTTTAAAATCCTTCTTCTTCTGCAGGAATAAAAGGATTTGATCCATGTTTGGTCTGAAGCATCCTTGGGTGAAGGGGAACCAATTTTGTATAAACGGTGGGTCTAGCCTCCCAGGGACCTGGGGGGTGGGGCCCAATAGAGGAATATAGCATATTTTTTAAAATCCTTCTTCTTCTGCAGGAATACAGGGATTTGATCCATGTTTGGTCTGAAGCATCCTTGGGTGAAGGGGAACCAATTTTGTATCAACGGTGGGTCTGGCCTCCCAGGGGCCTTGGGGGGGGGGGGGGGGGGGGGGGCCCAATAGGGGAATATAGCATATTTTTTAAAATCCTTCTTCTTCTGCAGGAATAAAGGGATTTGATCCATGTTTGGTCTGAAGCATCCTTGGGTGAAGGGGAACCAATTTTGTATAAACGGTGGGTCTAGCCTCCCAGGGACCTGGGGGGTGGGGCCCAATAGGGGAATATAGCATATTTTTTAAAATCCTTCTTCTTCTGCAGGAATAAAGGGATTTGATCCATGTTTGGTCTGAAGCATCCTTGGGTGAAGGGGAACCAATTTTGTATAAACGGTGGGTCTAGCCTCCCAGGGACCTGGGGGGTGGGGCCCAATAGGGGAATATAGCATATTTTTTAAAATCCTTTTCTTCTGCAGGAATAAAGGGATTTGATCCATGTTTGGTCTGAAGCATCCTTGGGTGAAGGGGAACCAATTTTGTATCAACGGTGGGTCTAGCCTCCCAGGGACCTGGGGGGTGGGGCCCAATAGGGGAAATATAGCAAATTCTTTGAAATCCTTCTTCTTCCGTAGGAATAAAGGGATTTGATCCATATTTGGTCTGAAACATCCTTGGGTGAAGGGAAACCAATTTTGTATAAACGGTTGGTCTGGCCCCCAGGGGCCTTAGGGGTGGGGCCCAATAGGGGAAATAGGGTTAATCCTTTAAATCGCTACTAGTCATAAAGTTATAAATGAATTTGAACCAAATTTGGTCAGTAACATTCTTGGGAGAAGGGGAACAGAGTTTGTATACATTTTTACTCTGAACCCCCAGGGGCCTAAGGGGCGGAGCCAAATAGGGGAAATAGATATTAGTCTTTAAATCGCTACTAGTCATAAAATTTTTAATGGATTTTAACTAGATTTGGTCAGGAACATCCTTGGGGGAAGGTGAACAGAGTTTGTATGAAATCACTGCTAGTCATAAAGTTATGAATGAATTTGAACCAAATTTGATCAGGAACATTATTGGGAGAAGGGTAACAGAGTTTGTATAAATTTTTACTCTGAATCCCCAGGGGCCTGAGGGGTGGGGCCAAATAGAGGAAATAGGGTTAATCATTTAAATCGCTACTAGTCATAAAGTTATGGATGAATTTGAACAGGAACATCCTTGGGAGAAGGGGGAACAGAGTTTGTATAAATTTTTACTCTGAACCCCCAGGGGCCTGAGGGGTGGGTCCAAATAGGGGAATAGAGATTAGTCTTTAAATTGCTACAAGTCATAAAGTTATGAATGAATTAGAACCATATTTGGTCAGGAACATCCTTGTGGGGAGGGGAACAGAGTTTGTATAAATTTTACTCTGAACACCCAGGGGCCTGAGGGGCGGAGTCTAAGAGGCCCAAGGGTCTTTCCCCACCCTAAGGAACTTAGTTTCTTCAAACACAATTAGGTTGTAAAAATAATCCATAGGGTCTTTCAGTCCCTTAGAGAGTATGTGTATGAATAAATTGAACATGAACATTATTTTGACATTTGGTCAAATCCAACCAGGTGAGCGATACAGGCCCCATGGGCCTCTTGTTATTGGAATTCATTCTAACTTCGTTAACATTATCAGCTTGGGATGACAGTTTGATGGTATGTACATGTTGGCCCTGACTGACCCCCAGGGGCTGATGGGCGGGGCCAAAAAGGGTCAAATTAACAGAAATTTTAAAAATCTTCTTCTTACAGCCCAAATAAGGTAGAATTAAATACTCTTCACAGATCGAAGGGCCTTAAGGTGCTTTACCATAATTGTGAATTTCCTAGCCCTGGGGTCTTGCGTTTGCCCCATAAACTTTAAAATTTACTATAGTTATAAGGAAATCACATTTTTGACTATCATTTGTTTTATTTGTTTTGAAATTCATTCTTTCATTCAAATTTACTGAAATATTTCAAAAATCAGGTGACCGTTAAGGCCCATGGGCCTCTTGTTTTATTGAGCTCTTAGTGTAAACATGTTGAATTCTTAAAATAAGTAATAGTTCCCCACAAATTGATGTTGGGTACAAATGAAATCTCTTGTTTGTTCTATACACTTTCTGAAGTATATCTCACAAAGTTTTACAAACAAATTCACAGAACTTCATATAGACATCAATATTGTGGCCTGGTTACCTTGGAAACATATTGCCAGTCCATCACCAATGGCATATCTCAAAACCATTCAAGATATCTTTACCAAAGTGAACTTTATACACATCCAGTCCACTATGTGATCTAGTAGTGCCTTTTGCTGTGACAGCATTTTCATCTTTGAAAACCATGATTTTATTCTTTCTGTTACAGACAGCAGTTACAACCACATCCTTAAGCATATCGAAATGAAAGGGAATGAAGATGGAGCCATCTTGTACAAGAATGTTGGTGAAGTGAATCCTTCTTTATATGTTGATCAATGTTGGATTGAAGGAAATGGGGTGGCCATCTTGAATTTGACCTCTCCTCCTGTCATAGACATCAGTCTACAGGACACGAAGATCTTCATTTTTGAACATAATTTTGTGAATCGTAATTTAGGAGGAATGTATGTAGATTCTATAACACAATCCGTGGCAACACACATCCGGGGAAATATATCCAACAACGTGTTTTCATTTGGTACACACGGCGAAACTCTGAGGATTACAGGCCATCACTATCAGCGTTTCCGTCTCCACGAAAACTACATCTTCAACAACACCGCAGGCGACTTCATAGACACAGTCTATATAGATAACGTTGGTGTGAACGCCACATTTAATGTCCTGGGCAACAACACCGCCTATCACATTGTGGAGGTGTTTGGTGAGGAAAACACCGAAGCCACACAGATGTTTCTGGGAAATGTTTGGTTTGAGAACAACACCACTGCTAAGTATCGATCTGTGTTCAAAGTCGGCAGAGGTAAACCGCTTATCAATAACAACTACTTTGTCAATCTGGAGAGCGACTTTGAAATGGAGGCCAATCCTAAACAGTAAGTGACATTCTGTAACAGTTCTGGTTGTTATTGACATGTTTGATTATGGTCTGTCTAAATACAGAAGGAATAATCAATACAGGCATTATATAGAAAGTGTATCACCTGGTAAAACATACAATATAATGAAATGATAATAAATCTCCTCCCATGTCACAGCCATTCACTGGCAGTACTTACCAGCCTTTTCACTGTATTTTTCTAGTCTATTATAATAATCAGTGTTCTGACTTACACCGTCAAAGCAAAAAATAAAATCTGTATGTTACATGTTACATAGGTATGTATATATATATGTCATTGAATATGTATAGACCGTAGACGAACTTTGTACCGGGTATATGTACTATAATCCAAGGAGTTGGCTGATGATGAATACATAATTAAACATACAATATACTGTAATTTATTACATTTTTACCAGTGAAATATCAAAGATTATTCATTCTATAAAAGTGATATTTTTCACTAGTGAAGAATATCATATTTTTCACTAGTGAAAAATATCACTTTTGCTGATTTGACCAATCAAATTAAAGATTAGAAAATACCAAAATAATTGACCAATCAGAAAGCCCGACATATATGTCAGCACCTGGACAGGGGAAACTACTTTTTTGTTTACAAATTATCGCTGTAGTCCTAGTTGGCATACGGGGTAGCGTTTTCGTTGATAAAAAATGTAATAAACAGAATATCTAACAGTGTCTTCAGTAATACCAAATATATTTCACTCGTGCGGCTAATATTTTGATATTTTTCACTCGTGCGACGAGTGAAAAATATCAAAATATTAGCCGCACGAGTGAAATATATTTGGTATTACTGAAGACACTGTTAGATATCCTCTATGTAATGACTTACCTTTATAGCAATATCTAGGGAGTTAGAGGGTAGTCAATACATATATATATTACTTTTGTAGTATGATCAATACATACATATATATTACTTTTGTAGTATGATCAAGGGTGTAGCAGACAATGCTATAGAGGCCACACAGAACTGGTGGGGATCCAATAGGCCTGCCTACATCAACGGAAAGATTTGGGACCAATCTGACAATGACTCCCTTGTTTCCATCACCTTTGACCCCTATAGAGTGACCAACCAATCTATTATAGACGGTAAGTAATTTCTCTGGATCAGAGATCGGGGAGGAACTGTATTACAATGTTAACCATACAGTTAGTCAGGTACAACAAAATCATATAAAGTACTGATAATAACTGGAGTAAAGTTCATTCATAACACATCTGTTCCCTTTATTATATACATTGATACATTTCTGTACTTGCTTCTTACAGGAAAATGTGCACCTGGTTGGAGGATCCACGATAACCGTTGTTACCGATACATGGGAGCTGCTTTACCATATTATGAGGCCATCAATTTCTGTCGAGTAAGTTTGGATAGGTTAATTTCAAAAATAAATGTAAAAGAAATTTATTATTATGATTTGTCTAATTCGATGGCAAATGAAAATACAGATGCCTTCTTTCTTTATTTTTCCCCAAACCTTTAATATTCAAAAAGTGTCCTACTGAAGTCATTTTTATGAATATTTTAAAATGAATAAAAAGGATTGTGCATTCTTAAAGAAATGATTTCTGTCTTGCAGAGGGTGAATGGATTTCTGGCAGAGGTGAAGGACCGTGAAAACTTTATCCGTTACCTAATTCGTACCACTGAGAGTGTATACAAAGAAACACTGCGTGTGTGGATATATGCCGAAGTCGCTGTTGGGTTCTGTAGCTCCTTTGAGAATAACTTCATAGTGTCAGAACAGGAATGTCATCGCAAATTCCTACCATTTGTTTGTGAGAAAGGTAGGTAAAAATGTTGGACTTGGATATTAATGAAGCTCAAAGGAGCCAAAACCTATTGAGATCTAGTAAGAACAATTCTAAATTTTCATTAAACCATTGTTTCACATCATTCTATCTCTGATATTGTTATTCTATTCCTGAGATTTACAAATATTTCATTAGAGATTGTTTCACTCATGTAGTTGTAAAGAGTGCCTGTATTTTCGAGTATTATACCCCTTGGTGGAATCACATTGCAGTGATTTACCCACAGGAATTACATTGTAGTGATAATTATGTTTCAGACCCGCGTACATTTTCCCCCTCGGAATTACATTGTAGTGATATTTGTTTTTCAGATCCGTACATTTTACCGCCGGGATCTGAAGTCCTCACCTTGGTCATCATTATTTGTGCCAGTGTGTTTGGTGTAGCAATCATCATCATTGCTGTCCTCCTCATCTTGTGGCGTGTCAAGTCTAAGCAGCGAAAGGATGAGCAGTTTGAACGCACACAGTCGATCAGAATGTCAAAAACATCACTGAACAAATCTAGATCAACCATTGCCATGTTGGACGATAAATATTCAGTGTCTGGTGTGTCATCCCGAAGTAGATACTCGGATGAAAAGTCAATGATGGCATCTGCAATGAGTCTTACTAGTGAGAAACGAGGGTACCGTGACAGCAGATATGATTCTAATGGATATATTGGATCACGTGACAGGTTGCATGAAAATGGGCGGGCAGCATCACGTGACCGCTTGGACAGTGACCGTCGTCTTGGAAACAGGGATGACAGATTAAACAGTAGTAATAGGAGACTTGGATCAAGAGATAGACTCAATAACACTGGTAGGCATGGGTCACAAGATGGAGTTAAGGATGATCGAATGTATGGATCTCGTGACAGGCTCAATGAGCAACAACGGTCAAAATCTCGGGACAGACTGGATGAAAAGCAGCGGTCTGGTTCAAGGGAACGCTTGAATCGCTCAGAGGAAAGACTTGATAGAGTTTTACTTGATCGACAAACCCGTTCAAATCTTCATCGGCGTGATAACAAGAAAAATGGCACAATTCAGAAAAATGGTACAGTTCCTAAAGAAAAACAATCTGGCTCACCCCAAGAAAGGAAGCATCTTGTTGCACATGATCTTGACAATCAAGACACTGATGTTGGCTACACAGATGATGGGTTTTCAGAAAATGAGTTTGATGATTTCACAACTACTGCTGATGAAGGTGGAAAGGACCCTAATGATACAGATGCTGCAAGCACAGTGATCAACTTTCGAACAACTCAGAAACCACCCCATGTTGAGAATGAAATAGACTCCCTCCACATGAAGCCTTCGATGAATGATTTATATCAAAATCACACATTTGCCAGCACGCCTAGTGTTGATCTGAGCGGTGCTAAGGCACTTACCAGTTTCCATCAACCGGAGAGTCCCGGTGACCGTCCACCTACTCCACCTCCTCCACTTCCAGTTGATCACTATCCATTAAAATCACGAAACCAGTCTACAGATGAGCCTGTCCCACATCCAAGGCAACGACCAACGCCAGTTCCAAGGTCATTGCAAAATAGTAGGGAAAAGATGGATCATGGTAGTGCTTCAGAGAGAAGTGGACCAATCAACCCTGCCCTCAGATTGCAACAGGCACCAGGCAGACCTCCGCTGCATCTGAGTAGGGAGAGTCTGAATTATCTTGATAATCGACGGGAATGGATGACTGATCAGATGCCAGAGAAACAAGAGGATAGTGAAGAGGAAACGGAAACTGAAACAGAATCAGAGACAGAAAGCAGTGAGGAAAGCTATGAAGCAGAGGAAAAATTCACAGATAAAAAAAATCTTCCGCATCCAGTAACCTATCAGTCCGACCCGCATGCCAGGGACAAACAGTCGAGAAAACTTGTATGATCCAAAAACCTACATTCCTCCTCCCTACGAACCTCCCCCATATGAAGCCCCTTCATATGGCAATTTACCTGATAATAATTACAGCCAAAGGAGTCGCAGTCGGGAGAACATTCCTCAGTCATTCAGTACAATTGATGGTGGACAGGACTACCATCCCCGGGACTACACTTCATCGCCTGTTGTTAACCCTGGAAGTATAAATTTAGGTTTTAATAGAAGTCGTGAGAATATACCTGAAGCTATGAACAACATGGACTATCTAAAGGATGTTCCTTATGGTGGTGCTAGTAGCGAGAACATTTATCAGCCAGGCTTTGACAATAGTGCCTTCATTGCTAGTCCCAAGCACAGCCCAACAGAGCCAATGGGAAGTGCTAATGATGTTCGAGGGAGTAACAGTTATCTCAACCAACTGTCCAGGAGTCGGGAAAATCTCCACGGCTACCCTGGCCGTGGTAACCAAGGCCACATGGGTAGTCGAAATGATGTTAGCAGAAGTCGACAGAGTTTAGATCATCTGTCACGAAGTCGGGAAAACATTCACGGGAGTATGTCAAGTGTTCAGAGTCACCATCGGAGTAGAGACAATCTGGGAGTGGTGTACTTAGACAGTGATAGGTCACAGCCAGGTACACGAGCACAGCCGATAGAAACGGAAATCTGACGGCCAATCATACCTGTCAAGTAACAATGTCATGTTTTAAGCTCAAACAGTGAAGAATTCAGTGATGTATGTTGAATGTGGTTATCCAGTTGTCAGATTGTTTGATTGAATCTTACATTGGATGTAAAATATTTAAATATATACCAATGGTTTACATGTTACAAAAAATGCAATTGAGTGTGTAAATATGATGTGATTAAGATTTAATTGGTACTTTTTTTTTTTATATTTTTACATATTAATTTTAATTGATGTACATGTATTTATATTGTCTGAAGTTAAGGTGCATGTATACAACCATAACATTGGGCAATATTTTATGATTTTTAAATAGAGGGATACACAAAAATACTAAAATATACAAAGGAGGTATGTCAGCAATATTTATAACAGCTTTAGATATATTTTTATCAGATTGAACCTTTCCCTAAAAATGTTATTTTATCTAGAGTCATCAATTGACATGACTTCTCATGGAACAAACTCAATATCAGTCATATTCATTGTAAGTAGATTTTACACATATTCTGTTAATGAGTTTTGTATTGCATTATGTATCATATTTCAATTTAATAATTTAAATATGTGGAAAAAACAAATTCAAACTAAAAACTACTTTGTCTTGTAAGAGGTATTCACCTTACACAAATAAATAAATTGGAAGTAAATATCTGCAGATCGTAACCGATGACCGTAATATATCTAAAAAATTATTACTTTTAATTTCTTAATTGTAATAAACATATTCATCATAGAGTTACAGGATTTTAACTGCCACAACTCCTTTACAATAAATGTATTGTATTTTTTTTTTTTTTTTTTTGACTAATGCGTTGATGATCAGTGAAATCAAAGGTAAGCGTTCCTGACATCACATTCATGTACTTTATTTATAATTAATTACTCTACACTGGGATGTTCTCCTGACGCAAATCATAATCCTAGCTGAGTATTCGCTACATTGTAGAGAATTAGTTATTAAAGAAATAGGGAAAATTCAATCAGGTGTTACCAGTATAGGTTAAACCTTTATTGGTGAAAAGTGTTCTAATAAAAACTGGTCGGATCAGTTGTATGTTATTTGTGTATAGTTGATAATCATTATACAATGTTAACAAAGATACTAATGTTTTAAGTAATAATAGTTTTTATATAATTGTACATAACTAATCGTAATCATTATTGACCATCAAGTCAATGTAAAAGATCTGTGATACATCATTAATTTTCACACGAGTGTTTCTCTTTTGTACTTTATGTTATGTAAGCGGAATAGTTGCGAGACAGTTGCCATACATTTACTAGCAGTATATCTGATATGCTTTGTAAAAGAGTAGAGGTTGTTTAGTATGATATACTGAATAGATTGTAAAACATGATCTGTGTTGGTGGGATTCATAGTTCCCCTATGTTTCGTCCCTCCTACCCCCATATGATAAACTAGATTTTTTTAGGCTGGTGTAGTTCCTCACTACACCCTGTTTGAATACTTCTAATAATTAAGAAAGTGCTTGTTTCTTTTATTTAGAAATTTAAAATTTAGTGATATTGTCAATTTTGTACCGAGACTGTCAAATTGTTTTAAGTAAAAATGTTTTGCAAATAAAGTTTCGTTCATTCCAGCAGATACAGTTAAAGTGGTAATATTTTTTTCCGGTGAATGCAATACTTGATTATGCAATATGCATTTTAAAACTGTTGAACATAACACAGGACAATCTTGGTATAATCTGATTAAATCTAGATCTTTCATTCCTTTTCAATACGTTCCATGGAGTGGAATTAAAGAGATCTGGTTTTGATCAGATTGATCTAGGTAGTTTGTGTGTTAGTTTATACTGGGTGTTTTAGTTTATACTGGGTGTTTTAGTTTATACTGGGTGTTTTAGTTTATACTGGGTGCCTTGTATTGTTCTTAGTGCTTGATAACATTTCCTATAACTATCCCCAGTGTTACGTTCTAAACTCTCATGTATCTGTTTCATCACAATGTGCATTTCTATTTTTATAACAATTACCTATATTGTCATTTCTGTCGTCGTGATTAAAATGTATTTGTGTGAAATTGTTTTATATACCGATTATTTCCTTTAAATAGCAGGCTAATAAAACATATCAAATTATTGCGAATGTTTTTGTCAATTTCGTTTCATCCATTGTTATTATTTCAACGGAGAGGAAAGATTCTGTGAAATGCCATTACGAATGTGAGTGTTGGCATTTACATTGGTGGAGAAATAGAGGATATCTAACAGTGTCTTCAGTAATACCAAATATATTTCACGAGTGGGGCTAATATTTTGATAGATATTCTGTTTATTACATTTTTTATCAACGAAAAACCTACCCCGTATGCTAACTAGGCCTAATATAAACAAAAAAAGTAGTCCCCCCCCCCCGTCCAGGTGCTGACATATGTCGGGCTTTCTGAATAATAAAGGATATCAGTACGAGAAGGGGGTGGATATTTAGTGCTGTGCCAAGCACATGCAGCCGCCTCCAGCTATCCTTGTTGACAAGGACAAAAATTCAATCGGAACTCTTGGGGGAATCAACATGTTTGACATTATAAACACCGAGTTAAATCAATCTAAGAATTAAACTTAATCATCGTATGCCAATTCAAGTGAGCCTTAAAAAGTAATTGCTTCATCTTTCAGCAGAACGTTTACACAACTACAGCCTTTTTAATATCGATACAATTCCTTAAATGACAGGATCATCATCAGTAAAAACATCCAGGAATGCAAAATTACTTAAAGAAGGAAAAAACTGTTCTATTTCCTGTCGTTTTGAGTGGGCAGAAGTTAGCAGCGGATTCGTGATTCGTTATAGGGGATTGGAATAATAAATACGTATACCTGCCAATAACGAGCCCGCTACAGCAGCGGATTGGGGATTCAGTTCTTTGTGTTTAATTGATAGCCCGCTACAGCAGCGGATTGGGGATTCGTTATAGGGGATTGGAATAATAAATACGTATACCTGCCAATAACGAGCCCGCTACAGCAGCGGATTGGGGATTCGTTATAGGGGATTGGAATAATAAATACGTATACCTGTCAATAACGAGCCCGCTACAGCAGCGGATTGGGGATTCGTTATAGGGGATTGGAATAATAAATACGTATACCTGCCAATAACGAGCCCGCTACAGCAGCGGATTAGGGATTGATATGTGACAAATGTATGTGGTTTGTCTGCAGATCTACAATTTTCAACCGATTTTTTTCATATTTAATTGGTATGCTTGATCAGCATGACATGAAGTTCAGTTTTCCTGAAGGGTTTGACAATATTTCCAAGAGTTATGGTCCTTCGTTTGTTATCTTTTGAAAGAATTATTAAAATTATTATAACTTTATGCAACTTCATCACATAAAACTGTCAGAACATTGTGTGTCTTGTTGTGACACAATTTAGAATCACACTTCCGTCAGGTAACGTTCTTTGTTTCTCTTTTAAAATGAAAACTGTGACAGGGACAAAATCCAACATGTCAAACTTCAGATAAACAGAAACAGTCACTATTTACGTAAAGGACGCCGACTGATAGCGGGAAATTGTACATTAATGGGTTTCGGGAGATCCATGTCGGTGAGGCTATGAGGAAGATTTTTACTCGTTATCGTGTTGTGAATGTGTTCTACTTCCTTGTGAAGTTTGACTTGTTCTATGTCCGTCAGTATGTGTATGATACTATCGGTTTCACTCTGTACATTTCCACAAACCATACTCTTTCAGAGACCTTTCTTTTCCTCCATTCAATAATTGTGATGATTAAGGTTATTTTCGCGGGGAGTAAATTATTTCTGGCTAGGTGATTGAGTGCCGTAGATCATGAGTTCGAGGTCCGGCTCAGGCACGAGTCATAACGTTGTCTTCCTTCGTCAGTTGTGTTAATTAGCACAATGTATCATATACACAATGTGTTGGTGATTCGAAGATAAAGATTTGAATTTCCTGTCGTAGTTATATATATGGTAATTATCTTCCCTGGAAATCATAAACGATATATGATTATATCCCGGGAACAACATTTTTTAGAATTATGTACTGATGATTTAAAGTCGTGCTATCAAGCCAATTTGTATTTTTGTTGTATTTTTTCAGAATAAGGCATGCAGATGTAATGTGATTATAAAAGAATTTCATATAATCTACTACAAAATTGTAGAAAAGTAGTATATAGTATCTGCTGACTTGTCTGTTTTTAGATTGAGGGAAGGTTTTAAGTTTTAATTGGCTAATAAGCTATACATATGTTGTCTTAGTATTAAACGAAGACTTGCTGCTATTTTTATTTTTTTTTAATGTTGGATTTGATCCAGACTTGACTGAATAAAATAAAAGACATATCACATAATTGACATATCACATAACTGACATAATACATGCACGTTATTGTAAGATTGAGGTAACGACGATTGGCCTTAATTGTTTAGTTTTAATTTACAAGACACAGTTGAGTTAAAATTATCAGTTCTTATTAGATAAGACATAATCTTAGAATGAAACACGTCATAATAAATAACGACCAATTGATATTATATGATGATGATGATATCCGAGCGAAATAATGTATATATTTCACACACAAAAAAGATAAATATATATATATATAAATTCTTAAGCGTAATTATTAATCAACATTTAACGTTCATTATTTATCGCTTTAGTTGCTATGGGTGGCTGGTGAGATATATTGAGAATCTAATATTCATTTCATTCTATAAAGACAATGTTTTAATGCAGTATAATTGTAAAAGAAGTATTTTAATCATTTATGCATATGTAAGTACAATTTCAGAGATTTTGGCAGGAAGAGGCCATCCAAATTGCCTGCTCTCTAAGTTCGAATTTATGATTGGATTTATTTATCTAAAAATACTTATTGTAACAGTTCTTTTTTGGATATCAATATTTTGTATTTTATTATGGTTAAGATGACAGGTCCTCGATGTTAAACTATGATTTCTACTTTGTAACTATCAACTTGTACAATGTAATTGTGATTTATGACACTTTAATAACCAAATTGATTTAAGAAATATTTAACGATGACTCGTGTATTGTTGCAGGATATACAACGAGGACGAGGATATTTTGCAATTAAATTAATAACGAAGGCCGCAGGCCTGAGTTATTAATTAAAATTGCAAAATATCCGAGTCCGAGTTGTTTATCCTGCAACAACACACGAGTCAAAGTTGATTATTTCTATTCTACCATGTACTGTTTAGTTCTCGACCCCTTCCAATAGAAAAACAGCAAAGGAACCCCGGTAAAACCTTGTAATTTATTTCTTGAGTATTGCATTATTTGTTGATGAAATATACATTTCTTTACAGGCACTACAGTACTACGATCAAGAGCATATATAATATGGCGTTGAATATGATAATTTAAAAAAGGGATAAAGAAAAGAAAAAAAAGGGGGGCCTCCGTAGGATTCGAACTCGCGTCGTGATAAAAATTTAATGAAAGGCTAACCCATTAGCCCACTCGGCTATTGTAACCTTATAAGAAATAAGTGAATATTAGATATATAAAGTTGTAACAGCCGTGACTCACGAGCGTGTATTATTGGCACGAGCGTGTATTATTGGAAAATAATACATGGTTTTAAACCAATCAAAACTGCCGTTGCAAAGCAAAGATGGTAGAATGCTTGGTAGAGTGTGTGTGTTCGATGTGGTTTTACTCACTTCTAATCTTGATGTACCTAATATGGCTATCTCGTGTTTACGTCTTGTCGCTTTGGCGATTTCGCTGTAATCAGCCACAATACTTACTTGCCTGCACCTGCCCAACGTATATCCATGGCAGATTCGTCGATGACACAACATTGACTTACCTTTCTCTGGCACACATATTCGTTTTCTTTTTGTTTCTGTTTGAAAACGGCTTGGAATGAATATTTCTATCATTAATACGTATACGTAATATGATGGAATATATGTTAAGGGAAGTTGAGAAATAAGTATGTCTCACGCTGACTCTACCGTAAATACGCCTACTAAACTTCATATGACAATACCGAGATACTAGTTCTCAGTTGATTTAATTCTCATTCATTGGCCATTTACATTTCCTCGAATTTTGTTACATTTTGTTTTGTTTTTCTTTTTGTTTTCTGTAAAACAGTATTAAAATGTTCCCAGAAATATCTACTTTCGGTATTGCACAACTTAAAATACGCTTTTTGGTATAGAGAAGTGTTCCCAGAAATATCAACTTTCTGTTTTGCAAAACTTCTGGTCGTTTCGGACATTTTAAGATAAAGATTTTTTTAATCAAATTTGTTTCAAAACAGATATACAATGGAATGGAATAAATCTTAAACAAAACTAAATGCTATAATCGGTTTTCTGTATTCAATGCTGACGCGTCAGTTCGTGGAGAAAGGGAAACTACCAATGTCTTTTAGTTTATTATTTAGTTTAAGCCTTCACAAAAATTGTTTAATAAAATTAAAATTCATTCTAATTTGCAAGCGCTTCGGTTTGATGTAATATTTTTAATATTAAAAAAGTGTGTCTATTTTTGTTTTGACTTTTGACTTTGATCCAGACAATCTTAATGGAATAGTTGTTTGTATCAAAATTATTTTAGAAAGTAGTATTCATAAGACTGATATCGGATAATTTCCGTCAATATATCCACGTTTTATAGTGTACGTTGATGACGACAAACCACCGTCCTTACATAACAAGACATGGGTTAAAGCTTACTGGAAACGGTTATGCTTAACAGTAAAGTATTAATCAAATGGAAAGGACACATTCTTAAAAACGTCATCAGTATCCAAAGAACTAAAAATGGCCCGCAGTCGTGATTAAAATATTCATGAAAGGAACTTTTTAGTTTTGATAATGAAACGTGAAACTGTGTACCATTGTATGGTTAGATATACTGAGAAATACCAATACGAAATTGACATACAATTATATAGCAAGTCGTGGAAAAATAGACTTTGTATAAACTGTACTCAAAACGAGGTTGAGGATGAATTTCACTTTTTACTTATATGTCCTAAATATTCAGAGATAAGGAAGAAATTTATCAAAAAATATTACTGGTACAAACTTTCTGTCTTTAAAGTTTTAAATTTACTGAACTCAAATAAAATAAAGGAACTACACAGATTAGGTAAATTCATTATACACGCAAATAAACAGAGAATGATGTAATATGTGTTTAATTATGTTGCAAATGTATTGATAAATGTATATATAGATTAATCGTAAATATTATAATGTACCTTATGTAATATGTATATCATAACGTTAATGTTCATCTTCATATGTTATCCTTTGTATTCTGTACAATATGTAATATTATGTAATATGTTTTGTACACCACTGATTGGCTGTCAAGCCAAAAGTAATAAAATGAATTGAAGTCAACGGAAAAAACAGAAGTGACCAGTATCATTCAGGACCCGTCAGCGATACTAAAGCCCAAAATATGGATATAGGTCCCTCATTTAACCCTCCCTTAAACTTCATCGTGGTTAGTCATTTGTCGCCGACAAATTAATAATCTTCAAGAAATTGTAAAGTTAAACGTTGTGATGCACTAATGATATTTCAACAAATCAAAAGTGTGTATGATTTTCAATGGATGACGACAGAATCACTTTAAATTAAAGATATGAGGATCCGTGTAGGCTACACAATCTTCCGTCGGTTATCACGGCGATATGTCATATGCGTAATATAAAGTTCCAAGTCGTCCCTGTCACGTGTTATACACAAATTGTACAAACCGGAAAAGATCAGTGGTATGTACTTAAATAGGTGAGTGTATAAAGTTTGCAAGAAATATGCACAAGTGTGTACAATCATACCGATGGACATACTAGAGTGCATTAAAGTGGATTTTTCGTGAAATACGATATAAGGGAAATTATGTTTTCCTGAACACTTGGTACTTGGTACCTCCTTGTTAATTTTATAATTATATCATGTTGTTAAAAATTACAAGTCATGTAAGTTCACAAGGGTATCAAAAGCATGTATACTTAAGCTTTTCATCAATGACAAAATGAAAAAAAAATCTATTATTTACGTATGTATAGGAGACATCACCACCATGAAGTTAGATCACCTAATCATTATAGTGATAGAAACAAATAATTATATTATATCACATAGTGCATTGGTAATATCACATAATGAATTGATATCACATAATGATTTAGTCATATCACATAATGAATTGGTCATATCACAAAATGAATAAGTAATATCACATAATGAATAAGTAATATCACATCATGAATTAATGAAATCACATCATGAATAAGTGATATACTGAATTATTTCAACGTTAATTGACATAATTATATCAATTATATTATCATAATGACTGTTTATTTTAACTATATGCATGTTAGTACGAGCCCAAGATTGATACCATTAAATACATAGGCGCTTTATGTGTTCCTTATACATGTATCATTATGTTATTTTTATTATTAAAGCGATTTCATAGTTTTTTCCCGAAAACAACGAATCGTAAATATATTTTTAAATCGATAAAACGTGGATATTAACAAATAGAGATGGACACAAGGAGATTAAGACACTTCGACAGATATCAGGAGATCAGGCATCCCAAAAGGGTAGGTGGTCCCTGCTTCAGCGACGACATCATCTATATAAATATCTATGTTGAATTAAGGTAATGGTGTTTAT
Source organism: Pecten maximus (assembly GCF_902652985.1). NCBI lineage: Eukaryota > Metazoa > Mollusca > Bivalvia > Pectinida > Pectinidae > Pecten > Pecten maximus. The sequence goes on from NC_047017.1 coordinate 43,628,822, forward strand.
TCTTTTTCGTGTAAATGATATACAAAACGTTCCCAAGAAACAGTATATTTATTGCGTTACAGTCTATTTACATATCACTTGCATGACAAAATACATGACAGAATATATTTTATATATAGAGAGAGAATGCATGGTCAGTGTCTTAAAATATAACCTGTATTTTGGCTAGGGTAAAGAAAGACAAAAGTGGAGAACCTTGGCTAACCACTTTTGTCTTTTTGTCCCCAGCAAAAAATACAGCTTATATCTTAAGACACTGACCATGTATTCTATTTATCCTGCAACAGTCATCAAAAATAATTATTTTGAAGTGAAACGGTATCAATAATAATCCATATATGTTCGCCTTTTAAAGGTTGTTTCATTTTGAAGTAGGCTAATCGAATTGATGCACGTGCTTAGATTCTAAAATACAGTTTTTTCCTTCACTGCCGAATACAGCAAAATACATATGGTGGGTGTATTCCGACAATGCGGTGCCAGTTGCATGATAAATATGTATGTATTATTTTACTCCGACAATGCAATATTTTTATTGTCGTTATGGCCAATACTCTATAACTCTAATGCGTTCGTCGTGAAATAATACACCCCGCAAAATGTTATTGATAGCTTGTATATCGTTGCAAAGAAAAATGTATCCCCATACGTCACAGGTGAATCTCAGTTTTTGGAAGGGAAAAGATAACTCCGTCTTTTACCGTGGTAGGGAAACGATAGATAGCGTTATGACGCTACTCACGAAAGCTCAACGTCATCATTTCATGTAGTGTAACTACGTCGCAAATTGATAACACCATCAATAATGACACACATTTCAAGGACATTTATGACAGAACGATGAAAAGGTTTCATAACACATTACACCTATTTAAAGTATGCGAGGAAAATAATCAAATATGGGCCTGTATTGTGATCAGGGATATCTCAACCCTCGTGTAAGAGTTTGACTGGCTAGTACTCAGCCAATGTAAGATTCGATTAATCATACTGTTGTTACCCTTCCATAGATTTCTCCCTTTCAACATGCTCAAAATTTCTCTGTCACCTCCTAAGCTGTGATTCCTTTGTGAACCCCTCATAATGGTACCTCCTACTCATAATGCATCTCCTATTAATAATGGAGTTATCATAAAATCTCCCTTTCATTATATTATATTTATAATGTGGATTCGTAATGTTCCTGATTATAATGGTATGTCCTAATCATAATGTTGTAAGTATAACGCTATCTTAAACACGAACGTAATCATACAATTTGTAAATGACATTTCCTAATCGTAATGTTATCATAACGCTACATTACACATTAATGTATTCATACAATTTTAATGATATTTCCTAATAATAAAATTTCTGCAACCCATGATACTTTCTCCTAATAATAATACGCCCTCAACTTGCATTATATGATATAGTATCAGTTCTTTCTCCTATCAGGGAAACCACCGAAACAAAGCCCATACATGTATATTGTAAAGGTCCATACGGTAAGGTATTACATTGTCCCATCTAAAAACTAAAGTAAAAATAATCCGGCATCATGTTTTGTCTTATAATTTCATATAATGTCGCTGATTTTTCTTTCACTAGGTCATTGTATATTTTTGTTTTTATAGATATGTCTGTTGATTTAGGCTGTACTTAATAATGGTATGTATTACAAGACACTTTATTCCATTGACTTTGACGCATTTTTGTAGATGTATACGAAGTATCTATTATGTACATTATATATCAACAATAAAAGAGCGTAAAAACTACCCGGACAATGAAACAGCATCAATTTTAAGATAAATTAATTTGGAAAACTTCAATACACACGAAAAATAGTGGAAAACTCTACTTTAACAGCTTGAGATGTTTGTAGTCTAGAATGCCTTTATTTCATTCACTAACATAGAAACTCAAGGTATATAGGGAACAACCAACCAATTCAAATAATAGATTTTTGAAACATCCCCTGTGTATAGAAAGTTGAGCCAAGGATAAATTGTCTGGCAGCCACTGATTTGCTAGTATGTTATGAAGTAAGAAAATAGATATGTAGCCTGATAGGTAACTATCCATAAGAAATGTTGATAAATATTTCGTAAGTCTGATTGAATTTTTTTCCAAAAGTTCAGGTAATAATAATTAACAGGTAAACATTTCAGATTTTTGAGAATTTTTACTGCGAAATTCACCCATTGTCAAAATGGCTACCCTGGAGAAAATTTGAGCTAAAGGACCCAACTTTTTTTATTATGTGTTATATGAGGCCCTAAACTTTTGTTATAAACCATAATTGTCATATTGAATTAAAGAATTTGAATGAAATACTCCAAAACGTTAACACTAAAGTCTATGGAAAAACAATTGGTTGGTTGGTCCCTAAAACGTATCATTACAATAATAAGTCACCGTGTTTAACTCCGTGAAACAAATAAATATAATAGTTTACTATTAAACTTAACTAGTGGCTCTTGTGAAATGTCTCCCGGTATGGAAACGTAGAACTCCAATAAAATTGGTCCAGCAATTTCTCATGATAACAATATCATCACAGCATTAACAATAACAGCAAGCACGTTGAAAAAAAATAAACGGCAGAAAATAAGCATGTAAACAAGTTATGTTACTCTTTTAAAGTTTTTTCTGAACTATTTTTCAATACAGCAATGATTTTAACAAATTTCAGACATCCATGCGAACATTTCCTTACGAAATGTTTTGTCAAAGAATCCATATATTATGGGGTTCACAATGTTGTTTATAATATATAAGGAGTACGCACTACGGAAGCCGACGACCTCCGAGTTAGATTTGGTCAGCCAGACGTTTCTATCCAGAGAGTCCCAGACTATCGCTGTTAATGTAGGGACAAAGCACACAACATACACCATAGTTATAACGAGAAACATGAGCGATAGTCTGTTGCCTGCCATCTTCATCTTCCTAGAAGACTTTCGGCGAGACACACTTGGTGTGACTGAGTTAGGCGTCTCTGAAACGGTTGATGATTTTCTGGTATAACCCTCACTAATAACGTCGGAGGAAGACGATTCACACACTGCTGTCGCTTTCACTCCTTTCCTGTATTTGACACGCCCATATATGGTCTTACCAATCATGACGTACAGAGTACACAATACTAAAAGATTACCAACACAGACCGTCAGGACCAACAGATTGTACACAAACGGGAACAAACGGGATCCCATTACTTCTACAGAGGCACACACATATCCAGTTACATTTAAACGTGGGTCCGTTATTGGTGCTATCCCAGTTGTGAACACACTTGGAGTTGACGCCAGAAGCACAGATATCAGTGTAAACAATACACTTAATCTTTTAGTTCTCAAAGTCATTTTAGGTTTAAAAGGTTGACAGATTCTTTGAAATCGTTGTACGGCAATAATTGTCAGCATTAGTGCCGAGGAAGATCCAGCGAACTGGCTCAACATGAAGAAAGCTTTACACAGTAACGCATCTGTGTAGCTAACCGGGTTAAAATTAATGATAAGATTAGCGGAAGAACAAATAACACAAGCCATGGAGTCTATAAATGCCAGATAGGGAATGAAGAATCTATCACCGGATGGCTTTCGAAATCTGAACTTATAGATGTAAATGACCGCTGTATTGCCAAGAAGACCAAACACAATATACAAAAAGAGCATGATGGTGTTTGGAAGCAACACTCTGGCCACCCGGTTGTTCCATTGGTCGAGTATATCCTCCGGTTTAGATATCGTCGGGGTATCCATAACAAAATCCGATGGAGAGGGTCGCTCCAAACAGTTGGCGGTGTCTTCTATATAACTAACAACCCTTTAATGTGACCGATGAGACGAGGGACACAAACGATATGACATCGCAGTTGTTTTTAAGATGCTTCACCTCCCACTTAAATGCAGATAAACTTATTAATCTTGTGACCGTATATGAAGTGAGGGTTTCCCCGTGACCCACTTAAAGAATAGAAACTGAACGATCTGGTTGGTTAGGATTAAGCGGTGTACATTTGTTGTGTTTTCTAGCATATTAAGTATGGTTGATGTAGATAAATAAGAATAGCTATGGAAATTTAGGTTTTATCAATATAAATATTAACTTAACCTCTATGTTAATGGCCGCTATTTCATACATTTGTATTACTCTTTTACCAATAAAAAGTAATATAATTTGCTTCCATTTGGTATTCATTTATTCCTTGCATTTTAACTTATAACACAATTTAAATAGAAAAAAAATAAATAAATTATTGCTATCATGATAAAAAATCATTTATCTCTTCTTTGGAAATTGCGCAATACATTCTTTACAAATATTGACTCATATGATTAGGTCTTAAAGGTCATATCATTCATTTTAGATATAATGTCTCAATACCCAGTGAACGCATGCATTTGGCCATAGAGTGAGATAAAAACAACGGGTTAGGGTGGTCGGTAGGCAGTGGTAACACACTTGCCTTTCACCTAGGCGTCCGGGGTTTCATTCCCCAATCGGACGTGAAAAGGTATGGGGTCACCTGCCCGCCCACGTGAGTTTTCCCCGATACTCCGATTTCCTCCCACAATAAAACATCTCGCGCGCTTCCATCCGGACAAACAAGCGTGTTGATATAAGTTGATATAACTTGTTTCGCAATTGTTGTATAATAAGTAATGTTTACATTTACATATACAACAACAACGTCAAGTTAAAAAGGTCCACGCTCTAGAATCAAGCCTGATTTTGATAGTGGTTTTGAGAGTTAATCTGTTCCAACGCCATAGCGATTTAAATGATTTACCTCAGTTTTCCCTATTGGGCTAGAAACATTAAAAAAACACACCTTCATCTCCATGTCTACAATATCCAAAACAGAAGCTGAGGTCACAAGGCTTTTTGTGTATAAATGCAATGCCTGTAGCACGTGCGCGCAAGCATGAGCGCGCCTTCAAATAGCTCAGAAGCTACCTATTGATAGGCAGTAACAACTTAATGCATGCAAAAAAGCCTGGTCACCTCAGCTACTGTTTTGAATATTGTAGATACAGAAATGAATGTGGTTTTGTGATATTTCTCGTCAGCTTTCTCCAATCAAGTCGATAGGTTGACATAATACATAGGTATAGGATAACACACGTGTAAATAAGAAATCTTTCATGAATCGAAAACAATGCAGCCTCGTGAACATCAACAAAGTATTAATAACTTTTAGTGAAAACGACAAATTTTATTTTTACCAACATTACCCTATTTTTCATTCTCTATTAATGTCGGTAAACAACTGTCCTTGCGTGAAAACATTTCTATGCATGTTTATTAAGTAACCTGTTTTCACCTGATGGTGTCCGCCATTGCACTCAGCAATATCCCTTAATTGATGTAGAAATTATTTATCTCGAGACATCATCGTTTCTATAAGGCATACATAAGGTATACGATCATACATGTACATTGTAAGTAAAACTGAGTAACTGAGTAATTTCTCTCGCACAATATGTTATGATCACTTACGGAAAAGATGGCTTTCTAAGTTACGTTACCATAAATTCCTGGGGGGGGGGGGGGGGGGGGCAAACAAATTTATCTTCTGTCCGCGGTTACTGCTGTTGTTGCAGTTAGTGGCAGCTGACAGCACGCTATACCGTTTTGAAAGACGTATGTTTATATTTTTTTGGGTGACGCAGAAACGTGTCACAAATGACGTCACAGTCAAGGGAGATAAATCGTTTAACAATTCGCGATTTTTTTTATTGTCGTCTAGTGAACGTTAAAAAAATAACAATGAACTTGCCTAACCAAAATAACTTTTCTAAAATAGAACATATTCGTATGTAAGGAAAATTTCATGATATTTCGACACAATCGGTATTCATATTTTGGGTTTTGAATTTCGTTTACCTTTAAATCCATTACATAAACAACTGCGGATATTAATATACCGAAATATATCGCCAGATATACAGTAATAATAGCAAGAGTAAGAATATATCAGATTCTTAGAAGGAATCATTTTACGCAACATCAGGATCACATATGGAACATTGTTCATTGATGGTGGGCCAGTCCAGGACGCTTTCATACCGATTTCTGGTTGGGTCAAACCCACATCAATTGTCTCTGTGACCATTTATAAATAACACAAAAATGTGTATTCCTGGATCAACAAAACAATATTTAATATAAATTAAAGGATTCTGACAATAAATTACAATAGTTTGACTTTTGATACCGAATGTTTTAATACTAAACCACAATAAAACAATATTGAAGTGCTCAACACTTAGTGTTGTAGAAAGATGCATACCAAACTGATATAGTTCCGAATATGCACCATTCAAATATCTCAATGTCATGTCAAAGTAATGTGATTATACACGTCTCTTTTTCTTATATGCGAAGGCTAGATCACAAGTACACTTTCAAAGCCTCAATATGTTAAACGTATAAATTATGACAATAGAACAACAAAAAATATGTTAATTGATCGAATATATGCCCATATGATAATATAATTTAAGAATCAATACCTTAGTTTTTCATAATTGGCACAAAAAAATTTGCTACGTCCTTTTACCGCTTCAAGCAACCGAATTCGGCATTGGCTGTTAAGCATGACTAGTCTTGTTTGGTAAGTTTCTCCACCGCAGTGACCCCTCCATAAGTGACCCCAGCCGCAGTTGTCCCCACGGTGGCAACTCCAGTGAGTCCGAGACCCGCTGCCCCAACAGACTGGCAGACTGCCACAACCGACCCCGCAGCTACACCGCCTCCATTAGCAACAGCGGCAACAGACATAGCCATCGCTGCCAAAGATCCTGGAAATAAAACAATTTATCGTTATTACCGAAACCAATGTCAACATCAGTCAAGCACCATTACAAGAACCAATGTCAACATCAGTCAAGCACCATTACAAGAACCAACGTCAACATCAGTCAAGCACTATTACCAGAACCAATGTCAACATCAGTCAAGCACTATTACAAGAACCAACGTCAACATCAGTCATGCATGCACTATTACAAGATCCAACGTCAACATCAGTCAAGCACTATTACGAGATCCAACGTCAACATCAGTCAAGCACTATTACAAGAACCAACGTGGACATCAGTCAAGCACCATTACAAGAGCCAACGTCATTATCAGTCAAGCACTTTTACCAAATTCTATGTCAACATCAATCAAGCACTATTACCAAAACTCACGTCAACAACAGCGAGTCATTATTACCATAATCTACGTCAAAGTCTTGTAATTTTTGTGGCCTATGCTCAGACTTTTCTTTCAGTTATAATGTTTTATGGCTTTACCGAAAATTTGTGATCGGTTCACTTCTGTTATGCCCCTTTTTCTGTCCTCTATTTAAAAAAACAGGATTTATTTTGTAATTAAGATACAATATCACTTACGATAATTAAAATAATTCATACGAATCGAGTAAGCGTATAAATTGTTGAACTCCCAACATAACGGCTACCTATTTCATAATTTAACGTGGTAACAATAAACATTATTGATGTTTTAACTTACCTGTCACTATCCCTGCGGTTGAAAAACCTAATACAACTGGTGTGGCCACAACTGCTGCTGCACCGCCGATAACGGACAATCCGATCTTCACGTAGAGAGGCATAGAATTCGTAGATTGTGTCATAGTTGATTCAGTTTCCTCTTCGTCCGAATCACTATCATCGATAACTGTCGGTTCCCAATGTGTATCCACTTGTGCTTGTCGCAAATCTGACAAATTGTACAATTGTTCTTCACCATAATTCCTGGTACTCATTTTTCAGCTTCCTCGATGTCTGTCCTCGAATAAGGGTTGATTTTCTGTTGAAGAAAGAGTAATTGTATTTTCTATGATAAACAAGAATATAATTGTATTATTGGTGATAAACCATAGTAGTTATGTACTGTACTCGAGACAGCATGCATAAAGGATATAATGTTTATTAACTGTAAGCTTTAGCTTGTTGCTCACAAGTATTGCAACAACAAAATATACAAGGTACAAAATAGCAAGCATTTACCAAATGTAAAAATGTAATATTCACAACATTTATAAATTGATTGGTTGGTGGACATCTAAATACTTTTAGAAGAAAAATGTATAAAATAATATGGACAGTATAATGTAAAATTGTTTTTAATGCCAAGTGGTCGTAAAAAATAAGAAATTGGAACTTTTGCTATGAAGTTCATCAGGTTGAGGATTAATTGTAGCAGGATACTTAAGTAAATTAAACCAGAACAAAAGTCGAGACTGGTAGATCTCGAGTGTAGGATATTTTCTAAGGTGATAGTATAGTCCTTTGTTCGAGATCAATGAGACAGACCACCAGACAAATGGAGCAAAATTCGGGACATAACCAATATAAGAGCAGGTCAGGCCAAGAAACCCCTGTATATAAGTGTAATGTCAAGTCTTACATGATGTGGGTTATACGTTAGTCCTATAGACTTCGAAGGCTCATATCATGATCATTTAATAAATAAATAAATATCCGATAATATTCGAAGTCTTATAGGACTAGGTTATACGTATCATACAAGAGTAGACATGTCATTGTCACTGTGCTAAACTATCCTGGTAAACCAGGATAGGTGCGTTACATATAAACACTTTTAGGTATACATGTACTGTAGTTTACGTGCGATACCCGGCCTTTAGTTAACAACTCGGTCGGGTGTTAATTGGGCACATGTTCTAGTGTAGCAACACACCCCGGTGTGAATCATTCCAGCACTATCTATCAGATTTTATTGTACTAAAAACATCAATATTTTGTTGTTGTTGTTTTGTACTCAGATACAGCCTTATCGCAGCAAATTATAGTCAGTATATATACTGTAGCAGTTATAATCGAACTATACACCGATACATTCTATACAAGCGTACATCTTTGTTGCTAATGTACACTAATATCTCGCATATGTTGCGAGTGTCATGGTGTACTGAATTAGGAAATAGATTGGTTGTAAAAGTTGTCATTAGGGATATTAGCTAAGTAAATATGTTTGGTGTGTTCAAAGTTACCTATAGTATAGAAAGCCTGTGTACATGTACACGCTATAGTCAGCCAAATCTATTCGATTTGCTTCCCTTAGATTAGTAGTTAATTAACCCGTTTTCATGTTTACACCCTCTCTCGAAGTCTATGTCAAAACCAAACGGTAGCTCGTTATTAGGTAGCACACTGTCCGTGGGACCAGTGGTCATGGATCAGTGCCTAGGGCTGTAATTAGAAATGACGTTATAAGGGTTTAGAGACGCCCATATTTCGGGGTAAAGGTCAGGATTGGTCAATTGACAACATCTTCAATTTATACATATTAATTAACCTTAAGGGGATATAAACAGACTTGGGCGTTTTGCGTACGCAGTTCTCCAGTAGTTTTCAGACTAAACGGACCTGAGTGCCGTTCGGATGTAAATATGTAGCCTTAGATTTGTTTAAATGTGTGTGAACTGTTAAGTTTGAATGCGCCGGCGATAGTGTGGAAGATGGATGAAACGTCATAGGATTAAATTGTAAATTGGGGAATTTCATGTGGATTAATAAATATCAGGAAACGTTATATCCTGTGTTGAATTATGTTTACCGCACCACAACCATCCCAAAAGAAATTTCACGTCCCGCGTTTATGGAGAGCGGACGTTACAATAGTGACACAAATTATGTAGTGTTAAGTAATCACCAAACGGTTTGTGATACAAGTGTAGCAGGCCGGGTTTTAATTGTAAATAGTTGTATGGTCGCCTTCTAGCTTCCGGCTAGGGGGAACATTCACTGACCAACTCAATAACAGATACGCAGCGTGCTGGTAACATTCACTGACCAACTCAATAACAGATACACAGCGTGCTGGTAACATTCACTGACCAACTCAATAACAGATACGCAGCGTGCTGGTAACATTCACTGACCAACTCAATAACAGATACGCAGCGTGCTGGTAACACTCACTGACCAACTCAATAACAGATACGCAGCGTGCTGGTAACACTCACTGACCAACTCAATAACAGATACGCAGCGTGCTGGTAACACTCACTGACCAACATGTATATACATGACAACATCAACTTACCGGCGTACTTTCGGTTTAAAGGTCACGCACAACTAATTCAGCTGCTGTTTCACTTGAACTCTGAAGAAAATGTGTTTCTTAAAGGCTTGTAGCTGCATTTCTGAGTAAATAATAACAAGAAATGGGTATATACGTACTTTCTAAAAATAGAATGACGTATACACTGTAGGATTCAAGGTAAAGTAAAAGACGGGAAATCCCAAAGAGGGGTGGGATTTCCATGTCCACTGTACGTATCAGGGATACTGTCTTTCAAATACTATTGTGCTCTCTTTTATGCCATTTAACCTAAATAACATCATATTTCATTGGTAATAACATATTGTAAAATAATAAGTTGTGCGAGACCTTATATTTCATGGGAGGTAACTCTAATGACTTTAACTTATCTAATAATAAACCAGGGTTGTTTTTAGTTCCGGAAAGATATACGGCATGTCTCTTGTTTTTCACTGACCAACTCAATAACAGATACGCAGCGTGCTGGTAACATTCACTGACCAACTCAATAACAGATACACAGCGTGCTGGTAACATTCACTGACCAACTCAATAACAGATACACAGCGTGCTGGTAACATTCACTGACCAACTCAATAACAGATACGCAGCGTGCTGGTAACATTCACTGACCAACTCAATAACAGATACGCAGCGTGCTGGTAACACTCACTGACCAACTCAATAACAGATACACAGCGTGCTGGTAACACTCACTGACCAACTCAATAACAGATACACAGCGTGCTGGTAACACTCACTGACCAACTCAATAACAGATACACAGCGTGCTGGTAACATTCACTGACCAACTCAATAACAGATACACAGCGTGCTGGTAACACTCACTGACCAACTCAATAACAGATACACAGCGTGCTGGTAACATTCACTGACCAACTCAATAACAGATACCCAGCGTGCTGGTAACACTCACTGACCAACTCAATAACAGATACCCAGCGTGCTGGTAACATTCACTGACCAACTCAATAACAGATACACAGCGTGCTGGTAACATTCACTGACCAACTCAATAACAGATACACAGCGTGCTGGTAACATTCACTGACCAACTCAATAACAGATACGCAGCGTGCTGGTAACACTCACTGACCAACTCAATAACAGATACGCAGCGTGCTGGTAACATTCACTGACCAACTCAATAACAGATACGCAGCGTGCTGGTAACATTCACTGACCAACTCAATAACAGATACGCAGCGTGCTGGTAACATTCACTGACCAACTCAATAACAGATACACAGCGTGCTGGTAATACTCACTGACCAACTCAATAACAGATACACAGCGTGCTGGTAACATTCACTGACCAACTCAATAACAGATACACAGCGTGCTGGTAACATTCACTGACCAACTCAATAACAGATACACAGCGTGCTGGTAACATTCACTGACCAACTCAATAACAGATACACAGCGTGCTGGTAACATTCACTGACCAACTCAATAACAGATACACAGCGTGCTGGTAACACTCACTGACCAACTCAATAACAGATACACAGCGTGCTGGTAATACTCACTGACCAACTCAATAACAGATACACAGCGTGCTGGTAACATTCACTGACCAACTCAATAACAGATACACAGCGTTCTGGTAACATTCACTGACCAACTCAATAACAGATACACAGCGTGCTGGTAATACTCACTGACCAACTCAATAACAGATACACAGCGTGCTGGTAACATTCACTGACCAACTCGATAACAGATACACAGCGTGCTGGTAACATTCACTGACCAACTCGATAACAGATACACAGCGTGCTGGTAACACTCACTGACCAACTCAATAACAGATACGCAGCGTGCTGGTAACACTCACTGACCAACATGTATATACATGACAACATCAACTTACCGGCGTACTTTCGGTTTAAAGGTCACGCACAACTAATTCAGCTGCTGTTTCACTTGAACTCTGAAGAAAATGTGTTTCTTAAAGGCTTGTAGCTGCATTTCTGAGTAAATAATAACAAGAAATGGGTATATACGTACTTTCTAAAAATAGAATGACGTATACACTGTAGGATTCAAGGTAAAGTAAAAGACGGGAAATCCCAAAGAGGGGTGGGATTTCCATGTCCACTGTACGTATCAGGGATACTGTCTTTCAAATACTATTGTGCTCTCTTTTATGCCATTTAACCTAAATAACATCATATTTCATTGGTAATAACATATTGTAAAATAATAAGTTGTGCGAGACCTTATATTTCATGGGAGGTAACTCTAATGACTTTAACTTATCTAATAATAAACCAGGGTTGTTTTTAGTTCCGGAAAGATATACGGCATGTCTCTTGTTTTTCACTGACCAACTCAATAACAGATACGCAGCGTGCTGGTAACATTCACTGACCAACTCAATAACAGATACGCAGTGTGCTGGTAACATTCACTGACCAACTCAATAACAGATACGCAGCGTGCTGGTAACATTCACTGACCAACTCAATAACAGATACGCAGCGTGCTGGTAACATTCACTGACCAACTCAATAACAGATACGCAGCGTGCTGGTAACATTCACTGACCAACTCAATAACAGATACGCAGCGTGCTGGTAACACTCACTGACCAACTCAATAACAGATACGCAGCGTGCTGGTAACACTCACTGACCAACTCAATAACAGATACGCAGCGTGCTGGTAACACTCACTGACCAACTCAATAACAGATACGCAGCGTGCTGGTAACACTCACTGACCAACTCAATAACAGATACGCAGCGTGCTGGTAACATTCACTGACCAACTCAATAACAGATACACAGCGTGCTGGTAACACTCACTGACCAACTCAATAACAGATACACAGCGTGCTGGTAACACTCACTGACCAACTCAATAACAGATACACAGCGTGCTGGTAACACTCACTGACCAACTCAATAACAGATACACAGCGTGCTGGTAACACTCACTGACCAACTCAATAACAGATACACAGCGTGCTGGTAACACTCACTGACCAACTCAATAACAGATACACAGCGTGCTGGTAACACTCACTGACCAACTCAATAACAGATACACAGCGTGCTGGTAACACTCACTGACCAACTCAATAACAGATACCCAGCGTGCTGGTAACACTCACTGACCAACTCAATAACAGATACCCAGCGTGCTGGTAACATTCACTGACCAACTCAATAACAGATACACAGCGTGCTGGTAACACTCACTGACCAACTCAATAACAGATACACAGCGTGCTGGTAACATTCACTGACCAACTCAATAACAGATACACAGCGTGCTGGTAACATTCACTGACCAACTCAATAACAGATACGCAGCGTGCTGGTAACACTCACTGACCAACTCAATAACAGATACGCAGCGTGCTGGTAACATTCACTGACCAACTCAATAACAGATACGCAGCGTGCTGGTAACATTCACTGACCAACTCAATAACAGATACGCAGCGTGCTGGTAACATTCACTGACCAACTCAATAACAGATACACAGCGTGCTGGTAATACTCACTGACCAACTCAATAACAGATACACAGCGTGCTGGTAACATTCACTGACCAACTCAATAACAGATACACAGCGTGCTGGTAACATTCACTGACCAACTCAATAACAGATACACAGCGTGCTGGTAACATTCACTGACCAACTCAATAACAGATACACAGCGTGCTGGTAACATTCACTGACCAACTCAATAACAGATACACAGCGTGCTGGTAACACTCACTGACCAACTCAATAACAGATACACAGCGTGCTGGTAATACTCACTGACCAACTCAATAACAGATACACAGCGTGCTGGTAACATTCACTGACCAACTCAATAACAGATACACAGCGTTCTGGTAACATTCACTGACCAACTCAATAACAGATACACAGCGTGCTGGTAACATTCACTGACCAACTCGATAACAGATACACAGCGTGCTGGTAACATTCACTGACCAACTCGATAACAGATACACAGCGTGCTGGTAACATTCACTGACCAACTCGATAACAGATACACAGCGTGCTGGTAACATTCACTGACCAACTCGATAACAGATACACAGCGTGCTGGTAACACTCACTGACCAACTCAATAACAGATACACAGCGTGCTGGTAACACTCACTGACCAACTCAATAACAGATACACAGCGTGCTGGTAACATTCACTGACCAACTCAATAACAGATACACAGCGTGCTGGTAACATTCACTGACCAACTCAATAACAGATACACAGCGTTCTGGTAACATTCACTGACCAACTCAATAACAGATACACAGCGTGCTGGTAATACTCACTGACCAACTCAATAACAGATACACAGCGTGCTGGTAACATTCACTGACCAACTCAATAACAGATACACAGCGTGCTGGTAACATTCACTGACCAACTCAATAACAGATACACAGCGTTCTGGTAACATTCACTGACCAACTCAATAACAGATACACAGCGTGCTGGTAACATTCACTGACCAACTCAATAACAGATACACAGCGTGCTGGTAATACTCACTGACCAACTCAATAACAGATACACAGCGTGCTGGTAACATTCACTGACCAACTCAATAACAGATACACAGCGTGCTGGTAACACTCACTGACCAACTCAATAACAGATACACAGCGTGCTGGTAACACTCACTGACCAACTCAATAACAGATACACAGCGTGCTGGTAACACTCACTGACCAACTCAATAACAGATACACAGCGTGCTGGTAACATTCACTGACCAACTCAATAACAGATACACAGCGTGCTGGTAACACTCACTGACCAACTCAATAACAGATACGCAGCGTGCTGGTAACATTCACTGACCAACTCAATAACAGATACACAGCGTGCTGGTAACACTCACTGACCAACTCAATAACAGATACACAGCGTGCTGGTAACATTCACTGACCAACTCAATAACAGATACACAGCGTGCTGGTAATACTCACTGCACTGCAGTTGTTATGATTATGTAACTGATGAGCAAGTTTCAATAATATCGGTAAAGAATGGTAGGGTGATTTATTGTACACTGTACTTCAACCACCTATGATAATGTTGACGGTATCAGATATCTTGTTCGCGTCTGTATTGAATTACCATTCACCTTGAAAATAACAATTCAAATAGTCTGACAGTTATAGTGGGTTATTTGAAATATTTCTGTGTAAACATTTTGGCGAGAATGGTTCATTGCATTTGAAACCATTAAATGTGCACGTCACGGTGAAAAAACAGAAACAGATAATTATTATATGCGTTGTATGTTCTCAACACTTTAATTGTAACATAAACGACCAAGGGCTTGTAAATTACAATAGTTATATATATATTTGTATTGCAAAAGTGACCTGCAGAACAGTTTACCGGTATATTGCTGCAGTTTGACTCCAATATTTCGACTGGTAAGCTACAACATAAAAAAATGTATAAAACTGTCCACCCAGTATCAAACTATTATAATCCCACCGGAGTGACATATGTTGGCATTTGTTTGGCAGACGAGTCGATGTTCATGAGGGGGAAATAGGTATGCATAGACATGTATGCAGTATCTTAAAATAATGCACGAGATCGTTTTAACATTAATGAATAATATGAGCGGGGTCAGTGGTTACGTCAGTGAGTACAGGTAAGAGTGTAATCGAATGAAGTTCGAATCTTGAAGAGATTTGATTTTCCCTTTATATAATGAAAGTGGTCACTAATTTTTTTTTTTTTGGTCCCTTCCCAAAAAAAAAAGAACCCCCTTTTTGGTTATTGAAATTTAAAAAGAAAAAGGGGGAAATTTAATGCCAAAAAAAAATCGTTTAAAAAACTCAATAAAAAATAAACCTTGGTAAACTATCCAACCAATAACAAAACCCGGGAAAAAAGGGCCAAAAAAAAAAACCACTGTGGAAATTAAAACTCATCGAAAAGCGGGGCCCCCCAACCAATCATAAAATCCTTTGGGGGGGTCTTAGGGCCAAAAAAAAGTCCCCCCCTTTAAACCATGAAAAAACCTAAAAAAAGCCCAGGGGTTTCCCCGGACCCCCTCGAAAAAGGTTTTTAAATATTCCCCAGTTTTTTTAAATTTTTTTAAAAATTTCCCCCAAAAAAAGGGTGGGGGGTTTTTGTTGGGGTATGGGTTTGTGGTTTTTTGTTTTTTTCCCTTTTGGAAAAAAACTTTTTTTTTTTTTTTGGGGGGTTTTTTTGTTTTTCTGTTTTTTTTTTTTTTTTTTTTTTTTCCTTTTTTCCTTTTTTTTTTTTTTTTTTCTTTTTTTTTTTTTTTTTTTTTCCCCGGGTTTTTACTTTTTTGTTTTTTTTTTTTTTTTTAAATCTCTTCCTTTTTTTATTGTTTTGTTTTTTTTTGTTAAAAAAAAAATTTTTTTCCCCCCCCAGTTTTTTTTAAAACCCCCGGTGGTTGGTTTTGTTGGCAAAATTTTTTTAATTAGTTTGTTTTTTTGGATTTTAATTTTTTTTTTTTTAAATTTTGTTTGGGGGGTTTTTTGGGGTTCATGATAAAGGGGTTTAAAAGGGTTGTTGGGGGGTTTTTTTTTTTTTTTTTTGGTTTTTTTTTTTTTTTTTGTTTTTTTTTTTCTTTTTTTTTTCTTTTAATTTTTTTTTGGGTTGGTTATTTTTTTTAAATGGGGAAAAAAAAAAGGGGGGGGGGGGTTTTTTAAAGTTTTTTTAAAAAAAAATTTTAAAAATTTTTTAAAAAAAAAAAATTTAAAAAATTTTTTAATTTTTTTAAAAGTAAAAAAATGTATTGGGTTTTGGGGTTTTTTTTTTTTTTTTTTTATGGTTTTTTTTAAATTTTTTATTTTAAATCTGTTGGTTTTTTTATTAAAATTTTGGGGGTTTCCTTCCAAATTTTTTAGGGTTTTGTAAAAAAAAAAAAAAATCTTGTTTTTGGGGGTTTTTTTTTTGGTTTTGGAATTCCGGAAATTTTTTTTGGGGTTGTCTTGTTTAATTTTTGTTGGAAAAATTTTTTTAAAAATTGGGGGGGGGGGGGGGGGGGGGGGGTTTTATTTTTTTAAAAATTTTTTTAAAAAAAATTTTGTTCGAAATGCAAAAATTTTTTTTGATTTTTTTTAATTTTGGAAAAAATATTTTTTTAAAAAAAATCTTAAAATTTTTTTGAAAAATTTTTAAGGGGAGGTTTTGGGGAAAGGGGGGGGGGGGGGGTATTTTTTAATTGGATAGGCCCCTTTTTTTTTTGGGGGGGGTAAAACCCCAAAACCCCCCAAAAAAAAAAAAGGGCCCCCAAAAAGGGCCCACCCCTGATAAAAGGGTTTTAAAAAGAAAAAAAAACCCCCCCAAAAATTTTTCCCCCAAATTGGGGGGGGGGGGCCCCCAGGGGAAAGTCGAAAGGGGGGGGGGAAAAGGGTAGGGCCCCGGGGCCGAGGTTTTTTTTTTAAAACTCGGGGGCCCCCCCCCGGGGGGGATAAATAAAGAAAAAAGGGGGGGGGGTTTTATTTTTTTTCCCCCCGGGGGGGGTTTTTTTAATTTCCTTTTGGGGTTTTTTTAAGAAAAAAAAAAAAACATTTTTTTTTTTTTCCGGGGGAAAAAACCCCAATTTTAAAAGATTAAAAAACAAATTGGTTGGGAAAATTTTTTTACCTTTTCAAAAAAATTTTAGGGTTAAATTAAAATTTTTTTTTTGGGTTTTTTCCCCCCCAAAATTTGGTTAAAAAAATTTGGGGGGGGGAAAAAATTTTCCCGTTTTTTTTTTTTTTTGGGGGGGGGGGGGGAAAAAAAAAAGGGGGGGGCCCCCCCCCCCCCCCCCCCCCCCCCCCCCCCCCCCCCCCCCCCCCCCCTGAAAACCCCCCCCCCCCCCCACCCCTTTTCCCCCCAAAAGGGAAATTTTTTTTCCGATATATTCCATTGTTAATATTCATTTTTTATTCCCTTTTAATAAATTCTAGAAAGTAACGAAAATTAAATAAAAACCAAATAAAAACTTTAAAATTGGTTACTTTTTTTTTTAAAAGTAAAAATAATTAGTTTTATTTTATTTATTTTTACATTATTTTCCTCTGTTGTTGTTCGTGTTGTTGTTATTGAGAAAATGATGCGTATGGGGTCACCTGCCCGCCCACGTGGGTTTTCCCCGATACTCCGATTTCCTCCCACAATAAAACATCTCGCGCGCTTCCATCCGGGCAAACAAGCGTGTTGATATAAGTTGATATAACTTGTTTCGCACTTGTTGTATAATAAGTAATGTTTACATTTACATATACAACAACAACGTCAAGTTAAAAAGGTCCACGCTCTAAAATCAAGCCTGGTTTTGATAGTGGTTTTGAGAGTTAATCTGTTCCAACGCCATAGCGATTTAAATGATTTACCTCAGTTTTCCCTATTGGGCAAGAAACATTAAAAAACCACATTCATATCCATATCTACAATATCCAAAACAGTAGCTGAGGTGACAAGGCTTTTTGTGTATAAATGCAATGCCTGTAGCACGTGCGCGCAAGCATGAGCGCGCCTTCAAATAGCTCAGAAGCTACCTATTGATAGGCAGTAACAACTTAATGCATGCAAAAAAGCCTTGTCACCTCAGCTACTGTTTTGAATATTGTAGATAAAGAAATGAATGTGGTTTTGTGATATTTCTCTTCAGCTTTCTCCAAACAAGTCGATAGGTTGACATAATACATAGGTATAGGATAACACACGTGTAAATAAGAAATCTTTCATGAATCGAAAACAATGCAGCCTCGTGAACATCGACAAAGTATTAATAACTTTTAGTGAAAACGACAAATTTTATTTTTACCAACATTACCCTATTTTTCATTCTCTATTAATGTCGGTAAACAACTGTCCATGTGTGAAAAAATGTCTATGCATGTTTATTAAGTAACCTGTTTCCACCTAATGGTGTCCGCCATTGCACTCAGCAATATTCCTTAATTGATGTAGAAAAGGGGCAAACAAATTTATCTTCTGTCCGCGGTTACTGCTGTTGTTGCAGTTAGTGGCAGCTGACAGCACGCTATACCGTTTTGAAAGACGTATGTTTATATCTTTTTGGGTGACGCAGAAACTTGTCACAAATGATGTCACAGTCAAGGGAGATAAATCAATTAACAATTCACGATTTTTTTTATTGTCGTCTAGTGAACGTTAAAAAAATAACAATGAACTTGCCGAACCAAAATAACTTTTCTAAAATAGCACATATTCGTATGTAAGGAAAATTTCCTGATATTTCGACACAATCGGTATTCATATTTTGGGTTTAGAATTTCGTTTACCTTTAAATCCATTACATAAACAATGAAACTATTCTCAAGCTATCAAATGACTGGTTTATATACCTATATTGTATTCAGTACTTCCGTGATATACAATCGTGAATCGTTGTCCTCTTTACCTATAAAGCTCGTCAACAACTGTCATATATAGCATACACGATATAAATTTGTTAAGGATGCTAAAAAGTCGTTATTATGAGATTACAAGAGGCCCAACGGGCCTTAACGGTCACCTGAGATTTTAAATATTTCAGTTAATGTAATTGACCCTCTTTGGCCCCACCCATCAGTCCTTGGGGTCAGTCAGGGCCAACATGTGCATATCATTAAGCTGTCATCCCATGCTGATAATTTTGAGAAAGTTAGAATGAATTCCAATAGAAATAAAACAAATGATTGTCAAAAATATGAATTCCCTATATAAACTATAGCAAAGTTTACTCACTCCCAAGGGGCAAACATGAGACCCAAGGGTCATTAAATTCAGTGTTTTGGTAAAGCACCATAAGACCCTTCCATCTATGGAGAGTTTTTGATTCTACCAAATATGAGAGTAGAAAAGAAGATTTTTGAAATTTCAGTCAATTTGACCCTTTTTAGCCTCGCCCATCAGCCCCTGGGTGTCAGTCAGGGCCACCATATGCATACCATCAAACTGTTATCCGATGCTGATAATGTTGACCAGGTTAGAATGAGTTCCAATACAAATCCAACAAATAATAGTCAAAAATGTGATTTCCCTATATAAACTATAGTAAAGTTTACCCCCTCCCCAGGGGCAAACGTGAGACCCCAAGGGTCATGAAATTCACAATTTAAGTAAAACACCATGAAACCCTTCCTTCTATGAAAAGTATTTGATTCTATGTTATATAGGTATTGAGAAGAAGATTTTTGAAATTTCAGTCAATTTGACCCTTTTTTAGCCCCGCCCCTCAGCCCCTGGGGTCAATCAGGGCCAACATGTGCATTTCATCAAACTGTTATCCCATGCTGATAATGTTGACCAGGTTAGAATGAGTTCCAATACAAATACAACAAATAATGGTCAAAAATGTGATTTCCCTATATAAACTATTGTAAAGTTTACCCCCTCCCCAGGGGCAAACGTGAGACCCCAGGGTCATGAAATTCACAATTTTGGTTAAGCACCAAAAGACCATTCCATCTATGGAGATTTTTTTATTCTACGAAATATGAGAGTAGAGAAGATTTTTGAAATTTCAGTCAATTTGACCCTTTTAAGCCCCGCCCATCAGCCCCTGGGGGTCAGTCAGGGCCAATATATGCATACCATCAAACTGTTTTCCAATGCTGATAATGTTGACCAGGTTAGAATGAGTTATAATACAAATCCGACAAATAATAGTCAACAAGGGCCCAATGGGCCCAAATCGCTCACCTGCAATGCAGTGATCTTTTCATATATGGATCCTGCAGTTATTTGAAAGCATGCTACAGGACCAATATAATGTCTCTCTGCACTTTGGCTTTTCACTAAAAGTCATTTAAAGATTTAAGCATACTTGATCGACGTGACCTTGAATGAAGGTCAAGGTCATTCATTTGAACAAACTTGGTAGCCCTTCACCCCAGCATGCTACAGACCCAATATCAACTCCCTGGGACTCTTGGTTATTGAGAAGAAGTTGTTTAAAGATTTTAGCCTTTTTGACTCCTGTGACCTTGAATGAAGGTCAAGGTCATTCATTTGAACAAACTTGGTAGCCCTTTACCCCAGCATGCTACAGACCCAATATCAACTCTCTGGGACTCTTGGTTATTGAGAAGAAGTCGTTTAAAGATTTTAGCCTTTTTGACTCCTGTGACCTTGAATGAAAGTCAAGGTCATTCATTTGAACAAACTTGGTAGCCCTTCACGCCAGCATGCTACAGGCCAAATATTAGGTCTCTGGGACTCTTGGTTATTGAGAAGAAGTCGTTTAAAGATTTTAGCCTTTTTGACTCCTGTGACCTTGAATGAAAGTCAAGGTCATTCATTTGAACAAACTTGGTAGCTCTTTACCCCAGCATGCTACAGGCCAAATATTAGGTCTCTGGGACTGTTGGTTATCGAGAAGAAGTCGTTTAAAGATTTTAGCCTTTTTGGCCCCTGTGACCTTGAATGAAAGTCGCTACAGGCCAAATATTAGGCCTCTGGGACTCTTGGTTATTGAGAAGAAGTCGTTTAAAGATTTTAGCCTTTTTGACTCCTGTGACCTTGAATGACGGTCAAGGTCATTCATTTGAACAAACTTGGTAGCCCTTCACCCCAGCATGCTACAGACCCAATATCAACTCCCTGGGACTCTTGGTTATTGAGAAGAAGTCGTTTAAAGATTTTAGCCTTTTTGACCCCTGTGACCTTGAATGAAAGTCAAGGTCATTCATTTGAACAAACTTGGTAGCCCTTCACCAGAGCATGCTACAGACCCAATATCAACTCCCTGGGACTCTTGGTTATTGAGAAGAAGTCGTTTAAAGATTTTAGCCTTTTTGACTCCTGTGACCTTGAATGAAAGTCAAGGTCATTCATTTGAACAAACTTGGTAGCCCTTCACCCCAGCATGCTACAGACCCAATATCAAGTCCCTGGGACTCTTGGTTATTGAGAAGAAGTCGTTTAAAGATTTAAGCCTTTTTGACTCCTGTGACCTTGAATGAAGGTCAAGGTCATTCATTTGAACAAACTTGGTAGCCCTTCACCCCAGCATGCTACAGACCCAATATCAAGTCCCTGGGTCTTTTGGCTATTCAGAAGAAGTCGTCTAATTTTTTTTTAGCCTTTTTGACTCCTGTGACCTTGAATGAAAGTCAAGGTCATTCATTTGAACAAACTTGGTAGCCCTTTACCCCAGCATGCTACAGACCCAATATCAACTCCCTGGGACTGTTGGTTGTTGAGAAGAAGTCGTTTGAAGATTTTAGCCTTTTTGACTCCTGTGACCTTGAATGAAGGTCAAGGTCATTCATTTGAACAAACTTGGTAGCCCTTCACCCCAGCATGCTACAGGCCCAATATTAGGTCTCTAGGCCTTTTGGTTATTGAGAAGAAGTTGCTTGAATGGAAAGTTGACGCCGGACGGACGGCCGGACGGCCGGACGGACGACGGACGGACGACGGACGCCGCGCCATGGCATAAGCTCACTTGCCCTTCGGGCAGGTGAGCTAAAAATGTGATTTCGCTATATAAACTATTGTAAAGTTTACCCCCTCCCCAGGGACAAACGTGAGACCCCAGGGTCATGAAATTCACAATTTTGGTAAAGCACCATAAGACCCTTCCATCTATGGAGAGTTTTTGATTCTACCAAATATGAGAGTAGAGAAGATTTTTAAAATTTCAGTCAATTTGACCCTTTTTAGCCCCGCCCCTCAGCCCCTGGGGGTCAATCAGGGCCAACATGTGCATTTTATCAAACTGTTATCCCATGCTGATAATGTTTACCAGGTTAGAATGAGTTCCAATGCAAAAACAACAAATAATGATCAAAAATGTGATTTCCCTATATAAACTATTGTAAAGTTTACCCCCTCCCCAGGGGCAAACGCGAGACCCCAGGGTCATGAAATTCACAATTTTGGTTAAGCACCAAAAGACCCTTCCGTCTATGGAGATTTTTTGATTCTACCAAATATGAGAGTAGAGAAGATTTTTGAAATTTCAGTCAATTTGACCCTTTTTAGCCCCGCCCCTCAGCCCCTGGGGGTCAATCAGGGCCAATATGTGCATTTCATCAAACTGTTATCCCATTGCTGATAATGTTGACCAGGTTAGAATGAGTTCCAATACAAATCAAACAAGAGGCCCAATGGGCCTGTATCGCTCACCTGGCTCTACAGCAAATTTGCAGTTGATTGAGGTCATTTCTACAGATGCTGATAACCAATTTATTCAAATATCAGAGTAAGCTTGGTTTATTCATGTCAATAAATATTCTAGTCCTTCATTCCAGCATACTATTGGCCTAATATCAGGTCTTGGTGACTCTTGGCTATGGCAAGATTTAAAAATATTTCACCCCTGTGACCTTGAATGTAGGCCAATGTCATTCAGTTGAACAAACTTGGTAGCCCTACACCCAAGCATGCTACAGACAGGCCCAACCTGAGCCTCTTGGTGTTTGAGAATAAGTCTTTTGAAGATTATAGCCTATTTGACCCATGCGACCTTGAATGAAGGTCAAGGTCATTTATTTGAACAAACTTTGTAGCCCTTCACCCCAGCATGCTACAGGCCCAATATCAAGTCCCTGGGCCTCTTGGTTATTGAGAAGAAGTCGTTTGAAGATTATAGCCTATTTGACCCATGTGACCTTGAATGTAGGTCAAGGTCATTTATTTGAACAAACTTTGTAGCCCTTCACCCCAGCATGCTACAGGCTCAATATCAAGTCCCTGGGCCTCTTGGTTATTGAGAAGAAGTCGTTTGAAGATTATAGCCTATTTGACCCATGCGACCTTGAATGAAGGTCAAGGTCATTTATTTGAACATAATTTGTAGCCCTTCACCCCAGCATGTTACAGGCCCAATATCAAGTCCCTGGGCCTCTTGGTTATAGAGAAGAAGTCGTTTGAAGATTATAGCCTATTTGACCCATGTGACCTTGAATGAAGGTCAAGGTCATTTATTTGAACAAACTTTGTAGCCCTTCACCCCAGCATGCTACAGGCCTAATATCAAGTCCCTGGGCCTCTTGGTTATTGAGAAGAAGTCGTTTGAAGATTATAGCCTATTTGACCCATGTGACCTTGAATGTAGGTCAAGGTCATTTATTTGAACAAACTTTGTAGCCCTTCACCCCAGCATGTTACAGGCCCAATATCAAGTCCCTGGGCCTCTTGGTTATAGAGAAGAAGTCGTTTGA
The DNA here is from genome assembly GCF_902652985.1 of Pecten maximus. Taxonomy (NCBI): domain Eukaryota; kingdom Metazoa; phylum Mollusca; class Bivalvia; order Pectinida; family Pectinidae; genus Pecten; species Pecten maximus. The sequence goes on from NC_047017.1 coordinate 43,653,060, forward strand.
AGATTATAGCCTATTTGACCCATGTGACCTTGAATGAAGGTCAAGGTCATTTATTTGAACAAACTTTGTAGCCCTTCACCCCAGCATGCTACAGGCCCAATATCAAGTCCCTGGGCCTCTTGGTTATTGAAAAGAAGTCGTTCGAAGATTACAGCCTATTTGACCCTTGTGACCTTGAATGAAGGTCAAGGTCATTTATTTGAACAAACTGTGTAGCCCTTCACCCCAGCATGTTACAGGCCCAATATCAAGTCCCTGGGCCTCTTGGTTATTGAGAAGAAGTCGTTTGAAGATTATAGCCTATTTGACCCATGTGACCTTGAATGATTAAGCACCAAAAGACCCTTCCGTCTATGGAGATTTTTTTATTCTACCAAATATGAGAGTAGAGAAGATTTTTGAAATTTCAGTCAATTTGACCCTTTTAAGCCCCGCCCATCAGCCCCTGGGGGTCAGTCAGGGCCAATATATGCATACCATCAAACTGTTTTCCCATGCTGATAATGTTGACCAGGTTAGAATGAGTTATAATACAAATCCAACAAATAATAGTCAAAAATGTGATTTCCCTATATAAACTATTGTAAAGTTTACCCCCTCGGTCATGAAATTCACAATTTTGGTAAAGCACCATAAGACCCTTCCATCTATGGAGAGTTTTTGATTCTACCAAATATGAGAGTAGAGAAGATTTTTGAAATTTCAGTCAATTTGACCCTTTTTAGCCCCGCCCATCAGCCCCTGGGGGTCAGTCAGGGCAAATATATGCATACCATCAAACTGTTTTCCCATGCTGATAATGTTGACCAGGTTAGAATGAGTTATAATACAAATCCAACAAATAATAGTCAAAAATGTGATTTCCCTATATAAACTATTGTAAAGTTTACCCCCTCGGTCATGAAATTCACAATTTTGGTAAAGCACCATAAGACCCTTCCATCTATGGAGAGTTTTTGATTCTACCAAATATGAGAGTAGAGAAGAAGATTTTTGAAATTTCAGTCAATTTGACCCTTTTTAGCCCCGCCCATCAGCCCCTGGGGGTCAGTCAGGGCCACCATATGCATACCATCAAACTGTTATCCCATGCTGATAATGTTGATCAGGTTAGAATGAGTTCCAATACAAATCCAACAAATAATAGTCAAAAATGTGATTTCCCTATATAAACTATAGTAAAGTTTACCCCCTCCCCAGGGGCAAACGTGAGACCCCAAGGGTCATGAAATTCACAATTTAAGTAAAACACCATGAAACCCTTCCTTCTATGAAAAGTATTTGATTCTATCTTATATAGGTATTGAGAAGAAGATTTTTGAAATTTCAGTCAATTTGACCCTTTTTAGCCCCGCCCCTCAGCCCCTGGGGGTCAGTCAGGGCCACCATATACATACCATCAAACTGTTATCCCATGCTGATAATGTTGACCAGGTTAGAATGAGTTCCAATACAAATACAACAAATAATGGTCAAAAATGTGATTTCCCTATATAAACTATTGTAAAGTTTACCCCCTCCCCAGGGGCAAACGTGAGCCCCCAGGGTCATGAAATTCACAATTTTGGTTAAGCACCAAAAGACCCTTCCGTCTATGGAGATTTTTTTATTCTACCAAATATGAGAGTAGAGAAGATTTTTGAAATTTCAGTCAATTTGACCCTTTTTAGCTCCGCCCCTCAGCCCCTGGGGGTCAGTCAGGGCCAATATATGCATACCATCAAACTGTTTTCCCATGCTGATAATGTTGACCAGGTTAGAATGAGTTCTAATACAAATCCAACAAATAATAGTCAAAAATGTGATTTCCCTATATAAACTATAGTAAGTTTACCCCCTCCCCAGGGGCAAACGTGAGACCCCAAGGGTCGTGAAATTCACAATTTAAGTAAAACACCATGAAACCCTTCCTTCTATGAAAAGTATTTGATTCTATCTGATATAGGTATTGAGAAGAAGATTTTTGAAATTTCAGTCAATTTGACCCATTTTAGCCCCGCCCCTCAGCCCCTGGGGGACAGTCAGGGCCACCATATACATACCATCAAACTGTTATCCCATGCTGATAATGTTGACCAGGTTAGAATGAGTTCCAATACAAATACAACAAATAATGGTCAAAAATGTGATTTCCCTATATAAACTATTGTAAAGTTTACCCCCTCCCCAGGGGCAAACGTGAGCCCCCAGGGTCATGAAATTCACAATTTTGGTTAAGCACCAAAAGACCCTTCCGTCTATGGAGATTTTTTTATTCTACCAAATATGAGAGTAGAGAAGATTTTTGAAATTTCAGTCAATTTGACCCTTTTAAGCCCCGCCCATCAGCCCCTGGGGGTCAGTCAGGGCAAATATATGCATACCATCAAACTGTTTTCCCATGCTGATAATGTTGACCAGGTTAGAATGAGTTATAATACAAATCCAACAAATAACAGTCAAAAATATGATTTCCCTATATAAACTATTGTAAAGTTTACCCCCTCGGTCATGAAATTCACAATTTTGGTAAAGCACCATAAGACCCTTCCATCTATGGAGAGTTTTTGATTCTACCAAATATGAGAGTAGAGAAGAAGATTTTTGAAATTTCAGTCAATTTGACCCTTTTTAGCCCCGCCCATCAGCCCCTGGGGGTCAGTCAGGGCCACCATATGCATACCATCAAACTGTTATCCCATGCTGATAATGTTGATCAGGTTAGAATGAGTTCCAATACAAATCCAACAAATAATAGTCAAAAATGTGATTTCCCTATATAAACTATAGTAAAGTTTACCCCCTCCCCAGGGACAAACGTGAGACCCCAAGGGTCATGAAATTCACAATTTAAGTAAAACACCATGAAACCCTTCCTTCTATGAAAAGTATTTGATTCTATCTGATATAGGTATTGAGAAGAAGATTTTTGAAATTTCAGTCAATTTGACCCTTTTTAGCCCCGCCCCTCAGCCCCTGGGGGTCAGTCAGGGCCACCATATACATACCATCAAACTGTTATCCCATGCTGATAATGTTGACCAGGTTAGAATGAGTTCCAATACAAATACAACAAATAATGGTCAAAAATGTGATTTCCCTATATAAACTATTGTAAAGTTTACCCCCTCCCCAGGGGCAAACGTGAGCCCCCAGGGTCATGAAATTCACAATTTTGGTTAAGCACCAAAAGACCCTTCCGTCTATGGAGATTTTTTTATTCTACCAAATATGAGAGTAGAGAAGATTTTTGAAATTTCAGTCAATTTGACCCTTTTAAGCCCCGCCCATCAGCCCCTGGGGGTCAGTCAGGGCCAATATATGCATACCATCAAACTGTTTTCCCATGCTGATAATGTTGACCAGGTTAGAATGAGTTCTAATACAAATCCAACAAATAATAGTCAAAAATGTGATTTCCCTATATAAACTATAGTAAAGTTTACCCCCTCCCCAGGGGCAAACGTGAGACCCCAAGGGTCGTGAAATTCACAATTTAAGTAAAACACCATGAAACCCTTCCTTCTATGAAAAGTATTTGATTCTATCTGATATAGGTATTGAGAAGAAGATTTTTGAAATTTCAGTCAATTTGACCCATTTTAGCCCCGCCCCTCAGCCCCTGGGGGACAGTCAGGGCCACCATATACATACCATCAAACTGTTATCCCATGCTGATAATGTTGACCAGGTTAGAATGAGTTCCAATACAAATACAACAAACAAGGGCCCAATGGGCCCAAATCGCTCACCTGCAATGCAGTGATCTTTTCATATATGGATCCTGCAGTTATTTGAAAGCATGCTTCAAGATTTTAGCCTTTTTGACTCCTGTGACCTTGAATGAAGGTCAAGGTCATTCATTTCAACAAACTTGGTAGCCCTTTACCCCAGCATGCTACAGACTTAATATCAACTCCCTGGGACTCTTGGTTATTGAGAAGAAGTCGTTTAAAGATTTTAGCCTTTTTGACTCCTGTGACCTTGAATGAAGATCAAGGTCATTCATTTGAACAAACTTGGTAGCCCTTTACCCCAGCATGCTACAGGCCAAATATTAGGTCTCTGGGACTGTTGGTTATTGAGAAGAAGTCGTTTAAAGATTTTAGCCTTTTTGACTCCTGTGACCTTGAATGAAGGTCAAGGTCATTCATTTGAACAAATTTGGTAGCCCTTTACCGCAGCATGCTACAAACCCAATATCAACTCCCTGGGACTCTTGGTTATTGAGAAGAAGTCGTTTAAAGATTTTAGCCTGTTTGGTCCCTGTGACATTGAATGAAGGTCAAAGTCATTCATTTGAACAAACTAGGTAGCCCTTCACCCCAGCATGCTATAGACCCAATATCAACTCCCTGGGACTGTTGGTTATTGAGAAGAAGTCGTTTAAAGATTTTAGCCTTTTTGACTCCTGTGACCTTGAATAAAGATCAAGGTCATTCATTTGAACAAACTTGGTAGCCCTTTACCCCAGCATGCTACAGACCCAATATCAACTCCCTGGGACTGTTGGTTATTGAGAAGAAGTCGTTTAAAGATTTCAGCCTTTTTGACTCCTGTGACCTTGAATGAAGATCAAGGTCATTCATTTGAACAAACTTGGGAGCCCTTCACCCCAGCATGCTACAGGCCAAATATTAGGTCTCTGGGACTCTTGTTATTGAGAAGAAGTTGTTTAAAGATTTTAGCCTTTTTGACTCCTGTGACCTTGAATGAAGGTCAAGGTCATTCATTTCAACAAACTTGGTAGCCCTTTACCCCAGCATGCTACAGACCCAATATCAACTCCCTGGGCCTCTTGGTTATTGAGAAGAAGTCATTTAAAGATTTTAGCCTTTTTGACTCCTGTGACCTTGAATGAAGGTCAAGGCCATTCATTTGAACAAACTTGGGAGCCCTTGACCCTAGCATGCTGCAGGCCAAATATTAGGTCTCTGGATCTGTTGGTTATTGAGAAGAAGTTGTTTAAAGATTTTAGCCTTTTTGACTCCTGTGACCTTGAATGAAGGTCAAGGTCATTCATTTGAACAAACTTGGTAGCCCTTCACCCCAGCATGCTACAGGCCAAATATCAACTCCCTGGGCCTCTTGGTTATTGAGAAGAAGTCGTTCAAAGATTTTAGCCTTTTTGACTCCTGTGACCTTGAATGAAGGTCAAGGTCATTCATTTGAACAAACTTGGGAGCCCTTCACCCTAGCATGCTGCAGGCCAAATATTAGGTCTCTGGATCTGTTGGTTATTGAGAAGAAGTCGTTTAAAGATTTTAGCCTTTTTGACTCCTGTGACCTTGAATGAAGGTCAAGGTCATTCATTTGAACAAACTTGGTAGCCCTTCACCCCAGCATGCTACAGACCCAATATCAAGTCCCTGGGTCTTTTGGCTATTTAGAAGTAGTCGTTTAATTTTTTTTTAGCATATTTGACCCCTGTGACCTTGAATGAAAGTTAAGGTCATTCATTTGAACAAACTTGGTAGCCCTTCACCCCAGCATGCTACAGACCTAATATCAACTCCCTGGGACTCTTGGTTATTGAGAAGAAGTTGTTTAAAGATTTTAGCCTTTTTGACCCCTGTGACCTTGAATGAAGGTCAACGTTATTCATTTGAACAAACTTGGTAGCCCTTCACCCCAGCATGCTACAGGCCCAATATTAGGTCTCTGGAACTTTTGGTTATTGAGAAGAAGTTGCTTGAATGGAAAAGTTGACGCCGGACGGACGGCCGGACGGCCGGACGGACGACGGACGCCGCGCCACGGCATAAGCTCACTTGCCCTTCGGGCAGGTGAGCTAATAATGGTCAAAAATGTGATTTCCCTATATAAATTATTGTAAAGTTTACCCCCTCCCCAGGGGCAAACGTGAGCCCCCAGGGTCATGAAATTCACAATTTTGGTTAAGCACCAAAAGACCCTTCCGTCTATGGAGATTTTTTTATTCTACCAAATATGAGAGTAGAGAAGATTTTTGAAATTTCAGTCAATTTGACCCTTTTAAGCCCCGCCCATCAGCCCCTGGGGGTCAGTCAGGGCAAATATATGCATACCATCAAACTGTTTTCCCATGCTGATAATGTTGACCAGGTTAGAATGAGTTATAATACAAATCCAACAAATAACAGTCAAAAATATGATTTCCCTATATAAACTATTGTAAAGTTTACCCCCTCGGTCATGAAATTCACAATTTTGGTAAAGCACCATAAGACCCTTCCATCTATGGAGAGTTTTTGATTCTACCAAATATGAGAGTAGAGAAGAAGATTTTTGAAATTTCAGTCAATTTGACCCTTTTTAGCCCCGCCCATCAGCCCCTGGGGGTCAGTCAGGGCCACCATATGCATACCATCAAACTGTTATCCCATGCTGATAATGTTGATCAGGTTAGAATGAGTTCCAATACAAATCCAACAAATAATAGTCAAAAATGTGATTTCCCTATATAAACTATAGTAAAGTTTACCCCCTCCCCAGGGACAAACGTGAGACCCCAAGGGTCATGAAATTCACAATTTAAGTAAAACACCATGAAACCCTTCCTTCTATGAAAAGTATTTGATTCTATCTGATATAGGTATTGAGAAGAAGATTTTTGAAATTTCAGTCAATTTGACCCTTTTTAGCCCCGCCCCTCAGCCCCTGGGGGTCAGTCAGGGCCACCATATACATACCATCAAACTGTTATCCCATGCTGATAATGTTGACCAGGTTAGAATGAGTTCCAATACAAATACAACAAATAATGGTCAAAAATGTGATTTCCCTATATAAACTATTGTAAAGTTTACCCCCTCCCCAGGGGCAAACGTGAGCCCCCAGGGTCATGAAATTCACAATTTTGGTTAAGCACCAAAAGACCCTTCCGTCTATGGAGATTTTTTTATTCTACCAAATATGAGAGTAGAGAAGATTTTTGAAATTTCAGTCAATTTGACCCTTTTAAGCCCCGCCCATCAGCCCCTGGGGGTCAGTCAGGGCCAATATATGCATACCATCAAACTGTTTTCCCATGCTGATAATGTTGACCAGGTTAGAATGAGTTCTAATACAAATCCAACAAATAATAGTCAAAAATGTGATTTCCCTATATAAACTATAGTAAAGTTTACCCCCTCCCCAGGGGCAAACGTGAGACCCCAAGGGTCGTGAAATTCACAATTTAAGTAAAACACCATGAAACCCTTCCTTCTATGAAAAGTATTTGATTCTATCTGATATAGGTATTGAGAAGAAGATTTTTGAAATTTCAGTCAATTTGACCCATTTTAGCCCCGCCCCTCAGCCCCTGGGGGTCAGTCAGGGCCACCATATACATACCATCAAACTGTTATCCCATGCTGATAATGTTGACCAGGTTAGAATGAGTTCCAATACAAATACAACAAATAATGGTCAAAAATGTGATTTCCCTATATAAACTATTGTAAAGTTTACCCCCTCCCCAGGGGCAAACGTGAGCCCCCAGGGTCATGAAATTCACAATTTTGGTTAAGCACCATAAGACCCTTCCATCTATGGAGAGTTTTTGATTCTACCAAATATGAGAGTAGAGAAGAAGATTTTTGAAATTTCAGTCAATTTGACCCTTTTTAGCCCCGCCCATCAGCCCCTGGGGGTCAGTCAGGGCCACCATATGCATACCATCAAACTGTTATCCCATGCTGATAATGTTGATCAGGTTAGAATGAGTTCCAATACAAATCCAACAAATAATAGTCAAAAATGTGATTTCCCTATATAAACTATAGTAAAGTTTACCCCCTCCCCAGGGACAAACGTGAGACCCCAAGGGTCATGAAATTCACAATTTAAGTAAAACACCATGAAACCCTTCCTTCTATGAAAAGTATTTGATTCTATCTGATATAGGTATTGAGAAGAAGATTTTTGAAATTTCAGTCAATTTGACCCTTTTTAGCCCCGCCCCTCAGCCCCTGGGGGTCAGTCAGGGCCACCATATACATACCATCAAACTGTTATCCCATGCTGATAATGTTGACCAGGTTAGAATGAGTTCCAATACAAATACAACAAATAATGGTCAAAAATGTGATTTCCCTATATAAACTATTGTAAAGTTTACCCCCTCCCCAGGGGCAAACGTGAGCCCCCAGGGTCATGAAATTCACAATTTTGGTTAAGCACCAAAAGACCCTTCCGTCTATGGAGATTTTTTTATTCTACCAAATATGAGAGTAGAGAAGATTTTTGAAATTTCAGTCAATTTGACCCTTTTAAGCCCCGCCCATCAGCCCCTGGGGGTCAGTCAGGGCCAATATATGCATACCATCAAACTGTTTTCCCATGCTGATAATGTTGACCAGGTTAGAATGAGTTCTAATACAAATCCAACAAATAATAGTCAAAAATGTGATTTCCCTATATAAACTATAGTAAAGTTTACCCCCTCCCCAGGGGCAAACGTGAGACCCCAAGGGTCGTGAAATTCACAATTTAAGTAAAACACCATGAAACCCTTCCTTCTATGAAAAGTATTTGATTCTATCTGATATAGGTATTGAGAAGAAGATTTTTGAAATTTTAGTCAATTTGACCCATTTTAGCCCCGCCCCTCAGCCCCTGGGGGTCAGTCAGGGCCACCATATACATACCATCAAACTGTTATCCCATGCTGATAATGTTGACCAGGTTAGAATGAGTTCCAATACAAATACAACAAATAATGGTCAAAAATGTGATTTCCCTATATAAACTATTGTAAAGTTTACCCCCTCCCCAGGGGCAAACGTGAGCCCCCAGGGTCATGAAATTCACAATTTTGGTTAAGCACCAAAAGACCCTTCCGTCTATGGAGATTTTTTTATTCTACCAAATATGAGAGTAGAGAAGATTTTTGAAATTTCAGTCAATTTGACCCTTTTAAGCCCCGCCCATCAGCCCCTGGGGGTCAGTCAGGGCAAATATATGCATACCATCAAACTGTTTTCCCATGCTGATAATGTTGACCAGGTTAGAATGAGTTATAATACAAATCCAACAAATAATAGTCAAAAATGTGATTTCCCTATATAAACTATTGTAAAGTTTACCCCCTCGGTCATGAAATTCACAATTTTGGTAAAGCACCATAAGACCCTTCCATCTATGGAGAGTTTTTGATTCTACCAAATATGAGAGTAGAGAAGAAGATTTTTGAAATTTCAGTCAATTTGACCCTTTTTAGCCCCGCCCATCAGCCCCTGGGGGTCAGTCAGGGCCACCATATGCATACCATCAAACTGTTATCCCATGCTGATAATGTTGATCAGGTTAGAATGAGTTCCAATACAAATCCAACAAATAATAGTCAAAAATGTGATTTCCCTATATAAACTATAGTAAAGTTTACCCCCTCCCCAGGGACAAACGTGAGACCCCAAGGGTCATGAAATTCACAATTTAAGTAAAACACCATGAAACCCTTCCTTCTATGAAAAGTATTTGATTCTATCTGATATAGGTATTGAGAAGAAGATTTTTGAAATTTCAGTCAATTTGACCCTTTTTAGCCCCGCCCCTCAGCCCCTGGGGGTCAGTCAGGGCCACCATATACATACCATCAAACTGTTATCCCATGCTGATAATGTTGACCAGGTTAGAATGAGTTCCAATACAAATACAACAAATAATGGTCAAAAATGTGATTTCCCTATATAAACTATTGTAAAGTTTACCCCCTCCCCAGGGGCAAACGTGAGCCCCCAGGGTCATGAAATTCACAATTTTGGTTAAGCACCAAAAGACCCTTCCGTCTATGGAGATTTTTTTATTCTACCAAATATGAGAGTAGAGAAGATTTTTGAAATTTCAGTCAATTTGACCCTTTTAAGCCCCGCCCATCAGCCCCTGGGGGTCAGTCAGGGCCAATATATGCATACCATCAAACTGTTTTCCCATGCTGATAATGTTGACCAGGTTAGAATGAGTTCTGATACAAATCCAACAAATAATAGTCAAAAATGTGATTTCCCTATATAAACTATAGTAAAGTTTACCCCCTCCCCAGGGGCAAACGTGAGACCCCAAGGGTCGTGAAATTCACAATTTAAGTAAAACACCATGAAACCCTTCCTTCTATGAAAAGTATTTGATTCTATCTGATATAGGTATTGAGAAGAAGATTTTTGAAATTTCAGTCAATTTGACCCATTTTAGCCCCGCCCCTCAGCCCCTGGGGGTCAGTCAGGGCCACCATATACATACCATCAAACTGTTATCCCATGCTGATAATGTTGACCAGGTTAGAATGAGTTCCAATACAAATACAACAAATAATGGTCAAAAATGTGATTTCCCTATATAAACTATTGTAAAGTTTACCCCCTCCCCAGGGGCAAACGTGAGCCCCCAGGGTCATGAAATTCACAATTTTGGTTAAGCACCAAAAGACCCTTCCGTCTATGGAGATTTTTTTATTCTACCAAATATGAGAGTAGAGAAGATTTTTGAAATTTCAGTCAATTTGACCCTTTTAAGCCCCGCCCATCAGCCCCTGGGGGTCAGTCAGGGCCAATATATGCATACCATCAAACTGTTTTCCCATGCTGATAATGTTGACCAGGTTAGAATGAGTTATAATACAAATCCAACAAATAATAGTCAAAAATGTGATTTCCCTATATAAACTATTGTAAAGTTTACCCCCTCGGTCATGAAATTCACAATTTTGGTAAAGCACCATAAGACCCTTCCATCTATGGAGAGTTTTTGATTCTACCAAATATGAGAGTAGAGAAGATTTTTGAAATTTCAGTCAATTTGACCCTTTTTAGCCCCGCCCATCAGCCCCTGGGGGTCAGTCAGGGCAAATATATGCATACCATCAAACTGTTTTCCCATGCTGATAATGTTGACCAGGTTAGAATGAGTTCTAATACAAATCCAACAAATAATAGTCAAAAATGTGATTTCCCTATATAAACTATTGTAAAGTTTACCCCCTCCCCAGGGACAAACGTGAAACCCCAGGGTCATGAAATTCACAATTTTGGTAAAGCACCATAAGACCCTTCCATCTATGGAGAGTTTTTGATTCTACCAAATATGAGAGTAGAGAATAAGATTTTTGAAATTTCAGTCAATTTGACCCTTTTTAGCCCCGCCCATCAGCCCCTGGGGGTCAGTCAGGGCCACCATATGCATACCATCAAACTGTTATCCCATGCTGATAATGTTGATCAGGTTAGAATGAGTTCCAATACAAATCCAACAAATAATAGTCAAAAATGTGATTTCCCTATATAAACTATAGTAAAGTTTACCCCCTCCCCAGGGGCAAACGTGAGACCCCAAGGTTCATGAAATTCACAATTTAAGTAAAACACCATGAAACCCTTCCTTCTATGAAAAGTATTTGATTCTATCTGATATAGGTATTGAGAAGAAGATTTTTGAAATTTCAGTCAATATGACCCTTTTTAGCCCCGCCCCTCAGCCCCTGGGGGTCAGTCAGGGCCACCATATACATACCATCAAACTGTTATCCCATGCTGATAATGTTGACCAGGTTAGAATGAGTTCCAATACAAATCCAACAAATAATAGTCAAAAATGTGATTTCCCTATATAAACTATAGTAAAGTTTACCCCCTCCCCAGGGGCAAACGTGAGACCCCAAGGGTCATGAAATTCACAATTTAAGTAAAACACCATGAAACCCTTCCTTCTATGAAAAGTATTTGATTCTATGTTATATAGGTATTGAGAAGAAGATTTTTGAAATTTCAGTCAATTTGACCCTTTTTTAGCCCCGCCCCTCAGCCCCTGGGGTCAATCAGGGCCAACATCTGCATTTCATCAAACTGTTATCCCATGCTGATAATGTTGACCAGGTTAGAATGAGTTCCAATACAAATCCAACAAATAATGGTCAAAAATGTGATTTCCCTATATAAACTATTGTAAAGTTTACCCCCTCCCCAGGGACAAACGTGAGACCCCAGGGTCATGAAATTCACAATTTTGGTAAAGCACCATCAGACCCTTCCATCTATGGAGAGTTTTTGATTCTACCAAATATGAGAGTAGATCTCGAAGAAGATTTTTGAAATTTCAGTCAATTTGACCCTTTTTAGCCCCGCCCATCAGCCCCTGGGGGTCAGTCAGGGCCAACATATGCATACCATCAAACTGTTATCCCATGCTGATAATGTTGACCAGGTTAGAATGAGTTCCAATACAAATCCAACAAATAATAGTCAAAAATGTGATTTCCCTATATAAACTATAGTAAAGTTTACCCCCTCCCCAGGGGCAAATGTGAGACCCAGGGTCATGCAATTCACAATTTTGGTAAAGCACCACAAGACCCTTCCATCTATGAAGAGTGTTTGACTCCACCATATCTGAGAGTAGAGAAGAAGATTTTTGAAGTTTTAGTCAATTAGACCCATTTTGGCCCCGCCCCTCAGTCCCCTGGAGGATGGGGACCATATAATTCACAATTTTGGTTGACCTTCAGCCATTAGAAACTTTCTGCCAAATTTCATTGAATTTGGTTAAGTGGTTTTGGAGAAGAAGTCGAAAATGTAAATAGTTTACGGATGCATGACGCACGACGACGGACAAAAGGCAATTAGAATAGGTCACTTGAGACTTCGTCTCAGGTGACCTAAAAAGTCATTATTGTGAAATTAGAATATGTCATTAAGAAAGAAATATATTGTACCGCCCTAATTAATGATATTTTCTTTTTTTGTCCAATTCGGCTTCCGTAAATAACTGCGGATATTATTATACTGAAATATATCGCCAGATATACAGTAATAATAGCAAGAGTAAGAATATATCAGATTCTTAGAAGGAATCATTTTACGCAACATCAGGATCATATATGTAACATTGTTCATGGATGGTGGGCCAGTCCAGGACGCTTTCATACCGATTTCTGGTTGGGCCAAACCCACATCAATTGTCTCTGTGACCAAAAGACAGACATTTATAAATAATACAAAAATGTGTAAACCAGGAACCACAAAACAATATTTAATATAAATTAAAGGATTCTGACAATAAATTACAATAGTTTGATTATTGATCCCGGATGTTTAAATACTAAACCACAATAAAATAATATTGAAGTGCTCGACACTTAGTGTTGTAGAAAATATCATTCAAATATCTCACTGTCATGTCAAATTAGTGTGATTATACACATCTCCTTTTCTTATATGCGAGGGCTAGATCACAAGTACACTTTCAAAGCCTCAATATGTTAAATGTATAAATTATGACAACATTAGAACAACAAAAAGTATGTTAATTGATCAAATATATCCCCAAATGATGATATAATTTAAGAATCAATACCTTAGTTTTTCATAATTGGCAAAAAAAACTTTGCTACGTCCTTTACCGCTTCAAGCAACCGAATTCGGCATTGGCTGTTAAACATCACTAGTCTTATTTAGTAAGTTTCTCCGCCACAGTGACCCCTCCATAAGCGACCCCGGCCACAGTTGTCCCCACGGTGGCAGCTCCAGTGAGTCCGATACCCGCTGCCCCAACCGACTGGCAGACTGCCACAACCGATCCCGCAGCTACGCTGCCTCCATTAGCAACAGCGGCAACAGACATAGCCTTCGCTGCCAAAGATCCTGGAAATAAAACAATTTATCGTTATTACCGAAACCAATGTCAACATCAGTCAAGCACTATTATCAAAGCCAGCGTCAACATCAGTCAAACACTATTACCAAAACCAACGGCATTATCAGTCAAGCACGGTTACCAAAACCAACGTCACCAAAACCAACGTCATTATCAGTCAAGCACGGTCACCAAAACCAACGTCAACATCAGCCAATCACTATTACCAAAACGTACGTCAATATCAGTCAAGCACTGTTACCAAAACCAACGTCATTATCACTCAAGCACTATTACCAAAACCCACGTAAATGTAAGTCAAGCACGGTTACCAAAACGTGTCAAAAATGTCATTCATATGAATAATCATCCAGCATTTTTCTCTTCACCACGCGTCCATAGCGAATTGTAATGGGATGTCCAGGTGGGGTTTGTTTAGCGAACTTATCAGGAGATTCCAGCAAAATCTCCTTATTACTAGATGCACGATCACGAGGACTGTTTGGAACAGTCCCGCATTGTCGTGGATATCACATGTACAGTCGCTTTTCCTCGATGCGTCAACAGGAACACTTTGAACTTCAACATCACGAATGTCGATGAATGGGTAGTCAATCGCAGTACTATGCGCGTATCCTTTTGTATCGCGTTTCACTATTTGTAAATGTCTCTGATTCCTCCGGTACCGTCCATTTGGTGTCGCGACAATGTATGATCGCCGTTCTGGGTTTGCATGTTCCACGTGACCCATTGTGCTCCATGATTTCTGATTGTCCAGCTTGATTCGAACTTCCTCTCCAGGGCTTATTTCAGGTAGCTCCTTTACAGCATGATGCTGGTTGCAGCTGAACGCATATCGCTCTTTGTATGACTTGTCATGACCTCTGACTTTGTCCAAATTCGGCCATCTTGGATTTAGGATTTTCTCCACCACATGCAGTGTGGTCCTGATTTGTCGTCCCATAATCAACTGGCAAGGACTGACTCCAGTTGATGCAACAGATGTTGACCTGTAAGCCATCAAAGCTCCTGCTTCAAGATTCGTTTCGCTATTTTCACAGCACTTTCTGCTTCCCCATTGGATTGTAGTTAATGTGAGCTAGAAAATGTCTGTTGGAAGTTATAAGAGGCTGCAAATTCACTGAATTCCTTTGAAGCAAACTGTGGTCAATTATCAGACACAAATTCGCACAGACGCATGCCCCCAGTGAGCAAAGATGTTCTTTAATTTCCCAATGACATGCGTTTGATGCCTTCATTTAACTTTTTCAGGTCTACACATATCCTCACATTTCCATTTTTCTTTACAACTGGTACCATGGGGGCACACCAGTCAGTAGGCTCAGTAACTTTTTCGATAATACCATCCTTTTCCATTCTGGCTAATTCCTTTTCCACATTTTCCAAGACGAGATGGTACTCGACGAGCTGTTGTGTCACAATATGGTGTGAGGTCAGGTTTCATTTTGATTGTTACTGGATCACATTTCACAAGACCTGTAGTACCGAACACTTCACTGTCAATAGTTATTTCGTCAAGTCTCATAACAAGGCCCATTTGAACTGCCACATCCCTGCCTAACAGGTTGGTCACCTCTGTACTGCGGACAACATACACATCAAACTTGCACTGAATGCCCTTGTACTTTGTAGTGGCCTTGAACTTTCCAATAGTTGACAGTTTACCCCCAGGACTCTGTAGTGTTGAACTGACTTCAATCAGTTTTGGCATTTCCTGTAGATGGTTGTATGTAATCTTAGAGATAACACCGATATCTGCTCCTGTGTCAATCTTCATGGTGACTGGAGATTGTGATATACTGTAAATCACTTATATTTCGCGTGGGATTTTTTTTCGCGTTAATTCACGAGGAGAGTCAAATGCGAATTAAAATCCCTCACGAATATTTGTATAAGAATGACAAGAATACTAAGTGGCGTCCATTCTGAATCTACCGTAATCTTTAGTTGGTAAGCAAACATCGCCGTTGAAATAATGAGAGAATGATAGATAATATACTTATATCAGAGTGTGTTTTTATATTACAAAACACCAAAATTTCACACACAAAAAAACCCACTGAACACCGATAATGTGGTGGAACTACGGACTTAATTAACTTCTAGACTACGTTTTACATGTAGTTAATTTAAGTTTAATAGGTACGGTCCCGAGGATCCCTGAATGGTCACCCGAAATATGTCGTACTTTATTACCCATGCTGTTGCAAGTTATGTAAGGTTACATGTATACATAGCACTTCACATCGCTTGATTCTCGAAAAGATATTTACCATAACAAAGTTGAAATCAAACAAATTATTTATTTAATTCAAACATTCCGAGCAAATAATCGCCTGGAGTATAAATCATTGCAATGGACTGTCCTGAGAACTGTTCATCAGTATCACTGTATACACACGTACGTTAATTACAATGTACGTTAACTCACAACCTATTGTAGTCCCGTCATCATCCAGGTATTTTTACTGAGCCGTGGGTTTTGTTCAATGTCTGACACCACCTTTGTAAGCCATTTAGCATGTATACAGGTACGGTAAATACAATTCAGTATGGCCAGACACCGAAATCACATGATTGAATCACATGACTTTTCTTGTACTGTCACATGACTCTCATCAACAAAATGGCTACCAACATGGGAAAATCGCTGATGTGTTAGACAATCTAACGTCATTCGCGAATTTAAAGTCATTATGAGATCGGAATTCTGTATTCGCGAATAAGTCAAATTAGACGAGTTCGCGAAATTAAGTACTCGCGAAATATAAGTGATTTACAGTACGCAGTGTTACTGTCCATGGATCCCCGTTATCTTTGCATGTAATGGATCCTAGAAAGAATGGTTGTCGATCATTATCTGTCTCATACACCACTTCTCTGACCTGTTTCTGATTACGCTTTGACCGACAACATACTGCAAAATTATTGTACTTTTATTGTACTTTTACACTCATTGCATCGCTTACCATTTGCAGGGCACATATCATTACTGCCATGAATTATGTTACATCGCGTACATGCACTTTCGGTTTGCTGTTGTGACTGTTGTTTATATTGCTGCGTAGGCTTTTGTTGTTTTGTTCTAGGTTTGTTAGGAATTTGTTGTCCCTTAGTAATTTGGTACAGCGCACGCACAAATGCCTCAATAGAAAGTTTAGAGTTCTCACATGAAATCTAGCCCTCTCGTGAATCACTTTGCGTTTTGGTACAAAATATGTGTCAAATTTCTCGAGAACAGTTTCGTATTTAGCCTCATCTCCGGCGGTGGCAAACGTGAATGATTTAAACACATGTTCTGCTTGTTTACCCATGGCATATATGAGAGCACTAACTTGCACTACCTCATCATCTTTATTGAGTTTTGTTGCCATCCGGTAACGCGCGAAACGCTGTTTCCAATCCGGCCATTCCACTGTAGCGCTGAAATTGAAGTTCTCCAGTGGCAAAAATTTTGCCATGACAGTGGATTCTTCACAGACAACTTGGGTTGTGGATCTTCTGGTGTCGTCTTGCCACACTCGTCCACATTTAACACACTTCTGACGCCATGTTCCGAGTTCTCAGGACGAAAGACTCGGAGTCTGGTTACAACAGCCAACCATTTATTTAGCACATGTTCTACATACGGGTTATCATCTTATATTACTTGACCTAAGCATCATACACTATTTCTTTGCACAAGAACAAGAGTACTTGAAATGAACCATTGAATACATATTAACAGTTACCAAAACCAACGTCAACATCAGCCAAGCACTATTACCAAATCCCACATCAACATCTCTCACGCACTATTAACAAAACAAACGTCATTATCAGTCAAGGATTATTACCAAATCCAACGTCATTATAAGCCAAGCACTAAACCAAAACCAATGTCATTATCAGTCAAGCACTATTACCAAATCAACATCAATCAAGCACTATTACCAAAACTCACGTCAACAACAGGGAAGTCATTATTACCATAATTTACGTCAAAGTCTTGTAATTTTTGTGGTCTATGCCCAGACTTTTCTTTCAGTTATAATGTTTTATGGCTCTATCGAAAATTTGTGATCTATTCACTTCTGTGATGCCCTTTTTCTGTCCTATAATAAAAAAGGGATTAATTTTGTAATTTAGATACAATATCGCTTACGATAATTAATAAGAATCGAGTAAGTGCATAAATGGTTGAACTCTCAACATAACGACAACCTGTTTCACAATTTAACGTGGTAACAATAAACATTATTGATGTTTTAACTTACCTGCCGCTATCCCTGCGGTCGAAAAACCCACGGCGCCTAATACAACTGGTGTGGCCACAACCGCTGCTGCACCGCCGATAACGGACAATCCGATCTTCACGTAGAGAGGCATAGAATTCGAAGATAGTGTCATAGTTGATTCAGTTTCCTCTTCGTCCGAATCACTATCATCGATAACTGTCGGTTCCCAATGTGTATCCACTTGTGCTTGTCGCAAATCTGACAAATTTTACAATTGTTCTTTAATTGAGTAGGGTCTGTCAGCCTACATCCCCGCCTGTACAGGTCTCTGTCTGTACCGGAAGGACCCAACTGTACCGGGGTGCATTCGATACAACATGCACTGTGACGTCTATACAGGTTTTTGTTACACATTAACTGTAATTTAAAGACGAATGGCAATACCACAACCGTTCCTCTCAACATTACATCAGATGTAAATTAAAGTTATATTATATCATGAAAACAGGTACTAATGTTGACCGGTACAGTCAGGGATGTAAATTCAAGTTGTAGTATATCATAAATACAGGTACTAATATTGACAGGTACGGTCAGGGATGTAAGTTAAAGCTTTATTATATCATGAATACAGGTACTGATGGTGACCGGTACGGTCAGGGATGTAAGTTAAAGCTTTATTATATCATGAATACAGGTACTGATGGTGACCGGTACGGTCAGGGATGTAAATTAAAGCTTTATTATATCATGAATACAGGTACTGATGGTGACCGGTACGGTCAGGGATGTAAATTAAAGCTTTATTATATCATGAATACAGGTACTAATGTTGACTGGTACGGTCAGGGATGTAAATTAAAGCTGTATTATATCATAAATACAGGTACTGATGTTGACCGGTACGGTCGGGGATGTAAATTAAAGTTGTATTTTATCTTTAAAACGGGTTCTGATGTTGACCGGTACGGTCGGGGATGTAAATTAAAGTTGTATTATATCATGAATACAGGTACTAATGGTGACCGGTACAGTCAGGGATGTAAATTAAAGCTTTATTATATCATGAAAACAGGTACTGATGTTGACCGGTACAGTCAGGGATGTAAATTAAAGTTGTATTATATCATGAATACAGGTACTAATGGTGACCGGTACAGTCAGGGATGTAAATTAAAGCTTTATTATATCATGAAAACAGGTACTGATGTTGACCGGTACAGTCAGGGATGTAAATTAAAGTTGTATTATATCATGAATACAGGTACTAATGTTGACCGGTACGGTCAGGGATGTTTATTAAAGCTTTATTATATCATGAATACAGGCACTAGTGGTGACCGTTATGGTCAGGGATTAAAATTAAAGTTGTAGTATATCATAAATACAGGTACTAATATTGACCGGTACGGTCGGGGATGTAAATTAAAGCTTTATTATATCATGATTACATGTACTTATGTGGACCTGTACGGTCAGGGATGTAAATTAAAGTTGTAGTATATAATAAATACAGGTACTAATATTGACCGGTACGGCCGGGGATGTAAATTAAAGCTGTAATATATCTTTAATACAGGTACTAATGCTGACCGGTACGGTCAGGGATGTAAATTAAAGCTGTATTATATCATAAATACAGGTACTATTTCCTTGAACATCTGCATGAAAACGAGTTTTCAAGTTTGTCAAAAGTGACGACAGTTCTACCTATCACAGACCAATACCGTCTGGTACTTGCATAAGCTGCTCTCGTCGTGTGGAAGTTGTACAAGTAAAGGAGTACCGCCTGGAACGTTTTCCTTGAATTCTAACATTTCATGATATCGCTGATCTGTGAGGAAACGGTCAGCATTCATCCCCTTGAGATTTGATGTATTCATGTTGATTTCTTTCCCTTGGCATGCATAGGATGCTGACCTTATATGCACTTATTCAAAGGAAACATTTCCTCCGTTCTTTGCGGTCTCCTTTAAATCAATGCATGATTGGTGTTCACAAAAGCTCTCTTGATTTGATCTACTTGTTTTTTTCACTACGTGAACAGGAAAGTAAGGACCGCTTAAATTTACAGATGAACAAAATATTCCTTCTTTGGCGTCAATTACCACGCTGTTATGGTGTCTGTAAACTGAAATGTCAAGAACCTTTCCTTTCTCGTGATTTTTTATGTGTTTCTTTATCCAACGGATATGGATTGATTTACCATATTTTGAACAAATCTTTCTTTTAGGTACTCTGGTAAGAACATTGGAAAGAAGAGGTTGTGATTCCTTCCGCCCTTCAGTCCTACTGCCGCTATAAACATGATCATGATCTGCAAAATTTTCACGCTGCGCGTTTACTTCACGGGGTATCCTTCGTTCTTCCTGGTTAGTGGTGGGCTCTTCTTAGCGAATTCTGGTGTGTTTTCACATCTAGAACTATATGTAACCATATTAGATTTCTTCTTGATAATTTTCCCGCATGTTGGGCAGTGAAAATGAGAAGAGGTAATGTCGTTGTGTCTGAGATGACAAATGACCGAAAAATAACCTAAAAGGAAATAGAATGAATGAGCAAATTTAATGTTATAGTGAATTTATATAAGAACACAAGCATATTTTGTAGATGTTACAATAATTATATTGACTGATAATGACAAATTGGTGAAGTTTCTCGAATATTTATTACCAAATTACAATTCCAAATTCGATGATCAATTATTACAAAGTAATGGATTAGTAACAGTTTGTTTACTCACCAATAATAGCGATAGTAAATCAGGATTATGGCAAGCCAAGTTGTCATTTATTCCCAAAGTAATGTTGATCCAGTATTTTACCAAATTATATAAGATATCTAATATATTATGTAAGATATCTTATATGTTTATAAGATATCTTATTTAAAGTTTAAAAGTTATCTTATATAATATACATGTATATGATATCTTATAAAAGATATAAGCTATCTTATATATTTTATAAGATATCTTATATTATATAATATATAAGATTTCATATAAGATATCTTATATAGTATATAAGATTTCTTATATATTTTATAAGATATATTAAAAACTTTTCTTTATGAGATATCTTTTTAAGTATGTAAGATATCTCATATTTTTATAGGATTTTGTTTATGAGATATCTTATTAAGTACTAATATGAGATATCTCATAAAATATATGACATCTTATATGATATATAAGATATATTATAAAAGATATCAGATATCTTATATAATATATAAGATATATTATAAAGGAGGGGCCGCGGTGGCCGAGTGGTTAAGGTGTCCCGACACTTTAACACTAGCCCTCCACCTCTGGGTTGCGAGTTCGAAACCTACGTGGGGCAGTTGCCAGGTACTGACTATAGGGCGGTGGTTTTTCTCCGGGTACTCCGGCTTTCGTCCACCTCCTAAACCTGGCACGTCCTTAAATGACCCTGGCTGTTAATAGGACGTTAAACAAATAAACAAACCAAACAAATTATAAAGAAAAGTTTATAAGATAACTTATAAAGAACGAGACTCTCGTGAGACCGACAAAACCTAAAATTTCGAGATTGACTGTTCCCTCTGTAAGGTAACTTCCGTTTTGTTGGAAGGCACGCGCAACATACACAACCAACCGTCTGTCGTGACCACGATCGGCTTGGCATGGAGCAGAAGTCGTGTTCGAGCAAACTTGAATATATGGCAATTATAAATCTATTTCAAACCATTGTATGTAAATTCAGCTTCATCGAGTGGAGGAGAGTTCATTTTCTCAAATTCAAATATCGTTCTTTATAAGATATCATATTATCGAATTATATAAGATATCTGATATTTTTCTTTATAAGATATCATATAGTTTATGATATATCTTATATAAGATATCTTATAAAGAAAAGTATATAAGAAATCTCATTTATTATATAAGATGTCTTATAAAGTTGATCAGATATAATTTGGTAAAAGTCTGGATCAATGTTGCTCCGTGAATAAATGACAACTTGGCTTGTCATACAGGACACTGGTCTGCTTATAGCGAGCACAAATGTAAATAAGCAAAAGATGTGCATTGTGACTTAGCAAAAGGACCAGAGAATTAATTTTAATCGGTATGAATATGAACCTTCTTGGTCTGTGTATCAGGTTACTACATGGTTTAAGATGAATAATGGTTATATCAACATTTGGTAAATATTAAACATCCCTTCAAAAGCATGATGGCCGAAGGCGGAAGGACAAAACAGTGTGTCTAGCAGTACCTTTTGCGTCATCAAAAGATGTCCGTACCAAAGTATTAGTCGTCTTTATCTCTTACAAAAGTATAATAGACTAGGTATCTATTCTTAGAAACACCTGTCGTTTCCATATGTGTGTTCATTCACCTACTTCACATGTAGATGCAAATATGTTGGATTCTTGTAATTTTCTGTCTTTTATATCTCGAATTCCCTTAATTAACGGTGAAAATCTACCTGAAAAAAGTGTAGTCCATGTTAACTCTTCACTTCTAAAAACTACGATGTCTTTGAAAAATCAGAAGGATAGGGAAAAGAAAGCATAGAAAATAAAAGTAAAAAAGAAGAAAAAATACGGAGAAATAAGCAGAGAGGTGCGTGGTAATGTGTATAATTTTTTAGATTTCAAAAGTTAGGAAGCATCACATTAATACCACGTATCTAAATATCTTTGATTCAATACTCAAAATAAATACGCCTTCGCGTGTCGGTCTAATCAAGGCCAACGTATAGATTCTCCACAAAAGTATCCTGAAATTGGTATTACTAATTGGTATCAATAATATGTAATGCAAAAATTGCATTGAACTGAAGTTAACTTCGAATATTTTGCGAAAGATGTGCTTTTTTCTGTTAAACATCGGTTGATTACGATCTGTACGATAAAAAGTCGAATGAAACTTCGCTGGCATTCATGTTATCTCGAACCGACCAGATAGCTGGTGTGTATATTTAGCAGTTTCGTTGTTGACAAAGCTCCATTTTTGTCAAATGCATATCCGATTTCCCGTCGAAACCGACTATCATTATGTAGCAATTTTCTGTGTACACAGTAAATATAAGCAAAGGGTAATATTTTAAACACCTCGGTCGCTTTCATTCACTTATTACTGAAGATGACATATATACTATTCAATATCTATCAAAAGTACATACGTAGTTAACGTACTTATAAATGCATAAATACACTTACTTATCCGATGGTGTCTGTTTATATGTATTTAAGAACAGATATCATAACTGTAGTTTTTTCAGATATAAGTGCATATAGTTAAGGCCGGTAATGCTATTCCGTATTATAAGATATATCATACAAGATATAACAAACTTTAGATAACATGAAATACCTTGAGCTGAAGGACCCAACTTTTTTTTTTTGATTAGGTGTTATATCAGACCCTAAACTTTTGTTATAAACCATATTGTCATATTGAATTCAAGAATTTGAATGAAATACTCCAAAACGTTAACACTAAAGTCTATGGGAAAACAATTGGTTGGTTGGTCTCTATAAAGAAAAGTTTGAGAAACAACGAGGATCGCTGAGAATCGGGCGACGATCTATGGGATTATAGTGCGTATATTAAATGTGCATAAAACATTTTTTAATGATTTCATTGTTTTCACTTACGATATTATGAACACGAAACATCCAATATGTTCTATCACGGACATATATTTGAAGTTTGTATTCAAATAATCTTTTAACATCAATATATCAATTTCAAGAAACAAACTAATATATCAATAGTATTACAACAAGTATGATAATTCAAATGTAACACCGCTGACAACGTATTCACTACTGGTCACAAAAATGCATCAAATGTATCTCAGTGCCGTACGGTAAAGAAATATATGTTATCAATAGCAGAAAATGGAATAACTGAATAAATAAATATCAGCGTAAAAAAATAATCGCATATACATTTGTCTTACAGAATTTCGGGTAAATTGTGGAGACTCTGCGCGACGGAATTTCATCTGAATGCAATCAATTATCTATTCGCATCTTAAATTTAAAAGATATAAAGATAAAGTTTAGCGTTAAGTACAGGTGTTCAAGATATTTAAAGCGTTGCATAAAAACATGAAACAGTCTCTTCTTGTTTTCTAATCATTCATATTTACCTGTATTGGGAGATAAAACATCTTTAAAAAAAAATTATGACCTTTTATAACTGTAAGCCGATGGCTGACTTATATACCCCGCTCCCTCTCCATGCTATTTGCAAAGTACAGTTTTGTAGTATTTTGAATTCTTACAAATTCATATTCCATTTTGGATAAATATGAAATCGACCAAACGACTGAGGGGTATAGCTCTTTATAATGACCTATTACCATAGTAACCATAATTCTACACACGACCCTTTATATTTGTGTGAAGTTTCATTGGAATCGGATCACCAGTTAAGAAGCTGTCCGGACAAGGAAAACCTGTTGAAAATGACCGGCCACCTTGCCAACCGAAATTTTGTAATTTTAACAGCTGCATGCAAATCTACATTCGATCCTTTATATGCGTGTGAAGTTTCATTGGAATCGGCCCATCGGTTTAGGATGAGTTGTCCGGACACGATTATGGGACGACAGACAGACCGACAGGCCGATTCCAGTATACCCCCGGGGTACAATAAACTCAATCTTCTGAGACTGTTTTGTGTTAGACTTGGAGGTAAGCGTTGACGTGCGCCTAGCTAAGATGTTTACGATGAAACTGATTAGTAACATGCACGATACTTTCATCATACCTTCACATGAAAAATGACACACGCAAATAGGCTTGAAATAAGTTGTGTCCCCCTTAATCCGGAGAGGTGATGACTTAACCTTATCGGACATATACTAAAGGTTTGCAAGCCAGGTGTCCTGACAGGTAAAACAATCTCCCTGCACTGGCTAATAAGACAGTTTAGAATTGAAAGATAACTGAATTAAATTTCCACTCGAATTTCGGGTCATTAGTTTACTCTTAGCACTTAACATATCGAACAACTAATATTTACTAACGACCAAAAAAGACACACGCACATTCGATGATGCGATAAATATGCAGATAATCTTTTCAGCAACTTTACAATTTTATATATACATCTATACATGAATGCAGAGATAACTTTCTAGGGTAACTTGTGTCCAGTCCTTTTGCATTTATCTGGAAATAAAACTTGTTTTAACTAAAGAGTGTTATCTTGACGGCAGGACAGCCATAGTGTCAATGACTATAATTAATTGTTTGATAAATGAGTATTATCGCCTTGAGTCGACCAGCTGTTTCCACAAACTGATCCCGCGTTTGTATACATTTGCTTCGGGAATAGAATTGTGAACAGTAATCTATGATAGACAGTAATGGTCAAGGGATTCGGGAACAAATTTACTGTGCCCTGAGGATTAGATCTACGTTTTGAAGTGTGGTACACCACTATGTGAAGATGTGATTACAGTTTGATAGCTGCATTCTTTGTGATTTGTGTGTTATTGCCATTGAAGTTATTTTTCACATTCTAGTACTTCGCATAACAAATGATTTTAATTGGCATGCAAAAATATTTCATAAAGTGTCATCTGGATATTCGGCGGGGGATTTTGAATATCACATTCTACTTTGAGAAAATACTAGCTTTACTTGCACATGTAGTTGGTGCATTATGGACGTTAGCTATAAAGCATGAAAAAGAAATGATTTGGTCCAGAGGAAATGTTTCCCTCATACACAAAGAGATCTATATGCTTTATCAGTATATCAGTATTACTAATACAGAAACAAAGTACATTTTTTTCTCGAGTGCGAAGCAAGAGTCATACGAGTGAAACAGATATTACCATTATTTTGCTTGCACTTTTAAAGGAGAAACAATACGACACCTTTTTGAATTGGCCACTTCACGTAGTAATTTACCATTGTATGATGTTAGCTGGTAATAATCGCTAACACAAATTGTAATATATCAAATATTACAGAGAACCCAATATGGACACGCAAAAGATTTTGATGGGAAACCAACTACTTCAACCTTCACTTCGTTCGGGTCCTGACACTAAAATCGGCGAATCTTAAAAGTTATATCATTACAGGGTTTTCGGCATTGTCGTTTGAGATTGATCATCAATACATACGTCATAAGATCAAATTGTCAACAGTATTTGTTACACAATTATTTATTAACTAATATGGGATACATATTCGTAAACTTAAAAGTCTTTCACAATTAACAGGACGAATGTTACGTCCAAAAATTACCCAATAAATCAACAGTAAATTGACGTGACATCAATCTTAAATATCTAATGGTTGTATATGCCAAATTAGAGGTGTCTAGGATGCATACTTGTGGACACAATATCTTTTTAAATACTTACCTGCATAACTTTAAGGTGTGTAGACGCTGACGCGGAAAAGAGCATTACCCCATTAGTAAGTAGTGACCAATTATCTAAAAACCGACCCTGCTTATATCATTATAACTCTTTACTTAAGGAATGGACTTCGCTACTTACCATTTCTACCTTATATGCGTGTTTTTCAATGCACTTCCAAATGTGCACGTAATTTTGATGCTGCTCTGGGTTTATATTTTGAAACTGGACATAGAGGGCAGTGGATGGATAAATAATCTCCGCTACAGCAGTCATTACATGTGGACAATTTTGACTGCAGAGTTCTTAAGGAATCGAATACGTATTGATTCATATGCTTTCCCACAGACTTTTGTCAGCAACTGAAATAAACACGTTCTGTAGTTAGTATGTTTGTATTATCAATCATAGGATTAACAGAAAACCATTGAATATTAATAGTAAGTATGTAAGATACTGCCATTATTACTTGCGTATACAGTGATGTAATTTTTCTATCTTTAACCACTTTATGTAAAATATTATGTATGACTACGTATACCAATTCAAACTTTCGACACTGATATCCACTCCATGTACCCGTTTAAAGATGAAACTTATTTTCTCCGATATAACTACAAATCGCAGCCGATAGGTGTACAGGTTTTCCATATAGTGCTGAGATTTCCCCGCAGTTCTACAATATGGTACATTAAAAGGCGAACGGCTAGAGTATGGCAACAGATTGAGGTAACCAAACTTTTAGATACTTTGTGAAACTTGCACCACGGGAAACTGACAAAAAGTTGCACTCTCCTCAGAAACAAGACAGATGCAAATATTGATTTACATCCCTGGCCGTACCGGTCAACATCAGTACCTGTGTTAATGATAATATACATCTTTAATTTACATCCCTGACTGTATCGGTCAACATTAGTACCTGTATTAAAGATATATTACAGCTTTAATTTACATCCCTGACCGTACCGGTCAACATCAGTACCTGTATTAATGATAATATACAACTTTAATTTACATCCCTGACTGTACCGGTCAACATCAGTACCTGTGTTAATGATAATATACATCTTTAATTTACATCCCTGACTGTATCGGTCAACATTAGTACCTGTATTAAAGATATATTACAGCTTTAATTTACATCCCTGACCGTACCGGTCAACATCAGTACCTGTATTAATGATAATATACAACTTTAATTTACATCCCTGACTGTATCGGTCAACATTGGTACCTGCATTTATGATGATATACAGCTTTAATTTACATCCCTGACTGTACCGGTCAACATTAGTACCTGTATTCATGATATGATACAACTTTGATTTACATCCCTGACTGTACCGGTCAACATTAGTACCTGTATTTATGATAATATACAACTTTAATTTACATCCCTGACTGTACCGGTCAACATTAGTACCTGTATTTATGATAATATACAACTTTAATTTACATCTCTGACTGTACCGGTCAACATAAGTACCTATATTAATGATAATATACAACTTTAATTTACATCCCTGACTGTACCGGTCAACATTAGTACCTGTATTTATGATAATATACAACTTTAATATACATCCCTGACTGTACCGGTCAAAATAAGTACCAGTATTAATGATATATTACAGCTTTAATTTACATCCCTGACCGTACCGGTCAACATCAGTACCTGTGTTAATGATAATATACATCTTTAATTTACATCCCTGACTGTATCGGTCAACATTAGTACCTGTATTAAAGATATATTACAGCTTTAATTTACATCCCTGACCGTACCGGTCAACATCAGTACCTGTATTAATGATAATATACAACTTTAATTTACATCCCTGACTGTACCGGTCAACATCAGTACCTGTGTTAATGATAATATACATCTTTAATTTACATCCCTGACTGTATCGGTCAACATTAGTACCTGTATTAAAGATATATTACAGCTTTAATTTACATCCCTGACCGTACCGGTCAACATCAGTACCTGTATTAATGATAATATACAACTTTAATTTACATCCCTGACTGTATCGGTCAACATTGGTACCTGCATTTATGATGATATACAGCTTTAATTTACATCCCTGACTGTACCGGTCAACATTAGTACCTGTATTCATGATATGATACAACTTTGATTTACATCCCTGACTGTACCGGTCAACATTAGTACCTGTATTTATGATAATATACAACTTTAATTTACATCCCTGACTGTACCGGTCAACATTAGTACCTGTATTTATGATAATATACAACTTTAATTTACATCTCTGACTGTACCGGTCAACATAAGTACCTATATTAATGATAATATACAACTTTAATTTACATCCCTGACTGTACCGGTCAACATTAGTACCTGTATTTATGATAATATACAACTTTAATATACATCCCTGACTGTACCGGTCAAAATAAGTACCAGTATTAATGATATGATACAACTTTGATTTACATCCCTGACTGTACCGGTCAATATTGGTACATGTATTTATGATAATATACAACTTTAATTTACATCCCTGACTGTACCGGTCAACATTAGTACCTGTATTTATGATAATATACAACTTTAATCTACATCCCTGACTGTACCGGTCAACATAAGTACCTGTATTAATGATAATATACAACTTAAATCTACATCCCTGACTGTACCGGTCAACATTAGTACCTGTATTAATGATACTATACAACTTTAATTAACATCCCTGACCGTACCGGTCGAAATAAGTAACTGTATTCATGATATAATACGACTTCAATTTACATCCCTGACTGTACCGGTCAACATTAGTACCTGTATTAAAGATATATTACAGCTTTAATTTACATCCCTGACCGTACATGTCAACGTAAGTACCTGTATTCATGATAAAATACAACTTTAATCTACATCCCTGACTGTACCGGTCAACATTAGTACCTGTATTAATGATAATATACAACTTTAATTTACATCCCCGACTGTACCGGTCAATATTAGTACCTGTATTTATGATATACTACAACTTTAATGTACATCCCTGACTCTACCGGTCAACATAAGTACCTGTATTTATGATATACTATAACTTTGATTTACATCCCTGACCATACTTGTCAACATACAAATGTAAGTACCTGTTATAATAATATCATACAGCTTAAATTTACATCCCTGACCGTACCGGTCAACATTAGTACATGTATTAAAGATATATTACAGCTTTAATTTACATCCCCGACCGTACCGGTCAATATTAGTACCTGTATTTATGATAATATACAACTTTAATTTACATCCCTGACTGTACCGGTCAACATTAGTACCTGTATTTATGATAATATACAACTTTAATTTACATCTCTGACTGTACCGGTCAACATAAGTACCTATATTAATGATAATATACAACTTTAATTTACATCCCTGACTGTACCGGTCAACATTAGTACCTGTATTTATGATAATATACAACTTTAATATACATCCCTGACTGTACCGGTCAAAATAAGTACCAGTATTATGATATGATACAACTTTGATTTACATCCCTGACTGACCGGTCAACATTGGTACATGTATTTATGATAATAACAACTTTAATTTACATCCCTGACTGTACCGGTCAACATTAGTACCTGTATTTATGATAATATACAACTTTAATCTACATCCCTGACTGTACCGGTCAACATAGTAACCTGTATTAATGATAATATACAACTTTAATCTACAATCCCTGACTGTACCGGTCCAACATTAGTACCTGTATTAATGATAATATACAACTTTAATTAACATCCCTGACCGGTACCGGTCGAAATAAGTAACTGTATTCATGATATAATACGACTTTAATTTACATCCCTGACTGTACCGGTCAACATTAGTACCTGTATTAATGATAATATTACAACTTTAATCTACATCCCTGACCGTACCAGGTCAACATAAGTACCTGTATTAATGATAATATACAACTTTAATTTACATCCCTGACTGTACCGGTTCAACATTAGTAACCTGTATTAATGATATATACAACTTTAATGTACATCCCTGACTTACCGGTCAACATTAGTACCTGTATTTATGATAATATACAACTTTAATGTACATCCCTGACCTGTAACCGGTCGAACATCAGTAACTCGTATTCATGATAATAATACGAACTTTAATTTACAATCCCTGACTGTACCGGTCAACAGTAGTACCTGTAGTTAATGATATGATACAAGCTTTAATTACATCCCGGACTGTACATGTCAATCCATAAGTACCTGTATTCATTATAAATACAACTTTAATTCTACATCTGATGTACCGGTCAACATTCGTACCTTGTATTCATGATAAAATACAACTTTAATTACATCCCTGACTGTACAGTCAACATGAGTACCTGTATTAATGATATATACAACTTTAATTTACATCCTATCCCTGAAGTAACCGTTCAACATTAGTACCTGTATTTAGGATAATATACAACTTTAATTTACATCCCTGACTGTACCGGTCAACATCAGTACCTGTATTAATGATAATATACAACTTTAATTTACATCCCTGACCGTACCGGTCGACATAAGTAACTGTATTTATGATAATATACAACTTTAATTTACATCCCTGACTGTACCGGTCAACATTAGTACCTGTATTCATGATATGATACAACTTTGATTTACATCCCTGACTGTATCGGTCAACATTGGTACCTGCATTTATGATAATATACAGCTTTAATTTACATCCCTGACTGTACCGGTCAACATTAGTACCTGTATTTATGATAATATACAACTTTAATTTACATCCCTGACTGTACCGGTCAACATTAGTACCTGTATTTATGATCATATACAACTTTAATATACATCCCTGACCGTACCGGTCAGCATTAGTACATGTATTAAAGATATATTACAGCTTGAATTTACATCCCTGACCGTACCGGTCGACATAAGTAACTGTATTTATGATAATATACAACTTTAATTTACATCCCCGACCGTACCTGTCACCATTAGTACCTGTATTTATGATATACTACAACTTTAATTTACATTCCTGACTGTACTGGTCAACATTAGTACCTGTATTTATGATAATATACAACTTTAATTTACATCCCTGACCGTACCGGTCGACATAAGTAACTGTATTTATGATATAATACAACTTTAATTTACATCCCTGACTGTACCGGTCAACATTAGTACCTGTATTCATGATATGATACAACTTTGATTTACATCCCTGACTGTACCGGTCAACATTAGTACCTGTATTCATGATATGATACAACTTTGATTTACATCCCTGACTGTACCGGTCAACATTGGTACATGTATTTATGATAATATACAACTTTAATTTACATCCCAGACTGTACCGGTCAACATTAGTACCTGTATTTATGATATAATATAACTTTAATTTACATCCCTGACTGTATCGGTCAACATTCGTACCTGCATTTATGATAATATACAGCTTTAATTT
The DNA here is from genome assembly GCF_902652985.1 of Pecten maximus. Classification (NCBI taxonomy): domain Eukaryota; kingdom Metazoa; phylum Mollusca; class Bivalvia; order Pectinida; family Pectinidae; genus Pecten; species Pecten maximus. Next base: position 43,684,736 of record NC_047017.1, read on the forward strand.
GCATCCCTGACTGTACCGGTCAACATAAGTACCTGTATTAATGATAATATACAACTTTAATTTACATCCCTGACTGTACCGGTCAACATTAGTACCTGTATTTATGATAATATACAACTTTAATTTACATCCCTGACTGTACCGGTCAACATCAGTACCTGTATTAATGATAATATGCAACTTTAATTTACATCCCTAACTGTACCGGTCAACATCAGTACCCGTATTAAAGATATATTACAGCTTTAATTTACATCCCTGACCGTACATGTCAACATAAGTACCTGTATTCATGATAAAATACTACTTTAATCTACATCCCTGACTTTACCGGTCAACATAAGTACCTGTATTAATGATAATATACAACTTTAATTTACATCCCTGACTGTACCGGTCAACATCAGTACCTGTATTAATGATAATATGCAACTTTAATTTACATCCCTGACCGTACCGGTCGACATAAGTAACTGTATTTATGATATAATATAACTTTAATTTACATCCCTGACTGTATCGGTCAGCATTAGTACCTGTATTAATAATAATATACAACTTTAATTTACATCCCTAACTGTACCGGTCAACATCAGTACCCGTATTAAAGATATATTACAGCTTTAATTTACATCCCTGACCGTACATGTCAACATAAGTACCTGTATTCATGATAAAATACTACTTTAATCTACATCCCTGACTTTACCGGTCAACATTAGTACCTGTATTAATGATAATATACAACTTTAATTTACATCCCCGACTGTACCGGTCAATATTAGTACCTGTATTTATGATATACTACAACTTTAATGTACATCCCTGACTCTACCGGTCAACATAAGTACCTGTATTTATGATATACTATAACTTTGATTTACATCCCTGACCATACTTGTCAACATACAAATGTAAGTACCTGTTATAATAATATCATACAGCTTAAATTTACATCCCTGACCGTACCGGTCAACATTAGTACATGTATTAAAGATATTTTACAGCTTTAATTTACATCCCCGACCGTACCGGTCAATATTAGTACCTGTATTTATGATATACTACAACTTTAATTTACATCCCTGACTGTAAAGTTCAACATCAGTACTTGTATTGATGATATAATACAACTTTTATTTACATCCCTGACCGTACCGGTTATGTTTTTCGTAGTGGACATTATACAACGATCGATATCATAACAAGTTTGTTATCATTCATTATTTGTACAATTATACTGCTTGATTACACAAGTCAATCATGATTAGCAATTGTCAATGGTTATTTTGAAACTTCCGTAACCATTTCTTTATTGAAATCTTGATATTCAAAGTGTTCTTGATGATAGACAGTTTGAACCCTACAGTATCTTTACAAGCATTACAACAACAACGAACGCGCCGCAGTACAGTTGGGGACTTCCTGTACAGACAGAGACCTGTACAGACGCGGATGTATGCTGACAGGTCCTGATGCATAAATGTCGATGGGAGAGGCTAAATCTCCGTCACTCTGTCGCGCCCGTCACTTCAGCTACACAACTTCTGATGACGTCATCTACTTTCGTTTCGGGTCTAAATGAAAATACACTCGTCACATCTCGGCCGATTCCGTAACTCCCTCTATGAAGGGTACCGGAATCGGCCGAGGTTAGCCGAATGAATGAAATAATGCTGTGTGGTACAGTGCAGAATCGCAAGTAATTAGTCATATCTGAATTCATTATCTAGCATACTATATATACAATCCGTCGGGAACAAAGTTTAAATAAAGCTATCTACATGTAATAACACGAAGAAATACTTATATACTTATAATCACATACAGCCCTATTATATATATTCTGGATGGTGGTGAAGTTGGCATGGTGGGTGATGCTGGTGATACGATTGGCATTCTAGGAGAGTATTGTGATATGTCACGGTGGTCAAACTTTAATAGTCTGACCAACCCTGTACATGTAAAGTGTGTATAGATACTTGCGCTGTATAGACACGATCAGGGGAGATCACTCTGGAGCAACGACAACATGTGCTTCCGGTGATGGTGTTTGCTGTTCGTCAACTGTTTTCGTCTCGTTACTTCGTCATGACTGTGTGATTTATTAATTATCATCGTCCTGTCATCGTTTCTTCGTCGTCCATGGATCGTTTCCTGCTGTCGCCGATGGATTAATTGTAACATTTTCTGTGTTGTCCAGTTCGGATCCGTTTCCAGTGATTGTTGACATTTTTCGTTCGCGTTTTATATGAACTGACTTTAAATTTAATTGCTAGATATCTTGTCATTTGAACATTTGTAACACTGTGATACTATTGATTATTCATTTATTATTCATTTGTTTCATGTATGATGTTTATTTTCAGGTGTTTATATCTTGTCAGTCTATAATTGTAGACATAAATCAAATCAGTGAATTTTAAACATTTAGGGTAAAATATATTATTAAATGTAAATGTAAAAATAACGCCGATATTCCAATATATTTAAATATATCGCGTAAATCGGTTTATTTATTAAGGAATTTAAACATTTACAATATTTAAACATATATTTCTTTGCAATTTAAGTTTAAACTTAACTGTGATACTTATTTACAAAACTATAAGATATTTATATCTTGCATGCTTGCTTCCCAGCTAACAATGCTGAACCACTAACCTTGCACACATTGCACTGCACTGTAGCGGAAGGGGAATACTAAGAAGGCTGAGAGGGGGAGGAAGATGCCAGAGATGGGTTTGTAAATGGTGTATCTGTCCTTTGTGTTTTATGTCAGCGCAGTGTATTTTATATTCTTAGAACTTAGATATTGTCCCTACTCATACTATTTTTGTATGTTGTAGTTACAGTTACAGGTTTAGTATCATTTTGTATTCTTATACTCTGAAACTGTCAATAGGTTATGAGTTGTAGTAAGCTCCAGAAATTTATTGATAAAGCTGTTCCTAATGTTACTATAAGGAAGAAACCTATACTAGTAGTAAGGGATTTTACCTGAAAAGGCATTTGGATTTGCTACAGCACTTAGACTGTAGTCTTGAGTTCCATTGCCAACCAGGTGGTCGCTTTATACATTTCCTTCGCTGGTTGGAAACTGAACTTCCAATTAGGGTTAGTTCATATCCAAATATTGTTTTATATGTGTGGTTAGGTACATGTGACCTCACAGTAAAGCAAGGGAAATTCATTAGTTTACGACATCAGACTTCTATATCTGTTAGTTCGGATTTGCAGTTTGAAATTAACAAGTTTATTTCCATAGTGTCCCAATTTCCTACTGTACAGTTATTATTTTTGGAAATCCCCTCATACTCTATACAAGAGTGGAATAAATCCAAGGGGCATCCAAACCCTGATTCATTCCAAACTCAAGATCTCATTCTAAATGAGAGAGTGTTGGAATTGAACAGCTTCCTGACAGAGGTCAATACTAGATCTCAAGTCTGTTCACCTCATCTTAGGTTAGACTTAGTTAGGTACAGGAAGTCGAGAAACCAGGATAAGTCCCGGATCTCATTGAATTTTAGTCTGTACAAGGATGGGATCCATCCTAGTCCTCTACTAGCTAGGTGTTGGATGAAAAGACTTGTTGTTTCAATTTGTACTTATTGTGTGTAAATATCATACATACAATTCTACATACTTGAGTTTACTGGTGATATACTTGTATGCAGTTGTCTTGTATTCCTCGTAGGTAGGGATTGTCCCAATCACTTGGATACTTGATATATTCACTGCTTAGTTCATTGTTTACATATATTAATTTGTAGTTTTTATATTTGTATTTAGTCTGAGATGGCAGACTCAAAGCCACCAGCAGGAACCTCCAACTTGGAGCAGGCAGACTATGACCTCATGGCTAGCCTTCTGCGCCAGAATAGTGACTATGTCCTATTTACCAAGATGGAGTATGATAGCATGCTGAGTGTAAGAGATCCTGGCTCTATCAAAACTCCTGCTGTGTCACAAGCTCCTGTTAATGTTAAATCTGCGCGCAGTGACAAAGGTATGGTAGGGGCCCAAGGTTCATTAAAATTTGATTTCGCTGGACTTGGGGATGGGGGGAATACCAGTACTCCTTTACCTCCTATATCTAATGATTCTCCATTTTCGGGTCTGGGGGGAGGATATGGGGTTCCTCTAACTCCATCGCTGAATAGGAATACACACCTTTTACCCCAGGTTCCGAAAATCTCATTTTCAGGAGATGAGTCACCTCAACGTGGTGAAACCACATATGAGGGATGGCGATACGAGGTCAGGTGTCTAGCATCTGACAGCACCCTGTCTGAAGAGCTTGTTCTTCAGGCTATAAGAAAATCACTCAGGGGTATCGCTCGTCAGACTCTTATACCTTTAGGTCCTATGGCAACTTTGGATGAAGTTCTGAAAAAGTTGGACACCTTCTTTGTTAATGTAGCTTCTAATGAAGTTGTATTACAGCAGTTCTATTCTGCTACACAGAAAGAAGGTGAATCTGTCACCGCATTCGGGTGCAGACTAGAGGCACTGTTGCAGCTTGCCATAAACAGTGGACATGTAAGCCCTTCAGCCAGGGATGACATGATCCGATCCAAATTTTGGACTGGCTTGCGCTGCGACAGATTGAAAGGCCAGTCGCGTCACAAGTATGACTCTATTAAGTCATACGACTTGCTGTTGAGGGAGGTTAGAGCGGTAGACCTAGAGCTCAACCCAGCACAGAAAGCGACCAATAAGCCTACAAAGGCTAAAGCCCAACACAGCCCTATACAAGTTTCGGAGAGTGATAAAAAGCTTGACAAGCTCAGTGAGCAGGTAAGTGCCTTGATGAGCAAAATCAAGTCTCTCGAAAAGAAACTTGAGGGTACTGGTAAGTCTGGGGCATACCAAAATAAAGGTAATGCTGGACGCGGCAATACTTACCAGAAACAAAAAAATGGTAATACCCAGAAGTCCTCAACAGGTAAGTCTGAGCCAAAAGAGTAACCTCCCCTGTTGTAGGGCAAATGGGGGATGGTGAAGGTAGGAATGGCCCAAGTAACAATACCGCTACAGACAGTACCCTGTATGAACGAATGGTTGGTAGCTCAAATATTGACCAGATCATAATAGGGGGGAAGACACATTCTGCTCTCATTGATAGTGGCTCTATGATCACTTGCATTTCGGAGAATTGTTATAAATCTCTGAACCCCAGGCCTGTTCTGATGGATATCAAAGATTTTGATCTTCAGGTATTCGGAGCAGGTGGGTCCAAGTTACCATACTTGGGATATATTGAGGCAGATGTCAGTATTCCATTTCTGTCTGATTGCGTGATGTGTGTACCTATATTGGTAACACCGATGACCAACTATAACAGACAAGTTCCTGTTATTGTTGGCACAAATATTATACGTATGTGTAGGGATATACAACAGGCTAGCTCTGATTCTACTTTTCCAGATGCTTGGCAGTCTGCTGTTGACAGTTTGTGTGTCAATAATCCCATGGTGGTGAAATGTGCCAATACATACCCAGTGTCCATAGGTCCAAACCAGGTAAAGACTGTCCATGGGTTGGTACGCAAGGTGGGGAACTTTAGTACAGCTGTGACAGAACAGGACAGCTCACTGCAATCTGGGAACCTGGTGGTATGTCCAAGGGTAGTGTCGCTGGAATGCGCACCTGGTAGACTCAAACGTATACCAGTCCGGATCTGTAATCTGTCTACAGAGTCGATTACTATCTCTCCAAAATCACCTTTGTGTACTCTAACAGATGTAAAGGTAATGGACAGGTGGTCCCCAGAACCCTCTGACAAAGATGATACTGAATCCTCTAAGGATCAGGTGGAGGGGGAATGGTGGGACAAACTGGGGGTCTCAGTAAACAAGGACAATCTCTCTCCTGAACAGTTGGAGAGAGCATACCAGATACTGGGCAAGTGGCAGCATATTTTCTCCACATCCTCAAAGGATTTGGGAAAGACAGACTTGGTGCAACACGAGATAAAACTCTCGGACGATGTTCCATTTAAGGAACCATATCGTCGTATTCCACCAGGGATGTATGAGGAAGTGAGACAACATCTTAAGGAGATGTTGGAGTCTGACGCTATCAGAGAGTCTCACAGTCCCTACTGTTCGAATGTGGTCCTCGTTCGAAAGAAAGATGGGTCCCTAAGATTTTGCATTGATTTGCGTAAACTCAATGGGAAAACCATTAAGGATGCCTACACCCTACCTAGGGTCTCCGAAACCTTGGACTCCTTAATTGGATCAAGATACTTCAGTAAGCTGGACCTGAGGTCTGGATACTGGCAAGTCAAGATCAAGGAGGAGGACAAGGCAAAGACAGCTTTTTCTGTCGGACCACTAGGTTTCTTTGAATGTAACCGCATGGCATTTGGTCTAACTAATGCGCCAGCAACTTTTCAAAGATTGATGCAAGCTTGTATGGGTGAAAGCCATCTTAAGGAATGTTTAATTTTCCTGGATGACATTCTCATATTTTCAGACACCTTTGAGGAACACCTCAAAAGACTGGAGGGTGTGTTTGAACGGCTTGAAAAACACGGCTTAAAGCTAAAGCCCTCCAAATGTGAATTCTTTAAGTCTCAAGTGTGCTATCTGGGGCACATTGTTTCTGAGGAAGGAATTCAAACTGACCCAGATAAACTTGCGGCGTTGAAGACATGGCCAGAACCTGTCAATGTCAAGACGCTACGCTCATTTCTAGGTTTCACAGGGTACTACAGGAGGTTCATTAAGGATTATGCAAAAATCATAAAACCTTTAAATGATCTTCTTGTTGGACACTGTACCCACAAAAATGTTAAGGGGCCAAAGAAAAAGATTCCCTAGGGTATGGGGGGATAGTCAGCAGAAGGCTTTCGATACCATAGTCAGTCTTCTAGCTTCTCCACCTGTGTTAGCATATGCAGACTTCACTAAGCCTTTCATTGTTAACACAGATGCCTCTGTAGAAGGTTTAGGTGCTGTGCTGTACCAGAATCAAGGGGGCCATGAAAGGGTGATTGCGTTTGCCAGTCGAGGTTTACGTCCGAGTGAAAGAAACTACCCAGCTCATAAGTTGGAATTTCTTTGTCTCAAATGGGCACTCACTGACAAGTTCCATGATTACCTGTATGGCAACACTTTTGAGGTACGTACAGATAACAACCCTCTAACCTATGTGACGACCACAGCGAAGCTGGACGCAGCAGGTCATAGGTGGTTAGCCTCACTCTCAAACTATAACTTTAAATTAGTTTATAGAGCGGGCCGTCTCAATGGGGATGCTGACGGGTTGTCAAGACGACCGTATCAGCAAGAGGAAGTTTTCCCAGATGTAGTGAGAGCAGTTACCTGTGCTTCTTTGTCCACTAGAGAGGAGTTGCCTTTAGCAGAAACTGTGGTACTCTCAAATACATCATCCCTAGAACCGGAGAACAACACCCTAAATATAGGGAATGTAAAACTCTCTGGTGTGGATTGGGAAAAACTATAGTCCTTAGATAAACATCTTAGGAGGGTGATAGATTTTGTCAGGGAGGGGATTCGACCTGATAAAAAGATATTGAAACACGAACCTGAGGAGGTGTGTCAATATATGCGGGAGTGGCGGCTGTTGAGGCTACTTAAGGGTGTTCTGTATAGAAACACCACAGTAGATGGTGACCCTGTTCAACAGTTAGTCATTCCCAAGGCATATAGGGAGAAAGTCCTCAGGGGAGTGCATGAAGATGTCGGTCATCAGGGACGTGACCGTACAAACTGGTTGGCAAGGCGAAGGTTTTTCTGGCCAGGCCTTGATGCTGAGGTGAATAGTTGGGTTGAAAGCTGTGGTAGGTGTGTTCGTAGAAAAACCCCTACTGTCCCAAGTGCAGAGTTAGTCAATATCCAAAGTTCCCGTCCAATGGAGCTTCTCTGCATTGACTCTTTGACCTTAGAAAGGTCAAAGGGGGGCTACGAAAACGTGCTTGTTATCACTGACCATTTCACCCGCTATGCCCAAGCAATTCCAACCAGGAACCAATTAGCGAGTACCACCGCCAGGGTGTTGTACGAACAATTTATGGTCCACTACAGCTTTCCTGCCCGTATTCATAGTGACCAGGGCAGGAATTTTGAAAGCAAAGTTATCAAAGAACTTTGCAAGATAGCTGGAGTGGAGAAAACCAGAACTACCCCTTACCATCCTATGGGCAATGGCATGGTCGAACGGTTCAACCAAACACTGTTGAAAATGTTAGGTACTATGGAGGAAGAACAAAAATCCAGGTGGAAATCCTATGTGGCTCCTCTTGTTCATGCATACAATGCAACAAAACATGAGACCACAGGATATTCTCCTCATTACTTAATGTTTGGTTGGCACCCGAGACTTGGTGTAGATGCATTTCTTGGCATCGATACCAGTTCTGAGACTGTAGGGAGTCGTCAGAATTATGCCCAGAAACTTAAGCGTCGGTTAGACTTTGCCTACAAAGCTGCCTCGGCTGAAAGTGAAAGGAAGGGTAAGCGGTACAAAGATAGGTATGATAGGGGGGTTAGAGAAAGCTACCTTAGAAGTAGGAGACCGGGTTCTGATGAGGAACGTTGGTATATGTGGCAAGCAAAAGTTGGCAGATAAATGGGCTAAGGAACCCTACATTATCCTTAGTGTGCCAAATGTTGATATGCCCGTATACAAGATCCAGAAAGAGTCGGGAAAGGGACCTATAAAAACTGTACATAGGAACCTGCTCCTCCCTTTCATGTGGTTACCCAGAACAGCGGGTGCCCAGGAACCAAGGGAGACAACCCGAAATCATCAGAATGCCGGAATAGAGTTAGTTGAGAGTTCCTCCTCAACTACTGACTCTGATAGCTCAGATGAGGATGGGAGTCAAACACCCAGATATGTTATTCCTGCTAGGAGACCCAGACGCACTGTTGCTGAGTCGCGACAGCCAGTGCAACCACATACTGTTGGTTCAGGGGATTCTCCGAAACAGGGTAATAAGGGTGTGTGTCGAAATTCCAACACTGCAGGCAGTGAAAGTCAGACACAAGACTCTATACCAGCTGCAAGGCCCAGGCGAGTCTGTAAATCTCCTAACTTGTATGGGGAATGGCTCATGGGAACCTTGGTACCGTCCAATTCTGGAGCTGAGGTCTACGTCTAGATACTCAGAGCAGTGGGAGAATGTCGTGGTGGACAAAGTTTACTTCAAATTGTGAAATTAATATTTAATCTCTACAGCTACTTGTGTGTATTACCTTATGGTTTACCATTAAATAAGTAGAAACTGCAGCATAATTGTAATTTACATTCAATTATAAAGTAAAAGATTAATATTCACATCAGGAAAGCTTTGTTCCACATGGCAGAGGAGAAAATCTCTAAGTAGTTATGGAATATATAATTATATTACCTTGGGACACTGGCCAAGGTGATAATTTCATTTTATACAGATGTTAATTTTAGATTTTTCATTCTATAGTGTTATATGAGCAGTTATCTTGTATTCCTCGTAGGTAGGGATTGCCCCAATCACTTGGATATTAGATAATTAGCTGCTCATTCTTTTATATTATTAGTAGATTCAACCATTGTGGTTGATATATTAGTTTAAATGCCAGGAGTCATTTTCCTTTGCAGGGGAGAATGTCACGGTGGTCAAACTTTAATAGTCTGACCAACCCTGTACATGTAAAGTGTGTATAGATACTTGCGCTGTGTATCGTGTATAATGTTTGTACAAGTCCCTGTGTCATATAATGTCCTATGTACCTGTGTATATAGTTGTTATGGTGACGTATGAGAGGTGAGCGCAAGGATTGGTTGAGTGTGTCACTTTGACCCTGCATGACCCTATACCCGTGCACGTGGAAAACCTTACCTGGGCCTTGCCCAGGTGAGTGCAGCCACAACGGCTATAGACCCTGCACCCACATACATGTCCTGTATAAGCCTGTGTGCTTTACGGCCACAGTGCTTCTAGGTAAGTTTATTTAATTTAAAATAATAATATAAATACATATTTAATGTATTTTAGCTATTTGATATATAAAATACATTGAACTAATATATTTGCATTTTAAATATCTTGCCCTTAATATGTTAAAATATTTAACATATGACATACACGTGGTCGGGCTCCATAGGGTCAAAGCTATTGTAAAAATAATGTATTATAATTGTTAATTGTTAAAGTCTAACTATGGAATAAAATAGAATATAATATAAACATATATAATATACCTAAATGAATATTTAATGCGTTAAGTATTAAATAATGTAATTGTCGGCATCGTTCACACGTGTCCGTATGTATTTTAGGTATTGTTCTTTTTATTTCAGGTCACTGTCTCCGTGTGTGTCTGTTTTTATGTCCAATAAACTGTTTTAAATGTTAAACATCGTTGGTGCATAATTTAAGAAGATAATCCACATATTTATAATACTCGTGTGACAGATAATTCATCAGATTCATGTTCAGATGCCACAAAAAGAAGAAAAAAGTCAATAATGATATTTAGGCATGTGAGTATGACAGAGGAGGTAAAGTAAATCCAAATCCCAGAAAACCTGTAAATAGAATGTATGTATTGGGGATAAATTGGTACCTATGGTATAGTCAGGTGTTTTATATTTATATATTGACAAACTAATGGTGAAGAGGTAGTGATGAAATTTAAAAAAATTCTGTTTATACTTTTTTGTTTTTGCATATTTGCATATTTTAGTCATTTTTTGCAGAATTCTTAACCAGATTTTGCAGATTTCTTAACCAGTTTTTGCCGAATTTTTAATCAAATTTTGCATTTTTTTTGTTTATTTTTTAACACAAAATTTGCAAGTTTCACTATATATTCTTACTATTTTTTTGTAATTTTTTGCATATTTTAGTCATTTTTTTGCCTATTTTCAAACTTTTTACACATAAAAATTAAGCTAAAAAGTGTCAAACTAACATGTTAAATGCTAAAACACCAAATCAACACGTTAAAATAGCACGTTAGCATGCTAAAACACAAAATCAACACGTTAAAACAGCACGTTAGCATGCTAAAACACAAAATCAACACGTTAAAACAGCACGTTAGCATGCTAAAACACCAAATCAACACGTTAAAAAATCATGACAAACATGAAAAAATCATGACAAAAATGACAAAATCATGACAAAACATGACAAAATCATGACAAAAAATGACAAATAATGACAAAATAATTACAAAATCATGACAAAAATGACAAAATCAGGACAAAATCATGACAAACATGAAAAAATCATGACAAAAATGACAAAATCATGACAAAACATGACAAAAATGACAAAATCATGACAAAATTAGGACAAAAATGACAAAATCAGGACAAAAATGACGAAATTAGGACAAAATTAGGACAAAAATGACAAAATCAGGACAAAACATGACAAATAATGACAAAATCATTACAAAATCATGACAAAATCAGGACAAAACATGACAAAATTAGGACAAAAATGACAAAATCAGGACAAAATTAGGACAAAAATGACAAAATCAGGACAAAACATGACAAATAACGTCATGAAAACCAACCCGGCTAGCCATTTACATACTACACTAGCATGCCGAAAGTCAATAACGTCATGAAAACCAACCCGGCTAGCCATTTACAGACTACACTGGCATGCCGAAAGCCAATAACGCCATGAAAACCAACCCGGCTAGCCATTTACATACTATACTGGCATGCCGAAAGCCAATAACGCCATGAAAACCAACCCGGCTAGCCATTTACATACTATACTGGCATGCCGAAAGCCAATAACGCCATGGAAACCAACCCGGCTAGCCATTTACATACTACACTAGCATGCCGAAAGTCAATAACGTCATGAAAACCAACCCGGCTAGCCATTTACAGACTACACTGGCATGCCGAAAGCCAATTAAGGATTGATTGTCAATTTTGTTGCTTGCATGGACTGATGAAGGGAAGTGAACCTCGTGCAAATGAAGTGAACTGCGAAGCATGGACTGATGAAGGGAAGTGAACCTCGTGCAAATGAAGTGAACTGCGAAGCAGTTCATGTACCATTTGCACGAGGTTCACTTCCCTTCATCAGTCCATGCAAGCAACAAAATTGACAATCAATCCTTATATTTACGTTAACCAAATTTAAAACTTCGCCACCAGATTGCAAAATTCGGTCGGAACAGTGTGACGTAAGTGCGTCACTTTGTAACATTGTTATACTTATCGTACATGTGTGCATAGTAGTGGAACAGCAGACAGTCAACTATTCTAGTCGCCAAGGCAACGCAAAATGTAGTGACATACACGTTTTGATTATTACGATGTTGATACACATAGATACGATATTTTCAAGGTGAAATATTCATTTATAATAAATATTTATGATATTGTATAATAAAAACTTAGTAATACCTATATAAATACGAATTTAAAGTGCAGTGTTGACAGTATAGTATGTGTGTGATTTGGTCACTCGAGACACAGGGACTCGGTTAAAAAATGATGTGATGCAGTCTAATAGCCGGGATATTCAGAGCTCGAGAAAAAGTGTAACAATGTGGATTTTAGTCGCAGGTTAGCTGGTGATGTACAAGGTGTTCTTGAAATATTGGATTTCATTGTCGCACTGGAGTTTTGGGATGTAAATTCTGATTATAGTAAGTAAAGAAACGTTGATTTGAAAATTGGCGGTAGTCGACGGCCGGAAACTTGTGTCCTCCATATGTTTAGATTGAGTCAAATTACGACAATAATGTGTCCCTGTTCTCGATATAGCATACTTCTGCTGCCAGTCTGTTTTGTGTTGTTAAATAGTGTTTATTAAGCATGACATTCGAGATACAGCTAACGTTAGACCTACTGCGCTACGTAGGTCATGAGCTCGGTGCTATCGAGAGTGTCAGTGTTCTGTCAGATCCTGTTTTCTAAACTGTCTGCATTATACTGGCATTTTTATTAGCACATAAAGCGGCTATTCCACTTGTGTTCATATATGTTTATAACAATGTTACACCATTCAAAAGTGAAAGTGTATTCAAGTCTGAGGCGGTACAGAACTCGATCGCCATTGTAAACTCAGTGAATGTATTCACACGCCGGCAAGAAAGTGATTCGTCTCAGAACAGAAGCACGCGACCCAAAATCTTCAACGGGAAATGAAGTGATCTGAGTTTACTATGTTCATTGAGGCGAAGCGAAGTGAAAATGTAAATATTAACGCCATGAAAACCAACCCGGCTAGCCATTTACATACTATACTGGCATGCCGAAAGCCAATAACGCCATGAAAACCAATCCGGCTAGCCATTTACATGCTATTCTCGCACCTCGGACAGGGAAATCTCACGTGATAACCAGTGCTAGATTTTTCTATCTCGTCCAATCTGTCTGGTACCTTTACGTGAATTTTGGCGGAATTTTAATCCATTCATGTATTCATCCGCGCAAGTCACGTAATACTCTCGAATCGGTGAACAAGTGCACAAACCGCAATGCAGTATGTACTATGCATTGTTTGGTTGGTTGTTGTTTATTATTTAAATAGTATGTACCGATTGATCATTGTTTTTCTACTTTGATATAACCGAACTATATTTTTACGCGAAAGGACTGAATTCGAAGCGCAGATGAATTGGTTAATCGGCTTTGAACCGGGAGGCCCCAGACGGGATACTCTTACACTCTAAACGCATATATAGATGGGTTGTTATTATACAACTAGATATATGTAAGAGGTGCGAGAAAAAAAATCTATTACCTGTAAGTGATCGAGATCGGGTTATCTCAGTCGAGGGCTAAGATTCTGTAACATAATCCCAACCGAGGCGTTAGCATACTATAGCATATTATACTAGCATGCCGAAAGTCAATAACGTCGTGAAATCCAACCCGGCTAGCCATTTACATGCTATACTAGCATGCCGAAAGTCAATAACGTCATGAAAACCAGCCCGGCTAGCCATGAATCATCAACAACAGATATTGAAAGAAGAAGATGTCCAAAAGAACCCGAAAAGATAAAATCTCAAGAAAATACAACTAAAGAAAGGTATGTCACTTCTGTATTTGAAAACCAAGATACAGATGACTCCTATGGAGGTTTTTTCTCTCCCAGAATGCCTCATTGCAACATTTGCAGCCATCTTGAATGAGGCATTCTGGGAGAGAGAAAACCTCCGGAGGGTCAGCATATCTCTCCGTGACAATCAAACTACCAAAAGACACCAATATATTATTCATACTTTTCCAAAACATCAACATTGTATGGTATATCATGGACTAAATAGATAAAATTCAATTTCATAAATTTATACATATTTCTCACTTTTTCACAATACAATTTCATCTACGTACAGTCAGACATACTCTATATATTTTTAAATACTTCTGGATCTCATGGTCATTATTTTTTAACCTTTTTAATCGTCTCCGTGTTAATCTTTATATCTTGCGTAAATCACTTTTTCGTTTTGTCGATTTCGACATGAAGTGGGATCAAAGAGACACAACGCCTGGTAGTGTTATACTGCAGGGTATAGTGCATGTGATTATACGAAGATCATTACGTTTCTTTCAAATCGCTGTAAAAAAAATTAAAAGGATATCGCTTATTTTTCATTTTAGAATTATTTCAACATATAACACAACACAAAATGCAGTTTACAATATAATTGTATTTACTTCAAGATTTATATCCAGTTAATAATTAACATGACAACTAATTTTTAGTTTACATATTGTTGAAGCGATTTGATTGATAATTAAGGAGTTACGCCTCACTAGTCTTGTTTAGTAAGTTTCTCCGCCACAGTGATCCCTCCATAAGTGACCCCGACCGCCGTTGTCCCCACGGTGGCAGCTCCAGTGAGTCCGAGACCCGCTGCCCCAACAGACTGGCAGACTGCCACAACCGATCCCGCAGCTACACCGCCTCCATTAGCAATAGCGGCAACAGACATAGCCTTCGCTGCCAAAGACCCTGGAAATTAATAACAAAATATGTCGATCTTTCTTAACTGTATTGACTGATAAAAATTCCAAAGTATGTCTGTCTGGCAAATACCTGAAAACGGATTGTTTTACTAAATAGAAATTATCAGTAAAGAGAGAGAATACCGCCATTGTATTCCGATATGGAGGTCGTAGATGCCTTCAGCAACATTGAGGAGTAAAACTTAAAACCAATAATATATCCAACCACATACAAAATCAGTTAACTTAGTTTAACATATTACATTTGAAAATATTCAAAAGGAATTGGACACAAGTTGTACAACTTAAAAGTGTCCTTTTCCATAAACATGTATACAATGATATTTACAAATGGCAGCATATGTGATATAACATAGAGATATGTTTATATCAAAAACAACATTACTATGCAAGGTGACACTACGCAATTTCATATGCCAAGGTGTTCTAACTTGTGCCTAAATTGTACAACGTTATTTCATGCATATGATGTGCGTGATTGTAGTAGGCCTCATCTACTGTGTAATCACTTAAAAACCGCCGTACTCTCCAATATAGACTGACAAGGTACAATGTATATTCCTAGTCTACGACAGGCATATGTAGCTAATCTGTTTTTCGAAGCTAATCTGTTTTTCGAAGCTTTGCCTTTCTGAGCAGTTAGTGAGGCTGGTAGATACAAGTAAAGTTATACAACGAGAGAACAAAAACTTGCATTAGGTGCAATTTAGATATAGAAGACGAATACCATTTTATATAGAGATGCTGATATCCTGGGAATAGAATACGTAAAACCATATTAATGGCGAAATAATTCCATGTGTAAACTTGTACAGTTAGTATGGTAATTGTTGATAATATCAGATATTTTCGTATACTTGCTAGATAAATATATTTGAGGCTAATCAGGCACGAGTGACGTAAAACATATATTTTTATACCAATATAATTTATGTAAATGTTCACCATGTAGTATTGGCATTAAGAGCATGTGTGTTGAAATCATAACGGATAATGTAATCTTCAGGTTAATGTAGATGATGGCGATGACAACGACGACGACGATATTGATGATTGATGAATCCACCATACTAATGTGGGAGTGATAATGATTGTTGAATCCACCATACTAATGTGGGAGTGATAATGATTGATGAATCCACCATACTAATGTGGGAGTGATAATGATTGATGAATAAATACACATCTACAGTATATATGTATATATCATTTGTATCCTTTGTAAGTTTTAATTTTAGGTGTCCAGTGAGTTTTCAAACTTAACGAAAAAACTTAATAGAATTGAATTGTACTGAGCTAACCATGTGATCCTTTATCGGGTTCATACCAGTTGTACCATTCTGTACTTGAACGAAATATAATATGGCGGCTGTCGTTCGATTTAAACATACATTCATGTAGTATTTTCTTTCTTTGCTGTTATTTTTTTTATTGGAAATGGTTATGGTTCTTTCATAGACTTATGCAATCTAGCCACGTCTCGTTTTTAACAAAAAGAACTTTTACATGACAAATGAATAACCACAGGTCCGCCATCTTGTAGCCACGTGGTATGTTTGAAATAAACGATCCAAGAGAACCGGTTAGCGCGTTCCATTATGAGTTCAGCAGATTCGTACCGGTACAACTTGTACGGACCCAATAAAGGAACACAAGGAGAGTGGACACGTATACCTGCTACAATCCCACCGGCGGAGAATCCCACGGCGCCCAACAAAACCGGTGTGGCCGCAACTGCTACCACACCACCGAGCACCGACAGTCCGATCTTTGCCAAGAGGGACCCGGATTTCTTGGAAGGTTTCCGAGAGCGAGTAGGTTTTCTGGGTACCGGTTGTGAAGGAGAATTCACTGCATATTGTTCTTCCTCCTCCGAGTCCGAGCTGTCGGAGTCAGTTGGCCGTCCTTGCAGGTCTACTTGTGCTCGTTTCAGTTCTGACAACTTGTAAGTCTTTTCTTTACTTTTCCATCCGAGCTTTCTTTTCTCGTCATCATTCATGCTTGATAATATGCCCGTTTTTATCCCTTGGGAATTGTTCTGTTAAGTTAAAAGTATACTGACTTTGTGTTTTAGAGAAAATTTATAGGCCTGTTTTTATACTCGAACATGTGTTTATGGCTTGAAATAACCTGAAACATGTTTAAGCTATTATTAAAACATTAACATGTTTAAGGGTTTTGAAAAACGCGTTGGTTGAAAAAAATGGTGTTGAAACAACAAGAACTAGCTATATATTTGCATAAATTTCTGTAGCTAATATCAAGAGATATTGCATGTGTAAGATTTCAAAAAATTAGCAATGAAATCATTAAGTAGGAATAAAGAGCAAAGTGACTTCACATTTCAGGCAACATGCTTATATTTATCCATTTTTGGAAACTTAAGCAGTGGAAAACTATGGAAAAAATATCAGGTAAATGAGATAACAATTGTCTAATAGTTTATGCAATTTCAAAAAAATACACTGAAAAACGAAATCATAAAAAATCATTTTTTTCAAAATGCATGAAATATATAATAAAAACATGACCTGACCGAATATTTTTGCCACATTACTGTATACTTCAACATATGCTGTCTAAAAATGAGATGTGCGAAGGGAACAACAGCATTTTTTCAGAAATGTTTTAATATAATGAAATCATGCCGAATTGATACTCCATATCAACTTAATTTAAATGCTCTAGAACTGTTACTGTCATCGTTGCAAACAAACCTGGAGAACATGAAGGTCCTATCAGGCCAAATGGTTATTATGAAGAAATCAACAATCTTTGGTCTTTGTCTGACTTTCAGTCTCACTTTCGTTTACACAAACCAACATTTGAAAGTCTCCCCCTTTGCCAGTAAGCTCTACGGCTTGCAGCAGCCTTGCTCCACCATCTTGAATCGATCTTAAACATGCTTTTAATCGCGGTTGAGGAATTCTTTAACCATTAAACCGAGTGGTTTAAAACAAGACATGAAAAAACGCTTAACCATTAAAGTGTTTTAAACCTTAAACATGTTTGAGTATAAAAAAAAACAGGCCTTATGTATAAAAAAAATACACTCAAAAACGAAAAAATCTTTAAACTAAAAGTTACAATGTTTATGATGACGAAAACGACCAAAAAGACTCCATGTCACACAGATATCAACACTGGCGCAAGCATTCCTTTAAAATCACAATTTCAAACAAAGAAAGAAAAGTTAAATTTACAAGTTATTAAAGCATGTTTGACTAAATCTTATCAAAACACAGATTTTCCATTCTGTGAATTATTAGTTATTATCGTAGACATGTTATCGTTCTGTCGCTTGCTTTAAAATTAGTACCTACATTTTCGCTTCGTTCTTCGCTTCCCTTCCCCTGTATTTATATGTTAGGATAAAGTGTTTACATGAAGCGATAATGATAATAACAATGATAATGATAATATTAAGACAAGGGCCCAATGGGCCCAAATCGCTCACCTGCAATGCAGTGATCTTTTCATATATGGATCCTGCAGTTATTTGAAAGCATGCTACAGGACCAATATAATGTCTCTCTGCACTTTGGCTTTTCACTAAAAGTCATTTAAAGATTTAAGCATACTTGATCGACGTGACCTTGAATGAAGGTCAAGGTCATTCATTTGAACAAACTTGGTAGCCCTTCACCCCAGCATGCTACAGACCCAATATCAACTCCCTGGGACTCTTGGTTATTGAGAAGAAGTTGTTTAAAGATTTTAGCCTTTTTGACCCCTGTGACCTTGAATGAAGGTCAAGGTCATTCATTTGAACAAACTTGGTAGCCCTTTACCCCAGCATGCTACAGACCCAATATCAACTCTCTGGGACTCTTGGTTATTGAGAAGAAGTCGTTTAAAGATTTTAGCCTTTTTGACTCCTGTGACCTTGAATGAAAGTCAAGGTCATTCATTTGAACAAACTTGGTAGCCCTTCACCCCAGCATGCTACAGACCCAATATCAACTCCCTGGGACTGTTGGTTATTGAGAAGAAGTCGTTTAAAGATTTTAGCCTTTTTGACTCCTGTGACCTTGAATGAAAGTCAAGGTCATTCATTTGAACAAACTTGGGAGCCCTTCACCCCAGCATGCTACAGGCCAAATATTAGGCCTCTGGGACTCTTGGTTATTGAGAAGAAGTCGTTTAAAGATTTTAGCCTTTTTGACTCCTGTGACCTTGAATGAAAGTCAAGGTCATTCATTTGAACAAACTTGGGAGCCCTTCACCCCAGCATGCTACAGGCCAAATATTAGGCCTCTGGGACTCTTGGTTATTGAGAAGAAGTCGTTTAAAGATTTTAGCCTTTTTGACTCCTGTGACCTTGAATGAAAGTCAAGGTCATTCATTTGAACAAACTTGGGAGCCCTTCAATCCAGCATGCTACAGGCCAAATATTAGGCCTCTGGGACTCTTGGTTATTGAGAAGAAGTCGTTTAAAGATTTTAGCCTTTTTGACTCCTGTGACCTTGAATGACGGTCAAGGTCATTCATTTGAACAAACTTGGTAGCCCTTCACCCCAGCATGCTACAGACCCAATATCAACTCCCTGGGACTCTTGGTTATTGAGAAGAAGTCGTTTAAAGATTTTAGCCTTTTTGACCCCTGTGACCTTGAATGAAAGTCAAGGTCATTCATTTGAACAAACTTGGTAGCCCTTCACCCGAGCATGCTACAGACCTAATATCAACTCCCTGGGACTCTTGGTTATTGAGAAGAAGTCGTTTAAAGATTTTAGCCTTTTTGACTCCTGTGACCTTGAATGAAAGTCAAGGTCATTCATTTGAACAAACTTGGTAGCCCTTTACCCCAGCATGCTACAGACCCAATATCAACTCCCTGGGACTGTTGGTTGTTGAGAAGAAGTCGTTTGAAGATTTTAGCCTTTTTGACTCCTGTGACCTTGAATGAAGGTCAAGGTCATTCATTTGAACAAACTTGGTAGCCCTTCACCCCAGCATGCTACAGACCCAATATCAAGTCCCTGGGTCTTTTGGCTATTTAGAAGAAGTCGTCTAATTTTTTTTTAGCCTTTTTGACTCCTGTGACCTTGAATGAAAGTCAAGGTCATTCATTTGAACAAACTTGGTAGCCCTTTACCCCAGCATGCTACAGACCCAATATCAACTCCCTGGGACTGTTGGT
Source organism: Pecten maximus (assembly GCF_902652985.1). NCBI lineage: Eukaryota > Metazoa > Mollusca > Bivalvia > Pectinida > Pectinidae > Pecten > Pecten maximus. The sequence goes on from NC_047017.1 coordinate 43,704,858, forward strand.
TGTTGAGAAGAAGTCGTTTGAAGATTTTAGCCTTTTTGACTCCTGTGACCTTGAATGAAGGTCAAGGTCATTCATTTGAACAAACTTGGTAGCCCTTCACCCCAGCATGCTACAGGCCCAATATTAGGTCTCTAGGCCTTTTGGTTATTGAGAAGAAGTTGCTTGAATGGAAAGTTGACGCCGGCCGGACGGCCGGACGGACGACGGACGCCGCGCCACGGCATAAGCTCACTTGCCCTTCGGGCAGGTGAGCTAAAAAACCATAACGAAAACAATAAGGTGTCCATCCGAAATGATCACTCGTTTCGGCGACGTCGACGATGATGTGATTTCTCAGAAAACGAGAAATCGAAAGCATGCAGTTAGCAGAAAACCTCTGTAGGTCGATACGAAAACATAACTTTTAGTTTAAAGATTTGGCATTTTTATGACAGAATTGTTCAGGTGATAGGGAAGTAAAGGTGAACATACAATGCACTGCACAGTTACAACTCGCTAACATCTCGTCAATTACAACCACTTCATACCGGGTAAACTAGGCAGCTTCGGCGCTCCGTGGAGGCTTATCACGAAGATGGCGATGATTTTGAAGTATAATTGTCGCTTGAATTCATTTATAACAAGGGCCCAATGGGCCCAAATCGCTCACCTGCAATGCAGTGATCTTTTCATATATGGATCCTGCAGTTATTTGAAAGCATGCTACAGGACCAATATAATGTCTCTCTGCACTTTGGCTTTTCACTAAAAGTCATTTAAAGATTTAAGCATACTTGATCGACGTGACCTTGAATGAAGGTCAAGGTCATTCATTTGAACAAACTTGGTAGCCCTTCACCCCAGCATGCTACAGACCCAATATCAACTCCCTGGGACTCTTGGTTATTGAGAAGAAGTTGTTTAAAGATTTTAGCCTTTTTGACCCCTGTGACCTTGAATGAAGGTCAAGGTCATTCATTTGAACAAACTTGGTAGCCCTTTACCCCAGCATGCTACAGACCCAATATCAACTCTCTGGGACTCTTGGTTATTGAGAAGAAGTCGTTTAAAGATTTTAGCCTTTTTGACTCCTGTGACCTTGAATGAAAGTCAAGGTCATTCATTTGAACAAACTTGGGAGCCCTTTACTCCAGCATGCTACAGGCCAAATATTAGGTCTCTGGGACTCTTGGTTATCGAGAAGAAGTCGTTTAAAGATTTTAGCCTTTTTGGCCCCTGTGACCTTGAATGAAGGTCAAGGCCATTCATTTGAACAAACTAGGTAGCCCTTCATCCCAGCATGCTACAGACCCAATATCAACTCCCTGGGACTGTTGGTTATTGAGAAGAAGTCGTTTGAAGATTTTAGCCTTTTTGACCCCTGTGACCTTGAATGAAGGTCAAGGTCATTCATTTGAACAAACTTGGTAGCCCTTCACCCCAGCATGCTACAGGCCAAATATTAGGTCTCTGGGACTCTTGGTTATTGAGAAGAAGTCGTTTAAAGATTTTAGCCTTTTTGACTCCTGTGACCTTGAATGAAAGTCAAGGTCATTCATTTGAACAAACTTGGTAGCCCTTCACCCCAGCATGCTACAGACCCAATATCAACTCCCTGGGACTCTTGGTTATTGAGAAGAAGTTGTTTAAAGATTTTAGCCTTTTTGACCCCTGTGACCTTGAATGAAGGTCAAGGTCATTCATTTGAACAAACTTGGTAGCCCTTTACCCCAGCATGCTACAGACCCAATATCAACTCCCTGAGACTCTTGGTTATTGAGAAGAAGTCGTTTAAAAGATTTTAGCCTTTTTGACTCCTGTGACCTTGAATGAAAGTCAAGGTCATTCATTTGAACAAACTTGGGAGCCCTTCACCCCAGCATGCTACAGGCCAAATATTAGGTCTCTGGGACTCTTGGTTATTGAGAAGAAGTCGTTTAAAGATTTTAGCCTTTTTGACTCCTGTGACCTTGAATGAAAGTCAAGGTCATTCATTTGAACAAACTTGGTAGCCCTTCACCCCAGCATGCTACAGACCCAATATCAACTCCCTGGGACTCTTGGTTATTGAGAAGAAGTTGTTTAAAGATTTTAGCCTTTTTGACCCCTGTGACCTTGAATGAAGGTCAAGGTCATTCATTTGAACAAACTTGGTAGCCCTTTACCCCAGCATGCTACAGACCCAATATCAACTCCCTGAGACTCTTGGTTATTGAGAAGAAGTCGTTTAAAAGATTTTAGCCTTTTTGACTCCTGTGACCTTGAATGAAAGTCAAGGTCATTCATTTGAACAAACTTGGGAGCCCTTCACCCCAGCATGCTACAGGCCAAATATTAGGTCTCTGGGACTCTTGGTTATTGAGAAGAAGTCGTTTAAAGATTTTAGCCTTTTTGACTCCTGTGACCTTGAATGAAAGTCAAGGTCATTCATTTGAACAAACTTGGGAGCCCTTCACCCCAGTATGCTACAGGCCAAATATTAGGCCTCTGGGACTCTTGGTTATTGAGAAGAAGTCGTTTAAAGATTTTAGCCTTTTTGACTCCTGTGACCTTGAATGACGGTCAAGGTCATTCATTTGAACAAACTTGGTAGCCCTTCACCCCAGCATGCTACAGACCCAATATCAACTCCCTGGGACTCTTGGATATTGAGAAGAAGTCGTTTAAAGATTTTAGCCTTTTTGACTCCTGTGACCTTGAATGAAAGTCAAGGTCATTCATTTGAACAAACTTGGTAGCCCTTCACCCCAGCATGCTACAGACCCAATATCAACTCCCTGGGACTCTTGGTTATTGAGAAGAAGTCGTTTAAAGATTTTAGCCTTTTTGACTCCTGTGACCTTGAATGAAAGTTAAGGTCATTCATTTGAACAAACTTGGTAGCCCTTCACCCCAGCATGCTACAGACCCAATATCAACTCCCTGGGACTGTTGGTTATTGAGAAGAAGTCGTTTGAAGATTTTAGCCTTTTTGACCCCTGTGACCTTGAATGAAGGTCAAGGTCATTCATTTGAACAAACTTGGGAGCCCTTCACCCCAGCATGCTACAGGCCAAATATTAGGCCTCTGGGACTCTTGGTTATTGAGAAGAAGTCGTTTAAAGATTTTAGCCTTTTTGACTCCTGTGACCTTGAATGACGGTCAAGGTCATTCATTTGAACAAACTTGGTAGCCCTTCACCCCAGCATGCTACAGACCCAATATCAACTCCCTGGGACTCTTGGTTATTGAGAAGAAGTCGTTTAAAGATTTTAGCCTTTTTGACTCCTGTGACCTTGAATGAAAGTCAAGGTCATTCATTTGAACAAACTTGGTAGCCCTTCACCCGAGCATGCTACAGACCCAATATCAACTCCCTGGGACTCTTGGTTATTGAGAAGAAGTCGTTTAAAGATTTTAGCCTTTTTGACTCCTGTGACCTTGAATGAAAGTCAAGGTCATTCATTTGAACAAACTTGGTAGCCCTTCACCCCAGCATGCTACAGACCCAATATCAAGTCCCTGGGACTCTCGGTTATTGAGAAGAAGTCGTTTAAAGATTTTAGCCTTTTTGACTCCTGTGACCTTGAATGAAGGTCAAGGTCATTCATTTGAACAAACTTGGTAGCCCTTCACCCCAGCATGCTACAGACCTAATATCAAGTCCCTGGGTCTTTTGGCTATTTAGAAGAAGTCGTCTAATTTTTTTTTAGCCTTTTTGACTCCTGTGACCTTGAATGAAAGTCAAGGTCATTCATTTGAACAAACTTGGTAGCCCTTTACCCCAGCATGCTACAGACCCAATATCAACTCCCTGGGACTGTTGGTTGTTGAGAAGAAGTCGTTTGAAGATTTTAGCCTTTTTGACTCCTGTGACCTTGAATGAAGGTCAAGGACATTCATTTGAACAAACTTGGTAGCCCTTCACCCCAGCATGCTACAGGCCCAATATTAGGTCTCTAGGCCTTTTGGTTATTGAGAAGAAGTTGCTTGAATGGAAAGTTGACGCCGGACGGACGGCCGGACGGCCGGACGGACGACGGACGGACGACGGACGCCGCGCCACGGCATAAGCTCACTTGCCCTTCGGGCAGGTGAGCTAATAAACTAAACCAAGAAATATATCAGATTATGTGTATAAACTGTACTGGCACTAAAAACTCACCCGACAGTGGCCTGTATACGTAGCTGCGTGGTTAGCGTAAACGCGTAAGTCCCTTGTCTATCCCAGGGTCCTTTGTGCAGGCACGTCTGCTGCGCACGTGGCGAACCGATCTCGCGGAGATTTCCGACAATCCTCGGAAATTTTTCAGAATTTGGCATATTTCTGCCATCTTCTTATTTCAGGTCGCGTTAAGGTAACATGAATTGCCGAGAAAATATTCGTTTTTACTCTTTTTGGTGAAGTGTTGGACAAACGGGATTTTTTTTATTCTTTTCTAGAACTGCTGTTTAACCATAATGGCAGATTCAAGAACACAAAAAAAAAAAAAAAAAAAAAAAAAAACACTTACCGAGTAGACCCAAAAAGCACTGTACATTATAAAGCTTAGAAGTTATAAATGTTATGTTACCAATAGACCTATAATTGAAATTCTTTGATGTTCTAATTTCTCCGATACTTTTGTTTGTACTCGTGAGATATTTGAAGGTTTGAAAATGCTAATATGAGTGAGAATTAAATGTTGCAGGTACAGTTCTGTAAAAAAAAGGTTTTGAACGTCTGCCTCTGCCGTTCCACAGAAAACATAATGGTATATGGTGAAACCGGAATGTACCCCTTAAATATTCAAATTTTGTTTAGAATGATAATGTTTTTATCATATGGATGTGATTTATTCCCTTTTCTGATTGGCCAATTCTACACGAACCCCAAATCCGCGCTACATGGTGGTATTTCACCCTTTCCGGAACTAGAAACAACCGTACTCTGTCCTTGTTTTATAATTAGACACCTTAAATGCATTAGAGTTATCTCCCGTGGGTTATAAACCGAAAGTAGGCTGTGCGAGCTGGCAGGTTGACAATTATCGCAAACGATGTGGTGACAACTAAACAATACATAATTGATATATCACCATGACATTCACACACAAACATACTAATTAGTCTGATAGTCAGGTAGTACAGTGAAATTAAGATGAATTGTGCACGTGTCAATTAACAGACTTGTAAAATATCACTGGATTTGCCATTTTAACGAACTTAAACAAAATCAAAGCACAAGGACATGTCCGGTTTTTGGTTTGGCTCCAAAGTTTGTTCACATGTTTGCCTTAGCCCGAGTTTCCTCTGTCCCTGACACCATGTCTGATGTAGGTGCCCTAGGGGTCGGGGCCCAGATGAAGCTCGGGCTAATGTTTGCCTGATCTGGTCTTTTTTACTGGGTTAACCCACACACTGATGAACAACAACACGAAAGTGTTACGTATTTATGTATGTACTGTATGTATATGTATGTATGTACTGTATGTATATGTATGTATGTACTGTATGTATATGTATGTATGTACTGTATGTATATGTATGTATGTATGTATGTATGTACTGTATGTATGTATGTATGTACTGTATAAATGACATAATTTTCACAGAGTGTTAAATTTTAACAACGACACAATTTCTTGTAAAAAAGAAATAGAAGAAAACTTGAAGCTTTATTGCTTGGTCTAGAAAAAATATATGGTTCTTAAAAACAGAGCAATAGAACTGATTATTTGTGATAGGTATTTAGATGTAATACCATATTGCTCATAACAGCTGATTGATACATACAATGGTATAACCTTAATTCCTTTGGCCCACGACGCCATGTCTTGTGTCAGGGACAGGAAAAACTCAGGCTTCAACTAGTATATAACTATATACCATGAAAACTGTGTTTATTCTTTACATGTACAGGAATAGTTTATACAATTTGTTATATCATAGTAACAAAGCCTAAGAATTTTAAAAAAAGGACGCGTTTTCTGTATCAGGAAAAACAGCAGATGAGCTTCCATGATATAAGATAAATATTGCACATAGGGAACAATTGTAAGCATTTATTTTTTAAATTGGGGTTAAAATGGGTGATTTATCGATCACGAATAATTTTGTAACATGTATGTTGTAATTGAAAATATTCCTGAACATCAATGAAACCACTGTAATTGTACTGTTTTATCCCCGAATCATAAATTCATAAATGTTTTTACATCAGGGTGGATTGGGAGTATAAATTAACCAATACAGTGAATAGAAATATAAGAAAAGTTTATCATCAATAGTTATGACATCACTTTTTATTACATTTTTACCAGTGAAATATCAAACATTATTCATTCTATAAAAGTGATATTTTTCACTGGTGGAAAATACTGTATCACTTTTTCTGATATTTTTCTATAATTAAAAATATCACTTTTTTATTTGACCAATCAAAGCACTGCTTACAAATGACAAACACTGCTTACAAACGACGATGGGAGAACTTGAAAGTTGCCCTGGTAGATTTTGCTATGAAAAGTTATAAACAATATTTAACAGTATCTTCAGTAATGCCAAATATAATTCACTAGTGTCAAAAATATTTTGATGTTTTTCACTTATGCAATGCACTCATGAAAAATATCAAAATATTAGCCCTAATCAGGGATAGTTTCTGATACTTAACTGGCATGGTGTCTTGTAATAATAGGTTGTTGCTTGTTGAGAAATCATGATAGCCGGTTTGATGAGGTCGATTTTACAAGTAAACATATACAATGGTCAGTTGAGCAGTGTCGGTATTAAGAAAAGACAGGTTCCGGATTATACAGGTTTTAACTACTATAGTTTAAGAAGGAAAATGCCGGGACCAAACAATGATGCCTAAATAGACACGGGTCTGGATTAGACAGGGGCCGGTTGTGACAAATTATACTGTAATGCTTCAATATTTTTTTCAGATTCTGTTGCCTGCAGATCCTGATAGCCATTGGTACTGTTCCGTGTGAGGTCACAGTAAGCTTCAGGTTGAAGTCTGTGTATCAGGAGGTTCTCAGGCGTTCCAAGCACAAACAAGGGCCTACAGCTAGGCCAAATCTCCATGAACAATAGATAAATAAAAGGGGCGTTTTCAAAATATTTATGGTATTCCAAGATCCTGTTTAAAAGTGGTGATGCTAATTTGATGTACATGTATGTGCCATTGTCAGTGTTTAGAGGAACCTTTCATATTGAAAGACACTGGTGACTTGGCGGTCCAAGATGCCCTAAAAGTCAACCTTCAAAGTGCTGTCCACTCCTCCCTGATGCTTCTTTCTGAAAAATTCTCAGACATGGAACTTTTTACTGAAATAGCTTCTCTGTCCTACACAAATGAAATCCGGATGCCATTCAGTGAAGATAGAAATAGAATTAAAAATATTGTAAATACTTGTGTGGGCAATTTTCGACTTTTATACAAGTACCAAGTACCTAAACTGGGATGACAATATTAAATCTTTTGAACAAGAGTACATCTATAATGTCCAACGTTATCATTTATATTTTATTCCAGAAAATGTAATTTTGGACATTTGTGGCCTTGAGAACAATACAATGGATAGTAGGAAGGATGGCCTGGCAAAAGAAAGAAAGTCATATTTTTTATGATTGCCTGGAGCAAACAGCCAGTCGGTATAGCAGCTCGCAGAGTAGGAAAGACCTTTGAACAGGAGGGTTGTCTAGTTCTCCTAAAAAGGTTCTATAATGGTAACAATGATCAACAAAGATTTAAGGATGTCAAATCTTTTATTTTGTGAACTGTCGAAGGTTGATATATTTAGTCATATTTTAAAAAAATGTGAGTCTTTGTGATAAAGCGGTGCTGTTGTGTTGTGGTAAAGGTATCCCGACACTTTATCACTAGCCCTCCACCTCTGGGTTGCAAGTTTGAAACCTAAGTGAGGCAGTTGCCAAGTACTGACCGTAGGCCGTTGGTTTTTTTCCGGGTACTCAGGCTTTCCTCCGCCTCCAAACTTGGCACGTCCTTAAATGACCCCGGCTGTTAATTGGACCTTAACAAAAAAAAAAAAAAAAAAAACAAGCTATCATTTATCAAAGTCAACCCTGAGAACCTTTAGATACACAAAATACATAGTGTCCAACTTAAAAAAAAGCTTTATTTGTTGAGGTAACCTTGTACAAATAGATAAATAAATGACCAATATAAACCCTACCTATACTGAAACCCTTTGTTTGTGTACAAGTAATTCTAAATCCACTAAATACAAAGTGCCCACCAATTAACATTTTATATTTGTTGGCTTACTCTCATCAGATGGCGGTACGTCCGTCATTTATCTGTCTATAAACAATCCTTTTGTTCTTCCAGTACTTATCAAAGATGGTCATTTGTCCAATTCCCTTTGTTAGTAGTTGTGCCTGTGCCCATTTTATTTTGAGTGTCAGATCCAGAAAACAACATAGCTGACAGATGGCCGTCTTTGATTTCGACAGTTGTAGTTTGTTATTGCCATTTCTTGTGAGAAACTTAACAGGTTGGTTCCCTTTAGTCCCTAGTAGTACCCATTGTGAGTCTCGTCAGGAAACCAAATGGCCGACAAACGGCTATTTTTGATTTTGACAATTTAAATTGTTTATTGCTATTTCTTGAAAAGAACACGAGGGATATTTCTCAGGCTTCACATGAAGGGTTTCCATGGTGCCTTTTGTAGCTTTTTACTGATGAGCTTTTTGCTATGACACTATGAGGCGAATTTGGTCAGAATGAAAAAGGAGTCATCTGACCAAATGTCAAGGTCACTAAGTCAGAAGGCAAAGTCAAATTTTGTATCTTTTTACTCATGAACATTTTGTAATGCCACGATGAGGGGAAAATAGTCGAAATTAAACAAGGATTTAACTGAACAAAGGTCAAGGTCACTAGGTAAAAAAACCAAGGTCATAATTGTATCTTTTCAATAATAAATGGTTTGGTTATAAGATCATTAAGCCAAATTGTTCAGAATTAAACAAGGAATCAGCTGGTGAAAGGTCAAGGTTACTCGGTCAGAGGCCAATGTTGTCTTAATATGATGAATCGAAGTTGCTCAGAATTAAACAAGGAGTCAACTGACCAAATTCAAAGGGAATGGTGTAGATGCCAAGGTAACATTATATATGTTTTCACTGTTCAGCATTTTGATATGAGATTATACATCGAAGGTGATTGTTATTTAAGCAATGATTCTACCTGCCAAATGTCAAAGTCGCTGGGTTAAATGTTAAGGTCCAATTTTCAATCTTTTCACTGATGAACATTTGCACAATGACATTATGAAACAACGTTGGTCTGAATTAAACAAGGAATCACCTGCCCAAAGGTCAAGGTTACGGGGTCAATGGTCAAAGATGTTAGGCTGAGTAGGTCAAGGACAAAGTTGATCTCCGAATATGACCCTGTTCTTAGTGGGAGACGTATTTAGGATTAAAATGAAACAAATCAAATCAAACAAAAGAGTGTATACAGGTATTTCCATTTCTGCTGGTCTAAATGATATGGAGACAGATGCGAATGATGTATAGTTTGTTCTTTGGCCTCGTGATTGGGCATGAACTGTCATGACCTCTCATTGTTTTAGCTTTAATTTGAGTTTGATATTAAAAATAAATGTATGACAGTTATTTTTCTTCTAAGATTTCTAATTCACAAAATAAAATCTGAGATATCTCTTTATTTCCTCGTTCCTCGTGTCCCAAGCTCAAGATATGTAGGCTTCCCTTGGTCCCTAGTTTGATTTCGAGTCCGATCAAGAAAACAAAATTACTGACAGTTGGAAGTTAGCATTGCTATTTCTAATTCTAAGGGAATTCTTTGAGATGTGTCTTAGATTTCACATAAAGTAGAGAAAATATCATAGTCTAACAAATGAATATCGTTCAATGTTGGGCGCTAGGATCCCTCTTTGATATCTTACTTAAGACGATTATAGCCTTTTTGGCATATCCCACATGTAAAGCGAAACTTCTCTTTGTGGTCTCTATTGAAATGTTGTCGGAGACCTTCACTCTTCTTAAATTGCTTTCCACATTCAGACCAAAGATGGTCCTTTGAAGCAGTAGACGGTTTAGGAGGCTCAGCCTAAGCAGATGTACTGGTGTGAGTACGCTCATGCCGGTTTAAGTTGTACTTTCGCTTTCTTGTGTAGTTACAGTACTTGGAACGTGACCCTGATTCCACCGTGTCCTCATAGAAACTTTCGTCTACACCTTCTACAAGAAATGAAAATGAAAATGTTTAAGCTTACTGCTGCTCAAAGCTGGTTGTACACAATTTACAAAACATATTCCCACGTACACATAAACCGGACAGCTGAACGTACAGTTTCCAAATGAACCCATGGGGAAAGAAAGTTACACAATTTCCAATAATATAATAGGTGAGCTTTTTAAAGAACCTAGAATATCCTAGAATATGTCTACTAATACATGTAACAGCAAATATATATATATATATATCCAAACTTCCAATTGATGCGATAGTTTTAACATAATTGAAGAATTTCGATAGCTGACATTGACTTTACCAGTGAGCATAACTGCTTTTGCTTTCAAAAAAGTGTTGATATGTCGTCTGTTCTAAATATATACAGTATTAAGATGAAACATAAACGATGATTGTTAGTACTCTAGTTGACTACATGTCATCATGCATTGCTGCAAATATGTAAAGTAATTGTAGAATTTACCTTCTCAACTTCCAGCCCTGCTGCCGCCGTTTTCAAAATCTACCGCTTCGCAACTCACAGCTACAAGTACAAACTCAAATTATATAGCAAGTAGTAAAAATCGATAATTTTGTTGCTCAAACGAAGTTTATGGACATACTGTCCTATTCTTATTACATCCACTTTCTTCCGCCGGCAGGTTTTCGACACTTTCCCCAAAAACCGTAGCGCGGAATGCGGAATGTTCGTGCATTACCAGCGGTGCACCAGAGTTATTTTATTTGTTTATCATTAGTTATTGATTTATTTTGGTCGGTCATCTGAATGGTCAGCCGGATGTCTCTTATTGATCGAAATAAGGTCGAAGTAAGGCTATTTCCATGTTTACAATCAGGTTCCGTCATTGCTGTTCACGTCCAAAATATGACTGGTGCGTGCACATATCAAGGGAAAACAAGAAATATCTTTAAAAAAGATAAACGGCATAGTTTTAATGCTGGTGGTTATAATGTAAAACTGATGGTGAAATAGATTAACGAGCTAAAGCGTTTTAGCACGAATAACAAAATCATATCAGTTTGAATCATTTTTGGTAATAATAAGATTGCATTTGAATCATGAATATGATTTCATTAATGTGTCATTTAAAAAGAAAATATATTTATTCAGCATGCATTCAATCTTATCTTTGTTTCGTTTTTAATTGTATATCTTTATTTTGCATTTACCGCATACAATCTTATCTTTGTTTCGTTTTTAACTGCTTATCTACATTTTGCATTTACCGCTACATTGACCAATCACATACTTCATCTTGACCAGTAACGCCACCTGTCGCGTCATATCCGGGGCAAAAAGAAAATTATACGGTTATGCCGAAGAAAGAACTGCACGCAGATCTCCAAATACGTTTATCAACGCACGTGCTCAGGCTACATGATGGGGAAATATGTATTCTATTACGTAGTAGACAATATGCCCGTAATACACTGGAGCGGGCTATCCACAGACTTTAGATTATTAAACTATTTTTTTGGCTTGTGCGGGCAATCTTACGGAGAGTATTATACAGTGTATACCGTAAACCTACATATACAAAAATTCTTGTGCACATCTTACAAAATTTGTTATTGATTTTACAATTACTCTTCCTGAGGGTCGGTCTTATTCACCTGGTACGTTTTCAGGAGTCTTTAATCAAAATTATATTTAATGCCCACTATGCTGTCCAATTCACCCTTCGTCCGTAGTCCGTTCTCCGTCCGTAAACAATCATCGCTATCGCTATCTCTCAGAAAGCTCGTCATATATCTTTCTCAAATTTCATATGTAGTTCCTTGGTCCCTGGCTTTGTTTATTTATTTTGAGACAGATCGGAAAACAAGATGGCTCACAGACGACCATTTTGAATTTTGGCAGTAGAAGTTTTTATCTCTCTTTCTCAGAAAAGTCTTGCTTGATGAATCTTTCTCAATTTCCTATGAAGGTTCCCCTTGGTCCGCAGTTGTGTATACTATTTTAAGAATTTGAGACTGATCAATAAACAGAAAGGCCGACAGATGGCCATTTTGAATTTTGGCAGTTGTAAGATTGTTATCACTATTTGTCAGAAATTTCGTGATGAATCTTTCTCAATATTCATATATAAGTTCTCATTGGTTATTTATCGTTTAGTACTATTTTGTAATTGATCGGAAAACAATATGGCCAATCACTACGATTGACATTTGAGGTGCCAATCGTACAAATTTAGTTTGTCCAACACTGTTTACATTTCCTGGGCCCTTAAGCCTTGACATTGAATAGTAGTGATTCTAGAAAACATAGATGGATAGACATAGATGGATAGCATTACAATATTAAAACATAGATGGGATAGAGTATGAAAAACGAATCATATTCAATCAAGTGTGTTTCCATGGTTGTTTTATTAAGTAGATTATTCACCTTTTATATACCTTGACTAAGTAAATTATTCCCCTTTTGTATACCCTGATTAAGTTATTCATTTACCATTTATATGCACCGTTAGGAGGATGCGCAACACATGGCTTTTTAAAATCCACTAAATTCCTGAAAATAACCATGATCATCATCTAGATATGTAACCATCAAGGAATGCACAATTACTTTAAAATGCTAATTGTCATCCTATGAAACAATTTTCAGGTTAGTGTGGTGGTCATTTTACCCACATTAGTAGTTGAGGTACGCTGTGACCATTTTTTACAGGAATACCTGTCAACAGAGGCATCATATACAACTAAAGCCACCGATACAATTTAACCATTAAATGCCTATATAGTTTCCAGATTTTCACAATTCATTATATGGAAAAGTAAGAAACAAACAATTATGTCCATACATAGGATCTGCTCACATTGTCATGTTATAATTGTAACATTGATACATATGATCTGCTCACATTGTCATGTTATAATTGTAACATTGATACATATGATCTGCTCACATTGTCATGTTATAATTGTAACATTGATACATATGATCTGCTCACATTGTCATGTTATAATTGTAACATTGATACATATGATCTGCTCACATTGTCATTATAACATTGCTGTACACTTGTTTGACCTCTTGTTACACACTCTCAAGTGTGTCAGAGAGTAATACAAATCTTGAATCTTGAATCCTATACACTGCCGCGGAATTTAAACTTAAGTAAGCAATACATATTACATACATTGTAATACTATTTCCCTGTAGCACTACTTCCGTTAATTTTATTTTATAAGTAAGCAATACATATTACATACATTGTAATACTATTTCCCTGTAGCACTACTTCCGTTAATTTTATTCACAATTGTGAACCCGTATATCGTCATCTGGCCACTGGCCAAACCCTTGTGCAAATTTGAAAATAATACAAATTCCTGTCTCTGTTTCATATTCAGATATTTTGAGCATCTTTTCCCTGTAGCAATAGTTATGCAATCTATATTATAGAAAAAAATGTTACAGTTAGTATTTTCAGGTTTATGGCAAAGGTACCACACTTGGAAATACATAAGTTTTATGTCATTAAACAAATCAAGGAAAATAAACCGTATATATTTCAGCATTGACATCTCCACAACGAATAAGATGCCATCGCACTTTTCTGGATTTGTGTTTGTGATAGATGAAAACAATTTTCATTTTCACAGCTAGTTCTGCATTCCTAGGTGATGCGCGCGTTAAACTAACCAAGTAATCATGACAACTCAAAAGTTGATTAAATAAATAATGTTTGGCATATTTAATTATTCTATGTTCACATGTATTGATTATCGTAATATGTTATCTTGTGGGTTAATGGCTTCTTCTTACACTACTATTCAATATATGGAAATAATCCTTAATGTGCCCTACAATATATTATACGGGCACCTCATATGTCATAAGTATGTGCCTATATAGTAATCGCGTTGTCCGATAGTCAGTACTTTCCTCTCGTGGGACCATCATACTGTACTTCCTCAGGAATTTACTATATTTGGTGACACACACTGAAATTTCAAGGTGCAATAGTGATTATAGTTATAGTGATTAGACCTAGATTTATATGGGGGATGCAGTCTATTAGACCTAGATTTATATGCAGGATGTAGTCTATTAGACCAAGATATATATGGGGGATGTAGTCTATTAGACCTAGATGTATATGGGGAGGGGTGTAGTCTATTAGACCCAGATTTATATGAGGGATGTAGTCGATTAGACCTAGATTTATATGGGGGATGTAGTCTATAAGACCCAGATTTATATGGGGATGTAGTCTATTAGACCTAGATTTATATGGGGGATGTAGTCTATTAGACCTAGATTTATATGGGGGATGTAGTCTATTAGACCAAGATTTATATGGCGGATATAGTCTATTAGACCTAGATTTATATGCAGGATGTAGTCTATTAGACCAAGATATATATGGGGGATGTAGTCTATTAGACCTAGATTTATATGGGGAGGGGTATAGTCTATTAGACCCAGATTTATATGGAGGATGTAGTCCATTAGACTTAGATTTATATGGGGGATGTACAGTAGTCTATTAGACCAAGATTTAATGGGGGGATGTAGTCTATTAGACCTAGATATATATGGGGGATGTAGTCTATTAGACCCAGATTTATATGGGGGATGTAATCTATTAGACCCAGATTTATATGGGGGATGTAGTCTATTAGACCTAGATTTATATGGGGAGGGGTATAGTCTATTAGACCTAGATTTATATGGGGATGTAGTCCATAAGACCTAGATTTATATGGGGATGTAGTCTATTAGACCTAGATTTATATGGGGATGTAGTCTATTAGACCTCGATATATATGGAGATGTAGTCTATTAGACCTAGATTTATATGGGGATGTAGTCGATAAGACCTAGATTTATATGGGGGATGTAGTCTATTAGACCTAGATTTTTATGGGGATGTAGTCTATTAGACCCAGATTTATATGGGGGATGTAGTCTATTAGACCTAGATATATATGGGGAATGTAGTCTATTAGACCTAGATTTATATGGGGGATGTAGCCGATAAGACCTAGATTTATATGGGGGATGTAGCCGATTAGACCTAGATTAATATGGGGGATGTAGTCTATTAGACCAAGATTTATATGGGGGATGTAGTCGATAAGACCTAGATTTATATGGCGGATGTAGTTGATTACACCTAGATTAATATGGGGGATGTAGTCTATTAGACCAAGATTTATATGGGGGATGTAGTCTATTAGACCTAGATTAATATGGGGGATGTAGTCTATTAGACCAAGATTTATATGGGGGATGTAGTCTATTAGACCTAGATTAATATGGGGGATGTAGTCTATTAGACCTAGGTTTATATGGGGGATGTAGTCTATTAGACCCAGATTTATATGGGGATGTAGTCTATTAGACGCAGATTTATTTGGGGGATGTAGTCTATTAGACCTAGATTAATATGGGGGATGTAGTCTATTAGACCTAGATTTATATGGGGGATGTAGTCGATAAGACCTAGATTTATATGGGGGATGTAGTCTATTAGACCTAGATTTATATGGGGATGTAGTCTATTAGACCCAGATTTATATGGGGGATGTAGTCTATTAGACCTAGATATATATGGGGAATGTAGTCTATTAGACCTAGATTTATATGGGGATGTAGTCTATTAGACCTAGATTTATATGGGGATGTAGTCTATTAGACCTAGATTTATATGGGGGATGTAGTCTATTAGACCTAGATTTATATGGGGGATGTAGTCTATTAGACCTAGATTTATATGGGGATGTAGTCTATTAGACCTAGATTTATATAGGGGATGTTGTCTATTAGACCTAGGTTTATATGGGGGATGTAGTCCATTAGACCTAGATTTATATGAAGATGTAGCCGATTAGACCTAGATTTATATGGGGATGTAGCCGATTAGAATAGATTTATATGGGGGATGTAGCCGATTAGACCTAGATTTATATGGGGGATGTAGTCCATTAGACCTAGATAACCACATTCCTTTAAGGGTCATCTATATAGCAGAATAGTGTTGAATTTCAAATACGAATAAATACCTAAAGATTTGCACAAAAAATGTGATGTAATATACCAAAATGTTTGTTTGGACATGTAGCTTCTTACAATCACCAATAATATGCTATAGATGCTACCAGTTTCTTCTATAGAGTAACTTTGTGGTAAGATGTAGCATGGAATAATTCTAAGTCACAGAAATTATCAAACCTGAAAAATAGCCATGCTGTTATGTTCACAAGTGTCTATAGCACAGGGTAGGAGCCTTTGTTTGACCGGATTTTACTGTATGTACGTATAAACACTTATTTTGTTTTGACCTTGAAATGCAAATGGCGGCTGAGAATAATATTACATAAATATGGCTTAGAGGAGGCATTTCAGTTAATAACAATACTCCTATATCGTACTTGTAAGACATCTTATCATAGTAACATGAACATTTTGAAGTCAATTTGTTAAACTGGTGAGTTTGGAGCCTTTTTCAGAAATAGGCTTATTTTACCCCAAACTCAACGGTTGAACATTTTTTCATAAAAGCAGTCTTCTTGCCACATCAAGAATACTTTATATTGTCTAATAAGAGCATTTTTGATGTTTTAAATACCTCCTAATATGCCATATTTGTGTGATATCATTCACGGCCGCCATTTGCAAATCAAGGTCAAAATAAAAACAGCGTTTATACATATAATAACGTCAAGGCTGGTCAAACCAATGCTCCTATTTTGTGCTTTGGACACTTGTGAGCAAAACGACATGGCAAGTTTGTGTAATATATGGGATACAAATGAGTTAATTATGTCCCCCTGAAACATGCATTTTTCTTACGTTTTGTTGAAATTTACAAACAGCTTAACAAATTACATGTCAATAGCAAGTCCCACGGTTTGCCATGATACATACTAAACGTTCATCATGTTACTTCTGTGACATTGCAGCATAATAGGGATTTATAGGCCTGCAAAATATCAATGTTTTGACTGGATTTGCTGTTTAGATGCCCCTTAAGAGCATTACTAGGAGAAATTATATTCATAGAGCAAGGGTGTTAAACCATCGAGAAAACAAACCTGATATGACTTCAAATACAATGTATATGTATGCCCATTTGTATTTATAACTTCAATTCCTCAAATTCTTGTTTATTTTGGAAATATCCATATAGAAATAATGATTATGTATTTGCCTTGTAAGTACACGTCGCATTTAACAGCGTCAGCGTGGAGGCAAATCGCTAATATCTTTATATAGCGAGAAGCAATGACCATCTGACATATACCTAAATTAATGCATAAGCGGGTTTATCTTCCAATGTCGCTGTCGTAATGTCTTGATGCTTTTAGTTCGCCAATATATCTATAGCTACCTTCAACGTAGCATGAACACAATTGAAAGTTAACCCTTAAATATGATATTTGTGGCATTTAATCTATTTTAAATATGAACAGTAATCTTCATCAAGTCATTTGAATTTTTAACCAGTACCTAGAAAGATCTACTTTCTATAAATAGTTACAGTCCACCGGTCAGTGTTACCAAAATGTCTATCAAACTACGATATGCTCTAGAACACTTTCTCATTTGCACATGCAGTGCGATCTACAGCCACTGGATGGAGAAGAGGTCCCTGGGGAACAGTTTTGTTCACACCACTTGTCCATTCCCTCTACGACTTTCCACACGCCTCTTCCCACACACCGGAGTTTCTGGTGTTTGTACGTAGGTTTAACTGTCGTTTTTCTTGTATGGAAAGTATTTAGGTCATGAAATTGTTCCGCTGGTCCGATTTGTATAGCATTATTTGCCATATCAGTGATTTCGGTCATTCCCATTTTGGTAAGAAGATTAACATTTTGGTCGGTATAAACTTTCTTCTTCAATGTTGTATATTTTGGTATGATCCATCCTAGAGTCGTCGTATCTTCAGATTTCACTACCGGCTGTGTGGTTTTCTCGTGTTCTTTTTCTGCTGTTGTCGTCTCGCCAGAATGATGATGTGATATTGCCAGTTCATTCGAACCGTGCACAATAGTCGTTGTTATGGGAGTAGGTGTTATTTCTACGTCTGCGCAGTTATAAAACTGTTCTTGTTCGCCACATCCCATGCAACATCGGAAAGACTGATCACATCCCCAACTGTTTCCTGAAACGTTAATTAATTTTGAAGTTGACAAAGTTGACACGGCAAAAATATTATCGGTGTTCTGATTCGACACTTCAGATGGCGTATGTTGTGTTGTGTAATCGTTTCAGAGTATAATTTTTCTATTTCACTGTATAACGCGTGATTCATATTGAAAACTTTGTTTGGCATTATAAATCACAATACTGTTTAACTGTATTAGGTGAATGTTTACTTCCAGGTAAGCAGTCTTTGAATCATCAAGATTCGAGATAACGAACTTTGTATATTGAACGTAAAATATCACTGAATATGAATAATAAAATATTGAACACAAAAACACAACACATTTTCAAACACAAGGTTTGTA
The DNA here is from genome assembly GCF_902652985.1 of Pecten maximus. Lineage (NCBI taxonomy): Eukaryota > Metazoa > Mollusca > Bivalvia > Pectinida > Pectinidae > Pecten > Pecten maximus. Next base: position 43,723,520 of record NC_047017.1, read on the forward strand.
ATTTATAAAGAAACAGGGGGCTAATACAGTTCCCCTCCAACTGCCCCTGCGACCTCCCACCTGTATTAAAGTTTTGGAGTATTTTTTATGAACTACTTGACCACCATAATAGTGTTAAATATTGTGTAATCCATATCCCGAACCGTGTTTGGTCATATTTATGGGGTCGGACTTTGTTGAAGCTTTTTGATAAATATAGCGGCAAAATTTTGGAAATGTATTTTTCAAGCAGAAATGGATCGCCGTAGTTGAGAAGTTGTTTACTAATATAGTCAAACATTTTTTTTTTTATTGATAGGGCCTTGTTTTGAGTAGCATTAAACGAGTAAATAGAAAACAGTGACTTTTTAGTGTTGATAATTACATAAACTTAATTGATTAGGCAAAGCAAATAAAACCTTGCACAAATAATGATATTTATATCTATTGTCATTTGAAAGACACGTACCTGCATTGTATTTCCATTGTATCACACACTGATCACATGACACTCCAACCGGAAGTTGAAGCGAAACCAAGTGACTACTCATTGAAAATCCTGGGTAATATCTTGTTTTACCTTCCGGTGAATGAAGAAGATGACGATCGAGACATTCCTGCGTGAGATGATCGTATTTACTGTTGCGTGCGCATAACCTAAATTCAAACCACCCGCCATGGTTTGCCGACAGATCTACTTTGATCTCGATGGTAGTTCCTTCGAGATATGATTTTGAGATGATACCTGTAGCAAAGAGGCCGCCATCTTCGTTTACGCGTTCACCACTGTAACTGTCTCCACACAACCCACATTTCCCGCTATTATAAAACCATTGGGTCTGGAAAAATAAAAAAAATATATATATAAATGCATTAAACATTGAGTCAATTATTGAGGCTGTTAGTTTTATATCCTTCAGTCATGTTTAGAACTCTACAAATCACACAAAAGAATAATATTTTAGTATTGGGCACATTAAACATGTATGTCAAAACAGGGTTAAAATAACATCATAAAAGCTTTGTGTCACCCTTCCAGGACTCGGCAGTGATGCTAAGGCCGGCAATAATAAAACATTCTACAAATGTTAGGACGAATAGCTTTTTTCATATAACATAAGTTATAGACACAGTCTATCTTATTGATTTTTTTTATTAAAATGCCTAAAAAAGTATCAAATCATTAAAGTAAAACGACCTCCTGATATTTGGAATGCATTTAGCATGAAAAGCAAGAAAAATACGTTCACGGTCAGTTACTTCCATGAAATCACTCCAAGTGCTGTGCTTTCAGTTATTGCGAAGTAATTATCTTCAAATAAGATATTTTCAATTGCAGCGTTACTAGTAGTATTTACGTTTAAGGTGACACTGATTTACAGAGGTCAATAACACCCCGAATTACGGAAATAGATACATCAGCAAACCAAGTTCTTACCGTAAATCCGCCACAGTTCAGACCGTTGTAGTTGAAGTTTTTAGGGGTGTTAAAACCGTACGCCCACATAGCAGATCTTTGAGTGGGGCTGACCATGCTTCCATGCGCCTGAACCTCAACGAGGTATAGCGAAATTACAAGCGTGGCCGAAAGAACCTCACAAACTACCGAATATGCTCCAGCGGCCATGTTGATGGTGTGTACGGCTCTGTCATATCATCATCTCACACTTGTGTCCGAGCACGTCATCTTATAGCTCAGGTGTACGAGGTGTCCGTCCAGCCTCTGGCGATAGGTGGCGGAGGAGTTATGGGGTTTCAAGAGGTCCCATTTGTAACAGGTCAGCAGACCTGACGATGGCGGGAATTCATTACTGAGTAATCCTACCTGTGATGTACCACATACATTCTCACGGGAGTGTTGCTCACTTGTGTTTTATTTATAAAGAAATTGCATTTTAACAACTTATACTTGCAATTCAGATGTTTTGCTAAGTCTGTTCCCCTCTACTTCGAATATCAGAAATGTTGATTTATCCCTAAGCTGTGACACAAATATTATATGAAGTATGCAAAGGACACTTTGTCTATATAAAAATGTACATCTATTTTCCTTGAAGGTATGTGCTAGATTCGTGAACTGTCACAAAAAAGCTTTGTCGTAAGTTAACAAAGGAAACGCCTTTCCGAATTCAACGAGTTAGTCCATATACCGCATATGATAAATGCATAGTTCTCATTTTCTGATTGGTCACATATCCATCTGACGTTCTCGGTACACTTTTATATATTTATATTTCCACTCAATTCAGACTCAATGAACCTACCACAGTTAACTCGAGCCATTTTTCAATGAACTATATCAAGTCCGACGTAGGAATACATTTGTCGAGCTTGGACTATATTTTTTAAATTCCTTTTCAAAAGTGATCATTTAAGGATTGAATAATGTTATGTTGAGGTGTATGGGGGTATAAACGAAGAAGATCATAATAAATTTGTCTCAAGACCTATTGAAATTAAAACAAATATTAGTTTTAAAAGAATTCATTTCATATAAATATGATCACTTTTGAAAAGGAATTAAAAAATATAGTCCAAGCTCGACAAATGTATTCCTACGCCGGACTTGATAAAGTTCATTGAAAAATGACTCGAGTTAACTGTGGTAGGTTCATTGAGTCTGAATGGAGTGGAAATATAAATATATTTATATGAAATTAATTCCTTTAAAACTAATATTTGTTTTAATTCGCTATTAAGTTTGTTCACGAAAGAAATCCTGAAAGTATTTACCATATGTAGACGAAGAGTGATGACGTACATTTCGGTAAGTTCCGTGGTAGACTTGCACAAGTCCATATTTGTCAAAGACAAAATATCGTACAAAATATAAAAAAAAAAATAGAAATATAAGGATTGAATAATGTTAGGTTGAGGTGTATGGGGGTATAAACCTCAATAGGTCTTGAGACAAATTTTATGAACTGCGAATGCCAACTGGACAAAGGCAAATTCAACATGAAGCGCTAGCGCGCTTCATTAAATTTGCCTTTGTCCAGTTGGCATTCATCAGCCCATAACTTCCAAATAAAAGCAGTTCAATGCTTAAATAAATACATACAATGCAATGCATTACGGAACGACATGGTAGAGGTTGATAATCAATGGCTGCGATAACTAAGCTGCTTTCTCGGGGATAATAAGGGGAGATTTTGTAATAGCCACACTATTCTGACATCATTCTAAACTAGATAGCAATCATAGATCGTTGTGAGTCGGCCAAATATAGAACGCTCTCATGAACAGTTGTTAACGTGAAAGCACCAGTAAACTCAAGACCTGAAGGATAATTTGAAATTCGATTGATGTCCCTGATGTAATTTTGCATTGCGTTCATGGTCTAGTTCGGTGTAGAGGAGTTAAAAATACTGTACTGGAAATGAATATACAGTAAAATTCTCACGATTGGACCGAGAATACATCAGATGATTCGAATGTTTTGCTCGGTCCCGATTTTCTCTCTTCCTCATCTTATTTAATGGGTCTTCACATGTGTTGCATGATACGTGTTTATAACACTGTATTCTGTGCATATATATTCTCTTTCATCTTATTGAAATATTGAATAGTTGTTATTTTATAGAATATAAAATGTCTGTATTTATTCATTGCTTTGTCTCATCATGTTATCGGAAATATATACGGTAGACAACCCAGGAATTCGGGTCATTTCTGTCATTGCCCATATATCTACAAAGAAACGCGGTTAAGTCGAACTATCGAATAAGTGGAATATTTTACTTGGTCTCGTCGACTTCGACTTATCGGTGTTTTACTGAAATTTGAAATGATTCAATCCTCTACAGAGCCTTTGATGTCATAAGCCTTAGTCATCTTTATTTGAGCTGGGACAGACTGTCCATTGCTCGACTGTTACTGCTCTTCCTGTGTAATAGAACACGAGGTGTTTAAACAAAATCTGAAATTGTTTGCTAAAATCAATAACAAAACAAAAGAGTAAAATATGAACAAAAGAAAAACTACAGAAAGTAGAGGGAGCTCAGATATTCCGGAAGGGTAAGCGTCTTTTACTTTATAACCGACTCCTGCCGTTTAAAGTTATACTCCAGGCAATGTCGGATTTACAAAATGAAAATGAGAGTCAAGGTAATGGCAACGGAAGCACCAAGCATAAGAAAGACGGTCCACCAGGCATATCACAGACGGAAGCACCAAACATACCAGAAACGGAACCATAAGGCATTATAAAAACGGAGACAGCAGGCATATCTGAAGCGAAACCATCAAGCAAACCAGAAACGGAACTACCAGGTATACCAGAAACGGAACTACTAGGAATACCAGAAACGGAACCACTAGGAACACCAGAAACGGAACCACCAGATACATCAGAAATGGAACCACTAGGAATACCGGAAACGGAACCACTACAAAATACCAGAAACGGAACCAACAGATACACCAGAAACGGAACCATCATGTATACCAGAAAAGGTACCATCAGGTATATCAGAAACGGAACCATCAGCTAAACCAGTAACGGAGCTACCAGGTATACCAGAAACGGAACCACCAGGTATTCCAGAAACAGAACCACCAAGCATACTAAAAGCGGAACCATTAGGTATTCCAGAAACAGGACTATCAGGTATACCACTAACGGAACCACCGGGTATTCCAGAAACGGAACCATCAAGCATACCAGAAACGAACCACCAGATATACCAGAACACGTCCGACTTCATGTCATTATAGGAAAAAGAACATTTTAAAAAGGATTATATTGTCAACAATGAAAGAATCGGTGATTTTAATTATTTTTAATCTCTTTGAATGTTTAAATTTCTGACAACTATCGGGGAAATTGACGAACTTGGGACAAGCCTGTGAATATCAAATCAGCTGGGGTATTGACGAACTTGGGACAAGCCTGTGAATATCAAATCAGCTGGGGTATTGACGAACTTGGGACAAGCCTGTGAATATCAAATCAGCTGGGGTATTGACGAACTTGGGACAAGCCTGTGAATATCAAATCAGCTGGGGTATTGACGAACTTGGGACAAGCCTGTGAATATCAAATCAGCTGGGGTATTGACGAACTTGGGACAAGCCTGTGAATATCAAATCCGCTGGGGTATTGACGAACTTGGGACAAGCCTGTGAATATCAAATCAGCTGGGGTATTGACGAACTTGGGACAAGCCTGTGAATATCAAATCAGCTGGGGTATTGACGAACTTGGGACAAGCCTGTGAATATCAAATCAGCTGGGGTATTGAAAACCCAAAGAATCGGTGACGTGACTGTCTAAAAAATGAAAATCTACAATAATGAAGTTAAAAATTCAAATCATTTTAAAATACATCAAATTAACAACCAATTTATGTATTTGTTTTATTGTACACATAATTATTATACGGTAGGCAGTTTTACCACAACAAAGGCCTATGATTGTATTTAGCGACAATGACCTCGTAAGCTGGTGTCATCAGTGACCGTACAGACTGTTTGTAAAAGGGACAGTGTCATTGTTACACATCCTGCTCACCAACATATAACTCTTTTGTCAATGAAATCCTCACTACTTTGATACGATACTGTAAAAGAAATTTCGTAATATTTTCGTTTGAAATAATTTTGATATGTTTTCCAATGAAATAATAAATGAGTAACGGGTAATGAGTAACAGAAGGACAGCAGACACGGTTGACACTCTTTTAGTCTGTACTATGCATATGACTCAATACGGCGATGTCCTGATAGAGTAATCGATCACACACGTCACAGTCTCATTACAGATGCAGAGCACGGACAATTTGTGTAGAAACGAGAAACATTACATATCCTTTCAATGAAATAACAATGACCGCAGGGTCAATGACAAATTCTTGGTCACTAGAGGGCGTTCGCGATATATTTTATATTAGTCACGTAACACAAGTCAGTGCTTCCCCTGGCGTTCTCATATGTAGTTTGTGTGTTAACGGGACGTGATCCATAGCCTAAAGGACAATGTTTGATATCAAAACGATAGTTTTTTTAAAGCGTTAAAAATACATATAGCGATCTCGGTATCGCGTGATTTTCAGGATAGAAAACGAACAGATGTGAACTGTGTTAAATATGGCTATATCACTTCAGAAATGAGTATTATGACCCAACAGCAAAGGCGCCAGACAAGGCGAAAAGCTGCATTTATTGCCTGATACAGTTAGACCAAATACAATAAAAGTGTCACTTACAAATGTATAACACTGATAATAACAATCATATGACACTGGTAAGCCTTAATTTATATATTGTCTAGTTTGTAGTGCTTGTTCGTGTACAGTGCATCTATAGGGTAGTGAAAAACTTACTAGGTCTTAATCAATATCGTGCAAGTGTCTCCTAGCATCGAAATTATAGAACATTTCGGCTATGACCGACTTGTGAAAAGAGTTGGTATACGTCATTTTTAAGTATAGCTAATATTTGCTAACACAACTATCAAGACATCCCCAACATTCAACTATAATACTCACCACCCTTAGCCCTTTTCTCATCAGGAGAATGTGTCTTTCCTCGGTTGTGACCTAGATTTGCATGGCGAACGTCGTCTAAAAATCAGAAGAAGACTTACCATTTATTCCCTTTGCACGTTTCAAATCTATATTTTTGTTTGGATTTCGTCCTCATTAATTGATTTCATATAGGTTATCCCGGCGGTTTTTGAGCCAAAAGGCTGTCAAAACCACACTTACTCTCTTTAACTTGTGTCAAAACATCAAGACCAATTAAATATTTACCACAGTACCAGATTTAATATATATACATACATATAAACACCATTATAAGTCACCTCATTTTTTGCTTCAGCCGTACTTGATTGATATTTTGGGCGTCATCATAATCTGTTTTACAATTCGGCCTGTAAGCAAGGAGCAGGTAATATGCTTTTAGTTCAACTTCACATAAGATAATTCTCAGGCCTTTATACTTATCCTTTAATTATTTTTTTATATATTCATATTGTAATCATTCGTTTTTGTAAGGTTTAAAAATTGTATCTTATTAATAAGTAAATAACAATGAACTACATAATTAAAATGTATACAAGTTTTACAGCCATTACCGTTGTTTAAAGTTAATAAATAATTCACAAAAAATATGTCATTGAAATTACACAACATTAGCAATGCATATTGTTTGTCGAATCTATCGGAATAACGCTGTGTATTTTTTTACAAACAGTGAAAGAAATCCAGATAAATTCAGCAATCAAAATTCTTCGTGATAATATTGGTCTATTACACTTGAGTAATAAATTCCTGTAGTCGAGACAGAGGTATGGAAACAGTATATCACAGTACCGAGCGTAGGTGTTACCAGGGATACCGAGAATTATCACTCACCAATACCGAGCGTAGGTGTTACCAGGGGTACCGAGAAATATCACTCACCAATACCGAGGGTAGGTGTTACCAGGGGTACCGAGAATTGTCACTCACCAATACCGAGGGTTGGTGTTACCGGGGATACCGAGAATTATCACTCACCAATACCGAGGGTAGGTGTTACCAGGGATACCGAGAATTATCACTCACCAATACCGAGGGTTGGTGTTACCGGGGATATCGAGAATTATCACTCACCAAGACCGAGCGTAGGTGTTACCAGGGATACCGAAAATTTTCATTCACCAATACCGAGCGTAGGTGTTACCAGGGATACCGAGAATTATCACTCACCAATACCGAGCGTAGGTGTTACTGGGGATACCGAGAATTATCACTCACCAATGTAAGTAACGACACCAACAACTGACAATAATAGCCTGCATTTACGTTTTAAATCCGCATACTCCCAAATAACAAAACATTCTAGTTTTACACATGTATTAATGGCAATCCCAGATGTTCATTCACGCTCTCCTAACATTAAAATGACCATACGACAGGCCTATTGAAAGGGGGGATCCCTGCGACAGCAGTGAATACAAATCACTGGCCGCATTTATTTTTTCGGGAGATTTGTCACGGAACCAAAAACGAGGCTACACCAACGTACACTACACATAAACTACACACATGGCCGTTGTTTATATATCGAGTATGCTTGAACTTGCCTATAAATGCTTCATTTGAACAAATTAGCAAAATATTATCATAATGAATAATAAATATAAACAAACATACAACTAAAAACTTATTTTAGAATATAGCAATATCAAAATAACAAAACAACGATACAAATCAGATCGGTAAAATTCACAATGTACGAGGAATACGGAAAAAGCTAACCAGCAATCCAATAGACGTCTTGCAAAATCGGAATAAGAGTCTGTTTCATTTCCTTCTCTTGCTTAGTCCCAGCGAATTAATTCTTCTCCTAAGGAAATCCTGAGGTTTTGCCGATTCCAGCCCCTTTCAGCCCAGTTTCTTTTTGCAGATGCTTTCGGCTTTCCGTCATTGTTGTTGTTGACTGATAACCCGTCTGTTGCATTATGTGACTAATTTGGATAGAAACTTGGTCCGTCGGACCCGGTTATTATTTATGGTAATTTCCCCTATACTTTTTATAAATACACACTTTCCTCTAGTCTTTCATTCGCGATAATTTGTTCGGTATATACTAAGTCTGTAATCTGTAAAGTGGTCACAATGTAAACAAGTTATATATTTTCTTTGGGAGTACGTGCCTTTAAAACATCGCATTTCTTTCAGATAATTCATGTACCGATCATGAAATATATTTCTCATTCAATGTATTTATGAGTCATTTTTATTTGAAGATATTGCACAATGTAATGTTTGATGAGTACACATGTATTTTCTATATATGTTTGCATCAGCTATTGCTATTTTAATCTACAATGCCTTTTCATTTCATTCCATTTATTTACTTTTGTATTTTGCGGTACGCATAGCATTTATTAATGAGTAACTTCTGTAAAGACAACAACAACAGCAGCAACAACAACAATTCAAAAAGTCCCATAACTCCCCGACAATATCCGGACAAATACATGTAGTTGTAAATAAGGGTTTTAACGCATTGATGGCTCTGAAGTACCTACTTCAAAGTTATGACCTGACTATTCGGTAGATCTAACTGTCTAGGGTAGACATAGACAGGATTTTCTCGTGACACTCATTATGTGCTTAGTCATATATCCACCTGCATTGACTTCACACGTCCTGTCTTGATCCGCCGCTGCTGTGTGTGACCCACAACCGTAAACAAATTTCCTCACAATGACCCGATTATTCATGCGTGGTCGACGACATCCACGTAAAATCACCACTTGTTCTCAAAAAACGATTACTTAATGCCTGAAGGGCTCGTAGTCGGTTTGTCCATAGTTTGAAGCGCAACACCTGTCTGTTATATCAACCAGATAGATGTAAGGAAGATAAATGAGTATACAATATGTTGCATAGTGCTTGCATTAAATTGTATTTAGGCTACAGGTGAAAGTTATGCTATATCTCATACAAGTCTTACGGACATTCGAGGCATATGTCCCTGTGTCTTTGCCTTGTATCACCTCCGCGACGATAAATTTCCATGTGATAATCCCTTAGCCGCTGGAAATGTTTCCATCATATGTGCTTATCTGTCGTAAAAGGTGTTCTGGTGATACTGTTTTATATTTGAAATTCAAAATACTCAGTCTTATACTTAAAAGTTGTATTTCACTTTCGCTGAGTGTTGACAAAATCAGATATAAAGAAGTGTTAAAAAATATATTAAATTTAGAACTGAAATGTACGGAAGTGTATTAGGTTACACAGGAATTTGCTAAAAATATTTTATCTGGCGGCTGTAGCTAAAGTAACTGGTGGCCGCCGCTTAAATATCTGGTGGTTAAAATGTTTAATCTGCTTTGATAATCTGCTGATTGCGTATATTGTCAAATTTATAGTTGCTCATAGACGGAAAACGGACGAAGGGACTAAAGGAAGGGAATGCAATAAACCTGTCAGAACGGTATTATAATCACATTGAAATATGAACAGATCGTGTAAACCTAGATACAATATTTTGTATAATGCAAAATAAATTCAACACTTGGATGTTTACTATTATAATTGTTTATATTCGATCACCACAATCATGCATTGGAAATTGTAATGTCACTATACGACTAGTGGCTGGCAGATAAAATTAGATATTCAAGTGGTGGCCGCCAGATAACATACTTTTGTTATCACGAAACTTATATTCTTATGTGACCTTAATACGCTTCCTTTGGAACGGGTTAAAAACCTTCATTAGTACTTTTCATATTAACGTTCTGCTTGATACTTATAAGGCATGATAAATATGAAAGAAAAAAAACAAAACAAAAACAAAACAAAAAACTTCAAAATATATAGATTTTTTTTATGTCTGTGTAATTCCAACTTTGTCGTAAATATATATTCTTATCTATTCAGGAACTCGACTGTAAGGTGTTGAATGCACAAAAAGTGTGAGTTTTCAATGTTACATTAGATAATTAAGTCTAATGCTTCGCGTACTAAATGTTTATTTCAAATGATAAATGAAAATTTCATATTTTATATAAACATCGTTTGGTGTTGAGTGGCAAAATGATATTAAACATCAGTTCATTTTATTCCGTAGGCCTTTCGGCCCATAGGTGAAAATGACAACATGTGATAACATATCAATTAATAAATTATACATGTAAAAAGGAGAGTGACCAATATCATATTATGGTGCAATGATATGTAATTTCGTAAATTCATTTTACATTTTACATGAAACGATAATTCGAAAACAAATTACATGTATCTTTCAAAATGGTTTTACTTAGAAAACATATCATGATTATCAAGATATTCAATTCAATTCAATTCTTTTATTACCTTAGGCCTTTCGGCCCATCGGTTTTTAACAGACATATATACATATACATGATACATTTACACAAAATCTCACACTCTACAGTGTACATGTTACATAATACTAAAGCGGTACACATTTTCCACCTAGAGTAATGATATGAAATTTCATACATATAATCATTAGATAATACTTTGAATTAATATGTAGTTATATTTACTAAGGTATATCGAAATTGAACGGTTAATTCTTACACCTGTACAGATATCAAAATAATGGAACAGACGGACGAACGGACAGATTGAAGAACATACAAATATCGGACAGAGAGCAGCACTTTGAAAAATACATTGCAGTAATAATGTAGTTACACAATTCTAAGTTTATAGGCTTCTGAAATAAATCTCCCCAACAAATTCAATTCTTTCTGACTTCTTGAGTTTAATAATTCGATAACTTTGAGAACTGATGGCTTATGCCAAAAATATTTCTTTATATATTTCTTCCTAATATCAGTATAACAATGACAGACAAGTAGAAAATGATATTCATCTTCAACATCTAATGAATTACAATATGGACAATATCTGTAACACCTTTCTATATTCCTGTATCTTCCGGATTCTATAGCTAAATTATGGGCAGATAGATGAAATTTAGTAATCATAATTCTTCGTTGTTTTGGTAATGATTTACTCAGATAGAATTGTAAGGCCACCTTATCAACCATATGCCTATAGAGTTCACATTTACTCGAGGCTTGTATTAAATAAATAAATTTTGATTGGCCTGATCTTCAATTCTCTGTTTAATTATAGGCAAGAGATAAATGTCGGTGGGTGTCTGTCTCGCCCAGACATAACCAAAACCTAGCTCAAATAGTTTTCGTTTCAGAAAAACTAACCAATTTTTCTTAGGACGTTCCTTCTCCGTTTCCCTGTAAAGAAAGTCATACGCCTCAGTTAAGATACAATTATCCGAATTTAATAATTTAAACCAATATTTTAACATCCTTAACAATTGTGTATTAGCTAGCGATTGGCGACCTAAGTTCAATATATACCATAGCGTTACATGTAGATTTCTTTACACCAAGTAAATTTTTGCAAAATTCCAAATGAATTTTTTTCTACTTCAAGCGCTTTATTAATTCCCCATATTTCACAGGCATAAAAAAGAATACTTCCGACATATGTATCAAAAAGGTGCAACATAGTTTTGATATTCAAACTCATATTATTACATTTGGAGCGAAGAGTAAAAAGAGCTTTTCGTCCTTGTTCAGCTACATGTTTAGACATAAAACTAAATTTATTGTTGAATCGGAAGAGGGTGCCTAAATAACAAAACTGATCAACTACTGAAAGCAATTCCACATTGAAAGTCCAAGTTTCGTTTACTTTAACTATGCCACCATTACGAAAAATAACAATCTTATTTTTTTTCTGTATTAACTGTTAACTTCCAGTTATCTGCATAGGTATTTAAACTGTTTAAAAGCCCTTGCAACCCTTCAACTGATTCAGAAAACAATACCAGATCATCAGGATCAGGGTACAGAGAAGGAATATACTCAATTCTCCAAAATCATAACTAGGAGCACCATTTTCAATAAAACTATTATCAAAATCGTTTATAAACAAAGAAAAAGGTAAAGGAGACAAAATTTCCCCTTGCATCAATCCGACGTTATTAGAGGAAAAAAATTGAACAATTTCCATTAACTAAAACACAAGATTAACTGAAGTATAAAGAGATTTGACCGTTGCCAGAAATTTCCCCCGAATACCTATTTTGGACAGCTTGTACCAGAGACTTACTCTATCTACATAGTCAAACGCTTTACGAAAATATACGAAACAACAATAGAGACGTTTTTTCTTAGACAAAGCTTTCAAAATTATAGTTTGCAAAGCGAATATAGCATCAATTGTACTAACACCAGGTCTGAATCCGAATTGAGCGTCCGTTAAAATGTCATGTCTGGTACAGACACCTAATACTCTTTTGTTGAGAATTGATGTAAACAATTTACATAAATAGCTAATTAAACATAAACAGCGTATTTATCAACAAACATAATTAAGTTTGAGAGGTAAGAATTCTTAAGGGTTACATAACACAACAAAAGTAACGGTAGTCTGCTATTCTACGAAATAGTATTTTTGGCTTTTTCTCAGATTGGAAGAAAAAGGAGCCTTTTTTATTTGTTCATTACTTTTAAACATCAAGGTAGTATTAGACAGCAAGCCCGTTATTTATCAATTAACCAGATAAAGAGGTGAAATACGATACCATTTATCCAGTACATTATGTATTCTCATTAATCATTAAAAAAGTATCTGAAATCTTTTGGATTATGGTTAAAGGATGAATTATGTAAGTTCTGAATATATCAAAATATACAGCTTATCATCATAGTTACTCATAAACTGTATTTATTATAATATTTTCCATAAAGTTGAGATATGTTGTCTTTCAATTTCAAAAGACATGCCTATAATTATGTCAAAGTAGATATGACGTAAGCAGATATTCAATGGTACGACGGGTAACTGAATAACAAGACGAGTAAGGTGGTCAAGTCTTCGATCTTAAAAGGTGTTCAAAAAGGGGCACATGTAGCTTGCCTCAACCCTGAGCGAATCAGAGCGACAAAAGAATTGATTCCTACTTAAGAGTCAGAGACGATTTCATATGCTAAACAAATTCCAAGTTTACTTCATTTTCGTCCCGACAAATCGGTTCGAAAAAAACTCTGACATGCATTCTTGAAAAGATTATTTAATCAAATATTATCGATGGATATTTGTCTCCCAGTGCTCCTGTGCTGCATAACCTCTCCTTTTAGGGTGTATGTATATCTCACAAGGAGAAAAACGCAAGCTAGAGCACGCAGGTGATACAGAAATGACTTTCGAGACAGCCCCCATGAATACATTGATTGATGACAAGAGTTTGCATGGGAAAGGCCCATACGAGTTAAGACCTTCAACAGACCGGGAGATTTAGCGGACACTTGTTTACTTGCAATTATACAGGTAAGTCATCTGTTGGTGTTATTAGAAGAAATGATTTTAAATGTGTCTGTGAATGTAATGTTATCTTAAATGACATTTTTCTATGTGTTTTTCTTTGTTAGCGTTTAACACCACATGTCGGGATTAACTGATGTAGTAGAATTGATGCAGGCATGCCCTCAGGCGAATATTATTCTCTAGTCACTGTGTGTGTATGAAATGACCTGTCTGTGTATGTGATATATATAAAGACAATGCACAAACTTACCTTAGCACATCCAAATTTATATAATACAATTGCAAAACTGTTATTAAATTGAAGCAAATTAATTTTACTGCTATCTGCTAAAATTGCAAATGAAATGTAAATCATCGTTTACGCCCTGAGTCCATTGATTTAATGAATATAATTTCCCGGTGTTTGTGGGATCTGAGCATGTGAAATATTCATTTAACTTTCAGATATGAAGTAAAACATTGATAAAGTCTGCAGCAAATGATTTATAGTTACATTGTTTTTATTTCAGAATGTATAAAGAAGGCGCATGTTAGACAACACACTTAAGCTTTATAACAAATAATGTTGTAAAATTGTGTATGTTTTATTGGAACCATAAATATAACCCAGTTTGAAATAGGTTGGGAATTCGCATGTATCTGATGTTAGCTTTCAACGAAATTCTAAGTAAAAGGAACAATTCAATATACCTTTAATCCAGTATATATATCACCTAATATTTCTTTTTTCAATATTCTTTATGTCATATCTGGTCACATTGAAATGTATTCGGTCAAACACAACCGGACTAAACCATGATAAAATGAGAAAGAACCCCTCGGTTATATTGACATCCACAAATTCCATTTTTTGAAATAGTTGACGTGACGTAAGCCTCCCTAAACTCTATAAAATTTCGTTCCTATGAAAATTCCGTGTCATTTGAGAATGGCCACAAAATCTAACTAAGTTTTAAGGGGAAGGGTGATAGATTATTAACGATCTGTTTCAAAATCTTGTCTAAATTTAGAGAAAAAAAAACAACATGCATACTCTTTATTAAAACCGTCTCTTCCATGGAAACTGGCATTCTCAAGAATAAATCCCGATTAAAGAGATGTTACTCGAAGTTAATATCTACTGTGGCATGTTCTGATGTATGCAAGTCACCAGCAAAACTAATCCAAAACGGCTGCCCCCATGCTATTTATACGGTCATATTTCATCAAAAATATAATATTAATGAAAAATATTTTTTTCTCTTCATCAGGGGTGTGGAGAAAATCCATTCATTTGTTATGAACTGAACTGTATACATGGAGCATGATCATATCAAAATGTTGAATATTTTCAATTAAAATACATATAGGAGAGTTTTAAGTCATTATTGAATATAAAACGAAATTTGAAATAATCATTTCTGAAAAGAGACATCTTAACAGAATTTCCAATAGACCTTTTTAAAGCTCCTTAAAGCTACATCGTATCTACTGTGGTTTTAATAAAATTATTCCCCGACATCTTTTTATTACAAAATTATTTTGAAAAGAATTTCGCACTTTCCCAAGCTAAAATAGTCTTGTAAATGCATCATCTGGTTAAGACTTTCATTTTGATCTTGCATTCACACAGACAGTTATTCTAAAGATAATTAATACAGTCATTAAGGTTGCATCAAAATAATTTATTCGCGGCGGTTGATTCTAAAGTACCAATACGTAAAGGTTTTATAATGGATTCCTGATACTCAAAAGGAAATATAAAACCTTTGTTGGCAATAGTATAATAAGATTTTGTTTATTGTGGTTTAACTCGACGATAGCATAGATCGCTCGGTGTACACTTTTCCCTTGTAAAACGAAGAGATCTAAGCTTTTGCTCTCTCTTAATGAAAGCATAGGAATCCTAATACCTTTCTCACGACAACTGCGTTTACGTGTAACAGTAAAACCATGCATTAAAGCTGAATGGCCAACGTGTGAGACGCAATATTACTGCACTGATCGCTGAATGTATGAATATTTATTGGTTAAAAGTCATAAAACGCACAAACAACTGGTATCAATCTCATACAACTTTTCAATCTGCTTCAGTCAACATTGATTCGAATTTATTTTCTTTTGCTGCATACTGGGCGTTTGTTGTTTAGTATCAATGCAACTTCAGCGAATTCATTAATTTTTTTTGTAATTTCATTTTGAAATATTTTGTTTTAACAGTAATGATTTACCTTAAATCATTTTATCGAAAATACCATAATCAAATCGTTTTCTTTGCTGCATTTTCAGGTTTTGAGTGGGTAGAAGTAGTCATGATTTGTAACACCCGCATAAAAAAAAAAAAAAAAAAATACACAAGACGCTGTTGCGCTTATATAGATGCAGACAGTTCAGTAAAAACACCAGAAATAAAGCAAAACATCAAATTATATGTTTTACGGTATTACGTTTTGTGGACACTCTAGTAGTTGTACATGTACAATGTACATTGGATTCTTATAAACATAGTTAAATCTGATATCTATAGCCTATGCTACATAAAAGGAAGAGGCATTTGTAATTTATGTGCATACAGTACTAGAACAAAACTGACTATGTAATAAACACGTTATACGGTTTTAAGTTAGTGGTACGAGTTTGTATCATTTTTGAGACGTAATAGCTGTCGATATATAACATAATCCAATTTTTCATTTGATGTTTTTTTTTTCAGGAAAAATGTAAGACAATGGTGTTTTATAAAGAAGAACCCTAGCAGGAAAAAGCAGGTGAGACTGGTTGAAGTGCCATGTCAAAAGAAGGATTGATACGGAAGGTTTTGGCGGTCGTAGCGGTACTTGGAGCGATTAATCTGTTTGTATTCCTTGTATCATGGAAAAGACTAAACACAAAACCTCAATGTTCATTTACTAGTTTTCTACAAATGTCTGCGAATTTCATCTCTAGTAATGGTCGACGCTCTGTAGCTGAACATCTACCAGATTCCTGTTCTCGCTCATTTCTAGACCAGGAGGAATCTTCTATCAACAACTTCCGTAAAGCCATCAGAGATTTGATTCACGAATGCAATTCAAGGAGGCTATTGTTATCGCCACATCGGGAAATCTCAAACCAGCCAATTCTCACATTATTTACGTCATGGAAAGACGAAAAACATGTGCAAGAAGTTCATAAAAAAACATTAGCGAACTGGAGCAGATTTTTACCAAAGTTTAACCTGGTTATGTTTACAAATGATAGTGTTGTGTCGGCTCAAGCAAAGGATTATGGGTGGACAACGTATCCTATCATGCATCACGCCGCTGGTGGCGCCCCGGTCTTAAAGACCATGTTTCAGACTGTCATATCTAACATAAACTCAACATTTTATGGCTATGCCAATAGCGATATCTTATTTACAGATGCATTATCGGATTCCCTTTATTTGATTGCAGAGAAATTCAAATCTCCGACATCTGTGTTTATATCCGGTATCAGGACAAATGTAATGAATGTATCCCTAAAAGAAGCTGCGTCATTTCCAAATATAGCCGCAGCAGCCACGGTACGTGGCAAACTTTTCGAAATCCATTCTGCTGACTACTTTCTTACAACAAAATGGTTTCCATGGGCCGATATCCCCCCACTTGTGATTGGTCGACGCGCTTATGATAACTACATAATATCTCATGCGCGAAAAATTAAAGCTACCGTCATTGATGCGACGGAAACAATTCCTGCCATTCACCAGACGACAGCAAAAGGCAACCAGGAAGGTATAACACGTCCGGATGCAGATTACAACGATCACTATCTTGTCAGACTTGGTATTACTCCAAAATACGAAAGCGGATTCGTAACATGTGCAGAGTGGAAATTGTATGAGTCCCTTTGCGGTGATATAGACATTATTCATAGACAATCATTGCCAAAATATTGTGTTCAGTAGTTAACTTTATATGTTTTCTCTTTATAAGAATTTATCGGTTCATTCTAGACTGATAGCTATTGTGCTTTCACTTATCAGAATATCCACATGTTTTTAGTTGCATACAATGCTAAAACAAGCTTATATTTTTACGTTGTTTCATCTTTTAAATTGGAAGTACGTGTATACTTTTGTATTATTTAGTCTATGACAATGCTTTATTGTGCCATGTTTGAACTGTATCCCATCGAAGTGTGATCTGATAATATAAACATACATTATTACTTTTGTTGCTCTTAGTCAAGAGATTCTCTTCATAATGCCAAATGCTTTCATATAAAGAAAAGAGTATCTAAAAAAAAGAAAGAACGAAAGAAAAAATCTGAGCAGATTAGTGAAACGTTAAAACTAGTAGGCAATGCTTATTGTCATTACAAACTAGAAAAAGCTGAAGTTTAAGAAAAATGATACATTAGTAAACTTTCATCTGTTCTCGTTGATACGTGTAACATGGCAGTTTCTAGTGAATTTGTTCAATTGTCATCACTATGACAGTTAACTGTCCTCTACCAGTAAATCTCACGAAATAACTTATCAGTTATGAGTAACATTTACTCATAACGAACATTTCCTATGTTACGAAGAAAATAACATTCAATGTGTTTTGCGGCGTTGGTAACAACGGCAGCCGTGGTTTTGTTCAATACATTTTACGTTTTTAATTAATCGATATATCCATAATCCACAATGTCCGTCTCAGATTAACTATGGTTGTCAAGCACAGCGGAAATTGACACAGATTTAGTAGTGACGTGGTCAAATGTTGGAAGTGGACGCTTCAGCCATTTCTTGTTAGCATACTTCGTTGAGAAGTTAAATATGCATCCATTTCCTCAATATTCAGTTTAGTTTTTGACAAAATATTCTCTTAACGTTAAAAATATTCTCTTGACGTTAGCTTTTTGTGCAGATACCATCGGGTTACATGAGAAAACGCTAAAAGGCGTTGCTCAGTCCTTGCAAAATGGCGCAGTCTAGTTGACGTTCCGATTACGTCATAAATAGACGACGTCATTAATTATGGTACCGATTTCTACACTTAATCCGCTGAGAATTTTTTCACTGCGTATACGCTAATTTATTCTCAGTAGGACTATACTAACCTGAAGAAAGGAGGGAATGGGTTCCTATTGACATATGTCGTACAGCCAATTATTGTATGGAGTCATATGGAGACTTTCAGTATAGCAAAAAACCTAAAAGGTATGTTGTTAATAACCGTTAGCACATGACGTCACGATAACAAAGTGTTAAAGACCTCCAACCAACAAGTACGAATTATCGCTAAATCTTATCTCTAGCTTAACAATAATTTAACAAAATCCTTTCATCAAAACCTTACAGTCAAGAAAACGAAATAAATCGTTGTTAAATATATAACATACCATGGGTAACATAATGACAGATAATCTAGCCAATTCCCTTTAGGTAACAACGTTTTACATCATAAAAAACAGTAATGATGCCAACACACTTGCTTACATTATATATTCTCGAATCGGTGCATTTAGAGATGGCGTCGGCGGCCATCGTTTATCGTTTATCAGGCAACGACAATAAACATAAACTAGACATGGAGTTAGGATCTGTCTGCGATGCATATATTTAGTGACCTCAAGGTTGCAGACATGTTAATCTAATATCAATATTAGCCAGATAAGACTAAATACCGATATTGCTAGTACAGATAGGGGAGCTACGTGTCTATTTCATTTTCATACCGTAACAAATGAATACTTCAATCACACTGCCAAGTAACCTTATTGTCACAACAGAGCGGATGATGTAAATATAGCTAAGATACAAAGAATGAGTTAAGAATTCAAATTATAAACTACGTCTTTGATATTTTCTATTTCATTCTTAAACTCCTACAACACCAAACTATCCCAATTTTACTGTAACGACCTTTGAACAGTGTGATATATGATCCCGATACATTGACCAGGGGAACATGGGGCTATAAATCTCATATAGAACGTGCAATAAATACTACAGGAGATTTCATTTTGTTCAGTACCTAGGTTAATTCTACTTCAGTCTCCAGATAAGTCTGACAGATGATAGGTGATGTTTTCCTTTCCATCAAAGACAAAGAAAAGCAATCAGTGCAGGGCCAAATCTCCCACACATTACATTAATGAGTTTCATTTTAGTTCAGATTTAGAGTATATCTTAAATGATGATCGAATTTCCATTTCAAAAGAGATACTATAAATGCTTCCGGAAGCTTACATTTGAGCTACATTGAGAGGTTTGATTTCATCGGGAATAAACACGAATACAAAATGTTATTTAAGTGATATTAGTTAACTTTTGAAACATCAAAATATATTTGTGTTTTGTGAATATCAAGATATTGGTAAATCCCGAAACTATAGAAACACCGTTATCTGGACTTGTCAATATAACAAAGTACATGCTAGAATAGAGCATTAGAGAAAGAAGGAAAGAAAATACTTCACTTTGCGCTCTTTAACATAATTTTTTATTTAATTATTTATTTTTTTGCAAATGTTTTTTTAAGATACTAAATAATTCATTCGCAACACCATGCTACTCCATATGTATTTTTTAATGACCCAGCAGGACATGGTCCTTCTGATTGTTGCCAAAATATTCATTAACAGCATGTCTGACGTTAATAACACACCTAGAATTTAACTGAGTGAATGTGAAAGTTAATACATGAAGAAGTCCAGATAGAAAGACATTACTTGCTTGTCGTAATAAATTTGGTATGAAAGAGAACACCAGCGTATGCTAGTTGAGTTTGGTAAATGACAAGTATAGAAATTGACATAAAAAGAATCAATAGAAGTGATCCGAAATGTAAGAGAATGAAATATCTCTTGGTGCTAAAATACCATACTACTATGTACCATTTCATATAATCAAAAACTTTATCCATGCCATATACACCTAACATCACCTGTTAGTGATACCTAGTGCATATTTCGGACAGTTTCGTTTTCAAATCATATATACAATGTATATGGTACCGACGATGATAAAGAGCCCATTCTGAGTAAAACCAAACAAACACAAAACAAAAACAAAAACAACCAAAAACAACAACAACAACAAAATACAGATTAGGTAGTAATTTAATACTGGGTCCCTTTTAGAGAGCAGACAGAAAATAGTTAATGTCTAATTTATAAAACGAATATCATTGATTAACACTTAGTCACTTTGGGCGACATAAAAAGTTCAGTTAAGAAACAAGTACACGGGTATTGAAGTCCAACTATAGGTGTTTAAGCATTCCTTCTGAACTTGATAAAGTCGGTCTTCTATTTCTCCTAAAAGAGTAACAACCAGGACCATATTACTTTCCTTGCTATGGATTTCCAATTAGTTTGTATACAATTTTAGTAATCATATCGCTCAGAAAATGAGGACACCGTAACGTAACCCTTTGAATTAACATTTATTCCCAATGTAATTAAAATATAGTCTCATTTATAATTAAGATAATAAAACAATGTGTGTTTTATGTCATATATAAAATCATATATTGGGAGCTAGCATTTTATGTCCATAATCATTTTGTTTTGTGGTGATCAAACATCTCAGTACATGTGTACTCATTTTTGGGTAACATGCAGGTCCTGCGCTTTTTCCTGTTTAAGTGACATTTGAGAATCCAAGAATCGTAGAAGGCGACTTATGTGAAGGTGCAGTGGTATAGGGTAGTAAATTTTCCCTGTACAATGTATAATGTACTTTTTAGTCAATTCTAAAACCAATTTCCTAGTTGCAACACTAAGAATCTTTTACTTTTACCTTTAATTCTCTTGCTTTCCTTTCTTGTGTCTGTTTCTTCCCACATCACCGTTGTCATATAATTATAAATGTAGTGGGAACGTTAAACATGTCAAGCCACTTACTTATTGCAAAAAATTTTAACATTTTTTATTCGACTTTGGTATATCACAGCCAGTGTATGATTTAAGGGTGGCGTTTCGATGACTACACTGTCACCTTCATCAGACAAATAACCAGTAATTGGCTTTGGTATATCACAACCAGTGTATGATTTAAGGGTGACGTTTCGATGACTACACTGTCACCTTCATCAGACCTTTATTGAAATGTCATCCAAAACTGGTTTGTGATATACGGAATTTAAGTCCACAATCATACTAATTCAGACAATCAATAAACATGGAGAACATACTTTATACCCATGGAAGCTATCGTAATGGTTGGTTTGGAGGTTTTATTTCCGTATTCTATCAAACAACATCAAATAACATCACAATGACAGTGGCATATTTTACCATCTAATAAACATATTGTTATCATATAACTGACTTGTTGTATCAGGATTCACATACAATGAATAAGTTACATGCTGTTTAAATTAGATCATATACTATTGGATAAAATATATAAGATACATTGCTCTAAAAGTCATTTTATAGGCATTACATATTAATATTATGTATTATATAGATTATTTAGGAACGGGATAGTCATTGATCCTGGAGAAAATATTACCCTGCTACACTTACAAGGTGTTGATACTGACCGTATTGGCCGTAAAACGGTTTTACAGACGCCCCCTAATTCGGAGAAGAAAGACGTCAGAAATTCCCGATGATTGACGAGCTGCTCCGTCCGCCCTTCAGATAAAAACGACATCGGGCAATCTAAGACACGTAAGCTGATTACAGGACCGGCTCCCCTGACTCTGAATCGATTTGTATTTCTGTTTTAAACAGTGCCTTCCTCTTTTATTATAAACGATGAAAGGCGACAGAACACAGGGACAGTCGTTGTAGTATACACAATGTTATAACAAGGAATACTACAATGTGTTTGGCTGTTACGGTGAACGTGGCTGTGTATAAAATACCTGGAAGGCATTACCTACTTCCGGTTAGAAACAGGTACAGTATACAAAGGCATGTACACATTATTTCTTAACTATTTTGATAATATTTATTATACACACATAATACAAAATGTTTATAACTAGCTTTGTAATGTTAATTATACACATAATATTTTATATTCATAGCTATTTTGATAATATTTATTATACACATTTAATCCTAAATATGATGTTTGTTATATGTCCCGGTTGTGTAGGATGCAGTGTTAACTATAACACCGGACATACATATATATTCAACACCTGCATTAAGGATAAATGATTTCGTAAGTTAGATAATTAATTCCTCTTTCATGATTCGTGTATCCATTGAACAATTTTATTTTGCATTAGCTCTAAATTGAGATGTTTTAATAATTGTTCTCAGTCTCATTCATGATTGCCCCTCTGCCTCTGTAAGGTGTCTCCGAGTCTGTGCCTCTCTTGTCTACGTATATATATCATGTATATGTAACTATCAAACCGTCCGTTTGTCCGTCCGTCCATCATTGTCCAGTATCCCTTATGTGTACCATATGTGATATACGTATAACTGCGAAAGCCATTGTATCTTTCTGATTACTACTTCAGGTTGGACGGAGCACATATCTGAATTCCACAGTTATCCCAATGAATTTCACGCCTAGCCTGATGACGTCATCACACGTGATATAAAAATATCTCCAGTTTCGTGCCGCCATGGATAAATTCCTATCCGTATTTGCAATTCTCACTTTTTGTACAATAATCATCGCAATTATCAGTATAATTGCAATGAAACAGAATCGAGAAGTCATCAGTATCTGTAACATGGACGACTATCTTAAAATAATGACGTCATATATATCGCATAGAGGTGTTACAAAAATTGAAGAGGAACTTTCCGAAAGATGTCTACAGGATAAACTAAATCCAGAAGAGGTAAAGAAATTCCGACATTCTTTGAGTAATATGATACAGTCATGCAATAGCATTAAAAGCGATATCAGAAAAACGATTCGTGAACCAATACTGACCCTGTTTACATCCGTAGATCCTACACATGCTGAAGTCACTTTACGTACGCTACAAAACTGGGCATCATTTATGCCTTACATAAACCTTGTTATGTTTACAAATGATGGCCAAATTACGAAACAATCACGTGATCACGGATGGACAGTATTTCCGGTGACCCACGCTGGAATTGACGGAATACCAGTGCTCAAGACTATGTTTCAGCAAGTGATAAGGGAATTCAGCACCCCGTACTACGGATTTGCTAATGGCGATATACTGTTCACGGACACATTGTTAGAGAGTTTGTCAGTCACTCGAAAATATTTCAACCATGACGAGAACGTTATGCTAACTGGAAGAAGGATCAACGTTCCGCATCTGACAAATAAAGAACTGGTTTCTTATAAATATATGGAAAAGGTGGCAAAAGACAGAGGTGAATTATTCGTTATTTCATCAGAAGATTACTTCATTACAACAAAACATTTTGCATGGCACAGCATTCCTGATTTAATTATAGGAAGACCAGCCTACGACAACTGGATTGTTGCGCATGCGCGATGTAATCATATTAAAGTTGTTGATACGACTAACACAATTCTAGCCATTCACCAAACTACTGATAAAGGAAACAAGAATGGGCATGCGCACAAATCCGCAAACTATAACGATGCACTATTAATCTCATCACGGGCTCCGCGTGATTACGTTAAGGGGTTCATAACGTGCCCGGAATGGTACTCATATGAAAATTTGTGTGGTGATATAGAAATTACAAAACGACTGGCCATTCCCCTGTCATGTGCATGCTGAACCGATATTGGTATAGTTCGAGACTGTTATTTTCTTAAATAAACAGTAGTGGCTATCGGTACGATATACATCTAGACACCAAGGAACATTTTATTAGCGTATGGATAGATGACAAGGTTTTTTATGCATATATAATTGGGGATGGGGGCTGGGGGTGGTAAGTGCTGGGGGATATAACAGGTGTTATATAGAAACAATACCTGGATGTAATAGGATTATGTGGCAGTTTGTGTGTTTGGTTGGGGTGTGTGTCGGGAGGGGGAGGGGGGGGGGGGGGGGGGGTATTAGGAAGTGTTTAGAGATACGCATTATATTTAATTGGAGTGAAGTTCAAATGCAGTTTTATTGTTAGATGAAAACCTGAGCCACCAGAAATAAACATGTGCTCTGGCGAAAGGACCTATGCTTTTTTATTTTCATTCGGAGATCATACGCGCTACCAACTTAATGTTTTACTACGTGTTTGTGTATTTTCGTGCCTTAAGAACCTTGAACACATTTTCGTGTTGAAACCTATGTCTCAGTATTACTCGCGTGATAACCTTTTTTTATTGTTTCCTTTTTATTTTTATTGTATGTACATTTCTTTAAAAATAAAACAATCAATTTTACGAATTCTTCTTGATTGATACATTTTGTGTGCTTGTGTTGATGAAATTAAAATCTCTCATTATCCTTACATGGAAATATTCATTGTTGAATTTTGATATTAGATTAAAAAACTGATATAGTTCTTCAACATTTTTTTCTGCGTGTTAAGTTCATATATGCACCCTATCAATATGCAATATTTAACGTTTATATTAAATTTTGTCCTTTCCTTGAATGATGAATTCATATTTACGTCTACAGATTTGAACTCCTCGATGACTTATAGTGCAACTCCTCTATGGAGCGAATCAGAATTGACATCTATAAACATATACAATGGTTGTATAATAAGTTCTAATCGGTAGATACCAGCTGTTTTCATGTATATTTTAGTTACACTTATCACCTGTATATCTTTCTCTGAGTAACTTATTTGAGATTTTAGTTCAACCAACTTGTTTGGTAGACTATCTGTATTGGTATATGGTTAACTGGTAATCTCGGATGATCTGTCTGCTCCACGGAAGTCCTGGGTGGACAAATTCCTCCGATTCTTCATTGGTTTTTCATTTTCCTGTTCGGCTGTCGTCAGATCATTGCTTTTCCTTACAGCATTATATACACCTCCTTCCTGAGTTCTTTAATAATCCCGAAAGGCCTTTTTTAGTTCAGGTGATCCAAACGAAACTAAAAGGTGGCCTTCGAGATTTTGCTGCATCATCTGTTTTGTTCTTTTGGAACTTTCCCAGGCGGATAACTTTACTGATTGTGCTCTCCTTTGCTTGGAGTTTTCAAGTTAATTTAAGTTAAATTTTTTTGTATGAAACTTTTCATCGGCCGCTTTGCTTTTCTTTTAATGCATATACTATTAAGTTGTTCTCTCTCATTTTACTTTCGCTTAACTCAGTAATGACATCCTGAGTTTCCGTGCTAGGTTTTTATGTGTGGTCGTCCTGACTTATTGATTCCCCTGATATTAATGAGTATCGTACTAGCTCCTCCTTTAATATTTCCCTCCCTCTTCACATTTCTTGGCCATTGATTTTTCCAGAATTTGATATCTGTCCTCATATTCCGTCATTATTTCTTTAAATTTCTCTTCTATTTTGATTTCTTTCAGACAATTTGTTTCCACTGATACTTGACAGGGAGCACATAACCATATTGAGTCTGATTTGGTTAATATTTCCTACTCCTATTCATGTCTTCCAAGACACGCTATAGAAAACACCCTCTGCATCTCTGACACTGGGCTAACATAAATCTCTGAACATACTTAATATGTCCAGGTCACGTCGACCAATAGAGTATTAAAACGCTTCTCGGGTGATCGTGTTGTTGATAATGATCTTAATCCTTCACTGGCATTTGCTTTAGTTTGACCTCTGGCGACCGGAACCCTCTCATTGCTAGGCATTATGCCTGAAGGAATCCCTTTCCTATAACGATCTCGAATTTCTTTATAAATTGTCAATAATTGCCCTTTCCAGGTGAGTGCATAAGTATATGCAGGTAGCATCATTAGAAACAGCCGAAATCTTCAATTTCCGCTGTTCACTCGTCGGAGCGTCTAACATTTGCAGCCGTCGCCATTAAATTCCCTTTTTCCTTTTTTTAGTAGATATTTAAAATTGTTTTTTAATAAAAAAAAAGTTCAATGTAGTCCTGTAGTATCTTATTAGCTTTAGTCATGTAGGTATAATTGACCATCAGTAATTCTAATAATCTAGTTGCGGACTTAGCAAAAGCATGACAAAATCTCAAACATACCATATATTTGAAGTTTTTGGCAGCTTGTCTATTACATATTACATAAACCATTCAGATCAAAAGTTCTAATTTATTACACAAAAACTCGATAGTTACAATGATTTTCCTCAGCTTTACCATTACAAAATTATTTTCTATTTGATTATACTGTCAAAAATAGCAGGTTGATTAAACATAAACAAAAAAGATAAACAGCGTTTTCCCTACATTTTGGTGCACGAGCAAAAAAACCATGGAATTTTGAGCTAAAAATCAGCAAATCAAATTTTAATCGAACATCACCATATCAATGTTAAAAAAACTACAATGCAATGCGGTCATTTTTAACATGATTTTAAACAGAAGGTAATGCTGAATTATATCCATTGCATGTGGCTAACCCCCCAATTTGAACACCTGTATCATATTGTTACTGCGCCTTCTCCATTTCCCCTCAACTTGTGCCACGAGTAAGTCCCCAAATACCACCAACGTGACGAATTCATGACTTCTGTTGATTTCTACTACTGTACCTTCAGGTTCACAATTTGGTCCGTATTTCTTTACTCTGTATCGCTCGCGTTCCTCGACAGCGTAAACCGTATTACTAGCACCCACAGCTCCTGCCAGCGCCCAGGTGACATGCTGTAGGGAGCAGAAAGGTTCCGTCGGGGACGCAAAATTTATTACCGTGGGTCGATTCGAAATCATATCAGGTATGGGTGGAGCGTCAAGAAAAATCCGTTCTGAGCCTTCTTCCGAGTGGAACACAAAGATCCGCTGTCGATCTGAAGTAGTGAAGTTGTGTAGTTGTGTCCCATTCACATCATACATAAATAGATATGGTGTGCAGCCAACGAATATTACATTATTAACGACTGTAAAGGGACTAGCGCACGCGAATTCCCATGTAAAGTCTTCAAAAAATTCTATAACCGTCTTAATTGTCATTTTCCATAAGTCCACTTCCGCAATGATATAATTCCCGATCAAGATTTTTCATACGTACGAATATCTTAAATCCCTGGTAGTGCGCCATATATCTTGGATCTAACGGTAAAACATCGAATTTCCTCAGTAAAAAACCTTGCATACTAAACACTCGAATTTCATAGTTCTCTGCGTCTGAAACTGCGATGGAGCCGTCTGGGAGAACTACCATGTGTACGAGTGAGCACCGGAAGTCGTCGGGGCATGCGTTGAATTTACTGTATCTGTATACACCACGTGCCCAGGAATCTGAAATGATTATATTGGTATCAGAAGAAAAGCATTTATTAACGAAATAGTTGAGACATTCTATCAAAATTGATCAGTTAATTGAATAGCATCTGCTCTCCTAAACGGATATGATGCCCTCGCCCCTTTGTCTTCATTATCTTCTCCAATTATCGCAATGTATGCACGGAATGTAAGATAATGTAGCATATACATCATGAATTGATTCGAACTATTCCATTAATGATATTGATATTCAAACCAGTAAACACAATGAAGCAAACATCATGTAAACATGCAAACTCATACCAAGAGTGGATCTAATCTAGAATATTCACTGTATCGATATTGTTAGTAAAAAGGAATGTTTCGACGATACAAAGATCGCTTCATTTGGCCGAAATCAACTCCAAATCGGAAAGGTATTTGTTTTCACAATTTAAATTAGCGTTACATGAATATTACATTATAGTAATTCAGGATAGGGAACTAAACTTGGACGTTAGAATGAATAAATCATTCTACAATGTATTGGTGACCAATCTGACCCAGCTTCATAGAATTTCTTTAATTGACAAGAGATTCCTTAATTAAAAATTTTACACACAGAACAACAAATATCGTGAAAACTGGGGTTTTTTTTTCATACCAAAATATAATTACGTCTATATGTTTATTCCATCGTTCATTGACTTAAATGGATAGTCTGGTATCCAGCTTGACCAGGGCAATACTTCCTATAAGGGAACAACTAACCCATTGAAAATAGACTTAGGAAACGTTCAGCCTGTGTATACAGAGTTGAGAAAGGGATAGAAAGTTTGGTAGTCACTGATTGACTAGTGTGGTATGAAGTTAGAAAAATAATTATGTAGCCTGATAGGTAACTATTTATAGTTAATGTTGATAGTCATAAGGTAAGTCAAATTGAGTTTTTTTTCTCAAAAGTTCGTGTTATAATATTTAATAGGTGAAAATGTCAGAATTCTTAGAATTTTTACTGCAAAATTCTTCCGATTTCAAAATAGCCTGGCTACCTTGCAAACATTCTTAACTGAAAGACACAACTTCTTTTTTATTAAATGTTATATGAGACCCTAAACTTTTGTTACAAATCACAATTGCTAGATTGAATTCAATAATCTTAATTATATACTCTAAAACATTAACACTAAAGTCTATGGAAAACAACTTGTTGGTTGATCGCTATAAATAGCCCCGTGTTTAGGCTATATTTGAGAGTGCGACGAAAGTGAGGCGACGTTACACCAGTATATAACATGATTGGTTCAGGTAAAAATGTGAAAGCTTGTCCTGGACGAGACTCCAGTTTCTGGACTGTGACATTATCATTAACAACGCCATTTTCTGAGATCGAATGCTTAATTTATTTATTTTTTTTTTATTTTCTGTTTTTTTCATAGAAAATAGCTGTTGATTTTTTTTCTAGAACATCCTCATACATTTAAATTCAATTCACAGTAATTCAGTTTTAAAAATACATTCGGAAGAACACTTTGGTGTGTTACTGTTAGGGAAAGGAATGCTGTGTTTACGTTGATGAAAATAGTTTTACCACTAAATGTAATCCATGTACAGATATAATGATGTTAATATTTCTAAAAATACGCTGGGGAAGTTCATATTGCTGTACACAAATCCGTCCTTTTGATTGATGATTCATAAGTTTGTAGAATAAGTTTATTGTAAGACGTTTTGGTCATATTTCGTTTTAGATTATATTAGAGGTCGTACAACGAGTGATAGTTATTTAACCTTTGAAGGAATAGCTAACTAACGAGAATGAAAGTTATACCATTTACATCAACCACTACGTCATGTGACCTATTCTACCACAGTATACAGATCTATTAAAGTATCAGTACGAGCGTAAGGATATTACCTGTAGTGAATTACCTCTAATCAATATGCAAAACTGACAATATCAGAAATATGACGATATATCATCATTCAATACAAATCATAAATAGCGAGTAGTAACTTGATTCCCTTCAAGGCAATACATTAATAGAAATATATAGATAGATATATAACTTAGCAATATATATGTACGTGTATATGAACATCATTTCAACCTAATTATTTCATGAGAGGATATATCGTTCTGCAGAATGCATATTGTGAGTTATTACTGCTGTATATTACGTAAACTCATGTATATGTTAATGCAGCTGTTTTGTAATAAATGATAATGAAAAAAAATATCGGTATTTAAAAAAAATAACTAATAATAAATCCTTCATGATAATTTACATGCTAACAAAGTAATTTATATGTTTTAAATTTTTCTTCGAATTGATTCTATAGAAATTATATATATGGAAAGTTAAAAAAAGATAAAATAAAATATAGACCATGGTTACAATTTTAACTATACAGTACTGTACTAATTCACGTTGATAATGTTGAATACATTTTAAATGTTGTGAACATTTTGCTTTTTCTAATTAAATATATCACTTAGCTTACCTCATGTACGTCAATATGACATTTTTGCCATCAAAACAACAATACATTTCTTTTGTTAATACGAACACTGTGGCAAAGACAACTCACATGGACAGTTGTAGTACAGTAAGCAAATGTTAGATTTTGTTGTGTGTGTAGAAGATATTTTTGTTAACTTAATCAAATAAAAGTGACAAATAAACAAAACAGGATACACATAACTCGAAATCCTGATCCATGTCGTCGCGGATCAGTGAAGCTTAGTAAATGTGCACCGTCATTATTGCTGCAACAGTTTTAATTGAACAATTACCGTTAATAGCCTTATTGTTTCCTTAGAGAAATTCTGTGGATTTTTTTAGTTCGTTTGGCCACCCTTCGCTTTATGTCTGACGCTGTAACATTTTCAGTCGTTGCCCATTAACAATGAAGATACTTTTGTTTAGAAGTAATGTAGTATGGTGTGCTCATGCATTAACATATACGACGTAAGCTTTAATATATAAAGACTGTTCATTAACAGCGGGATAATCATTAATTAAGACCTTTATATACATGTTCCAAGGAAAACCAACTGTCGTTGCTCATGAGATGATACAGTTGATATAATAATACTTAGTAGAATAATTCCTTTAAATACAGCTTTAACTAAGAACGGCATAACAAATTAACGATATACCTGCTGTACGTGATTTTCACTAATGTCTGATTTTATTCTAGCGAAAAGAAGAATCCAGCACGGGTTAATACGATTACATGTATTCTCAAAGTTTCTGTGTGTTTTAAGTGTATAAAATATTCAACTACGGAACTACCAAGATAAATGAATAATTACCTCTTCTGTAACCTCCGACCATTTCCGGTTCCCGCCATTGTGTATAATTGGCAGTTACATGCTCTCCGATTAGCTGTTGTGAGACACATGACGAGGTATCTTCCGAATTTTGACCTTCCCGCAGAGTGTCGTCTGCTAGTTCATCAATCTGTTGTAACGTTGTATCACGGAGATTCATATCATAAGTTGATGCGGCGGTCAAATTCTCCAAAATCCGTTGGTAATATGTTAATTCATCTCCAACTAACTCGTCCAGGGTATTCAAAGTACCTAGTATGTCTTGCATACTGATGACAGGCCCTGTTGCATCGACACGACCGTCAGCCAGGTCAGTGATCGACACTGTACAGTCTGCAAGTTCATCTAACATATGTTTCTTTGCCAGAACAAATTCTGAACTATCCTGTGCATATATTTCCACTAACATACCAAAATTACATAAAATCATACTTATCAATATGTATTTCATTTTGGACATCCTATTCGCCTGTTGTATATGACTGATATAATCGGTGATGTTCTCTCTATAGCCTCTTTATAACAAAAACATATATATATAAACATTGGAAAAATATACACGAATAGAGAGTTAAGTGAAGGTTAAGGTAAATCAGCTGTCATGACGAAACAGTGTTACACGCAGGAATTCGCATAGCCGATTGTTTGTTTTTGCTATAAACAAAGGCAAGGCATATGTAAATACAGTCGACAACTAATTTCTACTTGACATAATTACTACGGTGTGTTTATATGTACTATCCTCATATTAATAGACATGTAGTTTCTATAATATTTGTATCAAGGTCATTCTGCAGGTGGTATTGAGATAGTTTCACATCAGATGGAAATGTTGTCGAACCAGTCTTTAATATCCGAGATTGGGCGGACTTTATTAGCATACATGTATGAACTGAAGTTAAGGATAACGAAATCAATGGTATTGATTGTTAAATCTTATCAAAAAGGAAGATACTATTTTTAAAGCCAAATGATCTCCAAGAATTTTTTTCATTTTTTGTACATTCAGCGAAGACATGTTTGCCTATAAGCAAGAAGTAGCGATTGACGAGGGAGCTCTAAGGCAAGTTTACCTTAATCCATTACAGCTACATATTCTGTTATCAGACTCTACTATAGATATTACTAGGTGGAAACTATAGGCCTTTATTATACATGTAAATATTAAAACCTTCAGGGTCAACAATAAATGTATTTTAATAACAATAACCTTCAGTTTAAACTGATTCACAATGGATCTTAGAAAAATAGATAATTAAAGTAATCTGATATGTATGATAATTTTCCATACTAACACATGAAGACATTGCTGAGTTAAGGTGTTTATAATCGAGGCCAACACTTGTCAATCGATTGTTGCCATTAGAAAAGCAAAAACAATTATAACTTTTCATATGCGTAAGCGAATTTCCCGGAATATTGACGCTTCCTCTGTTTACACACGTAAAAACGCATCCCGATGTCTTGGGATACATGCAGTTAACGCAATTAAAAATTTCGTAAAAGAATGAAATAAAAAAAATCAGTATTTTTTTCGAGCAATACGGTATGCCGATACCGTCGCTTTGGTTTCGAAATGGAGAGCTTCAGTTCCTGGCCGTATTACAGTACGCAAAATACTCTTTGTAAAAAATGAAATAAACACAACTCTTCAATATAAAATGTATTTCTCTAAAACGTGTTTACCACATCCAATAAAATGTTATGCATGGTTTGCTCATGTACCAGTTGAAGTTCAGACGAGTTGGGGGTTTCAGTGTTACTATTTAAACCTTAATCTGACACCATCACAGAAGACGCCTCGAGGAAGTGATTTGATAGCCGAACAGAAGCAGACGAACATCGATAAAAGAGAAAATTAATTTTCATCAAGGGACATTGAAACAATTGTTGGAATAAGCTCAAAATACTGTGCAAAATATACTTAAACGTTATCGTGACAGAAGTTCAGTGGAAAAATAACCTCGAAGTTGAATCTCAACGAAAGGTCAAAGTGACCGAGTACTTTGCCGGCTTGTGAGGAAGAACACACGGCAGTCTTTGGTGGATTCTTCTGATTCATTTAATGATTCCTCAGCAATTGTCAAGGAGGTCAGTTAGACGGCGATTATCGGATAGGAAATGTTCAGTAACCAATACCATTTCTAAAATGAATCGGGGAAAATCTAGTGGTATAGAGCAAAGCTGACATAGAATGTTTAGGGTAACTAGTTACAGGTGATTTTTAGTGATGAATAGAGGGTTTTTTTAAGGTAAGATCAGAAAATGCTATGTTTAGAGAAATCCAAATAGACTGTATGGGACTGTGGCACTCCCATGCTCTGGGGTATCGGCAAATGTTTTGTATTTGACCATCTTTGGTGAAGAGACACTCACTAAAGTTGATTATTATTGCCTTTATTTCCCCAAAAATGAAGAGCATGGCATAATAACAATATTCAAATCACATATATGTTTTAAAAAAAACGTGATATAAGATAAAGATCAATGAACACAGTATATGCATGCATTTAGTAAACATGAATGTATTCAGCTTTAACTGTTGTACTGTTCTAACTGTTCTTTATTATTATCATTATTGTGTAATGACATATGTACGAGGCGTTTTTCAATTAAAGTCAAATTTACACACTGCTGTCTCCCCTTGTATTCAATATATGAAATAAACGCTCAACAACAAATGCGTATGTTCTATTGTCATATGGTTTAAAAGTTAGTTGCAATAGAAAAATATATCGAATACAAATAAGAAAGAAAAAAAACACGAGCAACTGTCGTAAATTGAAGTTTTTCGGTAGCAGCCAATTAGCTCAGTTTCCTGTACAAACCAAATATATCTTATTATATTTTAAACTATTAAAACATGAGTTATGATATTGCATAGAATTTGTATCAGCATACAGATTCATATTCGATAAAGTTGGCGTATTTGCGAATAAAAAGGTCGATAATGATCAAATACAATTCGTTCTACTCTTAATTACATTCTGTAAATAATTATTTATGCACGTTCCATTACAAATATAGCATCTTAAATAATCTTTCTTTCATAATTTTTTTTATAAAATCTCATTTGAAACGAAAACAAATATATGTTAATTTCTACCATACATATACATCTCAGAAAACTTACATTTTTATAGGTTTTAAAGTCAAAATGTGGAGGCCAAAATCACACGGAAGCAGACATTTTGTTTCGCTATTAACAATTGATGAGATAACCTTATTGTCCATATTATAACGTCACAATCCTTCTCTGAATGTCACAGGCAGTGAAAAACACTTCGGGGCATATCATTTACGTGATTGAGGAATATAATGTAAATAATCGATTTGAAGCAGATAAGGAATACACAGAAGCTAAGGAAAATTTGATTTCATCCTTTTCTAGCTTTTTACCAAGTACCTTGTTATTTCGCGTACGAACGCGAAAGCATTTATCCAGCATCGTGGAATCCAAGTGTGCAGTTATGTAGGTAGAGGACAGAAAAAACGTTTTTTTTTTTCAACAGTCGTTTTCACGGTCTTTTAATAAACAATTGCGTTAATATATACACGTTCACTTTCCTATCCTGTGCAGATGGTCACCCTCCCATTTTATACACTTGAATCCTATAGGGTTTTTCTTTAAAGCGCGACAACCACCTTCTCTGAACTTGAGCAACGAGAAGGTCCCCAAATACTGCTAACGTGACGAAACGATGCCTGTTGTTAATTTCTATAACGGTACCTTCGAGTTCACAATTCGGTCCATACTTGTTTACTCGAAACCTCTCGTTTTCACTAACAGCATAAAACGTGTTATTAGCGCTCATTGCTCCTGTTGTTGGTCTGGAGAAATTGTGTGGTGAGCAGTGAGGTCCATTCCAAAAATCTATTACCGTCGTTCGATTTGGAATCATACCCGTCATTGCTGGAGTGTCCAGGAGAATTCTTTCCGAACCTTCCTCTGAATGGAACACAACAATTCGCTCTAGCTCATACGTTGAAAAGTTACTAAGACGTGTGCCGTTTACGTCATACATGAACAAATAGGGCGTACAACCGACAAATATTACATTGTTCACAACTGTGAAGGGGCTGCAGCACGCGAAATCCCAATAATTAAAGTTTTCAAAAAATTCTATAACCGTCTTCATTGTCATTTGCCATAAGTCCACTTCCGCAATGATATAATTTCCATCAAGATTTTTCATGCGTACGAGTATTTTAAATCCCTGATAGTGGGCCATGTATCTTGGTTTCAATGGTAAAGTACTGATCTTCCTCAGTAAAACACCCTGCATACTAAACAGACGTATTTCATAGTTCTCTGGATCGGAAACTGCAATAGAGCCGTCTGGAAGAACTACCATTTGTATGAGGAAGCAATGGGAAAGGTTTGGACATGGATTGAAATAATTGTATCTGTATACACCTTGTGCCCAGGAATCTGAAATGATTTATCGAAAACAAGCATTTGACAAATAGTATCTTTTATTCATTTATGACTTTGTAAGAGATAAGATTGAGATTGATATATCTTCACGCTTTTGTCACCATGATGTGCTTTTTGTATAACAAAGAGGAAGAACATATCCATTTTACACATTATATACGCATTACATCTAAGATATTGTAAATAATATACACTGGACTTTTGGTATTAAAAGAAGCGGTAATGTTATCCTTCTTCGTTTGGACCATTTTCTGTTTTTTTAATTTCTCTCGGTTTTCGTTAAGTTTATTCTTTTAATTTATATATTTACATATACAGATACCAATGAAACTATAACGAACTATACTTCAAAACGAAAAAATCATGTTTATAATAGGGCGTTGCTGTGTTCAGGGTACAGGGCAATATTTGTCTTTCTTACATTGTTTTACCTTAACTTTGCAAGTGATTTCGCTTTAATGTTTGTAAAATATATACCAAGCTTTGAACACTTCTTTTCCACTGTAACATCGTCTCCTGATTTACTTTCTCGTGAACTGTTTTTGAATTTTACAACACATATCCTACCTTGTCTTTTGCCTCCGACGATTTCAGGTTCCTGCCATTGTGTATAATTCGTAACTTCATTTCTTCCAAATGACTGTTGAGAAACGCATGACGTGCTATGTTGCGGACCTCGACCTTCCTCTAGGGACACGTCTGCTACTTCATCAATCTGTTGTAATGTTGAGTGGCGGAGATTCAAATCGTAAATTGATGCGGTGGTCAAGTTCTCCAAAAGGCTTTGATAATATGACAATTCTCCTTCAACTAACGTGTCCAGGGCATTAAGAGTACCTAGTATGACCTGGGTACTAATGACATACCCCGGGGTGTCGACGCGATCATCTGTCAGGTCAGTGATCGACGCTGCGTAGCCTGCAAGTTCATCTGACATCTGTTTCTTTTCCACAATGAATTCGGAAATTTCTTCTCCATATACTGCCAATAACATAATAAAAAAGAAAATAGTGGTAAACACTATACTTTTCATTTCTGATATCATATTTGCTTGGTTGGTCAGACTGATGTAATCGGTCCCTTCGTGTCTTGATACTTAAAGCAAATCATAAAGCTTGAAAATAATATACAAATCCTGAGGGGGGATGCAAGTTAAGGTAAATCACCTGTGGTGCTGAGTGATACAGTATTACACATTGAAATCAGGCTAGTCTGCCATGTTTGTTTTCGTTAAAAGCCGAGCCAAGAAATGTGTAAAAATAATTTCTACTTGTCGAGATTATTTTATTTTGTATACACTGTTTACACGGGAAGGTGTGTATTTCTGTAATATTGCTGCCAAGGTCATTTTGTCAGGTGATGTTCTGATATATATTTTTAGATTAGGTGGAAACGTACTTCATACTTTATGCTAGAAAGAAACAGGTTATGATAACCTCGATTGTTTATGCTATTCGGCACAAGACGGTCTGTCGAAGTTAGCCAAAGGACTGTAAGAAGGATAGGGGTTCATGTTAATATAGTCATCAAATCTCATATCACCACCTTACCACTAGTAAGTTTACCGGTCTCTAGTAAGTTTTCCAGTCTCTGGCGTGTTTAGCAGTCCATATCATAACGGAGTACATTACTGTATTATGTAGTATGTAAACCCATAGTACACTCATAGTACACTCATACTATGTCATGGTTAATATATTCTCACATACTTCACAGGGTTATCCGGTGGTTGCTAGGGAAAAGATAAATCGATCTTACACAGGGTTGGTAAAGACAGACGGCACGCGC
Organism: Pecten maximus; assembly: GCF_902652985.1. Taxonomy (NCBI): domain Eukaryota; kingdom Metazoa; phylum Mollusca; class Bivalvia; order Pectinida; family Pectinidae; genus Pecten; species Pecten maximus. The sequence continues at coordinate 43,761,080 of NC_047017.1, forward strand.
TAGGATATGACGCTGCTCAAGTCGTAAATGATGACGTCATCAATTTTGACGCACATTCTAAGGAGCATTGAAGACGGCGCGATAAAAAACTTTAATAAAAACTTACATAATCAATCATGGGTCTGTTCCGCGAACAATGATATCTCAACCCTCGTGTAAGAGTTTGGCTGGCCAGCACTCGGCAAGTCTCGTGCTGACTGGCCAAACTCTTGCACTCGGGTTGAGATATACCTGTTCACGGAACAGACCCATGAACGATTATATTAATCTACATAGTTTGTTTGTTTGGTTGTTTGTTTTTGTTTTTTACTTTACTAGTGCGCATACTCATGCTATGCCATGTTTATGCATAAATGTGTCAATTTGTCATGTGTATGTATGTAAATACTTGGAGTATTATGCTATATCGCTGTTGGTTATTTCCACAAAACAAGGTTTGTACATAGTTCTTTCTGCAGTATATCACTTTTGTGTAAATATTACCGAGATTGTCATGACCTACTATCAAACAATCAAGCAGAATACGAGCGGCGTCCGTATTACTGCTGTTTTCATGTTTGAACTGTTACAGTCTATTGTACTGCTTCCCAAGTTTAATTCTAGGATTGTGTTTGACCCATTTTCCTATTATTCTCTTCATTGCGGAAGCTGTTATCGTTTTCAACCGCAGTCGATTCATATTGGAAGCCATTTTTGTTTCCATGCGTTTTAGTTTGTTGTGCGCATGCGTTTATCGCATATGTCACAAAATTTTTGCATATTCAGATTGTTTGATAACCTTTTAATGATTGATAATTGATGTTTTTATGTACATAGGCCTACATCATCGAGTTCGAATGGTTATTGTTCAGAAGGTTATTTTTTTAAAAGATATACCCAATAATATGATAAAAAATACAAAATAAATATCGGTTTACCGTGAGGTCCCTTTAACTTTGTTTCGTTTTTAACTGTATATCTGCATTTTGCATTGACCGCTACATTGACCAATCACATACTTCATCTTGACCAGAACGCCACCTGTCGCGTCACATCCGGGGCCAAAACAAAATTAGACGGCTATGCCGAAAAACAAACAAGAAACAAAATCAAAAACAAAAACAAAACAAAACAAAAACAAAATTACATTATTCTTCCTGTTCTGGTTCATGAAGTTAACAACCATTATATTATATCTTATTTTGTTTTTCTTCACTTGTTCAATAATATATTTACATAATTATGTTGTGGTTCGTATACTTGTTGTATCTCTGTGGATATGATAAAATGAATCCTGGTCCATCAGTGTGTGACTCTGATTTTATAGCATCCTATTGTACTAACAAGTCTTTAGAAAACAGGTATTATTCGACATTGCTCCGCTATAATGTTCAGAGATTATTACTTCAAATATACATTGTGTCTGAACTTGATGATTTTGATGCAACGAGAATTTATCTAGCTGTAAATCTCCTTTTCTGGTTCGGTCGCGCAGCCATATTTTTTATTGTGTTGCTACATGTTTTAAAAGTGCAAACGTGCTATCGGTTGCTTGACGCCACTATTTCCAAACAGTCAAATGAATCGTATTACATTGTGCGTTTCAAACCGTCATATTATAGCATATTCGTATTTTTACCAATTGTACTTTGCAGTATAGCTACTACCAATACCGTCAGTCTTTGTGTTTTATATGCCGTTACACTATATTTGATATTATTATCAGGTGAAATAGAGCCTAATCCCGGTCGAGTGTCGTTGTCATCTCTGTCCTCTAACGACTCCAGCATCCTCTCATCTGCTTACTCCACTGACGACATTTCCTTGCTTGCTAAGCCATACTTTTCCTTCGTCAACTTTAAGATCCAAAGTCTCTTACCACAAATTGACTCTTCAGTTTGAATTACTTCATCACTCTGTTCTTGTCTTTGCCGAAACTTAGCTAAAGAACACTGATCTTACGCAAGAGCTTGGCTTTCCAGGCTTTCACACTCCACTTCACCAATGTAGACCAGATAGACTTAGATGTAAAGTCTCTCTCTATGTAAGGGACGACGTTCATGTTAAACGAAGACAAGATCTCGAGATCGCTTCCGTTGAATCAGTATGGGTCGAATCGCATGTCTCTGGTACGATTTTGTTACTTGGAGCCTATTACAGACGTCCTGACTCTCCAATATCGCTCTGGCAAAACACTGAACACTTGATAGATCTTGCTTTTAACACGACCTGTAATAATATCATTATCACTTGCGACTACACTGAACAAAATTCCCATACTCGCTACTTGGCCAATATCATAACAAATTATAACCTTGTGCAGAAGATCACAGAATCCACTCACTTTACCAATACATCTAATTCATTAATATATCTGGTTCTAGTTAATAATGTAGATATTATAAAAGAGGTTATAATAGGTGCAAATGTCCTAGACCAACCTCTCAGATACCACTGCCCTACTTATTGTGTCTTGTAATCTCCCAAATCACACCCTCCTTCATTCAAACGTCATATATGGCTCTTCGACCGTGGTGATTATAATAAATTTCGCGATAAATTAAGAAATGTCATTGGGTGGTAACTCTAAACAAGCCAAACTTAGATGAACCAGTTGATGCATGTAATAACGTTATATTCATTATTGTCCGGGAATGCATTCCAAACAGATATGTAACTATTAGGCTTGGAACAATTTTAAGAATATCCGTAATAAATGTGTCAAGTGTGTGCGTCAAGTAAAGTCGAGGTTTTACAACAAGCTTTCTAATTAACTTTATAATGCTCACGATCAAAAGGGATTGGTTGCAATAGCCCAATCTCTTTTGGACGCTAATTCCACCAAGTCCTCTATTCCTAGTATTAATCATGAAGGGCGTCAGTATCTCAACGATGCCAACAAGGCTGAGGCCTTCAGTGCTTTTTTTCTTCTCAGTCTATATGTGATCGACTCAGGAATTCCTACTCCAGTCCTCCACAATCTACCCGACATCACTTTAAATAATCCTACTATATCTGAAGACGGTATCAAAGATGCGATATCTTGTTAGGACATCTCCAAGGTAGTTGGCCCTGTTCTCATGTGTCCGCGCCTACACAAAGAAGCTTCACATATCCTTTGTTATCCCCCTGTCAATCTTATTTAACAAATCTTTGTCTACTAACTCTTTTCCGGATGTGTGGAAAAAAAGCGAATGTTAGTCTTATTCACAGAAAATCCGATCATAGTAGTATCAAGAATTACCGCCCTATATCATTATTAAGTATAATTGGAAAAATGATGGAAATATATGTTTATAAACATGATTATCATTTTCTTATATATTCATAATATCATTACAATCACCAATCTGGTTTTGTAGCAGGTGACTCTACTGTAAATCAGTTGTTAGGTATATCTCATGACATCGGTAAAGCCATTGACAACGGTAAAGAAGTAAGAGCAGTTTTTTGTGATGTAAGCAAGGCATCCGACATTGTGTGGCATCGTGGTCTTGTATGTAAACTTTTTTCTGTGGGAATTCGTGGAAATCTATTAGTTTGGTTTGAAAACTATCTTTCAAATTGGAAACAGAGAGTGGTCTTAAATGGAAGTTCTTCTAGTTGGCTTAATTTAAATGCAGGGGTTTCTCAAGTATCCATTATTGGGCCTCTTCTTTTCCTTATTCATATAAATGATATTGTTGAAAATATTCAAGCAACAATGAAGTTATTTGTTAACGACACTACTTTATATATTATTGTAGATACACCTTTTAATACTTCTCACATTTTACAAAACGATCTGTTGTTGGTACAAGAGTGGTCTTCTAAATGGTTGTTAGATTTTAACCCTAATGAAATGGAGAGTCTCGTAGTAGGTAAAAAAGTTAACAAACCTTCTCATCCGGTTCTCCTTCTAAATAACATCCCCATTTCTGAAGTTAATTCTCACCAACACCTAGGTGTTATTATCTCTAACAACGCTGATTGGAAACATATTGACATTATTATTTACGCTTTGACACTTTTAGAACATTGAAATTTAGAGTTGACAGTCTGCAACAAATGTACTTGTCTTTTATTCTGTACTGTCTTTTATTTTGTACCGTCACAAAAAGAGAAGACGAATTAATATCAGTACGTAAGTACTTCTTTCCGAATTTTCTGTTATTCTCTGTTTATGTATTGTCTTAACATCTTTTTTAACAAATACATACTGTTTAAACCAAAGTCGGTTGGGTCATTTTCGAAAGAGAAAATAATAAGCGAAACTAATGCATTATTACGTTAACACGTTATATCGTGAAAATAACGCGTTAACACATTTAAATATTCATATGTTTAGGTGATACCCTGGTGTAGTCAAATCGACGTAAATTATGTTGACAATCTGATAATTATCACAGCAAGTAGAGGTCCATGTACGTATAATGATATATATCACAAGTAGAGGTCCATTTACGTATAATGATATCTATCACAAGTAGAGGTATATTTACGTATAATGATATCTATCACAAGTAGAGGTCTATTTACGTATAATGATATCTATCACAAGTAGAGGTATATTTACGTATAATGATATCTATCACAAGTAGAGGTCTATTTACGTATAATGATATCTATCACAAGTAGAGGTATATTTACGTATAATGATATCTATCACAAGTAGAGGTCCATTTACGTATAATGATATCTATCACAAGAAGAGGTCTATTTACGTATAATGATATATATCACAAGTAGAGGTCCATGTACGTATAATGATATCTATCACAAGTAGAGGTATATTTAGGTATAATGATATCTATCACAAGTAGAGGTATATTTAGGTATAATGATATCTATCACAAGTAGAGGTATATTTAGGTATAATGATATCTATCACAAGTAGAGGTCCATTTACGTATAATGATATCTATCACAAGTAGAGGTTCATTTACGTATAATGATATCTATCACAAGTAGAGGTCCATGTACGTATAATGATTTCTATCACAAGTAGAGGTATATTTACGTATAATGATATTTATCACAAGTAGAGGTCCATTTACGTATAATGATATCTATCACAAGTAGAGGTCCATTTACGTATAATGATATCTATCACAAGTAGAGGTCCATTTACGTAGAATGATATCTATCACAAGTAGAGGTCCATTTACGTATAATGATATCTATCACAAGTAGAGGTTCATTTACGTATAATGATATATATCACAAGTAGAGGTCTATTTACGTATAATGATATCTATCACAAGTAGAGGTATATACATTTACGTATAATGATATATATCACAAGTAGAGGTCCATGTACGTATAATGATATATATCACCAGTAGAGGTCTATTTACGTATAATGATATAGATCACACGTAGAGGTATAATTACGTATAATGATATCGATCACAAGTAGAGGTTCATTTACGTATAATGATATAGATCACACGTAGATGTCTATTTACGTATAATGATATAGATCACACGTAGATGTCTATTTACGTATAATGATATCTATCACAAGTAGAGGTTCATTTACGTATAATGATATCTATCACAAGTAGAGGTTCATTTACGTATAATGATATCTATCACAAGTAGAGGTCCATTTACGTATAATGATATCTATCACAAGTAGAGGTCCATTTACGTATAATGATATCTATCACAAGTAGAGGTCCATGTACGTATAATGATATCTATCACAACTAGAGGTATATTGATGTATAATGATATCTATCACACGTAGAGGTCCATGTACGTATAATGATTTCTATCACAAGTAGAGGTATATTTACGTATAATGATATCTATCACAAGTAGAGGTCCATGTACGTATAATGATTTCTATCACAAGTAGAGGTATATTTACGTATAATGATATATATCACAAGTGGAGGTTCATGTACGTATAATGATATATATCACAAGTAGAGGTCCATGTACGTATAATGATATCTATCACAAGTAGAGGTATATTGATGTATAATGATATAGATCACACGTAGAGGTCCATTTACGTATAATGATATCTATCACAAGTAGAGGTTCATGTACGTATAATGATATCTATCACAAGTAGAGGTATATTTACGTATAATGATATCTATCACAAGTAGAGGTTCATTTACGTATAATGATATCTATCACAAGTAGAGGTCCATTTACGTATAATGATATCTATCACAAGTAGAGGTTCATTTACGTATAATGATATCTATCACAAGTAGAAGTCCATTTACGTATAATGATATCTATCACAAGTAGAGGTATATTTAGGTATAATGATATCTATCACAAGTAGAGGTATATTTAGGTATAATGATATCTATCACAAGTAGAGGTATATTTAGGTATAATGATATCTATCACAAGTAGAAGTCCATTTACGTATAATGATATCTATCACAAGTAGAGGTATATTTACGTATAATGATATCTATCACAAGTAGAGGTATATTTAGGTATAATGATATCTATCACAAGTAGAGGTCCATTTACGTATAATGATATCTATCACAAGTAGAGGTCCATTTACGTATAATGATATCCATCACAAGTAGAGGTCCATTTACGTATAATGATATCTATCACAAGTAGAGGTATATTTACGTATAATGATATCTATCACAAGTAGAGGTCCATGTACGTATAATGATATCTATCACAAGTAGAGGTATATTTAGGTATAATGATATCTATCACAAGTAGAGGTATATTTAGGTATAATGATATCTATCACAAGTAGAGGTATATTTAGGTATAATGATATCTATCACAAGTAGAGGTCCATTTACGTATAATGATATCTATCACAAGTAGAGGTTCATTTACGTATAATGATATCTATCACAAGTAGAGGTCCATGTACGTATAATGATTTCTATCACAAGTAGAGGTATATTTACGTATAATGATATTTATCACAAGTAGAGGTCCATTTACGTATAATGATATCTATCACAAGTAGAGGTCCATTTACGTATAATGATATCTATCACAAGTAGAGGTCCATTTACGTATAATGATATCTATCACAAGTAGAGGTCCATTTACGTATAATGATATCTATCACAAGTAGAGGTTCATTTACGTATAATGATATATATCACAAGTAGAGGTCTATTTACGTATAATGATATCTATCACAAGTAGAGGTATATACATTTACGTATAATGATATATATCACAAGTAGAGGTCCATGTACGTATAATGATATATATCACCAGTAGAGGTCTATTTACGTATAATGATATAGATCACACGTAGAGGTATAATTACGTATAATGATATCGATCACAAGTAGAGGTTCATTTACGTATAATGATATAGATCACACGTAGATGTCTATTTACGTATAATGATATAGATCACACGTAGATGTCTATTTACGTATAATGATATCTATCACAAGTAGAGGTTCATTTACGTATAATGATATCTATCACAAGTAGAGGTTCATTTACGTATAATGATATCTATCACAAGTAGAGGTCCATTTACGTATAATGATATCTATCACAAGTAGAGGTCCATTTACGTATAATGATATCTATCACAAGTAGAGGTCCATTTACGTATAATGATATCTATCACAAGTAGAGGTCCATTTACGTATAATGATATCTATCACAAGTTGAGGTCCATTTACGTATAATGATATCTATCACAAGTAGAGGTCAATTTACGTATAATGATATCTATCACAAGTAGAGGTATATTTATTTACGTATAATGATATCTATCACAAGTAGAGGTCCATGTACGTATAATAATATCTATCACAAGTAGAGGTCCATTTACGTATAATGATATATATCACAAGTAGAGGTCTATTTACGTATAATGATATCTATCACAAGTAGAGGTATATACATTTACGTATAATGATATATATCACAAGTAGAGGTCCATGTACGTATAATGATATATATCACAAGTAGATGTCTATTTACGTATAATGATATAGATCACAAGTAGAGGTCCATTTACGTATAATGATATATATCACAAGTAGATGTCTATTTACGTATAATGATATATATCACAAGTAGAGGTCCATGTACGTATAATGATATATATCACAAGTAGAGGTATATTTACGTATAATGATATAGATCACAAGTAGAGGTCTATTTACGTATAATGATTTCTACCACAATACCCTGTGTTATTCAACTCTCAGACCATCAGTTAATCATTACAGCTGTTGATTAACAATCTGTTTATACCACACGTGGTATAAACTCTGTACGCATTTTGATTGGCTAACACGGTGAACTTTGACCCAAGCTGCAATTGTTATTGACGTCATCAATAATCTATTGACGTCACATCACTGGGTCCCGGACGTCATCGGTACACTTTATTTGCATACGCGAACTTATACTTGGCCACGTTTCCCTTTGATTCAAGCCGATATTATTGTGGTAGAAACAGGTCAAAAGACTCGAAATTTTTGGATATGGAATTGATTTCACACTCATAAGTTATTTTTTAAAAGTTGCAAAAAACACTCGCTAAAGCTCGTGTCTTTTGTAACTTTTAAAAAATAACTTACTCGTGTGAAATCAATTCCATATCCAACAATCACTCGTTGTGTAACCTCTATTTCTACCACAATACCCTGTGTTATTCAACTCTCAGACCATCAGTTAATCATTACAGCTGTTGATTAACAATCTGTTTATACCACACGTGGTATAAACTCTATACGCATTTCGATTGGCTAACACGGTGAACTTTGACCCAAGCTGCAATTGTTATTGACGTCATCAATAATCTAATGACGTCACATCATCGGGTCCCGGAGTCACCGGTTCACTTTATTTGCATACGCGAAATTATACTTGGCCACGTTTCCCTTTGATTCAAGCCGATATTATTGTGGTAGAAACAGGTCACACGACTCGAAATTGTTGGATATGGAATTTATTTCACACTCGTAAGTTATTTTTTAAAAGTTGCAAAAAACACTCGCTAAAGCTCGTGTCTTTTGTAACTTTTAAAAAATAACTTACTCGTGTGAAATAAATTCCATATCCAACAACCACTCGTTGTGTAACCTCTATTTCTACTACAATACTCTGTGTTATTCAACTCTCAGACCATCAGTTAATCATTAAAGCTGTTGATTAACAATCTGTTTATACCACACGTGGTATAAACTCTGTACGCATTTTGATTGGCTAACACGGTGAACTTTGACCCAAGCTGCAATTGTTATTGACGTCATCAATAATCTAATGATGTCACATCTCCGGGTCCTGGACGTCACCGGTACACTACGTATAATGATATCACACGTAGAGGTATATTTACGTATAATGATATCTATCACAAGTAGAGGTCCATGTACGTATAATGATATCTATCACAAGTAGAGGTCCATGTACGTATAATGATATATATCACAAGTAGAGGTCCATGTACGTATAATGATATCTATCACAAGTAAGAGGTCCATGTACGTATAATGATATTTATTACATTTTTACCAGTGAAATATCAAAAATTATTCATTCTATAAAAGTGATATTTTTCACTAGTGAAAAATATCACTTTTGCTGATTTGACCAATCAAATCAATGATTAGAAAATAGCAAAATAATTGACCAATCAGAAAGCCTGACATATATGTCAGCACCTGGAAAGGGGGAACTACTTTTTTTGTTTACATTAGGCCTAGTTAGCATACGGGGTAGGTTTTTCGTTGATAAAAAAATGTAATAAACAGAATATCTAACAGTGTCTTCAGTAATACCAAATATATTTCACTCGTGTGGCTAATATTTTGATATTTTAAAATATTAGCCCACTCGTGAAATATATTTGGTATTACTGAAGACACTGTTAGATATCCTCTATCTATCACAAGTAGAGGTATATTTACGTATAATGGTATCTATCACAAGTAGAGGTATATTTACGTATAATGATATCTATCACAAGTAGAGGTCCATGTACGTATAATGATATCTATTACAAGTAGAGGTCGATGTACGTATAATAATAATAATCACAAGAAGAGGTCGAATAGCGTCTCCGTATTGTAGTAACAATATGATAATCTGAAACCGTGAACAATTAATTTCTCCTAAATGATCCCAATCGGCTTTTGTACCACACAAACATTACATGCAGCTGTATTAATAAAATATTTATAAATATATTATTAGAAAGTGCCTGTTTGTCGTCGGCACGTTTGCTACGTATTGTCTGTGTATTATGTCTCAGTACCCTTAACAGGATACATAACGCTGTGTTGATACAAGGCGATCGTTGATACGACCAATACAACAATACCATAATATTATGGGTATGATTAAAAGCTCAAAATCTTTAGTGAAAGAGTTGGTATCCCATTTCTCACGTCGCTGAATCCTAGATCTGAATGCACCTGATATACAATGTTGTGAATTCCTGTGAATTGATTTTACAGATGCTCACACTCGAATGTCAAAGAGAAGGTAACACAAATAAAGACTACCTTTCCGAACATGTGTATGAATCAGACGCTGCCTATCTTGAATTAACACAATACGTTGTAGGGCAGGTCCAGAAATGTTGAAAAATCTGTAAGCGCTGAAATAGCAGCTCCGGCTGTATGCGTCCCATGAAGTATAGAAAGATGTACACTGGCTGGGTTTTTTAAAGGTCCAATGACTATTTATGATAATTTGTGAAACCCTTTAAAACGGTATATAAAACCCAAATTATCATTATTTGTTATTGATAACATGTTCTTTGAATGTTGACTATTTTTCAAAAGTTAATACTAATATCTAAATATCGGAACAATGAATGAAGTTCTTATATTGTATAGAATAAATGAATTTATGTAGAATGCAATCCTAGTTATCTTTTTGGCATTGAATAGAAACGAACACAGTTTAAACAAGAAGCAACTTTAACTCAGTAAAATATAAAAACATCATTTATTGTTAATTTGACAAATAATTTAGAACTTACAGGCTCAAAGATATGTGGTCACTATAAGAAACAAAAGCAAGTAACAGTACAGGTATGAAAAGAATTATCGAATTGGATTAATTCAAGGTACAGGTATTTTATATCAACAATCAGTAGGAATCCATAGCATTATCCCTGTGGATGTATACTGTTAAAGGTGTGTGTAATTGTTCCAAATACTCGGCATTATATTGCATTACTTTCTATATTGAAGATATGATATACTACTTAACGTGTTGTATTGCCTTGTATGTCATTAGCACCATATCCCCTAATAGACATTAGTAGCACTTGCTTTTAACATGATTGCAACTTTTGGTCAAAATCTATTGATATCCATATGACATGATACACTATATAAAAACTGTTAATAAAACAAACTGCATTTGTGCTTTGTGTTTTCGGTATGTGAATGTTTTCAGTCATGTTGATACAGATTGAATTGTCTCCCTTCTACTGCTGTCGTGATATTTTTGACAATTTTGAACAATTTTGAACAAATTGTTGAAACGAATTGAAAGCAACAATAGGATTAAGTTTGCTTAGATTTCATCTATTTTTTTTTTTATGAAATTGATATATTAATAAGATTGAGTATAACACGTTCCACATTCATTGGCACGATAGAAAATATATTTATATTACTATGTAAAAACCGACATGTCAACTAAACAATAGGAAACTGACATGTCAACTAAACAATAGAAAACCGACATGTCAACTAAACAATAGAAAACCGACATGTCAACTAAACAATAGAAAACTGACATGTCAACATAACAATAGAAAACCGACATGTCAACTAAACAATAGAAAACCGACATGTCAACATAACAATAGAAATCCGACATGTCAACTAAACAATAGAAAACTGACATGTCAACATAACAATAGAAAACTGACATGTCAACTAAACAATAGAAAACCGACATGTCAACTAAACAATAGAAAACCGACATGTCAACTAAACAATAGAAAACCGACATGTCAACATAACAATAGAAAACCGACATGTCAACATAACAATAGAAAACTGACATGTCAACTAAACAATAGAAAACCGACATGTCAACTAAACAATAGAAAACCGACATGTCAACATAACAATAGAAATCCGACATGTCAACTAAACAATAGAAAACCGACATGTCAACTAAACAATAGAAAACTGACATGTCAACTAAACAATAGAAAACCGACATGTCAATTAAACAATAGAAAACTGACATGTCAACTAAACAATAGAAAACCGACATGGCAACTAAACAATAGAAAACCGACATGTCTACTAAACAAAAGAAAACCGACATGTCAACATAACAATAATAACAACTCGGAATCTGTAAAACGACGACAAAGTTAAATTGCACCTAAACAAAAACACAATGGATTTAGTTGTTCAAAAGATTATTAGCCTAATCACAGTTTTAACAACATTTTAAAAATCCTGATAAATTAATTTCTGTAACAACCTTCTTTAAAAGAAATATTATATTCAATAACACCATTCAGACTCTTCCTACCCGCATATTTCAAGGAATGCACACATACGGGTCATGAAGTAAAAAGAGATGATATTTTCAGTTATCAATGATTAAGCTAATCATGGCATGAACAACCCCTGGTTATCCAGGAGATAAGCGTATTTACTTTCACCAAATGTAAATCTGGGTTAAAATAAGAGCCAGGGTGTTCACTACGAAACCGACTAGCATATTATCGAGCATCAAACATTTAATTTCATATTGCAGAGGGAAATACAATTATGATATAACAAATTTACAACTTCATAATATATGTTAAAATCAATAGCCACATGTATTTTAACAGCAAATGATACAACACCTTTTAAGCCATCGAAATATGAGCAATTATTTACACAAGGTATACTGATGGTTCAAGTCTGATATTTTACATTCTCAGTCTGTTATGTTTTGTTATAATTAATATAATGAGAATTATAAAATGGCGTCACGAATGATAGTACGCGATTATTGCACACAAAAGATATTCAGTAAGATTGGTATTTTTGGTTGATGAAGTTAAAAACACGTATATGTATGAAAGTTATATTGCCTTGTTGACTTTTGATATCCACGCTCGTTTAATCAATGTGTATTTAGAGAGTATTGTACAGGTATCATATTGTTCAAAGAAAGGAATCACAAAATTTCACGTAAAAGATCTTGAATACTGTACTCCATACATATAAAAAAAAAATAGATGCGGTAAACAGGCAGAAATGCATGTGTGTATGATATTATTATAATACGTTGTCAGAAACGCTAGGTGCTATTTTGGTTGAACTTTTCAGGTAAACGCTGTGATATCGATAACAAACACAACACGACAATATAATTTCGCCTCTATAAGTAATTGTTAGCTGGACTACAGGATGAAACCGATACCAATATCAAGAGGAAAATACCAACCCTTTATCAATATGGGGACAATATTCAAAGCACGTAACTAATCACCTCCTGCAAACAAATGTAATTTCGTAATTTTGCTGTTCTCAATTGCTCAGCGATGTTAGTGTGGCATGTTTCCAATGTTAGCAATATTTTCACAGCAAGTTTTTAGAAGACATTATTGTATGGCGTGTTTATAAACATTATAGTATCTAGTGGTAATTTTATTGTATTGCATGTTTGTAAACATTATAGGTTCTAGTGGTAATTTTATTGTATGGCGTGTTTATGAACATTTTAGTATCTAGTGGTAATTTTATTGTATGGCATGTTTGTAAACATTATAGGTTCTAGTGGTAATTTTATTGTATGGCGTGTTTATAAACATTTTAGTATCTAGTGGTAATTTTATTGTATGGCATGTTTATAAACATCATAGTATCTAGTGGTAATTTTACTGTATGGCGTGTTTATAAACATCATAGTATCTAGTGGTAATTTTATTGTATGGCATGTTTATAAACATCATAATATCTAGTAGTAATTTTGTTAAGTTACATGACTGTAGCTAACATATAGCATTCTTCATTAATAGTTAACTTACAAAAAAACTAGGACATTGTGTAATTTGTCCATTTCTTCGAATGAATATAAAATAAATAATAATATGTGTAGGTACAAAGCTTTGATTTGAATTAAAGAAATGTAAAATTTACAATAGGGTCTATAAACTGAAAAAAGCACTATAAATTTCAAACTGTATTATTATTGAAAAAAAATAAGATGCGTGTCTTCTCGTTAATATCAAGATATTATTTCGTTCTTAGAAATTTCTAATTGATGCTTTCTTACGTCTAAGTTAATAGCTAACAGTCCGTATTTCTTTTATACTCTTTGTCAGATGTACAATTATTTGTAAACATGAATTAGCTTAAACCTAGCCATGAATTGCTAATGATTTTGTTTTTAAAACAATGCTGATTTAAAAGATAACATAGTTTTTTTGTTTTTTTTACGTCTTGACTCAAACAGATCAAAATATTGATCATTCAAATCAGTAATATCATGTCGTTTTCTAGAAAAATGATTTAGCCATACCGCTTAAGAATTTGTGCTATCTTACCTTTACCAGGAAATGTCATGATTCATTCAAAGGAGTATTACACAACTAACAATTAAGTGTTGTAAATGAGAACGTTAATTTCAACTTGATTGGCTTACAATTGCATTGATGAATAAACAACTTTTACAATAAAGCCCGTGTTTTATTCGGGAAGCAAGTCATTATAGGAACATAAAGACTTAACAGTTTCATTCACAGCGACAAGTCGTAATAAAACTTTAACTAATATGCAAATTTGTTTCTGTACCGTTTATGTATGTTGTAATGATTTAGCGTTACTTGCAAATTATGTATATTTTTCTTAAATTTGCTATCGAGAAACAATTTCAACAAACAGTTGATTTTAAATTACACAAATAACGTTTCCATGAACAATACTTAATTGAAGTTGGAGCATGAAGTCAAGCCATTTTCAACTTTCACTAAATTTTTCCAAATGAAAAAGAGATTTGCAGCATCAAAATTCGTCATCTGAGGAGTTCGTGAGTAGTATGACTTGGTCATTCTGGTTTGAATATCTCTGAAATCGAAAGAAAATATAAAAATATAAATATAAACATCAGATTTAATTTAGTGAAATATTGATATTGATATATCTTCCAATATCATTGGTATAAAACGGAGAAAACACTTTCTGTTAAAAGACACGAATTGTCATCCCAATCTCTCAGTTGCGTGCTGGATATAATAACCATTCTATGCACGAGGAAAACTTTATTGAAATAAACGACAGGCATGTTTTCCGGTTATTCTCAATTTTACAATAACTTACAATATACTTTTTAGATCCGAAATGATTTCCGAATACTTTGTCTGTTCGCTGGGGAAACAATAATTGACAGGAAATTGGCGCGGTGCACTGCAAATGGCAATACAATTACCGTTCGTGACATGGTTCACTGTTTAGTTTTTCGTTGGTTAAAACAAGTATTCAAGATACGCCCGTGTGACAAAAACGAGTAACAAATTGATTGGAGATATATCGGCAATTTTGGGTTGTTTTAGCTGTTTCACAATATCATGCAAATCCTATTTAATCCGAATGTGTTTCTAAAGATTTTAGTCTCATCTGTCAGTTGTATAGGACATTTTAGAAAAAAAGGATGTGATCAGTTCATGACTTTTTGAGATATTAGAAAATATCGGCAATTCGATGATCGTCACCTATTTCACTACAATTTTCATTGCGCATACTTATCTAATAGTATGGACCATAATGCGTTTTAGGTGTTTGTCTAAACAGAAATATTCAGTTTCATTCTGCATATGTAAAAAATCAGATAATATGAATATAATGTTTTTTTGACTAAATGTATAAAGGTAATTAATTTCAAATGATCGACAAAAGACTAGCAATATAATCCCTATTTAAACAATGTTATCCTATTTCAAATTTTCTAAGTGCCATCTGTTGATTTTATATTCCAAAATCGATTAAAAGCTTTTTTTATGAGTTGGTAGATTGGTTAGATTAGTTTAAGTGTTATCAATACATTCGGTCTTTTCAGGACGGCAATTGAGCCATTAAAGAAAGTCCACGGTGGCATTTCACTGAAATGTCACGTCGTAGACAGAATGACAAAACATCTGTCATATTTGCCTTTCACCTAGTCTGTCGAGGTTCAGTTCCACGATCGCAAGTGAAAATGTATTGTGGTCACCTGCCCGACCACTTGGGGTTTTCACACTATACTGACTGAGTTCGTTATGTTTCCTTTTGTATTCTGAACTGATTATCAAGCAAGGAACACCAAATAGCATTATGGTATCATGATAGGTATGATTAGGAAACAGAAGGAATGTCCCCTCTCATAGGGTCATACTTGAGGAAGGGTCTAACAAATATTCTTCGGGAAGAAAAAACGAATAATAATGAATCCCAAAATAAGTGCGCAGGCTTTCAGAAATATTTCTCTATTCTAAGATATGTTACTGGTCTTCTGGTTAATGTTTTAGCATTAAAGAGAGTTAAAGTTGCCTAAATTACCGCAAATTCTGTTTCGAGCCAATAACCATTGATCGCTTCATTTCTGCAAATTTCAAAACACTTTCAATATGCTATCCCGCATGATGACTTCAGGTTTCTCCCACTAGTCCATCAGACGGTAAAATGATAATATCTAACTCTTCCTACCTATAAATAAGTTTAATTTGGCTCCGTTCTGTTTATATTTTCGGCGAACATTGCGGTTATGAGATTGCATGGTCTGAGCTTTAACCAAACAGTTGTTCTGGTGGTTTTATTCACAAAATATAACACATCAGTGATACTTCCCTAGGGTATAAAACGTTTTAGTAATCTGACAGAGGAATCATGGCTAAGACTGTTCCTCAGCTTGCACGTCACAGTAAAATATCCGCAAACCAAATATTATTATATTATTATGTTATTTTAAATGTTCATTTAATACGGGCTCCACATTGTCATTCGCTTACGCTTGCCAAATTGACATAGAAAGGTTCTGTTTGATTTTGTTTATCATTTAAGTTATCCGACTATAAAGCAATTTAAAATACAAAGAACTATTGCATTAAGACTAGATGCTTAGATCGTATCGGTTATTTAATAGGGGAAGCCATTTTTGTCATTCATATTGCACAAAACCGTTATCGGTTACAATTGATAAACAGTGTGGAAAAATCGATAAAGGTTACACAGGCCGTTTGCTATTCTCTTGTTTTTGATATTATATGCGCTCTTCTTCGGAACAAAAACGTGCCATTTGTATAACATGATAAATGTATATTATAGTTATGACTCATAATCGCAGCTTAATATCATTTGCCGGAAAAGACCGAGAAGATATTATTCTAGATATTGGAGAACAGATTCAGCGCAAAATCAATAATCATCAACGGCCAGTTGATATTAATATGTTTATTTTGAATCAAGAAGTGAAATCTCGTTTGATCAATCGCAAACAGAGGTCCCACAGGAAACCAATTCTGTTTTGTATTTCAAGTATCATTTCAGTCGTATTATCAATATGTTTCTTGAAAGGAAATTTACTTCCCCAAATACAATTTATATTGTTCTATTTTGACATTTTCAACATAGGCGACGTATAACTCGATACAAATTTAAAATGATGTTAAATTTCCTCACGTCTTTCATTGATTCTCTACCTTTTGTATGGTTTCCCGGATTTCTTGCATTTTCCTTTCGTGCCGATGACAGAAGCGAACCACATACGCCATGGAGATAATGCACACGGCACCAATTATACCAATGCCTATGGGGACGAGGACCGTGATCAGGTATTTCTTGTCCTGTTGAAATAATAAAAGGATATAACTTTTTTTTTAATATTCTCAAAATCATATGCTGATGATATCATTACAGAATGGAACAAACAGTGTATCTGAAGAATTGATTGTGAACTTCCTGTTGATGGCACTGTAGGGAAGATGGTTTGGTCAAACGTATTTCGGTAAAGCAGAATTAAAACGGCAGCTGTCTATTACCAATACCATCGGTAAATAAATTGTAAATAAAGAAATTAACCAATGTAAGAGATACAAATTGTTGACTTCTTGAATAACGACACGTCCAAAGGACACTAATTGTCAAGTTGTTTAATATTGGATGATACGAGTGGTATTATATTAAAACTTTAAATTTGAGGATAATTCTGAATTCGGGAAATTTTGATTAACCTGGGCCTGGGTATGATATTAGTCTTTAAAAAGTATGCATTATGATCAATCTGATTTTTTTTGATTTTTTTTTTTTAGAAATTTTACTTACTGTGTACAATTTTTGCAAATGTATCACAAATGGAATTCGACAACAAATGTCAAAGTTTATTGTAGTCTATGACGTTTAAATTTGATTTCTTTAAACATCGAAACAAAATTGCATTCAATCAACACAATCCATTATTCAGTTTGTAGGAAACAGGTGTTTTATCTCCATTACAGACAGTCACTTGTTGGCTTCTGGATTGCATTTCTCTTACATTGTAATTACCTGAAATTCATTAACACACAACATTTAATTAGCATACAGAAGTGATTAGAACGGAACTAATGTGTCAGGTTTGTGGACACACTGATCAATCTCGAAGCGATCACATGTTGCAACGACTAGCTATCTCATGGAAAGCAACAGCTATCCTCCACTGAGAAGTCGATAATGGCTGTAATAGGAAGTGGTGAAGGGAATCGGAAAGCATAGAACTAACACGGTAGTTGAACCTCAGGATATCGTGATTAAAGAAATGGCAGGAAGATTATTTGGGTTCCTGTGAAATGTTTCTGTGAAATGTTTCTGTTAGCACAGCTTGGTATTAATTTGAATGTACTTGCAGAAAACGAAACATGTGTGGCATTAATTCCTCTTGTAAGAAGTTTCGTCGTTTAATGACTAATAAAGAGCATAATGTCATATTTATTTAGATAAATTTTAGTATACATTTATAATAACTAATTATCAAACTGAATAATAATGACGACCAAAACAAACAATTCTTATGGAAACTCATAAATCGGAAAATATTCTTCTCCAAAATGTTAATTTCCCAGCTTACTGGAGCTAGCACTTGTAAGATTCTACTAGAGCATTGCATGAAACTCGTGAAAATATGTTCATGATATGAATCAAAATATTGTTTTGGATATAGGCTTGATTAATTTGAAATTTTCCCTTAAAAGAAGCTCGATTCATTCAATTAGTCTTCAAAATACTTAATCTAATCTGATGTTTATTGTAGTTTGAGTACAAAGAAAAAAAGGCCTTATCAGGCATTTCCAAATTTGAATCCGGTAACATGATCCATTGGAAAGGGAATAAAGCCGTCTCAAATTGATACACGTTCTATCGGATATGATGAAGCCGAATCACTCTTTTGGAACCAATATCCAAAT
Organism: Pecten maximus; assembly: GCF_902652985.1. NCBI lineage: Eukaryota > Metazoa > Mollusca > Bivalvia > Pectinida > Pectinidae > Pecten > Pecten maximus. The sequence continues at coordinate 43,780,413 of NC_047017.1, forward strand.
CAAGATCAATGCTATTCCACAGCCTAGTTATTAAAGGACCCTTTTGAAGACCAATATCCTTTTAAGCCTTTATAACGGCGCCCCATGGTAATATTACTTCTCACATTAAAATTAAAAAAATCAAATTGGTTCTTCAATGATAAAGTGTGAATTTCGTTATCATATTTATTTAAATTGATTAAAATTGACAGTTTTCCCGTTCCCATTCAAAATTACATTTTCAAGGAAACAATTTTACTGAAAATGAAATAACTCTCCTTTTTCCTACTTCTGTAATAAGCCTAATTATTGAAGAGGAGTGACATCAGCAGGACCAAAAATGTATAACTTACCTTCCAAATCAAACTCCCAAATGGTCCATCTTCTATTGGGACTGAAAAAAAATAATGAGATAACTATATCAGACATTTATGTTTTCCTTTAAAAAAAATACCTATAAACACAAAAGAGATGAGATACCTTACACATCCCTCAATGTAGATCATGTAAAATAGTTCTCATGGAATAAAATAGGAAATTCGTTCCCCAATGATCACAGATAGTGATTCAGACTCGAATTACCAAATATAATCCGGAGGACGGATTTTTCCTCTGCGATATGAATTAATTATTGTAGCTTGTTTTGAAACTGTCCAGCTAGCATAAACAAATCCAAATTCGTTTCGCTGGAATGCCCGTCAGTTCGTTAGTACGTGTGCGGTCATTTTGAAGTACCCGCTAAACCTTGTACCATAATTATTGCACATGAAATGTTATTTCTTGGTTAGTGTAATTAACTGAAATGCAATACTTCTTTGATATTTGGTTAGACGTGTCCCTGTAATAATTTCTCAGCTCATATGTGAATTCTGAACCAGCACCAACCTTTATCATTAACGTAGTCGGCCTAAGAAAGGAACATGGCTATCATACACAACTGAGTATACGTGAGCGGGTACAAGATATGTAAATTCATATAGATTTTCGACAGTGATACCATTTTGTAGTTTTACAAAACAAGTACTTTATTCTTGTATGATAGATAGTACCACCAAAATCTAAAACATCTCATAACATTACAACACTATATTTTCTCATGAGTGCTCTTCATTTGAGTTCGGATGGGTGTTCTCTATAGTTTGATAAATGTTTTTGTATTTGTTCCAGCAGACGAACTTACTTCAGTATTCACTAAAAGTATTACTAGAGACATCATGCAATGGGCATGTTACTCAAAACATGTCTGTATCTGATAAAGATACACTTCAGTTACACATCAACTATATGATAAAAATACTGCCGTCGGTTAATACTCCTGGCGTAAATTCAGGAATTTTAAATGTGTATATCACTCATGTTTTAAATGTTTCGAATCAAGCCAGCTAACGTTTATTGCTGTAGGCTATTAATAACTGAGAATTAACTTTGTATCAAATATAGGTACGTAAATTCCGATTAAATACATATATTACAGAATCACGAGTGTAACACCATACAAACAAAACAGTAATAACTCAAAAAAATTACATTATCTTCACTAATTATAGAATGTCCATCCTCATAAAATAGATCTTGGTCGATGAAGTAGGCATCAGCATGTGTTTACCTAGTGTATGCAGTATCATTTATGTAGCATATATAGCAGCAGTAAATATATCTATTCACATTGATCTCTCTTTAATCTTAATTATCTGAATGATAAATGTGTCGCGATGTAAACAGATCGGGCTTTGATTACACCAATTTGCCTCACAAGTTTAATCAAGGACGAACGTAGTTTGCCTAATACGAATTGACGTGAGCTGATCCAAAATACTGATTCATTCTTTCTAAATCAGAATAATCTCAAACCGTCATATCTGCGTTTATTTTTCCTCCTTCTTTTATTTTTATATTTGTTAGGACACATACTTTTCTGCACCAATCGGTTATTCTCAGATTATCCGAAAAAATGCACATAGATATAAGCACCTTTGGCAACAAATTGAGGATTTGATACAGTAGGGCCAAACTGAATTATTATACTATACCATACAGCTGTTCCGTCATTTTAGGGCTCATAAGTAATGCTATGAGCCCAAATTGTTGATGACAGGACGAACAAAAACTTTTAAAAAAAAACAATCAGAATGAGGGGTGCAAAGGATCCATCATGGTTCAATAAAGTTTAAAATTTTATAAACACAATTTTCAATTTTGTATTTCAGAAGAACATTACGCGTATGTACGTGACAAGCATATTACGCACTACCTCGCAACACCTTTTGAAACTTAAACATAGATATAGTAGGGCCAAAATGAATAGACTGTGCCATACAGCTGTTTTTTTTTTTTTTTTTTTTTTGATAAACAGTGATAGTTTTTGGCCTCTGGTCACAGACGCCACGATAGTTTGTATGATTACGTAAAGACGGCGACATTTAAAACTGAGAATATCTGTTCCCTATATTTCCTATAAATTTCCTTGGCATTTACGAAATTTTCTTAATAAAATCTTTTCCCCATTCATTTCTGAGATATTGGAAACTGCTTTCTAGCAAACAGTCATGGAGTGTGTATTTCTACCAGCAACATATAGCAATATCGATTCCAAAATGACTTCTTCCATATGAATTCTCCCTAATGGTTGATGCAAAAGATCCGAGGCAAAGGTTTAATTAACTTGTTTTCCGAATGTCAATTGATAAGATTTCTCATAAGAGACCAATTTAAAGCTACAAAGAAATCATATCACTTAGAACCCATTTCTTATGCTATCAATCGAATTCTATTTTCTCTTTGCAATCTGTATAGACACCTAAAATACTAAACTGCATTTTTGCTTTACGAAAAGGGCAGTAAATGCAATTTACATTGTATTTCAACGTCAGAAACTGTTACAATCTAAATTTATTTTAGCTCAATTTTAATATCAATTCAAAAGAAAATTGAACTGTCACTTACAATTTCTATAACTGAGAAAAGCGATTGTTTGGCCTCCAAGGCGTATGACAAATGTCCTAACGAAAACAAAAAATCAATTATGTGACTGTATTGCTTCTATAATTTATATTCTGCCAAATAATTAATTTCGTTTGCGGCATTCTGAACCAATTGTTTGTTTGGCCTCACAGACATACTGTATTTTCGACAAATGTCAATTTGTCTGTGGAAACAGTATCGTATGTCCAGAAAGACATCCTGCAGAAAGCAGTCACAAACAGCCTTATTTTATATATATAAATCACAATATGCAATGGAAAGATATTTATTCTAAAATCAGCACTCTCTCGCTCCCAAGACCAAAAACAAAAACAACATTTGGGGTCTGTTTAAAAACTTAAAAGAGACTAGTTCCCGTATTATTTCTACAGCTTTAGAAACAGCTTGGTTTTGACTCATCATGTTCGTGATAAAGAACTCGGATCACTTAGAGGCCTTATACATAACCTGATGATGCAAATGCAGTAGCCTCATATTATCTAAAAATGTACAAACTATGTATTTATTTCTTTTGGATCATCAAAAGGCATTGTAAAATATAATAACTTGTAATTAAAGCTTATTACATAGCAGTCTACTCATTGATTTTACTGATATCTGTAATTTGTAAAATTATTAATCATCTAATCTAATGACATACTCTTTTATATAATTATATTACGTATTGCAATTCCACTGAAATGTAATAAAAGATTCTTCAATCCCCCCCCCCCCCCCCCCCCCTCCAACCCCCAACCCCCATACAAATAAATAAATAAATATTTTTTTTAACTTGTATTGTAGTCGTTACTCAACAGTGTACGTTTACCCGATGGCCGAAGGTGATTACCAAATCGTTCAAATGTCATTCAACTATTATTTGAGTGAACAATTGTGTGCTTAAAGAAGTCATATTTATGCATCAGTCCACGTGAAATATACGGTTCAATCTGTGAATGTTTATAACGTTATGCCTAGTCAGCACTTTGTCTTTATACCAACACATTTATTATATTACACAAGAATCTCCAGATTCGAGCCAACAGGCCGCAGTTTACCGACTTTCAAATCCCAACGATCAGCCGAGGAAGAGTTAACCAAACCATCATTTTATTAAGATATCCCGAGACGATCGTGCGATGTGTAATGCAAAAATTTGAAAATGAGCGAAAACAATATTTAATAAAGTTTCAAACTCTCTTCAGAATATAGGTTACAAATAGTCCGTATGACGATGTAACTGTGTAGGGAACATCATCAAATCTTTTGTTGACTTTAAGGTTTCCTATCGAATTATAGTGTTTATACGAGCTATTGGATGTCAAATAGGATCGAGTCACCTTCAGCATTAAAGGCGTCAGGTTTTGTATATGAACTAGACCCGGCCCGCTAATTTGAGGGAAAAAAAGGAAAACGAAATGTAATTTAGTCCAGTATTGGACTGTATTTCCCTACAGAACAGAACAAGGACGCCACCCAGATAGCAAGGATCGTTCACATCGAGACTCGTTTAAAGTTAAATATGTTTATCACATAATCGGTCTGTTAACCAGTGAATTCGCCCATGTAATATTTGTGCATTATGTCACTACTGTAATACACCCTTGATCAGTTTTCATTGGCTACGCGTCAGAAAAATAAAATCGATTGTGACGTCATATTATGGACAGTGGTGTTAGAATGTCGCAACAAAATGGCTGCCACCGTCTGACTGGGTCCTCCAAATGATTACTTTAAAATCTGTCAAGATGTGAATTAAAAGTACATGTTTTTTGTAATAGGATTAAATTAAGGAGGTTTTATAACTCTTCTCGAAGGTTAAATTTTGCTCGCAAATGCTTGTTTCATGAAAATTAAATAGGGATCGAATGGTTGTCTTATATATATATATATATATATATATTAATTCTCATTGCGGCTATGAATAGCAGTAGTTTTCTACATATCCCGTGGTGCGCGTTTCGAAATAAATCCATTTCAATCATATATTCACATATTTACAAGGTGAATTGGATTTAAAACAAAGAACAGAGTTATCTAAATTTCCGTTTTTTTCGCTTTTCATTCAAATCAAAATGTCAATGAATTTGACCAGATTATAGATTATAGTGTACCAGCCGCCCGCCCGCTTCAACCCGGTCTGTAGGCACATACATCATGTCAATGTGGAGGGAGGATCTCATAGGCTTAATTTGCAGGAATAGATCTGGGTCAGAAATAACATACATGTGAGATTGTCAGGGCTTTGGAGGAAGTGAATGGGACTGTTCTGTTAGATCTACATAATAGGCATCATGGAGGTCTACATTAAGATAATAATATAATGATATAAATGAAAATTTTCAACAAAAAACCACTGGTGAAATGTCTTATTCCCGATCAAGAATGATGCCTGATTTCGTATATATTCAGAATTAGCTCATATTGCTTTAAATTTGTCCATTTCCAATCAAAATGAACTCGTAATCATCACGGTTCGATTCTACCCTGATCCTATAAATCGTCCAAATGGACAGTGGTTGTGTCAAGTTCCTGTGTGACAGGCGGTCGAAGTAACGATTCAATTTGCATAAATGTATACAAGGAAGTTCAATCGATCAAGAAGAAATATCAGTAAACAAATGATAAATGAAGCATCACCTTATAATCAGTTCGTGCTCGTATCAAGGTCACAACCGACTTCGTAACATATTTCGAATCGTACAAATGGCTGTTCAGTTCGTATCGAAGTGGGAGCTGGCGGAGCGTTTTAAAAATAAATTTTAGATTCAACGGCAAACTTAATATTTCAATTTAATCATGCTATTTTTGATACTGCTTTATGGTTACTGTGTTGCGTAATCGTATTTTTGTCTAAATTATACAGTTTGGGCATCATCTAATAACGGACTATTTCTTTTAACAAAACCATTATACTTGCACAACTTATAGTAACTGAGGACTTGTACCTCTTAGACTACAATTTATTAGGGTTTGTTGAAATAATTATAAGGATTGAATGAAGCTTCGCAGTTCCTTAAGTTTGCCTCAAGAGCATTTCAATTCATAAACCTATGAAATCGACCAAAGCAACATTAAATCCTTTAAAAAAATCACGTCAAATACAATAATTCGTCTTAATTTTTTTGATGTGAAAAGAAAACGCAATTTACGGTTAACGGGGACGATTTTTCTGGCGTACTGATATTTAACTGATGTATTGTGTTTGAAATCAGCCCATAAAACGATGTTTTCTTACTGTTTTCATGGTCAAATGTTTGTTTGATCACTTGGTATGTTCATATAAAAATCAACACTGATGTAAATATTATAAAAAGAAAACTTATTTAAGATCTTATATAGACACGTGTACCATCTGTATGGAATAACTACAGCACAATTGACAGAGGTCAAGATACGGAACAAGAATACAGATGCAAAGTAATCGGGATATTCTGAACCGCCTGAATAAATCTAATTTTAGAACAATTTCATCTGCTAGGAAGACTGATTAAAATGACAATTCAATTAAGATGATTTAGCAAAGTGATATTTTGGAATAACCAATTTTCTATTTTTCTGTATTTTTACGTTGGACTATTGTCCTTAACAGCGACCTATATAACAAGAAAGCAAGTACCAGTGACCTATGTAACAAAACAGCAAGTACTTTCTTTTGAAAAGTAAGCAATTAATGTTTTGTAAAATCAATTATTACGTTTCTTCGTTGTGTTAACACAAACCGGGTTCGCGTGGAGCTAAAACACTTCTAGAGCCACTCTGAACATACCAGCGACTACCAATTGATGTCAGATTGTCGTTTTTTGGTACATCTACGAACCGGCTTGAGACAAAAGCAATAACTATAACGGAATATCCTAATATGTCACGTGTGTCCACTTCCCGCACTTTACACAACAGGTTTTGAGTTGCCAGGAGTGGCAAAAAGTACCATTTGGCGTGCGAAACATGCATCAAGATCAACTCGTTGTTCAGTTAGCCGACAGGAGACATTCGTTATACATAGAAGCAGCCATGCACATCAGTTGGGACATGGACTGTAATTAATGTGTATTTCTCACGTCATCCTGATGGATGTGACCGTAATCTCCCTCACAGCCTACGGGGATTGAATTTCTAGGTGTTCCTTGAGAATCTGTTTCATCGTGGGGAAAGAATAGACGAATCATTATAAATGCATTGCTAGGGTTTTTTTTATGTTTTCGTTGGTAAATGACTTTGAACTTTCCTGTCAAAATGTGGGCTTTAAACTCTTGGTAATGAAATGCTGAAAAAAGATTGTTTAGGTTTTAACCGATCGCCGGATACGGTATTGTTTAATGTTCACTTTTTTTCCTGTTTGATAGAATATGCACGGAATATTGACATAACATCATTGTGATGATTACCTTCAACGGCTGAAAATACTTTCCCTTAAATTAAAGCATTAGTTGCATGTAAATCTTAACAATCAAATAAAATGTTGTTATTTCTTGTTTGTTTGTTTACTCGGTTTTTATATAGCCCCGTCAACAACCAGGACGATTTTGATACAGAGCAATCATAGTAGAAAGAAGCAATAAGTTTGAAATCATACCGGGGAAATGTTTATTCTATAAAAGTAGATCTGGTCCAATGTTATCATAATATTATTTCCAAATGAAATAATTGCTTCTGTGCATGTAATGACGGCAAATTGTAATCATTCAATTATTGTGCAATGAACCCATTCATTTCTTCTAAAACGTGTTCTTCTTTTTTGAACATCAGGATTATCTAATATACAAACACTGCAGACAATCATTCTAGTCAGTTTTACCAAGACGACGCATGCTAATACGAGCATCCTTTAAAAATGAACAAGTGGGCGAAAACAGCTTTGATACCTACAGAATCTTGACGCTTTCTCTGTATATATTGAATACAAAACATACGTGAGCTTTATTTAAACATGCAAAGATTTCACATTACCGGAGCCACAGACATTCAATTTTCTTTTACAATAACGTTGCAATTCACTTTCAATTACCTACAATCAATAATTTAGCATATAAATAAAATGAAAACTAAACAACATTACCCTTTCAAAGTCAGAAAACAAACAAGGTGTAATATGCTTATTTAGTGGTTGGTTGTGTCTATCAAGGAGAAGTAAGGACAATTTAAATTTTCTACATGAATTTATCGAACTAACAATTGAATTCGCTATCCGGCTTGTAAAGCAATGGATATACATGTATCATGTCCCCATTTTTGAACATTCATAAACACGTGTTGGTCATTTGTTTTATAGGGAACAACCAACCAACCAATTGAAAAGATAGACTTTTAAAACATCCCCTGTGTATAGAAAGTTGAGCCAGGGATAAGATGTCTAGCAGCCACTGATTGGCCATTATATTATGAAGTTACAAAATGGATATGTAGCCTGATTGGTAACTATTCATAGGAGATGTTGATATAAATTTCGTATAAGTCCGATTGAATATTTTTTTTCAAAAGTCATAATAATTGTTTTTTTTTGATAAAGTGTTATATGAGACCCTTAACTTTTGTTATAAACCAAAAAGTCTATGGAAAAACAATTGATTGGTTGGTCTCTATAATATGTACTACTTCAATGCATATTTGTTTTATTGATTTTTAATGTGATGAAAGAATATGATACGAACAAGGTATTTACTCTTCTAGAAGAGTACGTTCAATTTACCCCATAATTAAATCAACGTGGTAAACTGAATATTGGATATGTCTAAAGAGAATATACTTTATAACAAAGCGTTATTAAGAATGAATAAACAGGCAAACACAAAAACACCTGTTACAAGAAAGGCAGTGTTGCTTTGATAAGTGTCGAAGACATAGATGAACAAAACACGATCATCCTCAAGAGGACATATGAGAAGCCACCTTTTATCCTTCAAGGGGTCGGACATACAACCAATATAAAGGAGTGAGATAAAAACCACAGTGTGCTTGGATGTTGCAATTTGTGATTTGGGTCTTCTAATATCCCAAAGCAGAAGACCCAAAATACGCATTAGTGACTTTAACATAATCCTTTAGTCTGACCTAACTGATAACCCACTCAGTTTTCCACTGTGTACTTCTGGGTGTTCCTGATTGTATTTAGATAGAAGAATTACTGACATAATTTAAATCCCATTTCCCAAGGCAATCGCTGGATCCCTAGTCACACATGTAGACATTACGCATTACGCTGAATCAGTGTCCATACTCGTCAATTCAATCATAGCTTCGCGTAATAATTTGGCCGGAAATTAAATGAATTTTGCATGAATTTTGTCTAAATAACGAGATTTGTAAAGATGCCAGCGACAGGAAGCAGCATAATTACATAAAAACGGACAGTTAGTTTATTTACGTGACCAGTGTAAATTGTGTTAGTGCGACGTGCGGAAATGTAGGGATTCCAGTCTAGAATAATTTGACCGTTCCATATAAATAGCACAGTTTGAACCAGCGTAAAGGTCAATATAATCCATATGGGAGGAATTACAAGCCGACCGGTGTGACCGAAAGTGTAGGAAATGATAAACGATCGATTACAAGTGATTTATTTTGTATCAAGCATGCTGTAATTGGAATGAAGACGGCGTTGCCTTATATTACCGTAATCGTTTCTTCTCTTGATGAACACTATCACGGCGAGACTGCGTGATTTCTAGATATATTTCACTGGGGACCACAGTATCATAGATAGATCTCGCTTTTTCGGTTTCTCTCTTAGCAGTTTTACATCATCGGGAGAACTAAGGTCAAATAAAGGCATCCTCGACGGACGATTGGACCACTGGTGGACGCTTTCATAGTGCAAACACGTTTTATACCTGATCACAGTAGCATGGCAGCCCACCTGGTCATATTACCGGCAAAGTGAAACCACTCCTTACCGTCAATTGTTAAAGTGGGGTCCAGCAGAAAGCGGAAAACAAGTTTTATTGATTTGGTTAATCGGTATGAAGACGAACGCTCAATATTAAGACAATGCAAATAGAAACATTAGAATACGGTTGTTTGAATAAAAATATAGATCCGAAACGGATAATTATCTGGTCGCTTTCCTCATCCAAGAGAAGGACACGAAATCCTAATTCAGCAGGGGGGGGGGGGGGGGGGGGGGGGGGGGGGTTAAAAGCTTGCTGAGATTTGTCGATTGAACATGCTACTTTGCTAATCTAAAGTCGTTTATACAGTGTATGGAATATTTCAAAATATTTTAATTGTAAATTTTTTGTATTGTTACATCCATGCTTCTCCTACCTAAAGTGTCTGCATATCCCTATTGATTCAATAATCACGGGTGGAAGATGCAGGTAGTGGAAGACTAATGGAAAGGTTTATGGTCGTGATCATGATTCCATTTTAACATGTTCACTTCCCTGAGCGATTTGTAATCAGAGGTAATCAGATTAGGTCGATGGTTGATGATAAGCTTCATGGTTCCGTTTTCAACCATTTTGATTATGTAAGTTAACCCGGATTTGACCTGGACTGGTATGATGTGTGTCACCACTGTAGTGAAAGACGCTTGCCCTCCGTATCACATGGACGTATTCTTCTTGTACTTTTCCCAAAGGTCTCCATGTAAATCTTAAATGTTTTTTTATGATTTGATTTGTCCTCGTTTTATTGATTTCGAGTTATATTTAGATATAATTTGATTGTTATACATCGACAATGCAAACGTAGCTTTATCAAGTATGAGAGCGTTTAGTTATAAAGCATTTAAACCGAGAAATAATACCGTTGGGGAGATATGATTGGGTTTCATTAAATGGTGTAATGATGCTCCGTATATCTCATATGCATACATTTAGCAAGTGATAATAAAAGTGAAATTAATTTTCGAGATTTAATATTGAGAACGTAGCTACATGTAATCTTCATAACAGAAATTTTTCGACATTTCATAGAACTTTGTGAAGTAGCATTGCTATACAGTGAATACGAAGCAGTCGTGACCGGACTTGAGAGTTTATGTCAGGCGTTGTTTTCATACTTTCCTATTTACCCAAATTACCGCTGCTGGTACGCTCATAGCGTGATGATTTAGTATATAATATGTCATTGCGCTCAGAATTTCGATACCAAAAGAGGCAATGTTTACCGTGGATTTTCAATTACATTTATGTAAATAAATCTCTTGGTTTCGCGTACCTACAAACATGCGTTGACAAGGCTACCAAAGACATAAACCTGTGATGTATCACGGTGAGTTTCCCTTCAAGGACACGCTAGCTCCGAGATCTACCGCTATCCTGTAATATACACAAACTGGCAATACAATTTCTGTCTTCGCATCCGATAAATCACTGTACTTGTAACCTGCATCTAAAGATGGATACGTGACAATGTTAGATCTCCCTAGGAAAGCTCTAATTATAGCTTGGTATAAGAGACTGGTATGCATCCAAAACCTGTGGGATTTAGATTCCTTCGTAGCTCGTGTACTTTGCGCTCAGTAAGTGGTAGTAATCTTCATTTCTATCTAATACCAAGTCGCAGGATTGCCGATGTATAATCCCAACGTCCATAACTACGTATCTGAATTAGTATGTTAGTATGTAACGCAAATGTCTGTTGGACGTAAACAAGCTGAGCGACTGTAAAATATCAATATAATCTCCATTTTGTCCATTCGTCACCTCGCTTACCGTCATTGTATTTTAGTGTATATATCAAATAATCACAAAGCTCATCTAAAAGGAACATATCTTCAATGAACAAAATAACGGCAGTATACGACGTTCTGCTGTACATACCCAAAGCGTAAAGATGATTTTAAGCAGCAACACATATATGTTTTTAACTTTTTCTCTTAGGTAGCATTTGGAGATATTCAATTAGGAACCCCGTATGCGGCTCTTTACCCTTTCGAGGGACCAAACGATGTGCAATGGTTTTCATTATCTGACAAATTTGCCACCCGTTGATTGGTGGATCCCAGTCTACCACATCTTTGCAAAAAAGAAGTGCTACTTTATAGGTAGGCTTTAAACAACAAAAGTGCATCTGTAACTATAACCGACTCAACATACCAACCTTCAGAAAAGTCTAAATAATATTTACATTTGTCTGCCATTGTCACTATATAGTCTGTTTGAGAGCTCTGGCATTGATGTACGTTTAAATGCCATCCGTCCCGCGCTACACTTATCAGCGTATTAATACAACACAAACCGGAACTACAATATCCAGGATAAGTTAAAAGACTAATTATTTTATCTACATTTATTTGTTATAAAAATATGCCATTTGCGCATTACGTTGATAATAAAATGTACTATTTTGTTTGCCAAAAAACACGCGACCATGTTCCGGCTGTTCCAACGACTGACAAAAGATCTGCTGACTGTCGGTAAGGCGGGAATTATGAATTTTAAATATAAATTAAAGCATTTAAAAATTTTAAAAAAAGTAAAAGGAATGTAAATATAAGCGTTGAACTGTTTTTGTATGGTATTTATGATCTATTCGAATGCCAGAGCTTTGCAAGCAAACAAATGCACATTATGTTGTTTGCTTGCAAAGCTCTGGCATTCAAATAAATCATAAATACCATACAAAACAGTTCAATGCTTAAAAACATTTTTTTTGTAAATGGGAGTTCATGGCATATCAGAACAATATATGTCCATGTGCTGTTTTATGTCCTAGGATCGGTCAAAGATACTAATTTGACATAACGTATGATTTTATATGAAATTTGCTGTTTTGATCTTTTACAGAATGATTCCATACAATATTTTCAAGATGTTTTATCAGATATGTATGTTTGCTTTCAGAATGGACAAAATAGTATTTTCTTTCAAATTATAGAAGTCGGTTTTCTTTGACCTGTTCATTCAAGTTACTCTACTCCTTATTTTTTTATGACAAAATACAATTTTTCGCCATATTTTACAGATTAAAGCTTTTTATAAAAAGTTTCGTTAAATATTCAGCACATCAAAAAAAAAAAACGAGTAAATCTTTCTAAAAAAATAAATGCCATAAAAATGTGAGTTGTGTGCTTCCTTTTTTGTCCTATTATTTTCGGTGTTATGTTTTTACAGAATTGTAAAAAAGTTTATCAAAAATGTATATATATATATGTATTTTTCCACAGTGTTGTATATTCTTTTTAATTATATTGAACAATTCAACATTGTACTGCAAAATGATCTTAGTGAAATTAAAAATGGCCACACACTGATGACTTGAGTGATCATTCAAGATTTAAAAAAAGGTGAAACGTGGGCGTTTTATGAAAGGCAAAAAATACACATTTTCAAAATGGCTGCCGAATTAGAAATTCATTAAACTTCCGGTATAAAAAGTTCTATAAACAACAAATGTGTTCCGACCTTTGGAGTAATTATGTACAAAATCCTCACCTACAGATGTACATTATCGTCTATTTTGGAGTGACTTTCATTTAAAGATTGCTTTCCTTTTTTTCATGGGTTTTATCATTTTCATATGATGGAGGCCTCATCATGATGATTTATACCGTGTTTTATTTCAGCAATCGCATGATATGTTGTCATCTTATGTAAGATGGCCTTTTTCAATTATTTGTTCGAGTCTTTATGTAGAGCATATTTAATGTTATATATGTACGGGTTGATAACCAATGTGTCTGATGAACCTACCATACGTATTCAGTCTGAGACGATGGAAACCAACCCGTATGTATTTACGACATAAACTATGATGGGATAGCCAGAAGTGAAGTGAGACTTACTTAGTCTGAGATGATGTGGTTGGGGGACTGCGATTGATGAAACCCGGAATTTAGACTTACACAGTCTGATATGATGGTAGAGAACCCGTACCTATGACGTACCTAGACTGAGATGGTGAAGAGAACCCGTATGCATGACGTACCTAGACTGAGATGGTGAAGAGAACCCGTATCTATGACGTACCTAGACTGAGGTGGTGAAGAGAACCCGTATGTATAACGTACCTAGACTGAGATGGTGAAGAGAACCCGTATCTATGACGTACCGAGCCTGAGATGGTGAAGAGAACCCGTATGTATGACGTACCTAAACTGAGATGGTGAAGAGAACCCGTATCTATGACGTAACTAGACTGAGATGGTGAAGAGAACCCGTACCTATAACGTACCGAGCCTGAGATGGTGAAGAGAACCCGTATCTATGACGTAACTAGACTGAGATGGTGAAGAGAACCCGTACCTATGATGTACCGAGCCTGAGATGGTGAAGAGAACCCGTATGTATGACGTACCTCGACTGAGGTGGTGAAGAGAACCCGTATGTATAACGTACCTAGACTGAGATGGTGAAGAGAACCCGTACCTATGATGTACCGAGCCTGAGATGGTGAAGAGAACCCGTATGTATGACGTACCTAGACTGAGATGGTGAAGAGAACCCGTATCTATGACGTAACTAGACTGAGATGGTGAAGAGAACCCGTATCTATGACGTACCTAGACTGAGATGGTGAAGAGATCCCGTATGTGTTCGACTTCTAGCTCGCTTTGCTAACCACATGTTTCTTACGACATTCGGATGGGGAGTTGTCCATGGAATTGGTTTCCTTTTGTCACTTGATTGCGCCACAGCCGTTGTCGACTTTGAATGGAAAGTTGTTGACGGAGAAATAGACGATGAATTATTTGCTGAAGTGTTATTCTCATTGTCGGTGTAAGTGATTGTTTTGGATAGGTCATCAATATCGAGGGGAGTTGTCGTGTTTACAGTGGTCTTATTCCTGTCTAAATCCACTGTCGTGTAAATCACCGTGGTGGTCTCCCGGAAACCCTCTAATTCAATAGTCGTGCTATCACTATTGTGTCTCTCGGTAACTCTCGCTGTGTTGAGTGACACATTTCTGGTTGCCACAGTAACGACACCGCTGTTTTCAGACGGCACTTTCTCCGTATTATCACCAAAGGAAGTTTTATTTTCTGACATGTTATCGATAAAAACAGTTACGTTTTCTGCTTCTAATGAAGATTTTGTCGTCGAATCCCTTGGAGATGAATTCTTTCCCAAGACCGAATAAGCCCCCGTTGATAACTTCTTTGTAATCTTTGGCAAATCTGTCGTCTTGGAAGAACTATCCGTAGAGGCCGAATATGTTGTCTCGTAATTTTCTGTCACATTAAAGTTTGCTATTGTACTGAACACAGTAGAGGAATCCTGAATGTCTGGTCGTGACGGGCTATTTAGATGTTTCTCCCCAGCCGCTTCCGGAATTGTCTTCGTACTTATCCAAGACGGCAACAACCAAAGTTGGCACAAGACGCTACACCATTTGTAGAAATCCATGCCTCCCTGTTCAGTTGTCACTTCATAATAGACCCTGAAAAAATATATATTGGATAATTAGTCAAAAGAAACGAAAACACGATTTTTTTTTAAATAATGACAAAAGCACATAAACAAACAAAAAAATAAAATAATAGTCTAAAATAAATTGCGAATGCATACTGAAACTAGTCATTTATGAAATAATTCTTGACTATCATAAAAGTTTTCATTGTGACTGCAAAACATTATCTAGATTTCGTAATCGTACTAAATTATGCAGTCCAATAAGATCTTTTTGCATCAGGTGCGTAGATATTCATTGAAACATAGCAAAGATATGAGATATTTTACGGCGATATATAATTCAGTATACGGTTATGCAAGTAATATCACACTGTTACTCAACACAATGAGAACCTTTGTAAAACTTCGTTCGAATTAATATTTAAATATAAACATTACTCAGACACTATAACCCCGTCATAGTCTTATAGAATCGATTGCACTATCAGTCAATTCCCGATCCATGAAGCCACAATACCCTAATGCATTTGACATTAATTTACAGTTCCCTAATTAACAAAAATCATTGATACGACAACAAACTAGTCCAGTTGTTTCTAAACAATTTTAAACAATCATCTGCGCAAACTAAACCTACGAACAGAAAAAGCTGGAATGCTATGGTCAAGCTGGTTCCCTGATCATTTCGTACGTAGTAGCGTGTGTGATACAGCGTATCTACCTTTACATAGAGTGACGGGTGTTTCCAAGGTAAACACCATTACGTCACCAGGTCAAATCAACTACGGAGTCCCTCACCTATCTTATACTCACTTCCAATCTGGTAGGATGTACCTGTCAATGTTAACAGTTCCCTAGGGGGAATAATTGTATTATTCATTCTCATTATGCTCCTAAAATTAATCTATTACGTGGCTCCTATGAACATGTATCTGTAAATGTCTTTTTCACTCTATTCGCTGAAAACAGCTGCTGAAAATGTAGGTGATTTAATGCTGAAAGAAAATATCAATACATCTTACATGAGATCATAAATACTTCAAAACGTGTATGTTACCCTATAATGTCAGTAACTGATTCCTACCGACCCGACTAAGGCAAATTTCTCTTTGGCTGATTCGAAAGAGCTTTATCTAATTGTGTAGTTAGATATGAAATCAGAACCTTGGTTCGATCCCTAGTGCGTTCGTTATTAAACAATGAAATCTGGATTGTATTACATACACAGCGTCACTTCCGCCACATTCCGAAATCGCTTCATTTCTGTCGCCTATAGTAATAGTGTAAAAAGATTCAGAGTATTCCGTTCCCTGGAACATAATAAGATTTTTATCTTTTTTAAACTCTCAGTATCTTGATCTCTAAAATAAAAATTTTAAAAACCTCTATTATTTAATGTTTGAATGGTTAAGTCATGAGGCCAATTATAATTGTCAAACTGATATTTTACACTCCACATCAGATATTGCCGATACATTTGTATTGCAAGTGACAAACATATTCTCCGTCAAGTGGGAAGCATATTTTCCGTCAAGTGACAAACACATTCTTCGTCAAGTGACAAACATATTCTCCGTCCAGTGACAAACATATTCTCCGTCCAGTGACAAACATATTCTCCGTCAAATGACAAACATATTCTCCGTCAAATGACAAACATATTCTCCGTCAAGTGACAAACATATTCTCCGTCAAATGACAAACATATTCTCCGTCTTCCACAAGGTATATAACATGGTACCACAGATGAACACAGATTATGTAATGCCAACTTGCATACAAATCTAAATAACATATTATATTATTATTTGAAGTTACTTACTACTAAAATATCAGCTACAAAATATAGAATATCGAACATAATCCTTCCAAACAAAACAGGGTTATTCTAGTTCACTGCCAATCTGTAAGAATTGTTGACGTATTTACACTATCAAGGATGTAACTACTCGACCCGCGTGTCAAGTTTGACCACTTGCGTGCTCGCCAACTATCTGATAATATCTTATGCATAACAATACAATCCAATGATTGCCTTATACATATATACACAACCTGGCTCTGAGGTGATGGAAACACAGGCCGTATGACTGTCTGTCAGGGTTTTGAGGGGAGCTTCCGGTCTCGCGGGGAAAATTTCAAGGATCGAATGACCGTACCAGATGCGGCCGCAAAGGACTAAGCTTTGGACAGGATAATCAACGATCGCACGGCAGAGTCTCTGACAAGTCATAGACAATTAGTCATACGTATCTGTTGGGTGGTAGACACCAGGCTGACACGATTCCATCGTCCACGCAGGTGTAGAGGAAATGTTTGTCATTTTATCTCTGTCATAAATATATACACCTTCCGCCATCAGTAATATTTATATTGAATAGAAATATCGCATGTGACATTCAAATTGCTTCCAAACATCTGTTTTAATATTTAGGTTTTGATCATTAGTATCATATTTAATCATAATTATTTATTCCTCAATAACACTTCTATCACCTGTAAAGGATTATTGGTTATATTACAATTATACCAACCACAAACTTACTTTAAGGCCTAGTGTTTTCCTAGTACAAAATCACATGCTATATATGGTAAAATGTTCATATAGGTCATTCTATGTATCATCATGTTCAATTAATGGCGGGTTGTCGAGGTAAGTTTATCTAAATGTGCAGCTCAACATAAAGACACACGGATGTATACTTTGAACAGGATATAATGGCTACAATGTACGTATTATAAGCTACAGAAATCCTTTGTGCATTGAAATTCCATCAAAACAATAAACACACTCATTTTGACTTTCTGCGACAACAAATGACGTATAATCGGCGTTCTGAGCATTAAGTCTCTGGGGATACCTCACATACTTAGTTTGTCTATATTTGGCTACAAAGCGTATAAATTGGTAAACAACTCCTCCTCTTTGTTTACGAACTATCCATCTTCAAAGACTACTTATACTTTATTGCTGATTTTAAGTGGTCATCGTGCATCCAGTCTACGGGATAAATGTAAAGCATTGCTCTTTACATGATATAACTTTGTTTCATGTTCAAGGTCGTCAATGTTAATGTTTTGATATATCGTGTCGTGAAAAGAATTGCCTTGAAATATTGACACTGCCTGCAAGTAGTGTTGCTTTATAACATACGATCATGTTTTCCGTCATTCCTTTTGCCAATCTAACTTTAAAGTCTCAATGATTTTCGTTAACCGATCAGTTTGGTTAACAGAACATTATATGTAAAGAAGGAATCACGAATATCTACAGCCAAAAAAGGGATTCAATAGAGCGGTGTGTGACAGGGAACTAGGACGGGTGTCACTTCCGGTACATAATAATCATTCCTTTCTGGACAATTTGTAAGTGCTTTTTGTAGCTTTTTGGTTGTATTCCTGCGCCGCAGTTTCCTTTGTTTATATTCCCGTTCCATTCATTTCCAAATCCACTTTGCTTTGAAAAGGTAGGTATTATTATTATTATTTTTTTTTTTTTTTTTTTGTATGTTTCCTTTTTTATATAACAGAACATGTGATGGGGAACCCAAAGGATACATGTACGTGTGTAGAAAATCATAATCTGGTGAGTGAGCCTACTAAGACACATTGGATAACTCAATAGAAAACAAATATCGTTATAAACAGGTTAAAAAGAAGCATGACGAAACGAATAACAAGCCGGATACATGCGTTAGTGATTCATAGTTTATTTTTTGTGTTTTCATAATAAAAATGATACATCGTTTCGACCGTCTTTTTTACATCTTTTAATGAAATATAGTCAGAAAAAAAAATCCTTTTCAAACATGCCTATATATTTCAGTCTTACAGCTGATTTAACAGACGAAACAAGCCATAGGAGATGTCGTTAGTCATCGATAGCACGTGTCTGGATCCGTACAACCTCATCAATCCGTACAACCTCATCAATCCGTACAACCTCATCAATCCGTACAACCTCATCAATCCGTACAACCTCATCAATCCGTACAACCTCATCAATCCGTACAACCTCATCAATCCGTACAGCCTCATCAATCCGTACAACCTCATCAATCCGTACAACCTCATCAATCCGTACAACCTCATCAATCCGTACAACCTCATCAATCCGTACAACCTCATCAATCCGTACAACCTCATCAATCCGTACAACCTCATCAATCCGTACAACCTCATCAATCCGTACAACCTCATCAATCCGTACAACCTCATCAATCCGTACAACCTCATCAATCCGTACAACCTCATCAATCCGTACAGCCTCATCAATCCGTACAACCTCATCAATCCGTACAACCTCATCAATCCGTACAACCTCATCAATCCGTACAACCTCATCAATCCGTACAACCTCATCAATCCGTACAACCTCATCAATCCGTACAACTCCATCAATCCGTACAACCTCATCAATCCGTACAACCTCATCAATCCGTACAACCTCATCAATCCGTACAACCTCATCAATCCGTACAACCTCATCAATCCGTACAACCTCATCAATCCGTACAACCTCATCAATCTGTACAACCTCATCAATCAGGGAAAGGAATATTCTATATACGACATAGTTCGGGTTTCTCTTATATTTTTATGTGGCATTAATTTGAACTTTATAATGATATTGAATATATTTTTCGATCCCATCGAACATACACCCTGAGATCAAATACCCAGTTAGTAATTTGTATAATGTATATAGTGTATAATAAGGTGATATGACGAAAACAATATGGTCCTGGGCCAAAGCACTATTTTTTTAAATAAACTACAACGTAGCATGGTACGTTTTGTGTAGATATCTAAATGTATGACAGTGTAGCTACTGTGATTTTAATTAAGGATTTATGTCACGTCACGTGTGTCAGTGTTATTTTTAGATTCACCAAAAACAACAAAAATATTCAGTGATAGAGAACTGCACATTCTCTGAGACATTTAACATTTGGTTTCGATTTTGATTGTTCTTACTCCTTCCTGGCATTTCAAACGTTTGAACCTTAGCATGACTGATGAGTCACAATGGGACAACAAAATTGCAGCATGCTATTTCTTTTCATTATCCTTCCTAATTGTAGCTATTACGTCACTCTTCACAAAGGCGTCGTTCACTTGTGAGCCTTTTCTACCTCACAAAATGTTTTAAATGCAAATGTGTTTATTCTTACAGCAATTGTGAAACAACTTATATTAATCATACTTGATGGCAGGGATGAAAGCGCGCGAGGTGTGTTAGTGTAGGAGGAAACTGGAGTACCCAGAGACGTTAGAAAATGTATAATTGTATGAGAAAAAAAACGCCTTGAAGATAGTCGGGAAAAGATGAATAGGAAAACAAAAGACATTTTGTACTCGATTTATTTTTCTAGTGGATCAACGGTAGAGACATAGCATCGTATATAATAGTTGGTTTGTAAAATAAAAAGGCTTTTTTGCAACTGGTATCCTTTATGTTCATTTGTATGTCCATAGATTTACCATATTTACCTGTTATAGAAGTTCTGCAGCGCAAATACAGGAATTCAAAATTGATCAACTCTGTGCCATCTGCGCGGGTTTGTGCAACGGATGTAATTGGAAAATATGACAATATTCAATACTGCCTGATGCAACTGATTAATCTTCATTGAGGAAAGCGAACAATGACATTCTTCTAACGCAAATATCACATATAGTATTTTTGATGATTCCCGAATATATTCATTAATCAGCCTTTTCCTATCTCTGTTTTTGTCTTATCATTAATATTCCTATTCTATATGGTGAAAAACAACTTGGCGTGTCCTACAAACAATATTACATGATCTGATGTGTCCTACATACAATATTACAAGTTCTGATGTGTCCTACATACAACATTACATGATATGATGTGTCCTACATACAATATTACATGATCTGATGTGTCCTACATACAACATTACATGATATGATGTGTCCTACAGACAAAATTACAAAATGTGACGTGTCCTACATACAAAATTACATGATATGATGTGTCCTACAGACAAAATTACAGGATATGACGTGTCCTACAAACAATATTACATGATATGATGTGTCCTACAGACAAAATTACAAAATGTGACGTGTCCTACATACAACATTACATGATCTGATGTGTCCTACATACAACATTACATGATATGATGTGTCCTACATACAACATTACATGATATGATGTGTCCTACATACAACATTACATGATCTGATGTGTCCTACAAACAACATTACATGATCTGATGTGTCCTACAGACAAAATTACAAAATGTGACGTGTCCTACATACAACAATACATGATCTGATGTGCCCTACATACAACATTACATGATCTGATGTGTCCTACAGACAAAATTACAAAATGTTACGTGTCCTACATACAACATTACATGATCTGATGTGTCCTACATACAAAATTACAGGATATGACGTGTCCTACGAACAATATTACATGATCTGATGTGTCCACGAACAATATTACAGGATATAACGTGTCCTACAAACAATATTACAGGATATGAAGTATCCTATAAACAATATTATAGGAACTGCCATCGTTGTACTCAGTAGTGAAGTATAATTAGATAAATAAAAACATCTGACACCCACGCATAGCTTCCATTCACAAACTTACATTAATCAAACATATAAAAATAATGGAAATAACATTGGTATCATTCTATAGGATCAAATAGTTTCCTAATGTGTTTAAAGTTGACAGCGGTTTTAACCAATAAACAGAATGATTCATATTCTAAAACGGATAAAAATAAAAGATACGGTACATCCATTTCTGAATACAGAATATTGGATCTTAATGACGTTACAGACATTCCCTAACGTAGTATTTTGAAAATTAAAATTGTTACTCTTTACAAAACACAAGGAGGTTATTCACGAAATGAAAGTTTGTAACTAATAGTTTGTTCTTTTTCGCGTTTACTATCGTTAATAACGAGGATCGTCATCATGTTTTCGCGAATAATAAAATCGACGTTGAGTGAAATGTATTCAGACAACGTGATTTTGTGAGATGAATTTCTGCAAAACTAATTGATATGCATTTTGAATCATTTCATGTGGCGATACAAATATTATGATTTGTTTAGATAAACACAAGAACTATTAAATCAAGTGCACCAGACATACGGGCCATAATTTTATTTAGAGTATCTAGACATTAAATTGGGAATAGGTGTGGGTTGGACTCGTTGCGACTGAAATAACTTTTGAGACGCACTGAAAACAAAATCTAAGAAGTATTTACAGACATTGATATATCATACAATATCACTAATTCGTCGAAGGCGAGAATTTGAATTCCTCGTTTCATGGGATAATGTTTGACTAATTTCATGTTTTTTACGACATCCACTGGTGGAACTATTGATTGTGTGTATCAAAATTTCCTTTTTATCCTAAAACTAAACTATACAGATTTAGATAGCCATGTTTTGGGAACTTTCCAATGTACTTTAAAGGATTTCTCAAAAACTTAGCTGTATGCCAAAATGGTAAAATCGCAAAAGTGCAATGCATATATAAAGAGTAATGATATGAAGAGTCAGGCAGAAATCGGTGTTGAGTCTGTATTAGATTATGATTCCAAAACAAAACCGTACAAAGTGCTACAAATCTAATTTCTGTTAACCATGCCCAGAAAACCAGAGAACAGCACACCTAGAAGTGCAGTGGTTTCCATTCCTAAGTTATCAAGCTAAATGGTAGTCTTTACATATATATATATAACAGCTTCATTGTATGTCTAATTATCAACGTCAACTGCACCATACGGCTATTTCGTCCTTTAATAATTCGTCATTGGTGCTAATGGCCAAATATATAGATATCCAGAGGAGAATTTAGGAAAATCAAGGTGGAAATTGATCAACGTTGAAACAGAGCAGAGTACTTGCACTAACCCAATACATCTGTACTTTGATCAATTTCATTTTAATTGGATATGTTTAAAATTGGATAACATGTTTTTGATATATTAGATATTGATAAATTTGAATATTCTTGGAAACAGAGTCCACAAACTGAACTTGTTATATAAAAGACGATACAATAATGTTTAGAATGAATACAATACTTTCGAGACCAAAAAGAGGTAGTTTTTGTGTTGTTTTAATACATGTGATTTGGCACTGCAGAAATATGCTATAAATGTATGATATGGCCCTGAGTTCGCAGGAGAGAAAATCTTATAAAAATACTCAATCATCATTTTGTATCGCGTTGTCTGGTCAAATATAGAGAGAAGAAGAGGATAACGTAGCATAAAGGATCTTCACTGAACCTCTTCTTGTCTTCCAGAGACATATCACTAGAATCGGACATCGCAAAGGCATACATTTTTAGAAAAGTTAATGGATTTTTCTTGTAAACTTTACAATGTCGTCACCAAAACGACCGGTAGCCCGCCTGTATTGATCATTCGCTCTCAAGAAATCCCAATCGGTCTGCTTTGGCAACTAGTAAATATTTTCCATTCTAACGTTCCTTAAAATAGCCATACTTTCTGGAAAGCAAGTGAATACGTATTTTGATAGCCGTAAATTTCAGAAATAAACCTGTAAAATACACTTGTTTTCGGTGTATTTAAGATTAGTGAGATTCGATATGGATATGGCACAACTAGAACTAGAAAACACATTTCAAACATGATTAGCATACGTCATGGCATTGTATGTCGATGGTCGTATACGTGTTTTCTATAATATTACCATTGATATGAATAATTCAAGAAGTCACTTTTGGTTGTCAATTGCAGGAAACAGCTTAGCTGAAGTCCCTACCAGAGTAGATTTGAATCGCTGAAGACTTCTCAAAATGCATTATTTTAAAAAGTTGGCCGTTCTTTCCAGACGAACAACTTATGTTGTAATGTTGCATATTACGGCTCTGTCTGTGTGAAAGTACTCTCTATTGTTATGGAAATAAGTATGCACCGATGAGATTCCATGGTGTAACACTATGAATAATGTGAGCATACTAGCATTGAAATACATAACAAACAATAAAACAAAATACATCACACACCATATAACCAAAATACCTCATACACAATATAACCAATATATATCACACAAAATATCACCAAAATACATCACACACAATATCACCAAAATACATCATACACAATATAACCAAAATACCTCATACACAATATCACCAAAATACATCACACACAATATCACCAAAATACATCACACACAATATCACCAAAATACCTCATACACAATATCACCAAAATACCTCATACACAATATCACCAAAATACATCACACACAATATAACCAAAATACATTACACACAATATCACCAAAATACATCACACACAATATAACCAAAATATATCACACAAAATATCACCAGAATACATCATACACAATATAACCAAAATACATCACACACAATATAACCAAAATACATCACACACAATATAACCAAAATACATCACACACAATATAACCAAAATACATCACACACAATATCACCAAAATACATCACACACAATAGAATACGATATAAAAGGCATTATTTCGTTTTCCTTTATTCCATGGAAGCGAAAGATACAATATCATGAAGGTATGTTTTATACCAACAAATGTTAAAACGGGATAACAAAAACGTTAAAGCTCTGTTTCTATAAAGTGAAGCGCAAACGTCGACTGGAATCAGACGTAATAAACTGACACATACCGATTACCAGGGCCAAGCATTTTCCTGACTGTGAGTAAAATAGTCTTAATCATATTTTTAAGTCCGCAAACTAATCAATCGACATAAGCTCCCCCTGGATCCTGACATGTCTGGACGACGGTGTAATAGTGTTTGTAATTTAGGAGTAATTGGCCTATATTTACTTTCAAAGTTAGACCATGTAGGAATCCGAAGTAGTGGTCGCCTAGGATGGGTTCTTAAATATCAAAGAGGTGGGCGTCTGCTGCACCAGGGCTTTGTACCAATGGAATTGTCTGTCGTTTTATTGTTCTGCTGGAATCAGAGAAATGTCAATGCCAGAGGGGGTTCGAAACTAGAATAAAATCGTCAATGCCAGAGTCGGTTAGAAACAAGAATTAAAGGTATGTCAATGTTAGAGGTGGTCAGAAACAAGAATTAAAGGTATGTCAATGTTAGAGGGGGTTAGAAACAAGAATTAAAGGTATGTCAATGTTAGAGGGGGTTAGAAACAAGAATTAAAGGTATGTCAATGTTAGAGGGGGTTAGAAACAAGAATTAAAGGTATGTCAATGTTAGAGGGGGTTAGAAACAAAGATAAAATTGTCAATGTTAGAGGTGGTCAGAAACAAGAATTAAAGGTATGTCAATGTTAGAGGCGGTTAGAAACAAGAATTAAAGGTATGTCAATGTTAGAGGGGGTTAGAAATAAGAATTAAAGGTATGTCAATGACAGAGGCGGTGTAAAACAAGAATTAAAGGTATGTCAATGACAGAGGGGTTGTAAAACACGAATTAAAGGTATGTCAATGACAGAGGCGGTTAGAAACAAGAATTAAAAGGTATGTCAATGTTAGAGGGGGTCAGAAACAAGAATTAAAGGTATGTCAATGTTAGAGGGGGTTAGAAACAAGAATTAAAGGTATGTCAATGTTAGAGGGGGTTAGAAACAAGAATTAAAGGTATGTCAATGTTAGAGGGGGTTAGAAACAAGAATTAAAGGTATGTCAATGTTAGAGGGGGTTAGCAACAAGAATTAAAGGCATGTCAATGACAGAGGGGGTTAGAAACAAGAATTAAAGGTATGTCAATGTTAGAGGGGGTCAGAAACAAGAATTAAAGGTATGTCAATGCCAGAGTCGGTTAGAAACAAGAATTAAAGGTATGTCAATGCCAGAGTCGGTTAGAAACAAGAATTAAAGGTATGTCAATAACAGAGTCGGTTAGAAACAAGAATTAAAGGTATGTCAATAACAGAGGGAGTTAGAAACAAGAATTAAAGGTATGTCAATGTTAGAGGGGGTTAGAAACAAAAATTAAAGATATGTCAATAACAGAGGGGGTTAGAAACAAGAATTAAAGGTATGTCAATTTTAGAGGGGATTAGCAACAAGAATTAAAGGTATGTCAATGTTAGAGAGGGTTAGAAACAAGAATTAAATGTATATCAATGTTAGAGGGGGTCAGAAACAAGAATTAAAGGTATGTCAATGCCAGAGTCGGTTAGAAACAAGAATTAAAGGTATGTCAATGCCAGAGTCGGTTAGAAACAAGAATTAAAGGTATGTCAATGCCAGAGTCGGTTAGAAACAAGAATTAAAGGTATGTCAATGTTAGAGGGGGTTAGAAACAAGAATTAAATTATATCAATGTTAGAGGGGTTCAGAAGCAAGAATTAAAGGTATGTCAATGCCAGAGTCGGTTAGAAACAAGAATTAAAGGTATGTCAATGCCAGAGTCGGTTAGAAACAAGAATTAAAGGTATGTCAATAACAGAGTCGGTTAGAAACAAGAACTAAAGGTATGTCAATAACAGAGGGAGTTAGAAACAAGAATTAAAGGTATGTCAATGTTAGAGGGGGTTAGAAACAAAAATTAAAGATATGTCAATAACAGAGGGAGTTAGAAACAAACATAAAATTGTCAATGTTAGAGGGGGTTAGAAACAAAAATTAAAGGTATGTCAATGACAGAGTCGGTTAGAAACAAGAATTAAAGGTATGTCAATGACAGAGGCGGTTAGAAACAAGAATTAAAGGTATGTCAATGTTAGAGGGGGTTAGAAACAAGAATTAAAGGTATGTCAATGTTAGAGGGGGTTAGAAACAAAAATTAAAGGTATGTCAATGACAGAGGGGGTGTAAAACAATAATTAAAGGTATGTCAATGTTAGAGGGGATTAGCAACAAGAATTAAAGATATGTCAATGTTAGAGGGGGTTAGAAACAAAAATTAAAGGTATGTCAATGTTAAAGGGGGTTAGAAACAAGAATTAAAGATATGTCAATGTTAGAGGGGGTTAGAAAACAAGAATTAAAGGTATGTCAATGTTAGAGGGGGTAAGAAACAAGAATTAAAGGTATGTCATTTACAGAGGGGGTCAGAAACAAGAATTAAAGGTATGTTAATGTTAGAGGGGGTTAGAAACAAGAATTAAAGATATGTCAATTACAGAGGGGGTTAGAAACAAGAATCAAAGGTTTGTCAATGTTAGAGGGGATTAGAAACAAGAATTAAAGGTATGTCAATGTTAGAGGGGGTTAGAAACAAGAATCAAAGGTTTGTCAATGACAGAGGGGCTCAGAAACAAGAATTAAAGGTATGTCAATGTTAGAGGGGGTCAGAAACAAGAATTAAAGGTATGTCAATGACAGAGTGGTTTAGAAACAAAAATTAAAGGTATGTCAATGTTAGAGGGGGTTAGAAACAAGAATTAAAGGTATGTCAATGACAGAGTGGTTTAGAAACAAGATTTAAAGGTATGTTAATGTTAGAGGGGTTTAGAAACAAGAATTAAAGGTATTTCAATGTTAGAGGGGTTTAGAAACAAGAATTAAAGGTATGTCAATGTTAGAGGGGGTTAGAAACAAGAATTAAAGGTATGTCAATGACAGAGTGGTTTAGAAACAAGAATTAAAGGTATGTTAATGTTAGAGGGGTTTAGAAACAAGAATTAAAGGTATGTCAATGTTAGAGGGGGTTAGAAGCAAGAATTAAAGGTATTTCAATGTTAGAGGGGGTTAGAAACAAGAATTAAAGGTATGTCAATGACAGAGGCGGTTCGAAACCACAATGAACGGTGTGTCAATGTCAAAGGGGGTTAGAAACAAGAAACAATAATTCATTCGGTTTAGAATATCAAATCTCAAAAGAGTGTAGGGTATGTATGGACACTTTCAGAAACATATTCGTATTGTACACAGTTTACTCGAAACACGTATATGATATATACTCGATCTCAGATTAATACTAGATTAAAAAAAATGAAGAGTGATATCACAAGAAGTTTTTGTGTAATATTGACGTTTTGTAATTAAATAGAAAAAGCAAACGTTCAAAATATACAAGATTTAACGTAAAACGTCTGATACAAAACGATGATTAATTGATAAAACATGTATAAATAGATATAATTGAATCCATCCAATACAAGCAAGCGACGAAACCCGAGTGTCACAGACCGACCGATGGTGATTGATGGCCATCGCTTGGCGACAATGGATCCGTGGTCAGAGGCTGTGGGTCGATCTGTCTGGTACCGAGAACGAAAATACGACTATGTCATTGTACGGAGACGGTACCAGATGCTTCTATCTTAGAACATAAATGACATCTCTCTAGCGACTGTTCAAATGATTGATCGGATCGAAACGTCTGACAGCTTTTGACATGTTCTCTTGGATATCGACCTGCTCCTCGTAATTGGATAGTTACACAGAGTGCCATCTTCTCGTTTTGAACATGTTGTCTCTAGGTTGCGTGCATTAAGCAAGCAAATATCACTTTCTTACGGACTCTTTAAAATTCTTATCGGTAGATGGAAAGGACGCCGTGCCTATCCCAAACGTAGTCGGTATTCATTTCTGCAATGCTATATATCAGAAAACATACATTTAACATTTGCACGTGCATGGACCTTTTAGAAAAATCCAAGAGGTATGAAGCCGCAAGAAGGGCGAAAAAAACCCGGTTTTATTCTGATATGACATTTAATGTTGAACTTATTCAATTTTCTGATCAATGACTCGAAAATCCTCAAAACGTCATATCTAAACTATTTGAATACCAATTTGAAATTGCGATTGCAGATCTGTGTTTCTATAGTTCCTACACACTGCAACATTTCGGGAGAAAGCATGTAAATAAAAATACAATAGATTCTCTCCTAGGAATCGAAATGTGGCTACAACTGAACTTTAATTAGTGTTTAAAAAAACGAACATCGTGAGTACTGTATTGGGTATTGTATTAACACCCTGGCTTACTTTCTATTCTATTTTGTGGCTATATATATGCATACGTACCAGTTTTACGGCTCAACTAATCTAGGTTTACATGTTGCTCCAAAGCTGTCGATGCTAACCTTTTCAGCGAAAAATTGATGTCACAAAGTTCTGTTTTTTTAAGCATTTTGAGATAAACAGGGACAATTTTTCGTTTTTATTACTTTGATGTGCCGTGTTTCTTCTTTACAGTTTTTTTTTTTTAATTTTGACATCGTCGGCTTAACCGTCATCCCGTTTCACCGACACACAGCGAAAATTAGTACGGTAATTTTTCACAGAATATCAATGGTTTTGAAATAAACCAGTAGGCTCTTCTCAGTCAAAGCGGATACAATTGCATGTGTCTAATAAAGGCAAATGTTGTCTATCAACATTTTGTTAGCGGATTTCCACATAAGTTTACGCATTTTTTGTTGATCCTGAAAGCACCCGCCACATTTCATACACGCGTTTCTCGGATGTGAGGCCAGAATTCGCATTGATTGTCCCACAGTGCCTGACAAATATATTTATTGAGAAATCTGTTTGCTTCTCTCTCGACACCAAGGTAATTAATCCGGGACAATTCGGTGCACTGCTTAATCTTCCGTTTCTGCTGATTCAGTCAATAGCAAAACGATGCAAGAATGATTATAGCGAACAGCACTCGCAGAACTGCAACTGCTTTTGATACGAATCTATGCGAACAGACCTGAATCATTCAGCTGGAGTTGTAAATGAGGCTTCAATGACTTTCATGAAACGATTTTCTACCTTTTTATTTCGTTTTAAATTGGAATTCAAAGCTTTTACAACATAAACAAGCTTGGTATTATTGTAGCACAACGCTAATTTCTAAGAGAAAACAAAGCATCACGAAGAGTGAATATAATGCTTGATTTAGGAAGCTGCCAACACGTAACGGTCAACTTATTAGATTATCGATATTACATAGTCATCAACATTGTATCGGGTATTGATATCAGTAATGATAGGCAATTTATAGACATTGTAACGATATCGATAGTGAATAGGGCACCGATAGTCATACTGCGTGCGGTAATCTTATTTATGGGCTACTGACACTGTAATGGTATCAATATTGTATGGGGCACCGATGATGATATTGCTTGTAGTATCTTAATTTATAGGCTATTAACATTTTAATATTATCGATATTTTATAGAACTTCAATATGAGAATAATTGTATAGAATGTGGATATGACAAGGAGTATCAATAATGCACAGGAAAATAGTGATAATGAAGGGGGTGGTATTGTTTGGAGGGTGGATAACGGTAAATGCATGATATTTTGTTTGAGTCATCGATATTGATGTCATGGATATCGATATTACGGTATGGTATGAATATCTCATATAGACTTAAATGATGTAGTTTACAATGAAAACAAAGTCACCCATATCAAATGTTTTGTCTGATGCATCATTTTACGTAACATATTTGATCGGGTATTTTTATCTTCTTAACAGACGTTTCGCATACTGACATACGTACGTCTACAATTCATAATTCATAGCCTTGCGGCTTTTCCATTTTGGTAGTGAAGATAATTTTGCTATGTTCGAAAAGAAACACTGATAATAGCAATTCCGTATTGTTCAATAAGCTCACCTGCGTCCATAACCGGAATAGCCAGTCGACCTATAGCCCAAAGGGGATCTATTTTAAAACTTACATCAATTGAAAGATTTAGCAATACCATTCTGATTTAACGAAAATCTTTTCCTTTCTATTTTCTCATACTACTTATCACTTGTTTATATAATTGCCAACCAAATATAGTAGCGATCCACATAAACTACAATTGAAGTTTCGGTTAAGACCCAGATACAAATTGAGTTCAGAATGCATAATGAGATCGATAGAAAAGATATCACGTAGGCGCAACTCCCTGTCTACGTTCGGTAACAAATCGAGTCAATAGACTTATTTAGACGAAATAACATAATCGAGTCAGCAGTTCTTATCATGTTTGTTTTGTAATTGCGGAAACTGGTTAAATAAATATTCCGGAAATGACTTCCAGTATACATCAGACATTGTTCAATTATATCAAAATAAGTCACGACATTATGTCATTTAGATAAATTTCTGCTTGTAGATTTTATCGATTCTTTGCTATTTTACGTCGACATTTTTATAGTTGTTGTATAATTATAGACATTTCGTTGTTGGCTGAGAGTAGTCACGATCTACTGTCAATACAATCAAAGTCAAAGACTCGAACTAACCTTATATTTGAGTTTTATATTATTGTGTGTAATTCTAATGCACATGCACATCTCCGTACAGAGATCCTGACCCTGCGTATGCTGAAAATACGCAAGCACTATGCACGCCAGCCAATTGGATTTAAGACATGTTTTCGCAAAAATATACATAATGATTTTCAGGTGAAAGGAGGGACATATAACACATTAGTTAAATAATATATCTATATCTTCCCTCAGTAGATAGTATTTGTTGTAACTTATATAATTATAGACACCTATATTTCTATGAGCCTTGCCAATACAATTCTTTTATTTTTCTTTCATGTTATGACAAATAAAATCTTATGTAAGATGTAAAACGGAACAATGGTTGATAGCTTAAAGATGTTATATATGATTCAGAAATATTTTGTTTCCATGTGCGATAGTAACTCAGACGTGTTGGTATGTCTACAGGTTCCATTGCTACCTATGTAAATTATATCAAACCCGTATTTGGATTGGAAGTGTCGTCGATAAAACAGAGAACGGTTTCCCTCTAACATACCTGGTTATACTCTCGTATTCTGCACTTATGTTATCGATTTCGAATTACAATTAAAATTTCGCTATGTGGATGGAATAAATTTTACAAAAAATTCATGTCTTGAAAGTAACATCTATAGGGACAATTATAGCTGTTTCACGATATCCAAGAAAACATATATCATTTTTGGCTTCAAACGTTTGATGAAACTGCGAGAGTTTGATATATCGATAAACACACCTTAACAATATAGGAATAGCGTACGTACTTCATCCTCAGGTGTGGATAGGTCTAGGTTTTATGTTATGGCGTCTTTAATCGTAAACGTTAGTATCTTGTGTTTATGTATTTATATACGTCACTCATGTTTATGTAATGACGTTTATAATATCAGTGACGTATCTCATGTATATGTAATGACGTTTATAATGTCAGTGACGTACCTCATGTTTATGTGATGACGTTTATAACGTCAGTGACGTACCTCGTGTTTATATAATGACGTTTATAATGTCAGTAACGTACCTCGTGTTTATGTCATGTTTATGTGATGACGTTTATAATGTCAGTGACGTACCTCATGTTTATGTGATGACGTTTATAATGTCAGTGACGTACCTCATGTTTATATAATGACGTTTATAATGTCAGTAACGTACCTCATGTTTATATAATGACGTTTATAATGTCAGTAACGTACCTCATGTTTATATAATGACGTTTATAATGTCAGTGACGTACCTCATGTTTATATAATGACGTTTATAATGTCAGTAACGTACATCATGTTTATGTCATGTTTATGTGATGACGTTTATAATGTCAGTGACGTACCTCATTTTTATGTCATGTTTATGTGATGACGTTTATAATGTCAGCGACGTACCTCATGTTTATATAATGACGTTTATAATGTCAGTAACGTACCTCATGTTTATATAATGACGTTTATAATGTCAGTGACGTACCTCATGTTTATATAATGACGTTTATAATGTCAGTAACGTACATCATGTTTATGTCATGTTTATATAATGACGTTTATAATGTCAGTAACGTACCTCGTGTTTATGTCATGTTTATATAATGACGTTTATAATGTCAGCGACGTACCTCATGTTTATATAATGACGTTTATAATGTCAGTGACGTACCTCATGTTTATATAATGACGTTTATAATGTCAGTAACGTACCTCATGTTTATATAATGACGTTTATAATGTCAGTAACGTACCTCATATTTATATAATGACGTATATAATGTCAGTGACGTACCTCATGTTTATATAATGACGTTTATAATGTCAGTGACGTACCTCATATTTATATAATGACGTTTATAATGTCAGTAACGTACCTCGTGTTTATATAATGACGTTTATAATGTCAGTAACGTACCTCATGTTTATATAATGACGTTTATAATGTCAGCGACGTACCTCATGTTTATATAATGACGTTTATAATGTCAGTGACGTACCTCGTGTTTATGTCATGTTTATGTGATGACGTTTATAATGTCAGCGACGTACCTCATGTTTATATAATGACGTTTATAATGTCAGTGACGTACCTCATGTTTATATAATGACCTTTATAATGTCAGTAACGTACCTCATGTTTATATAATGACCTTTATAATGTCAGTAACGTACCTCATGTTTATGTCATGTTTATATAATGACGTTTATAACGTCAGTGACGTACCTCATGTTTATATAATGACGTTTATAATGTCAGTGACGTACCTCATGTTTATATAATGACGTTTATAATGTCAGTAACGTACCTCATGTTTATATAATGACGTTTATAATGTCAGCGACGTACCTCATGTTTATATAATGACGTTTATAATGTCAGTAACGTACCTCATGTTTATATAATGACGTTTATAATGTCAGTGACGTACCTCATGTTTATATAATGACGTTTATAATGTCAGTGACGTACCTCATGTTTATATAATGACGTTTATAATGTCAGTAACGTACCTCATGTTTATATAATGACGTTTATAATGTCAGCGACGTACCTCATGTTTATATAATGACGTTTATAATGTCAGTGACGTACCTCATATTTATATAATGACGTTTATAATGTCAGTGACGTACCTCATGTTTATATAATGACGTTTATAATGTCAGTAACGTACCTCATGTTTATATAATGACGTTTATAATGTCAGTGACGTACCTCATGTTTATATAATGACGTTTATAATGTCAGTAACGTACCTCATGTTTATATAATGACGTTTATAATGTCAGTGACGTACCTCATGTTTATATAATGACGTTTACAATGTCAGTGACGTACCTCATGTTTATATAATGACGTTTATAATGTCAGTAACGTACCTCGTGTTTATGTCATGTTTATATAATGACGTTTATAATGTCAGTAACGTACCTCATGTTTATATAATGACGTTTATAATGTCAGTGACGTACCTCATGTTTATATAATGACGTTTATAATGTCAGTGTCGTACCTCATGTTTATATAATGACGTTTACAATGTCAGTGACGTACCTCATGTTTATATAATGACGTTTATAATGTCAGCGACGTACCTCATGTTTATATAATGACGTTTATAATGTCAGTGACGTACCTCATGTTTATATAATGACGTTTATAATGTCAGTAACGTACCTCATGTTTATATAATGACGTTTATAATGTCAGTGACGTACCTCATGTTTATATAATGACGTTTATAATGTCAGTAACGTACCTCATGTTTATATAATGACGTTTATAATGTCAGTGACGTACCTCATGTTTATATAATGACGTTTATTATGTCAGTAACGTACCTCATGTTTATATAATGACGTTTATAATGTCAGTAACGTACCTCATGTTTATGTCATGTTTATATAATGACGTTTATAATGTCAGTGACGTACCTCATGTTTATATAATGACGTTTATAATGTCAGTAACGTACCTCATGTTTATATAATGACGTTTATAATGTCAGTAACGTACCTCATGTTTATATAATGACGTTTATAATGTCAGTGACGTACCTCATGTTTATATAATGACGTTTATAATGTCAGTGACGTACCTCATGTTTATATAATGACGTTTATAATGTCAGTAACGTACCTCGTGTTTATGTCATGTTTATGTGATGACGTTTATAATGTCAGTGACGTACCTCATGTTTATATAATGACGTTTATAATGTCAGTAACGTACCTCATGTTTATATAATGACGTTTATAATGTCAGTGTCGTACCTCATGTTTATATAATGACGTTTATAATGTCAGTAACGTACCTCATATTTATATAATGACGTATATAATGTCAGTGACGTACCTCATGTTTATATAATGACGTTTATAATGTCAGTGACGTACCTCATGTTTATATAATGACGTTTATAATGTCAGTGACGTACCTCGTGTTTATATACTGACGTTTATAATGTCAGTGACGTACCTCATGTTTATATACTGACGTTTATAATGTCAATGACGTACCTCGTGTTTATATACTGACGTTTATAATGTCAGTGACGTACCTCATGTTTATATAATGACGTTTATAATGTCAGCGACGTACCTCATGTTTATATA
Organism: Pecten maximus; assembly: GCF_902652985.1. Lineage (NCBI taxonomy): Eukaryota > Metazoa > Mollusca > Bivalvia > Pectinida > Pectinidae > Pecten > Pecten maximus. The sequence continues at coordinate 43,815,970 of NC_047017.1, forward strand.
ATGACGTTTATAATGTCAGTGACGTACCTCATATTTATGTAATGACGTTTATAATGTCAGTAACGTACCTCATGTTTATATACTGACGTTTATAATGTCAGTGACGTACCTCATGTTTATATAATGACGTTTATAATGTCAGTAACGTACCTCATGTTTATATACTGACGTTTATAATGTCAGCGACGTACCTCATGTTTATATAATGACGTTTATAATGTCAGTAACGTACCTCATGTTTATATAATGACGTTTATAATGTCAGTGACGTACCTCATGTTTATATAATGACGTTTATAATGTCAGTAACGTACCTCATTTTTATGTCATGTTTATGTGATGACGTTTATAATGTCAGTGACGTACCTCATGTTTATATAATGACGTTTATAATGTCAGTAACGTACCTCATGTTTATATAATGACGTTTATAATGACAGCGACGTACCTCATGTTTATATAATGACGTTTATAATGTCAGTAACGTACATCATGTTTATATAATGACGTTTATAATGTCAGTAACGTACCTCATGTTTATATAACGACGTTTATAATGTCAGTAACGTACCTCATGTTAATATAATGACGTTTACAATGTCAGTAACGTACCTCATGTTTATATAATGACGTTTATAATGTCAGCGACGTACCTCATGTTTATATAATGACGTTTATAATGTCAGCGACGTACCTCGTGTTTATATAATGACGTTTATAATGTCAGTGACGTACCTCATGTTTATATAATGACGTTTATAATGTCAGTAACGTACCTCATGTTTATATAATGACGTTTATAATGTCAGTAACGTACCTCATGTTTATATAATGACGTTTATAATGTCAGTGACGTACCTCATGTTTATATAATGACGTTTACAATGTCAGTGACGTACCTCATGTTTATATAATGACGTTTATAATGTCAGTGACGTACCTCATGTTTATATAATGACGTTTATAATGTCAGTAACGTACCTCATGTTTATATAATGACGTTTATAATGTCAGTAACGTACCTCATGTTTATATAATGACGTTTATAATGTCAGTAACGTACCTCATGTTTATATAATGACGTTTATAATGTCAGTAACGTACCTCGTGTTTATATAATGACGTTTATAATGTCAGTGACGTACCTCATGTTTATATAATGACGTTTACAATGTCAGTGACGTACCTCATGTTTATATAATGACGTTTATAATGTCAGTAACCTTACCTCGTGTTTATGTCATGTTTATATAATGACGTTTATAATGTCAGTAACGTACCTCATGTTTATATAATGACGTTTATAATGTCAGTGACGTACCTCATGTTTATATAATGACGTTTATAATGTCAGTGTCGTACCTCATGTTTATATAATGACGTTTACAATGTCAGTGACGTACCTCATGTTTATATAATGACGTTTATAATGTCAGCGACGTACCTCATGTTTATATAATGACGTTTATAATGTCAGTGACGTACCTCATGTTTATATAATGACGTTTATAATGTCAGTAACGTACCTCATGTTTATATAATGACGTTTATAATGTCAGTGACGTACCTCATGTTTATATAATGACGTTTATAATGTCAGTGACGTACCTCATGTTTATATAATGACGTTTATAATGTCAGTGACGTACCTCATGTTTATATAATGACGTTTATAATGTCAGTAACGTACCTCATGTTTATATAATGACGTTTATAATGTCAGTAACGTACCTCATGTTTATATAATGACGTTTATAATGTCAGTGACGTACCTCATGTTTATATAATGACGTTTATAATGTCAGTAACGTACCTCATGTTTATATAATGACGTTTATAATGTCAGTAACGTACCTCATGTTTATATAATGACGTTTATAATGTCAGTGACGTACCTCATGTTTATATAATGACGTTTATAATGTCAGTAACGTACCTCGTGTTTATGTCATGTTTATGTGATGACGTTTATAATGTCAGTGACGTACCTCATGTTTATATAATGACGTTTATAATGTCAGTAACGTACCTCATGTTTATATAATGACGTTTATAATGTCAGTGTCGTACCTCATGTTTATATAATGACGTTTATAATGTCAGTAACGTACCTCATATTTATATAATGACGTATATAATGTCAGTGACGTACCTCATGTTTATATAATGACGTTTATAATGTCAGTGACGTACCTCATGTTTATATAATGACGTTTATAATGTCAGTGACGTACCTCGTGTTTATATACTGACGTTTATAATGTCAGTGACGTACCTCATGTTTATATACTGACGTTTATAATGTCAATGACGTACCTCGTGTTTATATACTGACGTTTATAATGTCAGTGACGTACCTCATGTTTATATAATGACGTTTATAATGTCAGTAACGTACCTCATGTTGATATACTGACGTTTATAATGTCAGTGACGTACCTCATATTTATATAATGACGTTTATAATGTCAGTGTCGTACCTCATATTTATATAATGACGTTTATAATGTCAGTAACGTACCTCATGTTTATATACTGACGTTTATAATGTCAGCGACGTACCTCATGTTCATATAATGACGTTTATAATGTCAGTAACGTACCTCATGTTTATATAATGACGTTTATAATGTCAGTAACGTACCTCATGTTTATATAATGACGTTTATAATGTCAATAACGTACCTCATGTTTATATAATGACGTTTATAATGTCAGTGACGTACCTCATGTTTATATAATGACGTTTATAATGTCAGTGTCGTACCTCATATTTATATAATGACGTTTATAATGTCAGTGACGTACCTCGTGTTTATGTCATGTTGATGTGATGACGTTTATAATGTCAGTAACGTACCTCATGTTTATATAATGACGTTTATAATGTCAGTAACGTACCTCATATTTATATAATGACGTTTATAATGTCAGTGACGTACCTCATGTTTATATAATGACGTTTACAAAGAACGCGAAGAAGATGAAATAAAGCAAATATGTATGTAAGGTCATTTGACGTATTAGATTTTTTGAGGTAACTTGATTTTTTTTATTTTAAAAAATTGGCAAGTTTTAATTCTAAAACAAATAATATTTCTATAAATGTATAATGTTACCAGGAAAATTCTGTTCAACTTAATTGTATCCTATAAATATAATCTGTACCATTAAATGTTCTAGATAGTAATTGTATTTCCTTTAATGCTGTTTCTGTCGAAATGTTATCAACACACGGAAGTCATTATGAATATCATGCTGCTAAAACTAATAAACTGTAATAACACTTTACCATACAAACGCCACCTAAACATGCTCTATAAAACAAAGAGTGTTCATTTCAAGGACATTGTATCTCTTGCTTTGTTTTTTCTTTAACACCTGATCTGAAGGTAACGTTCTGAACATGTATTTATTGGTATTTATTGTACGGATATAGTGACATACATAGATGTTCTTTTTGTCAATGAACAACAAATACAGATTACAGATCATATCGATATTTCTCATAATGGGAAACACCGGGGAAAATATTGGTAGATTACTAGATTTTGCTATACACATAAAAACGAGGAAAGTGTTGATATATCAATGAATGGTTGTTGAACTACTGTTATGATATCTCCATTACAAAAGACACAATAAGGAAAAACACCCTTGAAAATGGACTATAACAATAAAATCACAAATAACAATAGATAAGATATATGTCTAGAATGGTGAAAATAGAACATATTCCAACAGCTGTTTTGCACGGAAGTACATTACTTTCAAGCTAGTAACTTTTCAACAGTAATGTATATTTGGCAAGTTGCTGACCCTTCAGATCCCTTGGGGCCTAATGGCATGGTCCCAAAAGGGGTCACCTTGTGCATTTTCAGATTTAGTAAACTTCGCTTAACCAAGGTCAGAATTAGACTCAAATGGCGTATTAGCTAAAGTAGTGCTGAAATTGTACTCGCATTCTGTGACCTGCCTCCTCAGCCCTCATGCCCCTGTAATCGGGGTTTACCAGCTGAACGGGTATATGCTCGCAGCATCACTCGTCAGGAATCATTGCTACCTTGTCTGATAAAAATCAGACCTGTGGTCTCAAGTTAATTTTAGTTGAAAATGATCAACCAAGAAAAATATCAATATCAGGTCACACGATGATTTATGAATGAGACATGCGATTAAAATAGAATACATGAATCATGCAGATAAACATGTTCAACATAATGGTTTCCAAAAGACAAAGTAATTAAGTGAATATTATGACATGTATGCAACCGAACTGTTGGCGATATCGTTGATTAACTTGATGCTTGATTAATAAATCTTCATCTCAAAAGTTGGGATAATGAGTCGACATTATGAGATTGTAAATCGATAATGTCAGATTAAAACACGAAGATGTTAGATAGTTACTCGACATTTAAAGATAGTGACTCGAAATTTTTGAGATAGTTACTAAAATGTCTAGATTCTAAGATGACATTTTGAGATACTACCTCGATTTTAAGATAATAACTCGAGATTTCGATATAGGAATAAGATGTTTTTAGATGATAATTGCATTACGACTTACTAATTCGAGATTTTAATTTAATGCATCCTCAACATTTCGAATTATAGTAGTACTACTCGAAACTTTGGGATAGTTATAGTGTCAGTAATACGCTTCTAAGTTTCGTCCTTCTAGGATTCTCGGGTGATTTTTATTTAATGACAGATATAAAGTTTAGTTGTGCAGAAAGAACAGGAAATGGAAATGTAAAACTTAGTCCAATCAAAAACATGTTCCGGAATATTTATGACGGTGGCAGTTTCGCGTTAAAAAGATCCAACGCCAGAACCAAGAACAGGCAAAGAGCCCCCTTATTTAACTTTTTATCATAAAATGGAAATGAGCTTTCCCTAAAGAGTTTAGAGGAACCTTATTTGACGCCAACTTAGAAACATTTCTATTCAGTATCTTATAATAATAAACCTAGCTAAGTCAGGACAGACTTTAAAGCGAAACCGTAATTCTCACGCAAAATCGACAAAACAAGGCCACAATCGACAAAACAAGGACAAAATAGCAAAAAGGACAAGATCGACAAAAAAAAGGACAAAATAGATCAAAAAAGCCATAATAGACAAACAAAGTCACAATCGGCAAAAAATAACAAATTTGCCAAAAAAGGCAAAATCGAAAAACCAGGACAAAATTGACAAAACAAGGACAACATCGACAAATTAAGTGCAAAATGCAAACAAAACAATACAGATCCCTGAAATAACACAATTATAGCCTTTTGCAAGTTCGATACATAAGGTAAACAGAAGAATGCATTTCAAATACTATTAGCCACCAAAACATACGTGTTCAGTTATGAAAACAAATCTCAGAGATATCATGAACAGATATCTGATAACTGTGTTTGGAGACGTGAAAAACAATCTGATGACTATGGTGGTAGTTTCGATGCTCATTCTAGTGAAATGTAATTCCAAGGCTTCGTGCCCGAACAGTTTATCGATGTTGTCAGATTTGTTGTTGACAATATTTTATATTATGTATACAGATTGCAATATATCCCAAAATGGGTGTCTCGTTTCAGTCACTCAAATTGACAGTGGCGTCAGCTACGTCTGGTAATCAGTCGCATCGAGAAAGGTGGCTGAAAGGCCTTGGCGATATTGTCTGGGACTTGTTTACATATGATTGGCCATTTCTAATGCTCGTTATTGCAGACGTCACTTTCGTTACTTTCTCAGAATAGCGTTCGTTTAAGCAGTCTCTCCTTCGACAATTTCTCAATTGCCGTGCGGGGAGTAGTTGATTAAGCGTTTACGAGACGCGATCTGATGCACAGCAAAATTTCAGGTGTTTATAGGATCATCTGGTAGCGAATGTCGAGCGGAAATTAAATGATCCTGGTCTTACGTAACTAGTAATTGGTTTCGCGCAATTTGTCAAATATCAGTGTGTATTTGTTTTCATTAGTGTTTCTAGGTAGCTGACAGTTTCCTACCTACGCTTTTCCAAACGAACGATCATGTCCTATTGATGAAAATAATAAACGAATTTGTAGCTAAAATCTCATTATTCCTGTCCCTTCTGTCCTTGGACCTTGATTAAGACTGCTTCAACAGTGAAACAATTAGTGCTAATTTTAAAACATTCAGTAAAAACCTGATATAATTGGTGAAAACATGGTAAAAGCAATGCTAACACTCAAAGCAATCAATGGAAGGAGTCGATCAACAAGGTCATATGCAATATGTTTTAATAAAGATTCAGCAAGTTAAATTATAATATTATGGCATTGTAGCTGTGTTGTGTATTCCAGTCCGATTATGTTTACGTATGATGACGTTTATCTTAATGGCTCTTACTTTAAAGTGATTATTTGAATCCTTGTACATTTATCAACGTCATAATCAGGAAATATAAAATTTATTGTGATATTTTTATCGCCATTTGATCATTTTTTTATGAGTCATGTTTCGTTTTCACTTTCCCAGTTCTCGTTTTGAAGACGTAGCTTTACCGGGATTAGACATAATTTGACATGGCTGCAGTTATCAATGACACGCAGGCAATACTTATTATTTGAACAAAATATCTATCCTCTTTTTTCAAACTCAGGTAATCCAATTACTGATTGAAATCCTGAATGTTTAACTTCTGTCGTTGTTCTGTGTATTGCAGACTAACTAGGGTTTTGATGTCCAATAAGTGACGTCAACATTGCATTGTGTCATAAAAAGAGAAAAACACAATATTTCCAGCTCGGATGGTGAGCAAATTAAAACGAATTACAAAAGGATTTGCTAACGTTTGATTTGATATGTATCATGTGATACACGAGAGAAAATCTAACACAGATTCCATACGGAATGTTGAGGAATCCGCGTGATATACCAGTCTATTTAAGACTGAAGGTGAGGTATGCTTAATTTATAGGTATGGTATGGTAAGATGAACTATACTGACATATCTTCAAACATGAGTTCATTCACCACTATGTTTTCTGTATTCCTATAGTTTATTTCTTCGAGTTAACAACCGAAATTCATTTCTTCTAATCCAGGCACAGACCTGTGTTTTTTACCATTATGGTGTGGAAGTATAAATAAGTAGTGGTTCCTTCTGTTATAACTGGCATCTCGAATATATCATTAAGATACATGGACAAACTGACGTAGGATAACTAATGCTACGTCGTTGGTCTGTGATCACATGGTTGATTGACAAATGACAGTATGGCCAGCCATTGTGTAGTCAATTGACTGCCGTCCAGTGCGTCTTTGGTAAATTATAGGAATAAATATATCAACGTAGACGTGGCCCTACGATAATGGTACCTTATATACGACACCCATTCTTCAACGTGACACTTCCGAAATTAAATTATCTGAGGGTGCGCTGAGGTTGTCTTCCCAAATAAAAGCCTTCATGAAGTAATAACCTCGATGAAATGAAAATCTCACGTGATAAACACCAGTATCAATTTGACGGCGAGTTTTTATCAGTGATACATCTCCACATACAATAACAGTTTTAAAGTAGGGGATACCAAATCCAATATAACACCAATGCATCAACAAATAAACATTTCCAATATAATAAGTGTCATTATATAGCTTCAGGTGATACCAATACCAATGAAATAATTAAGAATTCAAGTGATGTTGCCATCAATCAGTAATATTGTATCTTTTATCATTGCAAAATGTATCATCTTTGCCTTGGGCGACAAAAGCAACAATGAAGGCAGTGCCTTGGGCAACAAAAGCAACAGTAAATCACGCATATGGCGACAAAAGCAACAATGAAGACCGTTTCTAGAGCGACAAGAGAGCATCAATGAAGACCGTTACTAGAGCAACAAGAGAGCATAAATGAAGACAGTGCCTAGGGCGACAAAAGCAACAATAAAGATCGTGCCTAGAGCAGGAGAAGAATTAATGAAGACTGTTTCTAGGTCGAGAAAAACAACAATAAGGAAGATAATTTGGCCTACGCAAACAACAATAAAGAAGATGATTTGGTTTACACAAACAACAATAAAGACAGTACCTAGGGCAACAAAAGCTACAATAAGAATAGTTAGGAGTGAACGAAACTTCCAATAAATCCAATACGATGAGAACATTTAATAAGCAGTTCTTCAAAAAAATGAATTTTTTGTTTCGTAACAAAATAATATCAAGTTCCCTGATATAATAATGCATTCAAAGCAACATCAGAAAAAAAACGTTGCCGGCTTGTGCGGGCAAGGAAAACATAAAGTGGAACCAGACATGGTGGCGTTTATATTGGTTTCTGTTATATAGGTTCAGATTACATTTCAAGGTTAACAAACCTAGCCTCTGATTAAAACCTCATTCTGTTGCCGTCAGCACTGTTTAAATCGATTTAAATGGACATTTAAATATCGTTTGATCTATCGAATTTCAGGCATGTATAATCAATTTCGGAATTGCTTCAAAGAGATTCATATTGAAATCTATTTTTCCAACCAACGAAAAGTCATAAAATGTAACCCAAAAATACAGGTTATCAACTTAAAAAACATGTAAATATTCTTCTTCTTGAAGTACGTTATAAAGTTTTGCTTACAAAAATTGATATCCCGACCAAAGCTATTCACATACAGAAATATCAAACTATTTTTAAGAAGAAATGGGCCCTTGGTATCATTTTATTCTGTAGACGTGTAAAAATTCAAGAAAGGTATTCATAGCTAGGGTAAATCATTAACATATATAACTTTACATCAGTATGTATGTAACCCTGGTTAAATACTAGCCGCAAAATACCGTTCGGCAAGAGAGATCTTTTCTTTAGTTCGATCGGTTGAGCGTAAGACTAAAAAGCCAGAGGTCCCGGGTTCGATCCCTAGCGGAGGCAGTGATTTAAATTTAATTAATCATGCGCTCTGTTACATGTAATTATATCTCAGAATCACATCGATACCACACGACAAGGAGATGAATCCTTGCGTTTTTGCGTTCGGGTCTTATCTATAGTATTTCCATTACCTTGTCTCAGGACGAAAAATCAACGGCATCATACCTCAGCTTCACGTTACGGAGCCTAGTAATCTCTAATCTTGTTTCGGCATTACAAAATTTGTATCTTCTTTTTACATTATAGAAGCATAATTTGCCCTCCTCTGTTCTTAAAAAAAAATCTTTTCTGCCACACGGGAATAAATGTAAAGTAGCAAACATGAATCAACGTCAACACAAATTGAAAACATTTTAGATTATCGTCGGATACCGACGGTTGTTGTACTACTCTACGCCACACTCAACACCCTTAGATCAACGCAATGCAAAATCTTTGTTTTAACGACGTCATTCTATAAATAGAAACCAATCAACATAACCCTTTCAGAATAAGAACTCTTCAGTTTAGAGGGAGAAATATTAAAATGTACATGTTAAAATTTGGCTACCCCCCTTAATGGCGTGCAGCTATATTGTAAAATGTACTTTTTGATAAAATAGCCTCTATTGAGATGAGTTTTTTTAATGAGTATCCCTGCCCTGCATGTAGGGCGTAAGAATTGTACCTGCTGCCCCCATGGCATGATCTTAAGAGGCGACTTAATTTGGGATCTTATCTTTTCTCTTCTTTCTGAACAACTGTCTTCTTCCTAATGTCTCCCTCGACAATGCCTCACTTTTGGCCTTTAGTTGAGCGTTCGCCGCTTTGAGGAAGGCTTTGGGTTCTGTCCCCTAGCCGAGACATACCAGAGTCTTTAAAAATGGTAGTTGCTCCTCTGCTAAGCGCTCAGTATATTAGGAGTGGGACAACTGGTTCGCCCGTTGTCAGTATAATGTGACCGGGTGGGGTGTGCTGCTAGGTGTTTTTGGCAGTATGCTTCAGTGAGGTAGCACTATAAATCGGCAAAAGTTCCGGCCTATCACAAGGAGACTTAACACGAACATACCGCAGCCTCCCAAAACACACATACGCACTCGCCACATGCATGCATGTCGCACGCACGGGAGGACGTCCTTAAATGACCTTAGCTGTTAATAGAACGTTAAACAAAATAAACCAAACCAAACCAAACCGTGAGTATCCGATGATGACACATAAATATCAAATATCTTATTCCTGCTATGTTTTTTCTCGTCATACTACTTCACGCAGTCGGCCACCGACAACATAACATTCATTAAGTATTCGTTAAGAGACATGGAATTCCGGTACAGGAAATAAAACACTACTGATATATAATTATTCTTCTCTATATTTCAGGAAACGGTTTCCTGCCTTATGGAAGAAAGTTTGACCACTTTTCTACGATTAACAAAAATAAGTAGGAGGACTAAAATAGTCACCTAAAATAGTCACATAAGAACATGACGCTTTACCTTACCTAAGTTGCCTGATACTACACGACTATAGTCATAGTAGGTGGGGAAACAAATATCGTGGGCGTTGAGATGGAAATAACTTTTTTTTTTAATTTTAACCTCATGTCAGCTATTAGAACGCACAGAAGCAATTGAAAAAGTCTGTAATACATGAGTGGTCTGAATTACCTCTACACATACAGTATTATAAACTTTAAGAGCAAGGTGTATTTGGAGATATAATATTTTCCGATTTCGATATGTTTGGAAATAGGTACTGTTTTTTTCAAAGAATAGAACATTTTCAGCCAACACAACAATAATATAACTAATGGCTAAAATCGGATGTAAGGACGATTATTACATTCCATGCACATATGCAATTTACTTTCAATAAAACATGATTGAAATAACAGACAAACATGTTATCACAATTTGGTGAGTTTCGCACTGAAAGCATTACCCATAAATATGAATGTGCCAATCTAATCTGTGTTTGTCGTTTAAATTGGATAATGTACGACATCGAGACAAAAAAATGCTTGCAGTATACAAACATCCGTGCATGTGATTATTTAGATACAGTTTACATAAACTTCTTCTTCCTACCAGATGGTATTTTATCACCAAATACAATGCTAAGTATAATATTTCTGCATTGCAAGAGGATATCGCTTACCATTTGCCGATGCTATGCTAGAGATCAATGAGGCAGCCTACTGTCCGAGTGATACAATAGCTATGCTAGAGATCAATGAGGCAGCCTACTGTCCGAGTGATACAATAGCTATGCTAGAGATCAATGAGTCAGCCTACTGTCCGAGTGATACAATAGCTATGCTAGAGATCAATGAGGCAGCCTACTGTCCGAGTGATACAATATAATGTTTAGGTGCGACACATCCTCAAACATGCATGCAAACTCAAGTAGTAAAACCATAAAACCAAACATATCCTCGGAGTGATGAATATCTAATTTTGTTGACGGTGATTATCTACAGATTATATAAGAACTTCACCAAATTATTATCACTATGGAACAGATATTTTCGATTAAAACAGTGATTAAGATTAACTTGATAGAGATAGTGTATATGATTTATTCTGGTACACATAATCATGAGGTTGAAATGATATGAAACTAGAAGGATATTTATAATTGAGTTAATGTTGGAATGTACAGGTGTATATCTCATTATATGTAGTTCCTGCTTTGATGTGCTTTTAATAATTATAATAGTTATTTCAGGTCCAGCAATATAGAGATATTGCTCATCGAATAGAAACACTAGTGAAAAAGACCTTTAGACTGTTACATCATATCTTGAAGACTCGATACCACGACCAGATATTCATTGGTTAGAAAATGAATATGATACAATAACGTTTTCTTTATAGTAGTACCTGAACGCGACGAAAAGATATAATCATTAATGCATATATTATGCAGTGATTTGATATGACACACAGTTCCGTACAATACATTGTGTATGTATGGTTTGTTATCGGTATCATCGTCAAAAAGAAAGGACAACAACCAATAAACATGTCACCACTGAAAACAAAACAATAAGAAATTAAACAAAATCAAAACATATTGAAAGTAAATATTGTAAAATACTTACCTGAATGTATAGTGTCGCCCCTCAACAAGCTCACAGCTGCAGACAATACTGCAATAGGAGGTAAATAATGTGGATGAGAGATGAGAGTGTAGACATTTGCAAAGCATCGAGAGATTATCAAGGCAAATGATAAATGAGAGCTTAAGTAAGAATAAGGAAGGTAGGAGGAATGCTGTAGGGATGAGTGGGTCGATAATATATAAAGCACCAATATAAGAAAGATATTAAGGAAATAAATAAAGCTACCTCGGGGAAAGTGAAAGTGATAGAGTGCTTTTTGATGGTAATTTAACACCAATGGGAAATTAAATCTACGTACTAAAACTTACAAATGGATGTAACTGTCTTTTATGATGGTATTATAAAAAAAATGTCATTTTTTTGTAGGCGAACGATTTGTTTTGAATTTTGGTCATTCCCATATTTATTTTGGTGATATTCTGCTTTAACTACGAAGGTAAGTCAATTTGCATATATTTATTTGAAAAAAGGGGGAAATGGAATTTTTAGAGCTACATATTTGGATGATGTGGTTTTCTGTGAATATGCAGCATGTGAAGCAGCATGATTGACTTTGAAACTTTTGAGATAGATTGAAAAAATGTATTGATATGTGTAATTGTAAGTCGAATACAAGCAACTTAGCATGTTACATAAGCAAACAGTGATTGATTTGTTAGATACAAAGGAAAGTGAACCAGTAGTCTAAAGTCAGGAACATGCAAAAACTTGTATGTTTGTAAACATTGAGGCACAACGCTGGACATCAGACGAAAAAGGGTCGCCACACAGACAAACGGACATTACCGATCAATATGCACTAAGATAAAGATATTGCGCACACGAACAAGATAGCAGTGCAAAAGTCTTCCTCAAATCGCCTTCAGGGAAGACCTAACTGTCTACGATAAGGTCGATAAGACAAGACAATAATAGTTTAGTTTGGCCATAAACAGATTACAAGGTAACATTATTTGTTCTATCATTCAGCTGGCCTGAGGATCTACTTTGTATTTTTTATAGCCGTTAATCATCGGCTCCAAGGGAAATGAATGAAAAGGGTGTATTCCATGACCCTTCACAAAGGGATTGGAACCAGTTGACTGCAGTTTACGTCATGATATAAGCTAAACTAATTGTAAAACATTAAACTGTGTGTCCTTATAAAGGTTAAAACTAATTGTAAAAATATTTATATCAAACTGCGTGTCATTATATAGGCTGAACTAATTAGAAGATATTCATATTGAAATGTTTGTCCTTATATAGGCTGATCTAATTATAAGATATTCATATTAAAATGTTTGTCCTTGTATAGGCTAACTATTTTTAAAATTCTCATATTAGGCTGGCCTTACAGGTATTAGTTCTTCGTTTGTCAGTGCATTAGACAACCCTGAGTATTAACGGTGTAATAGTTCATAATTTGTGCATTGTTATAATGATTTTATAAATTTCATTATGGATTTCCACACTTTTGGCATAACTGAAAAGTCCTTTTATTCAAGGGTTAACTTCATGTTGATAGTACACTGCAATTTTTTTAAGGTATGGCTTCATAACATAAAAATATATTCAAGTTAATCCTAATAATTCAATCAACAGTGCACAAATCTTGTGGTGATGTGGTGATTCACTTTTATTGACGGACTCTTTTCTCTTCGGAATTATAACGCCGTTATATCGGTCAATCAAAAGGGTCGTTACAAACAGTGACGTCATTGTTTAGTTATATTGGCTATATAATTTCAAGCCAATTAAAATTCTCGATATAAGGAAGAGAAAGGTATCATTCATAATTTGGTATACTCTCTAAAAATTCTATATTCCTATTTAAGATTGACATTCCCTTGCGTGTCTTTCCTTCGATCCTTTACCGGTAGATTTGATTCCTCACTGTTAGACATTACCCAGCACGCCATGTGGTGGCACAAGTTTAAAACACCTTTGTCTCTTCTACATTCTGTCTGACGAGCTTATTAATTATATTTATATATTCTTTAATATAAAACTGGTTAGTTGGATCATGCAGTAGTGTTTAGTGCCATGCATTGACTTGGTTTGTGCCATGGTCTGATATTACCGACATATGATTGAAGTCTTCTCGTAACCTGTAACCAAACTAGTCATAAAACTGTATCTGTACCATAACTAAAGAACACACATGTATAGAAGTGTTTTGACAGCAAAGACAGAAATCAGTTTTATGCGTGCATTACACTTAGATATAAACCTTGTTTTGCAGAATCGATGCCAGTGTCTGTTCTTGTCAGACCAAAGACCTCAATCATAAACAATTTCTCGCCGTTATTGCAGTGGTTACACGCTGTTAAATTGTAGCGAAATATCTACCACAACATGTGAAAACTACCGACCTTGAAGAGTTGAAAACAGTACGCCATTTTAGTTTGCAGAGTTATTATACCATAGCAGGGGCAATAAAAACTCAGACTTCCTGCCCGATAACTTGGGTATTGTCAGTGATGCTCTTGGATCTTTCGAATGGCGTAACATAAAATATATCTGGCGGTATTTCCTGATATCTAAACAAAATAAACCGGCGTCGACATGGGCTGGATCAATGGGATTGCATGTCACCAACACATATATAAGACATGATATTTTCTCCATGACACATTAAACTAACTTCAGGCAAACAGACGTTATAATATCTTTTAAGTCATTCTGTCAATTGATTAGGTACGATGTAATCTAGGAATGAGTTCTGATATACATGTATAACCAATTACGTCTTATATTTGGTTCTCATTAAACAAACAAAGGCTAAATTTTTCTGACTGACAATATCTTCGTTGCGTCCCGTGGCAATATTTTATCCAGAGATATCATTGTGCCTTCATATGTGCCGACTTCGTACGCTTCTGAATTCATCGAACAGCTCAATGTAATATGAAACACTTATAAATGCTACCTTCCAATCGAATGTCATCGACCTATGTTTGAGTACAGTTGGTAAGAAGTATTCCCGCTGTGAGCACTGATAAATACTCTAATTAGTCAAGGACCATGTTGGTCTGTGGCACCAGGAAAAAGACAAAACAACGTAATTAAATATAAAGGGGAGAATAACTACTCTTTGTGCGATAAAAATGAAAATGACAATAATGTGTTGTATTATTTTTATTTTCATGGTAAGGTAATGCTTCCATAATCTAATATTTTTCAAGAATAAATGACAAAATAGTTTTATTGAATTCTTTTTGGAATATTTATATGTTCGTGAAATTAAAATGCCCCCCAAAAATAGAATTCTTACTTGTAGGTAAAGTTTCCTAACTAAAATAGGATTCTACTTGTACACACTAAGCATTTACTGAGAATTGTAGCAATTTTTCAATCTTATTTTAAAACAATTGCATGCTTTCTCCCAAAAAAGGTCTAGATATAGAGAAAATTAGCATGGAAGGGTATAGTATTTTCTTTTGCAACAAAGCAAGTGGTTGCGCAAAGATCACTGATATCAATTTTCATAACAATCGGTTCTTTATTTCTTCACTGTTTCGTATTCCCTTAAAGTTAACAACGACATTGCCAAGTCATTCAATTTCAACTATAGATAAATTTGATGATGTGATCGCTGCAAATAACAGTACAATGTCGATCAGATATACCTTAGATTACTTGAAATTAATTAAACTACAGCCTCTATGAACCAGTCGCTTACTTTGTTTTGTGCTTGAAATGTACCCATCATTAAAAGTTTATAAACCAGCATTCTGATAATATTTTTCCTATCATAAATTCTCTATTATCAAAGCTTTTTCTTTGATTCTGTAACCAACGGTGTTAATATATCGCAGCTGATAAAATGTATTACATTATATTTATGAAGTTTACGGGAACTTTTTATGTTTCACATCGTTTTATCCGTATGTTTACACAGCGGTCGTGTTATCTTGCAACAATGTAAGCAATCCGTTGTAGCTAGTAAGCAGTAAATAGTAAGGAGTGGGCAGTAGGCAGTAAGCATTAAGCAGTAAGCATTAAGCAGTAGGCATGAAGCAGTAGGCAGTAAGCAGTAGGCAAAAAGTCATAAACAGAATGCAGTGAGAAAGCAAGCAGTAGGCAGTAAGCAATATGCAGTAAGCAGTTTGCAGAAGACAGTACGCAGAAGAATGTACGCAGTAGGCAGTAGGCAGTAAGACAATAAGCAGTAGGCAGAACACAATAAGCAGTAGGCAGAAGACAGTAGATAGTAGGCAGTACGCAGAAGACAGTAGGAAGAAGACAGTAAGCAGTTGGCAGAACACAATAGGCAGAAGAGTGTAAGCAATTGGCAGAAGACAGTAGATAGTAGGCAGTACGCAGAAGACAGTAGGAAGAAGACAGTAAGCAGTAGGCAGAAGACTGTAAGCAGTAGACAGAAGACAGTAAGCAGTACGCAGAAGACAGTAGATAGTAGGCAGTACGCAGAAGACTTACGCAGTAGGCAGTTGGCAGTAGACAGTAAGCGGTAGGCAGAAGACAGTAGGCAGTAGGTAGTAGGCACAAGACTGTACGCAGAAGACTGTACGCAGAAGTCTGTAGGAAGAAGTCTGTACGCAGTAAGCAGTAGACAGTAAGCAGTAGGTTGAAGACAGTGAATAGTAGGCAGTAAACACTATGCGCTTGGCAGTAAGCAGTAGGCAGTAGGTATTGGCAGTAAGCTGAAGTAGTAAGCAGTAGGCAGTAAGCAGTTGACAGTAGCCAGTATATATTAAGCAGTAGACAGTTAGCAGAAGACAGAAAACTGTCAGCAGTAGGCAGTAGACAGTTGGCAGTAGGCAGAAGACTGTACGCAGAAGACTGTACGCAATAGGCAGTAATCACTAAATGAACAATGAAAAGTAGTACACAGTGTCGGCATTAGGTAGTATCCAGTAAGCTTTCCTTTCTCTTTAATTATCTTCTTTGTGTATCAATCTATTTATTTGGTGATATATTATTTTTATCTTACTTTAATTTGTAAATAGTTTTACCTGTTACCTTTAGCGACTGGCACAATTCAGAGAATGTTCTAATATCGAAGATGGATATTTCCTCTGATATTTGGTCCTTTTACATAAAGGAACAAATATACATAATTTAATACTCTCTATAAACTGTAATGGATCCTCGTTAAAATAAAATGCACTTAAGTACATAATCTTAGAATGTAAGCAACAGCATCGTATTTATTTTTTAGTTCTATTTAATAACACATGTGTGTTAGTTGTATGTTTTACGACCAAATTGCAGTTTTATTGTTAGCTAAGATACGGTATGGCTTGTGATGTTCTTTCTAGAAAAATAATTGCGAAAACTAGAAACAAACGTACATAAAATCTGAACCTGTAACACACAACCGATTTATTCCAGATAGCTACTCTACCACTAACACAAGGATTGATTGTAGTCATGTGTGACGTCACTACACTGCTGCGTCTATCTTTCTACTTGACTACCCATTTATCACATCTGAACATTCTGTCACGAACCTTTCAAATACGTTATATCGTCAACCGAAGTATAGTTCTAAAGATAAGGTGTTATTGATAAAAAAAACATCCCATACATCTGATATCTGTATTGCATTTTTAAACGAATGTGGGCGAAACGTACGAGATAGACCAAGGGAACTGTATTTTACTTTCTAGAATGCGATTTATCAAAGCTGGATTTGGCTTCGAGTATAATCAAAGTGAGAACAAGTTTATGACTGGTACGAAGTTTTAGAAGTCCATGACAATTTTTTTTTGAATTCTGCGTTGCTTTAATTGCAAAATAAAGATTAAGAAAGTAGTAAGTAACATATTACTGGTTTCAGTACAATGATATAAAAGGTCCGGTGCACTGGTATATGTGTGGCTATCTTGACATAGATACGTAGTCGTCAGATAGAGATTTCGGACTGAATTGTGTGTATACTCCAGGGTTTATAAAGACAATAAAGAAGAACGACATATCAATAAAACCAGAATGCCAACTCAAAATCGATGAACCGAGATAGAAATATTAACAAAAGTATATATTCGCCTGGAGATATTGAAAAAGAACAAGGAGAATACGACCATGTACTCCAATGGAATAAGCGTCTTCAATGTCATCGACTACACATGCCATACAAATCTAGGTCAAATCCGAGCTACTTGACATTCCCAATAGCCACAGCAACAAGCACCGAATGAATTTATTTATATCGTGTATGGAAAATAGAACATTTCTTAATGAGTTCATGATGTAGACCCTTTCCCATTGGTCTTTATCAACCTTCATCTATAATGTTAAATGGATAATCAGCATATCCCAAAAATGTTTCAGTAATAAAATCGATGAAAACGGCGTCGAAATGCACATTAAAAAGTTTTTACAAAGATTGCAACTTCCAATGATAGTCAAACTGGAACTCTATCGCACAGTTTTGAGATTTCGTCGAACCGAAACTCTATCGGGCAGTTTTAATATACTGTTGCTTACCCGAGGAAAAAAAGCCAGAAAAGATTATTTTCTTCATCAAATGCAATTCAGCTCTAAACTCTTATCTTTGATGGATATCATTTTTAATCATGATAAAAAACGAGAGACAAAACACGAACATTTTCCAAGGGGACCTTTTCTTTATGTTGACTATTTTTCATTTCAACAAATGTTATTGTTTGAAAAAACAATAGGATTGAACATCAGGCTTAAGCCTATTTTAAGTTCTCTCCGTATTATAATAATATTAACAAAATAAAAACATCCGGTATTAATAGCATACAATGTAGAGTAATATATAGTATTACACACACACACGCACACACACACACACTCGCACATGTTATACATGTATATATACAGGGGAAAGAAATTCAATTTCTCTATGTATATATACAGTGGGTTTTCCATTACTGTTATGATTAGAATTTATAGATATGGTTGATATTGCATGTTATGTGCCTGGATGGGAGGCAGGTGCCTAGTCAAACCAAGAGTTTCCGACAAAAATGTCCATGAGGTGCTTACACCCAGTAGTCATCCACTCATGGCTGAATACACACCTGCCCCCCAACCCAGGCAGACACTATGCACATATATGTGTTTTTAACTTTTTCTTTCCAACTTAGAATAATTACGGTAATTATAAACTCAGAGTATTAAATGGTTTAGTATTACTCATCCAAATCAGGGTCACCTACAGATTCTTGCGCAAAACTGCACAGACATGAACAAAATTTTTAAGATGTTCATAATATCTCATCAACTATATACAAGGATAAATGACAAATACATTTTTTACTAAGATCTTAATTTGATCAAAAATTTGATAAAAAATATACATGTACTAATGAACCACTAATTCCTAAGTTACACTGGTTTAGGCTGACCTTTACCCTTTGGACCAACTAATAGACATATAATAGACTTCCAGTACTAAAGACTTGAATCAGTTTGGTTTGGTTTGGTTTATTTTGTTTAACGTCCTATTAACATCTAAGGTCATTAGACCCCGACTTTTGACTTAATGACTAATGTAATAGTCTATTTGTGTTTTTAATATATCTAATTACATTAACAAAGATATGAGTGTTTATATCATCACTGTAACTGTCAGAGCCATTTAGGAGTATGTCAATATGAAAATATTCCTGCTTATGTAGAGAATTTATTAGAGTATCTCTATGCAGAATATAGTTAGGGCATAAGAAGAAAAAATGATATGAAGTTTCAAGTCCATATCCACAACTACAAACAGGCGATTCTATCAGGTGGTCTTTATAAAGATCATAATTTAATTGGCTTGCTACATTTCTCAATTGACACAAAAGTATGTTTTCATTTCTATTTCCTTTATATTTAAAGATTGAGGAAGTAGTATTTCTTATATCATTACCCGCTGATATCAAGTTTCGAAATTTTGTAATGGTTGGTGCATTTAATGTATCAAAATCAAGGTCATTAAACTCTCGTACCATGGAGGGAAAAAAACTATGAAAATAATTTTCAGAGTGACATAGTGGTGGGTTGAAAGCCCTGATGGTTCTTAAAGGGTAGTTCTGTTCATCAATATTATTTTTAAAAACGTTTACAATCTCAGTAAGATAGGAAGGTGTATCATTGTGTATTATTTTGTACATCAGCAGATATTTATGTTTCTTCCGTCTGGACTCCAATGTTTCCCATCCTAGCTCATTATGCAATTTTTCATGTGAGGTTCCCCTACGTAGGCCAGTTATAGTACGAGCAGCTTCAATTTGAATAGATTCTAATACATTTTTACATTGCTGAGAGCAATTATCCCAGGTCACATCAGCATAATCAAGTATAGGCCTAATAAAAGCAGTAAAAATTGTAGTAAGTGAACTTCTATCAATTTTATATTTAAGATATTTCAAAATATGAAGACGTTTACAGGCTTTTTGGTAGATATTGTGAATATGATTATTCCATGTACTATCAGCTGAAAATAAAACACCAAGGTGACTATGTGAGTCATTATTTCCTATTGCTATGTCAGCAAAAAATAGTGGTAAGTGTGTAGTATTTCTTTTTCTGGTAAATAAAACTGATTTAGTTTTTGAGGGGTTAAATAACATCCCATTGTTTTGCCCAAATATTGATAATTTGTATATCTTCATTTAGTAAGTCAGTAGCAATAATTTTATTATGATTATCAATAATGGCAAATAATGATGTATCATCTGCAAACAGATTTATAGAATTATTAACATCATTAGTTATGTCATTTATATAAATAAGAAATAACAGAGGACCCAGTACTGAACCCTGAGGAACCCCTGCATTGACAGTACGGAAAGAAGAGTAATGTCCTTCAGTAATGACTCTTTGTTTTCTATCCTTTAAATGATTCCGAAACCATTCCAATAATTTCCCTGTAATTCCACATTTTTTTAGTTTATACAATAGCCCCTCATGCCAAACTCTATCAAATGCTTTGCTTATATCACAAAATATAAATTGTAACTCATTTCCTATATCTAAATTACTAGTGATAGTATGATAAATAGACAACAGTTGATTTACAGTAGAATCTTTTGGTGTAAAGCCAGATTGATGATTTGAAATGATATTATGTTGTTTGACAAAATTGTACAAATATTTAAATATTATCTTTTAACATAGTTTACTAAAGCAATTGGTAATTGATATTGGTCTATAATTAGTTGGTTCATTTTGGGTGCCATTACCCTTATAAATTGCATTAACATTTGCCATTTTCCAGTTATCTGGTATTTCCCCAGTCTGTAAGGTTTTATTAATAAGTAATTGTTAAGGTAGGATAATACTTGACTTGAGATTTTTCACAACCTTTGGTATAATTCCATCTGGACCAGATGGTTTATTTACATTTAACAAAGTTACTTGATCTTCGACATCCTGTTCTGATACATATATATTATCAAGTATTAAAGGTGTGTGATTTTCATCATTACTGGAAGTATTAAGATTTTGCAGATTATCAGAAGAGTTTGCGATAGAAGTAAAATAATTATTAAGTATCTCAGCTTTCTCAGTTGGATGATGTACTGTTCTGTGGTTATGTGTAAGTGGTGGTATTTGAGATTGTTTATTGTTAATTCCAGTGACTGACCTAGCAATTTTCCGCCATTTATTAGGAGGTATTGACTTATTAGATAAAGAAGTTTGTAAGTGCTTAAAATAGTAATTTTTTGCATTACGAACCAGATCAATAACATAGTTTCTTGATTGTTTATACTCAAGACAGTGTTGTGGGTTATTGGTGTTTTTAGCTTTTTTATGTTTTCTATTCATACGCCTCATTTCTAGCCTTATAGTGTTTGTCATCCAGGGTTTATCTCGTGGCCTTATTAGTACTGTTTTATGTGGTATGTAATTATCAACTAGTTCTGCTATAACATCAACAAGATATTGATTAAAATCATGAACATTCAAGTTATTGTCTAGTAAGTGCCAGTCAATATCATTTATTATGTTATTAATAGATTCATAGTCGGCTTCATCATAACGCCAGATAGTTTTATTATAACATGTATATTTAGTAGTAGCATATGATATTTGGAAGAATATTGGGGAATGGTCACTACAAAAAGGTGTGTCAACAGTTATACTTTTAATTAAATTACAGTTGTTTGTTAAAACTACACCAATGGCTGTTGATGTATTTTCAGTAATTCTAGTAGGTTGGGTATTCATACAATTCAAATTAAATTTTGCCAATAATCGAGCAAAGTGAGATGTGGGTGGCATTGTAAGTGTGTCAACATTAATGTCACCAGTAATTATAATATCTAAGTTAGTGTCACTAGCTAACTCTAGATTCACATCTAAATTATTCCAGTATTCTACTCTTGATTCAGGCCTATATATACAGCATAGTAGGAATTTATGATGTTCAATTGAAACCTCTAACCATATCAGCTCAAGACCATCCCTTTCTAAATCCTTTCTTCTAGAAGTTTTAACTGTATTTTTATAATATATCATTACACCTCCTCCAAAGCCAGTAAATCTATCTTTACGATGAGCATTATAAGAATCAATTTGATTATCTTCATCTAAAATTACATTAGTTAGATGGGTTTCAGTTAAACAAATGATATCGTAGGAATTCAGCTCTGCTTCTATCATATCAATCTTATTTCGCAGGGATCTAACATTTAGACAAGCTATTTTTATATTATGTGGGCCAGGGTTTTGTTCAACATACATAGATAGTAATAACAGCATTTCAGTCATGTTCAATAAATTCGTCATTTATCCTCTTAAGTAGGAGATCGAAGTACAATATTGAAACCATACAATGCGTTGCTGCGAGCCGATCGTATACAAACAGTAGTGCTCTATACAAGCTACCCATTTTCATATGTATAATCCGTAGCAACACTGGATTGAGAGTATACGATCAGCCCGGAGCAACATATTATCAT
The DNA here is from genome assembly GCF_902652985.1 of Pecten maximus. Taxonomy (NCBI): domain Eukaryota; kingdom Metazoa; phylum Mollusca; class Bivalvia; order Pectinida; family Pectinidae; genus Pecten; species Pecten maximus. The sequence continues at coordinate 43,838,831 of NC_047017.1, forward strand.
GCCAATGCTGATGTTGACTATTAAAGAATTGTTGCAAAATCATTACCGCCTAGGGTTTTTCCTTATCGTTTGTGTGATGCCAGCAATAAAGGCATGCATAGGTTCAATTTAGAAAATGTACGGGTTGGATGTTATCTTTTATAATCATGATGGCCTCCAGTGATATCTGTGTCGAATACTGCTGTACATTGTCGTAAAACGCCTACAATGATGTATTGCTGTCCTGACCTATAATCAGAAGATGTAGATCCCTCCCGATATTTAATCAGCCGTGACCTAGAATCTATATTGACAGACAAACATCATCTAATGAACTCCCAAACTGTCACCAAGTGCTGGATGATTATCTGATTTTTCGTGAATAATTTAAATTGACAACAATTGCTGGTTGATCTGATCCTTTTGTGACAAATTACATACAGTACGTTGTTAACAACTAGCCCATTTGAAATTGCCTTTGTGTATACAATATTGATCTTTGTGTATACAATATTGATCTTTGTGTATACAATATTGATCTTTACACAATATTGATCTTTGTGTATACAATATTGACCTTTTTGTATACAATATTGATCTTTTACTATACAATATTGACCTTTGTGTGTACAATATTGATATTTGTGTTTACAATATTGATCTTTGTGTATACAATATTGATCTTTGTATACAATATTGACCTTTGTGTATACAATATTGATCTTTGTGTATACAATAGTGATCTTTGTGTATACAATATTGATCTTTGTGTATACAATATTGATCTTTGTGTATACAATATTGATCTTTATGTATACAATATTGATCTTTGTGTATACAATATTGATCTTTGTGTATACAATATTGATCTTTGTGTATACAATATTAATAAAATGCTTGGCAGGCACTAGTATGGCTCTACATTACGTTCTCCACATTTTGGTTATGTGGCTGTATACTATTAATCACAGCTTTTTTGCGATATCTTCGTTTTATCCCAAATTCCATTAAGACACGCGCGAGATCGAACGCTTCCATGTGGCTATTTTCTTCTTTAACATTTTGCTTTAATACAATCGTAAGGATCATCCCGTATAATGATGTCCCATTATTCACCCCTATGTCTTTGGCATTGATCGTACCCTGAACACTCGGAGAAAGGAAATACAGGTAGATAAGTGTTGACTAATAATTTACACACCAATCCCATACGTTGGGGACACAATTGTTTTCACATGAATGTTTTGTGTAAATATGATGATTGAGATGTACGACGTATTGTTTGTTTAGTATCTACTTCCCATAGACTACAGTTCTATCATTTCTTGTTTTCCTTATGTGCTGAATCTTTCATATTCTTCAGGGCCTAATTTCCAACAAATAGTGCACCATCTTTGTACTTCCAGGGGAACTTTTGACATTCAAAGATACAGCATCGGTATTATAATCTGCCTAAGGAAGAGATAACTAATGTATAAGATGCGAATTGAAAATACAGAATAGCGTCAACACGCCAGAACAAAATAGGATTGCCAAGCTATGAATATACGGAGACATGAACACGAAAAATAGCAACCTCGATTACAATGATAGGTCTTCACATGACATTGTTCCGGAACTACATGTGTCACTGGTCGTGAAGCCAGTCATTAACTCCAGGAAAGAATGACGCACCGATGGTATAACACACCGTGACGGCAACCATCATAGCTAACATGTCAGAATAACGACTGGTTTGTTAAGCAGAATATAGTCTACTGAACATACAGTATGTTACTGATATGGAAACCAAAAGAGTATCGCCAATTATGCATGAAAGATTTCTACAGAAAGCATTATGGCCATTTCAATTGTTAAATATGTAGGTCTTATTCTTCAACAAGAATCACAATGACAGCGCACAAAACGTTATGTTTTCGAAACACAATCGATTCAAAAGTGTTCTTCTTATAAGAATACATTTTGACGTCAATCAAATCGATGTTTCAAGGCACATACTAAGAATAGGGCGCGGCAAATGCATCAAACCGGAAAATGTGAGGAAACGGTTTGATTTGAAGCTTATCAATCTGATATTTCAGGTCCCGTCATTCTGCCTTTTTCTCCAAAAATCACATTTCCAATGAAAACTGCAATACTTTAAAATGACTTTTATATGATATTAAACCTATGGGTTGCATTTAATAGGATCTATTTGATTATAAAGGTTTTATAAGGGTCTGTAATGTCATATGTATCTGTAATGCAGTGTATGTTACATACGTATCGTCAATATATTATAACACATGTTGATGATATACCAAAGCACATGTTGTTTATATATCATAGCCCATGCTGTTTATATATCATAGAACATGTTGTTTATATATCATAGCCCATGCTGTGTATATATCATAGTACATACTGTTTATATATCATAGTACATACTGTTTATATATCATAGCACGTGATGTTTATATATCATAGCACATGTTGTATATACATCATAGCACATGGTGTTTATATATCATAGCACATGGTGTCTATATATCATAGTACATACTGTTTATATATCATAGCATATGTTGTTTATATATCATAGCACATGTTGTTTATATATCATAGCACATGTTGTATATACATCATACTACATAACGTTTATATATCATAGCACATGTTGTATATACATCATACTACATAACGTTTATATATCATAGCACATGTTGTATATACATCATAGCACATGGTGTTTATATATCATAGCACATGTTGTATATACATCATAGCACATGCCGTTTATATATCATAGCATATGCTGTGTGTATATCATAGACGATGCTGTTGATATATCATAGCACATGTTGTTAATATGTCATAGCTCATGTGAATATATCATAGCACATGCTGTTAACATATCATACCACATGCTGTTAACATATCATAGCACATGTTGTTTATATATCATAGCACATGTTTATACACTTGTATATCAAATCACATGCTGTTTGAATATCTAAGCACGTGCTGTTTATATATCAAAGCATATATTATTTATATATCATGACACATCATGTGTATACACATGTTGTTTATATTAAAATACATGTTCGGGACACTATAAGACAAATCTATTTCTTTTGGAGTGTTCATATAAGGACGTGTTGCGGTAACAACAAGCCATTTCACACTAAACAAATGCTGTAAATTAGAACAGCATGCCTATTTAATGTACAGTAGTGTATTATTGGATAGCAATGCATTGGACAAAATCTAATTACAAATAATTTTGTATAGTACAACTCCCCCATAAAATTCCATTATTATACACATTTGAGTGCGTACATGGCACATGCAAATACCGTCAATTGCTCCATGACGATAGCAGTTGCTTAGCAGTTTTGTTTCATGATTGGTGTCGTAAAATATAAATGATACAGATTATACCATCTGAAAATATCAACAGGAGCAAGAAGTCCAAATTTGACAAATATATGCAGGAAGTTATATTAGCCATTGCATTTATTGGACACATGTATCGGTTCATCTATTGGGGCCCTAGATAAGAGGCGCTTGAATACACGTCTCTACATATAGACGAAGGCAATATGATATGTTGTATAAAATGTCATTCGAAAATGTTTATAATCTAAGTTTAATTTTTTGACAACCTATTTTATGATATATTGTTATCCAACCTATTGTCATTTTATGGCTATTGACTCATCGATTCGTATAACTAGTAACAAAGAATAATATCGTTAATCAGAAGAGGCGAAAGCAAACTTCAGCATTTTTTGAGTCGTCCATCTCTCTTAAGGATCTCAATTAAAGCCTACAGGTTTTCGTTGTCATCGCTTTTAATTTGTGAACTGTGTCAATTCTATTATGTACGTCATTACAGCGGAAGTTCCCGCAGCGGACAATTTGATCAAAACGAGACTCTCGGTATAAAGTACAATTTAACCCAAATGCTTTCCGTCCTATATGACGATTTGTTCTACTTTTGAAACGTAGTCGTCATTGTAGATTAATGTCATGGTTTTATTATTCTTTTATCATTGTATCATATTTCATAAATCACTGTTGCTCATATGATGTCCTCGTGTTATATGTTTTAGGTAATATACAGATTTCGTTAACATGTCGGTGTTCTTATATAACCATAAATAAGCAAATGTGTTCCTTATAATTAGGAATCTATACCTTTATGTCATTAGGAAATTTACCTTTATGTCATTGACCTTTTTATGATTATTTATTTTTATAAAATAAAAATCATTTGAATAACATAAAGAACGCAAATTAGTAAAGTGTCCTTTGTTTTGTAAGCTATTTGAAACAGTATACCAGATGAACCTGTTAATGGTTTTTCGTAAAGCTATATGTACAATAAAATGGAATTGACTTTCTTTTCTACGCCCACCGCCACTATTTGTATACGACTGTGTATCAGTGAAGCTACAATTGACATTTTAGTGTCCAATGCACATTTAGATTAAAATATAAATATTTAATAGTCTGTTCCAGACCAGATTAGGTTCTGCTACATTACAATGTCAATGTTGATGCCGGGACAGATATCCATTTGCAAGCATATGCATACTAAAGTTGTGTAATTCATTAATAAGATATTATATAGCGAAAGTAAGCTTTCATCATGCAAAGGAGATAATCTAGAAACACTCTTCAAGATAAACGGGTATTCTAGCAAAAGTCTCGCTTATTATGATTCTATATTTTATATATCTTGGTAATAGATGTTTACGATAACTTATCACATACACTTATAATCAATCGGATGTCATCTTTAAAAAAGTTTAGGGGATAATCCACCAAAGACCACAGATACACTTGTTAGACACAGGAGAAATCTAGAGCAAATATCTCCTAGATACACCGGTTAACAATCAGACGTCTAATTTGGATTAAATCTTTTCAAAATTACTCCATCCGTGCCCTTATTTGTAGTGCTAATGGATGACATAGATTTAAAAAGGTCCTTGCTCTGACTGTAACGTAAAGACATTGTGCTCACACATTATTGCACACCGGGATCATTCGTGTATCGGAGAAGGCTAGGGTATTAAATCAATAAGGTTTTAATGTGGGCTGGGGTTTGTCTAGGTGAGATAACGTTTAAAGCTCGGCTATTATGGACATGCCTTATGCATTCAGAATGAAGCATAAATGTATTTTTAGAAGTACGTGACATATACGATGAACGTATCTATTACATAAGCGCGTGACACAGCATAGGTAGTCAATAAACCAGAATCTGGAATCTAACAATATAAGAACAAAGACAAAAATAGCATTTTACCACAATACTCTGTGTTATACCACTCTCGGACCATGGTGTAAACGTACTGACAGTTGGGTAAGTCAATTGATATACCACTTGTTGTATATGATATTCCGGCCTTTTGATTTTTGAACTTTGACCTGAACTTCTTTTTTCCTCGTGTGTCAATGATCTTCGGTTGACGTCACCATGAAATGCTTCGACGTCATACAGGTTATTCCAGGTTGTGACTTGATGTACAAACTGCTACTGAATCTAGATCTGTCGCGGTATCGGAAACTGTTACATTCTTGTCATCCGTCGCAAAATGCAAAATGTTCAATACCCATGTAATAACTTGTTCGCCAAGGATTCTTTCGCTGATTTTGATAATGATTGCCGCAGTGCACCAGAGATAAACACAAAAATTACAGTTGACATGAAGCAAGTCAAGATTCCTTTCAAAATGTTCTCGGAAAAAACTTACCAATTGAGACAATATCTGTCGCACATAATGCACTTCTGTTACTAGGGGTCCTCTAAATTGTGGCACGTTTATGTTAAATATTTATAACAGGCAAGTCTCGCAGAAATACCCCAGACGAAGGGTCCTTAAGCTCGACAATGACAGCGATCATTCGACACTTGGCGGGAGGCAGATAACACCGCACTATATAATACCTGCAAGAAGCCCGCGATTGCTTAGTTCATGAATAACAGAACTGCAGACATTAAAGTTTGAAAGTTTCGATATGTTTTGTTTATAAATAGTAAACTTGATTAAGCTAAACTTAATTATCCCTGATGGGATTAATTTCATTTAATTTCCTTCAAATCTTCTCCCAGTTACGTCAACACTTCATAGGTAAAGTATGTAAGGAACATTTAAAAATAGAACTAGTCAATTCGTTAACCAATTCTGCGTACGCCGAGTCACAACCACGGATGCCAAACAGAAAAAAAACATAGGTTTGTTTATCATATGTAGAAAACTGTCACCGCTAATTCATAGTGGATTTTTACGTTTAACTCATCCTTTATTTTTGTCTCGTTGACTCTGTAAGTCGCAGATGCTGCATCGATGCTGCTCACTCATTTCCTTTGCCTTCGCGGCAGCAACAAATATATCCGACTTTGAGCTTCCGATGCGTGGCTTTGATAGCCATCTCGCCATTCTTCAAAACAAGCGAGACTGCTCAAGCTTGTACGCCACATTAACATATAGAGAGTGGGACATCACATTAGAGATTTCCTTTAATCAGTGGGTAGTTTTCCGGTTTTAATTACAATTATGAAAAACTATGGCATTTATTCTCATTATTCATCATTAGGGCATATTTTTACCATTCAAAATATTATTGTAATTTTTGTCAAATTTGATATTCTACGAAAACATAAAAAGCCTTAAAAGGACATTCCTGTATAAGATAGATATAAAGATAAATCTCGACATACCTACCTAGAAAGACAATAGCGTTCTTGCATCATTATGATAAAACTCCGTCAGCATTCTCATAAGAATGACAGTATCACTTTATGGATTTGTTTCTCACGTTTTAAGCGCTATTGATGCTGACGATATATAATCGGTTCTCCGTTACAAATGTCAGTATCTTATCACATGAATGTTTGAGAATTATTGAAGAAAATTAAATCCTGTGAAATAGAGAGTGGTATCTCAACCTCCGGTATAAAATTTCAAAAACTGTAAACTTAAAGAAATATGGCCCTTACGTTTAGATATATCTGTCAACATAACACAGTGAAAAAAGATGAAAATATTATCGTACGAGAAACAGGTTAAAATATCTCGCTATCTGTGAATGGTTGTATCACTCTCCTCCGATCTCATTTACGCGGCATTCGATGCAAAATGTAAAAAAATTCGAAATGAAGATGATACCATATATCATTGTCTGGTGTAAATCTCGTATGGGAAGGAATATGCGAGGGACATTAATCTGTAGACATTATTTAGAAATGATATAACAAATATAACAATATATTTTAATTTGATTTCAAATTAAATTGATCTTAGTATCGGGCTGATATCCTGTAACATGAGGACTTCTCATTGAGATATTGTTACGACATACCAGCCATTGAATGAGGAAAATATATTTCGAATACAGTCCAGTAAAGAATCTATCTACAACCACGATTAAAGGGTGATTTGAATGTTAAAACAATTATATAAAGTCATTGTAAACAATTCTGAACTGAGAAACGGAATATACTGATGTAACGTCAACCTTGAAAGCTTGAGATTGCAACAGGAAAATAATCATTCACCAAATAAGGTAAGGGGAATAACAATATGTCACTATGAAATCGACATGTTAAGGTTGAAACTAAAATTGAAATTTAATTGGTACAACCGAACCATGCAACGTTGTGCAATACACATAACATTTTTTCCATCCCTTTAAGAACTGTTCGAAGTGGGTCAGAATTTTTATGAAGATTGATATGAAAGAGCCAGGCAGGCAGGCAGGCAGGCAGACCAGTTGTTCCAGCAGTATGAAAGAAGATCTGTGCTGTGGAGCATTGATTGAGAAGTATCAGCATTACACTGTCTCCGAGATTTGTCATATGGTTGGCTTTCCAGAAGGCAGCACAGACCACATGCAAACGAAGTGTTTGCAATTTTAGAAGCTGTGTAACTGACGGATATCCTTCGCAGATTTTTTAACAACAGGCTATGTTTTGTAGTCATATTAGGCTGAAATCCTTCCAAAAAGTATGATAATTATCACTTAACACGAAGAAAGCTTTGTCATGTTTTTTGAAGGAGAGGATCAACTATCGGTGCCAAGTTCTAAAGAAATAATGAACTTAAAGATGAACAAAACAAAGCATGAAAATGTATTTAGGTAAATGACTGGGTGGTCTACAGTTTATCCGCGGCGACAGCAGTTCATGCAACATAAATGATTCATATTACAATAAATGGAAACTATCACGCAGCATTTACGTCATACAAAAATGCGTCTTTGCTTAGATACGTTTACGGAGTTAACTAGAACAAAACCAATAGAATCGTATACATTGGGTTCCTTTTTGATCTCCTTTTCATGCAATGTTGTAATCGTCACTTATAAAAATGTTAGTCCGTTATAAAACATCGCAGTATAGAAACAGTCTTACATGTGAGGCAACAAGAGACAAAATTCACCAAAAACGATTTCAAATTCCCAATTATCCTGTACTTTGTACTCGTTTCGGCGCCTTGTCTAGCAGCAATAGAGGCTAGTTAGTGAAGTTGGTGATTTTCCATGTAATATAAGGGATGATTCATGGTCTCCGATGGCATCTTGCTATTTTTATCCAAAGTAATGAAATCTTAGACTTGTATCATATTAGCGTTTGCCAATCCAGTAGTTGTAGGAAAGAATACCAAACTCGAGAAAATCGGGCCACAAAAGGCCGAACAAAAGTAATTATAGTTTATAACTTGTCAATACACTGTTGGAACTAAGATCTGTGTTTATATTATCTTAGATATATACAATTTTTAGTAAAATCCATTTTGCAACAAATCAAACCATCGACAGGAATATACACTTACTGAAACATACATAACATCCAATATTCAAACAGTTCAGCAGAAAATATTTTCCTCTCAACCAACCTCAAATGCAGCTGCGACAATAAATCTTCTTTTAGCAGAACTGTTTAATTCTAACATTAGTCGCCTCTCGAAAAATAAAGTAAAGCAAACTGAACTACCACGTGACATGGGGTTCAAATTTATCGACTTAGATTTTCAATGACATGAAACGTTTGGCATATACATCTACTTACATGTACTTAGTGATTGAAGACTTCCATTAAACTAACATAACTTAGGTACATGCAGTCCATTTCAACTCAAATAATTTTATTAAACATTTAATGACTGATTTTGGAATCTTAATTTAAGCATTGAAACATCCTTGAAGTTCGACTGATTTGAAAAATCAAACACATTAATCTAACCGAGTTGAACACGAATTCCAAGCATAACGCTATCCGGTATGCTATGGATTTTCCCAGATTATAAACGACTAATGTTGGGATAGAAATGATGTTTTCCCTGTTGACAAAATCTTTCTGTAGACTAATGAACCGCAATTATAAACCCGCGACTAAATTATAACCTATCAATAACTATACAAATACATATCAATAACTATACAAATACATATCAATAACTATACAAATACATATCAATTCCTATACGGATAATTACGTTTTCGTGCCCTCTATTTATGTGAAGTTTAGTTTGGTTTATTTTGTTTAACGTCCAGGGTCATTTAAGGACGTGCCAGGTTTTGGAAGTGGTAGAAAGCCGGAGTACCCGAAGAAAAACCACCGACCTACAGTCGGTAACAAGCAACTGCTCCACGTGTGTTTCAAACTCGCAACCCAGAGGTGGAGGGCTAGTGATAAAGTGTCTTGACACCTTAACCACTCGGATAATATAATATACCAAAGATACAGTGCTTACTAATAACGTTCAGTCATGCTTGTTCCGTTCTTCCGGTTTAAAATTGCACATTTCCTGTTACTATGTGAAGCTACTATTTGTATGCTACATTTGATGATTATGTCAATAACCATTTCTGTTTATATTGATAAGGTTGAAACAAGGAGCTTGATTTCGTCGGGTCTTTGCGCATATCCTTATTATACTGTTTATTGCGATTTGATTGATGGCAGTGCGTTAAAAGGCATATGCTTAGGTAGCTTATCCTTATCATATAAACTTCTCGGCGTTTATAGAACGTTTTCCAGCTTATTGAATTACCATGATTCAGAAATCTCATTTAACATATAATATGTCTGTGGTATTGATTCTTGTATCCAATACTAATCACAACTATGTGTAGGGATGTTGGAAATGAACGTCAGAAGTATATATCTCTGTTTACTTAGAACGTCTCTGTAAATTTAAAAAATATATATTTTAGATGATAGAAAAATGATCTAATGACGATATAATGGGAGAATCAAAGCCGCAGTTCTTCATAATTGCAATTACAACCCGGGAAACTACCCACTGATAACGGGGAATCTTTAATGCGGTACTCCACTCTCTATATGTAAATGTGCCGCGTTAAATATGCCATGCACGCATGCGTAAACTGGTTTGTTTTGAAAAATGGCCGACTGGCGATCAAAGCCTCACATAAGAAGCCCAATGTCGACAAGACGTAATGGTTGCTGCCGCGAAGGTAAAGGAACGGTTTGGATAAAGTCGCAACATCACATACGACTTACTGTGTAAACGTGAGTATGTTAGACAAAAATTAAAAATAGGTTTAATGTGAAAAGCCACCATGAATTGGCAGTGAGATTTCTCTTCTCGACATTTGATAAACAAACATTATTTTCTGTTTATCATCCGGAGAAGCAGCTTGGCACGTGCTTGGTTGGTTCATGTTCTATGTTTAGATGTTTACATACGTACACTGTAATTTATGGCTCATTCAGGCTATATTAACCCCGCCAACTAGTGTTGACTTGAGAACATTCAACAATCTTACGTTGTTGGGATTCGCACTGTACACTTCCACGTCTGCTCGAGGAATGGAACATCGGACGCCTTGGTTAAGGGCAATTGCACGAACCAAAATAACTTATCTGGAATAGCATTTGTCATGATAAAGTGAAGCGAGGAATTGGATGACTAAAAATGAATATTTTGTTTGATATTTTTAATTTCTTATGGCATTCATGAGGGTTTCTGTTTTGGACTGGCAGTTGATGACACGTAACGGCAATCTTTGAAATGGACTTCCGCAGGGATGAAAATAGCGATAATCAATCCGTTCGTACTAATTGACACCATATCAAAACCACCGAGGAGCCAATGACTCCTGATACCCATGATGACATCAGTTGGTGACAGGATTTTGATGTTAGCATCAATGCACTTTTGTCCTTAATCCACAACTGAAAACATTCTCATTATATCATTTCCAAAACAGGAATTCCACTGGAACGACAGGCATATTGTCGACAATTCATTCACATTCACAGACAACGGCCAACGCAGCGTAATGAGTACTGCTTTTCTTGACAAAAAAATTTCCTATTTAATTGAAATATTTAAAAACCTCTTCTTGTCAAGTCTTGAGGAATTCAATTAAAAGGAACGGTTAGTATTTTTAACAGAGCAGTTGTGATGACGACATAAAGAGGAGAGCATTCATTTTTTTAAATTGTTTTTTATCCACCACATTTATAGTAAAAAGATTGTTTTAATTTGATAGATAGTGCGTATTAGTGACTAAGATTGAAAACGATTACCACAATACAGACGGTTAACCAAAAATGTAATTATAAATTGGTGAAGAGAGGAAAATGAGAAGAAAACAAAGAATTAAACGAACATACGTGTAAACATATAATGACAAAAGGCCATATGTTCCAGAAGGATACGCGTCTTCTATGTCATGAAGGACACATTACATTAAACCTATGTGATACCTCATTCTTGATTTGAAATCCGGGGTAGGTACAACAAAATGATAAGGCACAATGACGACCATGACATACTTCCATCTTCATACCACACAAGGAAGCGGGACGTTTCCCTAATAAAGGTATGGCAAGTCTAAAATTTTGTCAATAGTCGTCAAAACAAATGATATAAATGATTGAAATATACTGTTGCTTGAGGATTAATCCCAATACTCAGAAAGGGTTAGGGAACATTCAGTACATTCAGTCATTATTACTCTCAAATATTACTCAACAATAGTGAGGAAAATTGAACACAAAAAGAAATCCAATACTTCGTCTAAGGCGTATGGCCTTCTTTTACCAGACTAGATGATTATTTTGTATTTTTGCTCCTGATTTTGTAATCTTTCCTTGTGATATGCTCGCTAGAATATATGTTAGATAAAATCATCCTGCAGAATAGTACATATTGTACCGGCAAAAACACGAGACTCGATCTTCTCTCGCGCAAATTTGATTTGCGTCTTCAATTTTCAGAAAGAAACATGCTGTATAAAATTTACTATAGACAGTCCCTCAGGCTGAGAAGATAATGTAGAAATACTCATCATTTTAACTAAAATTCAATTAAAACTTATTGATTCCACTTTTCATTTTACCTTGCTGATATCAATTGATGTTATGTATCACACGCATAGTTTTATATTAAAATAAATGCAGTGTTGCGATATATGTTCAGTATTGATCTTAGGCAATAATTGCATGATATTGATTTTGGAAGAAAACCTTTAACCAACAAAGGTCTCATATTTTGATGATTTGTTGAGTGGTCGACACTGTAATTGAATGACTGAGATCATATAGAAGCTAATTTGTGGAGGTAAAGTTGCAAATTGGTATGCCTAAGAAATAAGGAAGTTCTTTGATTTTATGATATTTATATAATAGAACTGTTTCCTTTCGATACAGATATGTATTTTGTGTTACACAGTTGCCAGATTTATATAATAGAAGTGTTTCCCTTTTACTGACTTTTTATCAGTACATGTACTGAGGACAGATTTATATATACATATATTAAAGTACTGCACAGTGGACAGATTTTTGCAGCGGAGAAGTACGCTGTCTTCAAAGTGCGCATAATGATGTATTTTATCTAATTAAAATAGCGGGAGCAGTTAGTACATCGATAGAAATGATATGTATAACTCTTTCGTTTTGGCTTAAAATAAATGATTAATTTGATAGCTTGTTGTTGTATGTTCATACTTCATACAAATTCAATGAAGCATATGAAGTCTATCCGTTCCGACCACTTGATCTTCGTGTCTTCGTTCAGATTTTTGCCCCTTTTGGGGGATTTGTTAATATACGCAAAACAGTTCTGTGTTTTACCGTCAGGTTTACTATGATATTGAAATACCAAAGCAATGACTACATGACACAGACCTCAAAATTATATCATTTTCACTATATCGTAGCTAGATGTACCTTTAACACGGAGTCGTATGTACCTAAAACGAAAATATAAAGTTATATCAAACACGGGTCTCGGTGATAAACAAAGTGCCTATAAACTGCTAGGTGTGTTGTCGTGTGGGTGATGTTATTATCACACAGCCTCGTAAGATTTAATTACATGCTGTATGCTCAGTATCGAATGTCGATCGTTTGGTCTTTCCATGGCCATAACCGTGCGCATATTCGTGCGGAGATTTGCAATTCGTGCGCACAGTTACTAAAACGAGCGCACAAATTACTAAAACGTGCGCACAAATTACTAAAACGTGCGCACATATTACTAAAACGAGCGCACAAATTACTAAAACGAGCGCACATATTACTAAAATGAGCGAACACATTACGAAAACGTGCGCACATATTACTAAAACGAGCGCACATATTACTAAAACGTGCGCACAGATTGGTAAATATATATTACCATGTCCCTTCGGGGGTTCCGTATATTCTACTAGGATCACTGTTTCCTTTTGCTCATGTACTAAAATAGGTCGGGTTTTTTTCTTCAAATATAACTCTTTGTTTGATATGTATAGTTTTAGCCTTCCTCCACTTCGTGCGGATGATATTTCTGAAGACTCCCTTGGCGATTATTATGTGTAAAGTACTAACGTCACCATTCGGTGTCGTCTGGACATTTACCTCCTGTCTGTCAGCCATTGTTGTTTATACACAACACTAATACATCTGCCTGACGACTCCAGCCGATCTGTATATATAATTCCAGAAAACCAATAAATAATTATTACTTTCTGTTGTGATGATAAATGGTCCTCACCTATTTAGAAGTCTGGAGAATACCCACAGATGTCATCGTATACCTAATCATACTCTCAGACAGATATTTAGATATTTGTCTGTCTACAAATCTGACGCGCATTCTTATATCACAATCAAGTTTATCCCTTATGTCAATACGTACTTTAAAAGCCAAATAAAGGACAAAAGGTCGTTAAAGGTGTATATATATGATATACGTCACAATAAAGAGCATCAGGTTGGGAGTTTTCTTATAACAACGATTACGAGGCATGTTATCATATAAGGTTATAGGTATACTAATACATACAAAATGTAAGTAAGAGCATTGCCGAAGGATATTAATGATGGTTCACGTGCACTTCAAATTAATTGACTTTCCGTGCATGGTAATGCGGTTCCTCTATATCTATGATATGGATAATAAGCTATGGTGTTTGTTGGCAGTCTTAAACCTGACAAACAAGATGTGTATTTCGGACAAATCATTACCTTCTACTACTTAGAGACTGGTCAGAAACATATACATCATAACTTTTAATGAAACTGGATGATTTCGTAGCTTAATTAAGGCACACTTCTTCGTTCTCCGTTGAAAACAGACTACATGTACATGTATATGGAAAGGTCACATTCTGAAGATGTATTCAAGGGTTCTTATTGTGTTCAAAAAACAGACAGGCCTGTACACGAAACCGTGGTTTTAATCAAAAATCGATAAAATGATGCCAAAATAAACTGTACAGAAGACAGACTATAGAATCTTGGAAAGCATACAAGACAAGTCATTACAGAAAACGTACAAGACAAGCCGTTATAGAAAATGTACAAGACAAGTCGTTATAGAAAACGTACAAGAAATAAGTCGTTACAAAAAACGTACAAGACAAGTCGTCAGAGAAAACGTACAAGAAATAAGTCGTTACAGAAAACGTACAAGACAAGTCGTTACAAAAAAAACGTACAACAAGACAAGTCGTTACAAAAAACGTACAACAAGACAAGTCGTTACAAAAAACGTACAACAAGACAACTCGTTACAAAAAAACCTTACAAGACAAGCCGCTAAAGAAACCGACGTCACAGAAGGGAAACATCTTATGCGTTACTACACGAACACAGAGACGTGTATATCAGATATACACGTCTCTCACTAACACCACTATAGATGGATATTCATTTAAGAACGTTGTAAATATCGACAAAAATGCATAGAATTCCACTAAAGAATCTCCCATTTAACAGTAAATTCTCGATACAATACTCCTTCTACTTATTACCGCCAACACATTTTACATTGTGTGTCTGTCAACACTCCACTTACTAAGGGACAGCGAAGACTGATTTTATTTTAAGAAGGGAATTCATCCTAACGTTGCAATTTGAACCAACGACTTGGTGTTATAGCCTCAATTATAAAACCTTGACCCAATTCATCATTCGGTCTTCTTCAATTAATGTGTTGTTTAAAAATATCAAACATTTCATCCGAATTTCGCAAAAATAGTTGAGGGCAATCCCTATTTAATTCCTTCGTTTAGAATTAAGCGAGAAAAGCTGAAATCCTGACATATTATTAGTTAAAGGATAGCGTAAATCTTCAGATATACGGAGGGTTTTATAGCTGAGGATAATGAAGCCCCGGCATGTGTTGTTTATACTTGTAGCATGTGAACTAATTGTTTACCTGGGTATCTTTGTGTTAGCATTTTCATGTTTTTGTAATATGCGATGTTAAATAAAGCTTCTTGATTTTTTTATCGCCACGGCTGATGAATTTTCAGTTACTCGATATGAAACTGAAATTAACACCACTAAAATATAATATTTCTTTGACTCCTTCATTGTAAGTGTTAAAAGCATTAATAATCGGAACTAGAGAATTTTTGAGAGAGCATCATCCTTTAACACGGAGTCGTATGTACCTAAAACGAAAATATAAAGTTATATCAAACACGGGTCTCGGTGATAAACAAAGTGCCTATAAACTGCTAGGTGTGTTGTGTGGGTGATGTTATTATCACACAGCCTCGTAAGATTTAATTACATGCTGTATGCTCAGTATCGAATGTCGATCGTTTGGTCTTTCCACGGTCATAACCAGGTCGTTATAATCACCGTTTTGAGACTGCCAATAAAACTATCTTGTATTTGCTCATAAAGTACAATATTCTATCTAAACGCTCCGTTCAATATTTCACTAGGATATTATCGCAATTTAATGATGCAGGTATCATCACCCTTCATGTGTGTACCAATAAACCGTCGTTTGTACATAGTATGGTACAATATTCTGTTCCATGTTTACATTCCATGTGTCATCTTGAAAAAATAATCCAGTGCGCACTTCAAAATCCGCCAAAAAGCATGTGATATATCAGATTTCCAAGCTGAGGCAAAAATATCAACAACGTCTTGGATAACACCAAGTTTCCCACAATTTGTATCACCAGTTTCTATATAATTGGCATTATCGTCTTGGCGACTGTCCCCAAGGATATATACCTGTATGCTTCCTCTCCTAGTTGACTTCCCCTATGATAAGCACACAGAGGTTTTGTTTATAGCCTATGTAGAGTATATACAAAACAAGCTCGAAAAAGAAAAAAAAAACTTACGATAAGCATAAAATACTGTATAGGACCCTGTGTGCAATCTACGATAGAACCACACAATTCCGAACAATTATGTGTATGCAGGACATTCGGAGTCCGTGTCAATGTTGTCCAAATGTACATAACGGTTAGTCAAATATAAACCGTCAACATACCCGTCTTTGTCGGTTAACGTTCAATGTTATTTATAACATACAGATGTCAAGTTGAGCCATTGATATTTATTGTTATGTTGACACCTATGGGTAGGTTATCAGCATTGAGAGTGGAAGGATTATCTTAATTGACAAATGTAGCAACATCTTAATGTTCATTTTGGGAATTACGGAGCAACCAGATATGCCATATCTCTTGATGTCATTGTGAAATTTATCATACGGTATTAATGAGTATTCGCCAAAGTTATACCAATTTAAAAACGAGTCTGTTTAAATACGATTGCCGTGTTGCTACATTTTAGTGTTTGTTTTGTGTTTGCAAACTCCGAGATCGAAAAAACACAAACGCATCAGTTACGTTCTACTGAAATCCATTTTCCAAAATTTTGGGTTATTTGTTTATTTTTTCCCATAAGAAATCGCTATTTCCTTTAAGCTGACGCATTCGGTAAAACGGTAACAAAAGTATTTTTGTTTTCATATTATCTTCCAATAACAATGAGAGAAAACATCTTGAGGACTGAGTGACTTTTGTAAAATTACCAATCGTCAATTAGAAAAATCCTTTAACTCTGACAATGACAGGCTTCGTGGCCAAACACTTACACGACGGTGATTTGTTTTCCATTAATATCCTACGAAACCTCGTTTGTCCCTATACTTCAGTTTGCGTCCCAACTCATTACCGGATGAGATCGATGGTAAAACGGAGCGATTCAAAGGGTTGATTCCTAAATTAGAAAAGACAGACGTGAACGATAGCAATATTCAGGGATATTGCTTCTCGAAAAATCATTCCTTGAAGTTAAAGCCTTTTGACTCACTCAGTATGCATAACATCTACTCTCGTGGGACGTTCTCCATTTCCCTCACCTTATCACAACCACGCATGTTTTCATAGTAAAAAACAGTTTTGTATCGGTAAGTTACTTCATTCATTACATGGGTAAGGACAATGTGCATAATTTCATTTTAAGTAATAAAGAAATATAATCTGTCTGTCAGACAGAATTCAGAGACTCGCAAAAGTGAAAGTATGGATACATATCAACTCATTGTCGTCAGACAACATAGGATACTCACAGTGAAAGAATGAATACATATCAACTCATTCTCGTCAGACAGCATAGGATACTCACAGTGAAAGTATGGATACATATCAACTCAATGTCGTCAGACAGAACTCAGAGACTAACAGTGAAAGTATGCATACATATCCATCATGTAGTCGAACTTCCACTTTATAATCCCCACGTCCTGTTTCCTAATATGGCTTCTTTTGTTTAAAACTCAAATTCAAGGTCTACTGCCCTATTTCCTAGTAGTCTTAATCCGACCCTTAACATTGGGCGTAGGCATAACTTCATTATATCACTATTCAATTCCCACAATACAGCACGTACCATCAGTACCACATCCTCGATCCTATTAACGACAAATGTACCAGACATGTAACATATCTAAACAACACTCTCGGGGAACATATGGCATCTAGACATTGTGTAGTATGTAGTCTAATAATAGGCTTTTCCTCTTATTCAGTAGGCGTAAAGTCCAACGTTCATTTACTACTTGATGCATACATAAAAACTGGCATTAGGGGGGGATACTCTGCGTGACGTCTTCAAACACCTATTTAAAAAGTGCTATTATTATTTGACGTTTTCTCCGCCAATCATATGCAACATAATATAATAACAATCCTATGGGTCAGTTTAAAATAACCATTCGTGTTGCTCGACTATAATCACTTTCTTTTGTTTGGTTGTGGATTATATTTCTACGTTAATCAAATGACATTTTAATGGATACTTTAATGAGTATATACATGTGTTGTCAGTCAACAGTTTGATCAGCAGTATTTGGGTAGCATATCTTATTATTTCGTAAAATACTGTATCTTCGCTTTCTATCTAAATGTAAGAAACGTTCGAGGTTTGTAAACTAAAATGACACGTTTGTGAGTTGATGAGTGCGTGTGTTTCTGATAGAATTTTGTTCATCAGCTGCTATAAGACAAAGAAGAGAAAAGTGTCATAATATGAATAAATAATATCATTTCATCAATAAAATCATCCAAAAGAGATGCCATTGTATATCAGGCATGTGTTCAATCAGAATGTGCTGGGTCGTACGAAATAGGGCGAAATGTATTTGACAAATGATGATATCGATCATTTTATTGAAATTGTGTAATTTATTTCAGGGTCAGTCTTAACGTCAATCGTTTTAACTAAATCTAACGTATCATCCATCAATGCTTGAATTAGGAGTTGTTCATGTAAGACGATAATACAGTAAAGCATGTGATTAATCAGGGGAGATAACCCACTCATTTTATGTTATATTTATCTGTTTTATGCATCTTTTCTTTTTGAGGAGTGAAGCAATAACGACCATATGGTCAAATATCGGTAGTGACACTTTCGGTGGTTATAAACCATATCAACGACGCCCTTAACATACTGATGGTACTGTTAGTCTTCAAACCAGCTAACACACGTATTTCATATCAAAATATTCGCTGATCAGTTTCTGTCCTGATGTAAAAGATTTAGACATATCTGGAGTTCCTACCTGTAATGATAAACAATGTTTGAATTCTAGTTAAAGGGACTTTATCCTTAGGTTAAGTGTTAAGACTTTTATAATGCTAAAAGTTATACACTTTTGTGTTAATTACGAAAGTTAAAAGTGAGCTCAAACGATTTCTAAAACTATAATAACAAACAGACATATCATTTACCTAATACGACTTGGATATTATTAAATTTATGTTCGAAATTTGACAATTTGATTCCCCATTCGCGTTGTTCGAAATGAAGCTATCATAGCAAAATTAGTGGATTCCCGCCTTTGGATCAGTGTGATTTCAGACGATTTATATCGATATCGATATTGGGGAAAACATGATTACTCGGCATAACAGTGGTATAATTTGATCAAATAAATATTGCCAAGTATTCGAACTCACGCCTGAAAGTAAATACTCGGTGACAAGAGCGAAACACGTTTATATATTGCGGTGATATCGTTGAATCAGCCATAACAGCCGCGTTTCTGTTTAGTGTTGTAGAGACATAAATGTACAACTTTTGATAGGAAAAGAGAAGAAACAGGTTCTAGATAGTATCGTATGCATGCACGATGATGTTGGAATTCCCAGTGATGTGCCTGAAAATCTCGCCGTTTTCTTCTCTATCAGTCTAAAGTTGTGCCTATCAAATTATGTCACACTTACAGGAACTGTTGTTTTACTCCAAGATATGTACGTTGTTCTTTACTACAATACACTGTCAGAAATATAAACGTTGGAAATGACAATCTAGTTTGAGAATTGGTAAACCGTGGTCACGTGACCTCATTGTTGTTTCTCAGATTGCATTAACAACATTTCGCTATTGACTGGACGTGTTTGTTCTATGGTTAGATAAACTTTCATTGATCGGTCAATGTCTACGATAATGAGGTGTTTCCATGTTGTTATTTATACAGACATTCGGGTGACATATCAGACTCAGAGTTAAATCCGTACCGACACCTTTTGCAAATAAAGTCGGTACAGATTATTTCTTTACGAGACAACGACATGCAGACATTGGTTGAGCGCCCCCTGTACAATAAGCCGGGACTCCAGCGTGTCTATAGAATTCGACAGTGGATTCGTTATATGTCTCTAACAACGAAACAGCTGACAATTCAAATCCATAGACAACAACTTCTCTGGTGTTCCATGAAGTTTTTATTGACGCCAGTTGGTTTTATATATTTTTCGAGGTATAAGTGGCCTCGGTTGACAGTGTAATAACAAGGGAAAATTCGATTCATTTTCAATTGAAATTAAATTAGTTTTCCATCATCAGTCTCAGATTTAAGGCAAACTGTCAGGCATGTCTTAAATTCTTCACCAGAGATGTTGCATTTTCTCACGATTTTATGCATATGATTTTACAATTCTTATCCATTGCACAAGCACACAGGTTGTTATCTAGTGATTAACAAAAGAAGTACTTTATACCAAATGAATTCAGATACTGTTGCAGGACCTCAATATTATAAAAAACAATCTTCAATAGTTATGAAGAATTTTTAAATTTTAAAAACAACATTTTTAAATGCCATTTAGTCCAGTTATAAGAACGGAAGTGAAAAGAGAAAGCAGAATATGGGATTGGTGGGTAATGCAGTTTTAACACAAATTAAAAGCCGTCATTGAATATATCAGTTACAATGTCGTGTGCTATCGTGACCAATTATTATTTTAAACCATTAATTATTTTGGCTTCCAAATCTATTACAAAAAGACCAAAGAAAGTTGGCAAATTGGTGTGTATAAGTGAAAGGTTCAGTATCAATCTTGTATAGATTGTAATTTCATCAGAAAAACATTTAAGAATATTACCTTAACCCGAAAAACGTTCAGTATTTCAAGCAAATTGTACAGACAATAGTTCATACCAAATGCTGCAGAACAAAACCTTATAAATTCTTATATAAACCAAAATAAACGACATAATCGGTATTTAAAACAGCAAAAAAAACATTTTATAACTGCTATGTAAAACAGGCATTCAAAGCAGAGCAAAACCTTATAAAGTTGGTATTTTAAAAATCGTTATTTAAAAAAGTGCAAAATCTTCTATAATCGATATTTAAAACAGCGCAATACCTGATATAATCCGTATTTGAAACAGTGCAAAACGTGCTATAATCCGTATTTGAAACAGTGCAAAACGTGCTAAAATCCGTATTTGAAACAGCCCTTAACCTTATACAATCCGTATTTAAAACAGTGCAAAACCTTATAGCTCCGTATTTGAAACAGTGCAAAACCTTATACAATCCGTAGTTGAAACAGCGCAAAACTTTGCACAATTTGTATTGAAACACCGTAAAACCTTATACAATCCGTATTTAAAACAGTGCAAAACCATATATAATCCGTATTTGAAACAGCGCAAAACCTTATACAATCGGTATTTGAAACATGTAGTGCAAAACCTTATATATTCCGTATTTAAAACAGTGCTAAACTGCTGTAATCGGTATTTAAAACATGTTGTGTAAAACCTGCTATAATCGGTATTTAAAACAGTGGAAAAACCTTATTTAATCGATATTTAAAACAGTGCAAAACCTGCTATAATCGGTTTTTAAAACATTCAGTGCAAAACCTGATATAGTTGGTAATTGAAACAGTATGAAACCTTATATAATAGATATTTAAAATAGTGCAAAACCTTAATTATTTCATATTTAAAAAAGCAGACCTAAACTGATACAATTAGTATTTAATGTAGAAAACAGAACCTTATATCATTCCATATTTTAAACAAACCAAAACCTGATGTGATCCGTATTATCCGTTTTTCAAACAAAGCAGAACTTGATATGATTTGTATTTCAAACAGAAAAGCTTGTAAATACGGTACTAAAACAGACTAGTACCATCGGTCCTTTAAGAAAAGAAACTGATACAGCTGGTACTTAATCTTACCGACTATCGGTAAACATCCTGCTTTGTCAGTACAAACATGGAAATCCAAGTGGTCATTAAAAAAGGACAGACGCTCTGGTGTTCGGGTTTTGATAATTTACGTTCAATATTGAGAGGATATCTTAAATAGTCTGGACATTATGCGAAAACTATCTGGATGAAAAAAATCCGTAGAAAACAGAATGAATATAGTGTACAATTCACTTAAGAAGTAATGTTAGTTAATAGATAAAGTAAAATATGCTCTTAAGTAAACACAATAATAAGTACAGAAGAAATAAAACTAACATACCTGATTGTACGGATAATCCAATGTCCGGAGTACTAGGTTTTGGTTAGCATTAATCCGTACGGTATAGCAGTAAATGGGTATCTATTGCCACTTTAATCCGCTCTGTTTCGTCCCATGCGTGTGTGTGTAACGTATGCTGCGGAATCATTGACGTTTTGTCTGTTTCCCACCAATCCTGCATCCACCGCAGGGATACATACAATATGTCCTTCGCTGTATCGAAACATGAACTGAACTTTGAAGCCCACACGCACTTATCGCTACGGTCAACACTATATTGACTGGGCAATGGAATATTTTCGTTGTTGTGTTAAATCAAATACAGAGAATGCCGAGTATATAATTTCGTAGTTAAAAACAACCCAGGTTTTTTTTATATATCTAATGGGCAAAAATCGTTTTCTAGGAAAACCAGAGAAATCTTTTAAAGATAACTACATATATACGCCACCAGGATCGACCGCAAATCACACAAATGTCCAAGCTTATCTCATCCTAAACCAACCATTGTTATATACGCCCCGATGGAACGTACCAGCCCAAACATCAATATGTAGTATTGACAAAAGATAACGGTGGTCTGCGTGAGGTAAACAGAGTCAAGAGGGATACAGGATATCAGTACTCCGGGGCAGTAATATAACTTAATGCTTCCAAGGAGTTTCGCTTACAGCTTCTTTGTTAAGGTTTATGGAACTACTGTTTTTGTATGGAAGTCTGGTCTGTTACCTTATTACCTCTCGGTAATTACTCTAGTCTCCAATTCTGTCTCTATGTATTGACGCTGTGGTTGATTTTATTGGCCTTATTCATCGGGGGATACTACAAGTGGCGTGTTTAGATACATATTACCGTTTCATTCTGTTTTATTTCAAAAAGCGTGCAAACAAACGTTTTTTTATTTCGTTGAATTTGGTGAGTACATTATTTGACAGTTCATTGGCATATTGCACTGTCCAATTGGACGACTTATTTTTGGTTTCTCTACAAGACCAGATTCATTAATCACATTTGATACCTTTATATGCAACCAAAAAAGTTGATAACAAAAAAAACAAAAACACAAAAAGTTGATTATTTCTATCGGACATACCCTCAAGAGTTACAAAGAAACTCTGTATAAAACTCGACATAAGCTGCTTAACTCGATCTCTACTCCAAATGTAACCAACAATTGAAATTAACCATTCAGCAGTATGTCATAATCATGTTCACCGTCTAGAACGTGAACATGTCTATATATCAAGCTAATTATAGCTACAGTAAGTTTATATAACAATATCAGTCATGACCATGAACAAATTTTGCTAATTGTAGATGTTTTTTCTGTATGGCTGCACAGCTTAAACTGTCCAGAAGAGCCCCCATGTGGCGCTGTAGACATGTTTAAGTAGACTACGGTGAGGTGGCATTGTGAGATGCACTTATCGGCTTTGGTAATAATTCGCGCTAGGTTGACACTTATAGGACACACTCAAGCCAGGATGTCAAAGTAGAAACACAAGGCATAATCAATAAGAACTGTTCGGGCTACATGAGAAATTAATTCCTAATCTGGGAATTGCAGCAGCGCCGGAAAGAGGCCCAGTAAGACTTGGTTCGTTCAATTATATCGCAGCATTAGCTAAACAAATATATCATGATTTAAATATATTAAGTCCAATAATATCACCTATAGAACGTGTGAAAACATGTCCTTTGATTAGCAGAAACGGCGAGAAAATGTTTACTGAGAATGATAGCATGAACTAATCATAGACTTTAATGACCTAACGTATCACGCGACTGTAAACACGCCAGTTTCACGACAAAGTCTCTAAGATGGCTTGTACACTTTTGCATACTTCTTCGTTTTATTGGCGTTTACGTGTCACTAAATTACACCTTAGCACGGAAAGTTCCGTATGTCACGTGCACTGGTTAATTAAGGAGCATCACACCTGACAACATGGCAACCAAAATCGATGTTACGTAACGCAACGACATATAACAAGTGGCAATACCGAGATAACACAATGTCGAATATCTCAACAATGGCGCGAGTGGGATATGTTTCTGTTGTGAACCTGGAAAATATAAAAGATGGAGAAATAATACATACAAACCAGACGATTTTTTAACACTACGATTACTATACATACCATCCAGTCATCTGTTTTAACAGTACGATTACTATATATACCATCCAGTCATCTGTTTTAACAGTACGATTACTATACATACCATCCAGTCATCTGTTTTAACAGTACGATTACTATACATACCATCCAGTCATCTGTTTTAACAGTACGATTACTGTACATACCATCCAGTCATCTGTTTTAACAGTACGATTACTATACATACCATCCAGTCATCTGTTTTAACAGTACGATTACTATACATACCATCCAGTCATCTGTTTTAACAGTACGATTACTGTACATACCATCCAGTCATCTGTTTTAACAGTACGATTACTATACATACCATCCAGTCATCTGTTTTAACAGTACGTTTTCTATACATACCATCCAGTCATCTGTTTTAACAGTACGTTTTCTATACATACCATCCAGTCATCTGTTTTAACAGTACGTTTTCTATGCATACCATCCAGTCATCTGTTTTAACAGTACGTTTTATCTCATGCATATCACCCAAGCGATTGCCTTAACATTACGTTTTCTCTCATACATACCATCCAGACGGTTGTTTTAACATTACGTTTTCTCTCATACATACCATCCAGGCGGTTGTTTTAACAATACGTTTTCTCTCATGCTTAAGGTTGTAATATTGGTCTATCACATCACACACATTCGGGTGCAATTCTGGTTTCTACCACAATAGTTGGTTCTTATTAAACAATATAATAATCATTACAAATGTTACAAACTATTACAACTTGTGATTAAATGCATAATGTATTCTTATCGAGTGTATTAGTTCTGTCATAAGAAATAAAACAATAAAAGATGGTTCTCAATACAATTGACCAAGATAAATGTAACTGAATCAATACAGGTGTGCCATTCCACGTCAAACGTTTTGGAGCGCGTTCATGACAGAAGTTAATTAGGATCTTACTACGGAGTGAACAATAAAAGAAAGCTCATCAAGCAATATGATGAAAAAAAGAGAACGTATTGACATCAGCAAATATAAAAACAAAACATTTTATCAAAATATCGTTATATGAAAATAGAAAACGTAATTGTACACGTATATTTGATTGTAAGTGGTAAACTAGATATATGTCTATGAGTCTGCCTGTTCTATAATCTGTGAGGATGGGTCTTTGAGGCTGTGTCTGTGTGTATCTGATTTAACGTCTTTGTGTATATTTAACTTAATTTGTACTGTATATATGTCTGTAATTGTATTGATCTTACGTGTAACTGTCCTTTCTATGTGTATTGGCTGTCCATGGGTTTTTGTTGTTTCTTTTTTTTATTTAATATCGGTAAATTGTGTGTTGGTCTTTATTTCTATATGTGAAAGGGTTCGGGTCTGTCAAAATCTGCCATGGTGCCTGTTATATATTTTTGTATCTTATTTTTGTGTCTGTCAATATTTGTCATGGTGCCTGTTATATATCTGTGAAATGGTTCGAGTCTGTCAATATCTGTCTTGGTGCCTGTTATATATCTGTGTATCTTATTTTTGTGTCTGTCTTTGAGCTATAGTGTACGTTTGTATGTTCGTATGTATGCATGCATGGCTGAATGAACATGTATGAGCATGTAAGAGCGTACGAAAGAAACTAATTACAGTATTTGTAATGCAAGTATGCAATGAAGCATGAAGCATTTTGTGTATTGTATGACTTGTCATAAGAGTTGAGATCAATATTGACTTTTGCTAGTTTTGTTTGATTAATAGTCATAACCACTTGGCTCTGAGTGCAACAAAAAGGAGATGGAAAATGAATAATTCCGTTATGTTACAAAAGTTGAAATGAAGATAAATTTTCGCAACACATTCGAGGTTACAAAGGCTAGTGGAAAACATGTGTATGCTGTATTTATCCGGGCACACCTTGTAATTAATGTTGTAACTTATTTCTTATGAAATAAAATATATCAACTAGCCTTAAACAAAGCTACCGATATCGCTCGCAGTTCGACCTATACGATATCCTTGTGAAACACTGTTTTGATTATATAGCATAGTATTTTAGTATAGTAGACAGAAACAACAGTTTATATTATACAAATGGTTTAAAATCATAAAGTAATCAATTGTGAAATAAAACTTATTCGTAAGCATGTTTTCCATTTGTAATAATAATATATATATTAGGTGTAGCTATATTTATCACCAAATTCCACCGCATGATATATAATAAGTTAACGTTATCAAGCACATAACTACAAACGCCTCTGCTGTATTAGGTACAATTAAATTATGTATATTGAACACCGTATGTGTAGTCAGCATTATAACGTATTTATCACACATGAGTTTCGCGCTATCACAAAGAGACAAACACAAAGATACCACAGCAACCCCCTCCCCCCGATGGACACACACATACACTACACTCAGCCATCTCGCATAGATAGGGAAGATCTTCCGTAAATGACCATAGTTGTTTATAGGATGTTTAAAATACTTAAACAAACCTTTTCTCTTCTCTCAATCCACCATGAACTGTAAGACCCATTGCTGTACACTCTATCTAAGCGTGTTATCCTAATCGACTCTACTCGAGAAACACTTCTTACATAATCTTATTGTTAGCCACTGAACACAGAACTCCTTTCTAACAACGCCAATAAATTATAACACAAACTAAAACTACAGACATATTATCCAGCTACGATTGTTTATCTTCACAATACATGCAAGACAAAAGATTTGTTCTGTCTATACAGTAAATCTATACGATCGTTATTTCAATGTAAAATCCGCTTATAGAGACTATTGTCTCCTAAAGACAGTGCTTGTAAATCAGTCAGTATGCCCTCCGTGATCACTGGTGTCAAGTGTCAATTGTAGTATATACCGGGAATACCAAACTCCCACTTAACTTAAGTATTAGCAACTACAAACGACGCATCAAGCAGAAACAATCGACCAGTTACTAGACCCTTCAACGTACCAATCCATACATTATAGGAAGCGCAGGTTGTTTCCATTCAGCACGGCCAAACCTTGTCTTGTTGTGGGTTGTAACTTCCGGTTGACGATGATATGGTAAATGTCCACACTAGTAAAGCTAATCGCTGCCTCATGTTAAACGTCATAATCCATACTTGCTTCCCAGTATCTAATGTCGATTTTAATTATGGAATCGTCCACAAAATTCCTGATTGCCATGCACTGTTTGTCTATAGGTTTGTTTATAATATGACATTAAGAACATTATGAACATATCGTAGACTTAACTTGGAGGAAAGCCTCGTTTCAGGTAGTGTTCCACCTCATTTTGATTGACTTAAACACCTTAATAATACGGAAATGATTCATAGAATTGCAATATGCAACTAGAACGGTTTCATTTTCCCTCTAACGTGTTATTCATCTCGCGTATTCAGATCTTGAACAATATTAACCAAAGTTTTAAAAACTAAGATGCATAAATGACAGGACACCAATGACTGTAAAAGTTCTAAATGAAGGGTTAACGTATTTTCCTAATTAGTATGAAAATTCATGCTGTGTGTTGGAAAGTTTGGCAGTCAACGCCTCAAAACTATTGTCCACCTCGAGTTCCTGCGTATCACGAAATTTCTTTCTTATTCCATATAAAGCAGCAATTTTGTTTTTTCGAATAAACGTTGTATGAAGTTTGACATAAGGATGCATTAGTAAGTACTCCACCTCAATTTTCTAATTATTTTAGAATGCCGGACCTAATGTAGAAAGCTCCTGATGTTTTGGTGCCTTCGTGAAAAACTTTTGTATATTTTCATTTTGGAACGTTCGTATTGTATTTTTTTTTATGTGTTTGTGTGTGTGTCTAAATTGACTTGTATGGAGTTGTGGAATAGAAATACACAGAGAGAGACGTTTCATAAGGTCATCTCTATCCAGCTGTCGAACGGTTGCCGGTTATTTGAAAACTTGCCAACAATGGCTTTAGAGTCATGATTTGTGTGTTTGAAGCACGGTAGGATGTTGGTTTTAGTTGTTGATGGACATATTTTAGCAGTAATCTTATTCTAGTTCTTTTGCACTAAAACATTGCGTTAATTTCTGATTGCCTGAATGCAGTTTCTGTATACTGTTTTAAACGAAAAATTTGTGAGTGCATTATCGCAGTCTTATCTGGTAAGAGTTTGTAAATTCTCTAAAATTGGCGAGCTCTAAAATAAGAAAGCTTATAGTTATATCACTTAAAGTTTACTCTACTTTCATACAACTCATTGTTACTGGCGCATCTTATCATTCTTATACAGACTCAATTCGTGCCACATTACGACAAAACTCTGAGGTATCCAGAACTTAATCTGGAAAAGTTTAACTGACTCTCGAGCGAATTGAATGCATCCAAACGAACTTTTGTAATGTCCACTATCTGAACTAGATTTGTTTATCTGTAGCACCCTGGACTGGAAATGCCCTTTTACCATATATACGGTCGTTGCTATCTGAAGTGCCCTGGACTGGAAAGGCCCTTTTACCATATATACGGTCGTTGATATCTTCTAGTGCCCTGGACTGGAAACTCTCTGTACCACATACGGTCATTGCCAAAAGGGACGAAAATCCCTTGACATTATGTCTTTATTAGGAATATGCATGCCTTTTGAATTATTCTCTTTCATTATGAAATGTCAAGAAAAAAGCATTTTACATGATCATGCCAATGCGGGTTGCATCATTTTAAAACACCATGTAAAATTTGGCGCCAACTACCACGTCAATAGACTAGACGGATCAGAGGATACAGCTTAAGCTCTGTCTAAAGTGTGTAAAAAGTTTTGTTGATGTCGTCCTTACTTTGCTTGAACCGTCGTTAGTTTACAT
Organism: Pecten maximus; assembly: GCF_902652985.1. NCBI lineage: Eukaryota > Metazoa > Mollusca > Bivalvia > Pectinida > Pectinidae > Pecten > Pecten maximus. The sequence goes on from NC_047017.1 coordinate 43,868,319, forward strand.
GCGGTTTTCACGGTTTATATGCGGTTTTCACGGTTTATATGTGGTTTTCACGGTTTATATGCGGTTTTCACGGTTTATATGAGGGAGATACAACGGTCTGTAGTTTACTACATCAATTATTGATGTAAACTTGCGGAACTGATGCCAATCATACAATAATCCCAGATACAAATGTCGCATCCATTCAACTCAAATGAGAGTTATAGAGAAATGATAATTGAAAATATAGCTTTCATGCCGCAAACATCGATTGAACACTGCTTTTGACTTGAAGAATATATCTGACTATAGCTTTATGTAATCCCGCAAGCAGGAGACTGTAAAATACAGAAAGTCGACAGGGAAATGCTATCCGCTATGAGGGTTCGTGTTCGGAGTTCCTATGATGTCATTGATACTGTTTGATAACATTTCTGGTAAAGGTGAATATGCATTGGTCACCAACAAGGCAAAGGGATATTATTATGAAATAGTTTACCACAGATTGTTTTTAAATGTGGGCATGCCTGTTACTAGACTTGCTTTGTATCTTGTGCCGGTAACACATGGGTCATATGTTATCGTGGGACCTAATTGTCCATATTTACAAGCAGGCACAGGAGGAGAACATTGTCACCAAATTGCCGACCGTGGGAGGCGACTAATTTTGGCATTTGATTCACACCGTGCGACTAATGTGAGTGTTTTTATCAGGCTACTGACGTGAGGCAACGATTGTGGGCATTTATATCACGCTAATGTTCGCTTAAGGCGACTAATATTGGCGTTTTTTATCACATCAAAGATCGGATGAAGCAATTAATATGGGCGTTTGTATGCCTCTAATAATAGTGTAAGAAGACGACTAATGTGTACTACATTGCTGACCTTGTGAAGCGACTTATGTGTTCTTTTGTACACAACCAGCGTAAGGTCAGTGCATTAGGGTAAAGTACCCAACTACTGACCTCGTGAGGCGACTTATGTGGGCGTTTCCCACCTCTAACTATAATGGAGACCGAATCGTTACTGTAACTCTCTGTCCACTCCTCATCATGCGAGCCGACTAAGCTTGATCTTTGCAGTTTTGAGTTTTCGACATTTTCTTCAGCGCGTAGATGATATCAAGGAAAGAATTAATACTCCACTGCTGTTTTCTTTTGATTTAGTTAGTTTTGTTTATTCATGTTGATTGGTGGTTTTTTAGAACGTTGCATGAGCTGAGCAAATGAAATTAATTTATCCATATAATATGAGATATGTAATATTCCACTGTCGCACGCCTTTAGCCTGTATTTAGTTTTATCATCATCGTGTACTTTAAGATTGACATTTACTTGTGCGTAATTTACAAAATTAGGCCTTAAACATAAATTTAGACATAATTTGACGTTAAACTTGTCGTAGGATTACTTCAAAAATCCTGCGCATACTTAGGCTGTGTAAGGGAACGATTTGATTAATTAATCATCACCCCCAGGCTCGAAGCATGTGCTTAAGTGAAATGAAACTCGAGTTATGTCTCTGTTCCTGATCTAAGTGCCGAATCCAATTCCATTTGTCCCTCAACAAACACTACCTCCAGAAATTCAGGTTAATTGAAAGCTCAATGAAAAGTCATTTGCGTAATGGAAGAAAAAGGTGGTGGTGTGACGGATGGTTGTGAAAAAATGCGGCGTGTTATCGTGCAAATTGTCCCCTTCACCAACAATGGTATCAATATTCTCGAGATAGTAACCACTTTTATGACAAATTAATCACATTTTGTCAATATCTCTGTAATAAACAAATAAAAAAGTCCTTAAAAATCTCATTAAAAGGATACGAGGCTATATATATACCACTGGGGATTGCTTAATGGAAGCGGATGAGGGAGATCGGACAACTATCAGCAGGATGAAAACAGGAAGGCATGAAGAAGGAAACCGACATAACGACAATCGAACAGTGATAGATACAGGGCAAATATATCTAATTAAATGACGAAGAAAAGAGATAAAAAAGGAAAATGAAGAGGGAGATAATGACGATAGGGAAAGTATAGCCCAATACATTCCCTAGCATTGTTTTCTGTGGGAATTTCTAAATCAAATTAGGGTGATATTTCTGATTTTATAATGTTTCCTTCAGAGCTTTGAATTCCCTCTGCTTTGTCGAATCAATTTTAAGACTACAGCGTAAGTATACAGGACTAAGGAAGCATGTATTGGCAAGGTGAAGGTTTATCAACATGTTTCTGTTTTGTTTTCAAGATGTTTTAAATTCCAGAATAACAATTACGTGTTCAGGTATTACATCTACCATTCAACATGATTTTAGTAGTTATGAATCGTTAGGACTACACTACAAAAGATCAGATTTGATGGAAGGGACATAACTCTTATTGGGTATTGCCCGTACGCTAATGAACACAGAAAAAAACAATATCAACAAAAAAGTTAATGAAATTGTCACGATACTGCTTTTGCATCATTATGTTCTGATGACTTAAAACGTGTGAGTTATTCTTTTCTGCGGAGTTAAGACGTGTGATTTATTCTGTTTTGGTGAATTAAGACGTGTGAGTCATTCTTTTCTGATGGGTTATGATGTGTGAGTAATCTAGCTTGTGACATGCACATAACAAACCAGCCAGAGGCAAACTCAATTATTAAAATAACGCTAACCTGCTAAGCCTCTTGATAGACTTTTCAATAACATTGGATTTTCATCGACAAAGCAAAGGATTATAGAACAATTATAGGTATCGAAATGTAGATTTTCGATATAATCTAATATCACTTTAATATAAATGTTTAAATATCTTGGCATCTACATCTTAAGTCATTAAACGGTTGTTTAATCACCCAGTCATTTTATCAGAACCACACAAATGGGACATGGTGATAAATATTCTAGCCATTATAAAAAGAACATAATTACACATGTGTGTGGGGAATTGCAACAACAGAGAATACTGACATTTTAATGTAATTATAACGACCTCAAACTCGACAAAACAAGAAAGCTCATAAGTGTTCCGGAACTCATTGAAGACATCCGCCATTAATCTTTTCAGCGCTCTCAATCGACTTTCTTATGATATCAATTAAGTCTGGCTAAAACATATCATGTTGATGAAGTACTATAAAACACAGACACCGATGGAGGCTTCAGGTCCTTACTTGGCCAAGGGACTGGATGTACGTTAGGCCTCACCGGACGGATCTGTGAATTACGTCAATCTTCAGGGGGGTTTTACATGGTATAGATATGGCGTGTCCATCAAGTAACCATATCCTTACTGTGACCACAAATTACCTAGTGGCATATGATGACAATTCACATCCTCCAGCCGTCTACTGGTCTGATAAAGAAGGAATACATGTCAGCCTTTTTGGTGTCGCAATTTTTAAACATGCATATATAGCTTCCAACCACGTCTATCAAACGATCCACTTTAATTCTCTCCGCTTGTGATTTTGTCTTGGTCCCGACGGACGCAGGTTTTTTGGCGAAACGTTAAGCCGTCATTGTTAACGTTTCCTAGACTAATATACATTATCGTCCTTGTTCCTAACATTAGTTGAGGGCTGGTGCTGTGGTGTTCGTACAATATCTGGACATGCTCGTTCAGAAGGTTACTTTCTGTTACGCTGCTGAATATCCAGACTTACGTCCTGTTTCTGTGTTCACAATGACAGTTGAAATTGAAATATTTTATACTTAAAACAAATGCAGTCATGATCAGCTTTCATTAAATGTCTGAAACACATTTTTTCCAGTGTTCCATTCCATCGTATATGCAAGCAAACAGGAAATCAAAAACAAATCACCGTTTTAATGTAGACAAAATCCAACAACTGGATTAATATCAATAGAAAAAAAATGTCATAAAACCTTAGTGTCAGACCGACGAAAGTAGGTAGCAATGCCTCGATATAATGACCAACTGAGGCATGTGCATATCGGAGTTGTAAGGAGCAGGAAGGTTACTATCCGGAAAATAATAATAGAAATCATCACACGTATACTGTAAACTGCTCAGTTCAGAGTCGATGTAAGCGTGCTACTGCTGTAAGTGAATGTGAAGTGTCCTGGATTCCATTGCATTGTAGATATATTCGATTGAAGTGCTGCACCACGTTTTGCTATTCAAAATTATCATATCTAAAGGTGAAAATGAAATGTTGTTTATAAAGCTGATAAGTGTTCTGACAAAACATTTTATACCGTTAATTGTTAATATGTGGTAATAATACATCACGTGAGGTATGTCAAAATACCTTGTCCAACATGTATTGTTTTGATGCCCACACATTGCTTGATTATATCTAATCCAGTATTTCCATCAATTCTAAATTTATTAATTCAAAAAGCCATCAGCAGACCGAGTTCTGTAGTAAAGCAAAATCAATCAATAACTGGAATATAACAAAGGATAAACTGATCGATACAAATGATGTGTTCGGATAGGTGATGATCAACTCATTCAGAAACAACAGAGGATACCAACATAGTAACGAAGCCATAACTTGTTAAAACAAGGCCAAATTATGGAAACATGTACATTGTAGATTCGCATGGATACACCTGAGTACAGTGTACATGGAGACACAACCTGGTATTCCGGTAGGACAAGGGTCTTCTGTTTCATCAAAGAACCCCCCCCCCCCCCCCCCCCCCCCCCCATACAAATCTAGGTCAAATCCACAAAGTCTCATTCTCAAACTTAGAACTAGGGTCGTGGCAACGGATCACTAGTATATCAACAAGCGTTGAACACGTCGAACTTTTATCGCAGTCGAGTATGTCCTAAATATGCATATTGAACTATATACGGGATATTAAACACACAAGTTCTTTCCGTGCACTTTCCTGATAATGATTTAGATATCTATAGAAATACAAATAATATTGTAAGTCCCCCATCTTATATGAATACATACATCATACCAACATCAATGGTGGGACGATCAGAGAGATTGAACCCGATGTGTACTTTGTCATTGACATATGTAATTTCGGAAGTCACGCAGGAAATTTATTGGAAGTAGAAATGTGTACAAACTAGATCTTGTGCAGGTCGTGTCCTAGTGACCAGACACTTGCTCTGTTGGCTTTATATATATATATCATTGATATCCATCACAACACCGGAATTCAACGCTATCTGTAATAGTATAGTTGATACTCGTTAATAATTTTAGGTCTATGGTATTGAACTATTATAAACATATAAGTATTGAAAGTAACAAAACACTTTTAATAAAGATGGTTGTATTCAAACGATCGTATGCGGTCTCTGCTGCAAATGACCGGAATATATACCTCTTCACTCGGATTTTATTTTCACAAATTGCGTTTTTAAATAAATATATCAACAATAAGCTAATTGTACCAGGTGACTAGTTAACAGTAAGATAAGTTCTTTAGCTTGCCCAATATATTCGTATATATTTACCAAATCGATTAAATTAAAGTCATCCGTATGTATTTTCTAGATGATTACATTATTGGCCCTAGACCAACTAACCACACACATGAATGTTTTTATTCATCGTTCGGCTTATACTTTATAAAAATCACTAAATTAATTATCGTGGATCATTTTCTACAAGCCTTGTATTTATATCATATGACCAACAATTATCACGAGTTAGATATTGTTTTGTTCATTTTACATATACACCAAATTGTATACCAGGTAATCTGCTAATTCTTTTATCAAATTAATAGCTCTTACGAACGAATCATGTTACTTAAGCTATCAGAAGAAATAAAACACGAGAATCATAATATAATGTTAGTCGGAAAGCAACAGTATAGTATAATTATCTGACGAAACTAATAACGTCCAGCAGCTACACGAAGGATTTCGGGGCCAAACATTTTCTATATTGTCTTCTATACCACTATTACACGTGACAGCACCGTTGAAATACAATCATATATGGTCTTCTCTTAACGCAATAAGCGGTTTATATGAAAATGGATACAACAATACCAAAATAAATAACAAAAACAAAATCCTCTTGCTTTCTGCTGCTGCCTTGGTGGTACATTATTTGCGGATTAAAAACTATCCCATTCCATGGCTACACCATGATATCGTAGAAGTGAGCTCAACAGATTTAAAGCGTAGATTTAATTCAACACTATGTCATCTTAATTTTAAGTAACGAATAATAGTTCATTGAGGATGAAATGCAACCGATTTGTATCCATTGTTATCGAGATGAATTGTTGTGAGATACCAGTTCGTTTTTAAAATAGGCGTTTTAAAGCGTTTAAAGCATTAAAAGCGATGTTCATAATTAAATCTAAATAAGTTTTCAGAACTGGTCAAGGTGTATGTTTTAACAAAGTACAATAGAAGTAGCTTAAATACACCACTCAACGTCAACGTATTAAGTCATGGTACTCAAACGGTACGGCGTTACGAAAATTGTATTCTGCAATGCATTGTTTTTTGGTAAGTTTAGAGTATTATGTATGTTAAGCTTAGAACAATATATAAGTACTCAAAAGTTTAGCATTTAATGAACAAAAAACAACACATACATTATATGCATAAGCAATTGGCAAAAGCGGCTATTATGCTATCACATAATATTTTAGAGAAATTTCCAATACATTATTCTACACTTTAATCAAATAATATATCTGCTTTAGCAAATACACAAAATCTAGACGGATCACAAATATAAAATCTGTTTGAAATTTTATTTTGATCGCCTTAATTCAACTGATATGTCCACACATAAATCACATTGACATTGGTAGCGCCCTCTGGCGATAGACAGACAAGGCTCTGGAAACCTCCACTAAAGTTCGTGCTAACTGTCAGTAGGGTTTTAGTTACTCTAGTTTTATAGGAAGACTAAGTATTGGTAGGAAACAACTCATGGGTGATTGTTATTGGTATATTTACAAAAATGAAGCGCTGTTAGGATCATTACACTGTCATGACTTTTAAACCATTTTAACTTGGATTTGTTTTAACACTGATAAGATTGTCGTCATCAATTGTTGTTGTTTTTTTCAGAAGTAATTCTAGAAGGGGATACACATATTAGAAAGTAAATAATTTTTCCGGGGACCAAGGTTTTTTCGTATTGTAAAATATTCACTCCGATTTGTTTTCCAGAATAACGGAAATGAAACCATGAACAGATAAGAATTTTTTTTCTTTCCTTTGGAATGTTAAAGAAAACGGATATAACTTGTATATTTATTTGAATTAAAACTACAGTAAGTAAATGCAAGGTATTTGACAATATTACCATCTTTATGTACTGATCTCTCACAGTGGCATACGGTACCGCCGGGTTACCTTGTGTTCTATTAATTAGGATTTGATATCTATTCGTGTACTCTCCTGGGGAATTCCATAGAGTGTTACATCACAGTGCTATTGGTCACCTGTATAGCAGCACCATGACACCCGTATTCCTTTTACTGGTGTTACTAACAACGCTGGATACAGTCCTCGGTACACATTTCAGGGGAGGGACCATGAGTTGGAAACCCCTCACCGGAAACACGGTAAGTCAGTCGTAACTACCTTATTCAACACATGCCTTATTAGGTTCATTATCATTGTGTATATTAACAATAAACAATTTATACATATACAGGTAATTATTCCACTGTTAAGTATGTGGTGTTCTGCTGTTTGTTCATGATGTACAGGTATAATTTAGTTAATTTGCATTCTTGTGTTGGTTGTTTTCCCAGTGTAATAGTTCCTAGAAGAAATATTTTTTTGATATTCATATCATATGAAAATATTTGTGTGTTTTTGTTTACATGATTTGTTACTACATACATATTTCATTTCATATTTAAGTAAATATATTTATTAACATTATTATTTGTCCTTTCTAAGTTAAGAATTTAGAATCGTTTTCTCTCGGTTCCCTTTTGTCTAACACTATGCCCTAATAAAAAGTAAAAGCGGTTTAGAATATAATAGTTCGTCATTCCATACATTCATGTACTTATTATTATTTTTTATAAAGAAGCAGTAACTCACATACGAGTTTTCTGTACCATCCCATTCCTAATTTATCTATGATTTTATACGGAAATCTTTGATGAATTGAACAGAAATTATATTCAATAGATACAAAGTATTGTAATTGGTAAATACAATGTACATGTATATATTAGAGGAATGAGAGGAAAGTAAAAGCATTTTCCAATCTAATTTTAAAAAATTATCCAATTGGACATTTTATATCCTTTTAGGCTTCAACAAGCCCCCTTAGAAGATGAAATAGGGGTACCAAGGATAAGGATTGAGTAATAATTTACATAGCATTCACATGTAAAGGAAAGAACTTAATATACATATCCAAAAATCAATATTTACATTTTCACTTCGCTCCGCCTCAATGAACATAGTAAACTCAGATCACTTCATTTCCCGTTGAAGATTTTGGGTCGCGTGCTTCTGTTCTGAGAGACGAATCACTTTCTTGCCGGCGTGTGAATACATTCACTGAGTTTACAATGGCTATCGAGTTATGTACCGCCTCAGACTTGAATGCACTTTCATTTTGTGAATTGTGTAACATTGTTATAAACGTATATAAACACAAGTGGAATAGCCGCTTTATGTACTAATAAAAATGCCAGTATAATGCAGACAGTTTAGAAAACAGGATTCGACAGAACACTGACACTCCCGATAGCACCGAGATAATGACCTACCTAGCGCAGTAGGTCTAACATTAGCTGTATCTCGAATACCATGCTTGATACCATTTTAGTGGTCACAGAAAATAAACCTCAATTTTAACACTTTTTAACAACACAAAACAAACTGAAGCAGCAGTATGCTATATCAAGCACAGGGACACATTATTGTCGTAATTTGACTCAATCTAAATCTAGGACACAAGTTTCCGGCCGTCGAATACCGCGACTTTCAAATCAATATTTCTTTACTTACTATTATCAGAATTTACATCCCAAAACGCCAGTGTGACAATGAAATCCAACATTTCAAGAATACCGTGTACATCAGCTAACCTGCGACTAAAATCCACATTGTTACACTTTTTCTGGAGCTCTGAATATCCCGGCTATTAGACTGCATCACATACGGTCACAGGGGTTCGGCGTTAAATTTTGAGTAACAAATGACATCAATACATAATCGAATGACTAAAAATCCAACATTCATTCAAATTATAAAATCTTACAAAATCCAATTGTTCAAGGCTTTAGAGAGTATATAAACTCTGTTTTTTAATGTTGTGATATTTCACTGAAGAGCTGTCGTCACGTTAACATTGTGCTCATTTTTTTAACCAAGTCCCTGTGTCTCGAGTGACCAAATCACGCGCATACTATACTGTCAACACGGCACTTTAAATTCGTATTTATATGGGTATTGCTAAGTTTTTATTATACAATATCATAGATATTTGTTATAGATTAATATTTTACCTTGAAAATATCGTATTTATGTGTATCAACATCGTAATAATCAAAACGTGTTTGGGACTATATTTTGTGTTGCCTTGGCGACGAGAATAGTTGACTGTCTGCTGTTCCACTTCTGTGCACACATGTACGATAAGTATAACAATGTTACAAAGTGACATACTTACGTCACACCGTTGCGACCGAATTTTGCAATCTGGTGGCGAAGTTTTTAATTTGGTTAACGTAAATATAAGGATTGATTGTCAATTTTGTTGCTTGCATGGACTGATGAAGGGAAGTGAACCTCGTGCAAATGGTACATGAACTGCTTCGCAGTTCACTTCATTTGCACGAGGTTCACTTCCCTTTATCAGTCCATGCTTCGCAGTTCACTTCATTTGCACGAGGTTCACTTCCCTTCATCAGTCCATGCAAGCAACAAATTTGACAATCAATTCTTAAATAGTAGGACTTAAGAGAACTATTAATTTACATAATGCAACATCAGATAGTCCTAATGTCTTACCAACATAATACATACCCAAGGATTGCTTACCTATAAGTTTAAATCTGTTCGAACCAATAACATTAAGTAAAAATCAAAGTTCATGTCAAGAGCGAGGTGACGTGGGCCTTAGGTTTTGACTCATAAGTTTATAAACCACATACAGTAAGTGCAAACAAAAGTACCTTGGTGTTTCGTGGGAACACTTTTACATAATTCACTCTATTGTGCATGAATGGTAAAGTACCAATTTGTTATGTCTAAATATTGGTGGCCTCGAAATGCATATTAGAGATATTATGTGTCCTTCTTTACCACCTATAGTTCAATGGAGAATAGGGAACATGTTAAGAATTGCTATTTTAAAATACAATATAACTCTTTAGCAATACAATTTACAGAATTAAGTAACTTTATTGGAAATTATAGATTCCAACAAATCTACTGATATATGCTGATCTGTATTTCGCATGTAATTATCGTATAAAAGGATATTAAAATTACCCCAGGAATGTTGAACCTTAACAAAACAACAGTGCATGAATCTGCGCACTGAATGTGTGCTGATGAGGATAACATTTCATTTGCTATTTAACATAAACATGGGATGTCCGTGATATCGAGTATCCTTTACGTCTTCGGGAATAGTAAATATGGATACATTGCAGCTAAATATAGCCAATTAATGTTTTGGCTGATGTTTGGGTTCAAAAAAGGGATCTAGCAAGATCATAATCTACCTCATAAGTATTTATCATAGTCAATAACATTCCACACACTTCTAACTCATCCACACCAGTTTCCTATTGTAAGTATGTCATTCTTTTATATCCTCCCAACACTTTAAACACCCCTTTCCCCTCATGAAGTCTGACATGTTCGTTAAATATCTTGTTGGCCCTTTCTCACCAGACCAGTACTCAATTAAGAAACACGTGGTCATCTGGATTCGACCTTGAGTTTCTTGGAAAGTGTCGTCGATGAAGCAGAAGACGCCTACCCGTCCGGAACGCATGGTCTTGATTTCTTTTTTAGAGATATTTTGAAATAGATTAAAGGGTTTGTTTCGATTTGTGTCATATAGCCTACTTCACTTTATTCTTGTTAATTTAATTGTCGTCTGCTTTATCTAATATAAAGATTACTGCATTTTTGTTAAGGTTGAGTTTAAATTCAAGATGGGCTGGTCACATGGGAAGGGTCCCGGCTGTACGGCGGCAAAGATAGGACAATTCGTCAGCACTTCATTCATATCTGACGACCCGTGGAAGTGTGTAAAGGGATGTGGGGGAACGACCTACTCCCGACCTACTGTGGGACCTGTCTACTACTACTGCACAGGTGCCAACAAAGCTGAAGACTGGGAACAGGGTCAGAACTCCTTCAACTATACATTTAGTGGACTAGGTCCATACACCATCAGGTAGATAGACCTATACATGGAATTACGAGGGTTTACAAAATAGGTAACACACATCTCGAAAATCCGGAGCTAAAGGACTGGGCAAAAGACAAATACTTCCGAATAGCATTGTTGAGGATGACTTTTGTGTAAACCGAAAAAAGATCATGAAAACTCATCATAAGTGTTTTATTTCCAAATATATGAAGAGTGTGCTAACTTCTAAAGTATTGTGACCTTGTCAATTTTACAAACCGTTTTTGATCTTTATACCGATAACATATCTTGTCTACATAAACCATGATTAACAGGGATAACATTACGATTTTCTTTTCATAAATGTCCCTTTCTTGGTAGTAACATCCCGGATTGGAAAGAACTAATAACATTAATCAATATAAAATTAGCATAAAGTAGAATTATGTGGATTAGTTTCCTTTTTTCTTGGGGCTTTGATAGATTGCTTTAGACGTTGTTATGTATCTTGTAGGCTCGAACTACTCTAAAACATGTTTACTGTAGTGACGTGGCACTCTAAGCAATTTTCAGCTATGCCGGTACCCAGTGGCGTCCTCTGAGTTACGGTGCTAACGGCGATTGGAACCTGCAAACCATAGTTGACCTCCACCATCGGAGTGATAGTAACCGACCAAACAGCAGCCCTATTACTTCTAACAAGCCACTGTTTGAGTAAGTATAATTTCAGCCATACAATTAATTATATGAGTATTAAATTCGTCTGTATGTTTATGGGTATCGATATTATGCATGGTACAAGGTATGTGTGTCGATATTATACAGGTACAGTGTAGTTGTAATGATATAATACAGGGAACTGTGAAGTTGTGCCGATATTAGACAATGTATTTGTGATGATATTATACTAGATACTGTGTAGTTGTGTCAATATTAGACAGTGTATATTTTTTGATGATATTATACAGGTACAGTGTAGTTGTGTCAATATTAGACAGTGTATTTTGATGATATTATATAGGGTACAGTGTATGTGTGATGATATTATACAGGGTACAGTGTATTTGTGATGACATTATATAGGGTACAGTTTACCTGTCACCACGAACTGAAGATCCCCATGGTGGACCCAGATGGAGATAACCTCAAGTGTAGATGGGCCACTGGAGACGAATGTGCCAGCGTCTGTAACGGTGTTCCAGTGGCAACCCTTAACGAGGTTTATTAAGTTTACGTTTTTAACCTATGACTATCTTTAACGTAGTTTGTTAAGTAAACGTGTTTAACCTGAGGTCCTATACCAAGGTTTGTTAAGTTAACGTGTTTAACCTGAGGTCCTATACCAAGGTTTGTTAAGTTGACGTATGTAAACTGAGGTCACCCATAACGTAGTTTGTTACGTTAATGTGTTTATCCCCAGGCCACCCTTAACGAGATTTTTTACGTTAACGAGTTTAACCCAAGGCCATACTTAATCTAGCTTGTTTAATTAACGTGTTTAACCCCTGGCCACACTTAACGTAGTTTGTTAAGTTAACGTGTTTAACTCCTGGCCACACTTAACGTAGTTTGTTAAGTTAACGTTTTTAACCCCTGGCCACACTTAACGTAGTTTGTTTAATTACCGTTTTTAACCCCTGGCCACACTTAACGTAGTTTGTTAAGTTAACGTGTTTAACCCCTGGCCACACTTAACGTAGTTTGTTAAGTTAACGTGTTTAACCCCTGGCCACACTTAACGTAGTTTGTTAAGTTAACGTGTTTAACCCCTGGCCACACTTAACGTAGTTTGTTAAGTTGACGTTTTAACCCCTGGCCACACTTAACGTAGTTTGTTAAGTTAACGTGTTTAACCCCTGGCCACACTTAACGTAGTTTGTTAAGTTAACGTGTTTAACCCCTGGCCACACTTAACGTAGTTTGTTAAGTTAACGTGTTTAACCCCTGGCCACACTTAACGTAGTTTGTTAAGTTAACGTGTTTAACCCCTGGCCACACTTAACGTAGTTTGTTTAATTAACGTGTTTAACCCCTGGTCACACTTAACGTAGTTTGTTAAGTTAACGGTGATCTCAATTGTGTAAATGCTGCAAGTATATCTATTTGCACATTTCGTATGAGACCTATAAAGCTGTAAATATCCAATGTTATTGTTTTACACATCTAAAATGCATAATGTTATATACAAATATAAATTATCAACACTTCAGTAAGAGATATGCTTCTGTTTCCCAGACATCGTGCACTCTTGTATTTACTGCCGACAACGGTAATTTCGTTACAAACGGGTGGTATGCTGTTGCAATCACGATCGAGGACTTCCCAAAGTCGAATATCACCATTGGTGGCAAAACCTTCACACCGTCCGACCCAATATCAGCCATTCCAGTTCAAGTCAGTAAGATATCTAACAGTGTTTTCTGTATTCATATGTATTATCCTTTTTCTTGGTACTAGTATTCATCCTTAACCATGTATTCTCAGTTAGTAATCAATTTATTTCCAAACATGTTTTCTAGTAAAATAAAAGAATAAATAAGAAAAATGCAGTTCCATTGATTCTAAAAAAAAAGTCTATTTTTTTCTGTTGACTACTATATTTTGTGAAATAACACAAGATAATGATATAATTAGTCATTAACTACAAATACACATTATTAGTGTTACCTGAACCTTTTACGCACAGTTCCTCGTCCACGTGAAGTCGCAACCCATTCCCTGTGACTGGAAGCCAGAGTTCGTCAACGACACGCTGCTGGAGGGAAGCAAAGTGACTATAAAGGCAGGCAAGACCTTCTCAACTCAGATGTACGCCGTCAATCCGAAGAATCCGCAAGCTGTGTGAGCAATACTACTTCCTTAATCCTTTGTTTTGTCTTTAATGTATCACTTCCTGATGATTGTTGTGACCATATATACTGTAGGGAGATTATCTACGTATGGATATTGTTTCTAATTGACGACAACTGACCGCCAAAACTACGCTTTGTCACAGCATAATAACAGGTACTCTGCACGTACATTGTACTTGGCAGTCAATATACATAGTTTTCAGGCCTACCTGATCGTCAATGGCATTGTACCGATTATTGTGGAATCTGAATTTAAAGTTAAATACATGTATATACTGTATATTTCTAGAATAAAAAGCTTGCAGCTGACTGCTCCAGCAGGTGTCACTTACACAGGTCCATTCCCCGATCCCAGTCGTCCTCATGTGGCCTACTGGAATATTACCTGGACTCCAACACAGTCCCAGAAAGGCGACAACATCATCTGCGGTGTAGCAGAGGACGACAAAGGGTTCGTTGATTATCTTTGGCTGGGTGGCAGAGAAAAGAACGACTACGATAAGAAATAGAATGTCGTTTACGAGGAATGTTTATGTTTTATAAGTTGTATAAATATCACCGCCCGTTCGTTAAGAACATTAACATTGTGAAGTCAAAATGCATCATTAGCTGATATATAGCTTGAAATACAAATTCAATAAGGACCACTGTATTTCGCAAAAAGGAATAATCACTTAATCACTTATGGTTGTGTTATAAAGAACGTTTGTGTTTACATGTAACTCCATATATATACTATTTTTTCTACAGAAAAATCACTGATTCCCGTTGTTTCTCAGTAACAGCTTGGGGTAAGCATTGCTAGTCTTCTGATTGTTGAACACTTTCTTTTGTTTTTTATTCCATGAAGATTTTTTTAATGACATGAAAATAGTGTAATGCAGAAATGCTCTGATCAATCCAATAATTAGTGTCTCTTCCTATTAAAATATCACCAGAGGTCACATCATAACGTGTCATCTAACAATATGAATGCAGATCGTAAGATGTTGAAAAACATAAATGATGACTAAATTGGGATTCATAACATCATAATGTTTTCTTCTTGTTCAATAGATGTTGACCCGTGCAGTAAACAACCGTGTCTCAATGGGGGCACTTGTTCACGCGCAGGAAGTTCCGATTTTT
Organism: Pecten maximus; assembly: GCF_902652985.1. Lineage (NCBI taxonomy): Eukaryota > Metazoa > Mollusca > Bivalvia > Pectinida > Pectinidae > Pecten > Pecten maximus. The sequence goes on from NC_047017.1 coordinate 43,883,578, forward strand.
ACACATGCGTCTGTGCTGCTGGGTACACCGGTAATCGCTGTCAGACCAGTATGTATGATACGTATTTTTATATTTTTACTATCAAATCCTGGTAACTGTGGCTTTGTCTGTACTTTTTTAGTAGTATCATTCTTACATAAATGCCATTTACTCAACAACATATACAAAATTAATATGATATGGACCTCACATATATAGATGTTTGATTACCTGACTATTTGTAATAGTAAACATACTTTATGTTGGCATTTAAATATTCATCAAAACTAATTAGCATAATGATGACTTGGCGGATCAACATATCATTTACTACAGGAGTAGTGTATAGAGCAATAACTCACAATTTTCCACAGACATTGACGAATGCTTGAGCAGTCCCTGTAAACATGGAGCCACGTGTGTCGATCATGTGGCTAGTTACACGTGCGTTTGCCAGACAGGCTACACAGGACCTACCTGCCAGGCTGGTAAGAAAAGTAACAAAAAGATTTTAAGTCATGATATGTGTCCAGGCACTAAATGGGGCTACATTTCATCTCAACAAAAACCAGTTTTTCGTGATTTTAGTCAGCAATATTTTCGGCAGAAATCGAAACATCCACTCAAACAACTGAACATGCATACGAATGATTCATACCTTGAGTGTATGAAAGTTAAAATGTCACTGGAAGAAGAGCCGAATCTTTGTTGAGGTTACAAAATACATAGCTCATCCGACAATATTTCTGTCTTACTCCCAAGTCATTATATCATAATGTTTTGGGTTTTTTTTTTTTTTTTTTTTTTTTTGCTTTTTGGTGGGTTTTTTGGGGGTTTTTTTCATCTTTTTCAATTTATGTTAATAAATATCATACCGACCATGAGACAGATGAAATCATTGACATTTTTTGTCATGAGATATCAGCATTCTTAACACTACATGATTTTTTTTTTAACTTAATCTTTCGGGATTATCGGATAGAAAATTACCACCACTAGTAAAAACGTTATATCATTCATATAACGTCATATCTGTTTAAAAAAAAACGTCATATCTGTTTAAAAAAAACGTCATATCCGTTAATATAACGTCATATCTGTTAAAAAAAAACGTCATATCCGTTAATATAACGTCATGCCCATTGTTAATTTCGAGAATAAGGCATCTAGACCTAATACACCACAATAATACACATGGAAATACGGTGAAAAAGTATATGTTTTTGTAGTTATATTCAATATACAATGTATATCTGTATCTGGGCTAGTTTGTCGCGAGTTTAGGGATGTGCCTAACATTGCGTTGTTTTTAATAGACTTCCGGTCTGGATTTTTTGTTTGTATATTTATACTTTCAGTGATTATTGATATTAAATATTATGTGTTTTTAATTACATGAAGTTACCGATAATTGTGCAAGTGGACCATGTCAAAACCAGGGAACATGTTTGAACGCCGTGGCCACATTCTCCTGTGTCTGTGTGTCGGGGTTTACTGGTTCCACGTGTGGTACGGGTAAGTATTTCTTCATCACGTCAAAGGTTGATACCCAGTTTAGGCACGGGCAAATATGAATATATATATATTTCCGTACGTGTATATGTAAGACTGCGAAACTAACCAAGTGAGCTATGACTGGGGTAATTACTGAGTATTTGTTTGAAATCCACTCATCCAAAACCTTTTTGCAGTCCAAAATTTTAATCGTCACACAACAGTTCTAGAAAAGAATAGTATCTCCCATACTTTGCATTCCACAGATGATGCTTAACTTAATACATTCAGTAATAATAATGACTATGGCGTCACTAGCCTGTGACGTCATCTGATTGTGGAACCTGGCGGCTTGGTTACATAGATGCCCAGTAATGCTGTAAAGTAGACAACTGTGTCCGTGAATGATGTCCAAAATGGACAAGCCTGTACGTTCATAAGTAGATATGGGAGACAATGGACCTACCCTGTCAAAAAAGACACAGCACGTCTTTCCATCTTTAAACAGACATGAATTGCCCTGAAAACTTATTACAAAATGATTGCGCCCTCAACCTAGAGCATGGGTCTATTTTAAATAAACCTGAAATTACCATGTGGATATTTTCCTTTTTGATATATAGATATTTAATGATATTTGTATTGAAGTTTACTTTTAGTTCTGCCAGTGGATACCTAGGCATTGCTAATAATATTAATAATGAAGCTTGTTTGACATTGATTTAATTGACAACTTTTGAAAGGAAAGCTTGTAATTCACATAAGTGTACGTATGTATATCTACAACATTTGTCCTGATAAGACAAAGAACTACAGATACAGTTTGTATTTTTCGGCATAGCCGTTTAATATTCTTTTGGCCCCGGATATGACGCGACAGGTGGCGTTACTGGTCAAGATGAAGTATGTGATTGGTCAATGTAGCGGTAAATGCAAAATGCAGATATGCAGTTAAAAACGAAACAAAGTTAAGATCGAATGCAAGCTGAATAAGTGAATGTATCTTTTTAAATGACACATTAATAAAATTATATTCATGATTCAAATGCAGTCTTATTTTCACCAAAAATGATTCAAACTGATATAATTTTGTTATCCGTGCTGAAACCAGAGACATATATACAGATATGTCTCTGCTGAAACGCATTAGTTCGTGAATTTATTTCACCAGCAGTTTCACATTATAACCACCAGCATTAAAACTATGCCGTTTATCTTTTTTAAAGATATTTCTTGTTTCTAAATGTTATGTCTTCCACTTGGCACTGACCATTAACACCAGATATCGACGAGTGTCTGTCTACTCCTTGTCAAAATGGAGGCACGTGCTCCGATCGCGTGAATAGTTATACTTGCGCATGTGCAATGGGGTTTTCCGGTCTACAGTGTCAAACAGGTAAGATTTTTTCTTATTATGTAAAATCATAGTTGATTATGCCTTAATGTTTCTTCATCAGGATTATCAGAATGCTGATTGAAAATAACATTAATAATGAATGAATTTTTCAGTATTTGAACATCAGCATCTCATTGAAAATTAATGCAACAACCTTGACTATTCACGCGTATATGGAAGGTAATGCAACGGTTCAGTGGAATGGTCCATTAACAGTTAAGGTCATCTCATCAGTATTGGGACTGACAATATTCAGTTGTACACATTGTGTGTTATATATATTTAGATATAGACGAGTGTTTGAGTCTGCCTTGCCAACATGGTGGAACTTGCTTGGATTCTGTGAATAGTTACACGTGCAGTTGTCGTGCTGGCTATACGGACGACCACTGTCAAACAGGTATTAATGTCAAACATGTCTCACTGTTAAACAGGTATTACTGTCAAACATGTCTCACTGTCAAACAGGTATTAATGTCAAACAGGTATTAATGTCAAACATGTGTCACTGTCAAACATATATTTATATCAAACAGGTATCTCGGGAAAGGTGTCGTCATTCACATAGGACTCGAATCATGGAATAAAATGTTAGTCTCAACATTATTTTGCCTTCTCAATGCATCATGATGTATATAATGAGTTAAAGCAAAATATGTTATGGACAGAAAAACAGTTAAATTGGGGTCAAGGTATATTGATATGGATCTCTTTTACCTGCTTGCTGTTTGTTTCTGAACAGTTTCTTGACTTTCAGCATTTTCTCTGACTAGATATCGACGAGTGCCAGAGTGACCCCTGTCAAAATAGCGGAACATGTGTTGATCACGTAAACAACTACTCGTGTACATGTGGAGCAGGATATACTGGCACTGTATGTCAAACAGGTATGGCTATATATAAACAGGTATGGCTATATACAAACAGGTATGACAATATACAAACAGGTATGACTATATATAAACAGGTATGGCTATATACAAACAGGTATGGCTATATACAAACAGGTATATCAATATGCAAACAGGTATGGCTATATACAAACAGGTATGACAATATACAAACAGGTATGGCTATATATAAACAGGTATGGCTATATACAAACAGGTATGGCTATATACAGACAGGTATGGCTATATACAAACAGGTATGACAATATATAAACAGGTATGACAATATATAAACAGGTATGACAATATACAAACAGGTATGGCTATATATAAACAGGTATGGCTATATACAAACAGGTATGGCTATATATAAACAGGTATGGCTATATACAAACAGATATAGCGATTTACAAACAGGTATGACAATATATAAACAGGTATGACAATATACAAACAGGTATGGCTATATACAAAACAGGTATGACTATATACAAACAGGTATGGCTATATATAAACAGGTATGGCTATATATAAATAGGTATGGCTAAATACAAACAGGTATGGCTATATACAAACAGGTATTGCTATATAAACACATGTATAACAATATACAAACAGGTATGGCAATATACAAAAAGGTATGGCTATATACAAACTGGTATGGCTATATACAAACAGGTATGACAATATACAAACAGGTATGGCTATATACAAACAGGTATAATAATATGCAAACAGGTATGACAATATACAAACAGGTATGACAATATACAAACAGGTATGGCTATATACAAACATGTATAATAATATACAAACAGGTATAACAATATGCAAACAGGTATGACAATATACAAACAGGTATAACAATATACAGACAGGTATGACAATATACAAACAGGTATAACAATATACAAACAGGTATAACAATATGCAAACATGTATAACAATATACAAACAGGTATGACAATATACAAACAGCTATACCAATATACAAACAGGTATAACAATATACAAACAGGTATGGCTATATACAAACTGATTATTCAAAACACATTGCGACAGTTCAAGCACAAATACATGTATATAAATGTATGGCATTGCGACCGGATGGTTTAAATGTGGTATGAGGGAATACTGGCACTTTTAAACGTAATATAAGAAAACTATTATATACTATTTTCTGTTATGATTGGTAGACAATATTCAAACCTATTTAAATTACACTCTTTCCTTAAATAGTTTTTGTTTGGTTTGGTTGTTTTCTAAAATGCTATCAATGTAATTTTAATCCACCATGCATCAATCACGGGGTACAACTGTTACAGAAATAGATGAATGCCACAGTGATCCGTGCAAACATGGCGGAACCTGTGTGGACAAGGTAAACGGATACACGTGTAGCTGTGTGACGGGGTATGCCGGGTTGGAGTGTCAACACGGTAACATTTATTTAACTATATCTCATTAATATCGTCGTGCTGACATTGATGCCAGTTAAGGTGTTTATGGTGATGTTTCATGACGTTTACTTTGCTACTTACATTATACCAGTTACGCACTTAATCTAATTATATGGTAAAATGTACACAGCATACTAATACTTTCTTATTCCTTTATGTTTACCGCCATTTTGTACACTTTTAACGTCTACGGTGGTCATAAGATTGTTTTGTACCGAAATAGCTTAATTTGGCCATTCCACTGATGAAGACGGTATAGTTAAAGAAACTTAACGTAAGTGGTGGCGATATACAAAAACATTTATTCACGTACTTCATTGTTATAAAGCCCCCCTTTTTTCTTTTCTTTTTTTACTGTGGGTTCACATAGATATGGATGAATGCCAGAGTGTGCCGTGCAGAAATGGTGGGACTTGCTCGGATCATGTCAATAGCTTCTCTTGTACCTGTCCGCCTGGGTACACTGACAATGTCTGCGGAACTGGTAGGGAATAAAACTTCTTTTATTGCATTTGGTAATATATTTTCTGTAGAGTAACCTATATTACAGAACCGTAATTTTGTAACAATTTATTGAAATTGATAATGGAAATGTCTATATCGAGGAACTAATATGAGTGTCCCGTTTATATAAAATTTATAAAGCGAGTGTGAATTTTAAATGGTAAGTTCTATCCTAAAATCGTGATGGGTTTCTAAAAACAGGGGAAAATAAGAACAAAACAAAAATACTAAAATGAAGACCATTGAAAAAGTGCAAGACCAAGTGTTCCAAACAGGTAAGCGTCTTCTGCTTCATCGACGACACCCGCCAGATAAACATAGGTCACATCGACGACACCCTCCAGATAAACAAAGGTCACATCGACGACACCCGCCTGACAACATAGGTCACATCGACGACACCCGCCAGATAAACATAGGTCACATCGACGACACCCGCCAGATAAACACAGGTCACGTCGACGACACTCGCCAGATAAACATAGGTCACATCGACGACACCCGCCAGATAAACATAGGTCACATCGACGACACCGCCAGATAAACATAGGTCACATCGACGTCACCCGCCAGATAAACATAGGTCACATCGACGTCACCCGCCAGATAAACATAGGTCAAATCGACGACACCCGTCAGATAAACATAGGTCAAATCGACGACACCCGCCAGATAAACATAGGTCACATCGACGTCACCCGCCAGATAAACATAGGTCACATCGACGTCACCCGCCAGATAAACATAGGTCAAATCGACGACACCCGTCAGATAAACATAGGTCAAATCGACGACACCCGCCAGATAGATATAGGTCAAATCGACGACACCCGCCAGATTGATACAGGTCACATCGACGACACCCGCCAGATAAACATAGGTCAAATCGACGACACCCGCCAGATAAACATAGGTCACATCGACGACACCCGCCAGATAAACATAGGTCAAATCGACGACACCCGCCAGATAAACATAGGTCACATCGACGACACCCGCCAGATAAATATAGGTCAAATCGACGACACCCGCCAGATTGATACAGGTCACATCGACGACACCCGCCAGATAAACATAGGTCACATCGACGACACCCGCCAGATAAACATAGGTCAAATCGACGACACCCGCCAGATAAACATAGGTCAAATCGACGACACCCGCCAGATAAACATAGGTCACATCGACGACACCCGCCAGATAAACATAGGTCAAATCGACGACACCCGCCAGATAAACATAGGTCACATCGACGACACCCGCCAGATAAACATAGGTCACATCGACGACACCCGCCAGATAAACATAGGTCACATCGACGACACCCGCCAGATAAACAAAGGTCACATCGACGACACCCGCCAGATAAACATAGGTCACATCGACGACACCCTCCAGATAAACATAGGTCACATCGACGACACCCGCCAGATAAACATAGGTCAAATCGACGACACCCGCCAGATAAACATAGGTCACATCGACGACACCCGCCAGATAAACATAGGTCACATCGACGACACCCGCCAGATAAACATAGGTCACATCGACGACACCCGCCAGATAAACATAGGTCACATCGACGACACTCGCGAGATAAACATAGGTCAAATCAACGACACCCGCCAGATAAACATAGGTCAAATCAAAGACACCCACCAGATAAACATAGGTCAAATCGACGACACCCGCCAGATAAACATAGGTCAAATCAAAGACACCCGCCAGATAAACAAAGGTCACATCGACGACACCCTCCAGATAAACATAGGTCACATCGACGACACCCTCCAGATAAACATAGGTCAAATCAAAGACACCCGCCAGATAAACATAGGTCACGTCGACGACACCCGCCAGATAAACATAGGTCAAATCAAAGACACCCGCCAGACAACATAGGTCACATCGACGACACCCGCCAGATAAACAAATGTCACATCGACGACACCCTCCAGATAACCATAGGTCAAATCGACGACACCCGCCAGATAAACATAGGTCACATCGACGACACCCGCCTGACAACATAGGTCACATCGACGACACCCGCCAGATAAACAAAGGTCAAATCGACGACACCCGCCAGATAGATATAGGTCAAATCGACGACACCCGCCAGATTGATACAGGTCACATCGACGACACCCGCCAGATAAACATAGGTCAAATCGACGACACCCGCCAGATAAACATAGGTCACATCGACGACACCCGCCAGATAAACATAGGTCAAATCGACGACACCCGCCAGATAAACATAGGTCACATCGACGACACCCGCCAGATAAATATAGGTCAAATCGACGACACCCGCCAGATTGATACAGGTCACATCGACGACACCCGCCAGATAAACATAGGTCACATCGACGACACCCGCCAGATAAACATAGGTCAAATCGACGACACCCGCCAGATAAACATAGGTCAAATCGACGACACCCGCCAGATAAACATAGGTCACATCGACGACACCCGCCAGATAAACATAGGTCAAATCGACGACACCCGCCAGATAAACATAGGTCACATCGACGACACCCGCCAGATAAACATAGGTCACATCGACGACACCCGCCAGATAAACATAGGTCACATCGACGACACCCGCCAGATAAACAAAGGTCACATCGACGACACCCGCCAGATAAACATAGGTCACATCGACGACACCCTCCAGATAAACATAGGTCACATCGACGACACCCGCCAGATAAACATAGGTCAAATCGACGACACCCTCCAGATAAACATAGGTCACATCGACGACACCCGCCAGATAAACATAGGTCACATCGACGACACCCGCCAGATAAACATAGGTCACATCGACGACACCCGCCAGATAAACATAGGTCACATCGACGACACTCGCGAGATAAACATAGGTCAAATCAACGACACCCGCCAGATAAACATAGGTCAAATCAAAGACACCCACCAGATAAACATAGGTCAAATCGACGACACCCGCCAGATAAACATAGGTCAAATCAAAGACACCCGCCAGATAAACAAAGGTCACATCGACGACACCCTCCAGATAAACATAGGTCACATCGACGACACCCTCCAGATAAACATAGGTCAAATCAAAGACACCCGCCAGATAAACATAGGTCACGTCGACGACACCCGCCAGATAAACATAGGTCAAATCAAAGACACCCGCCAGACAACATAGGTCACATCGACGACACCCGCCAGATAAACAAATGTCACATCGACGACACCCTCCAGATAACCATAGGTCAAATCGACGACACCCGCCAGATAAACATAGGTCACATCGACGACACCCGCCTGACAACATAGGTCACATCGACGACACCCGCCAGATAAACAAAGGTCAAACCGACGACACCCGCCAGATAAATATAGGTCAAATCGACGACACCCGCCAGATAAACATAGGTCACATCGACGACACCCGCCAGATAAACAAAGGTCACATCAACGACACCCGCCAGATAAACATAGGTCACATCGACGACACCCGCCAGATAAACATAGGTCACATCAACGACACCCTCCAGATAAACATAGGTCAAAACGACGACACCCGTCAGATAAACATAGGTCACATCGACGACACCCGCCAGATAAACAAAGGTCACATCGACGACACCCTCCAGATAAACATAGGTCACATCGACGACACCCGCCAGATAAACATAGGTCACATCGACGACACCCGCCAGATAAACAAAGGTCACATCGACGACACCCTCCAGATAAACATAGGTCACATCGACGACACCCGCCATATAAACATAGGTCATATCGACGACATCCGCCAGATAAACATAGGTCACATCGACGACACCCGCCAGACAACATAGGTCACATCGACGACACCCGCCAGATAAACATAGGTCAAATCGACGACACCCGCCAGATAAATATAGGTCACATCGACGACACCCGCCAGATAAACATAGGTCACATCGACGACATCCGCCTGATAAACATAGGTCACATCGACGACACCCGCCAGATAAACATAGGTTACATCGACGACACCCGCCAGATAAACATAGGTCACATCGACGACACCCGCCAGATAAACATAGGTCACATCGACGACACCCGCCAGATAAACATAGGTCACATCGACGACACCCGCCAGATAAACATAGGTCACATCGACGACACCCGCCAGATAAACATAGGTCAAATCGACGACACCCGCCAGATAAACAAAGGTCACATCGACGACACCCGCCAGATAAACATAGGTCACATCGACGAAACCCGCCAGATAAACATAGGTCACATCGACGACACCCGCCAGATAAACATAGGTCACATTGACGACACCCGCCAGATAAACATAGGTCAAATCGACGACACCCGCCAGACAACATAGGTCAAATCGACGACACCCGCCAGATAAACATAGGTCACATCGACGAAACCCGCCAGACAACATAGGTCACATCGACGACACCCGCCAGATAAACATAGGTCACATTGACGACACCCGCCAGATAAACATAGGTCACATCGACGACGTCCGCGAAATAAATATAGGTCACATCGACGACACCCGCCAGATAAATAAAGGTCACATCGACGACACCCGCCAGATAAACATAGGTCACATCGACGACACCCGCCAGATAAACATAGGTTACATCGACGACACCCGCCAGATAAACATAGGTCACATCGACGTCACCCGCCAGATAAACATAGGTCACATCGACGAAACCCGCCAGATAAACATAGGTCACATCGACGACACCCGCCAGATAAACATAGGTCAAATCCATGTTAGGACGCATTCTAAAAAGCATAAGAGATGATAAATTGAAAACTCCATACTTTGTACTTCTGACAACACTAACGATTCCATGTAGGACGAAAAGACAGATTTCGATGTTCGAATGATTTATGTTTACGGAATTTCTAAATAAAACATTTCAACTGTTTTTTGTATAATTCGTTCAGAGATAGACGAGTGTTACAGTGACCCATGCCAACATGGCGGAACCTGTGTGGACCACGTGGCTGGCTATACATGCTTCTGTGTGGCAGGATACACGGATGTAAATTGTCAAACAGGTAACATTTAGAAATAAATAAAAGTCCGGCGTCGTATCTGGTATGTTGGTTTGTCTGTATGTCAAGTTAAACGGAGAAAAATATTTAATGATGTAATATTAATATATACATGTATTATAATTTTCTACTGGAAACAGAAATAAACATCCATTAACAAATTAGGAGTTTGATTATTTGCCTATTACATGGCTTATTAAAATAAATACATTGTTTTTTGACCAGACATAGATGAATGTTTGACCTTACCCTGTATGCATGGGGGCACATGTACAGATCTTGTAAACGACTTCAGATGCACGTGTACCCCTGGATACACAGACACACGATGTAATACAAGTAGGTATATCTGTAAGGACCTTCCTCTATACATACATCTTCCAATATGTTTTGGAATTTGTAAATTTAGAAAGCTATGTTTTGATGATACATTAGCAACAAACAGATCTTATTTTACATTTGCTGTTTCTCAGCAATTTTCTAGGCGGTGTTAAGGGTTCTTCGATTTGTAGAGAAGCATAATTAGATTATAGATAAATAACTTTATGTTTACACAATGGATCACGAAAGATGATAACTTTAATAAATTATTAATCACCAAACAAATCATTTCTTCACTTCAAATTTTTTGCCACCAAAACTGCCCTGTTATTCTTTGATAGCTATGTATCAGGTTATCTGTGAAATGAGAGAACAGACTAAACATAAAATGTTATTTTACTATCCTGTTTGTTATCCTGTTATGATTTTGTTATCCTGTTATAGTTTTGTTATCCTGTTATAGTTTTGTTATCCTGTTATTATTTTATTATCCTGTCTGTTATCCTGTTATAATTTTGTTATCCTGTTATGATTTTTTTATCCTGTTATAGTTTTGTTATCCTGTTATAGTTTTGTTATCCTGTTATTATTTTGTTATCCTGTCTGTTACCCTGTTATGATTTTGTTATCCTGTTATAGTTTTGTTATCCTGTTATTATTTTATTATCCTGTCTGTTATCCTGTTATAGTTTTGTTATCCTGTTATTATTTTGTTATCCTGTTATGATTTTGTTATCCTGTTATGATTTTGTTATCCTGTTATAGTTTTGTTATCCTGTTATGATTTTGTTATCCTGTTATAGTTTTGTTATCCTGTTATAGTTTTGTTATCCTGTTATGATTTTGTTATCCTGTTATGATTTTGTTATCCTGTTATAGTTTTGTTATCCTGTTATTATTTTGTTATCCTGTTATTATTTTGTTATCATGTTATAGTTTTGCTATCCTGTTATTATTTTGTTATCCTGTTATTATTTTATTATCCTGTCTGTTATCCCGTTATAGTTTTGTTATCCTGTTATGATTTTTTTTATCCTGTTATGATTTTGTTATCATGTTATTATTTTGTTATACTGTTATTATTTTGTTATCCTGTTATGATTTTGTTATCATGTTATTATTTTGTTATACTGTTATTATTTTGTTATCCTGTTATAGTTTTGCTATCCTGTTATTATTTTGTTATCCTGTTATTATTTTATTATCCTGTCTGTTATCCTGTTATAGTTTTGTTATCCTGTTATTATTTTGTAATCCTGTTATGGTTTTGTTATCCTGTTATAGTTTTGTTATCCTGTTATTATTTTATTATCCTGTCTGTTATCCTGTTATAGTTTTGTTATCCTGTTATTATTTTGTTATCCTGTTATGGTTTTGTTATCCTGTTATTATTTTGTTATCCTGTTATTATTTTATTATCCTGTCTGTTATCATGTTATAGTTTTGTTATCCTGTTATTATTTTGTTATCCTGTTATTATTTTGTTATACTGTTATTATTTTGTTATCCTGTTATTATTTTATTATCCTGTCTGTTATCATGTTATAGTTTTGTTATCCTGTTATTATTTTGTTATCCTGTTATTATTTTGTTATACTGTTATTATTTTGTTATCCTGTTATTATTTTGTTATCCTGTTATGGTTTTGTTATCCTGTTATTATTTTGTTATCCTGTTATGGTTTTGTTATCCTGTTATTATTTTGTTATCCTGTTATTATTTTATTATCCTGTCTGTTATCCTGTTATAGTTTTGTTATCCTGTTATTATTTTGTTATCCTGTTATGGTTTTGTTATCCTGTTATTATTTTGTTATCCTGTTATTATTTTATTATCCTGTCTGTTATCCTGTTATAGTTTTGTTATCCTGTTATGGTTTTGTTATCCTGTTATTATTTTGTTATCTGTTATTATTTTGTTATCCTGGTATTATTTTGTTATCCTTGCTGAATTTCAGATATCAACGAATGTAGTAGTAACCCATGTCAAAATGGCGGAACATGCACCGACCACGTGAACAGCTACACGTGCAGCTGCATGCCGGGATATACTGGACTTAATTGTCAAACAAGTACTGTACATATGTAGTGGTTTATATCTAGGTGTGTTATCATTAGTTATTGTATTCGCTGGCAGAACGACCACAGATACGATATATCTGTCTCAAACATACAATGTTTCTGTTTCTGTTTAAGATATAGATGAGTGTCATAGTGACCCGTGCCAACATGGTGGGACGTGCCAGGACCAGGTCAATGGATATAAATGTGTTTGTGTTGCTGGTTTCACTGGACCTAATTGTCAAACTGGTAAGCAATATCAACATATAAGATAAACGTATAAACAGTTCCCGTTATGAAGTAAAAAGACAAATGTATCGTAAAAAGAAATAGATGCAGATCCCGAATAATTTCCAAACACGTTTCCAAAGCACCACACTCGAATGTATAAAGAAACATTTGTAACAATGTGCTTCAAACAAACGTGTCTTAACACAGAGTAAAAGGACTAAGAAAACATGGATTGTTTCTTGTGGCCAGTAATTATCTAATCATTTAAATGCTCCCTCTTTGAAAGAACAATATTGTTTTACTTCAACAGGATGGAGATTGAATATAAGATGTTTACTTTTAAATGTTTTGATCATCTCAGAGTGTATCACAGTTCATATATCTGACGTGTATATTTATAGATATAGATGAGTGTCAGTCGTCTCCCTGTATGTATGGTGGCACATGCACGGACCTGGTCAATGGTTTCCGGTGTACATGTTCCCCTGGTTTCACAGACACACGCTGTAGTACAGGTATACATATAAATATATATATAAGGCAAATGATATTTTGATCCGAGACAGCAAGTAGCATTGAGTATGACCCTGGACGAAGGGTGATAACTCCCACTGAAAGTAATAAGTCGTCTCCAAGAATGCAACAAATTTGGAAATGGCGACTGCAAATATTACACAAATTAAATCAGGGTAAATCATAAAGTTTTTATTATGCTTTCATATTGCCGACAATGTAAGACTTTAAATTCTGTAGCTAATCGTGACCTTTCGATTCAATTGAGGGACATTTTCTGTCAAAATATTGGTAATATGATTGATTAAAGTTGATCCATGACTGATTACCGAGTATGTCCAAAATGTATAGAGCTGCATCTCCCCGGTGAAATGATAATATACCTTGTCCTCGACTTACCTTGATAATATACCTTGTCCTCGACTTACCTTGATAATATACCTTGTCCTCGACTTACCTTGATAATATACCTTGTCCTCGACTTACCTTGATAATATACCTTGTCCTCGACATACCTTGATAATATACCTTGTCCTCGACTTACCTTGATAATATACCTTGTCCTCGACTTACCTTGATAATATACCTTGTCCTCGACTTACCTTGATTATCCTTGTTTTTGTGCTCACTATGGCCGCCGCCATATTAGGCCTAATACAACCCGATACAACAGCGATACAATTTAATCATATCACATTGTATCGGAGATTTCCGTTTTTTACCAATTATGAACACATCTTGTATTGACAACTTGAGCGACATTTCTGACAATAAAGTGTTCCGGAGTGATACCCCTATATTTATATACCTCACCTCGCCATTACACTGTTACCAGGTCCTAGAACACTTACATACGAAATCAACATGGTGAAATTTGGGTGATTGATGGATGAACTACTACTGCCTGTTACCCAAATTGTCATTTTACAATATGATGAACTTGACACAATGAGTATCTAACATTACAAAGTGTGTATTTCACTATAAGAAACCTATCATGGTCAAAAGTTAAGATAAATAGACATCTCGACTGATTTGACAGGTACCATACAGTTATCACACTCCCTACCTTACTAAACATCTCGACTGATTTGACAGGTACTATACAGTTATCACACTCCCTACCTTACTAAACATCTCGACTGATTTGACAGGTAATATACAGTTATCACACTCCCTACCTTACTAAACATCTCGACTGATTTGACAGGTACCATACAGTTATCACACTCCCTGACTTACTAAACATCTCGACTGATTTGACAGGTACTATACAGTTATCACACTCCCTGACTTACTAAACATCTCGACTGATTTGACAGGTACTATACAGTTATCACACTCCCTGACTTACTAAACATCTCGACTGATTTGACAGGTACTATACAGTTATCACACACCCTACCTTACTAAACATCTCGACTGATTTGACAGGTACTATACAGTTATCACACTCCCTACCTTACTAAACATCTCGACTGATTTGACAGGTACTATACAGTTATCACACTCCCTACCTTACTAAACATCTTGACTGATTTGACAGGTAATATACAGTTATCACACTCCCTACCTTACTAAACATCTCGACTGATTTGACAGGTACCATACAGTTATCACACTCCCTGACTTACTAAACATCTCGACTGATTTGACAGGTACTATATAGTTATCACACACCCTACCTTACTAAACATCTCGACTGATTTGACAGGTACTAAACAGTTATCACACTCCCTGACTTACTAAACATCTCGACTGATTTGACAGGTACTATATAGTTATCACACACCCTACCTTACTAAACATCTCGACTGATTTAACAGGTACGATAGTTATCACACACCCTACCTTACTAAACATCTCGACTGATTTGTCAGGTACTATATAGTTATCACACACCCTACCTTACTAAACATCTCGACTGATTTGACAGGTCACACTCCCTACCTTACTAAACATCTCTACTGATTTGACAGGTACTATATAGTTATCACACTCCCTACCTTACTAAACATCCCGACTGATTTGACAGGTACCATACAGTTATCACACTCCCTGCCTTACTAAACATCTCGACTGATTTGACAGGTACTATACAGTTATCACACTTCATGCCTTACTAAACATCTCGACTGATTTGACAGGTACTATACAGTTATCACACACCCTGCCTTACTAAACATCTCGACTGATTTGACAGGTACTATAAAGTTATCACACTCCCTACCTTACTAACCATCTCGACTGATTTGACAGGTACTATACAGTTATCACACACCCTGCCTTACTAAACATCTCGACTGATTTGACAGGTACTATAAAGTTATCACACTCCCTACCTTACTAAACATCTTGACTGATTTGACAGGTACTATACAGTTATCACACTCCCTACCTTACTAAACATCTTGACTGATTTGACAGGTAATATAGAATTATCACACTCCCTACCTTACTAAACATCTCGACTGATTTGACAGGTACTATACAGTTATCACACTCCCTGCCTTACTAAACATCTCGACTGATTTGACAGGTACAGTTATCACACTCCCTGCCTTACTAAACATCTCGACAGATTTGACAGGTACTATACAGTCATCACACACCCCACGTCACTAAACATCTCGACTGATTTGACAGGTACCATACAGTTATCACACTCCCTACCTTACTAAACATCTCGACTGATTTGACAGGTACCATACAGTTATCACACTCCCTACCTTACTAAACATCTCGACTGATTTGACAGGTACCATACAGTTATCACACACCCTGCCTTACTAAACATCCCGACTGATTTGACAGGTACCATACAGTTATCACACACCCTACCTTACTAAACATATCGACTGATTTGACAGGTACAGTTATCACACTCCCTACCTTACTAAACATCTCGACTGATTTGACAGGTACAGTTATCACACACCCTACCTTACTAAACATCTCGACTGATTTGACAGGTACTATACAGTTATCACACTCCCTACCTTACTAAACATCTCGACTGATTTGACAG
The DNA here is from genome assembly GCF_902652985.1 of Pecten maximus. NCBI lineage: Eukaryota > Metazoa > Mollusca > Bivalvia > Pectinida > Pectinidae > Pecten > Pecten maximus. Next base: position 43,900,521 of record NC_047017.1, read on the forward strand.
GTACCATACAGTTATCACACACCCTACCTTACTAAACATCTCGACTGATTTGACAGGTACCATACAGTTATCACACTCCCTACCTTACTAAACATCTCGACTGATTTGACAGGTACTAAACAGTTATCACACTGATTTGACAGGTACCATACAGTTATCACACTCCCTACCTTACTAAACATCTCGACTGATTTGACAGGTACTAAACAGTTATCACACTGATTTGACAGGTACCATACAGTTATCACACACCCTACCTTACTAAACATCTCGACTGATTTGACAGGTACCATACAGTTATCACACTCCCTACCTTACTAAACATCTCGACTGATTTGACAGGTACTAAACAGTTATCACACTCCCTACCTTACTAAACATCTCGACTGATTTGACAGGTACCATACAGTTATCACACACCCTACCTTACTAACCATCTCGACTGATTTGACAGGTACTAAACAGTTATCACACTCCCTACCTTACTAAACATCTCGACTGATTTGACAGGTACCATACAGTTATCACACTCCCTACCTTACTAAACATCTCGACTGATTTGACAGGTACCATACAGTTATCACACTCCCTACCTTACTAAACATCTCGACTGATTTGACAGGTACTAAACAGTTATCACACTCCCTACCTTACTAAACATCTCGACTGATTTGACAGGTACCATACAGTTATCACACTCCCTACCTTACTAAACATCTCGACTGATTTGACAGGTACCATACAGTTATCACACACCCTGACTTACTAAACATCTCGACTGATTTGACAGGTACCATACAGTTATCACACTCCCTACCTTACTAAACATCTCGACTGATTTGACAGGTACCATACAGTTATCACACTCCCTACCTTACTAAACATCTCGACTGATTTGACAGGTACCATACAGTTATCACACTCCCTGCCTTACTAAACATCTCGACTGATTTGACAGGTACTATACAGTTATCACACTCCCTGCCTTACTTACCATCTCGACTGATTTGACAGATACCATACAGTTATCACACTCCCTGACTTACTAAACATCTCGACTGATTTGACAGGTACTAAACAGTTATCACACTCCCTACCTTACTAAACATCTCGACTGATTTGACAGGTACTATACAGTTATCACACTGATTTGACAGGTACTAAACAGTTATCACACTGATTTGACAGGTACTATACAGTTATCACACACCCTACCTTACTAAACATCTCGACTGATTTGACAGGTACTATACAGTTATCACACTTCATGCCTTACTATCTTTATGGACAGGAAAACAGTAATGGCATGTCATTTTGGGAAAATATCGAATAGCCTTGTCTTTGTTATCACTTTAAGAGTAACTTAGATATGCATGGTGGTTCGATGAAGATGAAGGTGTTTCCCTTACGTAATGCCCGGCTTTATTTTGTAGTTTTCCATGATGCTCAAGTAAATCTATACTTTATCTGTGTTTGCCCACATCGTAAAATTTCTAGATAGAATTACGGTTTCGTTTACTTGTCGATGTTTTATAACTGTTTTAATCTGCTGTTGCAGGCGACAGGATTGAGATCTTTGCTTATAACTTTCGTTCAAGAGTAGATAGAAAAGACCTTAACTAATTCGTTTTTATTGATAATTTTACATTATATTGTATAATTTAGATAAAGAAATTAACAAAATCTAGTATAATGATTATCATATTTCATTGTCTTTGCATTATTGTAGATTAATATATTTTGCAATGTAAATTATTTGTTTCTTTCCTTTGAACACTTGCAGCGAATTTGCAGCGAAAGGTATTTCCATTTACATCTGTTTTAAATTCAGCTGTCTTTATTTCAAAAATATCATTATCTACCATGCATATAGATTATTTTAGATAAAAATCTTAAGGCACAAAACTATCTATTTATGTTCTTTCAGACATTGATGAGTGTCACAGTGCCCCTTGTCAACACGGCGGAACGTGTGTGGACAAAGTAAACAGCTACCGCTGTATCTGTGTTCCTGGTTACACCGGCAGTAACTGTCAAACTGGTAAGGATTATTAACCATCTACAGGGTAAAATAACGGAGATTATCTAATAATTTCGGGTAAATATGTTTAAGATATTAACACAACATTTTCAAAATCAAGTCAACCAGTAGATTTTCCATATCATGTTAATTAGATAACACAGCCGTCACAGTTTATGATATTTATATATCGACATTATTATACAGATATAGATGAGTGTCAGTCGTCTCCCTGTATGTATGGAGGCACGTGCACGGATTTGGTCAATGCTTTCCGGTGTACATGTTCCCCTGGTTACACAGACACGCTCTGTAGCACAGGTAATCCATTTTATACGAAGTTTCCATCAATATATGATACTGGTTCTAGAACATTATATATAATATACTAGTATGCATGCTACTGATAAAGTTGTCTTCCTTCGTTAATTTTGTTAATACGTTATATTCCATAGTGTATGGTAATATTTCTAAAATGGCATAAATAAATTTTATGTTTGTGCATCATAAACTAAAGTGTCTAGTTTATAATAAGAACTCAGTATATTACACTTTACTCGCAGGAAATATCACTCCTGTATGATTTTAAAATAGTTGTTTCATCCTATGGTTAAATTTCAAATTTTTGGGGTCGGGAATTATACCACAAAGAAGTTAATGCTTTATTTTCTCTTTCTTACCATAAAACCTGTTTTCAAAGTGAGCATTTATACCACGTCTTCGTCAATGACGCATGAAATATGAATCTTACAAAATTCATAACGAGACACTGGTTACCATTTGTAACTATATACGCTACGCATAAAGTGATGACGCTGTGGTGACGTTCTCAAACAGCACATATAATAAGTAGATTTATTATACCCACGCAACGAAGTTAGGGGGGGGAGGGGAGTATACTGGAATCAGGTTGTCCGTCCGTCTATAGACACATTTTGCCCGGACAACTCCTCCTAAACCGATGGGCCGATTCCAATGAAACTTCACACACATATTAATGATCATGTGTAGATGTGCATGCCACTTTTTATCAAAACGATGGTTGCTATGTCAACTGGTCACTATAAACAGATTTTCTGATAAGAACCATAACTTTAAGTTTGTCCGGACAACTCCTCCTAAACCGAAGGGCCAGTTTGAATGAAACTTCACACAAATATAGAGGACCATATGCAGATGTGCATGCCACTTTCTTTTCCTCAAAATTATGGTTGCTATGGCAACTGGTCACTATATTACTGGGTTATCTTAGTTAGCCTCTAATTAAGAGTTCCAATTTACCATTGACTTGTGCAGATTGCGGGGGTATTAGTCAGCCATCCTGGCGACAGTTCTAGTTTTTCCTTACAGGAAATACCAATTTTATAATCTCCTTACCGAAGTAAAGTTGGGATGCACCAGTGAAGTGGTGGAGAAATATTGGTTTTAGGAATGTAGTTATTTTGTGATTTGTTTTATGATGGTTTGACTCTTCAAATATTACCAGTGTTATTGAATATTCCATCAGATATCAACGAATGTCTTAGTAATCCCTGCCAACATGGTGGAACATGCACCGATCAAGTCAACAGTTACACGTGTAGCTGTATGCCGGGATATTCTGGACTATACTGCCAAACAGGTAACATTCAATAGTCTAAATAAAACATGCCATGATAGATGATGACAATACAAAGGTAAGAAAAAGATAAACGGCATAGTTTTAATACCGATGGTTATAATGTAATACTACTGGTGAAATAAACTATGCGTTTCAGCAAGGATAACAAACTTGTACCAGAATTGAAATCAGACTGCATTTGAATCAGGAATATAATTTTATTAATGTGTCATTTGAAAAGATACATCCACTTATTCAGCTTGCATTTAATCTGAACTTTGTTTCGTTTTTAACTGTAAATCTGCATTTTGCATTTACCGCTACATTGACCAATCACATACTTCACCTTGACCAGTAACGCCACCTGTCGCGTCATATCCGGGGCCAAAAAGAATAGTATACGGCTATGCTATGACCGAAGGACTGTGAATATACAGATATAGTGTGGAGTTATTTTATTGGGTTCAACCTTACAACATTATATCATGAGATAACTTCTAATAAAATATTACTAATACGTCTGTCTTTGTGATAGCAGATGACAGTACCACCTTTTGTATTTTCCAGATATAGACGAGTGCCAAAGCTTCCCGTGCCAACATGGCGGAACATGCCAGGACAACGTAAATGGATATACGTGTGCATGCGCCGCGGGATATACGGATGTAAATTGTCAAACAGGTGAAAATTAAAAAAAAAAAAATAGCGTTATTATGTTTCTTAGATAATGGACGATTTTTAAAGCTTCCGGTTTAATGCGGCCGGGATCGTTCCATAGCATCTGAGCGCATTTTTTGTGGGCACAAGCAGAGGTGTGAGTGGTGTTAAATAGTAAAATAATTAAATCAGTATCGACCCTCTAGAAGGTTTCATGACATAATTAAATAAAATTGATTTAGTATCTGTAAAGTCCTTTGGTAAAGTATCCCGTCCGTACCTGACGATGTAAAAGCTGATATAACCGAGAGCTGTTATTTCCAAAGTAAAGGAATAAAATCATGAAAATAAAATGCATAAAATACACTAATCTTTCATAAAATTTGCGAAGAATACCGCAATTTTGCTATATATAACAGCGAAAATTATAACTGTTTGGAAATATTTTTTTTTAATAGAGTATTACTTTCCTTTGTTGTCATTAATTATAATACCTATACTGTATCGGTACAGATATAGATGAGTGTCAGTCGTCTCCCTGTATGTATGGTGGCACGTGCACGGACCTGGTCAATGGTTTCCAGTGTACATGTTCTCCCGGATACACAGATACACGCTGCAGTACGGGTATGTACAAGGTTTAGTTATTGGTATGTTTGAATTGTATGTGATGTGACAACGCCCAACAGTGACATTACATGTTCCATTATTTGGACCTGTATAGTAATAAAAATTAATGTAACTATAACGTTGAAAAGGTAATATAATGTTCATCCACTGGTTCTCCAGAACTTTTTCTGAATATCAATGCAGACAAATATATCTCAAAATACAATCAACTGTCGTACATCCTCTTGATCAGATGTCAACGAATGTAGTAGTAACCCCTGTCAACATGGCGGAACATGTACCGATCACGTGAACAGCTACACGTGCAGCTGCATGCCGGGATACACTGGACTGAACTGTCAAAGAGGTACGAAAAAAAGGTGAAAAAAAATCTTGTAATGCCATGTTGCTTTCGTTGTTTGATAGTGTACAGATGAACAATGTGATTACAAGAACATTTTTATGTTACCAGGCCATTTCAATTTACAATCAAATAATTCCTACTCATCTTCAGTAAAATATTAATTTGTTTGGTATCGGTAAACAGGACAGCAAACGAATCGGTATAAAATGATTTTCAAAGAAACAACTGGTTGGTGCAATGATGTTTCTTGTTCACTTTAAATTTGCAATTAGTATATAATAATAAAACACTAGTACAATAGGCCTATTATATACCCTTCTGTTGAGTTCGATTCTATTTTAATACACTAACTCAAAGAGGTGTTAATAGATCAATTATGGTTTATTTCATCCTGTCCGAAACAATACTGTCTACTGTGGATCTTATTATTGTCATATGGTTCTAATTAGCGTAATTGGCTTTATATAAGACTTAAAATACATACATGGGAAAAACCATTATTGATTATTTATAATATCTACAAAAGTACCTCATGGTATACATGGTTACTTCATTGTTTGTAAAACTGAGGAAATTTGAACCAATGCCCTATAGCACCTTTACAGTATATATGACAAAAAAACAACACAACAGCTGATTATTTCCTCCGCCTACAGTAGCTTTACATCACTGATCTGATAAGGAATTGATTAGATAGTTTACTATCACCCTTTATTTATATCAGACATAGATGAGTGCGCACCCAACCCGTGTAAAAATGGCGGCACGTGTGTGGACGGAATCAACACCTACAGGTGTTTCTGTCGACCAGGGGTTTCTAGGAGCTAGATGTGATAACGGTAAGAATTGTCTTGTTTTCAAATGGGTAATTATTATAAAATATATGTAAATCAAATGATAACTTTGTGATGTGATTTACATGATTAACTTATTACACAAGAATAAATGTGTCGTATGAAACGAAGACGTTGTTTGACGGATATGTGTTAATTTGGAACTATAGAGGGTTTTCGTACCTGGGAATTCTTCAAAACATACATAATTCAAAAAGCTAATAATACGGATTGGGTTTCTGATGTGTAAATGTACACAGGTAATTGTATATAAAGCATGATCTGAATGTAGAGGCAGATATAGCTATGTTCAGTTAAACTGGGTTAGTTAAGTTGTGTTCAATTATTTTCTTTGAAAGCATTCCGTAAAAGTATCTAATTAGCGAAGAAAATGGCACTTATTGGATTTGTGGTTTAGATATATATATATTTCACTGGAAGAAACGTAATATAATACTGTTTATCATATGTAAAGAATACTGTATATAACATGCAATAGACTACTCTATACAGTATGTAATAGACTACTATATATTATATGTAATAGACTACTCTATAAAATATTATTGTATATTATATGTAATAGTATATTCTTTATTATATATAATATACTACTCTATATAGTATGTAAAAGACTCTATATATACTTTTTAAAAGACTACTCTATAAAATATTACTGTATATAATATGTAATAGGATATTTTGTATTATATATAATATACTACTCTATATAGTATGTTAAAGACTCTATATGATATTTACACCAGATGTTGATGAATGCCTGAGTCAGCCGTGCCTCAATAACGCCACCTGTACGGACCTTGTCAACGACTACTCGTGTTCCTGTCTGCCTGGATATACAGGCAGAATCTGTGCCGTCGGTATGTGATTATATGCCCTATGAAAACGATATGGTGTTGTACTCTGTATGTTAAGATATAATTTCTCCATATCTAAACGTTCAATTACACTGCTGTAATGCTTGTCATAATTAGGAAGTATTATTGTCTCTAATGTCGAGGCCAGCGTATAACTTCAAAATAAACGTATCGAAAATTGAATCAGTCATAATTTCTTAGTGTCGTTGGAATGAATCATATACTTGCTGATTAGTTTTACATGTATTAACATTGAAAATAGTATCATTGAAATAAGGAGAGGAAATATTTAAGCAGTGTAAAACCCTTTCATTTATTTGCAATTGTCACTGTAATGACGTCTCTTGTGGGCTCTGAGGTGATTCCTCCGATGTCCTCTGGTTTGAGGACATTTGAGAACCCCAAAATAGAACAGGGCTATTTGTAACCCACTACATTCTGACTATAGGAGGAAACTTCCCCTTGAAAACAATGGACTATTCTTCGGCGTCCTTTTTTCAGCACGTTGAAGAGATGCATTAGATCTTCATCACTTACTCTCTTTCCTGTCAACTCTTCATTTCTGTGTTTTGTTTTTATTTGTTTGACGTCCACGTTTCACCTTTCCTTAATTGATCTTGGCTGCTGACGTCCCCTTAGCATCCGTCCTCTAATTACCCTGGCTATTGACGTCCAAAAAGCACCCGTCCTCCAATGACTCTCGCTATTGCAACGGTATTACCCAAAAAACATTATCGAGGTCTACATAATTATGCCAAATCGAACAATTGAATATTCCTTGGTTCCATTGTGTACGATATTTATAACAGCATGTTTTACGTTGTGTTTCTAGATATCAATGAATGCAAGAGTTCTCCTTGCCAACATGGATCATGCAGTGATCTAATCAACGACTTTAATTGTGCATGTTTTCCAGGATATACTGGTCGAATCTGTGACTTTGGTATGTTAAAGGCGGGATATATATCAAACCGAGATAATGTATGAAAATATTAGAATAAAAAAGCACAAACAAAAACCATTGCGGTAGCCCCTTTCAATACAAGTTGAGAGCTAGGTTAGATGTAGTAGAGCCAACAATTTAACTGCATAATGCAGGTCGAATGAAATCTGGGTTGGGATGTGCAATAACCCAATAAAACAATAAATTCCGTAACTTTCAACATTGGATGTCAAAAGATATACATAAGTTTACTTAAATATAAATCATCCTTAGGTGATGAATCTTACTTTTGTTTTATCGTTAGCTATCAAGATGCCATATTCGTTTCACTATATCATTGCATTTGTATAGATATTGACGAATGTTCTTCTGGTCCATGTGCACACGGAGGAACATGTACAGACCAGGTCAACGCCTACACGTGTACTTGTGTGCCTGGCTACACAGATCCTCGGTGTACCACAGGTACATTATATTATATATTTAGTCATTGTAAAATATTTGTTTTATTCTATAATATTTATGTAGTCATTGTACAACAAGTATACTATATTACATATTTAATCAATGTAAAACACAGTTTATGATATTTTATGCTTTTGCAAACATATTGGCTAGAGTATATAATTAATCCGCTTTCAGCTGAGCGTTTCCTTCATTGATGTAAAAATAAGCTACCAATTCATTCAAACTTTCTGTATTATTTTAGACATTGATGAGTGTAATTCTAACCCGTGCCATAATGGTGGCAGTTGCAGCGATGCTGTCAATAACTTCACATGTACGTGCGCAAGTGGATTTACTGGATACCAGTGTGATATAGGTAAATAACCTAGTTTACTACAACTTAATATTGATTTTTAATTGCAGAGTGATCGGTATGCATTGGAAAGCGCTCGTTTTTTTATCAATGCCTTGTTTCGTAAATGGTTTGAAATAAGTAAACGATTGATTTAACTGTTTACGCAATAACAACCAAAGATAATGAACTGGATATTCTGCAAAGTCCAGCATCACGAGTAAAAGACATTAATATCTTATATATATAAAAGTATGTATATATGAATGAATGGCATAATATTAAGGCGGAACGATATTTGGTTTATATAGATATCGACGAATGTTTGAGTGACCCCTGTCATAACGGAGGTACTTGTGTGGACAAGCCTAATGGGTATGTGTGTAATTGTGCGGCTGGATTCACTGGAACAAATTGTCAACAAGGTACGTACATAAAACAATCTAATGATCGAAGAATAAGCATTGGCTTTGGTAGAATACAAAGTTATTTTTATTATTAGATTAACGCCTTCATTATTTGTCATACAGATACATACGTATCGCAAGTATACATGTATATTGAGTTTGAAATACCGTTTTGTTTACAATATGATTTATTTTCTTTATCACAAAGTGATAATGTTAAGTATTTCTCTTTATGTAACTAATTACTGTTTAGTAGGATACCATATCATTATGTAACTAATTACTGTTTAGTAGGATACCATATCATTATGTAACTAATTATTGTTTAGTAAGATACCATATCATTATGTAACTAATTACTGTTTAGGAGGATACCATATCATTATGTAACTAATTACTGTTTAGTAGGATACCATATCATTATGTAACTAATTACTGTTTAGTAGGATACCATATCATTATGTAACTAACAACTGTTTAGTAGGATACCTTATCATTATGTAACTAATTACTGTTTAGTAGGATACCATATCATTATGTAACTAATTATTGTTTAGTAAGATACCATATCATTATGTAACTAATTATTATTAGTAGGATATCATATCATTATGTAACTAACTCCTGTTTAGTGAGATACCATATCATTAGGTAACTAATTACTGTTTAGTAGGATACCATATCATTATGTAACTAATTACTGTTTAGTAAGATACCATATCATTATGTAACTAATTACTGTTTAGGAGGAAACCATATCATTGTGTGACTAATTACTGTTTAGTAGGATACCATATCATTATGTAACTAACTACTGTTTAGTAGGATACCATATCATTATGTAACTAATTACTGTTTAATAGGATACCATATCATTATGTAACTAACTACTGCTTAGTAGGATACCATATCATTATGTAACTTATTACTGTTTAGTGGGATACCATATCATTATGTAACTAATTACTGTTTAGGATGATACCATATCATTATGTAACTAATTACTGTTTAGTAGGATACCATATCATAATGTAACTAATTACTGTTTAGTAAGATACCATATTATTATGTAACAAATTACTGTTTAGTAGGATACCATATCATTATGTAACTAATTACTGTTTAGTGGGATACCATATCATTGTGTAACTAATTACTGTTTAGTGGGATGCCATATCATTGTGTAACTAATTACTGTTTAGTGGGATACCATATCATTATGTAACTAATTCCTGTTTAGTAAGATACCATATCATTATGTAACTAATTACTGTTTAGTAGGATACCATATCATTATGTAAATAATCACTGTTTAGTAGGATACCATATCATTATGTAACTAATTACTGTTTAGTGGGATACCATATCATTATGTAACTAATTCCTGTTTAGTAAGATACCATAGCATTATGTAACTAATTACTGTTTAGTAGGATACCATATCATTATGTAAATAATCACTGTTTAGTAGGATACCATATCATTATGTAACTAATAACCGTTTAGTAGGTTATCATATCATTATGTAACTAATTACTATTTAGGACGATACCATATCATTATGTATCTAATTACTGTTTAGTGGGATACCATATCATTATGTAACTAATTACTGTTTAGTAGGATACCATATCATTATGTAACTAATTACTATTTAGGAGGATACCATATCATTATGTAACTAATTACTGTTTAGGAGGATACCATATCATTATGTAACTAATTACCGTTTAGTAGGATACCATATCATTAATTACCGTTTAGTAGGATACCATATCATTATGTAACTAATTACTGTGTAGTAGGATACCATATCATTATGTAACTAATTACTGTTTAGTGGGATACCATATCATTATGTAACTAATTACTGTTTAGTAGGATACCATATCATTATGTAACTAATTACTGTTTAGTAGGATACCATATCATTATGTGACTAATTACTGTTTAGTAAGATACCATATCATTATGTGACTAATTACTGTTTAGTGGGATACCATATCATTGTGTGACTAATTACTGTTTCGTGGGATACCATATCATTGTGTGACTAATTACTGTTTAGTGGGATACCATATCATTATGTAACTAATTACTGTTTAGTGGGATACCATATCATTATGTGACTAATTACTGTTTAGTGGGATACCATATCATTATGTGACTAATTACTGTTTAGTGGGATACCATATCATTATGTGACTAATTACTGTTTAGTGGGAAACCATATCATTATGTGACTAATTACTGTTTAGTGGGATACCATATAATTATGTAACTAATTACTGTTTAGTAGGATACCATATAATTATGTAACTAATTACTGTTTAGTAGGATACCATATCATTATGTAACTAATTACTATTTAGGAGGATACCATATCATTTTGTATCTAATTACTGTTTAGTGGGATACCATATCATTATGTAACTAATTACTGTTTAGTAGGATACCATATCATTATGTAACTAATTACTGCTTAGGAGGATACCATATCATTATGTAACTAACTACTGTTTAGTAGGATACCATATCATTATGTAACTAACTACTGTTTAGTAGGATACCATATCATTATGTAACTAATTACTGTTTAATAGGATACCATATCATTATGTAACTAATTACTGTTTAGTAAGATACCATATCATTATGTAACTAATTACTGTTTAGTAGGATACCGTATCATTATGTAACTAATTACTGTTTAGTAGGATACCATATCATTATGTAACTAATTACTGTTTAGTAGGATACCATATCATTATGTAACTAATTACTGTTTAGTGGGATACCATATCATTATGTACCTAATTACTGTTTAGTGGGATACCATATCATTATTTGACTAATTACTGTTTAGTAGGATACCATATCATTATTTGACTAATTACTGTTTAGTGGGAAACCATATCATTATGTAACTAATTACTGTTTAGTGGGAAACCATATCATTATGTAACTAATTACTGTTTAGTAGGATACCATATCATTATGTAACTAATTACTGTTTAGTAGGATACCATATCATTATGTAACTAATTACTGTTTAGTAGGATACCATATCATTATGTAACTAATTACTGTTTAGTAGGATACCATATCATTATGTAACTAACTACTGTTTAGTAGGATACCATATCATTATGTAACTAATTACTGTTTAGTAGGATACCATATCATTATGTAACTAATTACTGTTTAGTAGGATACCATATCATTACTTAGATGCTATATTTTTGTTAATTTCTATAATTGTACCATCTTTTTAATTAACTGCTTATTGCAACAACAACCGCAGTCATCAGTTAATGTTTCGGTGATTGCAGGCATAGATGAGTGCGCAAGTTCTCCATGTGTTCATGGAGCATGCGTGGACAGAGTTAACTCCTTCCTGTGTCTGTGTGACCCGGATACACTGGTCTACTGTGTCAAACAGGGTACAGACTGAAGGGAGCAAGGATTTGCTTTGTCCATAAATCCCATGCTATGTTATGTGTCTAGCATTGAACTTGGTTTGATCTTCCAAAGAAAGCTTATATTGGTAAAAAATATTTTCCTGACTCTAATCCAATGACTAGTCCTCTGCCTTCGATTTCACCATAATTAAAACATATTGGGGAAAACAAGGGAAAAAAAGACTTTATAAGAATTAAATTCGCCATTTCTCCTTCAAATCATTTTTAGATTAATCAGGTCATGAATAAATAAAAGTATTTCAATATTCGTATGAGATTGAAACATAAGTGTTATGAATATCTATGTATAAATGCAAATATCCAGGGCTGGTAAAGAACCCTGTTTCCAAAATAATAAGGGAAAGGGGTTTCCTGTGGTAGCAATATTATAAAAATACCTCCTATTTTAAAAAAAGCATCACAAAATGGTTTTTGTAATAATTTATAATGAAAGGAATGAAAAAGTTTAAGTTCAAATTTTAAAAAAACAGGAAGCAAAAAACATGCTACAGGAGGAAGCAGGAGAAGTCAAACTGTCTGTAATGGTCAGGTTTCAAAGGGTCATTTTGGGGAAAAAAAATAATTCCAAAACTTTATTAAGGTAGAATCTTAGTTTCTTACACTTTAAAGGGCAAGAAAATGAATAAGACCTGTCTTCTTCCTTTAACGGCGCCAAAGTTTTCTGAATTTTATAAGTGACAACGTTTTTAAATTTTTTTAGTGAGGATGGCAATGCGAATCGAGCATGATTTTAATGGGTAAACAAAAATTCAAAACTTAGGGCGTTTACAAACATGTTATAAATACGATGCTTACATCGGTCATGTACAAAGTGTTTACACAAACATTACCTAATACTTCATTACCCTTATATCGTTTTTCTACACTCTTTTGATTCCCTAGTACTATTCGAGGATATTGAGTGGGGCATTTTTTGTACCAGTCCGTCAGTCCCTCTTTCACAGCGTTTTTAAAAATATTTAATTTTTTTTTTTAGAATTTTTTAATCTGGTAGGTAATTGGAACAAGGGAAAAGGACCCCCTTTTTTTCTATAAAAACCCTTTTAAAATTTTCTTTAAAAGGAAAAAAACTTAAAAAACTTTTAAAAAAGGGGGGCAAAAAAAATTTTTAATTTCCGAAACCCATAATCTTTTTTATGCCCATTCCCTTCTAAACCCTTTTTTAAAAACCCTTCCCCCCCCAATTTTTTTTGCTTTAATTTTCTTTAAAAAACATAAAGTTAACAGATATTAGGAATCAACATTTAATGTAGTGTGTCGTTACACAGGCGTCATTGGAAAGGTAAATTTCTAAAACTTTTAACGATAAATCTTATTTCTAACACTAATGTAGTAGCAATTTACCATGTATATATAAGTTTCTGTTCACCTAATTTTAACTAAAACTTTGCTGACTTTGGATAAGTTCAACATTTTTATTTATTGATGAGATCCATAAGCTGTTTATCTATTATATTTCATTAGGGAAATCTTTATAAAACTATATTTATGGAGTTTACCCAAAACCCTTGTTAATAATACGAATTCATATCATGACTAAGTTTCAATTGTTAAAGATGATTACACCAACAAGTACATTAATTTATATTCTTTTGGTTAACTTCTTGAGTTGACCATATTTATCCCCGCCAGTATATGAATATATCGTGTAATCCTATCCCCTGTACTAGCCTTTATGGGATACCATACTTATGTAACTAATACTTTTGAGGGATACCATTCATCTTTAACTAAGTTGGTTAGTAGGCCATCATAAGACCTAATTACTTTTAGTAGAACCATAACATTATTGACTAATTACTATTTAGGCATAATCTACTGTGTGAAATAATTACTTTATGACCTACTGTCAATAGATTTTACTCAAATATATGGATACCATATCAGATGAACTAATTACTGTCTGTGGGAACCATTCTTTTGACTAATCTGTTTGTGGGATACCATATCATATGGGTAAATTATGGTTGTAGGGATCCTATCATATTGGGTACTAATTTACGGGGTATCGTGAACCATTTTGGGAACTATCGTTAGTGGGATCCATATAATTTGTATATTTTAACGTAGTACCATCACCGATATGAACTAATTACGGTAAAGGAAAACAATAAGTATGCTAACTAATATATTTAGAGGCTACATATTTTATACATATACTAAAATGGAATAAATAAATGGAAACTAATTATTTTAGTAGGTACAAATGATGAAAATAATTATGTAGAGGATTACCATTATTTATGTAAAATCTATGACGAAAAGGATACCATAATCATTAGTAACTAACTAGTTTAAGGAACATATCAATGTACTAATTACTGTTTAATAGGATACCAAATCATTTGAACTAATACGTTTAGTAAGATCCTACCTTAACTAATTACTGTTTGAGGATACCATCATTATGTAACTATTATGTTTATAGGATCACATTTAATTATGTTAGTAAATTACTTTAGTTATACATTATTATGTAACTAATTAGTAGGGACCATATCATTATGCACCTATTTATGATTTTGGATAACAATTTCTTATTAAATATGTTTATTAATAACCATTATTATTTGGCCAATTATGTTGTAAAACCATGTTATTAGAACTAATTATGGTATGTTATCTAATATTTTGTACCTATATTTGTAGGATTATACGGAATTCTGTATAATAATCTTATTTGACAATATTAGAGGGGGTGGGGGGTACCTTTAATTCCTAGAACAATTAGTTTAGTAGATACATGTAATATGTAACTAATATGTTTAAGGTACCTTATCATTATGTGATAATTAGTGTAGTAGACACCAATCTATGTAAATAATTACATGTAGAAGGTACAGAATATAGAAAATTATTGAAAAGGAACCAACATATTGAGGGAATTATGTTTATTTGATGTCAACATAGTATATATTTTAGGAGAACCTTAACATTATGTAACTACTGTAATTCGTTAGTAGTACCATTGGCATATATGGTCTATATTTTTAGGACATATCATTAGTAAGTATTCTTTTTAAATGATACCATAGGCATTATGTAAATAATTCGTTAGGAAATACCAAATCATTAAAACTATATGTTTATAACATACAATTTAATCAAAATTATCTTGAGGATACATCATTATGTAACTATATGCCAGGAGGATCATTGATAAGTACATTACCTTAATGCAATTCATTTCAATATGTAACTAACTACGTAGAGATTACCAAATAAAGGACAATACTGTATGGATTAAAATATGCTATATTAATATCTGTTGAAAGATCCATACATCATTAAACTAAAGTTTGTAATTCCGAAAAGTCCATCCTTGGAGGAGTTATTCAAACAACACGCTTTCATATTATTTAAATAATCTGGAGCAGGGCGTTGATAAGATGAGTGCGCAAGTTCTCCATGTGTTCATGGAGCATGCGTGGACAGAGTTAACTCCTTCCTGTGTCTGTGTGACCCCGGATACACTGGTCTACTGTGTCAAACAGGTACAGACTGAAGGGAGCAAGATTTGCTTTGTCCATAAATCCCATGCTATGTCATGTGTCTAGCATTGAACTTGGTTGATCTTCAAAAGAAAAGCTTATTATTGGTAAAAAATAATTTCCTGACTCTAATCCAATGACTAGTCCTCTGCCTTCGATTTCACCATAATTAAAACATATTGGGGAAAACAAGGGAAAAAAAGACTTTATAAGAATTAAATTCGCCATTTCTCCTTCAAATCATTTTTAGATTAATCAGGTCATGAATAAATAAAAGTATTTCAATATTCGTATGAGATTGAAACATAAGTGTTATGAATATCTATGTATAAATGCAAAATATCCACGTCTGCGATTACAAACCAGTGTCTTCGACATAATAAATGGGAAGGCCGTCGTTTTCTTGTGGTAATACAGTATTATAAAACAATATCACATCACTATTTCATAAAAAAAAATCATCACAGAAACTGTCTTTCTTTTGTTCCAATATATATATAAATGAGGAATGAAATGTAACATTGTATTTAATGTTCACACAGAAATCAAGGAATGCCAATCACAGCCATGCTTACACGGAGGAATATGTCAGGACCATGTCAACAACTTCACATGTGTATGTGTGTCAGGTTACACAGGCCGTCGTTGTGAGAAAGGTATATAAGCTTTCCTAAAACTTTTATTAACGAGTAGAATTGTTGTATGTTTCTAACACTTAATGTTAGCATAGCAATTTAACATGTATAGATAAGAGTCCTATCATTCTACTTTTTAACGGCTCACAAAGCTTTGCTTGACTTTGGTATAAGTGTATCAACATTTTTCATTTTATTGAGTGAGATGCCATAAGCTGTATTATCGTTAGCTTATGATATTTCATTTAATTGGAATTACTTTACAAAAAACTATCATACTTATGACGTTTTACAAACCAGTGTTAGTAAATACGATGCTATACATCGGGCTCATGGTACAAAGTGTGTTACAGAAAACTGATTACACCAGATAACATGTCAATTACATTTATATCGTTGTTGGTCTGCACACTCTTCTTAAGTTGCTTTGAGGCATCATTATGTCCCCGCCATGAAATGGGGGATAGGGCATATAGTGTTACCCATGTCCGTCCAGTCCCCGTCGCGTCATGTCGCAATGTAACTAGCTAATCTCATGAACTGCTGATGCGATCCTGGCCAAAGTGTGTTTCATCGTGTCAAGTGAATGTCTCGCACACACAAACAAAAAAACAAATAATACTCGTCTTCGTATCCCCTGACACCAGCACATTCTGACAGGTAATGGGTGAATGGTGAGCTGATATTTAATGTTTGAGGTCAGATATTCTACGCTGTATAATACCATCAATTTATTTACAGATATAGACGAGTGTGCCAGTTATCCTTGCCAGAACAACAGTACCTGTATAGATGGCGTGGACTCGTTCAAGTGTGTCTGTCCAGTTGGCTACACTGGCACGAGCTGTGGCCAGAGTAGGTACCGACAAACAACAAATGTATTTTTGTCTCCTTACTTTTTCCTTTTTAGTTTGAACTAGGTGTCATATATCTCGTCACAGTTCTGTTGTCAACCTCAATACTGATTAGTTTATGTTTGTGTTTACCAGAAATGCGTTGTTTTTTGTTGTTTTCTGTAATTTTACTTGTTTAACTTTGTTGCCCTGTGTAGATAGATACTTACAGGTTGTTGTGTTACACCATCAACGTCAGTTCCGGTTGTGTCTCGATGTTACCACGTGGTCATATCTATAACATGTGTCGGTTACACCGATTGCAATATTCGGGATCTATGTTTTCCTTTTCTATATGTTTCTTGCTTAATTCATCACATTGCTAACATTGGCTCATTGAGTGTCCGCCAAGAGAAGATGTTTATTTAGATCAAAATGTATAAAACCGATACTCATTTCCCTCAGTTTAATGGTCATCTATAAATTAGTTGGCGTTAAGACTGTGTTAATCCATCGCCAGCATAATGTGGGTTGATGGAATATCATGCTACAAAGTCATAAAGATACACTCTGGAGCGGCTCCACCACCCGTGGACACCATGTTTATGTGACTCAAGTGGTTGTACTAAATTTTCTAACTTAAGATGTATTCATTCTTTTTTGCGTTAAAATGTTTTGATTACGCAAGGCAAACCTTGGACGGGAGTCCAGGCTGCTAACTGGTTTGAATCTCGTCCAAGAAAAACGGAAAACTAAACAAAAACAAAATCAAACGAGAACCTCTTAAAAATCTTAAAGTTTGATTTGACTGAATGATACAAATAATTTATGTTGGATAAATATGAGCTGTAGGAGAAGGATTCTAGGCATAGATCATACTTAAATCTATTATTGTTTTTAACCAATGCTCTTCATGTGTGGTTATGTTAGAGGAACTTTTAGAAAGTCGTTATGAAACATGCATTATTTAACATTTCTTTGTACTTAATCAGACGGTTTGATCTAGGGCATTTCGTTGATATATGATGAACGCATTTTCGAAGTGTCGAGAAAGAAGCTAAATCCTAGAAATATTAGTAAAAAAGGCAGGATTTCAAATGTTTGGCGTATGATTTTGTTAACAGATATCGATGACTGTAGCGTGAACCCTTGTTTAAACCACGGTACGTGCGTGGACGGTGTCGCCACCTACACGTGCAGGTGCTCACCAGGGTTCTACGGCCTTCTGTGCGAGAAAGGTAAAATATATTCCATATGTGTTAATTTAATGACAAAGTGGTACCGGGGTTGTAATTTACTTTATATTAATGTAAACATGTTTTCATGTTATGGTTCAAATGTCATTTTTGAATTGATAAACATATTAATATTGATGCAATTATTCTACAAAAATGATTTGTGCAAACTTTTAAATATAAATATAGTATTAAATGGTGTAGATACCAAAAAAAGAATACAAATGCGTTGTGTCGTTAATTGATGTTAGCATATAAATATGTGGAAATTGAGAGTAAAGATTGCGTAAACAAATGAAAATATGGATGGGAAGTGTTCTAACCTAGTAATGTTATCAAATCAAGGTAAATTGTGTATGTTACATCATTGTATATTTGGTGTATGTCCAGGTATTGACCACTGTACTCCCTATCCGTGTCATAACGGGGCCATCTGTATCAATAACATCACCACCTACCATTGCATATGTCCTCTGGGATGGAACGGCAAAAACTGCGACACCAAACTTACCCATACAGCAGTAAGTACCACAGCATCTTGACTGATTGGGAATCCGAAAACCTGGCGGAATTGGCCGTGATATTGCTATTGTATCACATATATGTAATTACATTTAAATTCAATATCTCCCAGAATGCATTCTGGTCCCTGCGCAATGCACTCGCTTAGATATTATGATACAATGTGCTTATTAGGATCCCGACACACAATGACCGCTGATCGCTTCATAACAGTGTAACGAGTCATAGTAGAGGAATAACATCTGCAACTTCTTCAAAACCGCTTGAAAATTGTCGGATGTTCTTAATCGGGCATGGAGATATGCAACGGCGCGGTCCTTAGAGAAGGTTTCCACATTACAAAGTGATTATGTGGTTTAATATAACATTTTTGTTTTGTTGTAGAAATGCTCACAGCTGGAGTACGCAGACTGTAGTTGCGCTTTTTCTAACAAATACTCTGCCGTTTCCAAACACGTTTCTCCAAGAAAGGCTATCACTCCCTCAAAGATAATTTCCTCCGTCGTCGGGGTGTTACTTGGATTGCTCAGCAGTCTGTTGGGGTACTTCCTTATCCTTCAGTGTTGTTGTCAAAACATACCCCATATGACGTCATCGTTAGTGTCTCCTAACCGTCTAAAGGTCAGACCTGTTGATCCCGCGATTCCTCCCTGGCAACAAGGTCACATGGGAAATCCACCAACTCTACCCGCACACGGCAGGGATCCCACGGCATCTAACTCTGTCAACATTTACAGGACCACACTCAATTACAACTTCGGTAATAACAACATCACCAATGCAATGACGGACTGGTAGGATATGGAATTTTTGTCCTGAAGTATCTGTTTTCCTGTTTTATCTCCCCAACCTACATGCAATTAAATTAAATCAATGTAAATTGGCACTTGAAATCAACACAAGATCTAGCGAATGTGACGTCTGTCGGTGGACATTTCTTTCATAGCATTTATAAAAAAAAAATACCTGTGTATAGGAACATGTAATAATATTGGTTACGTGCTCTATTGTTGCGAGATAGATATATATGTGTCCGGAAAAAATGAAATCGGATAAATTCTATAGTTGACTCGAAACTTTGTAGTTAATCGTATGCAAATTCAGCACTCTCCGCGCCAGAACTCGGATAAGGCATCCACGCCGTCTGTCCAGCCTGTTCTGTTGTGTGCCGATCTTTTGACCAATCCTTTCTGTTGTGTGCCGATCTTCTGACCATCCCTTTCTGTTGTGTGTCGATCTTTTGACCAATCCTTTCTGTTGTGTGCCGATCATCTGTCCAGCCCTTTCTGTAATGTGCTGATCTTTCTGTCCAGTCCTTTCTGTTGTGTGCCGATCTTCTGTCCAGTCCTTTCTGTTGTGTGCCGATCTTCTGTCCAGCCCTTTCTGTTGTGTGCCGATCTTCTGTCCAGCCCTTACTGTTGTGTGTCGATCTTCTGTCCAGCCCTTTCTGTTGTGTGCCGATCTTCTGTCCAGCCCTTTCTGTTGTGTGTCGATCTTCTGTCCAGCCCTTTCTGTTGTGTGCCGATCTTCTGTCCAGTCCTTTCTGTTGTGTCCAGCCCTTTCTGTAATGTGCTGATCTTTCTGTCCAGCCCTTTCTGTTGTGTGCCGATCTTCTGTCCAGCCCTTTCTGTTGTGTGCTGATCTTTCTGTCCAGTCCTGTCTGTTGTGTGCCGATCTTCTGTCCAGTCCTATCTGTTGTGTCCAGCCCTTTCTGTTGTGTGCCGATCTTCTGTCAAGCCCTTTCTGTTGTGTCCATCCCTTTCTGTTGTGTGCCGATCTTTCTATCCAGCCCTTTCTGTTGTGTGCTGATCTTCTGTCCAGCCCTTTCTGTTGTGTGCCGATCTTTTGACTCTCTTCTCCATCGTTTCACAACTGATGTTTGTTGTTTTTGGCAAATTCGTTCATATCTTGGTTGTTTTACATTGCGATCTTCTTTTGAACATCTTTCTAAGACACTGATGCTGGAGCGTGCGTGCCATTTTTCTTGTTTTCTTTTCTTTTTTTCTTTTCTTTTTTTTAATTTCCATTTCTCAGACCTATTATATACAGTAGAACAAGCCTCGCCAGTAATTTGAACAACTGCTCAAGTTCTCAAGTTCAAGTTCTTTATTGACTTGGGTCTTCCGACTCATCAGTATCCTATACATACATAATATACAAATTTTACATAACAATGACAACATCAAAACAAACAAAAAACTAAACAAAAACAAAACAAAAAACATAAATTCGTGCCAGAGACAATACACTGTATACTTGTTTTGTCCCATGTGGAGAGTTGTCATTAGGATATGTCACCACTACCCCCTCCCTCCTGATATTTAACTGATCCCAGGTACGTTCAACTGTCGACGTCTTCCACTTTCTCCTTGTAAATTCGAAATTTGAAATAGTATATATTGCTGTTGAGATAATCAGAAAACTCAAACGACTGTTGCTAGAGTTACTTCCCTTGGTTCGTTATTTACCGGCTCTCGCAGTGGTGTTTTCCCTGTCATCATTGTAATAAGGGATATGACGGTCCGCATACTCATTATAATTACCTTCCGATTTTCAACACATAAAATATTTCTCGTGTTACATTTAAGGTAAAATAAAGTTCCGTACATTTCTCTGATACATTATTAGTTATATCAAATAAAACAGAAATGTTTTTGAGTTGATATAACTTAGATCCTCATAAAAACATATTAGAATCATATTTCGGTGGTGGGCTGTTTATTTTGTGTAGTTGTCTACACATTTATTTCTGCTGAAGGTAAAACGATAAATAATTTGTCAATAGATATCTACATAAATATATGTTTTTTTTTTTTTTTTTTTTTATTTTGATTGCTTAGAGCATTTATCCTTAAAATAAACTGTAATGCCAATGCGTTTTGTCAATTGTGTCTGTCAATATAAAAAGCACATCATCAACTGTATTAGCCTGTGGTTGTAAACTCTCAAGTTATTTAACAACAATTCCGAAAAAAGAGTGTATCAACTTATATAGCAATCATTGATACTGTAGGAGTTACCGGGTCACTCGAAGGAAACCCACGTGATCGGGCAATCCCTTTTTAATTCCGATTGGGGAATCGAACTCCTGTCGCCTGGGAGAATAGCGAGTGTGTTACCAATATGTCACTCGACCTTCTTCTGTTTGATGAGTTCCTTGTCGGTTATTTAGAAGTTAGCTTAATATTGATTACGGACCCCACTGGAAATAATCCTCAATGTGAAGCCGTGACATTAGTGTAATTATCTATACTGTGGTGATTTATCAGAGATATACACAATATCTGTGTTGTATATTGGTACTTGTGTGTGTAGTAATACCGCCATGTTTATATTACTATACCTGAATAAACATTAGTACGACGAGAGCGTTATTATTATTATTTCAATTTTTCGATGATGTCTTTAGGAAAATTCTTAACCAACATTTGTCACAACATGATTAAATCACGACCGAGATAGATGTAACACGAACAAGGTCAAGTTGAAGGACACAAAGATGTTCAGTTGTCTACAAATGTTCCTCTTGACTCGTTATCTTATCATTGGCGTGTGTACACACACCCAAATATTAATATATTTTTATTCAATATACTATAATTATATTATTGATTTTGTGTCTTAACAGCGGTACCATAATTTTAGTATTGGAGTCACGTGTGGAGCTTTAAATAATGGCACAGGGACCTGACGGTGGGCATAACAAATTGTGTCCAGTCCCTGTGTATAAGGACTATAAGTTTAGCTTCGTATCCATTGTTTTATTTTTATCCAATTCTACCGAGGAGTTTAAAGAACGACAACTGTGTGTTTAAATTGAGTTCGATCATCATTCAATCTGCATGTAACAGACCGATATATGTATGTATCCTGCAACTGCCACCGCATTGTCGGTATACACCCACCGTATATATTTTGGCTGTATACGGCAGTGACGGAAAACAGCTGTATTTTGGAAGTGAAACTACGTTTAAAAGGCGAACATATTTCTGTCATTTTTGACATCGTTTCACTTCAAAATGATTATTTTATGACTGTTGCAGGAAAATAGAATACATGGTCAGTGTCTTAAAATATAAGCTGTATTTTTGGCTCGGGACAGAAAGACAAATATGGCTCGCCAAGGCTTTCTTTACCCTCGCCAAAATACAGCTTATATTTTAAGACACTGACCATGTATTCTCTTTATATATACCGGATGTAAAAACAAGTGTATTAGTTTAAAAAAGTAAACGTTCCTGGATCTTCGTACGCAAAAGGTCAAGGTCACAAAGACAGGCCAAAATACGTCAAAGGTTTTCTCTGTATAGACAACATGTATGTAATGGAGAGACTGACTCAATCTTATCATCTACGTGTGTATATTTACATTTGGATGGCAAAGCCATGATATAAACAAACTAAACAAATTTGCAGTCTATGAGAGTATAACTGACACCCAAAGCGTGACACCATTCTATGCATAACTGACACCCAAATCGTGCATTCAGGTGTTATTCATACGCGACCGGATCCCCCGGAACTACTTGCAACCAATGTAAACAAATGGCATCTTATCATTGCTCATCATGCTATCGGATAGAGTAAGAGACCAGAAAACAAATTCTTAAAATGTAAAACGAAAATAAAGGTAAGAATGGTTAACAATCACGAAAATGGAAATAAAACAAGATTTAATAAAAGATATTTGTTCCGGGGCCAGAGTGGAAAATCATTACACACCACATTGTTTGCGCGCCACCGCCACCCAGTGTTTGAATGACAAAAATTTTGAAACCCGACACATCATGTTTATGTCAAATCATAAGAACGAGGCTTCTCTCCGGTCGTACAATAGAACAGCTTCTTCTTCACAAAAGAAAGCATCACGTGGTGCATTATCGTGTCTAACGCATCCTAAACTTGAAACAGCCATGGTACCCGTCACAAGCAACGTTGTCGCTGAAGCTCGTCTAACTCCCTCGGCCACTGTCACTTCTCTTATTGGTCGTATCCCTGACACCGGTGCTGTTGTAGCTACTATAAACTGTAATGCTGTTTCCATGCAATCAAAGAACATGTTTACACCTGATTTTTTGGCGAATTCCACTTTCTCCCACTGCATATTCAACTTTCATAGCTAAACTCTGTCAATGCTGTCAGCCGTTGCGTGCGCGTGGTGACGGGTGAAATTTCCATCCGCATAATTGTTCCGGATGGTAATTTTTTTTTTTTTAATCCGAAATCGTTAACAAACTGAATAATTCATCCGTATATTCTGAAATACTGACTACCAATATTATTGATATTGTTATTAAAATATCTGATGATGTTTTCAGTATTTTTTTAATTATTTCCACGCACTATTTTTTTATTTATTTTTTTTGCCAATCAGCACGTGAATCACAATAGGCTGTTCAATTTGATGACCTCTGACAATGGAAACGTCGGTAAAAGTAAGATTTTAAATTATAATGAAAATTAAAGTTGAAATCGAAAAAAAACTAATATAGAAAACGTAAATATAAGCATTAAACTGTCTTTTTATGGATTATATGGTCTATATAGATGCCAGAGCTTTGCAGACAATCTTCATAATGCGCTAGCGCGCATTATGAAGATTGTCTGCAAAGCTCTGGCATCTATATAGACCATATAATCCATAAAAAGACAGTTTAATGCTTAAATAATTTACATATCAAAGTTGACATCTTATTGGTCAGTCTCATGTATGTTACCTCAAAGTCATGGGATCAGGTCTATAAGACTTTTCCTAAC